>NC_088800.1:62957304-64443565 GCF_011386835.1 Chrysemys picta bellii
GCTGGGACAATTTGCAAAATGTTGCAGCAGAACACTAAAACTGTAACATTCAGGAATAAGAAAACGTGGGAAAAGCAGATCCTGAGACTTTAGGGTGATTCTGCAACATTTGCTGTAATCACCAACACACTGTAAATCCTATATTTTTAAATAAAATTAGAAGGATACAGCCAGCCCAATACAAAAATCAATAGACTGCTGCCCCATTAACCCAGCCTTGCAGATAACTGTCTACAGCTAAATCTCAGCAGCAAAGATGGAACTCACAATTCCCCCACCCCATTCATTTCAATGACATGTAAACTTCAAAGCCTCGCTGGGGACATTTAAATTCTACAATTATTGAGCAAAAACAATTTTCTCTCTTAAAGGGGGGGGGGGGGAGGAAGGCTATTAAGCTATATTAATGAACCATTAAGGCTTCCCAGTTGAATTTAAGTTAGGAAATAGAAATGTTAAGGTTCCTGCAGCCATGTTGCAAACCTTGCATATTTCATGCCATACTTTTAAAATATACCAAATTATACATTTATCACATAAACACAGGAATAGAAAATATTATGCACGTCTAAGAGACAGGTTAATGCTGTTGTAGAAGCCTTCATTTTTGTATTTCCTGAATTTCGCTTTCAACAGTATAACTAACATTAAATGCAAAATGCTATATTTATACAATTGATCATATTATATTACAGCTCAACAAGAGTTTAAAGACTTACGTATTTTACAGGATATAGGTGTGTAGATATGTCCACAGTAATTCAAACTCCGAGTCTTTGGATCATACATCTTCAGAAACAACATTACATCATCTACAAGTTAAGAAACAAAAAATAATCTGAAGTAAAGCCATAATTTGAGCACAATTGAGGATTACCTAACTGTAAAATTCCATTTTCATGCTCAAGGCCACAGTAGTCACAAAACAATGTCTTTAATTAATAAGAAAACACGTAACCTGGTAACAAGATAATTTCCTTAAAATACTTTTTAAATATTGAAGCCAAATAACCCCCACGCAGCTGATTAAATGAATTTTATTCATTCTAGAACATCTGAAATCCCAGTCTCTCTCCAACCTGGAAGAGGACAACACAAAATGAGGTCAGGTGATCAAACTATACTGAAAGCCACTATACTGAAAGCCACAATCTGACAGTACATCAGGCGGAGTGAGCGCCAAAGAAGGAGCACTCAGTGATTTTCAGGTACATATAGAATAAGAGATTTTGTATTTTCTGAAATTTTAGCATATATACTTACGATCTTTATCAAACTTGGGTAATGTTGCCCCAGTAGCTGCCATCTCTGGATCTACTGTTTCCAGGAATATTGTCCATGGATTTTCATTGTCACTGAGCTCAATCATCTGTTTGTTTAGGAAGCAGGATATATAAAACACAACATGAGCAAAAAATGACTTTAGATGAGTTTCATATAGGCTAGGGTTACCATATTTCAGCAAGCAAAAAAGAGGATGGGAGGAGCCCCGCCCCTCCCACTTCCCCCCTTCAGAACCCCCAACCCTCCCCTGCTCCTTGTCCCCTGACTGCCCCCTCCTGGGACCACTGCCCCTAACTGCCCCCCAGGACTCCACCCCCTACCTAAGCCTCCCTGCCTCTTGTCCCCTGACTGCCCCCTCCTGAGACCCTCCCCCCATCCTAACTGGCTCCCTAGGACCCTACCCCCTACCTGTACCCTGACTGCCCTAACCCTTATCCACACCCCCAACCCCAGACAGACCCCTGGGACTCCCACGCCCCATCCAACCACTCTCCACCCCGACAGCCCCCCCAGAACTCCCAACCCATCTAAACCCCTCTGCTCCCTGTCCTGACTGCTCCGATCCCTCTCCCCACTCCTGCCCCGACAGCCCCGCCCCCAGAACGCCCAACCCCCCCCCCCCCCCCCCGCTCCTTGTTCCCTGACTGCCCCCTCCTGGGACCCCTGCTCCTAACTGCCCTCCAGGATCCCACCCCCTACCTAAGCCTCCCTGTTCCTTGTCCCCTAACTGCCCCCTCCTAAGACCTCCCCTCCAACTGCCCCCCAGGACCCTACCCCCTACCTGTACCCTGACTGCCCAAAACCTTATCCACACCCCCACCAGAAAGCCCCCCCCGAACTCCCGACCCCCCCACCCCCGTCTCTTGACTGCCCCCTCCAAAATCTCCCTGCCCCTTCTCCGACCCCCTGGCCCCCTTGTTGTTGGCCTTCGCCTAATGTCTCTGTGAACTAGCTCAGGAACAGCTTGAGCCGCTGGGCAGCAGTGGGGGAGGAGCTCCAGACTGCCGGAGGCGATCTGCGAATGCAGGGAGGGAGGAAGTGATCTCTGCTACAGGGGAGGCGGAGGAGGGGCTCTCTCTGGCTGTTGGGGGGGGGGGGGGGGTGTCGTCCGGACATTTACAAATTGCCTCCGGGCGCTATTTTTAGCTCAAAAAGCCGGACATGTCCGGGGGAATCTGGACGAATGGTAACCCTAACATAGGCAGAAAACTTAGTGGAGTGGTCAAACTGCATAATTTAAATTAAAACAAAACAAGAACTTATAAGGAATCTTACACTGTTGGGAAAAATCCCTCATTTTTAGCTATGTTGGTGAGAGCTAAAGATTATATGCAATCCTCTACCAGCTTGCTAAAGTAAGCAAAACAATATCAAATATTGCTTTTGATGTGTGTTTTTTAAAAAGTTACACACAGAACTTTAAACTGCACAGAATTTTACTTAAAGTGGACTCTCTTGTATGTTTAAAAATATTTTATTTCCGTCCATGTCCATTATACTAGCAAAAACAAAAATTAAGGATAAACTTAACACAGGGGCTAGTACAACTTTTCGTATCCCTAATATTATTGATATTTATATGCAACACTTTATTTTATGAAGTTTCTAAAGCATTCATGGAACTCATAACATATTTGCCCTTACATTTTATATTATGTAGTAAAATGTAAAGTTAGTGTTAGTGACAGATGAATAATGATTGTGTCTCCTTTCATTACAGTAAAAAGATCTAGATCTGCCAAATCTCAAAATCAATCTGCCAAATCTCAAATCTACTCTAAATCAAGGGCTACTGTACACTGGTCCCAGATTTCACAAGTTTTCTATGGTGTTACAGGGGACACAGGTTAGTTTCCAACACTTAAGATTTTGATGTCCTGAGGCCACATCTTTACTGTTGGAACTGTAAATGAGACAGACTTAGAATTAACTTTTCCCCTATTAGCAAATATTTACAGTTTTATTGCCATCCGCTTCATTATCTAACATCGCTGGTCGTTTAGTTCCATTACTTCTAGCTTGCATCGGCCACAACCGTATTTGATCCTGTGGAAATCCCTAAGTTAAAAGAAAGTTGAAATTATAAGAAAATTAAAAAAAAATTAAAATACTTTAATAAAACCAGTCAAAACTAGTCAGTGTACAAACATTCAAACTATGACAAAAAGAAGTTACTCACCTTGTGCAGTAACTGTGTGTGTCACTATGGGTGCTCCACTGTAGGTGTGCTTGCCTCCCTACACTACTGATCGGAGAACTTCAGTAGCAGTGTCCATTAGACCCGCACATATACTCTCATTCCTCATGCTGCATCACGAGGCTAGTCAGCGACGTGGGCTAACCCCCTTCTCAGTTCTTTCTCTACCACAGTGTCATTCACAAGAACTCCGAAGTAGAGAGGAGGAGGGTGAGTTGTGAACACCCACAGGGACACACATCTCAAAGAACCATTGTTACTGCACAAGGTGAGTAACTACTTCTTCTTCAAGTAGTGTCCATATGAGTGCTCCACTGTAGGTGATTCCCGAGAAGCATCCCTTCCAGAGGGCTGAGACTTCTTTAACTGACCCAACTCCAATGACAGCACAGTGGAGCCGAAGGTGGCATCAGTGGCGGAGTCCCCAGTGATCTCATAATGTTCCACAAAAGTGTGGCCTGACACCGCTCTACAGATCTCTAAGATAGCGACATTCTTGAAGAAGGTGACAGATGAGGAGATAGACCTTGTAGAGTATGTATGAATAATATGTGGAAGGGTTATATTAAGAACCTGGCAACACTGTCTGATGCAGTTCGAGACACACTTGGAGAGCCTTTGGGCTGATATTCCTGAGCCCTTGGATCTTTCCGCAATAGAGAGGAAAAGCCTGGGGGACTTTCTGAAAGCCTTTGTCCTGACCAGGTAAAAGGCTAATTCTCTCGACATCTAGAATGTGCAATATAGCCTCTCTCGCGCCTCGGAGAGGCATGGGATAGAAGGTTGGAAGATGAATCAATTAGTTCACGTGAATTGGGAGGTTACCTTAGGAATGAATTTTGGATGTGGTCTGAGCATAACTTTGCCCTGAAAGACTACCATGTGGGGGGGATGTGCCATCAGAGCTGCTCTTTCTTCTATTCTCTGGCTGAAGAAATTGCGATCAGGAAAGTGGTTTTCATTGAGAAACTGGTGGCTATGGGTTTGAAGGGAGGCCTAGTTAGTTCTTTCAGCACCAGGTTTAAGTCCCATGTGGGAGGAGGAAGTCAAGGTTGTGGGAAGAGGTTTACTATACTCTTGAGGAACTTTTTGGTGATTGGGTGTGACTGCACTGAGTATACCTCTACTGGAGGTGGAAGGCTGTTATAGTCGATAGGTGGACTCAGAGAGCTTACAGACAGCCCCAGTCTTTTTAGGGCCAGAGTATAGTCTAAGATGTTGAAGAGTCGCGGATGTCGGGGAGATTTGTTGGGAAGTACACCAAATCCAAAACCTGGACCATTTTTGCACGCAAGTATGTTGTGTTGAGGACTTTCTACTGTGTAATAATGCCTCTTGCATGTCCTTTGAACAGGAACTTTCTAGTTATTCGAACCAAGAAGGAGCCATGCCTTGAGACAGAGAACCCCCAAGTTGGGATGTGGGGGATATCCATTGTCCTGGGACAGTAGGTACGGAGTGACTGGGAGAGCGATTGGCGGGCATGTTGCGAGCTATGACAGGTAAAGGAACCAGGTCTGTCTCAGTCAAATAGGAGCGATCAGAATGATGTGTGCTCAGTCTTTTTTAAAATTTTCAGCAGGACTTTCAGTAGTAGGGAAAAAGGAGAAAAGGTGTAAAGTTGTCCCCATCCCAGGGGAGGACGGCATCACCCAGGGAGCTCTGTCTTATCCCTGCTCTGGAGCAGTAGCGGGGACATTTCTTGTTCAAGTAAGTAGCAAAAAAGGTCTGTGGTCGGTGTCCCCTATTGCCTGAATAGATTGTGAAGTACTACTGGGTGTAGCTCCCACTTGTGATCATGTGGGAATTAGTGACTGAGACTATCTGCTATCAAGTTATGTGCCTCCGGGAGGTAGTCTGCTGACAGTGTGACCTTGTGGGAGACACACCAGTTCCATAATCTCATCCCCTCTGCACAGAGGGAGGGTGATCAGGCTCTCCCTTGTTGATTTATGTAGTACATGCAGGCTACGTTGTCTGTTAGGACTCTTGTGTGTGATCCTTTGATCACCGGGAAGAAGTGGGTGCAGGCATTCCTGACTACCCTTAGGTTGAGGAGGTTGATGTGAAGGGATCTCTCTGTGGGTGACCATTTGTGACGGTACTAAGGATGTTTAGATATGCACATCCCCCTCTACCCCACATGAGCAATGTGTCAGTGATTAGAAGCAACGATGGGGGGATTTGCAAGAAGGGGATCCCTTTGAAAATGTTGGTTGGGTCTTTCCACCAATCTAAGGAGATTTTGACCCAGGTGGGTATTGAAAGCGGTTTATCTTGTCTGTCCCTGTTTGGGCTGTACACAAACATCTGGAGGCACCACATGTGAAGCTTTGGCATGTGGTATTACCTCTGTGCCCGCTGCTATATGCCCTGAGTTGTAGGCAGTGTCTGGCTGATATTTGTAGGCAATTTTGAATGGTCTATATGAGTGTGGCTAAAGAGAAGAATCTGTTTGAGCAAGGGGAGCTCTGGTCTCTAGAGTTGAGGTCAGTGCCTATGAATACTAGGTGCTGCACTGGAGTGAGGGCTGATTTCTAGACGTTGATCTGTAAACCCACTTCTGTAAACAAGTGTATTGCAGCTTCGGTGACTCAGTGAGCCTCTTGTAGAGACTGGGCTCTGAGGAGGCAATCGTCCAGATACAGGTAAATCATGATCTCTTGGGAGGGTAAGTGGGCGGCCACTACTGAGAGAACCTTGGAAAATACTCTTGGGCCGATGACATTCTGAAGGGGAGCACCCTGTATTGATAGTGGTCTTATCCTAGAGAGGATCTGAGAAATTGTCTGAGAGTCGGTAGGATTGAGATATGAAAATAGGTGTCCTGAAAACCAGTCTCCCTGTTCCAACGCTGGAATGACTGTTGCTAAAGTGACCATCTTGAATTTTTAAGCCTTGACAAATTTGTTGAGAGCTTTGAGGTCTAGTATGGGTCTCCAACCTCTCTTCCTTTTGGGTATTAGGAAATAACAGGAGTAGAACCCTTTGCCTTCTAGATGTTCGAGGTACTGGTTCTATGGCTCCTAACTGGAGGAGATGAACTACCTCTTGTCCCACTGGGGTGGCGGCATAGAGGTTGGTGGTGGTGCCTATGGATGGCCATGCCAAGATGGTGGTAGTGGGGCCATCTGAGGATATCCTTGAGGCTCTGCTGATATTGGGCACCGTAAGGAGCCTTTGAGGAGTACTGAGATGCCACCTCCTCAGGTTCACTGTCCAAGCTCTCACTGGAAAGCAGGGGAGCATGGCAGAGCAGTGGGGAAGACTCCTGTGCCAAGCGAACTCGGTGCGGAGGTCCCAGCACTGAGAAGAGGAGACCCCGATGCGTGGAGTGCAGGAATTCCAGTGGTGCCGTCTGACTCAGTGCTGTTGGCAGTACTGTGGTGGATGGGGTCTTGCCCATACCATTTGCTCTGGTGTCAGATGAGGTGTCGAGGTCGGTACCGATGAGGAATCGTGTACTGATGTTTTCTTAGAGGACTGCTTACTCCTGCCTTTGTCCATAGGTGCTGTTGACTTGGTGCCTGTGCCCATTGACTGTAGGCCTGTCAACAGTATCTGCCACTGAGGACTTCCATGAGCACCGGACCGAGAAGGTCTCTGTGCTGGTGGTACTGAGGATACCGAGTGTGCCGGAGAATGTTTACGGCTACGTTGGGGCTCACTGCGGGGACTTCTGCTCTCTTTTTGATGATTTGTGAGAGGGGTCAGCGCCTTGTTTCTTTGACTCACAGCCTTTAGATGTTAAAGGCGATGGGGAAGACTCACATCTGAAAGGTGACTCGTGGCACGAGTATGGAGAGGGTCGAAGAGCCGCCTCCATGAAGATAATCTTCTACCTGAATTCTCTACCCTTACGAGACCTGGGCCTGAGCTATTCGCAAAGACCACACTTTTATTCAATGTGGCCTTCCATGAGACAGCAAATGGGCATGCTTTTCTGCGATAGGGATTGCCTCTTTGCAAGAGAAGCACTTCTTGAAGCCCAGTGATCTGGGCATACCCTGTAGGGACAAGGTCCCCAATGAGGAGAGAAGCGGGAAAATAAAATAGGTTTTTTTTGTTTGTTCTTCTTTAAGGGGAAAAATAAGAAGAAAGAAAAAAAAACCCCTACAACTAGAACTACAACTAAGAACTAGGAAGCTAACTAACTACAGAAAAGCAAATAGCTCTGTTTCTAGCCAGAGGCGGTAGAGAAGGAACTGATGGGGGTTAGCCTGAGTGTGCCAACTAGCCTCATGGAGCAGCATGAGAAGAGACCGACAGTGCATGTGCAGGCCTAACGGATACTGCTACCGAAGTCCTAAAAACAGAGCACAGGGACACAAGCACACCTACACTGGAGCACTCACAGGGACACTACTCAAAGAAGCAGTCACATATACCAAGAGAATACAAAGATTATAAAGTGAACAAAATGTATTAAAAACATGTATAGTTAGATACTTTGCTACAGAAAAAACTTACCATTGTTTGAGACAGGTTTTGAACAAATTCTGCAAGTGTGGAGTTTTTTAATACTTTGAACACAGTATATTTCACTTTCTCTTCATCATACATATCATTGCCTTGGTGGCCACAAAACTGGTCCTCTGTCACTATCTGAAATTGAACATTTTATAAACATTACGTATATATAGTTTACAGCTGAAGAATCAAAAACACGGTTGATGTAAGCTTTGCCTCTGAATTTAATTGATTTATTGGTTAGTGTCAATGTTTACACTTAAATCATTTTGTGTTAATAAGTTTTCAAATATATAAGCTATTAATGAAATTTAAGACAAACTATGCTACTCAAAACCACATTTAAAAATTCACAAATATACCAAACGTTCTGACAAAACACAGCACAAAGCCATTAGCATTAGGCTCAAATCTTGCAAACACTTACGCACATTAATAATTTTAGCATTAGAGAAGTGCCTCTGCATTCAAAAGGAATAGTCACTAACGTGTTTCCTGGAATGGGGCCTTAGTTTCCAGGAATGGGGCCTAAAATATTATGGACCAGTTTCTGATCAATATACCAATTCTGCAGGGGAGTACAGGAACCACACACCCAGGAGATCTTGCCACTGTGGAAAAGCCCTGGTTTAAGTAGAATTTCATTCTGGTGTAGGGCCAAGCTCTGCCTATTTTGTGCTGCTGGATGGCTCCATAGGAAGCCATAGCAGTACAGTATATCGAACAGCAGCCACAGGGCTTATTCTAGGTAACACTGGGGACTGCTCTGGTCCCTGGCCATCTAAAAATGTGAGAGATGCAAAGGTAACATAGTTCTCCTCCACTCCTACATGGTGAACTCGGCTCAGCTGCAGTCCAGAATTGGGGGCTATAACTAGCTATATTCCAATTTCAGAAAGTAATTTATGGGAGATCTCCTGAACTACCCTAACACTGCACTGTAAGAGTCTAGCCCTTTTCCTCTAATATAATAATTTAATCCTCTCTAAAAAGCCATGAAAAGTTATATTCTTGTATAAGTACAATAAACAGTGGACCAACAGAAATGGCCATGAATATACTGTTATTTCCCCCTGAGGAGTACCGTATTTTCCGGCGTATAAGACGATATTTTAACCCAGGAAAATCTTCTCTGAAATCGGGGGTCGTCTTATACGCCGGGTGCTGAAACCTCGGAGCTGAATCTGCGGCACCACATATGTCTCCCGGGCTGCTGCGGCTGCCTCTGCTCCCTCCCGCCCTGACAGGAGCGTGGGAACCAGCTGCGGCTGCCGCTGAGTGCCCGGGCGGGGGATCCCTACGGGGAAAGGGAGCCACGATCCGCACGGGAGCAGGCCAGGGGCGGATCGGGGTGAACAGCGGGGGGCGGGAGGGCATCTTGCCCCAAGGGGTGACGGCTCCCGGACAGAGAGAGTGAGCGAGCCGGGGACCATCGAGGCTCAGCTGATTAAGACCACGCTGAGCGAACACAGTCCCGGCTCCAGAGACAGCGCTGAGCCCTATCAGCTGCCGAGCCAGTGCGCCGGACGCCGTGTTGTGCGGGAAGCCAGGCAAGCCGGGTCCCCTGCAGCCCCAGCCCGCGGGGCCCAGAGGGCTGCGAACCAGCCCCACATGTGGGGGGAGGGAGGGCACTGCCATGTGCCCAATCGCACCGGACACCGCACCATGGGGGGGGGGGGGGGGCTGCTCTAGTCTATGTGTAATGTGCAGGCTGGCACGGCACCGACCCTGCGGCGAAGCGCGGGGCGGGGGGGAATTAGCCGGGCACGTTACTGAAGTCCAAGCCCATGGCCAGAGCTTGTGCAGCGCAGCCCGCTCGCTTCCAGGGCTCCTAAGTAGCCAGCGCGCCTCTTCTGGTGCACGTCCTGGGCAGGGCAGCCCGAGCGGCTGGCTCTGCTTGTAGGTAACCAAGGGGCGGACTGGCTTGATTTGGAGCCGACTGTTACAGCTCTGCGGAAGCACAGGGCTGGGAGTCTTATGGGAAGTGCCGCAGGGTGGCCCCAGGGAAGCGCTGCGCTAAATGAGAGCAGAGAGGCGGGAATCCCGCCTTTTAATGGATGAGAGCGCGCAGCCAGGGCTGGGAATAAATGATTCTGGGAATAAACCCAGAGCTAAAGAAGCGCCCTGCGTATGCGCCAAAACTTGTCTCTTACACCCTGTTGGTCCAATGAAAGATACTACCTTGCTAATAGCCTGGGGTCCACACAGCTACAACACTTGCAAAAAAAGTGTGCATCAGACATGCTTCCCTGTTAAAACAGATTTTCTTCCTCATAGCAAAGCCCTAATGTGCTATGCCAAGCCTATGTTTATTTCCTATTAGCCGAGATAAGCTTGCCTGGAAACTACTGTTTTTACTTTCTCAGATCTCGCTCCTGGCGAGCATGTGCGAGATCTGAGAGGCAGAGAAGGAGGTAATAGGATACAAGGGCGGGCCAGACGGGTGAAAGAGGCGTGTTTGTCTACTGCTCTGATTGTCTTGGAGACAGGGAGGGCTGGGCAGGCAGGGAGAGCTGTGTGGAAGCAGAGAAAGAACTGACAGGAAGGGGATGCAATGCTGACCAATCCAAGCAGGCTTTGTATACAACAACCAGCCAATCGCCGTTAAGGTACATCGCTTGCCGTGATTGGCTGGTTGTTGTATACTGGGTCCCACATACAGTACAGCACCAGTATCTGTACCTGTTCATACAGTACAACACCAGTACATACAGTACAGTATACAAATGTCCAACAGTCAAAACCCCATCATGGCTCCACCAGCAAGAAGAAAGAAATATGAAGCCAGTTTCAAACTTAAAGTTGTAAACTTTGCCATGGAACATAATAACTGCGCTGCTGCAAGACAATATGGAGTAACGGAAAAGATGGTTCGGGACTGGAAAGCAAATGAAAAAGCATTAAAGAGTATGCCAAGGGGTAAGTGTGCATTAAGAAGAGGCACCCCACATTGGCCAGAACTCGAAAAACATGTAGCAGACATGGTGAATGAGCATCGCCAAAATGGTTATGTTGTGACACGAAATAAAATACGTTTGTTTGCACTTCAGTGGGCCAAATCTAACCCAGATCACAGCAACAGATTTAAGGCCACTGTATCCTGGTGTACTAGATTCATGGAAAGGCATAATATGGTACTGAGGCAAAAGACGAAAATTGCCCAAAAATTACCTGCAGATCTTGATAGCAAAGTAAATAGTTTCCATCGATACATAATAAAACAGCGCACTAAACATGGCTATGCGTTAAGTAGTATTGGAAATATGGATGAAACTCCAATGAATTTTGATATGTTTGGAAATAAAACTGTCCATCAAAAAGGTGAAAAAACAATTTTAATTAAAACAACAGGACATGAGAAGTCCAGTTTTACAGTGGTACTAGGATGCACAGCTGATGGCGCCAAACTGAGACCAATGATTATTTTTAAAAGAAAAACAATGCCGAAACTCAAGTTCCCTGTTGGTTGTTTTGTACATGTGAATGAAAAAGGCTGGATGGATGAAGAAGGGGTAAAGCTATGGCTTGATAATGTATGGAGCAGGCGACCAGGTGGACTTATTCAAAAACGTAGTCTACTGGTGTGGGATATGTTCAGGGCTCATTTAACTCCCAGCACCAAGCAAAGGCTTGCAAGACTAAACACAGATGTGGCAGTTATTCCTGCAGGATTGACATCGTTGGTACAGCCACTGGATGTGTGCCTAAACAAGCCATTTAAAGATCGCATTCGAGAACAGTGGAGTGAATGGATGGTTAGTGGCGAAAAGTCATTCACAAAAGGAGGAAACATGCGTGCTCCACAGTTGGATGTTTTGTGCAAGTTTGTCATAAAAGCCTGGAATGATATTGATGCAGAAACAGTAATCAAGTCTTTCAAGAAGTGTGGCATATCAAATTCATTAGATGGTATGGAGGACGACTACTTGTGGCAAGATGAAGAGGAAGCCGAAGCTGAGACCACACCATCTGATACGGAATTCGATCCATACGATGACTGCCTTACAAATGTATCACAAGATGTCATTGATGTACTTATGATATCAGATGACGAACAGGAGGATTTTGAAGGCTTTTAAAGGGAAACTGTCACGCCAGCAAACCC
This sequence comes from Chrysemys picta bellii, assembly GCF_011386835.1. Classification (NCBI taxonomy): domain Eukaryota; kingdom Metazoa; phylum Chordata; order Testudines; family Emydidae; genus Chrysemys; species Chrysemys picta. The sequence goes on from NC_088800.1 coordinate 62,969,361, forward strand.
TGTAAAAATACCGTAGCTTGCAGTTATGATGGGCGTTGCTAACTCGCCAGGGACTTGCCCGGCACTTGCTCTCTCTCTATTGTTTGTTATCTTCCTCCTATCATCATCAGTTCCAGTTTGGTTGACAGCTTAGAAAACAAACAGCATGGCAGCTCCCATGTGTTTATTGTCTTATCCTTCCTTTCAGCTTTAGAGTGAATTAGGAAAAGTTTAATCCACTTGCACTGTTTTATGTTTACATGTTTGATGACAAGCAGCCTTATGTTTATAAGTGACAGTTTTCCTGCTAAGTACCTGCATGTCATAAGCATTTGAATTAAAATTACCATATTGAAATCAAATCTGATGTTTTTTTAATTTTTATTTGGTGTGCATTGGAAGAGGGGTAGTCTTATACGGCGAGTATATCCCAAACTCTATATTTTAACTGGAAAAGTTGGGGGGTCGTCTTATACGCCCAGTCGTCTTATACGCCGGAAAATACGGTACTATTAATTTCATCAGGACTCAAGGTGACATTTGCAGGTGTAAGAAATGGTAACTTACTGTAACTGTGGTGCTTTGCGATGACACACAGACGTGTATTCCACTTAGATGTGCGTGCACCCAATGCACCGGAGCTGGAGAATTTTGCCTATCAGTACCTGTAGGGAAGTGGCACTCACACCTACTGGCCATAGCACCTCCCAGGGCTACATGAGGCAGCACTGCCACGACCCTTCTCAGTTTCTTCGCACCGGATGCCCAGACACTAGACTCTGATGCAGAGGGGACGGAAGCTAGGTCATGGAATACACGTCTGCATCATATCTTGAAGAACCACAATCACTGTAAGTAACCGTTTCTTCTTCTTCAAGTAGATGCAACTATAAATTCCACTTAGGTGATTCTCAAGCAGTACCCATCCCAGGACACGGGGCTTGGAGTCTACCCAAACAAGGATTGCAGGGCAACCTTACAAAAACTTGCATCCACCCTGGGAGATGCAATAATGGTGTAATGGTTCGTAAACACATATATGGACAACCACAGAGCAGCCCTGCAAATAGGCAATATTGAGACATCACTGAGGAACACCTTTAACTATGGCTGTGTTCTCGCAGAATGAGCTCGCATCTGCTGAGGAGGTGTAGCTGAACCTTTTTCATATGCAGTCTTTGTTTTACATTTAGAGGTAGTCTGTGAAGAGACTGCTTGACCCTTCATCAGATCTGCATATGAGACAGGTGAGGCGAATCACAAAACGGTTTAATCCTGTCCAGATAGAAGGCTAGACGTCATCTGACATCTAATGTATGGAGAGGCTGCTCCTCAGGAGATGAATGCAGCTTAGGAAAGAACACAGGTAAATACCTGGTTCAAATGAAACTGAGAGACCACTTTAGACAAAAATTTTGGGTGTGGTCATAAAGTCACTTTGTTCTTATCAGAACTGTGCATAAGGAGGTTCCGCCATCAGAACCTGCAACTCTCACACTCTTCTCGTGGACATTATCGCTACCAGGAACGCAGTTTTCTGACAAAAAGCGGAAAAGAACAAGACAATGAGGGTCCCATTAAAGCTGCTAGGAGTGCATTAAGGTCCCATAGAGAAACCAGCTCTCAGACCAGATGGAGACGAAGAAGTCCTTTTAAGAATCTTGCTACCATAGTATCAGAGAAAATTGATCTTCCCTGAATGGGGGGGGGGGGGTGAAATGCCGATATTGCTGCCAGATGCACTTCCAATGAGCTACACAACTGAAGGTACAGCAGGCACTCCAAAATGTCATGGATAGAAACCAGCATCAGTTGAATTCTGAGGGCCAGTGATCACACCGAAAACTACTTCCATTTAGCTGAATAGGCCATTCTGAGAGAAGGCTTTCTACAGTTGAGTAGAACCTGTTGAATAGCTGCCAAAAATTGTTCTTCCTCCTCATTTAGCTGCAAAGCATCCATGCTGGGAGATGCTAGGAGCTGAGCATGGGATGCAATGTGTGACTGATTCTCTGTGAGTAGGTCAGAATGGAGAGGAAAGAATAAGGGAGACTGAACTGACAGCATGAGGTCAGAGACCCAGCACTGCCTTGGCCATGCTGGGGCAATGAGAATGAGCTTGGCGTGATCCACTTTCAGCTTAAGGATGATATGTGGGATGATCAGGATCTGGGGAAATGTATACAGGAGAGCTGATCGCTAGCTGACATGGAAAGTGTTGGAAAGGGAGCCTGGACTGAGGTCCCCTTGAGAGCAGAAAGGTGACATTTCCCATTGTCCCTTGTAGTAAGCAGGTCAATCGTCAGAATGCTCCAAGCTGCAAAGATGACCTGGAGGACACTCATGACTCAGGGAAAAATTCCTGCTGAGATGGTCCGCAAGATGATTCTGGACCCCAGGCAAGTGGTCGACTCGCCTCAATGAAGAACTGCCACGAACTGATTGCTTCTTGGCAAAGTGCCATGGAGAGTGGTCCCCCTTGCTTGTTCAAATAATATGTCATGGTAGCATTTTCAGTAAGTATGTGAACCATTGAGCCCCTGACACAGTCCAGAAAAGCATGACATGCATTGCACATGGCCCATAGCTCCAGCACGTTAATATGCTGTGAGGACTCCTACTCCAACCACATATCTTGAACTTTCAGTGACCCCAGGTGTGCTCCCAACTCATCAAGGAGGAGTCAGTGACAATAGCCCTGGTTGGCAAAGGCTGGACAAAGGGAACACCTTAGCATATGTTCTCTAGATGCATCTACCACTGCAAGGAGTCCAGGACCTGTTGAGGAAGATGAAACAATCTATATGGGGTGAAGAGCTGGACAGTAAAACATCCTGAGCCAAATGTAGAGGTAGAGAAGGTGCAACCTTGAGAAGTGGGCCACTTGTGTGCAAGCGGGTGGATATGTGGCCCAAAAGCCTCAGGCACACCTGAACTGTCATGGAAGTCAGACTTCAGACTGAGGCAAAAGGTAGTAAATCGCCTGAAAAGCTCTCAAACTTTTAGAGTCTACTAGGGCCCCAATGAACTTTATTTTCGAAGTGGGAACCAAAGTTGACTTCCCAGTGTTTGGGATGAGACCTAGATGATCGCGCAAGAACAGCATAATGTTGACGTGAGAGAATTTCCTTTCTGAACCTGCCCCTCAGTAACCTGTCATCCAGATACTGGAAGATGTGGATTCCTTTCTTCCTGAGATATGCCGTCACAACCACACATTTAGTAAAAACACAAGGGGCAGAATAGAAGCCGAATGGAAGCGCCATATACTGAACATGGTGCTCTGCTATGACAAATCAAAGCAATTTCCTGTGACCCGGCAAAATCACCACATGAAAGTAGGCGTCGGGAAGGTCGAGATCAGCAAACCAGTCTCTCTGAGACAATGTTGGGAGAATAGCCGATAGAGTGACCTTTTGGAACCTCATGTATCTGATATATCTGTAGACGCCACAAAGGTAGAAAATGGATCTTATCCCTCTCTTGGATTTGGGCAGCAGAAAGTACCAGGAACAGAAGTTGTGACCACAGTGTTCCGGAAGAATCTCTTCTGCTGCTCCCCTACCCAGTAGAGAGCAAACCTGCTCGCGGAGCAGCATCTTGTGAGAGAGATCCCTGAAGAAGGATAGGGCTGGAGAGTCGGGGAGAGGGATGGAGAGGAAATGGATGAAATAGCCTGATCTGACAGTGTCCCAGATGTCAGTGGTGATCAAGCCCAAGCATCGTGAAAGCGGGCCACCCAGCCCCCCAAATGGAGGGAATGAGGAGAAAGGAGCAAAAACTGGAACACTGCTCTGGACCAAGGAGTCAAAATGGGTGCTTGGAGGGTGACAGGGAAGGGCGTCTGAACTGACCAAACTCCGGGCCCAAATGCCTCCTCCTCATGTATGGGGATCATTGTTGGGGATCACTCCCCTACATGACAGACAATGTTTAAACCCTGGTGAGGGTATCAACAGGGAAATACTTAAACTACAGCTAACTAACACTAAAGCTAACTAACTCTATATTAGGGTACTAATTAACTATATAGAACTAGAAAAGTCACTAAAATAGAAGGATTTTGAGGTGAAAACCACACTGGGTTCCGACTACAGCCATGGGCGATAAGAGGGAACTGGGGGAGGGGAGGGAGGCACCTCATATAACTAGGGAGGGGCTATGGCCACGAGCGCTGCCCCTCTACGGGTTACTGATAGGCAAAATTATCTGGCTCCAGTGTGCTGGACGTGCACAAGCCCAAATAGAATACATAACCGCATCTACTCAAAGAAGAACTGTTTGTTGGATCAAGCCTTAAGCTGGTGGTTCACACCAAACAATAAGTAACTTAAACAACTAGAGAACCCAAAGTTTGATTTGGGTGGTTTAACATTAGAAACACAAATCAGACGTCAAGAATTATAACAGGAGTTCTCAAAGTGGGAGTTGGGACCCCTGAGGGGGTCGCAAGCTTATTACATGGGTGGTTGTGAGCTGTCAGCCTCCACCCCAAACCCCTCTTTGCCTCCAGCATTTATAATGGTGTTAAATACATAAAAACGTGTTTTTAATTTATAAGGGGTCGCACTCTGAGGCTCGCTATGTGAAAGGGGTCACCAATACAAAAGTTTGAGAACCACTGAATTATAACATTCAAAAACCAGTCGGAGAACACTTCAACCTCCCTGGTCACTCAATTACAGACTTAAAAGTGGCAATTTTCCAACCAAAAAAACTTGAAAAAACAGACTCCAAGAAACTGCAGAATTGGAATTAATTTGCAAACTGGACACCATTAAATTAGGCTTGAATAAAGACTGGGAGTGGATGGGTCATTACACAAAGTAAAAACTATTTCCCCATGCAAATTTTTCCCCTACTGTTACTCACACCTTATTGTCAACTGTTGGAAATGGGCCATCCTGATTATCACTACTAAAGTTTTTTTTCCTCTTGCTGATAATAGCCCACCTTTATTGATTAGTCCCATTAGAGTTGGTATGGCAACACCCATTTTTTCATGTTCTCTGTGTATATACATCTTCCTACTGTATTTTCCACTGCATGCATCCGATGAAGTGGGTTTTAGCCCACGAAAGCTAATGCTCAAAATAAATTTGTTAGTCTCTAAGGTGCCACCAGTACTCCTCATTCTTTTTGCTAAATTAAAGAAGATGCAAATGTAAGCAGACCCTGGGCAAGACCACCATATCTAGCATATCTGTTTTCTAGAATTCTGACTACTATTAAGTCAATATTCTTATCTTCAAATTTCAAAGCAGAAGTTGGTTTTAAGTTACTGTTTGAAAGCTGACCTGCACTTGCATGTAGAGGTGAGCTTCCTGCCTCTCCTTCCTCTTTTGAGCTTCTATTCTCTTTTCTTCTTGTAGCCGTTCTACTAATTGTTGAGGAATATCATGGTCTGTGACAGGTTGCAAAACTTCACCTAAAAAGAAAGTGGGTTTGTGATGTCATTTTACAATAATTTATATCTAACAGGGCTTTCATACACACTCATGACTATTCTTGGGGCAACAATTTCTGATGATAAGCTAAGGAAAGCTTTTACACCTTTAAAACCACCGTTTATCTGATATAGCATCATTACATTCTGGCACAAGATGAACTTTCTAATCTAGGCTAGACTACACCATTTTCATGATTTATATCTTACCCTTATGAAGGATTCAATTAAATGTCAGATTTTTAGGATAATACATTTTTACTGACACTCAAATTTATACATATCAAGCCTGACCTAGTTCTCGTCACTAAGGGTTCAGTTACATTAAAATAATGGTAATCCATTTCTACTGTTCAAAATACAATCAAGGCTATTACACAATTACTGTGAAGAGAAAGTGAAGTATTGTAGTGTACACTTATGACACCACTATGTCAGCTAAAGACATTTTTGATTTTGAATAAAGACTGGTCAAACACTAACATTTTCCAAGGTTAACTGCAGCTTTCTGAAGCTCCATCATATGGTGAAAGATGACAACAATTTAGGATTCAAAGATAACCATAGACCTCTGCATTTCAATATCTGGGTTTAATCAACATTCACACAAAAAAAGATACACAAATATATACATACTTAATTTTGATTCCCTGATGTAAACCAACATGTAAGCATTAGTACAGTGCCGAACGGATAAGTCGTCATCATGACCTCCATAATTGTGTTCGATTGCTTCTTCCTTTGTACATCTCGATACAACATCATCATCAAATTTACACCACTGGGGGAAAAAGTGAATTATTTAAAGATACAAAAAAAGTATTCTTGACACAAATTAACTCACACCTTAACTGACTTAAATTACATGCCAGAAATGGGAACTCTTTTTTTTTTTTTGCTCTTTGAAGTGACTGAAATATAAAACCTTTTCTCCAAGCAACAGAATAATTTTTTTAAAAATATCCCACTGGTTCAACATAAGTTGTGCAACCTTCTATTTTTACAAAAAATAAAAAGGGCCTTAAATTTCTGATGCTTTATTAATTAAATATTTGAGCCTGTTTTATGAAAAACAGCAATCTTTAGCCAAACTATTCAAATTATTATTTACCTTAACAGAATCTGATCTGTTATCCAAATATATTTCATTACTACCAAGAAGTTCAGATAGCTGATGCCGATTTATTGTTGTAGAATGAAATATAAAGCAAGTGGTGCACAAAAGTATCCAACTACTACTTGTAAATTTTAAACATACTGTGGCAAATATGAAATAAAACATCCCAAAACTTCATCCTTATCTGTAAACTACCTATTGTGAAAATTAAAGGGGAAATATGAAAAACAAATTTACATTGAATCTTGGCTTTCTCCTCTTAAATATAAACAATTAACTGCTCAAAAACATTTTATGGTGCACATAATGCAACTATCTCAAAGAAAGATGTACCTGACCTATAAACTTCCAGTTATATTTAGTCATCAGAATGGCCTATCTCATAATATTAGGAGAACATCAGAGGGAAACAGAGGGTTGAATCAGAGATGTTAGAAACACTTCCCTAACTTGTTCCTGGATTTAAATATATGTATTAGAGACAGTAAAGACATAAGACATGCTGGGCAGCCTCCTTCTGCACACACTAATTTCTTCTTTTGGAGCCCTAGTATGTATGTGTGTGACTGCAAGGATTCTTCTAGCTAAATTATTTGGCCACAAGCCAACCAACAGCAGGCAAGCATGAGCCTGCTCCTCCTTAAGTGGGCGAGAGACCCCTAATGCCTCAAACTGTCAGTACCTTTCTAAAACAAAAAAAAAATGAAGATTTTTTTGTACAACTTAAGTTTCCCTAAGTCTGTGGGACTAGAAGCTGAGTGAGAGAGGAACAATTTAATAAACTCTGTCGAGAACAAGCATTGTATTGGAGAAAATGAACTTAGTTTCAAAGACAAGTATTCTAGTAGTCCCCACTCCTGGAAACCAAAAAGTTCCTAGGGCAACTCTAATCAGCAATAGGAATCTTAATTGCAGGTTTCTCAGTTGCTCCATGACAGAAGCTTCAACTGCCTCAAAAGACAGAATAAGACACCCTCTACAAACAAACAAAATAGTTTGGTTGCTTTTTCAATACTTACTTTGCCATCCCCTTTAGGATTTAAGTAAACAACATAATGTCCGCCATGGTTATCTCCACTATGTACTAGTACTGCATGAAGGATGTAATTTGCAGCATCTTTAGGGTCTGTTTTTTGTAAAAATTCATCAAGTGGCAACTGTTCAGGAAATTCAAACCTAATTTTAAAAAAAGTTAGGTATTTTTACTTGTAGATAAGAGAATAATACTCTTATGCTGAAATGTATTTACACTTATAAACTTCACTAAAGAAAGTTACAGTACATAACTGAACAAGTTAAATTACAACATCATTTTTATCTGAGATTAACTGCAATGACTGGGTAAAGCAGCGTATTTTACATTGTTAATATGGGATATAAATAATCTTTGTATACACAAGGGACCAAATTCTGCTCTCAGTTACAAAGCAGTGTAAATTCAGAATAACTCAGCTGAAGTCAAGAAGTTACTCTGGATTTACCACAATGTAAACGAGAACAGAATCTAGCTCAAAAACCCATTCCTTGCAGGTGCTGCAAGACTGCAACTGCTAAATGAGGTACTTTTTGACTGGAACGCTATTGTTATTTTGCATCAGACCACACTACACAACATTCTCCAATTATTGTAACATATAGATTTCCTCAATTTCCTTTTTTGCTGGAAAATAGTAAATTAATTTGCAAACAGAACTGAAGTGTCCAGAACTCATTTCATAGAGGTGTACCTGGCTGATTCTTTTATGTGGATTTTGTAAGTACAGGTTTTTTCAAACTGCACATCTACTTGTGTTATGAACGTCCTGAAATAGAGCGTGTGCGTGGTGGAGCCAAAAGAAAAAGTGACATGAGTAGGGGAGACCCAGTAATTCTGTTTATTCTTGCAGCAGGAATTTGGTACATATTAAAAACAGTGGCTTACTACACTACTGCAACTTCTCTTATTTTTTTGATACCCAAATGATGTAAACAAGGTTCTATATAAAATTGCATCATTTAAAAAAACCTAAACAACTTGTTAATTATTTCATATCCCAGTAAATGGTTAACAATGGATATTTAATAAACAGCTGAATCTGTCAATCAGAACACTAAAAATTCATAAGTCAACAATGCACATTATCAGAACTATTTCTTGGGAGCTTTCTTCAGCATATGTCTTCATGTACCTTTCCCTGATGGTGTCAACTGAAAACCCAAAAGCCAGACTTTGGGCAAAATAGTTTCCATATCATATTTCAACAAGTTCAAACTTTATCATGGCAAAAGAGTTACCTATCATTTATCTTGATGTTTTGGTCAGTTTGAGGGTCATACATAAATCTCATGAGCTGAAGATGTAACACTGGTGGCAATGTTAAGAACTTCACACCTTTCTCTGCCTCCTGTATGTTTGAAAAGAATGCAAGTTCAGACTCTAAGTTTGTCTTCTTAAACTACTCAAAGAAAATAATTTTTACCCATAAACTGCATTTCTCAGATTAGTTTGTACTACATGAGCTTTCATCTACACCACACAATAGACAGATAGGGGCAACAAGGATATTTCATAACTTTTTGGTACTTTGGTACCCTCTTGAGCTTCCCAGCTGCTACTGCAGTAGCACTTAGAACAAAATTGTTAATTATTTAAAAGAAGAGCAGTAAGTAAGGCAAATGCATCATAACATCACAATGAGCTACTAAGAATAAATGAACAAGCAAGTTGTCAATGAATAAAAAAGAAAAATGTATATAGATGCAATATAGCACCAGTGAAACTTCTAAGTTCAAGAAGGTTGATCCAGCTAGTGCTGGAAGATTGCTGAGTGAAAGGTCCTCCCATTATAGCTAGCTTTTCTTTTTATTTCTTGCTATTGCAGTCTTGGGAGAACTCAGGTAAAACTTGTGACTTCAGAGAGGCCTTACTAAACAGGGAAGATAGAAGAGTCAAGATGCACATCATACAGTGGATCGCCAAAGACACTGTTTTCAGACTACCAAACATAACAAGAGGGCAGTGAACAAGCCAGACATTGCTAGGCTGCAACACCTTACCACAAGAAGAGCATTTACATATTTTTTGTTTTTCCAATTTATTTTTAACTATTATTGACAAGAGTTATGCTTGTTGTAAAAAAAAAAAAAAAATCAGCTTAACCAAACCAGTTTTAGACAAGGACTTCTGCTTTTCACACTGTGGTAGGCCAAGTGAAACTGAAAAGCCAGAGAGAGATGGACTGGTGTAAAGAGATGAATGGCAAAAAAATATTCTGCAACTTCAGTTGGTGCCTCTTCCTGTTTGTGGGTGGCATATAGATACACATGCAAATGCAGACTAACTTTACTAAAGTAGTTGAATGGATTGTCACTTTGAAATCAAATATCAGTTGAAAAATAGAATCTAAATTTAAATGCAAGTTATAATTTCTTCTTTGGTAAAAACATGATAATTTATAACAAAATCATAGGGAAAAGCAAATTGCATTGCTGAAGTCTTCATTTCAAAGTAACTTAACAAGAATTAACAAAATATACACAAGCTTGCTTAGAAGGAAGCCACCACAACCAGTTAATGCAAGTTTGCATGAATTTCAGAACATTTTTGATCAAGGTAATTCAACAGCTAGCTCTCGTTGGAAATCCTTTATCAAGGATCTGGAAAGAAAACTTGGTACTTCCTCTTGAATTTTATACCTGCAAGCCATGTTCTCCTGCATCGTATTTGTTATCACCATCCAGCTGTTCTACTGCAACATAATCAATGAAGGACTCAAATACTAAGTAAGAAGCAGAAGGAAAAAAACAGAAGTTTACTAAAACAATGTGCAGACTCAATGCAAAAACATTAAAAAGAGCAAAATAATTCGCAAAACTTACTCAAGTCTAATTGAAGATTTCTGTCTTTGTAGAGTGAAAAAATATGTTATATTGCTTAAGAATTTCAAACAACAGATTGAGACTTATTTGGAATTAGAGGGGACAATATAGATTTTAAAATGTATTTTAAAATGACAGGTCATTAAATGGTCTACCAGCTTTCTACATTCACCTTGTGAGTGACACACAGTTACTTACCTGTGCTGTAACTGTTGTTCTTCGAGATGGGGTGCAGATATGTATTCCACTCAGGTGTACACATACCTAGTGCACTGAAGCCTGAGAATTCTGCTCAGCAGTACCCATCAGGGTGGTGCTCGCATCCTCTGTTGCTTGTAGCCCATTCTATGGCTATATAAAGGCAGCACCACCTCAACCCACCCCTTCAGTTCCTTTGCCCCAGAATCTAGGACTAGAGACTCAAAAGCACAGGGGATGGAGGGTAGGTCATGGAATACATGCCTACACCCACATCTCAACAGTTACAGCACAGATAAGTAACAGTCTTTTCTTCTTTGAGTGGTTGCTGACATGTATTCCGCTAAGGTAACTCACAAGCAGTACCGGTAGGAGTTGGGACTTGGAGTTTATTTAAAGACTGCAGAACTGACTTCTCAAAGTTTGCATTTGATCTAGATAACAAGGTAACAGCATAATGTTTGGTAAAAATACATACAGAAGATTAGGTAGTAGCCCTACAAATATCAAATATTGAAACATCACTAAGAAATGCAATCAATGTTGCTCACTTGGGCTCTCACTGAATGAGTCCTAATTCCTGTGGGGGTGTGGTCTGAGCTACTCCATAAGCTGTGGAAATGCAGGAAGTTATCCACCTGGAAACAGCCTGCCCAAAGTTTGGCTGACCTTTGATCTCATCCTCATAAAATACAAAAAGTCGAGATAATGAACAAAACGTTTTGGTCCTTTCCAGATAGAATGCAAGGCACCACCGGACATTTAACATAAGAAGACGCTGTTCTTCTGCATTTGAGTGCAGCTTAGGAAAGAATACAGGTAAGAAAATAACCTAGTTAAAGTCAAACTGTAAAACGACTTTAGACAAAACCTTTGGATGTGATCTCAAGGAAACTGTGTCTCTGAGGAACTGTGTATACGGCAGCCCTACCATTAAGGCCTGCATTTTGCTGACTCATAGATTTTATAGTAACAAGAAAGTCTGTTTTTGGGAAAGGAGAGACAACGGACAAGTTGCTAGCGGCTCAAATAGAGGACACACAAGGACAGCCAGTACACTACTGAAGTCCAACAATGGGACCATTTCCTTCACAGGTGGAAACAGGTGGATTATACCTTTCAGAAATTTCACTACCATGGAGTCTGAGAAAACTGACTTCCCTCGGATTGGAAGATGGAACGCCAAGATCACCACAAAATGAACCCTCAACAAGCTAAGAGCCAGACCCGAAGATTCAAATGCAACAAGTAATCCAAAATGTCCTGAACACAAGCTAACATTGGTTGAATTCCCTTACCAAAAACTACTTCCACCTGGCCAAATATATAGTCCTAGTAGATGGTTTTCTACTATTAAGTAAAACACTCCAAACTGCTTCTGAATATTGCCTTCCTTCTCATCTTACATGTACTATCCATGCCGTGAAGTATAGATCTCTCAGCACCAGATATGCAACCTGGCTGTGGTGTCCACTCAATAGTTCGGGAAGGAGAGGAAGAGATCTATGAGGTCGAACCGACAGACTCAGAAGGTTGGAGAACCAACACTGTCTTGGCCAAGTCAGTGGAATAAGAATCAGTTTAGCATGGTCCAACTTCAGTTTGAGGACAACCTGAGAGATTAGAGGAATGGGGGGAAAGGCGTACATCAGGGCCACTCCTCAATTCAATTGGAAGGCATCAGTTAAAGACCCTGGGCTGAGTCCTGCTCGAGAACAAAACTGATGGCATTTTTTTGTTATCCTTTGTTGCACAGATTGACCAATGGGATATCCCATTCCCTGAAGATGGCCCTCACAAGATTGCTCTTCAGAGACCATTTGCGGTTCTCAGAGAAAGTTCAGCTGAGATGATCAGCCAACTGGTTTTAAGAACCTGATAAGCGTGTGGCTGGGGACATATCATCCTGGATGCAAAAGTGCCAAAACTTTATTGCTCCTTGACAAAGCTGATTGAGGCAGACTCCTGTTTGTTCACATATTACATTATGGTGGTATCATTGATAAGTATGTGACTGTTTGCCAGCCGCAAGACGAGCTGGCTGGTTAAAGTTGGAACCAGAGGGCATTCTCTTGTGAGACTTGCGTCTTCTCTTAGAGAAGTCCAGTTGCTTTGCAGAATAAGAAGGTTGTCTGAAATACTGTTGGGAGTACCAATGGAACTGCTGTTGTTGTTGCTGATCCCCATAACAGCAACTTTTAATTGCCGGGGTATAACCCCTTAAGAACTATAACATGGTTCTGGCATCCTTAAAAGAACGTAATGCCTCATCTATCTTTTCAGAAAACAAAGACCATCGATCAAACAAACATCTGTGATCTGTTGCATGTCTGGAGCAACGTCAGAGTTCTGCATCCAAGGAACCCTTCACAGCTGAGGCCATAATCTTAGATGAATTGTCTGCCACATTGCGTGCTGACTGTAGCAACATCTTAGCCACTTTGAGGCCCTCTGCCAGGAAAGACTGTGAGAAGGAACTGATGGGGGTTGGGGCAGTGTCACCCTTACATAAACCATGGGAATGGTTATGAGGTCCAGAGGGCTCAAGCACCTCCCCAATGGGTACCGTTAAGCAACGTTCTCTAGCTTTGGGGTGCATGTGCACATGAGTGGAATACATGTCTGGAACCCCTTGAACCGTCTGCTTGGTTTACTGAAGTCTTAGGTGGCTCTATATTTCTTGCCTTCATGCCAATGACTTGCTCATGTAATTAACAATTAGCAACTGCTACACTGCTTGACTCAGTTAGCTGCTCTCTTGGTTTTTATTAACATCTCCATTTGTATGTAAAAATGGTCTGAGTTACTCAAAAATTCATCTGCTCCAGTTGATCATGCCTATACTACTCCTGGGGGAATTCTGCACATGTGCACAGAATTCATGTATCCTGCAGATTTCTGTGGTCTGTGCTTCCCCTGCCATGTTGGACCCTCTGCATTTATTTATTGACAAATAAAACTTGCAGAATTTTTAAATATTGTGCATAGAATTTTTTATTTTATGACACAGAATTTTTATTTTTTTTGGAGCAGAATGCCCTCAGGAGTACTATACTTAAATCATAATCCATGTGACATTATTACTATTGCAGAAGCAACTAGTTCAGGGTATTACAAAATATTATGACATCAGAAGAGGAGCTAGTAGGAAAAATAGATGAACTCTTAAAATACAAGATGATCCTAACAAGAAATGAGGGGAAAGGAAAAAAGAAAAAATGGCCAATGCAAGCAGAATCTCTCTAAATCAGGGGTTCTCAAACTGGGGGTCATGACCCCACAGGAGGTCGCAAGGTTATTACATATGGGGGAGGAGGGGTGTCACACTCAGAGGCTTGCTGTGTGACGGGGTTACCAGTACAAAAGTTTGAAAACCACTGCTCTAAATAGAAAAATCTGTGAGGTATCTTCATGCTAAGACACCTACTTATGAAATCAAAGGCCTTATTTTCCAAGGCGATGAGCCCTTGCAAATCTATTTGAAGTCAATGAGGTAGGTGGGTGCTAAGCATCTCTGAAAATCAGCCCCAAAATTTAATTTGTGCATACAGAATACATATCACTTACTATTTTTCTTTCCCTTTATACTTAGCTGGATGTCATAATAATCCTCTATTCGTTCAGACCGATAGTCTACGTGTTTGCATTGAATGTAAGACTGCAAACAAAAATAAAGATAGGATTTCAATATGTACAAAACAACAGAATTAATTTTAAAAATTTGTTAACTGACTAAATACATACCACCATCTTTCCTCTGAATAATTTAGGGATAGTGCCCTCTACACACGTGCCTTTCATTTTATTTTCCACATTATCAAGCAACTGAAAGAAATTAGATTTGCACTGTTATACATCCTGAACTACCTTTTTCTGAATTTGTTTACTTAAAGTATACAAATTTAATTTAATGATGAAACTTTGGGGACTTCACTTTTTCTTGTGCTACTCGTTAGTCACTTCTCCTTTCTATTAATCCTTTAAGTCCCCCTTTCCTCCCAAATCCTTTCAGGGCTATCCCCATGCCATTTCCCCTTAGATTTGAAGAACTTTGCAAAAGTTTGTGATGCACTAGAACAGCAGGATAAAATCCACAAGCAGAGTACCTTCAGACTCTTCCTGGAAGGTGGAAAATGGCTATATCACTTGCAATGCATGTAATCTCCAACTGCTTATGGAATAGAAATGGATCTTCCTTCTCAGTAAACAAAAACAACAAAACAAAAAAGAGCAGGTGGCATAATGAGGCTACCATAAAGGTGACCTGCAAAATATATAATTTTTTTAAATTGGGCTTGTGCCTTTTAGAAGTATCAGGAATGTAACATCTGGACTTCCCTGGTTTTGTTAGAGGACCACTGTGAACACTTTTCATTTAATTGAAGGAGCAAAGATGCTGAATCTTTTAACAGATTTCTATTCACAATGTTAGTCACTAAAGTTGTATAGCTTTTCCCAAATGTAAACATAAAACAGTTTTAAATAGACCACAAGTACCTTTCCCCTCATAAGTAAACTAATTTGCTTAGCTCTTGTGTGGTCCCCATTTAACTATTTCTGCGGTCAGAGTCTTTCAACCCAGAAAGAACCTGAATTTCTAATTTAAAAGAAGGGGAGAGAGAAACTATTCAAAAAAAGCACCCAATTCTTTCCCACCATATTTATTCATCAAAGAAACAAGGGCACATATCCAGTAATTATTTTCCTTTCCAAGCCACCTTTAAATGGCATTTCTCCAATGTGACCTTACAAGGAGAGTCAGCACATTTGAAAAGTCTTCTATATTTTGTTTCTAAACTTTGCTTTCCCTTACAAATTGTGTGTTCCTATCTCCCCCCCCCCCCCCCCCCCCGGTCCATAAATATAAAGGGCCATATAAAGCTCATGCTATATTTAGAAAGGAAGATACCATGTAAAATGGGACTCTCTAAGCCTTGGTTTACTCTAATCTAAGGAATCGATTTCAGTATTAATGAGAATTTAGCTAAATATATATATATATATATGCCAGTAGGCACCACCATGTGTATATGTAGATATCAATAAGAGATGCTGGAAACTTACCACTCGACATAATTCCTGAACATCATGTTGCATGAAACTGTCTAAAGTTTCCCACCTTTATAAGACAAACAAGTAATAACATCACTATATTATAAAAGTGCAGAAATCCAGCATTTAAAAAATAATATTCTGATAATTCAATTTTAGAATAAGAGTTTAAATAAACAGTCAGATAAAGGAAGATCTGAAACTGGCACGCTGTATAATTCTACTTTCAAAACCAGATAGACCTGAAAAATGCTGCCGTTTTGTTACAAAAATATTCCATGGGGTGTCCCACTAAAGTGACTTCTACAAAGGTAAACATCTGCTGTTCCGGTCTTAAAATTACCAGTGCTCTTGGCACTTAATATCTACATCTCATTCTACTTTCTCTTGTTGTAAGATTGGTGAGGGTCTGGACATAAGAGGATATTTGCAAAAAATGTACTGACAGTTTATTTTTTCTCTGAAAAGAAGTCGCTTTTAGAGATCCTTTGTCAGACTGCACATCTAGACATATATCAAAGGACAGACATTAAGACTGGGATTTTGAAAGTACTCTGCATTGGCCTAACTCTGCTCCCATTGACATCAAACATAAAACAGATGGAAGCAGAGTTAAGTCAAAACTGTGCACTTTTGAAAATCCACCTTAAAATATCACAACTTCTTTATTAGTTTTACTTTAAAGTAGAGGTAACATGGAACAACTTCAGAATTGTTTTAATAATTTCAGAATAAGATACCAACGTATACTTCTATACCCCTCTACCTGAAAATCTCAAAGAACTTTATAAAGATTAATTTAAAGATGAAGTTAACTGAGACACAAAGAGGTTAAGTGACTTGCCCAAGGCCATATGGGAAATATGTGGCATACTTAAGATCTGAAAACAGATTTCTTGCCTCTCTGTTCTGGGCTTTAGCTACTAGTCAAATTAAAGACAAATGAAATAGAGGATTAATTACATCTCTATAAATATCTGATTACTGTGTAACATTAAAATGAATAATGCAACACAAGTAGATGTTCCAAATTAAGAACTAATGGGCAGTACTGGCTTCTCAGGTCAAAGACAACACTTGCTAGAGTGGAAAGTCAAATCTAGATTCTGCAGAATTACCACACTGCACCTTAAAGTGGGAGGCGAGAGAGGGGCACTGTCCAGCTTGCTGGGGGAGAGGGAATAGTACCTTATGGACAGGAGGGGCAGTGAGGCTCAGAAGTTGCTGCAAAAAGGGTGTGTGGAGTCAGCGAGGCTGACTCATTCCTAGGAACCCCCCAAGAAGGTCAATAGGGAAAAGTGAGTGGCTCTAAGACATGCTTTGCCTGTCCCCAAATATTTCAGAGTCCCCTCTTCTCCAAATGCCCACACTGGAGCAGAGCTTCTAGACTTCAGAAGTGGAGGGCTCGCTAACAAGTGCTCTCCATTCAGAACTCCCTTTGAACTCGGTGGAAATCTACTACAAAGTCACAATTGGCATAACAAGCAAAAATTCCCTCTATTACATTGCCTTAAAGAGGAATGTTATAATGCCATAACTAAACTTCATTGACCTTATAAGAAAGAAGCAAACCAAAGCTAATAGCTAGTGTCAGAAACAAAATGAGCCATATCTAAGTGCTTATGTTGCAGCCAACATCACAGTACTTGAGAGCCCAAGTCTGTTACCAGAAGCAATGACCTTCCACATAGTAATTTTGCATACTTAACCCCTGCACCTCAGTAACAGTAGCAGATTAATGCACGGGTCTACAGGGCCCATGCCAATTTGGGGGCCTCCCGCAGGAGCCTGGGTAGAAGGGGGAAGGGGGGCCCACTGGAACTGTGGCCCTACCTCCTGCTCCTGGTCTCCCCCCCAGGGCCCTGCCCCTCTGTTCCCTCCCCCGGCCAGGCCAGAAGCTGGAGCTGGGCTGTGGTAAGAGCCACCCAAGGAGCCTGGGGCTGCTGTGGGAAGCCCTCGACCCTTTACCTGCCCTGGGCAGAGGGCCAGAACAGCCCCCGGCCCATATTCCTATCCCCAGCATTTTGATCTATGTCACGAGAAACCGTGTAGTCAGAGACCGCAGTTTCCTTCAGTAATGTTGTAAGTGGTGAAAATGTGCCGTGGGCTGCCATCAGAGATGCAGCTACCTGAAAAAGATCATACTTGAATATCTGAACCTATTTTAAAAGCCACAGTTGCTTCTATTTGAATGGGCAATCTAGAAAGCAATAAAGCAAGAAACTAGTTGGCTAATACAATGCAACACAAGGAAAATGAATCTCAATTTCTTTATACCATAACTATAAATATGGTCCCAACACACTGAAAGAAGCCATAATTGTGACGTAAATGCACAAGCACAAAGCAGCAGACTAAAAGGTTTCTGTTGGATCTTGACCTCTAACTTTCATGTGTAGACAAATCCCTAATCTGGAATAAGACAAGGTATGAAGTTAAAGAAGATTATCTATTTCTGATCAACTCCATTTGTGGATGCTCTTATTCTGGAATAAATGTGCCTAATTGTGAATTATTTTAATTCACTACCAAAGTGGATTTAGGGTAGATATATTTAGGATAATCTCAGATTTAAATTTATAAATTTGTCAGACCATATTACAACATGGTACTAGACTAAAAAGATAATAGAAACTGGATACTGAGGGGGACAAAATCAAACAGAAGGAACTAGAAAGGGGTGGATACAAATAAGGTAATTTGTATGATGTGGCACATCTACTTAGTGCTGCAGATACATATTTCATGTTTTAAATCACTAAACAGGATATAGTGAGACGTGACAAAAATGGGATGTTGGTACTGCACTTGTGTTCTGT
This sequence comes from Chrysemys picta bellii, assembly GCF_011386835.1. Taxonomy (NCBI): domain Eukaryota; kingdom Metazoa; phylum Chordata; order Testudines; family Emydidae; genus Chrysemys; species Chrysemys picta. The sequence continues at coordinate 62,987,830 of NC_088800.1, forward strand.
ACATGTGAAAAACCTTATCTTGGTCACAAATAAGTTCTACAATGGTCATCAATGCAGAGCCACTAAAGGTTACAGAAAGGTAAATTATTATTTCTTTTGATAGTATATAAATTTGATAAAAAGGGTACCTGTCCACGGCCCAAGACGCCATTTACAAATTTAAGTACACCTCTACCCCATATAACGCGACCCGATACAACACGCATTCAGATAGAACGCGGTAAAGCAGTGCTCCGGGAGGGCGGGACTGCGCACTCCGGCGGATCAAAGCAAGTTCAATATAACGCGGTTTCACCTATAACGCAGTAAGATTTTTTGGCTCCCGAGGACAGCGTTATATCGAGGTAGAGGTGTACACAATTCCACTCTGTCTTCTGTTTAGCCAAATGCATCATCCACTAGATAAATTATAAAACCAGATCTTTATTGCTGTAGATGGCTGATGGTTATGTACAAGAAAACATTTGAATTTCAGTTCAGCTGACCGTAGTGTTGTCAGTTAGAGAAATGTTTTTATTGGTAAACTAAGAAATATTAATAAAAGTCATATTAGGAAAGAATAACCATGGACCGCTATCAGACTCTTTTCTATACCTTTCTAAGCTATCCTTAATTTACCTTTACACAAAGCAAAGTACTTTTTAGCAGAAATGTGGAAAAGTTTGATTAAGAACTTTGCTATATCCTAAAAAATATTTTCAAGTTCTGACACTTACCCAAAGGATTTTGTTAGCTTTTTAGTTCCTACTGGTTTGTCACTGTGCTGAAGTTCATAGAATACTCTCTGCAATGCTAAAGGAACACTTTTGGATGAGTCATCTCCTTCTGTGGGCATCATGTACACAGCCTAAAAAATATTTAGTTCAATTAGTATTTAAGAAAATGTGTTTAGTGCTCATATTGTTCAATTCAACACTTGTTCCTGCTCAGATTTATTTCATAGACCTAGTCAATTAACACAGCAGAATAATCTGACACAAATCTCCTACTGTGGTTTACTGTGAAAACTATTACTTACCTGTATTTGTGGTTCTCCAAAGCACGGTAGATAAAGAAAATCAATTGATTATGCTCACTATAAACTCTTCTAATCATTTATAATTTTTTAAAAAAGTAAATGTGCTGAAGAGTTCAATAATTCCTTCAAACAATGCACCATATACTGTATGTCCATGAAATCATCACAGTAGGATTTGACATATATTGTACAATACTACAACCTATTTGAAAAATGACTCTTTTTTCCAATTTGGTTTTATATGATTGAAAACTATGTGAAGGTAGAAAGGACAATAACAAAAGTGTGTGTGCACAGTGAGGCACATCAAAAGAGGCTTTGGGGATCAGTGCTAGATCCATTCTTATTTAACATCTTCATTAATCATTTGGAAGAGGGAGTGAACAGCATGCTAACTAATTTCACTGATTACTCTAAACTTGGAAGGGTCAAGAACAACAGAGAAATTATAAAAAGGAACCAAAAGGGATTAGGAAATATGAGCAGGCAATGCAATTCAGTTTAGAAAAATGTAAAGTACTCAGGGAAAGGTAACTCCCAAATACAGATATTTAACGGGGGAGACAAATTTAGGAAGCATTAATGTTAAGAGAGAATAGGGGCAATAGCAGAGAGAAAATTAGACAAGAGCTTGTAATAGGATAGGGCCACAAAAAAAAGCAATTTTGGGCAGAAAGACTAAGGAACATCACCTCAAGAAGCAGATATATGATAGATTGCATTCACTTCTGGGCAGCACAATAAAAAGGTGTAGGGTTTTGTGATTAAGGCACTGAACCAGAATTGAGAAAATCTGGTTCAATTCCTGGTTCTGCCACAGACTTTCTGAGCGACCCCGGGCACGTCACTTAATCTATCCTGTGCCTCAGCTTTACATATGTAAAATGGGGCTAATAATATTTCCATATATAACTAGAGCATTGGCAAGGCAAATTCATTAATGTTTGTGAAGCGCTCAGAAACAGTGATGATGGGAGCCAGATTAAACAAATTAAATAGATTAGATTGATACAGACAAAATGAGGGAGTCTAGAAAAGAGCAACAAAAATTGTTGAAGAGTTGAGGGACCAATTAAGAAGATTAGAAGATCTGAGGAGGTAACAGCTAAGGAGAGGAGCCCAATAACAGACTTCAAATATACATAAAATGTAAATATTTAGCAGGACCAGGAATTTAACATGCTACAATGAGGAGAGTAGCAGTAGAATAATTAAAGTAATGGGATAAAAATAATACAGGATAATATTCCTGAATTCTGGAAAACTTCTGGACACTGAATCTATTAGACTGTGGAATAGTCTCCACAAGAAAGTGAAAGTCCTATCATACTGTATACAATAAATGATATTGCAGATAAAAATTACAGACAAGTAGGCAATAGTATAAATATGCAGCATGGTTCCACACTATCATGTCCCCTCTTCCAGTTCTGATTTACATGATCTGAGTGTATGGAAGAGGACAACTCACCAATTAAACTCCGTATCATAGGGAAACTATATGTAAATCAGCATCCTGATGGTAAAGAGGGACTATTTGGCACCTTTGTGCAGTAAACACAAATTATCAGTACTCTGCAGAGTCTCCACTCCAGCACTAGAAACACTGCTGGCTTAGCTACTTCAAACAAGACAAGTTATTCTGCTTTCCTTTTTCTTTCCAAACCAGCTACTGATTCAAAAATCAAGAATAGTAGTTCAACAAATTTTGCATCCAGTTACTTCCACCAATTCAGTAATTCATTCTCCTTTATAAAACTCTGAGAAGGAAACATGTACTTTGGGAATGGCTGTGCTTCAAACTTGATAGTAATTAGCAATGGTATAACTGAAGATTAGTATATGCCCAGGTCATAGCACCTAGAATTTTCTGTAAAAGTATCTAGGTATTTATACTGCACTTTTCATTGGTACCCGAGTACCTCACAAAGTAATCCCCGAGAGAGAAAGTTCTGGGCACGGGTTCTCTACCCTCATCACTCAACCAAAAAGCCATATTTTCTAGAAGCATTAACCCCGCTGTCCTGGCCAAATTCCAATTCAGGTTTAAGTAAGCCAGAATTCTCCCTCCATTTTCAACTGCAGAAGTTATTTTTCAATTTAATGTTGGGAGCAGAGAGAGCTCAGCACCTTGCAGGTTCAGTCCATATGATTTATATCACCTTGTTATAAGTCAATCTACCTTGGGCAAAGGTAGTAAAAGAAACAGATCCATGATCTTTTGAGTCTTACATATTACAGGCTCATAATATTAGCAGCGATTCATGACACTTTTTTAATGTCTACAAAAACCTCCTTTTCACAAAGCACATATAGAAAACTGGTGAGATATGGATTGACACCAGTCACACTGTTTAACCAAAATAAAATATCTATATAAAACCCAATTTTATCAAATGCAGTGCAGACAAACATAAGATGAATCACCAGAACTAGTTTATCAAAACATGCTTTTGGGAAAAAATATAGATATAAACACACACAATATTTAGACAGATAGTGTGTGTGTATATATTTCCCCCCCCAAAAGTGTATACTAGGGATTCCACAACCTACCCCAATACTTACATATCTTTATCGTTGGAAAGTTTTTCTTAATATCTAACCTAAACCTCTCTTGCTGCAGAGTAAGCCGATTACTTCTTGTCCTACCATCAGTGGTCAATGAGAACAATTTATCACCGTCTGCTTTGCAACAATCCTGAACATATTTGAAGACAGCTATCAGGTCCAGTCTTTTCTCAAGACTAAATATGCCCAGGTATTTTAAACCTTTCCTCACAGGTCAGGTTTTCTAAGACTTCTATCATTTTTGGTGCTCTCCTCTAGGCTCTCTCCAGTTTGTCCACATCTTTCTTGAAGCGTGGCGCCCAAAACTGGACATAATACTCCAGAGTAGGCCTCATCAGTGCCAAGTAAACTGGGACAGTTACTTCCTGTGTCATACATACAACACTCCTGTTTACACCCCACAATGATTTGCGATCCACTATAACCCTAGATCATTTTCTGCAGTACTACTGCCTAGCCAGTTATTTGCTATTTTGTATTTGTGCTCTTGATTTTTTTCCTTCGTGGGTGTAGTATTTTGCACTTGTCTTTAGTAAATGTCCATATGTTGATTTCAGACCAATTCTCCAATTTGTCACGGTCTTTTTGAATTTTAATCCTGTCCTTCAAAGTCCTAGCAACCCCACCCAGCTTAGTGTCATCCATAAAATTTATAAGCACATACTCTACTTCATTATCCAAGTCATTAAGGAAATTATTGACTAGTAAATACCCAGGACAGACCCTTGCAGGATGCTACTAGATAAATCCTCTGAGCCTGACAGTGAATAATTGATAACTACACTTTGATTTTTGGGGGGGGGGGGGGGGGAGGAGGGAATTCTCAATTGTGCAGCCATCTTACAGAAATTTCATCTAGGCCACATTTCCCCAGTTTGCTTATGAAAACGTCATGTGGGACTATGTCAGATAACTTACTAAAATTAAGATATATCATGTCTACTATTTCCTCCTCTCCACTAGGCCAATAACCCTCTCAAAGAAGAAAACTAAGTTTATTGGGCATGATTTGTTCTTGACAAACCCACGTTGGCTAATACTTACCACCCTATTATCCTTTAGATGCTTACAAATTTATTGTTTGGTAATTTGTTTCAGTATCTTTTCAAGAACTTAAGTTAGACTGGTCTAATTCTCTGTGTCCTCTTTGTTTCCCTTTTTAAAGATAGGTACTATGTTTACCTTTCTCCAGTCCTCAGGGACCTCACCGGTCTTCCATGAGTTTTTGAAGATAATCACTAACAGTTCTGAGATTGCTTCAGCTAGTTTCTTAAGTACCCTAAGGTGAATCTTTTCAGGCCCCGCTGACTTGAATACATCTAACTTATCTAAATATTCTTTAACCTGTTCTTTCCCTATTCTGGTTTGTTTTCCTTCTTCCTTGTTGTTAATATTAATTGTGTTAAGTATGTAGTCACAACTCATATTTTTAGTGAAGACTGAAGCTATTATTCCTATCCTTCATTCACATCAGGATAATTTCCTGTTGCACCTTTAATATTGCCTCTGAGAAACTGCCAGCTCTCCTATACGCCTTTTTCCTGGGACCTTACCAATCAGTTTTCTGAGTTTCTTAAAATATGCTCTTTTGAAGTCCATCGTCCTCATTCTGCTGCTCATTCCTTCCATTCCTTAGAATCAGGAAATTATTATTTCATTATCACTTTTGCCCAACTTGCCTTCCACCTTCAGATTTGCAACCAATTCCTTCCTGTTAGTCAAAATCAAGTCTAATATATATACACATACTTATACTATATATAAATACAAACACGTAAGTATGACAATATCAGACTTCGGCATGAAAATTTCCAGCTCCCTGATAAGTCAAAATTATCGACAACAGGCCTCAAAACAAAAGACTATTGTCCTGATTTTCAATAGTCCTGAGTGCCCCAAAATCAATAGGAACTATGTGCTCAGCCCTTCTGAAAAATCAAGCTCTGTATATTTTTCATTCTATTTTCAGAGGCATCTATGCAAAGCAATTAGTTCCTTTTTATATATCCAATCATTATGCTGATTGATAAACTTGAAATAAACTCAAACTGCCATTGACTAAATACATTAGTATATACTTTGTTAAATGCTAAATGTTTCTATTGAGACACAAAGTTGGGTGAGAACTTATTTTACTAACTTCTGTTGGTGAAAAAGACAAGCCTCCCAGCTATACGGAGCTCTTCTTCAGCTACACAAATCTGACTTGAAGAGCAGCTCTGTGTAGCTTGAAAGCTTGTCTCTTTCATCAAAAGAAGCTGGACCTCAACCCCCTTGTCTCTCTAATATTTTGAGACCAACAGCTACACTACCACTGCTAACAATAAATGTTTCTATTGTATGTTATCCAAGCGATATTTAATTTATATGCTTCTCTTGCTTTTCCCCTCTGCTTGTGTAATTTAGGATAAATCAGCCTATTACTCAAAGTTCAGTCTGAATTTCCAACCCAGATAAACAATTTATATAGAAATCATAGAATATCAGGGTTGGAAGGGACTAGATGAAAGGTCATCTAGTCCAACCCCCAGCTCAAAGCAGGACCAATCCCCAGACAGATTTTTGCCCCAGATCCCTAAATGGCTCCCTCAAGGATTGAACTCACAACCCTGGGTTTAGCAGGCCAATGCTCAAACCACTGAGCTATCCCTCCCCCCATATATCTTCCCTCATAAACCATCTCACTGAAATGCCCAGTTCACTCAAAACTGTGAAAAATTTGCCTCAAAATCAAGAAATAAGGCATTTAAATACATATGGCAAACATAAAAATCTCAAATTAAAACCTGAGATGTTCCCCCTCTGGGGATGAATGCAAGAGAATAGTAAAGACATGTGGGGACAAAGTCTGAAAAGAAGAGGCACATAATCAGGCACTATGCAGAACACGTACGAAGAGGAACAAGAAAAACTTGTACAAGTGAGACAACATTAAAGGAAAGTTTAAATCCATTGCTTAACAGAGGAAAAGCAAATACCATGACAAAAAGGGGGAGGAAATACTTCATCCTTTTTTGTGAAATCTCAGGCAAAGTAACTACTGAATAACAAAATACATTAGATGATGACAAGGAAAGGGAGAGGTCAAAGCAGAGCCAGATCAGGAAGGAACAAACCTAAATAACTTAGGCAGAAATTATAAAAATTTGTCTAAGGCCCTAAATTGTGATCAAGAGAATTAGCGCAAAGCTTGAAAAAATTACTATTATGTTCTAGCTGGAGGACTAAACCTATTAGCTAGAAGCAGAGATAGAACACTGGGGTGGAGAGGCTCCATCAGTAAGATTCAAGGGCACAGTCCTTGTGAGAAGCTCTGTCCCTGGGCCTTGTTTAGATGATGATGGTGGGTTCAGATTTAATCAGACACCTCCCAGCCACAGGCCAATACAAAAGCTGAAAGTTCTTCCCCCTCTAACTGCTCGAGGAGAGGAAATGCCTTGGTCCCTTGCCACACCTTCTCAGCCTCATGGCTGCTGTACGGGGGGGATAGGGTCTCTGCCATTTTAGACTGCTGTTGGGAGATTGCACGGGGAGAGAGGGAGAGGAGAGGGAAGAAAAGGTCTTTTCTCGATTAGCTTTCCCCCAGGCTCCATTTTAGTGTCTGACTCCCCATAAGTAACTCAAGTACTTGCCTTTCCTAATGCTCATTGCTTTTCCAGTTGGATTATTGAGACAATTTCATTTTTGTTCACAGGATTCTGAACAGCATCAGTAAAAGCAAATAAAGTTCTGTTAATTTCACCTTGCTCAGAACACTACATTCATTTTCATGCAGTGTACATAAAAGCTCAAAACAAATTTGCTTAGAAAATAAAAACTTGGATTCTGTAGAAATTGATGGGCTGTCTCCAGACTAAGAATTTTTTCTGGTCAACAATGGTAGGAAGAAGACGAGAAGAAATACAATTCTGTACCATTCTCAATTATTTCAGGTTGGTTAAGCGATTTTACTCGACAGTGGGTTGAAGATCAGGACCAAAAGGAAAGAGGAGTGTCCAAGAGATTCCAAGGCCATTGTGGATAGTGGCCAATAAGTAGCGGGCCAAGAGCCCCTATACTTCTCTTCCTGCTACAGGCGGTCTCTGAGTCCTGCCAAGGAATGTCAACACGCCACGGCACCGATGATGGCTGAGAAGCTGGTACTGTCTCCAGTGCAGACGTAGACCTCCTGGCTTGCTCTGTCAGGTTCTGCTTGTATCTCAAGTCCCTTGCCACCAGTGTCATGTTCTTACAGACAGAACTCCTGTCCTTAATGTACCCCTCTCCAAGGTACAATAAACACTGCATGGGGGAATCACTATTCAGAATAGCCCCTCCACACAACGGGCAATGTTTAAATCCTGGTGAAAGCATTCCACCAGAAAACTACGGCTAAATAACCAAACTAACCAACCTAAGGTACCACTAATAAACAACTTACTAAACTATTTGCAAGAAGGTCTCAACGACAGAGGGAAAAGGGGCAGTGTGAAGAAACACATACACATACACACACATTTTATATATCTATATCTCTATCTCTATCTCATGCCCCAAAGTGGTAGGATATACTAAAATCAATGGAGACCTTCCCTAGACCAAATTATTTTGAGTCAGGATTTCTTAACGCAAATGTCCTCTTCTGACTAGCAAGGGTTTAACACTTTTTTTCTTTTTTTTTTTAAACTTGCCGAATAAATTAAAGTAAGGTTTTGTTATCCCAGGCACTATTTCACTGTACTAGAATTACATACTATATAGCATTTCCATGTAGCTTTCTTGAGGTATTTATAAGAACAAATATTTTGCTAGCAAGAGCTAGTTTTCTTTTGATAAGACATTTTAGAATATACAAGCAGACAAGCAAAAAGAAAATTAAGCATGTAAGCAAAAAATAATGCACTGAAGTCAAAATTAAATTATGTTTAAACCTCCCAAAATACAGGTCAATACTGTTTTAGTACCACCATTATGTAAGGGAAGATACTAGCTGTAGCTACCAATAATTTTACTGCACTAAATAAAAAAACCCAGGAAGAATAAATAAACACATAAGCAACACTGAAAAATAAGTGTGTGTAACTTGTGAAGCAAAACAGAAAAGATTATTATGAACTGTTTTAAAGGGCCAAGTCATTAACTGATATCTATCTATCTATCTATCTATCTATCGAGAGAGAGAGAGAGAGAGAGAGAGAGAGAGAGAGAGAGTGTGTGTGTGTGTAACAGATTCAAAATTAAGTGTTGAAAATTATTCCTTTACCTTAACTGCTGCAAAGGGCTAAGTTACAGTCTCCTTTTCCTGAAACAATTTTTGGTATCACCAACAAATAAAGCAGTGCAGCAACAGACCCTTAACTCAAGCCTTGGCATGTACAAAGATATTTAGCTTTTTTTTTTTTTTTTAACCCAACCCAATAAACCCATGTAAACACACCTAAGTATTAAGACAAGTTCTCAGATCTGGCCTGATACAAGGTGTACATCATGGCATAAGCCATGTAATCCACTAAAACTGGATTTCTATTACCAGAAGTTAATCAAACTGCAGTTTATCAGGTTTGGAGTACACTAACTACGATGATGTTGTAGCCACCTTTTCTAGCTACTCGACAAAGCCATTTGTTTACTGAGTTACAGAGAAAGGAGCCAAAAGAGAGATTGGAGACCACTTTGAAAAAGCAGAATAATGATCAAATTGTGCTATTGTGCTCTGAAGTTTTTTTTTTACAGAATGGAGAGGATTTTTTGAAAAGAAGGAAACAAAAAATGGTAGTGTGGGGGAAAAAAATAGGGTGGAAAGCTATTTAAAACAAAAGCTATTTTGAAATAGATCATTTTTGCTATTTAGAAATTACAATGCTATTTAATTACCTTTCGTAGTTGATTTGTGAAAAATAAAGTCTGTAATAAACTGTTCATGTAACAGGTTGCTCCCTGGTTCTTTAACCCAACATATCCCGTGTGCTTCTTTGAATCCCACCTGGAAAGCAGTTAATGGTTAAAACTACATTTGATTTTATATATATAAAATATTTAACTATAATGCAGATATATTTCTACAGGACATTTGTTCTAGGCCAGTGGTTCTCAAACTGTGCGTTGCAACCCCAAAGGGGGTCGCAATCCCGTTTTAATAGGGTCGCGAGGGTTGGCTTAGATTTGCTGGGACCCAGGGCCAAAGCCTGAGCCTCATCGCCTGAGGCCAAAATCCAAGGGCTTTAGCCCTGGGCAGCGGGGCTCAGATTACAGGCCCCCTGCCTCAGGCTGAAGCCCTTGGGCTTCGGCTTTGACCCCCCTCCGCATCAAAGGCAGTGGGGCTCGGGCTTGGCCCCCCACCCAGGGTGGCGGGACTAGGATGGGCTCAGGCCCTGGGGTCGTGTAGTAATTTTTGGTGTCAGTAGGGGGGTCGCAGTGCAATTAAGCTTGAGAACCCCTGTTCTAAGCTAACCAGCACTATTAACAGAAGTTATGTGCCACTTAGTATTACATTCTGTCTGAATAAAACAGATTACACATCACAACTGCCTGTCACCACATGCGCTTAGGATTCCAATACTTCTATAAACAAAGGACTGTTCTTTTGTTAAATTTTCTTTTTTACGATTTTCTGAAGGCTCCCAGAGTGACAAGCATTTCATTAGTTATCTGTATTTAAAATTCAATTTTTAAATTAAAATTTGCAGTTCATAGCAGCCATCTTGCTGAAAAGTGGCATCCAGTAGTATAAGAACTCAGCGTCAGGCAGGGCAATTTTAAAACTTAAACAGTAAAGCAGGATTAAAACTAGGTGTTCGAACCACTGATGGTGGCAACCATACTGCTTGATGGTGACATTAACACTAAGAGTGTCAAGACCACAATGGCAAAGACTGTAGGTCATTTTAAACTGAAAAATAAAATTAATTTATACATACTGAAAAGTGTTTTGCACTAAGTAAAGTTACAGAAGGTTGCATTGAGCAACATGGGTGGAGAAGCTACTGGCACAAAATCTCTATGCAGCTTTCTAAACATGGGTATATTTCCCTTGAGATGCTTCATCAATTAATTCTGAAAAAGTGCTTTGAGATCCTCTCATGAACAGTACCATACATTACTAATAAAATGAGATAGTTCAACTGAAATTCAAATGAATGTTCTAAAGGTTGACTTTTCTGTACATTTGTTTACTATGCATTTCTACTCGAGGTTTTTTTTTTTTTTTTTTTAAAGATACTTACGCCACTCCGTGTGGAGCATCCGCTTGAACGTAGACTTCAAAAGTAACCTTGTCGTCCTCTATAAATCCTTTTTCAGGATCAGTAACTTCCTATTAAACAGAAATAAGAATATGAAATTTGCTGTAAAATTATCTTCTGAATCCTACAATGGGGAATGTAGTGAAAAATCCAGGCTGGATATTGCTCAGAATCTGCACATTTAAGTAAGCAACCATCTATGCATTTCTTTTACTCAATAAGCTAAAAAATTATTGAAGGATACCAATTAATCTCTAGGACACTGAGCTCAATGTATTGAAATAATCTGTAAATGTCTCAATGCAAAATCTTGTTTCTGGCTTTTATAGTTTTTGCACCAGTATTTCAATTCCCTGTGGATAATAGGATCAGTAATCAAAAGCTTTGTTTTGACTTAAAGCAGTTAATTTAGGAAACTATTCCAGGCAAAAGAGAAAAATTAAGGCCCCAGATTTCCATAATGCTTAAAAAGCTGTCTCAATTTAAGATGAACATTAAGAGTAGTATTAATTTAAAATGTCTGTACACATGCAGAGAATATGGGAAGAAATGAGCAAGAAAACCTAGGCTGCTCTTAAATGACAGTGATCATGCCCAACAACATTTAAAAGAAAGTTGGTGGAACGATTCTTATTAAGTGAAGTATTAGTAAAGATGGGTCAATGGAGGAATGATGGAATATTTATGTGGGTCATTAAGTCCAGGTAAAATAGTTAAAAGGAATCTGCACTATGAGGAGCAATATATTAGCACTTAAAGGTATCTTCACTATGAAATCTACTGATACCACAAGCATCATTCAGATACTAAGACAACACCTTTAGGAAGAAATTTAAAAATAAAGGTATCTAAGGCAGTATTAGAAGATCAAGTGCATGTATTGGTCTCACCTCCAAACCCAGTAGCAGCCCATTATTATAAAACTAATATATTGTTACTTACACTCCATGCCATAAAGTTGGAAAAGCCCCAGTCATTCTCCTTATGAAAGAACAAGTGACTAATACGACGACTGAATGATTTTTCATCGTCCTTGTAATTTATTATCTTGAGAACTGCCTGTGCATGGCAAGACCATGACCTATAAAATTAAAAGATAATACTTGAAACAAATTTCAATTTTGTTTTCTTCAATAACAGAAAACACTTTTACAAATTTTACTTGATACACCAAGTCCATATTTGCACACAGATGTCTACTTTTCACCTTTGTTCCTCACTAGATTCTAAAGCTTGTTTAACTGCTGTCAGGAGCATTTGTAAGAATTAAACTCCGGTTTTTGAGAGCCACACAGTATGAAGTTATGGTTGTTAAAGAGGCCATACTTTTTTCAGGAATGTGTTTTTAGATTATGTCCTTCTCTGAGAGCAACTTAGCTGTCTTAGCTGATTCCTCCTACGATTTTTTTTTTTTAAGGATGACAGTGATTTCTCTTAAGCAAGGTCAGAAGTCTTTTAGGAAAGTGTTCATTAATATTGCTAAGAAATAATAGCCGAGAGAAAAATCACTGTCTCCTGAAGTTTCTTATCAGAAATCACTGTGGCTAACTATTCACATCAACCATGGTATACTGTACCTACGTAGGGTATGTGAGATGAAAAACACTACTACTTCAAGAGAAAACGAAAACCAAGAAAACAACGTGGAAGAGTAACTGCCATCACTCAGATTGAACCAGAAGTGGTGTGTGATATCATGTAAGAATGAACCCCTTGCACTTGACAGGAAACTTGCTCCTCCACAAAGCAGCATGTATCAATGCAGTCTCAGGAGACCACCCAGCAAAGAGGCAATGCTTTCACTGTCGTTTTTTCCCCCTCACACACCCTTGCCTCCCCTCCCCCTTACCCTACACACTCTCCCTATGTCAGAAACTCAAACTCTATAAGGGGAGGTGTGGCTCTCTACAAAGTTTCCCCAATAAACTGGTGGGCCTGCTACTTACAAATCAAACATTTTGTCCAACAACTGCCAAAGGCTGGGGAACGTTGTTTCTCTCAACACAGAGAGTATCTTGTCTTTACAAATGCAGATTTCTTTTATTAATGTGCTTTGCCACAAATTATCTAAGGGATCCTTCCCTTGGGGTATGAGACACTGCTTGCTGTGCGTGACAGTGGGTGATCAAACTGCTAAGGCTGGTGTGGATAAAACCACATATTTATGACGCCTACTCTGGAAATGACTGGGTTTCCTCTTCAGGAAGCCATTACTTTCTCGCTGGACAGGTTTACTTTTCTTGCACGGTTCTTCCCTCCTTCTGTTCAGACTCTGGGTGGCACTGAAGGTTTGAATTATCAGGTAGAGTTGTACTCCGACAGGCAAAATTTATGAATATAAAAAATGCCATAGTCAATCAGACCAGTGATCCTTCTATTCTGGTAGCCTGCCACTGACAGTGAGAGGCACCAGCTGTTTCAGAGAAAGACAAAGGAAACTTGTGTAATGTACAATTATGAAATAACCTGCCGACATGGAAAGTTTCTTTCTAATCCCATGGGACTGTGGAAGGGCAGACTGACTGAGGGCTCCTCTCATTGCTCTGAGCAGTCCAAGAGAAGAATGGATGAGTTCCATCAGGGATTTCTGGCCAAGTAGGCCTAAATGAAGGATCAGCATTGGGATGTGGGGATTTGAAGGTGGGAAGCAAAGAGTATATGAGAAGTAGAAAGATCTTCAGAGACTGAGAAGCTTGTAAACTTCTCCTCCTCTGTAGAAAAAACTAGATTAAATAATTTTACCAGATGTTGGTCTTGCAACACAATTAAATAATGCCATATATAAGTTTGTATATTAATTATTTAAAGGGTCTTACGTGGAATCAGATTCAGCATTGCACTGAAGAAAGAATCCTACACTTTTTTGGTGTGGTCTGTCTGGGTAAAGTCGTGGCATCACCATAATCTTCCACGGCAAATTCCGTACAAAGCAAGGAGGACTGAGGACTGACTCACTGAGCCTGCTGAAACGCTCAACTGTAAACTGAAACGTTGCTTCTGATCGCCAACTTGTGTCTGTAAAACAAAAATATAAGACAACTAAAACAGAATTTAACAATGTGAAGATATCCTTCACACCACAATACATATTTCAAAAATACAGAACAAGGGGTGCATAAAGAAAAGTTTTACCAAACAATAAGAATGTGTAACATTTTAAATATTCACAAAGACTGTATTGTTACATAACCTGGTTCACAGCAGCACCCGCATATAAACTCTATCGTTCCCAAGTATATCTGTGATCTCAGAGTACCTGTTTCTATATTGCACTTCTTCCAATAATTCCTACATCCTGATGACTTTTTCCCTGGACAGAAAGGCTTTTCCTTTCACTATAATGGGATGTAAGAGTTGGATCAAACTGTTGCTAACCCATCGATCCTCAGAGAAACTACAGTAGAACCTCAGTTACTAACTGATGAGTCAACCACACACCTCTTTTGGAATCCGAATTACGCAATCAGGCAGTAGCAGAAAAATAAAAAAGCAAATACAGTACAGTACTGTGTTAAACGTAAACTATTAAAAAATTATGGGAAAGTTTAAACAAAATTTTTTATAAAGGTAAGGAAACTGTTTCTGTGCTTGTTTCATTTAAATTAAGATGGTTAAAAGCAGCATTTTTCTCCTGCATAGTACAGTTACAAAGCTGTAGTAAGTCAATGTTCACTTATACACTTTTGAAAGAATAACCATAACATTTTGTTCAGAGTTGAACATTTCAGAGTTACAAATAACCTCTATTCCCAAAGTGTTTGTAACTCTGAGGTTCTACTGTAAGACATTACTAATGACCTCTTTGGCTAACTGATATTAACAGATCATCTAGTGAATGAAAGTAACACACATTCCTGGGATTTTCAATCTCACCAGTGTCTTTTAGAATGCTGCAGAAAGCCTAAACAACAGAGTCCTGAAATAAAACTCTTTTTGGTAGAAGGGTTATATATTTTCTGTGTAGCTCTTATTCTAGAATGTGTAAAAGAATGCCCCACAGCTTGGTCAATATCATGTAATGCCCCTGATTTATGAGAACAGGATAGAGCTTTTGTATCATGAAGCTAGTTTTTCCTCACACATTTGTTCTGTCCTTTCAAGTCCAGGACAACACTTCACACACTTATTAATAGAAAAATAAGAGTAAAATCTTCTTGAAGAAATCTACATCCCTACACTTGAGGTGTTTGAGAAGAATCAGCTGCATTGCCCATGTTTTATTATACCATGTAATGCAGGTGAGGGAGACTGATAAATATGACCAAAAAAGAGATTTTATTAGGAAATATCCTTAATGTGCAAATTGCTGGCATGTATTTTATTTGTTGGATTTGTCCATGCTTATAGTTAAAAGATTATTCTTCCCTGCCTTCAGAACTGTTTCCTATAGCATTCACGCAAAGTCAAAGCTATACTAACTGAAGAGGAAGTAGTTTATCTGAGTATCGGCCTTCCTTCTTAGCTGTGGTCACAATTAGCCTCTTTTAAACCTGACTCTCTTTTGCTTGATTTATTCTGCTATGTACATATGAAAGGTATAATTTTATATAAACTCTTTGAATTCCTTTTGTGCTATTTGGCTAAAGATATTTATTCCCCTCTGCTATCATCTTCTCTAAGGCAATACTAAATAACCCTTTACTACCACTGGTAACACTCATTTGACACAACTATCAGCCAGTTATGGTTTCAGCCAAAATGCTCTCTCTCCTTGCCACCACACAGAACACAACTCTTTAACGTGGTCAGTATCCAAACCATTAAAGGTTTTATATGTCAAAACAAAATCTTGAATTGCACTCAGATGAATCAGAAATCAATGCAGACTACGGATGTAATAGGCATCCAACAGGAAATACTTGTAAATAAGCCAACAATTGCATTTTGCACTAGCCAACTAGTTCCCATGAACAGAGCATTTGATGTTATAAAGGTTTGGATCACTAGGATGAGGTCCACTTCCAAGAAGCGTTACCACTGTATAAAACTTATAAAAGTTGTCTACAGCTGCTACTTGACTACTTAGCAACACACATGGGGATCACAATGTGCACTCTACTGGAAATGTCTGCTGGGACAGTTGCAGGTATGGTGCAAAGTAATTTAATGCACTGTATTTCTCATAATAAGTGGTGCATGATACATTTTCAAGATCATGCATAATATTACACTCTGGCAAGATTTAAAATGAACAGCCATCTACAACATGCCTATTTTTTCTGCTGATAGCTTTTGGGATCGCCAATCTTGAAGAATGACTACTCTAAAACAGGAATTCCCATACAGAAATTTAGATATTGTTTTATTTTCTCCATGAGGAAGCAATAACCCTTTTCCTGAAATAACATCATTATTAGAATTTTTTAAAAATCAGTTTTACTAGAGCAGCACCCAGAGGCTCTAATCATGATGATATTGCGCTGGGCACTCTACAAATATAAAATAAACAACAAGCTCTGCTGACAATACTTTCATGTCATATTTACTTACCATCTTCCATGTCTTCTTCTGTATTGTTGTGTCCATCGGCCATAGCTACATTCCCATTGATGACAGGATTTTGAGTAATTCTTGGTGGATCATCTGTATCTCCAGCTAATAAGAAAAAAAAATTATCAGTGACTTATTGCTTGTTTACATGGGAAAATTTCTAAATGACATAAGCAATACCAGAAAAAGGCACTCTTAATCCGTATTCTTATTCCTGAATAAGAGTGTCCACAAAAGGGAGTTATAGCTATAATTATACCACTATAGTTCTGCTGGTAAATTTCCCTGTGTAGGCAAACCCTTATTGCTTAAGTGTCATACTAATGCATAACAGACTTAAAATTATAATTTAATTCCTAACAGATATATGTACTTTCCTATATGGCATTACACTTAGTAGTCCAGACTGAGAGTTTTATTAAATACAATACATATATATTTAACAATTTCTAAATGACTATTCTTAGGCCCTTTGAAACTGCATACAGTTAGAACTGAAGTAATACTGATTAATCAATTAACAGACATTAATTTGCTCTAAGATTGTCTGAATAAGCAGTCTTATTGATTGCCTTTTAAAGAAAAGCAAGCACTATAGCACATGTAAGAGCACGTTTAAGATCTTAAGAATGAAAATTTAGAACATTTCATTAACAAATATTTAAAACTATCCCTTTGCCAACTCTATCATTACCATTGCTTACTTGTGCTAATATAGCTGTTTGAACATATGCAGAGAATTTATGCACCTACAAAAATAAGGTCCCATGAAATATAAGAAGTTTGACTTTAAAAATGCATGCCTTCTGATGAGATATACCAACACACTACCATAACACTGTTTCCACTCCTTTCTCTCCACAACATCTCCCCCACTCCCATATGGATCACTCACACATGCAAAGAGTTCACATAGAAGACATTAACCCTCTCTCTCCAGACATAAACACCCATTAAAATCAGATCCAAGTGAGCAGATCCTTTTGCCTATAGAGTGGCCTACTAACTTCAGTAAGACACTAGGCAGGCATAAGAGTCTCTTTTGGGCAGATCTACTGCAGGATAAAGGCTACAGAATGGCTCTAAAAGACAATGACACCCACACACGTGCTACAGAACAGAAATGGGACTTTGTATCTGAAGCTGATGATTAAGATATACATTCATATAAGTTTATTAAGTTTAGGATTATACATTTAGCTCAGCTGAGTACTGGTCCAATTACTATTTCTCCTCTTATGCTGAAGCATATTTCTCAGGTCACATTCTAAAGCTGTATGAATCTATCTCTATCAGAACACGGATGTTATTTAGTAGGATGCATGGGAGACAGGAACTACCTGTTTACAATGAAGGGTATTATTTTTATTTAACAAGCTAATTTACAATTTTAAAACTGCATTTAAAAAATCCTTGCATGGGGATAGAAGGGAATAGAGGTGCATCCTGCAGAGTGGTAACCCATTGTGAGGAAACCCATATGAGTTGCACTGAATATTAACAGCATCCAGGAGAAGGAAAATTGATTTCAAATCCAAGCAGTCTGAGCTCATTAGCCTCGGAGGGCAAGTAAACCAAGGTGGATTCGCTGATACCTGCTCCTAACTGGCCAGCAGGCTATATGACATGGCATTCCCATGAGCTGGATAGGGTGTATTGACCTAACGAGCCATAAATGCATCCAAAACTCACTTGTTATAGAAACAGTACAGTAAACCAAAGAGATTTTAAAAAACTAGGCCAAGCATTTATCATCAGCGTATCAGCAAATATTTGTGTTGCAGCTCTCACACCCATCATTATTCAGCCATTTTTCTTTGTACGTGCCAGACACTGCCAATTACCATACTTAGCATGCAGCACTATGAAATCAACAAGTCATCCTCCCTAATAAATACTGCAGAGTCCTAGCTTTAAAGAATTCAAAGAAATGCAAATGCAAATTCAATATACATAAATGACAGGAGTTAAATATTCTAGTACTGTTTCTCTCTTGCTCAGATAGCTGTTTGTTAACTTAGTTCCTAGAAATGGAGCAGGAAATGAAAGTCACCACATTGTTTCTTGAATAATCACCAACATGGATTTCAAAATACCCAACCCAATTAACACAGTAGTATAGTATACATTTGGCAAGCTGGTCAACTGACTGCCTGTTACTTGACCATTCTCCAATATTCCAGCAAGAATGCCCTGATGTAGGCAGCAGCCCACCTTTTTCATTGTTTCATGGTGCTATCTGTAAGCAAGCCTAACTAAATGCCTTGATCACTCCTAAATGCCTTGATCACTCACTTCTCTACATTCTAATGCCACCTGTTGGACATTAGTGAGCTATTTAAAGCTGAACCTCTTGATTGGCTTGAATCTTCTAGAACAAACACTGTAGGTAGGTATATCTTTGCTTGTAAAACAGGCCATCAATGTACCTGGGGTTTACAAAGCACATTAAGGAAATAAAAGCGCACAGTCCCTGCCCCAAAGAGCTTACCATAAAAAGTTAGGTCAACGTAAGGCAGCTTATGTTGACTTAATTATGTCAGTGTACACACTACAGCCTTGTCCTGCTGATGTTAATGTTAACTACACCGACATAACTCCAACTCCATGAGAGGCGTAGCACTTATATCAATGTAGTTAGGGCGATGCAGTGTGGGTTGTTAACTATCTTGTCAATTTCTGTGAAATTGACACGAAAGCCAGGCAGCTAGAGCTGGGCTGCCCCTGGCTCCCCACTCCCAGCCAGGCTGCTGCCTGGAGGCTCTCTACTCAGGGAACAGAGAAGTCCAGGTGGCTGCCCCGTTCCCAGCAGGAAACTGGGAGCTGAGAGCCCGGGGGGGCAGCCAGGCTCCCAACAGGGAGCTGGGCGGAGCTGAGAGTCCTGGCTCTCAGCCCCCCAACGCTGCCCCTCTTCAGTTGGTGGAAGGGCTCCTGGTGAGGACATGCACCAACAACAGGAGGAGGATAGCGTGGACAACAGCCACTGCAGTAATTACTGCAATGGCTGTAAGTCAACCTAACAAAGGTTGATTTAGGGCCGTAGTGTAGACATGCCATTCTTCTTTTTCTATACTGCTGTTACTGCTACAATAAATCAGTGCTTTAAAATATTAGACCATTTTTACCAATATTTGACCAATTATTTTTTTACCAGTCAAAAAAGCACAACTCTAGTATAGCAGCCATATTGCTGAACTAGCTCTTCATTTTTGTCCATTCAAAAGCATTTTGAGTCTGGTTGCAAGCCAGTATCATAAGAGGCAGTCAGCCACTGAATAAGTACTGGAATCTATAATCTATAACTGTCGGTAAAAAAACCAATCTTTTTTACTGAAATAATTAAGTAGCACACAAGTCTTGCTGTCCAACATGTAATCAAGACATTGTATTTGTTAAAAATGAAAATGATCTACTCAGATTGAACATCAATTTATGTTTTCTAGAATCAGTTGTGTCACAACTGACATCTGGCTTGCAACATTTATCTAAAGACAAACAAAATACTAAAGATGAATATTAAATCTGTTCTTTTTATGTATTTGTTTATAAGTTTCACCTTTATGCAATTACACATTTAATGTGAGAATTCTTGGGACTTGAAAAGCTTATCTCAAAAGGATACAGCTACCTGCATTTTCTTTACTTTTTATATCTCTTTTGATTTTTATTATACTTTTAACAGTGGATATATAATGTCTAAACACACAGTTTCCATATGAAAACAATTAACACATTCAAGACATGAACCATTTGGTGGCTAGGGATGTCAGGTATACAGTCTTAAGTAAGAGTAACCTTGCCCATATAACACACTTTTGTTTACACTAAAGTTAATCTCCCACAGTTCACAAGCATGTCTATTACCTTCAAAGGCTATTCAGGACCCTGGACAGAGCCAAACTTGTTTTTCAAAAGAAGCAGAATCCAAAATTACCAGGGGTCTAGACCCAGGTGCACACTGACTTCCTCCCCTGAAAGAATGAACACTTCTATTTGGATACAATTCTTCTTATATTAAAAAAAAAAATACAGCCATATCTGAGGCCTTTCACTTTATAAGATGACTTTTTCAGACATGTTAAACGAAGCAATGTGCAACATTCATGGTATGTACTTCATCATACAGAGGCTAGAGCAGGGGTTCTCAACCTATTTACCATTGTGGGCCACATATGTGGCCCAGAATGTGTTATGTGGGCCACATCCATATACTATCTGTATGGCCCTGAGGATGTCACATGGGCCACAGCTCTGTGCTGACTGGGCCGTAAGCAGCCCACAGGCCGCAGGTTGAGAACCACTGGGCTAGAGTCTCAGATGCTCACTGAACACAACTCATTCATTCCTCCTATCAAATATTAACTTAAATCCTCTGTTCAGTTATGTTCCCTAGTTAAGTAGGAAGTTCTCCAAAACCAAAAAAGACCATCTTAAACTAATTAGATGTGGTTGAGATTTTAAATTCATACAAGTCAGGAAATGGAAATAATGCACCATGATGCTGCATTATCATTATTCTGCATTTAAATATTCTTGCTTTTTATAAAAAATGGGAAACTAGATGGTCCTAAATGCACATTTGGAATGTCTGACCAAAAGATTATGTACCAGATCTTGACCTCCACAACAGCGGTGCAAACAGGCCAAGAAGCTACCCCTATCAGGGTAATTAAGTTTCCCTTGATATGGGGGGATCCTTGGCTACTGTATACTTGATATAGTCAACTTAATGCCAGCCCATTTCTTCCTCTTCCATCCCTCAAAGCGTAGGGAGCATGAATATGGACTGAGACAATTTATGGGGTGGGGCTGGAAGACAGCCTGCACTGCTACTGTACTTGCTCTGTGGGCAAATAGAGGATTTCAGTATGCAGGGCTCTCAGTGCAGCACCTTTCACAAAGAATAAATTCACTAAACTTTTAGAAAATAATTTAAGACGACACGCATGTAGAGCTTCTGTTACACAGGCAGTATGGCCTAGTGGATAAGGCAGTGGCATTGAACTCCAGTGACTTAGGTTTTATTCATGGTCTGCCACAGGCCTACTAGGTGACCTTGGGCAAGTCATTTCAGCTCTGTGCTTCAGTTTCATCATCTGTAAAATAGAAGCAATCATACCATACTTTTATAAATGACTGAGATCTACAGATGTTATGACAGCTAGATATTTTATCAGTGTTATTTATGAAGCCAATGGAATAAGCAAATCAGAATCATACTAATGGAGGATCTGAGCCTCCTTGAAAGGTATACTGGATTACCATAAACCTATTTTGGGTTCCATTAAATTGGTATGCATGCAACTGTCTCATATGGAACTATTATCTCATCATTGTGGAATGCACTTATGAATGTGTAACTTTTATTCATGCAGTGCTTATGTTAATGTGTATGCCTTTGTGAATTTCTCATTAAAGAGACAATGTAAGAACAAATTTGGCCAACAATTCAGGCTTTACCATAAAAGATTTTGCAAAGTGGAAGGAAAGCAGAAATAGTCTCATGTTCCTCTGTTTATTAAATTCCAGTACAAACTGGCAATGTTTGGAACCCAAATGTTCCAGAGAGTACAAGAATCAAAAGTTAAAGGCAAGAAACCGACTCAATAGCTAAAATGAAACTGACCAATAAACTAATTTTCAATTTTGATTGCTAAAAGAAATGGCAAAAATAGACAAATAGAATAGCAAAAAGTAAATTATATCACTACAACTCTTTCTAAAATTCTTTCTGTTTTAACATATTAAGACAGAGGTTCTCAAACTTTTTCAAAGTATGGACCACGTCCTAGTAGGGAGATTACCTCTGTGGCAACCTCCCCATTTGCCACCACAGAGCATCCCTATAAGAATAACAGCAACTACTTATTTGTTCTGAATGCTATTTTAACCTAGAGTAGTATCTCTTATTCTTATAGAAAAAGCATTCAATAAGTTAGGGGGAGGTTTTTAAATAAACTGAGCTCACTACAAGATATTGCTGCCCATTCTGAGAAGCCCTATGATTAAACCGAGGAGGGATAAATGGAATAGATTAAAGAAAAGTGTTGGCAGTTTCTAAAACAGTGGTTCTCAAATTTTTGTACTGGTGATCCCTTTTACACAGCAAGATTCTGAGTGTGACCCCCTTTATAAATTAAAAACACAGTTTTAATATTTAACATTATAATAATGCTGGAAGCGAAGCGTGGTTTGGGGGTGGAGTCCGACCGCTCAGGACCCTTCATGCAATAACCTTGCAACCCCCTGAGGGGTCACAACTCCCAGTTTGAGAACCCGGGTTCTAAATAATCACATTTGATGACAGAGGTCAATAAAGCCTGAAATACGACTACAGAAATAAGTAACAATGACATACATCTGCATATGGACTATATAAAGATTTGATCTTTTGAAATATACCATCTCAAAACATTAAACTAGTACACAGAGTTTTCTGGACCTGTCTTTGGATATTATGTTACAAGAAAGTCTTATGGAATAACTAGCTTTCAGAATAGTGATCCAGGAAGTAAGACTTAGGCTTGGTCTACACTACAGATTTATATCAGTATAACCGTGTCGCACGCCCCTGAGCAATGCAGTTATACTGACTTAACCCCCAATGTAGACAGTGGTTTGTTGACAGGAGGGCTTCTCTTGTCAACACAGCTACTGCCTCTCGGGGAGGTAGAGTACCTACAAAGCTCTCCTGTCGGTGTAGACAGCATCTTCACTAAACACTACAGCGGCACAACTGCATCAGTGCAGCTGCGCCAGTGCAGCTCTGTATGTGTAGACAACTCCTTACTCTGTTCAGCAGTAAAGTAATGCAAATAATTGTATCTGGATTGAAGCCATGCAGCCTGACACGAGTATATTCATAGCAGTTTAAGAATGATGACAGGAGAAAATTCCTACTAGTTCAAAAGTAGTAGTGAGTTGCACCTGCCAGAAACATGGGTAATTTGCAGGTTTTGTTTGTTACATATGTCACATCTAAGATCACCAGGCATAAGAATCTTAGAAGACATTGACCACAGTGCCCAGGTTAATTTATGGACACTAATTTATGGACAATTTAAAATCAGAGTTGGAACCAGTTTCTTTTACAGAGAGGAGGAAACCTCAAAAGTAAAAAATGTGGCGGGAGCCCACAAACTGAGGTTGTTAACTGGACCAGAACTATAGAGCCTTATGAAATCAAGATGTGTCAGAAGGAGTTGCTTCTCAAGATGGAAGTTAACATTGAAATACTTCATGGTGTTGCTGTAAAGAGTATAAGTGAATATGGAAGCACTTGCTGTTGGTTTCAGTTAAAATCCCATGTCCACAGATGAGAATGTGGAAAATGGTTGGCTGTTGTAGTAACTGTACTGAGCCCCATCATATACAGCAGTAGTTCTCAAACCTGCGGCCCATTCAGCCCAGAGCTGTGGCCCATGTGACATCCTCAGGGCCACAAAGGTAGTATTGGATGCGGCCCACAATGGTAAAAAGGTTGAGAACCACTGTTATACAGCATGCAGATAGGGAAGAAGTAAGGTCAAGAATGTACCAAAAGCATGCAGGAATGTAAAGACCTGATGTGCCCATTTTCACTCTGCCACATCCCTGCCTTTGGGTGCAGGGAGGCCTGAAGACAAACCAAGATTTGCTACCTCAGATGCTGAACAGAATAGCTTGACTAGAGGAGCACGTGAGATTTTTCTAGTGTCAGCAGTTCCATAAAGCTTTGATTTTATTTTTTATTTTTTTAAATTGGAGAGCGAAGACTGATGGGAAACAGAGGGGCTCAATTCTTGTTTACTGTCCTAAACAGACAGTTGAAACCTGAAGGTTCCATAGCAGTTAGGCAGGATCCTAGGAGCTGCTTTTTTTTAGGAGTTGTTTTTTTTAAACCTAGAAAAATGGTTCTTACAGCTGAATAAAACTTTCAGTAAACACTGTCTACTAAAGAAAGTTAAGTAACCCAGTAACAACCCAAGACAGCAAAGACCTGAAGCAGTGTGGCAGGAAAGAACACAGAAAGGCTGAGGAAATATTACTAGAGACTGAAATAAGTTTTTTAAAGGCTGACCTTCTTCAGTATCAGTGTGTACAAGCAGGTTATCCGCAAAATATGTAATCCAGGTCTAACTTTCTACCTGAGTCTACATTTTGTTGGACCATTTGAAAAGAAACACTCATATTGCTCTTATGTCCTTCTTAAGCAGCCTGAAGGAACCAACAGGTAATGCTACTTAAGGTATTTAATACATTCTTTTTTTTATTTGGAAGACAAATTTAATTTCACGGACATTATATTTGTTGAAATTTTACAAAGCTACCGTGTTTAGAGAATAACACTTGTACATGCTTGTTTTTACTGCTTAAAGCTATCATTTGCTAACCCAGATTGACATTTATAAGGACACACTTGAGCCAAAATCCCACATGCTTGTGGACATATGAGCACTAAATTCAGTATCTGGTAATTTCAAGCATTGTTCTACTTTCCATCTCTCCTCCTCCCACCAAAAAACCACCCATTATGGGAGCTGGTTATGAGTATGACCAAAATATGGAATTTAAGAAAGATTTTACAGTTTTACACTTTGCAAAGTGAATAACAAATTTATTAGAACATAAGCTTTCGTGGACTACAGCCCACTTCTTCGGATGCATCCGAAGAAGTGGGCTGTAGTCCACGAAAGCTTATGCTCTAATAAATTTGTTAGTCTCTAAGGTGCCACAACTACTCCTGTTCTTCTTTTTGCGGATACAGACTAACACGGCTGCTACTCTGTAACCTGTCTTTGCAAAGTAACCACTAAAACCATTACAAAAACCTCTAAAATGAGGCTCTGACTTCCTGATCAAGCAAAAGCAAATGGGAAACCCAGAACTGGGAGCCCCAGACTTGAGTCAATTCATGTGCCCCTAAACAGAGCAAAAGCTGCAGAGAGAGACCTTTTGCTCCCTCAGAAGGCAAGAAATAATTCACACAATTCCTAAAGGGAAAAAAAACATTGCCCTAAATTCAGTCAATTTACAAAAGAGTATGCAAGAGATTTTTAAGCAACTAAAAGCAGATCAAAACAAAGCTTAGAAGGTTGTCCACCTGCTGAAGACAGGAATTGGACTGGCAGAATCCCCCTCTTTATAGTGGTTGATTTCTTGTTCCTATTTGCTGTTAGAATAGAAGCACAATTCTTAATTAAGCAATGGGACACAGGAAAAAGGAAATTAAATCTACAACACTGTTTGAGTGAAAATTATGTTCTATAGTTTTATTCTTCAAGAGAATGGTAGCAAAACAAAATGAAAAAAAAGAAAAAGGAATATTGGAACAAATTTTGTAATCTTCAGAGGTCACCTCAGAGACAATGTAATTCTCCTAAGACATTTATTAAGGAAAACAGAAGTACAAGATAAAAGTAGGAAACAAAGATGGGGTGGGTGAGAAAAGGAGTATGTGAACATGCAGGTGCCAAGATAGCTGTAAATCTGTGTCTCGATGTAGACTTAAGGGTAAAATTATTGGAATAGATTACATCCATGGCTTAAAAAACCTACGTAGTCTGCACACACAATAAAAAGTGTTTTTTTCTTTTATCATCAATGTAGAGGCCAATTTGCTTTTGTTTCATTTACATCCATTTCATTCCTGTGTGACTCCACAGCTCTTTCTGATTCCATGACAAGCAGTAGAATTCTAAGGCTGATATATTCTGCTAAACAGGAAAGCTACAAGAGAGGATGACTAGATTCCAGGTGAAGATGCTCAGAGAAAAATTACGAGCCAAGAGGCAGTTCCCAGATGAAGGAAAAAGAGGTGTCATGAATGTGGTAAAAAGGAATCATTTTCTGGTTACAGAGATACACAGCCAGGTAATTCTTCCATCAGATAATCATACACTACGTCATTGATCATCATGTGTATCAGGGAAACTAAAAATTCCATGAGTAATTATTTTTCCAAGAGAATTTTCATAGTGAAGCAAACTTGGAGGGCGGAGGGGGGAAAAATGCAGCTGGTCAATATATTAGTTTGTACAATGTTATCAAAAAATGCTTTGTATATAGATTTCATACAGTCATAGATATGTACGCTGGAAGGGGCCTCAAGAGGTCATTTGGTCCATACTCTCCTCACTGAAGCAGGATTAAGTATACCTACACCATCTCTGACAGATGTTTGTCTAATCTGTTGTAAAGGAACCCTGCAGTGACAGGGATTCCACAACCTTCCTAGGTATCCAGTACTTAGTTGGAAAGTTTTTCTTAATGTTTAACCTAAATATCCACTGCATCAAACTAAGCAGATTTCTTCTTGTCCTATCCTCAGTGGATATGGAGGACAACTGACAACCTTTTATATAGTTGAAGTCTTATGTCCCACCTAAGTCTTCTCTTCCCTGGACTAAAAACATACTCAATTCTTTCAACCTTTCCTCATAGGTGATGTTTTCCAAACCTCTTATTTTTGCTGTTTTCCTCTGGACTCTCCAATTTGTCCACATCTTTCATAAAGTGAGGTACTCAAAACTACTCCAGCTGAGGCCTCAATATTCTTGACTAGAGCAGAACAATAACTTCTCATTTCTTACATCCTACACTCCTGTTAATGCATCACAGAATGACATTTGTCTTTTTTGGTGAAGCATATTGTTGACTCATTCAATCTGCAACCCACTATAAATCCCAGATCCTCTTCTGCAGCACCACTGTTTAGTGAGCTATTTCTCATTTTGTATTTAATTTTTCCTTCCTAAGTGTAGTATTTTGTACTTGTCTTTATTAAATTTCTAATTATTGATTTCAGACCAATCCTCCAATTTAACAAGGTCCTTTTGATTTCTCATCCCGTCCTCCAAAGTGATTGAGAATCCTCTCAGCCTACATCTACATCTGGGAATTTTATAAGCATGCTCTCCACTACATTATCTCCAAGTCATTAAAAAAATACTGAATAGTACCGCACCTAAAACAGACCCCTACAGAACCCCACTTGATACGTCCTCCCAGTCTGACAGCAAAGCATTGATAACTACTCTTTGAACATATGGTTTTTCAACCAGTTGTGCAACCCCTTAAAGTAATTTCAGGTAGACCATATTTCCCTAATTTGCTTATGAGAGTGTCATTTAGGATTGTATTAAATGTCTGACTAAAGTTGAGGTATCCACTACTTCCCTCCATTCGCTACAGGTTACCTAGTCAAAGAAGGAAATTAGATGGATTTGTCAAGAACAAACCAATGCCAGCTATTACTTATCACCTAATTATCCTCTATGTGCTTACAAACTGATTGTTTAATAATTTGTGCAAGTGTCTTTCCAGGTATCAAAGTTTGGCTGACTGATCTATAAATTCCCTGGTTCCTGCTTTTTTCCCTTTTTAAAGATTGGTAGTAAGTTTGCCCTTCTCCATTTCTATGGGACCTCACTAAATCTCCATGAGATCTTGAAGATAATTGCTAATGGGTCAGAGATTGTTTCAGCAAGTTCTTTAAGTACCCTAGGATGAATTTCATCAGGCCTTGACGAATTGACTATATTTAACTCATCTAAATATTAGTTAATTGTTCCTTCCCTATCCTGGCTTCTCTCCCTGTTTTCTCTCTCTCTCTCTTTTTGATTTATTTAAAAAAAATTATTATTGCTTCACCGATTGTAGCTTATAAGCACTTTAGGACAAGGACTAACAGTGTAAAAGAAAAAATGGAAAATGAGATCATTAACACATGACAAATAACTTTCTGCAGGATCAGACTTGCTATCTGTAACCTCTGCCATACCTGCAAAACACTCAACAATGACCAGATAAGCAGTGATGACTATGGCATGTAGCCTATTACGCTAATCACAATCATCCCACTGTTACCTTGTGCTTTCTGCCTGTGTTGTATCCACTTGTCATCTCTCACATTTAGGGCTGGTCCCCACTTAGTCCGGACTTCGGACTAAGGTACGCAAATTCAGCTACGTTAATAACGTAGCTGAATTCGAAGTACCTTAGTCCGGACTTACCGGGGTCCAAACGCGGCCGGAAGTCTCCCCCCGTCGACGCTGCGTACTCCTCTCGGAGAGCTGGAGTACCGGCGCCGATTGTGGGCACTTCCGGGATCGATCCGGGATCGATTTATCGCGTCTTAACCAGATTGCGTGCCTCCGGACCAGCCAGTAAGTGAAGACTAGGCCTTAGACTGTAAGCTCTTTGGGGCAGGGACCATATTTTCACATTGTGTGTGTATACTGCCTAGTACGGGGTAGGCAACCTATGGCGCGCATGCCAAAGACAGCACGCAAGCTAATTTTCAGTGGCATTCACACTGCCCGGGTCCCGGCCACCGGTCCGGAGGGCTCTGCATTTTAATTTAATTTTAAGTGAAGCTTCTTACACATTTTAAAAACCTTATTTATTTACATACAACAATATTTTAGTTATATATTATAGACTTATAGAAAGAGACCTTCTAAAAACATTAAAATGTATTACTGGCACGCAAAACCTTAAATTAGAGTGAATAAATGAAGACTCGGCACATCACTTCTGAAAGGTTGCCGAATCCTGGCCTAGTACAATATGGTCTGTAGGCACTAGTGCAGGGGTCGGCAACCTTTCAGAAGTGGTGTGCTGAGTCTTCATTTATTCACTCTAATTTAAGGTTTTGCATGCCAGTAATACATTTTAATGTTTTTAGAACGTCTCTTTCTATAAGTCTATAATATATAACTAAACTATTGTTGTATGTAAAGTAAATAAGGCTTTAAAAATGTTTAAGAAGCTTCATTTAACATTAAATTAAAATGCAGAGCCCCCCGGACCGGTGGCCAGGCAGTGTGAGTGCCACTGAAAATCAGCTTGTGTGCCGCCTTTGGCACGTGTGCCATAGGTTGCCTACCCCTGCACTAGTGCAATATAAATAAAGAATGATGTCACACATCCAGCATTGTGACTACGTTACCAGACGTAACAGACCAGGAGTAAGCCTTTATTTAACTCAAGTCTCCGATATTTAAACAACATAGAAGAAAAACAGTTCACCTTTCAGATACTTCCGTTTTAATCCATGTATTTGAGAGTTTCTCCCACTAAGAGTTATCTTTATTTGAAATTAAAAAGGAAGCAACCCTGATACTAACAACTTCTGGTTAACAGCAACATTTTGCTGGAAATCAATCCTGTCCCACTGACGTTAATGGTATTTGGATATAGGCAATGGCATGGCATGTTAACATTTTTTGGAAGAAAGGCCCCAGGCAAGTTTGTGAGGCTGCAGGCAGGAAAGGAAGCACTGGAATGTGCCTTCCATGGCTGTAGTCCCGCAAAGCCCAACCCAGCACTTTGTTCTGTGGCTGCAGCCCAGCAAACCTGCCTGCATCAAGGACCAAACAGGAAGTAAGGGACTGTGGGTTGGAAGGGGAGATTGTGGGCAGAACTATAGCAGGGAGGGCTCCTCTCCCTGTGCTCTCCGGGCTGCATCCTGCTGGGACACTGCACCCAAGGAAGCACTGGGACATGCTGAGTCCCGACCCCTGGAGAGGGCAGGGAGAGATACTGTGCACACAGGGCCTCAGCACCTTCACTCTCCATAGACTGCAAACCACGCTCCTAGCTGCTGCCCTCCCCGCAGCGCAGCTGCCAGGGAAAGCACATCCCAGCATTCCTCACCAGGTACAGCCCTGCATCCTTGCCTTCCAATTACTAGAAACTGCCAGATAATAGTAACTTCTTGCTGGCTACCAAGGGTCTGCGGACAAGCAAAATCTACTGTCCTTTTATTGAACTCTATGGGTGAAAAGCTCTATATAAGAGCTAGATATTACTTGTTATTTTTTGTATTTAAAATGTGCCTCACCCTTGTTGTAGAAGCGCATAAAACATCAAAATTCATACAATTATTCAGTGGACCAATGGCCACCATTAAAGTCCTTACCCTACAAATATTTTAATTAAACTTTGGCCAAACTACTACCAACTTTCTACAGATTTAACTCATTGTATGATTGATAATTAGGTTTTATATAAATGAAATGTTTATCCGAAACACTTTGGTATGAACACTGAACAGACATTTTTTAATTTGTCATTTGCACGGTTTTATAGTTTTGCTGAGGCAGTCTCTGGATATATTGACAACTTATTCATTTTAACCAATTTTTATACAATCTTAATATGATTTGTAAGCTGTAGATGCAACTAAAAGTCTTATGTCTTGTTCACAAGACAATAGAATTTGTGTGCATTTTTCTTTAACATAAGGTTTTATTAGATACACCCAACTTATCTAGCTGGCTCAACTACATATCAGAACTTTTCTACAGTGGATATAAACATTTTTTACTTTAATTTGCAGAAATAGTTTGTCTCAGTCATACTTTCAGAAATGGTAATGAAAAACTGTTTTGTCCACTCTACACCAGCACCTAAGCCGTTTTCAATACTAGACAGAGAAGCCTGCTGCTAAGAATCATTCAATAGTTTATCTTCTAGTGCTGACTTGGCTCATGTGGCTAATTACGTGAAATTGACAGTCCTTGGAAGAACCCAAAGTGAAAAATAAAATTGTTGACCAATTATTTTCTTACATAATGATGATAGAGAAGTTGTCCCCAACTTTTCCTGTTGTGTTCCCCACTTACCAGTAATGGAATCTGTCTGCACCCCTCCTCCATTACTGCACAGCCAAGGCTTCCTCAGCAGAGAAGCTTGGGCTGAAGGCGGAGCTGGGGGCAGAACTAGGATGGGGGAGGAGCTGGGGCTAGAGTGGAGCTGGAGAGGGGCGGGAGGGCAAGGGAATGAGGGCAGAGCTGGGCTGGGGCCGGAGGTGGTCTGGGGGTTGAGTGGAGCTGCAGTTGGAGCTGATCTGGGGGCAGAGTGGGGCTAAGTGGAGCTCCCACCCCACCCCCTGCGGGAGCTGGCCTGGACTCCGCCATGCATCCGTCCCAAATGTTCCTCCGTGCCCCTCCTTAGGGTTGCACCCCACCGTTTAGGGACCATTGTGATAGAGGCTGAAATACCATCCTTGGACTAACCATCTAAAGGCATACAAAAAAGCCTTGTGACCTACATGGCAATTATTAGGTTTGCACTAACTTCTCTTCTCAGATATAGCTACAAAAGCAGCAAGGCTATTGGAAAGGTTTAACAACTCTTAAGTCTTGCCTATGAACATTCCAAAGATGATAATGTGATGATATACCTTTGCTGAAGGCAAGGCACTTAGTCCAACCCTACAGACAACACCCTAAGTGATGTGTTTTACAGTACTACATCCCTCCTTATGTTCTCACTGCTTTACTAGATAATTGACCTACCTCTGCAACAGCAAAAGCAAGGCTCTGCCCAACAACCATTGCTAGGTAGAGCAAACTGCCATTATCCAGTTTGGCAAAGTTCTAGAGCAAGTGCAGGGTAATTAAGAGGAAGAACGAACCCTTCTGATACAGGGATAAACAGACTGATACCACCCAGAAGGAGCAAGGCTACTATAATTGTGACAAGATATGCAGTGACTCGCTCTCCCTTCCAAGTCAACCCTACTGTTATATTTTATTTGATTACATACCCAGTTAAGAACCAAAGAGAGTCAGTGAAAGCTATTTAGTAGTAATCTTGACTTGCTGCTGACAATATATTATTGAAAACCACTAAACCCCATCAAGCTGCACCATTACCCCCAGTTTTAAAATTTAAAAAGAAGGACGGCATACATCTTGATTTTCGGAATCAGCCGAATTCCTTGTAATCAGAGATTCAGCTATTTGAGCATTCAGTCATCTGTCTCCTTCTTATGCCATGTCAAATGGACTATCAAGTTGACACGGGTAACCCCAAAACATTAATTAGCATAATACCTGGATGTTTGCTATGAGTATAAGCAGGGGAAGGTTTGCATTTAAATGGTAATAGCAATATTTATATTAAATAACACTGGTCTACAATTTTTGAGAAGTCGTCTGCTTCAGAGATAAAATGTGCTATTTATTATGTATTTTGATGTGCTGAATTAAAATATGACCATTAAAACAACTGATTGGCTACTGTTCCTAAGATATTTAAGTTTTTACATTTTATGTCTATGTATATTGTGTAGATAGAAGAGTTTTAATCATAAATTGTAAACCTAGGTCTTTTCATGTGTTTATGGTTGCTTTACATGATATTTCACCTGTCCTGTTTATGTAACACTTTAAAAATCAGCAAAAGGGTTATATAAATCAAATTTATTATGAAACAAAAGGCAAAAAACTATTATGTCCATAGTTTAGTCCTATTCAGTGTCTACTCGGCGCTTCTTGGCTTGTCTCTTGTATTCATTAAATGGAGCATCTCTTGTCACTGTCCAGCAATAGTCTGCAAGCATTGATGGGCTCCATTTGCCCTGATAGCGTTTCTCCATTGTCCTGGTGAAATCGCTCGCCGTGCTCATCGCTCACTGCTCCGCAGTTCGGTGGAAAAAAAAAATCTAGATGAGAGTGCAAAAATGTATCTTTAGTGACATGTTGTAACCAAGGCTTTTGTATGCCTTGAGGAGGTTTTCCACCAACAACCTGTAGTTGTCTGCCTTGTTGTTTCAGAGAAAATGTATTGCCACTAACTGGAAGGCTTTCCATGCCGTCTTTTCCTTGCCACGCAGTGCATGGTCAAATGCATCATTTCGAAGAAGTTCATGAATCTGAGGACCAACAAAGACACCTTCCTTTATCTTAGCTTCACTTAACCTTGGAAATTTTCCAAGGAGGTACTTGAAAGCTGCTTGTGTTTTGTCAATGGCCTTGACAAAGTTCTTCATCAGACCCAGCTTGATGTGTAAGGGTGATAACAAAATCTTCCTTGAGTCAACAAGTGGTGGATGCTGAACACTTTTCCTCCCAGACTCCAATGACTGTCGGAGTGGTCAATCTTCCTTGATGTAGTGGGAATCACTTGCACGACTATCCCATTCGCAGAGAAAACAGCAGTACTTTGTGTATCCAGTCTGAAGACCAAGCAAGAGAGCAACAATCTTCAAATCGCCACAAACCTGTCACTGATGTTGGTCATAGTTTATGCACCTCAAAAGTTGTTTCATGTTGTCATAGGTTTCCTTCATATGGACTGCATGACCAACCGGAATTGATGGCAAAACATTGCCATTATGCAGTAAAACAGCTTTAAGACTCGTCTTCGATGAATCAATGAACAGTCTCCACTCATCTGGATCGTGAACGATGTTGAGGGCTGCCATCACACCATCAATGTTGTTGCAGGCTACAAGATCACCTTCCATGAAGAAGAATGGGACAAGATCCTTTTGACGGTCACGGAACATGGAAACCCTAACATCACCTGCCAGGAGATTCCACTGCTGTAGTCTGGAGCCCAACAGCTCTGCCTTACTCTTGGGTAGTTCCAAATCCCAGACAAAGTCATTCAGTTCACCTTGTGTTATGAGGTGTGGTTCAGAGGAGGAGGATAGAAGAAAATGTGGGTCCTGTGGCATTGATGGTTCAGGACCAGAAATTTCATCCTCTTCCTCGTCTGACTCAAGTGAGAATGATTCTGGTGCATCAGGAACCGGCAGTCCTTCTCTGTAGGGTATTGGGCATATAGCTGATGGAATGTTTGGATAATGCACAGTCCACTTTTTCTTCTTTGACACCCCTTTCCCAACTGGAGGCACCATGCAGAAGTAACAATTGCTGGTATGATCTGTTGGCTCTCTCCAAATCATTGGCACTGCAAAAGGCATAGATTTCCTTTTCCTGTTCAACCACTGGCGAAGATTTGTTGCACCAGTGTTGCAGCATATGTGTGGGGCCCATCTCTTGTCCTGATCTCCAATTTTGCAGCCAAAAGAAAGGTGATAGGCTTTCTTAACCATAGTGGTTATACTGCGCATTTGTGATGCAAAAGTCACTTCACCACAAACATAGCAGAAGTTATCTGCACTGTTCACACAAGTACGAGGCATCTCTGCTCACTTTGGCTAAACAGAAATGTGTCCCTTTGCAAAATCAAACACTGACAAATAAGAGAGCACGACACTGTATGATTTCTAGAGCTGATATAGGGCAATTTGTTCAGCAGAGTGATGTAAGCTTCGTTATGATTGCATCAACCATGACTTCTAGGAATAACATGATGCAATTCATATCATGTATGACGCAATACCAGCTTCAGATTGCATCATTCATTATTTTGCCTAAAAAGCAAGTACTGTCCAAACCCAGTCATAGATTTATTCATAGATCCAGTCAAAGCTGTATTTTAGTCATTTCTGGTATAAATTGAGATCCCTTCCCTTTATAACTCATTTATCCTCTGCCATTCCCAAGTCAAGGGTCGTATACACTGACCCAATAGCATATCTTGAAAACTAGAGCCAATCAACAATTTTAAGCATCATTTTCATTCTCAGTGACCCAGAATTAGTAAAGTTTGACTACATTTATTTCAGAAGCATTTTGGCTGTAGAGCAGTGTAATTTAAGTTAAAATGTCATTAAGATTTGTACATACTAGTTTTAAAACTAAATGAGTTCTGGGTGTGGTTTCAAAACTCAGTGAAACAGGTTTCAAAAGATATTTAGCACATCCACATAACACCACTTTGAGAACTACCGTATATAGTCGTTCATAAGCCAAATTTTTTTTAGTAAAAAAGGGAAGCACCAGAGACGGGGGTCGACTTATGAATGGGTATAGAGAGGGAGAGGTGGGACACAGCCCCTCCCCCTAACAGAGGGAGCAAGGAGAGCAGCACAGCCAGCAGAGCCAGAAGGGAAGAGGCAGGGCCAGAGTCTCTCCGCTTCTGGCCACTCTGCTCTGCCCCCCAGCCTCTGAAGCAGCTGCAGCTCCGGGGCTGGCAGGCTGTGGCTGCACCGCCTGGGTGCGGAAGCACGCTGCAGCCGCGCCGCCTGGCCCACCCTGCTGGAACATGCTGCAGCCACGCCACCCAGTTTGACCCACTGGAGCAGGCTGCGGCCACGCTGCCCAGCCTGCTGGAGCAGCTCCAGCCACGCTGTTAAATAGTGTTTCTCAAGCTTCTGAAAGCTTAGACCTGCTTCAGGAATATGAATCCAATCACACACACACAGTCTCTCTCACACACATACACCCCTCCCATCATCTCACCTTGATGTTCAGGAAGGACTGTCCAATGGTTAGATCACTAATCTGGAATTTGGGACACAGAGGCTCAACTCCCTGCTCTGCCACTGATTTTCTGTGTTACTTGGGGCAAGTCACTTTAGCCTCTGTGCCTCATCATATGTCCAACAGGGATAATAGTACTTTCTCCACCTCACAGGGTGTTGTGAAGTTAAATACATTAAAGATTGTGAGGCACTCAGACACTGTGGTAATGGTGCTATATATATCTCCATCCAAGATCTTAATCTACATCCATGCCACTAAAAGGTGCGCAGTGTAGCCGCTTTGTCAGCAGGAGAGAGCTCTCCCACTGACAAAATAAATCCACCCACAACAAGAGGTGGTAGCTTTGACAACAGGAGAACTCTCCTGCTGGCAAAGTGCTGTCCATACCAGGGCTTTTCGTTTGGTGTTTTTTGTTTTTGTTTGTTTGTTTGTTTTGGGGGGGGGGGGAGCCACACCCCTTACTGACAAAAGTTCAGTGTAGACAAAGCCTAACCCTTTGCCCTTTGAAAACTGCTAGTGTGGAGCGCCATAATATTGTATTCCCCTCTTCTTTCTGCCATGGTTTGATGAACAGTGAAATAGTTCACATTTAAAAGGTCATCATTGGCACTGGAGTTAGCACCCACTGAAGTGAACAGGTCTGTTCACAACTCAGGACTGCAGCTCTCTCCAAACTCAGGCAGATTTCTCTGGATCAGTTACATTTGCTTCACACTTGGAAAGTTTTCTTTGCAACAGTAACAGCTAAAGGCTTTTTTTTTTTTTTTAAATAAATGAAGGCTGAGACTCTGGAGTATAATTGAGAGGTCTATCCATCCATCCAGTTAGTCTGGAGCCATACATTCCACATTTGGTTAAAGACATTTACTTCTATTAGGACTTTATAAACAGGAAAATTTTCTTGGCCCAATAACACAAGCAAAATGACTCCTGGTAGCGTAACTATACCAATTATTGACAACAAATTTAGAGCACAGCTGACATGATTACAAAGAAAGGAATGGTGAATTGAGTCATCTTATAAACTGGTTTTGTAATCCTGAACTGAATGCTGAAGCTTCATCGACGTAGCACAGACGCTCACTACAGCGACAGAAGGGGTTTTTCCCATCACAATAGTAAATCCACACCTGATTAGGCACAGCTAGGTCAATAGAAGAATTCTTCTGTCAACCTAGCTACTGCCAAAGTGAGGATATGGTAAATCTAACTGTGGCACAGGGCATGAAATTTTTCACAGCCCAGAACAAATTAGTTAGGTTGACCTAAGTTTGAGGTGTAAACCAGGCCTTATTCTTATGTAAATTGTATGCCAAGGCCTTTCAACAATCTATTAATATAGCTATCCAGGGGAACTGCTCTTTTTGAAGCAAGTTATTGCTTTCTTGTAACTCCTAGTTAATGACCAAGTCCTAATTAATACAATATACTAAATACCTGAAAAACTTTATTATGGAAGGCAGAATCACGTTGATTAATCATTTTATATGGAAATATTATAGAGTACACTCTGCAATCTGATTGGACATCCTGACATAACTAATAAATACACATACATATGCATCAGTGTCTGCACAGGAGGCTTTTGATAAACAGACTAAAAACTTAACAGACATGTAGGAAAAAGAGGCAAAAAGGCAGGATTCCTGGTTTTAAACAGTCTTGGACCTATAAATCCTATATTATAAAGGATGCTAACAATGAAAGAAAATTCCTCTTACACTAATGTTTAACACTTTATACTCAAACTAATAGAGAACCAGAATCTATGTAACTACATTAATTTCCCTCCCACATCAAGAAAAAATTCCTACTGAGAAGCATCTAAGATGTATGGAATGTATTTGCAGCCAGTCTCATCAGCCTCAGGCTCCCACACCTAGTGCTACTCCCAACCACAGGATTTTTGTGTGTTTCACCCTTCTATCTTCTGCCCTTGTGACAATTTTCTTCCAGTTGAGAACCCCACTAAAAACAAAAGCGCTTTGTCACAGATTATGCCAGTAATAGTGAAATAGCAGGCAATGCTAAAACAATAAACAGATATATCTGTTAACTAATCCTGATATAGGGTCTGATCCAATTTTTACAAACTCTGCTTCCAAGGTTAGCAATCTTGAAGTTATCTTTGTCTTGGATTGCAAGGAAAAGATCATTTGAATTTTGAGTTTTGCAATGATACAGGCAAACCTGGAATGTAAAGTCCACTTTAAAGTCATTTTCAAAGAATCAGCTACGTGTGTGCAAAGTAAAATTCAGTGACTTGATGTCTAAAGGAACTGTGTGATCCTGACGCATTTTCCTCTGTAAGGATCTCTGTACCTAGGGATTGTTTGAGTTAAGTACCATGTATTAAGTGACACACCAATTGCTAAATGTAATAGCAATGCGTACACTGTATTAATGTTAAAGTTATGTACTTCTTTAGAAGGACTCCTTCTGCAATGCCCCCCTGAACAACCACAATCAACATTTACAAAATATAGTGGATGTACATGCTCAAAAGTAATGTACAAAAACTTAATACATTTTAATATTAAACAGACCAATGAATCTTGCAAGAGGATTTTGTTGGACATCTATTAGGTTTTTTTGGTATAGTAAAGATAATATATTAACAGGCATACTGCACAAAATTAAAGAGTACAAAATCCCAGAACAAAAAGGGGTTTGTCTTTTTCTGACCTCCAAGTGAGGAGCAGGAATTTAGAGTATTCAAAAAACACACACTTTAAAAACAAAACAAAACAAAAACAAGAGCATTCATTCTAAGTAAAAGGCTTTAATTGAAAAAAAAAAATGAGTTCTACACCTTGATCTGAACATTAAACGAGTTTGGCTCAAACAGATCTCTACTGACAAATCCCACTGCCAACAATACTGTTTCCCAATTTTCATTAGTCAGAATCTCAGCCTATATAGCTTCATCATCTCTGTGGAGTGGAGCACTGTCATTTTAGGAAGGAGGCAGGCACAAGGCATCACAGACAGTAAAGTCCTCTCTGAGGTATCTAGGTCCTAGTTCATTTAAGTAACTTGTAGATTAAGATATGGATTTCAAGCTCTGCTCTGAAATAAACGGGGAATCAGTGCAGTTCATGAAATACACGTGATGTGTTGTATACATCAGACTTTGTTATTAATGAGGTATGTACCGTAAGGGTTTAAGCCTTTTTGCAGTGGTTACACTCAATTCAAGGCAGTATGAGTTACAACTAACCAATCTGAGGAGGACAAAACTGAGAATTCCAAGCCATGGTGATCCATCATTAAGAGAAATAAGGAAAACATCTTGGGCAAGCAAAAGGTGGCATTTTTCACCAGTGTGTCAAAACGCATGTTAATGATACTGTGATGGTTAAGAGAAGATTAAAAAAAAACAAGGCAGTGGGTGATTAAATAATCTGTTCATCCAAAAAAGATTAAAACGTATATAAATACCATATAAACATAATATCCACTGAGAATAACTTTTGTTGTTAGCCATCATTTTACAAATAATTTTTAATCAAGTGAATGTTTTTAATGGGAACCAAATATTTTCAAACTTCTGATTATAATATTGCATTAAAAACTGTAACCTATGCCACAGAGACAAGTTACTGGATTTACATGCCCCCTCAAAAACATAATTTATGAATAGGATATAAAATCAACAGCTTTCTTATGCATACCCCAAAAAACAGCTTAAAAATATTTAAGCAGCAGCAAATTTTTCATGACAAAATGCATCTCTATGGTATAAATGAGCCCTGAGCCCTACATTAATTCAATAATTATATTTGCTCTTAAAACTTTTCTTATACAAAGATTAAACTATAACTGACACATAAAAAGGACACAAATGTATATCTATTCTCAACAGTAATATCTTCATACAGTTATGGATATTTCCGCTGTGGTCCAGTCCTTTGCTTTGCTGATTCATGTAGCTGACACATATTAATATCTATTCCTAGGTTTGCTAAAAGGAGGAATGACAATTAATAGTTCTTAGGTCAAATAATCTCTGGCTAATATTTAGATCAAGCCACAATAACTAAATGATCTGCTTACTTGCTATTTGCACCTTATGAAAGTACTGAGCCAATTTTCAATTCTACCATCTGGTCTTAGAACATGATACTAACAGTAAAAAAAAAAAAAAAAAAGGCACCATAAAGTCCACTTTTAAAATACATGTTGAGATTTCTCACACACGTATAAATCTTCCAGTGTGCCAAGGCTGAATGTAATTTAAAGTTAACCTGTTTCATCAATGGCCTCTTAGATACTGTGTGTGGTCTGAGATATTTCATAAACCAGTGGATCTTTTTTTTAAAACTAAAATCTATTAAGCTAGCCACATGGCTTAGCTGACAGAATAAAGTTCTAGCATGCAACAGAATCAAGTTTGAAAGTGACCTTGGGATTTTACTCACTATGCCTGTGAAGACTGAGAATATCAAAAAAGAAGCTAGCTTAGACACCCAGATGGAAAAGAAGGGAATATCTAGATTAAAATTAGGGATAATGACTCCAGATTAAAATATTTACATAAAAACAAACCGAAGAACCTATGCTTAATATGTGTGAGTGAGTCTTCAGGGTAGAAAAGGTGAATCAAGAAAAGGCTATATTTGGATACCGCAGAGTCCTCCTGCAAAAAGGAACTGAAATGGGAAATAAAGATTTCAAGAGGCTGATCTGGTTCGGGATTTGTTTTACAGAAATGGTGTGCATTCAAACAGCATTCAATTATATATATTTTTTTAATGTTAGGACAGTTTCTCTGATTCAGCGTGTAGCTGAAATTTTGTTAGATGGCCATTCCTTAAAGTTGTTTATTGGAACTAGGTCAACAGGGCCATAAGTACACCTTTTTTTGCCTGACATACCTCCTAAGACTCAAAGTTCTACTCCTTTCCTAAGATGCTGTAGAGTCTATTTTATTTATTCTTTCCGTTTGTAACACATATTTAGCAAAAATGCCATGGGTTCATATATTAATTACAGGAAAAAGATACATAATACTAACAAAACAGGGCCACTTAGACAAGATTGTCTACCCCTGCCAGGGACTACATTCATGTTAATACCTCATGGTACCAAAGGCCAGGTCAACACTATAAACATACATTGGCATAACTGCGTCGCTCGTGGGTGTGAAAAATCCACATCCCTGAACGACGCAGTATATTGACCTAAGCCACAGTGTTATGTCGAGAGGTATGGTATACTGTAGAAAGTGCTATGTCAAGGGGTGGGTTTCTCCACAGCTACCACCTCCCCTGGAGGTGGATTAACTATGTCAATGGGGAAAAAAAAATCTCCCATCAGCATAGCAACGTCTTCACTGAAGTGCTACAGTGGCACTACTTCAGCGTTTTAAGTTTAGACCTGCCCAAAGGCTACTGAGAGGTCTTAAATAATTAGTATGGATATTATCTACCATCAAGAGAAGATCAGGGACCAAGGAGGCCAGACCAATTTCTGTAGTGTACCCAGGACTGAAAGGGCTCCTAGAAATTTAAGGTTCCACTTATTTCTATAGCTGTTTCAAAATAACTTTCCAAATCTCCTCTCCCACAATGCTGAGCAATAAATTGGGATACTATCAAGTTCAAGAGATGGTTTCTGTTTATTAGCGGAATGCCAAAACTTTGCCCTCTCTTAAGGGAGGCACTGAGTCTCTCTACCAATGAGAGCAGGGGGGTGAAGTAATATCTTTTATTGGACCAACTTTTATCAGTGAGAGACACAAGCTTTCAAGCTTACACAGAGCTCTTCTTCAGGTCTGGGAAACATAGGCTTTGTCTATATCATGCAGCTTTTAATGACATGGCTGTGCCACTACAGCCAAGCTGCTAAAAAGGTGTGCAATGTAGTTGCTGTTTGTCCGCAGGAGACAGTTATCCTGCCAAGAAACCCTCACTCCCCCCCCCCCCCTGCACGAGCGGCAGTAGCTTTGTTGGGGGGAGAGCGCTCCTGCCGACAAAGCGCTGTTCACCCCGGCGCTTTTTGTCAGTAAAACTTTTGTCGTTTGGAGGTGTGTTTTTTTAACACCCCTGGATGACAAAAGTTTTGCCAATGAAGTTCCAGTGTAGACAAAGCCACAGTCAGAAAGTCATAGCTAAATACAAAGTGGAAAAGGTTGTTTAGCATAGGTAGTTAACGCATACTTAGAGGAACCACTCAAAGTGAAGTGACCAGTTAACAATTTACCCTGAATGGTGTTTTGAAATATGTGTTAACTACATATGCTAAACAAATCTGTTCCACCTTGTATTTAGCTGTGGCACTCTGAATACATTTCCCAGACCTCAAGAAGAACTTTGTGTAAACTTGAAAGCTTGTGTTTCTCACTGACAGAAGTTGGTGCAATAAAAGATATCATCTCATCTACCCTGACACTCTAAAATCCTGAGATCAACTGACTGTAATGGGCCACTCTCATTACCACTTCAAAAGTTATTTTTCCTCCCTTGGTATCCTGCTATTAATTGAATTGTCTCCTTAGACTGACCTCACACTTGGTAAGGCAACTCCCATCCTTTCATGTATTTATATCTGCACCTGTATTTTCCACTCCATGCATCTGATGAAGTGGGTTCTAGCCCACGAAAACTTATGCCCAAATAAATGTGTTAGTCTGTAAGGTGCCACAAGGACTCTTTGTTGTTTTTAACTACATAGTCTCTATCAATAACTGATCCCATGTCTCTCCACTAAGCTTCAACAATAAGGAGGTCATGACCAACTTATGGGTTGCAAACCAAAGCCCAATAACTTCCAGAGTCTGGGTGAGTAAAATGGGTTGAAACATGAACAGAATATACAATTTGTTTAAAAAGACATTCAAATCTGACAGCAATCTTTCAAAAGTAAAAAAGGCAACATCTGTGGTGGTGAGAGGAATATCTTCATATTTATGACTTATTGAAGCTGTAAATTTGAAAATGTACAAATTTTACCAAATATTCTATGTTGACTTTTTTATTTTTAGAATAAGCTTCTGCATCAAATATTTCCAGTTTTCGGCTTTGTACAGATTATTTCATCTGTCCTTTCCCATTTTTAATTCCCAGTTAGCATGTTTTTTAAAACATCTGCTTATGGTTACTTCTTCCTGCCTGGGAATATACATTCTTGCTATTTGTCCTTGATTTAGACAGCCAGGCATTGTTCTAGTTTGTTTTTGGGACCAAGGATGGAAATCCAAGAAGTTGAAAGCCAGAATGAAGCATGAAAGTGAGGAACAATAACCAAGCTGGGAAGAGGAGAGGCCTGAGCAAGGAGAAACAGAAGACTAACAATGAAATATCATTATTCCAATTGTTCCCAGCAGATATAAATAAAAAGTGAGGAAAATGCACCATTAGCTGCTAACACCCCCACCCCAAAATATTGTGAACAGCCAAATATTTTTGCTCTAATGCATTCTTTGAATAAAACACCAGTTCAACACATGTGGTAGCATAATTATCTGATGCTTCACAGAAATATGAAGATACTTTATAATGTCACTAACCAATTATACAATATTTTGCACAATATATGGAATAAAAAGTGAAAAATCCATCCCAATCCCTGAAGGGAGTTAGCTTACACCTTGAAGCACAATATCTGACTACTCTTATCTCAGTTTGCAGATGAATAAACAGCATCTCATGCAGCAGCTAAATTGCCATACAATTGTTTCTTTTGGTGCACAATTATGCTTCAGAATCTAAGCTTTCATTAAAAAACCCTCTAGATCTTATGATTGCTTTCAAAATGTGAAACAAATGTAAATCTGTGATGTCTCTCTGAGTCTGCAGACAGCCTGAATTAATACCTGAGAGGTGTAAATTGCTCATTCACGATTATGGGTTTTTTAAGAGATGCTGGCAATATAAGTTGTACTTGTGTCTGAAATATATTAATGTTACAAGTGATACTAAGATTACAGTAACAAAGAAATGGGGGGGGTCATTTTAGTTTCTTTACTTCAGTCAGGACCTCTTGCCATTTCTGTTATACAATAAGAAAATAATTTGTGCATTTGAAAACATTGTATATAGCCAGTTTCACTGTTTGCCTTGTACAAGTGGCAATATGAGATTTCCAAACAGCAACAACTTAAAAAAAGGAAAACGTGTTTTACAAAACTACAAAAATTGGTAGGGAAATTGAAAAGCAGGTGCAGTAGCTGAAACTACTTTGAACTTATCTTTTGAAATTTCAACTACATTTCAAGCCAACAGCATGGCTAACTCAGAAGTGTACCGAGAATAAACACTCATGCTGTTAACTATTTTATTGCTAACGATTTAGCAAAAATATCAAGTCATTACTTCATTGTTGCTGGATGAAGTGCCAGATATTAGCATGGGCTGTAGCAGGCCAGCCAGTTATCAAGATTTTAAAGTCACCTCTATCCCCAACAAAAACGGGAAAGAGCGCAACATCCTTTCCCCAGTACCAAAGTCCTCAAATGCTGCTATAAACAGAATGCCTTCCTAGGTTAACAAAATAACTGTTCACCAGAATCTCAAAACCTTCCCTTCTTTTGTAACAATCATGCACGATGGTACAAAAATCTGCAACAGATTAAAGATGAAATATTTTGGGTTAATGTACAATAGAATATAAAAAAAACTAGGGATATTTTCCTAATTGTACTGGAGCAAAGAGCAGCCAGGAAAGACAGTTTGCAGGGGTCAGTGTCCCATAACCTAGGTGTACAGTGCGACATAAGATACAGGACCAGACTATGAATACTACTGTGTATCAAAAATTATCGAGTCCTTCTAAAATTCAGCCACAGTCTTTTTTTTAAGCAGTGAGTTTTACAAACAACCTCTCCACTAATTTCATAGAATAACCCATTGATCTTGTATTATAGAACAGTTTTTAAAAAGGGAAGAATCAGTTTTCCCTTTCATAATTCTGTAAACATCTGTCAACACCTCTTAACTCACCTTCTCGCTAGATTGACTAAATTATTAATATACTTAGCACTTGTGTTTTGGGGCACTCCACCATGAAGCCCTCTTTAATCCAAGGAGCAGTCACAATATGATTTTGTTTCCTAACACTTGGGCCAGATCCAAAACGTATTTAAATCAAGTGTACAATTCCCATTAACTTTAATGAACTTTGTATCAGATAAATTCAGCCAGATAAATTCAGATTTCCCCCAAAACCCACTGTTATTTTCCTTTTTCCATTTTTCATAAGGGGACCTTATCAAAATCTTTACCAAAATCAAAGTTATATCCACAGATCATTACTGTCTAACATCGTTAAAAAAGACTCCAAAAAGGTTAGAAATGTTTTATATCCTTATCGTGAATCTGTGTTGATTTGACTACTCCCTCCCATACCCTTCCCAAAGATATTTACCAAAGTGGTGTACTATATCACTAGATTCAGTTTCTCTGGGATCAGTATGACTCATTTTGTCTAATTCCCAGGATAACCCATGGCACTTCATGCAAAAATATAGAAATGAGATTAGGGATGTCCCAAT
Source organism: Chrysemys picta bellii (assembly GCF_011386835.1). Lineage (NCBI taxonomy): Eukaryota > Metazoa > Chordata > Testudines > Emydidae > Chrysemys > Chrysemys picta. The sequence continues at coordinate 63,032,731 of NC_088800.1, forward strand.
CTTTAAAAATACACCCATTTAAAGAATTCATCCTTGTGGTACATCTTGCAGAATCACTATTATGAGATCAAAGGTAACTTTACAGCAATCACAGTTATCAATGAAATGTCTACACTGACCCCCTACATTAGCCCTTGTCTATTTTCCTTTTCTCCTTAATGTTTCCTATGGTGTACAGGTGCAGAAAGAACTCTATATTAGTGTATTTGATCCCCTAATTCAAGAAAAATCCAGTTTTGTCATGGAGAACCCTGCTCTTTTTCAACCTTTATCTTCCCCCCCATTTCTCCCTCCTACAACTAACTCATCACAGAAAATAAAGTGCAGAGAAACAAACTAGTTATCACTGTAACAAGTACTAAATGATTGCTTCTTATAGGATGTTAATATCTTTTGTAGTAATTCTAAAGATTATTTCTGGGCACAACTCAATGTGTTGGTTTTGATGTACAAACTCCTAAGTAGTTTGGGACCTAGCTACTTGAAAGACTGCCTCTTTCTCTCTTTATGCCAGTAGCAGGAATCAGCTGAAGTGCCTGAACTCAGTCCCCTGGTTTAAACAGGAGGCTGCTGGCAACACGCTGTGAGGGGCCCTCCACTCTGGAACTCATTTTGCCCCTTAGTCTGACAGAGTCCAAGATTTCAGACTTTCAAAGACACTGAAAGCCCTGTTTTCTTACATGTCAGAGAACAGTTAGGTTATGAAGTGTGATTTTGTTTTTGTTTAATTCTCCATGATTAAATTTGTGAGGAATAATCTCTTAATAATCTTTGCATTTCTAATTTACATATGCCTAGAGTAACTATTAGGTGAATCTTTCAAAAGTCAATTAAATACACAAATTGAGATATGCTACACCAGGGGTCTCAAACAAGCGGCCCGCAGAGCTCTTCCCTGCAGCCCGCCAAGCTCCCTGCGCACCCCCCCCCAGTTATTATATGTGGCAGCTAAGCTCCCCGCGCGCTGCTCCCTAATGTTTGGGGCTGGGTCTCTCCCCCGGCCCAGCCTGCAGGAGTCTGCAGCTCATGCTGACTCTGCTCCGCTCTGCGGGCTTCCGGCATCACCTGCTGCCGCAGGGTCCTAGTGCCCCCCTTCACTAGGGCCAGGGTAGGCTGCCCTTCCCCTGCCCTTCTGCCCTAGTCCTGAGCCTCTCCAATGCCCCAAACCCCTCATCCACAGCCCCCACCCCTGCACCCCTTCCTATCCCCAAACTCCATCCCAGAGCCTGTACCCCCACCCCCTACCCCAGCCTGCACCCAGCACCCAAACTCCCTCCCAGAGCCTTAGACAGGTGGGGGAGGAGTTGGGGGGGGGGGGAACAGGTTCTGGGCACCACCAACATTTCTACAAACCTACCACCCCTGGAAGAGGCAGAGCAGGGGTGGAGTGGTGGTGCAACCCAGTGCGGGGGGGGGGGGGCTTTACTAAGTGTATATATTTTATTAAAACCGCAGGAAGAGGAGGTGGAGAAGAGACGGGGCAGGGGAGAGGGCTCATGGAAGGGGTGAAGCGGGGGCGGGGCCAGCGAGGGGGGGTGTCAGTGATGTGGCCCTCGGGCCAATGCACTAGTCCTCATGTGGCCCTCATGGTCATTTGAGTTTGAGACCCCTGTGCTATACTGAGTACATACAGATCCAATATAAAAATGTAAGAATATTTACTTACATATTCTAATTAGCCTTGAATTGGTTTTGTTTTGAAATAGTTTGTGTGTAGGTGGTCCCAAACATTTACATTTTGTTTTGTACAATCTGCAGCCATAGCATACATATGTTTATGTTTATGTATAGAACCTATAAAACAGCCTCTAAAAGAAATTTGATATTAAGACCATTTTTAAAAGTGCTTTTATATTCTGAAAAACAACCAACACCTTTGCAGACACTGTATGATCAAAGTAATTGGAGAAACTGCTTTTCCAGGCCTCAATATTCTTTTGCAATGTGTTTACAGAGTCCTAAAGTTTGTTACTTCTTTTGAAGCTGAACTTTTTCCAGTTCACCAAAACAGCTTTCTAAATAGGTAAGGCAATTTCAAATAGAAAAATGACAGTCTCTCTCTTCACGGTCAACGTTCTTCCTTAAACTTGCAACTCATTCGAAACAGTCAATTTCCTCAAAGCTTCTGAAGTTGCATTGCTTGTTTTCTATATGAATTAGTTAATATAAAGGAATTTATATGCAATGCTTAAGGGTTTAATCTCAGCCTATTACAACAATGTACCGACAGCTGTATATTGTGTTGCAATAACTCCAACTTGCGAAACTACTTTATACATTTACTTATTGATACACCGGCTACTAGTAACACATTCGAACTACTGAAACAATTTCACCAATACATAAAGCCACATAAGTAATCAGCAAAAAAGTTTTAAAAGCAAGCATACCTATTTAATAGCTTGACATACTGATCAACATGCCCTGCCCCCGCTCTCTTCCAAACCACCTTCCGGGAAAACAAACCCACCTCAGTATAGAAGTGTATTAGTAACAGGATAATGGAGGTCTAGTGCAGATTGAAACATTGAAAAAAACAAATATTTTTGAAAGAAACAAGTTTTCTACGGGTTATTAATTTTGCATCCTGCAAATCATCAAGTACATTTTCAGCACTACACAAATATGTAAATAATAATACTCAACTAAACAGAATTAGGTAACAATAATTCTAACCCAAAGGAGTTTTAAAGTTATCAGCATTTTCTTCATCCATATGCAGAATACAATACTTAAAAGTAAAGAATGATTAAAAATGGGCAACCACAAAACGGATGTAACAAACATTTAAGGAAATATGGATAAGTCACAAGCTCTAAACCCTGTATTTCCCTCATACACACCCCAAATCACTTACAAATATCCTATGATGCCATGCAACATGTACTGACTTCTGGCTAAACTGGTTTAACTGCTGCAATTTGGATGCACTACATAGATTAACTTTGTGATAAGTTTTCTGTAGCTATGAAACTGATTTAGTGAAGCCAGACTCAAAAGACTATCTCTGTTCAAATATTTACAAGGTTACAGTGCTTTTACACAGATGATTTCAGTTATGTTAGGATAGTTCCCTAGTAATGATAGGGAGTAGATTTTACTCCTATTCTGGATATGGTGCAGCCACACACACTTAACTGGTAAGAGGGGATGGAAAAGGTAAATCTGAAATTTGAAAATGTCCTCCTTCACCCTTTAAAATTAAGCTGTTCACTTCTCTTAGTCTTCCACCTGCCTCCCCAGATTTTGCACATTTTATTTCTCATCCCACAATGTCTTAGTTTTTCTCTTTTTCCTTCCCTGGAGGATTCCTGAATACAACTCTATCCCATTTTACTGCCCAGACGCTGAGGTCATATATCCATCCTCTGGGAGAAGACTTTGGATATACTTCCCTCAGCTGGCATGAAGTGGTCATCTAAGAGTGATATAGCACACATACTCCTTTCCCGGGCCAACTACATTGCCTCCAGAAGGGCCCTAAATATTGCTGTTGAGGGAAACAATGGACTAAGCTGTGTTCTTTACCGGATGCACTGCAATTAAGCCTCCAGACTAATTTCACTTTATAGACTGCTCCCTTCCATCATTTATATCCCATCTCATTCAACCATCCCCCATCTCAGAGAAAAATGTCAAAAGGGGCCAGGGGAGAGGGGGTGAGAGAGAACAGCACTTTGATATGTAAGATACCCATGTTCAAAACCTAAATTTAATGTCCATAAACTCAGAGAAGAAGAACAAGTTTATAACCTGAGTTTATCACTACCAAGCTGGGAGTAGTACGAGAGATAGTGGGGGAGAGGACAGAAAAAGAGGGGAATCTTGAATTGACTCTTAAATTAATTAAAGGGCAGAGCTGACGAGCCTCAAAAACAGTTCCATCCAGTCCTCTCCATCCATAAAAATAATGGCATTATGTGGGACTCCAAAAGAAATTATTCTTGGGCTTCAACAGAGACAAGGCCCACCACACAGACAAAAAAAAAAAAAAAATCCATGACATTTTCATTATAATCTGTATTTCACAAAGTATATTTTCTGTGGAATGAACACTACATTAAGTATCTATGTAGATATTAAATTGTGAGGTATTTATAACACTCATGAGGTCAAAAAAGTTAAAGGGAGGTAAACATTAGAAAGATATGTAAAAAAAAAGTGATATAACTTCGAAAAAAGCAAGCTAAACCATGAGAAAAATCATAAAAAATACAGTTTATAAAAGAAACCTGCTATAAAATACTGTAGAAATCAATGTATGATAGTTCCCATTGCAAGTTCATGTCTAGTTTGCTGGTATAATACTGCAAAAAGTCCAATATTAGGTTTCATATGCAGATGCAATTTTTCACAGTACGTTTTTCCCTCCCTGCTCTTCCTTAATGACTCTGGTGTGAACTCACATGGAATACTAGATTCAGTTTTGGGCACTTCAAAACAGATAAATATGAAAAAGTTCAGAGAAAAGCAACAAAAAATTACCAGAGAGTTAGAGAAATTGACATATTAGGAAAAATTAAAAATGGTCAATTGGAATGGACTAAACAGGATTAAGGAGGGTACCATAATCTACAATTGTATAAAGGGTGTTAACACCAAAGAGAGAAATTTACTTTCTATGACATGCAAGGGTATAACTAGGGGTAATGGGCAGAAATTAATAAAAGGAAATGTAAACTACATCAGGAACACCTTCTAGATCAGGGGTCGGCAACCCTTCAGAAGTGGTATGCCGAGTCTTCATTTATTCACTCTAATTTAAGGTTTTGTGTGCCAGTAATACATTTTAATGTTTTTAGAAGGTCTCTTTCTATAAGTCTATAATATATAACTAAACTATTGTTGTATGTAAAGTAAATAAGGTTTTTAAAATGTTTAAGCAGCTTCATTTAAAATTAAATTAAAATGCAGAGCCCCCCAGACTGGTGGCCAGGAACCGGGCAGTGTGAGTGCCATTGAAAATCAGCTCGCCTGACGCCTTTGGCACACGTGCCATAGGTTGCCTACCCCTGTTCTAGATCAATTAGGCTGTGAAATAGTCTCTTTAGGGAAGTGGTGAAAGCATTGTATGGATTAAATATAAGCACCAAGTGCTTTGTGTATGCATAGATCTTAATATAATTTACCTTGGAAGCAAGTTATATAGGCGTTACATCAGGACCCCAGATTTTCCTTTGTTATATGATTTTACAAAACTTTCCTAGAATTTAGTACAGCACTCCAAATGAGACTTGCAACTGAAAAGCACAGTTTTTTTTAAATGACAAGCCAAGCTGCATACACTACACAAACACTATTTGCTGTCCTTACAATAGGTACACAGAAAAGGTCAACATTTACTGAACTGCATTATTTTTTACCTTTCCATACAATTCCTATATTTAAAATGTATAACTCAGCAAGGAACTGTATTGCATCACAATAAATTGGGCTAAAAAAGTCAACCACCATACGCATCAAGAACCTGTATAATGAAGCCAACTCATAATACACCGCTACCCCGATATAACGCGACCCGATATAACGCGAATTCTAATATAACGCGGTAAAGCAGTGCTCCGGGGCGGCGGGGCTGCGCACTCCGGCAGATCAAAGCAAGTTCGATATAACGCAGTAAGATTTTTTGGCTCCCGAGGACAGCGTTATATCGGGGTAGAAGTATACTACATTATTCTGTTCAATATGACAAATAGGTTAGATTGCATACCATATGGCCCCATAAACACTTACTCATCAAGGCCTGTTGCTGCCACTTCTATACTTGCTGACTAAATTACACCTCTTTCCTATCTAAAATGTAAAATAGTCTTTTCTTATTATTTCTTTTTACAATCTGATCTTCCTGAATGTCTACCGGTTCTGATATTTACACTTTATGGCCTACAAGATGTTCAAGGAAGAGAACAGAGTCAACTGGATCACAAAAGCAAAAGAAAGAAAGAAACAGAGACAGGTATCCACAAAGTGTCACATTCAAACTGGCAGAACTTAATTCCACCGATTCAATAGTTTTGTTTAAAGAACAGGAGTACTGGAGAGGGGGGGGGGGGGGGGGACGACACTAAGCATTGGGAAATAGTTTTACTTTGTGTAATGGCCCATGTACTCCCAGTCTTTATTCAAGCCTAATTTAATGGTGTCCAATTTGCAAATTAATTCCATTTCAGTAGTCTCTCATTGGTTTTTGAATGTTATAATTCTTGACCTCTGATTTGTGTCCATTTATTCTTTTACGTAGAGACGTAGTTTTGTTTGTAATACTGCTCATTTGAAACTGTCCAGTGTAGCTTCACAGCAAATAAGTGAGCAGGCTTCACATAATTCAAAAGTCAAGATGTGCATTCAGTTTTCCATCATACATTCTTCACATACCTCCTAAATCTAATCTGACCTCTCAGTGGAGAATGGCATTTAACATGCATAAAAGTGTGTCAGATTTGAAAACTGTACTTTATTAAATAATTTCTCAATTTCCAAAGACAATTTATCTCTCCTCAAGAAAGTATCTACACATCCACACATTAGAAAGTTGAACACAGTTCTCTACAGTAAAATAAGGGAACACATATAAGCAATTACATGTCTTTCAGTAGAAAGGGAACAAGAGTCTAGACTAAATGATCTAAACTAATTACTCATGGAAATCAAACACTCCAAAAAGGTAGAGTCTAAACTCTGTTAAGATTTCCATTAGTGCAAACAAACTCAAACAGATTAGTATGTCCATATGATCATTCTGAACCATTAGTGTGAATTTTATCAGCCTATGAGGGCTTGAATAGATTTCTGGAATACTGCTGCATTGAGATTTCAGAATTGGGATACATCCATACAATTAAGTGGGAATGCTTACTGTAAAATTGTTGGGATCACCAAGAGGCTTAGGCTTACCTGTAAAGAGTTGTGTTCTCTCTGCTTATAGAACTCAACTCTGCAATGTGCTGAACACCGTTAATGTTCACTGACTTTAATGGGATTTGAAAGTGCTCAGCACCCCACAGAGTGCTCAGTGCATTACAGGATCAAGCCCATAAAAATCAGAGAACCATTAAGCACTGTCAATACTCTAAAGGACTAGAAATGAATATTGAAAGCAAGGCTGATAGCTGGAGGCTATGGCACATTCTCCTGGAAAAGACATTATGTTTATGCATACATACAAATAGGTGTGAACAGGTATTTTTTTAAAACCAATTCACCTCATGTATGTCACTCTTGAGGTTACAATGAAAAAACATCTAATCCATGTATGGCAATTTGGGGACAGGTTTTGGGGTTCTTTTTAAACAATGCCAGTCACTGAAATAGCACATAATGTGCTTCATCTATCATACTGTGCACTAAAGTCTTAGGTTTTAAAAATGAAGGGTTTCACGGAATGTCCTTCTCATCATTAAATATAGTGAGCAGTGATTACGACCAACTTTCAGTAAAATAGCTTTATTAATCATAGTACCCATCCATGATTGGTTGTAGAAAATGCTAAATTTGCTAAAACAATTGTTGCATAGTTCACAACTAAACTGGCCTTTGATGGTGACTGTTCTTGTTGATTTGAATACCTTCATTCATAATGATTGACACTTTTTAAACAATACTGAGGTGAATTCATATTTTTGATCAGCAAGACAAAAATCCATTAATATAAACAATACACAATAGTGGAGGGTAGTTATGGCTGGAATTCATTATTTGTTTCTGATAAGGTATTTACACATTTCCTACAGTAGAAACATGTCAGATTAAAAGATTCATACCTTAGATTAAAAAAACATGCCAAGATGAATAAAAAGTACAACTGACTTTATCCCAAACAGGCCCATTGAAGGGTATTGGTCTGGGGTAAAAAGCAAGACTGGAAATGTAGTAACCTCCCCTCCAAACCACTCTCCTGAGCAATGGCATGACTATGCAGGATCAGGGTCCTATGAATACGTAAGAGCTACACATGGCCACAGAACCCCGTGCTAGGCCCCGTCCTGATGCATTTTCTGTAAATAAACCTCAGATCAGTGCCCCAATTAAAAATGGCGAGCATCTCGCGTGGCAGGCTGTGTGCAGATACAATGGAAGGGCTGCAAGGCAAAACCCTGCCGCGCGGCTCTCAGAGTCAACAACATAGAAGAGGGGGGCGGGCAGGCGGCTGCAGAAATACAGGGGCCGGATCCACTAGGGGGAAACTGAGCTGGGAGAGGCAGTACTAAGGTCTACCCTGAGAAAGCAAGCCAAAACCATCCATCGCTAGGCCCCATGACCCACCGTTCATCGCTCACCTACTGGGAAAATAATCAACAGAGAAAAAAACAAACCTTCCGACCACCCGCCCCCATGCCTGCTCCAGCAGCACATTCAGGAGTCACAGCGGCAACGCTACTAGGAACCCCTCCCTCGCCTACCCTCCCATGCACATCTGAATTCCTTGAACCAGCCCGCCCGCCCAAATAATCCTTCTCCTAGTCCTAGGAGGAAAGCTTCCACTTTAGGGTCACGCACCTCCGGGAGCACAGCCCCCTTTCCACCCGAATCCCCAGCCCCTCCTCTGCAGACAGCGAACCCCACTATCTGCACCGGATGAGTCCTAACTCAGCCAAGGTTTTACTGGAGAGCCCCCCCCCCCCCATTCACTGGGCCCTTGGACCTCCACACGCTCCCATCCACACAGGGTGAGAGTGCTAAACATCCCTTCTCACCCAACAAAATCATCCTCCCACCATTAAACCGCATTTCCAGAGCAGCCCGGGTGTCACTGCAGCCCACCAAATCAAACCCTTCACTTCAGCCAGGAAAACCCTGCCCTCAGAAGAATGAACCCCCTTTTCGAGAGGCCCCGGTCCCCACCCTCAGCCATACGTCAGCCATGAACCCCAATCTCTCCTCCCTGAATTAAGATATTCGTTTAAGGGTCGCACCCTAATATCTGACCCCTCCAGTGTATCTCAGCCCCAGGCACACAACGCTGAAGCCTTCTCAGCCATACTTTCCAAACCCTAAACTTTCCCCAATTCTCCCCTTCACTAGAGTAGTGCAGGTAACACCCCGCCCCGCCCAAGGGGAGCCCCCATTCCCAGGTCTCTCCCCGGCCCGGCCCCAGGTCAGGCCATCAGCACTGCTCCATTCCCAGCGGCCCTGGGGTTGCTCCGGTAAGGGCGGGTGGGTTGTGGGGAAGAAGAGGGGACCGGAGAAGGGTAAGGGGGCGTGTTACGTAGGGAAGAAGCCTGGAGCGGATTCCTGGGAACCAGAGAGTTTGGAGCTGCTCTGGGGGGCCAGTAAGTTACGGGAATAGGGGGACGAGCCAGGGTCTCCGGGCGCCTTCAGGGGAGCCAGGGCCGCCTGCGGTGCCTGCTCCAGCCGCTCTTTACCTTCCATCTCCATGTCCTCGGGCTCGCTCAGCTGCTGCTCCCCGGGCTTCTGGTGTTGCTGCTGGTGGTGGTTCATGTCGGGCTGGGGCTGTGGCTCCGCGGCGGCGGCCTGGGCCTTTCCTGTAGGGGGCTGCAGGCCTGTGTTGGGAGGGCAGGGGGCGGAGGGGCGGCAGGGCCTGGGCAGCGGCGGGGCCTGGGCACCAGCCTCGGGGGGCTGCGGCTGGGCTCCGGCGGGCAGGGAGCGGGCGGCCGGAGGAGGCAGCGAGACGCGCACGTATTTGCTCGCTATTCGCCCAATCTCGGCGGCGGCACCCGGTCGGGGGAAGGGGGTGGGGAGGAGGGAACCGGCCGGGGGCGGCGGCTTCCTCGGGGGCCGGGAGATCAGGAGTTAGGGCCCGGCGCTTCCCCCTCCCCCGCCGGGTGTCCCTACTGCGGTGAGAGTCGGGGAGGCGCCGCGAGCCCCCGGCTCCCCAGGAGGCCGCTCGCTCGAGGCTGGGGCCCTGCTCCCGGCCTGCAGGCCTCCCTGCTGCCTGCGCCCGGCTCGCTGCTGCTGCTCCGCCGCTGCTGCCGCCGCCGCCGCCTCTATGGGGAGCGTAGCAGGCGCCAGGGCTTCTCTCTGCCTCTCTCTGTGTCTCTCAAAATGGCGGCCGCGGTAGCGCCGTGAAATGTCACATCCGCATGGGGGGCAGCGGCGCTCAGCCAGCCGGGGAGGGGGAGCAGCGCCGGGCCGCCGCCGCCACAGGAGGCTGGAGCGGAGGGGAGGAGTTACAGGGGCTCTATCCGGATGGACGCGCCGCACCGCCCGCTTTCTCCCGGGGCCTCTGCCCGGGAGAGGCTGCTCTCAGCGGAGCCCTTTGCTAGGGACCTGCCTGCCGGTGAGAGGCCCCTCTCCTCCCAACAGCTACTGCCCGGCAGAGCCCGCAGGAGCGGCCCCCGCCCCTCCACCAGCCTGCTGGCCTCTGCCCGGGACCCTTCTCCCAGCCAGGGCCTGCCTTGGGAGAGACCCCGCCGAGGGCCTCTGCGAAGGCGTCCCCTTGCCCTGTAGACCAGTGGCTTGTGCCAGGGGTCCTGCCACTCGATGGAAGGCCCTCCTTGGCAGGACCTCATCTGGGATTGCCCTGGGGATACGCGGCTCCCTCCCAAGGCCTCTGCTCGGAGCCCCTCTGCTCCCCAGCCCTTGTCGGAGAAACCACCTCCCTGGTAGACACGGCCCTCACTCTGGCATGGGGGAGGACAGGGCCCGATCCAAGAAAGCTGCTCTACTAGATAGGAACAAATCTGGCTCTCCTCCCCCGTTTTGACTTTACCTTCCAGAGAGAGAGAGAGAGAGATTGCTGAGCAATTGTCCAAGTCTCCTGCCAAGCCCAGCTCTGGGGTACTGCGAAATAAGGGGTTAGTTCATTGTCCACATAACTCTGAAAATAGCCATGTGTTTTCCAAGTGTTTAAAAACATCCATAAGAGGCTGGTAAAAGGGGGTATGACTAGGCGTAATTGGTGGTATTAAATATCGGGGTAGCCATGTTAGTCTGTATCCACAAAAACAACAAGGAGTCTGATGGCACCTTAAAGACTAACCGATTTATTTGGGCATAAACTTTCGTGGGTAAAAAACCCACTTCTTCAGATGCATGGAGTGAAAATCACAGATGCAAGCATTATATACTGACACACAAAGAGAAGGGAGTTACCTCACAAGTGGAGAACCAGTGTTGACAGGACCAATTCGATCAGTCAATGCTGTCAACACTGGTTCTCCACTTGTGAGGTAACTCCCTTCTCTTTGTGTGTCAGTATATAATGCCTGCATCTGTAATTTTCACTCCATGCATCTGAAGAAGTGGGTTTTTTACCCACGAAAGCTTATGCCCAAATAAATCTGTTAGTCTTTAAGGTGCCACCGGACTCCTTGTTGTTTTGGTGGTCTTAAAGAGGGAAAGCTACGGAATGGTGAGATGCAGTTCTACAGTCTATCCTAAGGAAAGCACATAAACCACCTAAAGCTAGGTTTCCCAAAGAACTAGAAAATCTAATGTAGGGAAGTTATCAATCTTGTACTGGCAGGGTGTGGTCTGTTCCACTTCAAATACCTATTGTTCCAATTTATAAAATGATGAGTGAATCTAAACTATCTTTTGGGGGCAAATTCAACTCCTTAATCTGTGCTGTGGAGGGCCCCTTCTCAGCAGAACTGGAGTTTGCTTGCTGTGAGTGATGTTTTGGATTTAGGGGACTGTGAGTTGTCCACCAATGGAGCCCTGTCCTGTGCAGCAGCACTGCAGGGGTAGCAAGAGGAAGGACGGGTGTGTGGGCTGTGGGTGAGGACCAGGATGGGGCCAGAAGAACTGCTTTTATGCATATATTTCCTTGCAGAGCAGAGAGGAGATGCCTGAGGGCCCACAGAAACTACTCTAGCCATTGAGCTGTACTAGCCTCTGTGAAGCAGCTCAACAACCATAAAATAGCTTGGAATGAGCGAAGGGATCCTCACCTTCCCCCACCCCACTTTACACAACCAAGCCCTGTACATCTACTTCTTTAAGTACATCAGAAACAGGAAGCCTGCCAAACAATCAGTGGGGCCACTGGATGATCAAGATGCTAAAAGAGCTCTTCAGGAAGACAAGGCAGTTGCAGAGAAGCTAAATGAATTTTTTGCAGTGGTCTGCACTGCAGAGAATGTGAGGGAGATTCCCCACCTGAGCCATTCTTTTTAGGTGACATATTTGAGGAACGGTCCCAGATTGAAGTCTCCATAGAGGTGGTTTTTGAACAAATTGATAAATTAAACAGTAATACGTTACCAGGACCAGATGGTATTCATCCAAGAGCTCTGAAGGAACTCAGATATGAAATTTCAAAACTACTAACTGTGGCCTGTAACTTATCACTTAAATCAGCTTCTGTGTCTGATGACTGGAGGATAACGAATGTATTGATGATTTTTAAAAAAGACTCCAGAAATGATCAGGGCAATTACAGGCCAATAAGCCTACCTTCACTACCAGGCAAATTGGTTGAAACTATAGTAAATAACAGAATTATCAGACATATAGATGAATATGATATGTTGGGGAAGCATCAAGTTAACATTTGTAAAGGGAAATCATGCCTCACTAATTTATTAGAATTCTTTGAGAGAGTCAGCAAGCATGTGGACAAGGGTGATCTAGTTGATTTAGTATATGTGGACTTACAGAAATCCTTTGCTTAAGAGCCCTTGGTGTAGGACCATGACAAAGTAAGTCACGGGATAAGAGGGAAGATCCTCTTATGGATCAGTAACTGGTTAAAAGATAGGAAACAAAGGGTAGGAATAAATGGTTAGTTTTCACCATGGAGAGAGGTAAAGAGGGGGGTTCCCATGAGGATCTGTACTAGGACCAGTGCTATTCAACATATTCATAAATGATCTGGAAAAGGAGGTGAACAGTGAGGTGGCAAAATTTGAAGATGATGCAAAATTACTCAAAATAGCTAAGTCCAAAGCTGATTGCAAAGAGTTATAAAGAGATGTCACAAAACTGGCTGACTGGGCAACAAAATCACAGATGAAATACAATGTTGATAAATGCAAAGGAATGCACACTGGAAAACTTAATCCCAACTATACACATAAAATGATGGGGTCTAACTTTTCTGTTATTACCCAAGAAGCAGATTTTGGAGTTGTGGATAATTCTCTGAAAACATCCACTCAGCAATAATCAAAAAAGTTAACCAAATGTTAGGAATCATTAGGAAAGTGATAGATAGTAAGACAGAAAATATCATAATGCCACTATATAAATCCCTGGTATGCCCACCATTTGAACAGTGCAAGCAGTTCTGGTCGCCCGATCTCAAAAAAGATATATTAGAATTGGAAAAGATAGAGAGAAGGGAAACACAATTTATTAGAGGTGTGGAACAGCTTCCATATGAGGAGAGATTAAAAAGACTGGGACTGTTCATCTTAGAAAATAGATGACTAATGGGGGATATGATAGTGGTCTATAAAATCTTCAATGCTGTGGAGAAGGTGAATAGGGGAGTGTTACTTACCCCTTTACATCACACAAGAACCAGGAGTCACCCAATGAAAATAGGCAGCAGGTTTAAAACAAACAACAGGAAGTACTTCTTCACACAATGCATAATCAACCTGTGGATGCCTGGGGATGTTGTGAGGGCCAAAAATATAACTGAATTTAAAAAAGAATTAGATAAGTTTATGGAGGATAGGTCCATTTATGGCTATTGGCTAAGATGGTCAGGGATGCAACCCAATGTTCTGGTTGTCCCTAACCTCTGACTGCCAGAAGCTGGGACTGGAAGACGGGATGGATCACTTGATAATTGCCCTGTTCTGTTTTTCTCTTTGAAGCATCTGGCAATGGCCACTGTTGAAAGACAGGATACCGGGCTAGACTTACCATTGGTCTGACCTAGTATGGCCATTCTTACTCAACACCAACTTTGTTCCTGTAGCTGGACTTGAGTTCAAGATTTGAGGTTTAGTGCTTCATACAGTTTTAAAAACAAAAGTTAAACTATTTGCCAGTTGGCTTTGTTCAGAAATAGATTCCAACTCTTCCTGTCACCCTTCCCACTTACCCCCAAACATCAATTTAGAGAAAAAATATTCTCAGATTTATCAGAATATCTACTCAGGTGAAAGCATACCCTAAAGGTCTACAAATTTGCATTCAGGCTCACAGGAAGGAGTTCTAGGTGGGAGCCCCTTTATCGGTCCTTAGTGTTTTAATCTGTTCCCAACTTTAATAGCTTACAGAAAGTCCTTCCTTACTGCCACACTTCTGCTCCCCAGAAACCAAAGATAACCCTTCTCAATGACTTCCAGTCCCACCTACCAAATCTTTCACTAGCACAGGTTTTTGACACCTTCATTCTTCCATCAGTGATTCCCAATATAAGACACACAATTTTCTTACACTCATGTGGTTGGATGGCTATCTGTTACTACCTAATTCCTCAGTCACTGAGATCAGGGTAGCAGGCAAGGTCCAAAAGAAAGGAAAAACAACCCACCATAATAAAAAGATAATCAACTTCTCATAATGTCAACCCTCATTCCCTTATTAAGAAGGGCACAGGTATTAAAAAATATCCCGTCACATATGTTAGCTTCTCTGGATTTGAGCTGTTTTAAGGTAACCACTGTTCTCAGAATCTAAGCACTTGAACCAAAATGCCTTTCCTCTTCCTGCAAAGAAGTCTGGAGGGGACGCCCACTTAATTTCTGAAAGTCTTAGATGAAAAGGGGAGAGCTCAGAGAGGTGACATTTTACATTTTCAATAGATGTTACCGTCTCTCATTGTTCTACACAAGCAGAAGAAATGCAAAATAGACCCATAGAAAACTTCATGGGAGATATGGGGCAAGGGGCAGGAATTTTCCTGTTAAATGGGAAGTGGCTACTCTATATCACTAGTTTAATAAGATGGAATATCACAGTTAAGTGCCATCCAGCCATAGAGACTCATCTTAATTTAAAATGAGTTGTTTCTTTAGGGAATTATAGTTTATGATTCAAAATGCAATGTAGACTAAAACATACTATACTTTTATGAAAAATCTAAATGAAAACAGGCCCTTTATATTTTATAAATATATCTATGGACAGCCAATCTATAAGAAAGACATTTTAATACTGATGTCTAGAAGGAGGTAAATTCAAAGCTATTGTGTATATAATCATCTCAAATGCTTTTATGAAATAATTACACAGCAAGGATTTTTTTGTCACCGTTTCACAATACCCAGTGATTACAGTGTTTAACTTTTTTCTACACAAGGAGTACAAATCATAATAAATTGACTAGGCTAACCTCAAGTCCACAGTTCAACATATACAAACCCATCTTGTCCACCTCAGATCCGTTCAAAACAATACTGCCAATATAAGTCTTCCTAACTCGTTGTTCTGACCATGCCAAGCCCATAAGAGTCCCTCCACTGGTTCCCCCTTCTTCAACACGTCAAATAAAAGCTCTCATCCTTACTTTTAACAACATTCACAACACAGCCCATTCTTATTTGGCTACTCTTATATTTTATTGTCTCTATCTCCCCTCACATTCTGCTCCACATTTTCCCCACCAATGATGCTATCCTGGATTGCCTGTTTCTCCACTTCTTCTGCAAGCATCTTTGTGCTTTCTTCCACACTGCCAAGTCTTCATGGAACACCCTCCCCAAACTAACTCATAAGGCCACTACCTTGTACTCCTGCAAATCCCTCCTCAAGACTCCCTCTACTGTGATACTTGTGCTAAATTGCTTACTGAATGGTTTCAGAGTAGCAGCCGTGTTAGTCTGTATCCGCAAAAAGAACAGGAGTACTTGTGGCACCTTAGAGACTAACAAATTTATTAGAGCATCAGCTTTCGTGGACTACAGCCCACTTCTTCGGTATGCATCCGAAGAAGTGGGCTGTAGTCCACGAAAGCTGATGCTCTAATAAATTTGTTAGTCTCTAAGGTGCCACAAGTACTCCTGTTCTTTTTGCTTACTGAATGTGGCTAGGCAAGGAGCCAGCAGGGATTTCTGATATTACCAAAAAAAACCAAAACGTAAAAATCTTTAATGGGGAAATTGTGCACCTAGTTAGTCTATGTAACCATATGTTCTTCTTCAAGTGATTGTTCATGCGCATTCCAAGCAGGTGTGCGCGCGCCGCGTGCTCGCCAGCGGGAAGGTTTTCCCATAGCAGCGTCCGTAGGGTCGGCTCCAGCGCCCCCTGGAGTGGCGCCTTTATGGCGCTGTATATAGGGGCCAGCCGACCCCCCACCGCCTTAGTTCCTTCTTACCGCCGGTGACGGCTGGCTGGAACTTCTCTTGCTCTTTAGCAATCGTGGCAGTGTTCTATAGTTCTTGTACATAGTTTATTAGTTAGTAGTTAGTGTTACTGTTAGATAGTTACGTGTCAGTTGGGGGGGGTTTCCCCAACTTTTCGTCTCCCCGCTGGGGCATGCCCGGGTCCCCAGGGTTTAAACTCTGTCGGGACTGCGAGAAGTTTATGCCAAAAAGTGATCCGCACGCTTCCTGCTTGCGGTGCCTCGGGGAGACCCATCAAAGGGACAGGTGTCCTATTTGCAGGGCTTTTCGCCCCAGGACTCTCAAGGATAGAGAGCAGAGACTTAAAGTCCTCCTAATGGAGGCGGCACAGCGGCCGCAATCGGATCCCGGACCTTCAGAGCCGGCACCCAGCACTTCATCCTCGGTGCGCAGTGCCCCGGCACCGGAGATAGGTCGTGAGGCCAAGGCCCCAAGACCCCGGCACCGCAGAGATTCAGCGCATAAGAAATCGTCTCCGACAAGATGCTGCTCTCCTTCGCCGGTGCCGGCTAAAAAGAACAGGCCACGGACTGAACAATCTCCCCACGGGGACTCTAAAGGTCGGGCGCAGTCCACGATTGTTTCGGGGCAACCCGCGCCACAGACCCATCCGGCCATCCCGTTGACTCCCGCCCCGGAGAGGGCAAGGTCGAGTCCGGAACACCATAGATCCCCGGACATTATGGAGGAGGTCCGCCTCCCATCGACACCTGAGGGGTTCGAGGCCGCCTCAGACCTCTTGAACCTTCCGGTGCCGGCGTTGCCGCACCGGTGCAGACAACCTCCGGCTGCCGCCGGGCCCCAGTATCACTCTAAGGGTAAACCGGCGATGCGCTCTCCTGTAATTGATATCCTGGCCCCGTCGGGCCCATCTAGGGTGGCCCTGCCCCTCATAAAAACCATTGCGGACACAACCCGTATGTTGTGGCAAACTCCAGCCTCATTGGCCCCTACAGCCAAAAAGACTGAGAGGCGGTATTTTGTCCCAACCAAGGGCTATGAACATCTTTACACGCACCCCCCGCTGGACTCCCTGGTGGTGGATGCAGCCAACCAGAGGGAGCGACAAGGTTTTCAGGGATCCACTCCTAAAAATAGAGAGGCTAAAAAGTTGGACCTCTTCGGACGTAAGGTCTATTCAACGGGGGGCCTACAGTTGCGTATTGCCAATCAGCAGGCCATAGTGAGCCGGTATGGACACAACACGTGCTCGGCTTTGTCTAGGTTTACGGACCTCCTCCCGCAGGATTCACGAACCGAGTTCTCGGCCCTTGTTGAGGAGGGCAGATTAATTACTCGAGCTTCCCTTCAGGCAGCCTTGGACGCAGCCGATTTGGCCTCGCGCACGTTGGCTACTGGTCTCGTCATGAGGCGCGGAGCCTGGCTTCAAGTTTCCGGCCTTCCTCATGAAGTCCAACAGACTATACAGGACTTACCTTTCGAAGGGCCCACGCTTTTCTCAGAAAAGACGGACAAACGGCTCCATAGCCTAAAGGACTCGCGGACCACCCTCCGTTCTTTAGGCCTACACACCCCTGTTACTCAGCGTAGGCAGTTTAGGCCGCCACAGGCCCCGCATCCATATCAACCTCAAAATCGAGGTGATGCCGTGCGCAGGAGACCGCGGACTGGCAGGAGGAGGCAACAACAGCAGCCCTTCGGACAGTCTTCTGCCCAACCAAGGCCTCCGCAGGGGCCTAGGCCACCATTTTGAGGGTTCGGTCGAGGACGGCCTACCGGACAGATCTCTGGATCCTCCCAACCGTACCTTTTCATCACCTCTGTCCCCCTTCTATCGTGCGTGGGCCCGGATCACATCAGACGCTTGGGTGCTTCGCACGGTAGAGGAAGGATATTCTATCCAGTTTTCCTCCCTCCCGCCCCACCAGCCCCCCACCCCATTCCTCTTCAGGGACCCCTCTCACGAGCAACTTCTCCTTCAAGAAGTTCAGTCCCTCCTTACAGCAGGGGCAGTGGAGGAGGTGCCTCCAGAACTACGGGGCAAGGGCTTCTATTCTCGATATTTCCTAATACCGAAAGTGAAAGGGGGCCTCAGACCTATTCTGGACTTGCGGCGTCTCAACAAGTTTGTCAAGAAGCTCAAATTCCGCATGGTCTCCCTGTCCTCCATCATTCCTTCCCTGGATCCAGGAGACTGGTATGCCGCCCTCGACTTAAAGGATGCATACTTCCCTATCGCTATAATCCCTCGCCACAGGCGTTACCTCAGGTTTCTCGTCGGCGACGTTCATCTACAGTTCACGGTCCTACCCTTCGGTCTATCAGCAGCCCCAAGGGTCTTCACGAAGTGCATGGCAGTCGTGGCAGCCTTCCTCCGCAGGCAAGGAATCCAGGTATTCCCTTACCTGGACGAGTGGCTCATCAAGGGCAGGACCAAGGCACTCGTGGAGGCTCAGGTGGTCTTCATCAGGCACACCTTCAGCTCCCTCGGCCTCTTACTCAACGAGGCCAAGTCCACTCTTTCTCCAACACAACGAATCGAATTCATAGGAGCACTTCTGGACTCGACACAAGCCAGAGCATATCTCCCAGAGGCCAGATTCCGAACTTTGTCCAACATCATTCTCGGCCTCCAAAGTTACCCTACAACCACAGTAAGAAGCTGCCTCAAATTACTAGGACACATGGCAGCATGTACCTATGTCATCAGACACGCCAGGCTCAGACTGTGCCCTCTCCAATCTTGGTTGGCAGGGGTTTATCGGCCAGTCAGGGACTCCCTACACTCAGTGGTGACGTTACCTCGTCCGGTGTTGGACTCCCTTCAATGGTGGCTCGACCCACGGGTGGTCTGCACGGGGGTCCCTTTCCTCGAACCAGAGCCCTTCCTGACCCTGGTAATGGATGCGTCGGATTGGGGATGGGGTGCACATCTGGGCCACCTCCAGACCCAAGGTCTTTGGTCAGGGGAGGATCTTTCATCGCACATCAATGTCAGGGAATTGCGAGTGGTACGCCTCGCATGCATGGCATTCAAGTCCCAGCTCGCGGGCAAGTGCGTTTCTGTCCTCACAGACAATACTCCAACGATGTTTTATATCAACAAACAGGGTGGTGCTTGCTCCTCTCCCCTTTGCCAGGAGGCCCTCGCATTATGGGACTTTTGTGTACAGAACGTAATTCACCTGATAGCATCCTACCTCCCCGGCACGCACAACGCGCTTGCGGACACTCTCAGCCGCTCGTTCCAGGGTCACAAGTGGTCTATCAGCTGGGATGTAGTTCTCTCAATTTTCCAACTCTGGGGTCATCCCCGGGTGGACTTATTTGATTCCAACGAGAACAGGAAGTGTCGTCAATTCTGCTCCCTCATGGGACGCAGTCAGGGATCCCTATCAGACGCGTTTCTCCTCTCTTGGGCAGACGGGCTTCTTTACGCCTTCCCCCCGATTCCCTTGATTCACAAGGTGATCCTCAAGGCCCGCAGAGATCATGCTCGACTCATCCTCATAGCTCCTGCGTGGCCACACCAGCATTGGTACGCGTCTCTCCTACACATGTCTACAAAGGTTCCGCTCAGATTGCCCCTACTACCAGACTTGATCACGCAGGATCGCGGTCGCCTCCTTCACCCGAACCTGGAGTCGCTCCACCTCACAGCTTGGATGCTCCATGGCTAAACCCACTGGAGTTACAATGCTCCCATCAGGTCAGACAGGTCCTGTTGGGCAGCAGGAAGCCGTCGACAAGGTCTACGTATTTGGCCAAGTGGAAGCGCTTCTCCCTCTGGGTTACACAGCACGGTCAGGGCCCCTTGCTTGCCCCGATCCCTCTCATCTTGGACTATTTGCTACATCTGAGACACCTGGGACTAACTCTCTCATCGATTCGAGTCCACCTTGCTGCAACCTCTGCATTCCACCCTGGAGAGGGGGGGACCTCAGTGTTTGCAAACCCACTTGTTGGACGGTTCCTTAAGGGTCTTGACAGATTGTTCCCACATATCCGTCAATCTGTCCCTGCTTGGGACCTCAATTTGGTCCTGTCTGTCCTCACGGGGGCCCCGTTCGAGCCGCTGGCTTCATGCTCACTGTTATACCTCTCATATAAGGTCACGTTCTTGGTGGTTATCACATCAGCACGGAGGGTATCGGAACTCAGAGCCCTGACATCTGAGCCTCCATACACCATCTTCCACAAGGACAAGGTCCAACTCAGGCCACGTCCTGCGTTCCTACCTAAGGTGGTTTTCCCGTTTCACATGGGTCAAGACATTTTTCTCCCTGTGTTTTATCCAAAACCACACTCCTCGGCTAAGGAGCTCAGGCTGCATTCTCTGGATGTTCACAGGGCTCTCACGTTTTATATACAAAGGATGAGACCCTTCAGGAAGTCGACCCAACTTTTCGCAGCTGTGGCTGACAGTAGGAAGGGGCTCCCGGTCACGTCACAGAGGATCTCGGCTTGGATCAGAACCTGCATCCAGGTGTGCTACAGTCAGGCCAATGTACCAGCCCCGCCTATCACGGCCCACTCCACAAGAGCGCAGGCTTCTTCGGCTGCGTTCCTGGCCCACATCCCAACACAGGAAATTTGTAGAGCGGCCACCTGGTCCTCGATCCACACTTTTACGGCTCACTACGGCATTACGCACCACGCTAGGGAGGATGCTGCATTTGGCCGAGCAGTCCTCCAGTCTGCAGTGACCTCCGACCCCACCACCTAGACTTGGGCTTGTGAGTCACCTGCTTGGAATGCACATGAACAATCACTCGAAGAAGAAGAAACGGTTACTCACCTTCTCGTAACTGTTGTTCTTCGAGATGTGTTGTTCATGTCCATTCCAATACCCACCCTCCTACCCCTCTGTCGGAGTATCGGCAAGAAGGAACTGAGGCGGTGGGGGGTCGGCTGGCCCCTATATACAGCGCCATAAAGGCGCCACTCCAGAGGGCGCTGGAGCCGACCCTACGGACACTGCTATGGGAAAATATTTCGGCTGGCATGCACGCGGTGCGCACACACCTGCTTGGAATGGACATGAACAACACATCTCGAAGAACAACCGTTACGAGAAGGTGAGTAACTGTTTCTTCCTATTGCTGCTATCCTTGTCTTTCCTCCTTCATGCCTTCCCTTTGTTTTTTATACTCACTTATTGCAACGTGTTTTGACTTAGGCCCCTATCTTGCAAGTTGATCAATAAAATTTCCCTCTTGCAGGCCCTTATGCCCATACAAATCATCACTGAAATCAGTGGGGCTCAGGAGTTCATCCTCCTGGATCAGTTGTCAGGATCAGGAGCTTGGATTGTTAGTGCTTTAGGGCCAGGAATGTCTCTTACTGTGTGTCTGTGTAGGACGACAGGGTTCTTGTCCCAACTGAGGCCTCTCAGCACTACCATAATACAAAATAATACCAGCTCTTAAAGGGACACTGTCAACTTGAAATTAGTCAGTGTCAAAGGAAGTAACTTCATTCTGGTGAGGTGACCTGCCCCTGAGACTCTCTGAAATTATATTTAAAATGGTTTTTCTCACTCACTGTATAAAGGATCCTCACAAACTGAGGAGTAGGAATGTGCATAGGAAGGGAGACAGCTAAAGGTAAAAGCCAGTCCAAGCTGTATAGTCAGCCTGACCCAGGCTTCTGTAGAAGAGCCTGGGACAGATCCCCACTTCCTCTTGTATTCCTAGCCCAATATCTTGTTTTTGCAGACAGAGCAGGGGATGAAGATGACAACTACACTCTTAGCCCCAGCTTCTCCATCTAGAAGAAGAGAATTACTCCACAGAGTAATCTAGACCAGGAACAAGGATCCCCTGTTCTCATTGAGGGGCAGAGTTTACCACTGACCTTCTGGCCCCCATTCCTGTCTGGTGCCTGGCTTGTGTTGGCTCCCACAGCGGAAGCTGAAATAGGAGCAGGAGATGATGATGCTTACCTGGCCCAACTTCTGCAAAGGATCCAAATTGCTTCAGGGATCCCTTCCAGCCACCTGCTGCCTTGTGTAAGCCTGCTGTTCTCTCCTTATCCTGCAAGAGAGAGCTGTGTCCTGTATGTAGCCATGTCTATATTGAGGGAATTTACACTGGTGTAATTACATCAAGGTAGTTATGCCAGCACAAACCGCTAATGCACATGCTCTGCACCAGGAAAAGCAGGACCTACCCTGTTGCTGTTTAGTTAGTTGTGTTACTGGATTAAGGTGCACCAGTGTAAGCCCTTTTAAGAGGTTTGCACTGGTGTAACTATATCAATGTAATTACATCAGTACATATTTCCTTAATATAGGCAGAGCCTGAGTGGGTGGGAAGTGGCCTTCCTGTCTCAGGCCAGCTGCTCCTGGCCTTTTGCAGCTCTGCTTCTTCCTCCCTAACTAGCTCTTGTCTCTTGGCTTCTCCCTGGACCTCACTGCAGGATGCCAATCACCCAGCCAGGTGCTTTTTCTTTCACTTGCTCGTGGATGCTTCCGGGGGGCACAGATTTGCAACACCTCTTCCTGCCTCTGGCAGGTGTGTCACAGTCTCATTCTGGGGTTCATGGTGTGATAAAGATGTTTCCCTGAATGGTCTACCAGATCTCTGCTGCTCCCTGTCTTGCAGTTGGGTCTGGGGAATGAAGGAGAATTCTCTTAGCCCCCTGCCAAGAATCTGGTACTCCTGTGACCCATACAGGTGTTTGGGGAGCAAAGAAGGAGGCTTCTGCACTAAGCTCTTATTGTGCCCTGGGTTTGTGCAGACACCGGGGGAAGAGGAGACACCTTTTCTGCCCTAAAAAGCGAAATAACAGAAGCTTTGCTTTTACTGGTGAAAACCCTCTTGCAGGGCCCAGGGAAGCATGTGCATGTGCTTCACGAGAATGATGTCAGCCATCACAAGAGAGAGAAAATGCAATTAGCCATACTGTGCTGTGAAACATATGAACATAAGAATGGCCATATTGGGTCACACCAATTGTCCATGTAGCCCAGTATCCTGTCTTCTGACAGTGGCCACTGCCAGATGCTTCAGAGAGAATGAACAGAACAGGGCAATTATCAAGTGATCCATCCCCTGTCATCCAGTTCCAGCATCTGGCAGTCAGAGGCTAGGGACACCCAGAGCATGGGGTTGCATCCCTGACCATCTTGGCTAATAGCTATTGATGGAATAAATAAAAGTCAAAAATTAGAGAAATATTTGTCTGCTAACTTCCTTCAGTTGTAGTAATATTAGGCGTTAATTGTAAAAAAAACCCTGTAAGTACAAAATTTTCAGGGAGCGGTTATTTCAAGTTGATGATGTCCATTTATGGCAATATATTTTTAAAGAGCTTTATGAAGCATTATCCATTAATATTGCTACATGGTGGATCAATTATGGCTAAACGTTGCTGACAATTTAAAGATTTGGTTTATATGATTTCAAGTATATTTTTGATCATTTCTCCAAAGCCACAATTATAACACATCTTTCACATGACTTCCAAAGAAAGTCAAGATAAGACACTTTTATCTCCTTAGCTGGGATTTGTTTTTCCCCACACAGAGTTGATCCACTTTAATTTTCCAATAAAAATCAGTCTCTTTTGCTAAAAATGGTATGTTTACTTTTAAACTGCTAGGTGATGACCCAGTTGTTGTTTGCCATCTTTGAAAAGTGAAATGATATTTTCCTCATCCAGTTTTGCTGCTAACAGTAAATTGTGAAGTCAAGAGTTACAATGATATATATGCAAAGTAAAAAAGGAATGGAAGGAATGGTTCATCTTGTCTATACGACTCTGATTAATCAGCTGTGTTTTGTTGTGATAGGAGTAGCTTTCTCCAAGTGTAAAAGAGAAGGTAAAGTTGAAAAGTATCTAACAAATTAGATATATTAGGAGTTGTCCTGTTTAAAGTGAATTTATTGTTAGTGAAAGGTGCCAGACTGCCAGCACTGGAAATGGATCCCTCCTATCAACATGACACACATGGCCCTGCCCAAATGCCTCAACCTGCCAGTCTAATAATAACTAGATAAGCACTATGTATTAATAACTTCATTCAGAGACTCTCAAAGTGTTTGTATATTAGTTGATAATCTTCATAACTGCTCTGTAAGGGTAGTATTAAAATCTCCATTTTACCAGAGAGGTTAAGTGACTTGTCCAAGGTCACATACTGAACCAGGATTGCAAGCTAAGATCTGTTCTTTAATCAGTAGAAGCAACTGTCTTTATCTGTATATTTCAATGTCCAGACTTTTTGTGTGACCTTGGGGAAGTCAACAGGGGCCTGATCTGATTGACTTCAATGGGCTTTGGATTGGACCTTGTTTTCTCTGTTCCTCAGTTCTCTATCTGTAAAAAGACGATATTACTTTCACTGTCCTATCTATTTAGTGGCAAGGGATGGAACCATGGAACAGGGGCTGTCTGTCTCTTACCTTTTGTATGTACGCTGCCTAGCCCAATGGGGTCCTGATCTCGACTGGGTTCTCTAGGCACTACTATAATATAAATAATAAGCACAAGCAACCACGTTTAAGTGAAAATAAATCAGTGACACAATGTGACAAAAGCAGAGGGACTAAACATGCAAGTTATTCATCCATCCTGAACACATCCACTTTTTGCCTGGCTATGCAACACCTCCCCAAATTGATGGTCAGTCTAATTTTTTCTGTGTACAAAACAAATGACTACCCAAGCATAAATGTAAAACCTACAAGTGCAGTCTCTCCTAGTCCTATTTCCTCCACCTCTTACTCTATCCCCACCCTCTGGAATAATCATAAGGGTACGTCTACACTTACCGGAGGGTCCAGCGGCAGGCAATCGATGTTCTGGGATCGATTGATCGTGTCTGGTTTAGACGTGATAAATCGATCCCGGATCGATCCCGGAAGTGCTCGCCGTCGACGCCGGTACTCCAGCTCGGCGAGAGGAGTACGCGGCATCGGCGGGGGAGCCTCCCTGCCGCGTCTGGACCCACGGTAAGTTCAGACTAAGGTACTTGGAATTCAGCTACGTTATTAACGTAGCTTCATTTGCGTACCTTAGTCCGAAGTGGGGGATTAGTGGGGACCAGGCCTAAGAACAACTTCATCTCCACCAATCCCTTCATTCACTTATTCTCTCTCCATTCATTCCATGCCACTCATTCATTGTTACCTTTTCTCCACAAATGACACACACTCTCTCTGTTTTTCACTTACCCTTCTGATTAACCCCAGATTGCAAAAACAGGGCTGAGGAAGAACAAACATAGGTTGTATTATGAGCTCCACTAAACGGACATCTGTTGTATTAGTTTAATCTCTCAGACATTAAGCATAGATTTTACTTATTTTAAAGTAGGTATTTAGAATGTCAGTGTTCAATACAATGTTAGGACCTGATCCCACAATCTGATCTGCACAGGGGAGCCTACCTAAGTCAAAAAGGGGGAGAGGAATGGTCTGCCTGGATGGAGCAGATAGCAGAATCGGGGCCTTATTTTTGTAGGCCATCACCGTGTAGTTTTAGCCCCAAAGCCTTAATTGATTCTGCTGGACATGGCAGAGAAGAGCTACTGGATGATGAATAAGTTAAAACAAGTCAGGCTAATTGCAGAAGGAGAGAAAATTGAAAGATTAATTTGGAGAAAATATGTTTGTGATCTTTTTATTTAATTTTGTGATGAATAGAAAAAAAGGCCCGGAAGGCATGGGTTATTTTTCTCTTTCAAATAAAGGCCCCGCTCGTGGAGGGAGATCTGTGCAGGCAGGCCCTTGCACCTACATGGAATCCCACTGAAGTCAATGAGGCTCTGTATGGGCACTGAGGTCTGACTGCATGAAGGCTCCTGAAGGATTAGCACCAGCCTTTCTCCTCCTGTTAGTATTTTAGGAATATCAGAATTATGACGACTTGTTGCCCCTGTTTTTGCTGGAGGAGAGGACCAGACAGCTGGAATGGGAATTTTCTTAGCCATCAGCTGACAAAGTGCACATGTGGAGGACGTTGAATCTTTCACAAATAGAGTTTTTATACTAAGTGTTTGTTCAGAGCTTGAGTTAAATAGGTGTTGGGAGAAACAACCTGACTAAAAATTTCTGCCTTCAATTGTTCCAGTTTCAGTCTCTTGTAGCATCATACCAGGGCCACCCAGAGGATTCAGGGGGCTTGGGGCAAAGCGGGGGAGTGGACATACTTACCGGGCGGCACTCTGAGGCAGCGGCGGGTCCTTCACTCGCTCTGCATCTTCGGCAGCACTGAAGGACCCGCCGCCGAAATGCCGCTGAAGACCCGGACCGCCGCCAGGTAAGTAAAAATTAAAAAGGCACCTCTAGCCAGGAAAGGGATCCTCGGCCAGGGCTCGCGGAGCCTGGGGCAAATTGCCCCACTTGCTCCCCCGCCACCCCCCGTCTGGGCGGCCCTGCATCATACTCCCACCAGTTTTCTTGTTTCCGTTTGTTCTCCAATAAAATCAGAGAGATCAAAATGGTTCTTTTGTACAGGGAGAAAAAAAATTGAAACCAACTGTAGCGGGGTGGTCACCCGCTCCTGCCTGAGAAGGGTTAAAGCCAGCCCTGCAGAGGGCTGGGGCCGTGGAAGGAAAGACCTGGGCTGATTTGGGGAAGCAGCTGCAGCTGGGCCATGCCCCAATCAGAGCTCAGCTGGCCCTATAAAGGCTTGAGCGAGGAGCAAGGAGACACTCGCTGCATTCAGAGAGAGAAGAGAAAAAGAAAAAGAAAGAAAGAAAAAAAAAAAGACCTGGCTGCAGGGAGCTTGAGACAGGGTACCTGAGTGGAGCAGGGCTGGGGAAAGGCAGAGGAGCTGGGGAATTTCAGCCTGGAAAGCCCTAGGCTGTGGCCTAGGATTGGGCCAACGGGTACTGGGGGTGCAGAGGGCAGCCCAGGGGTAGGCAAAGGCAGCAGGTCCAAACCCAACCTTGCCTGTGATGAGTGGCTGATACTGCAGTCTGCTCCAGGGAGTGGGGCTAGATGCTGACTGGCAGTAACCTTACACTGAGGTGAGGTGGGGTTAGTGGGTGGGGATTCCCCTGGGAGGAGAGACCCAGAATGTGTGAGTACTGCCAGGGGGTAGCACCCAGAGAAAGGGGCACCATGGTCCAGGGAGGGACACAGGGGCCAGTGACAAGGCTGATCACTGGCCTGCAGAGGGTGCTCCGGGCTGGAAATAGAGCTAATTCCCTGAGAGACCAGCAGGAGGCGCTGCAGGGGTGAGTCCACCCCCTTACACCAACATTTTAATGTCTTTAACCCTTTATAAACTAACAAAAGAAGGCACAACCTTTTTCTTCTCTGGACAACACCTTTACGAGGTATATAAAAGTGAGGAAAGATTTCTCCAGATATCTGAAAATAGATGAAGAATGAATGCAAGCTGCAGGAATGCCACTCCAGGATGCAGGAACTGCAGAGGAGACGGTTCTCATACCACCAGTGCGAAGACTGTGCTGTGGGCAGAGAGGAGGCAGATACCAAATGAGCAGAAAAAGCTGGGAACAGAGTAGAGAGATTAACATCTGGGTGGCAGCCTTAGGCAAGTTTACCGAGGGATTTAAAAATTATGGGAGTGATTTTTAACTGGGATTCTGTAATGAAAGTGGATCCAGTTGAGGTGTCTCAGGATGGGAGTGCTTTGTACATATGAGAAGCATTCTACACATGGTGGAGTCTGGAAAGCTGGGATTGGGGGAACCACTGAGAAAAGAGTTGCAATAGACAGGATGAGGGGAGATGAAAGCATGAATGAAATTTCAGCAGAGAGGAAGTCAAAAGTAGACGTTGCAACTTCACTGCACTTATTTATTTTCAGTATTTAATCATGAATATTATATTGAATGCAATGTATTTAGCACACAATTCATTTTTTTATTATTTGAGTAAGAATATTAAAAATCCAATTATTGCTAATGGCACAGCTTAAAGTAAACCGCCAGAACCTTTATTTCAGAAAGTCTGCTTTCTAAGGGGCCCAATCCTGCTTGAAATGAGTATCAAAGCTCCCACTGACTTTAGGATAAGATCGGTCTCCTTCAATCTTAAGAGGGTGGACTTTGGGCTGCATTTGCTTGTTTGTGCAGAGACTGAGCCACTAAGTTCTTTTGGAAAATATGAACAAAAATCTGTATGACCATATTTGAGATACTGTATCAAACAAACAAAAAGCAGGGTGTGTGAAAGTGGGGGGTGTTGCCAGCTCAATTTTTCAGATGCCCCATATTTGGATCACTCAAAAATTGCTTATTCTCTAATGGCTGAATGCATCCGAAGAAGTGAGGTTTTTACTCACGAAAGCTTATGCCCAAATAAATCTGTTAGTCTTTAAGGTGCCACCAGACTCCTTGTTCTAATGGCTGAGATTCTCAAAAGTATTTAAGTATCTAAATCCCACTGAAATTAATGGGATTTAGGTACCTAAATAGCTTTGAGAAGTCAGTATCTTTAGGTCTATCTGTTCTGAATTCTCATTTCTAGATCTTAGTTCTTTATTGTAAGACAGGTGAAGCTCCAATAGCTTTTAAGTTTTTGACCCTTAAGGGATGCAGTAGCAGGGGTGAATGTAAGGCAGGATTCCTCCTGGTCATTACTCACCGCCCCGTCAAGTATAAATGCCCTCTTCCTGATAGCACAGTCAGGAGCTTCCTGCAGGATGAGTACCGCTGTGCTAATATTTGAGGCTGTTGCCTTGAGCAATTCCTTGCATGTTGGAATCTGCTTTGATACTTGATTTTTCCTAGTCTCTGTAGAGACCTCTTTAGAGCTTTGTCACAGATGAGCTGTTAGTGCTCACCACCCTTTTGTGCCTCAATGTTTTCAGTGCCTTGGTACTTGCAAGGTGCTTTGTTTTGGTGCTCCAGCACCTGCAGGATGTTAGCCCTGCAGGATGGCCTCACCACCGAAAT
Organism: Chrysemys picta bellii; assembly: GCF_011386835.1. Taxonomy (NCBI): domain Eukaryota; kingdom Metazoa; phylum Chordata; order Testudines; family Emydidae; genus Chrysemys; species Chrysemys picta. The sequence goes on from NC_088800.1 coordinate 63,061,771, forward strand.
GCCACACTATGACCATCCAGTCTGAGGGCTGTGCCAAACTGTTGGCTCTTTGACTCATTTGAATCCTCCTTTCAAGGCAGGGAAGTGAAGCTCTACTTCATGATAATGCTTTCATGCTGAGTGGCTTCAAAGGCTCTCAGTCCCCTTCTACAGAGGACCTCAGCACCAGAAGCCAAAGGACCATAAGCTATCTTTCAACAAAAGACAAGAGGTTATTGAAATGGTCCAATGCACTTAGCCAGCCTGGCAGGACCTCTATATCAAAGGCAGAACCTTTTGCCCCCCTGGGTCCTGGTCACTTGGACACAAGACTGCTGAGCATCATTTGGCTGGGCTTCAAGTTTAGAAGGCCTTACAAGTCCAAGTGGAAAGGGACTAAGGCATGATGCAAGCAGCTCCAAGCAGGCCCCTTTACCTGACCTGCACAAAACCTCCTTGACTGTCTATTTCACCTGTCTGAGACTAAAATGTAAAGAGTAACTCCACCCAAGTACATTTGACAACCATTTTGACCTATCATGGATTAGTGTAAGATAGACCACTATGTCAGGTTCATGTGGGGCTGGATGCTTTTGAAGTTTCCTACTAAAAAGCTTTGTGTCAAGAGATATTCCTGTGGCCTGAAGTTGATAAAAGCTCCTGTTAAACCATTAGTTTCCTGTAAGCTTAAGTTTCTATCTTGGAAGGTCGTTTTCCTGATGGTAGTGACTTCAGCTCACAGAGTTAGTTTCAGGCCTAGTGACTGATCTACCTTCTACCCTCTTTACAATGACACAGTTGTCCTATGGATTCATCGTAAATTCCCTCCCAAGTTGGAGTTACTCTTTAATGAGCCTAATACCCTACCATTTTTTTTCCTGCATGCCCTTCCTAATGAGGCCTTTCTCCATATGCTTGATGTTTAAAGGTCCTTAGGTTTTACTTGGAGCAGTCTAAAGCCCTTGGGAAGTGTCTTCTACATTTTATTTCATATCTATTCACTGTACAACTTTGTTAACATCCACCTTATTGCAATTCATATTGCTGTTACCTAGCTGGCCTGAAGCTGGAAAGCCATGTCAAGCTGCACTTGATCTGAAACAAGGCAGTCTCCAAAAAACTTTCGCAAGGTAGCCACCTGGGCCTTACACCAGGCATTTACAAAGAATTATGGGCCTTGGCTACACTTGCGAGTTGCAGCGCTGTAAAGCTGCCCCCAGCGTTGTAACTCACTCCCCGTCCACACTGGCAAGGCATTTGCAGCGCTGTATCTCCGTGGTTGCAGCGCTGCATGTACTCCACCTCTCCGAGAGGAATAGCGAGTGCAGCGCTGCCACTGCAGCGCTGCGGCGCCAGTGTGGCCACCCAATGCGCTGTGAATGGCTTCCAGAATTATTTGGCAGTATCCCACAATGCCTGTTCTAGCCACTCTGGTCATCAGTTCAAACGCTACTGCCCTGGCCTCAGGTAACCAACCATGTGACCGACCCTTTATATTCCCCAGGAATTTAAAAAATCCCCTTCCTGTTTGCTCAGCCCAGCGTGGCGTGGAGTGCTATCAGCAAATATTTCCAGGTGACCATGGCGCCACACGCCAAGCGAGCCCCAGCATGGAGCAATGGCGAGTTGCTGGACCTCATCAGTGTTTGGGGGAAGGAAGCTGTACAGTCCCAGCTGCGCTCCAGCCGTGGGAATTACGATACCTTCGGGAAGGTATCAAAGGACATGATGGAAAGGGGCCATGACCGGGACGCCCTGCAATGCAGGATTAAAGTCAAGGAGCTGCGGAGTGCCTACCGCAAAGCCCGCGATACAAACGGCCGCTCGGGTGCTCCCCCCGCGACCTGCAGATTCTACAAGGAGCTGGATGCGACACTTGGGGTTAACCCCACCTCCACTCTGAGCACCACCATGGACACTTCAGAGCTGGTGTGGGGGGGAGAGGAGGAGGAGGAAAATGGGAATGATCGTGGTGGGCCGGATGGAGACACCCCGGAATCCCTGGAGCCATGCAGCCAGGAGCTCTTCTCGAGCCAGGAGGATGGTAACCAGTCGCAGCGGCCGGTACTTGGTGGAGGACAAACAGAAGAGCAGGTTCCCGGTAAGCATTTTTTTTTTTTCAGGAAGGAATTTTTTTGGTGCGGGCTCTTTGGGAGAGGAGGGTTAAGCATGCATGCCTAGATGCGGAATAGTGCATTGATGTGGTTTATCACATCGCGGTAATCAGCCTCGGTAATCTCTTCGAATGTCTCATCAAGAACGTGTGCAGTGCGCTTGCGCAGGTTTATAGGGAGAGCCTTGTCCCAGCCAGGCTAACATGTCCGCGCCACTGTGCCGCGAGGGGCGGGGGGACCATTGCTGCACACAGGCAAGCTGCATATGGGTCAGGGCGGAAGCCGCATTGCAGTAGAAGACCCTCCCTTGCTTCCCAGGTCACCCTCAGCAGCGAGATATCGTCCAGGACGAACTCCTGTGGAAAATGTTGGGACAGTGTTCAGTGCAGGTGCCCCCTGAAGCTGTTGGCTCTCCCCAAGGCACAGAAACCCAGAGGACAGTGCAGCCCTGAAACAATCAGTCCCCATTACTCACCATTTTGAGGCTCCCGTGGGATATGTGTGCTCTGTTTTGGACGGGAAAATTATGCTATTGTGTAGACCCTGTGTGTTTTCTACTCCTTAAGTACGGGGGGAATCATTACTCTGTCTGGTATAAACAATGCTGCCTCTGTTAAATGTTACATTTTGCCTATACAGCTGCGTCTTGAGACCTCAGCCGTCCCTCTTATCGCCTGCTCAGAGACTGCAAAGACTCAGGAAGAGACCAAGAAAAAGCAAAGAAGACGTGCTGCAAGAAGTGATGCGGCAATCTATTAAAGAGAACGAGAAGGCACAGGACTGGAGGGAGAGAGAAAGCAGGATCTGCCAGGAAAACGCAGCGCACCGGCGGCAAAGCACTGATAGGCTCATCAGCATCCTGGAGCGCCAAGCAGATGCTATCCAGGAGCTGGTAGCCATGCAGAAAGAGGAGCAGTACCAAAAACGCAAACGCCACCCCCCACAGCCCTTGTCCCAAAACTCTTTGTGTTGTGCCCCACTGTCACCTCCAACCCACTTTCCCCAACTTCTGTGTTCTTCATGCCACCCGCTGCCTCCAACACCAGTATCTTCACCACCCAGCCCTGAAGACCACGACCCTTACCCTCTGCACTCAACCCCCATCACCATGCAGTATAGCTGCCCTGAAGTGCAGCACTCACTGCACAGCACACCAGACAGGACATACACGAATCTGTGATTGTACTGTTCCCCACTTCACCCCCTTTTTTCTTTTCAATAAATAATTTTTTTTTCTTTTCAATAAATGGATTCTTTGGCTTTGAAAACATTCTTTATTATTGCATAAAGTAAAAGACTCCTTAGCCCGGGAAATAAACAGGCACTGCAAGTCTGCTTGTCTGCTAAGCAGACACTGATTCCTAAAGATTGGAACTACTGCACTTCACTCCCGTGCAGGGCACCAGATATCACTGCTGGTTTTCAGCCTCAAATTGCTCCCTTAAGGCATCCCTAATCCTTGCAGCCCCGCGCTGGGCCCCTGTAATAGCCCTGCTCTCTGGCTATGCAAATTCAGCCTCCAGGTGTTGAACCTCGGAGGTCCATGCCTGAGTGAAGCTTTCACCCTTCCCTTCACAAATATTATGGAGGGCACAGCACACGGATATAACCGCGGGAATGCTGCTTTCAGCCAAGTCCAGCTTCCCGTACAGAGATCGCTAGCAGGCCTTTAAACGCCAAAGGCACACTCTACAGTCATTCGGCACCGGCTCAGCCTGTAGTTGAACCGTTCCTTGCTGCTGTCAAGGCTCCCTGTGTAGGGTTTCATGAGCCATGGCATTAATGGGTAAGCGGGATCTCCAAGGATCACAATGGGCATTTCAACTTCCCCTACCGTGATCTTCCGCTCTGGGAAAAAAGTCCTGGCCTGCATCCTCCTGAACAGCCAAGTGTTCCGAAAGATGTGTGCGTCATGCACCTTTCCAGGCCAGCCTGTGTTAATGTCAATGAAACTCTCAAGGTGATCCACAAGCGCCTGGAGAACCATAGAGAAATACCCCTTCCGATTAATGTACTCGGATCCTAGGTGGGGTGGTGCCAGAATAGGAATGTGCGTCCCATCTATCGCCCCTCCACAGTTAGGGAACTCCGTTTGTGCAAAGCCATCCACTATTTCCTGCACGTTACCCAGAGTCACGGTTCTTCTGAGTAGGATGCGATTAATGGCCTTGCAAACTTGCATTAACACGATTCCAACGGTCGACTTTCCCACTCCAAACTGGTTTGCGACTTACCGGTAGCTGTCTGGAGTTGCCAGCTTCCAGATTGCAATAGCCACCCGCTTCTCCACTGGCAGGGCAGCTCTCAATCTCATGTCCTTGCACCGCAGGGTGGGGGCAAGCTCCTCACACAGTCCCATGAAAGTGGCTTTTCTCATCTGAAAGTTCTGCAGCCACTGCTCGTCATCCCAGACTTCCATGACGATGTGATCCCACCACTCAGTGCTTGTTTTCCGAACCCAAAAGTGGCATTCCACGGTGCTAAGCATGTCTGTGAATGCCACAAGCAATTTCGTGTCGTACGCGTTACGCGTCTCGATAGCATCGTCGGAATCCTCGCCCTCACTCTCACTGTCACTTTGGATCTTAAGGAATGGTTTGATAGCCAAACGTGACGTGCTGGCGAGACTCGTCAGCATACGCCTCAGCAGTTCGGACTCCATTTCCCACAGACAGATCGCGCTGCACAGAAACCGTTGAAAGATGGCGCCAAAGGTGGACAGAAACAAAGGGATTTCTGGGATGCGAAGCGATGCATCATGGGGCATTGGGACAGAACCCAGAATCCCCCGCACCCATGCCCCCTTCCCACAATCCACGGCGCCAGAATGGGAAAAGGTGCTCTGTGGGATAGCTGCCCATAATGCACCGCTCCCAATAGCACTGCAATTGCCGCAAATGTGGCCACGATAGTGCGCTGGGCAGCTGTCAGTGTGGACAGACTGCAGCGCTTTCCCTACTCAGCTGCACGAAGTCAGGTTTAACTCACAGCGCTGTACATCTGCAAGTGTAGCCAAGGCCATGGTTTAGATTTGCCCTGTAGCAGGAGATCCTGTTTCAGTCTATGTTGTAGAACTTGTTTCCAAGGTATGGGAGGCCAAACTCACTAATCCACTCACTAGAGATTATTTCGGGATGATCCTTACTTAAATTGGCCCAATTTTATTTGAACGGTTTTTTTCCTTTAATCTTTGCAATGAATCCTTCAGGGTACCAATGTTATAACTGAGATTCTTAGAGGTGTCTTACCTTCAATTATTTAAAAAACAAAAAGAAAACCACTCACAACCCCTCACTTTGCAATGTAGTGACTCCCTAGGACTATGTGACATTGAGTATATCAATGCTGGAAAAAACCCCAAAACACACAAAAAACCCCATCCCTGTGGCAATGAGTCTCCAAGCCTGGGCTCTTGCCCAAACCCGAACATCTACACTGCAATTTTTAGTTCCATAGCACGAGCTCAACGAGCCTGAGTCAGTAGACTGTTGGTTTTGTTTTGTTTTCTTTGCATCGTAGATGTCCCCAATGTCACACAGTCCTAGGGAGTTACTACATTGTACAGTGCAATATTTCAACCTTTCACTTTTCTTGTGTAAATTTAAAAAAAGATTAGTCTGCATTATGGTCTTTGTACTTGGTAAATTCTTAAAAGGGAAAGCCATTTTTGAAACATAGCTCAAAAAGGTGTCTTAAAACCGGTACACTATTTTTACAGACTCACTCTTCCACAGGGCTTAAGGACAGCACATTTGTCCATTATAATCCTTATTTTCATATGCATCCCTGCCAGCAGTGGCCATTCCCAAAGAGGTAATGCCAGAGTAGAACAACTAATGGAATGGAAAATCATCTGTTTTTAAATGCCTGCAAGTGTTTCCACAAGTGCTTAAAAAACCCATGGAATTGGCACTTACGATACAAATAGTGACTTACTAGACCGGCAGCATGGAATAAGAGAGCCAGTCTCAGCAGTAGCATGGCTGAGAATCAAGGTGAACTGCAGTATTCTTGAAACCATTTTTCTTCCACATACATAGTGGGATTTGTCATTTTAAACAACTATATGGAGGACATTTTATTTTTTATTTGTTTCCATAGCCTCATGGCGTGTGACCCTTCCTACTTTATTTATAAGGAGATTTTGCCACAAAATTAGTTAATGCACCAGCCAGTTACACAGATATTGTTGTAATGGGAGCTTGTATACAGAGAAATTACCATAGAAATGATATAACATAAATAATCTCAGTTAAACAGAGTAAATCAGAATAATATTAGATAGAAAGTCTACAGACCAAGGATGCCATATTGCTCTCTCCTCTTATTTTGAATTAGCAGTTGTAATCCATACTGTTTTATTCAGAAAAGTATTTGGTGACATTCAAAAAATCTGTAATTTACAACATGCTCCTATATAGTAGCATTTCATAGATTAAACAGGGACAAGAACTGATTATTTGAGGTTTATATTTGGTGTTACATGATCCTACTGTAGGAGAGTATGTGTGTGAAAGATCCTTAGACACAAGCCTCAGAAATTGAACTCATTTGCATTGTAGCTCACAGTTACCGCTTTGATGCCATTATGTCCCATTGCTCCTGTTGCTTTGGACACCTTAAGCCTTGCACCAGAAAAAAGATGAATTGCTGTAGATCCCCTGGTCTTGTAGATCACCTGGAATTGCTCCCAAGAAATGAGAGACTTCAAATGTCAGAGGTTTCTTGTGTAGGGAATTTTTCATCTTTCCTTGAAGGCCTGGATAGCCTTAATGGCTGAGTCCAGGAAGCAGAAAAATAGGTTAAGTAGATGCAGGCAGTACCAAAGGATAAAAATAACAGAAAGGGAAAGCTTAGCTTGATTCAACCTCTGGTTCAAGAGCAATATTGTTATAGAGAAGTTGATAGAATATGTTCAAAACCAGTTGGAACTCCGAGTTTACACAATCAGACTCCCTGATGGTAGGAAGACATCAGTTCCAACTGAATTTGCAGCGAAGTTTATTGCTATCTTAGACCCAGGGGATCATCAGAGAGGATTTGTTTTATACTTTTAAAAAAGTTACATAACTCCTGCAGGAAGGGAAGTAGGCAGTAAGGTAAAGGAGAACAGAGGTTCTGTGACTATAACTCATTATAGAGAAGATTGGGACCACACTAAAATCTCTGGATCCAAAAAAATACCTAGGATATGAAGAAGAGAAGATTTTTTTCCATCAATTTAAGTCCCTTGCCTTATTGTGTACCTATTATGGAAATACAACAGTTATGAACTACACAAAGACAGCCTGTGTTACTTTCAACATCTTTCAAAATAAAGTGTCCGAGGTGACGGGGAGGGAGGGGTTTGCCAAATGAAGGTGCACAAAGCTACAACAAAAGTTTAAGGAGGGTGTGGCAAAATGAAAGAAAATAGAAAAAATTACTTGAAAGTATCCTCTTAATATCCCAGTCTTCTACAGATAGAGCTGTTTGGAGTAACTTCCCAAACATGAGCATGCATCAGTTTGTCTTCTAGGAACAAACCAGTCCTGCAAAGAGAAAATAAAACAACCACTGGATGAGTGAATACTGCAGACTGCTGTCATTCTTCACATCAACAGATTCTCTCTTCTTCTGGAACCACAGGACAGTCCTTCACACACACATAACTACCAGCAGCAAGCACAACATAATTTGGACATCGTAAGATTTATGGGCTAAATCCTCAACTGGTATAAATTTGTGTCGCTCCAATGAAATCAACGTCGCTATGCCAATTTACACCACCTGAAGATTTGGCTGTCTATGTTTCTGCAGAATGAATACACACTTTGCACATCTCAGGTGGCATGACATGCCTACAGGAGAACAATGAAAAGTAAACAATGTGCCATAAAACACATTTGTATTAAGCTATCAGAATCATGGAACCTTTCATCTAAGCTTTATGACAGCAATAAAACAGACCTGGCTTGCCAGATGGTGCTAAGTTCTCAAGTAAAATATACAATTTTCATTGCACAGCAATCCCTGGACACCCTTAGTATTTTAATTATAATTTGCATGGAGGTATCATAGACTAACTGGCCTATTTATTAAGGACTTTAGGAGGAGAAGTTCCACTAAAATTAATGAAGATTCTCTCTTGTTTGAAATATTTTTGTGACTTTAGGGCAAGTATGCTTAGGCAATGAAAATGTTCTCCATCTGTGCACCGCTCATTATAAACCTAATGGAATGCTGAGAATGAAGGCCTGCTTTCGACTGGTGACTGCACTGAAGCTGAACAGCTAGGAAAAGGCCAGTGCTGTAAACAGAACCCTCTATCCATGGCAACGGGTAGTTTCACTTGTAAATGCATAAAAGAAAGAACTGGTTTGATGTTTCTTTGCATTTTTAATATTTTCACAGTTTTATAACAGCAAGAATGAGCTGTGGGTCAAGCATTTCCTCGCCATTGATTGTCTGTGTTAAGGGGCCAAGGATTGAGTATGCTAGCCTATTAGCAGCCAGGAAATGCTCTCTGTGTTGGTCATTGTTGCTTAAATAAATTAAGATCAAACTGTGCCCCACATGGGAAGTAGCCACTTAAAGGAGCAGAAACTACCATTCTCCTTGTGGATTTCCCTGCCATCATTCCCTAGTGGGAGTGTGGACTTCTCTCCTTCATGATAAAAAGGGGACTGGCTTCAAAATCAGTGGATCAGGAGAGGCCTGGGGCATCCCCTGCATTAGTTCTCTGCTCCTAAATTTGCATGCTCGACTAGGGCTGTGAAAATCCTTCATGTAAACTGGGGTTCCACAAATACACACACACATTACATATATACACAAATAACCCGACTCGCGCATGTGCATGAGAGAGTTTGCACACCTAAATGGGCCACATAGGTGTGCATGTGTTCAACCTGGGAGGCAAAATGGCCAAACAATCTCCTTCCTTATCTGTTTCCAGCCTTCACTGTATCTGTATTCATAAACATGTTCCTTATCCCTAATCTGTTAGATCAGGGGTGGCCAACCTGAGCCTGAGAAGGAGACAGAATTTATCAATGTACATTGCCAAAGAGCCATAGTAATATGTCAGCAGCTCCCTATCAGCTCCCCTGCTCCCAGCACTCCCGCCCACTGGCAGCCCCGCTGTTTTGTGGCGTGCAGGAGGCTCAGAGAGGGAGGAGCAAGGGCATAGCAGGCTCAGGGGAGGGGGGCAGAGTCAGGGGTTGAGCAGTGAGCACCCCCTGGCACATTGGAAAGTTGGCACCTGTAGCTCCAGACCCAGAGTCAGTGCCTATACAAGGAGCTGCATATTAACTTCTGAACTTGGCCACCCCGTGTTAGATTGTAACAATATTCGTCTTCATCTTTCCTCATTTCTAGCTGAATTGACATGCTGTGGACAGGCTAGGCAAAAGGCTTCTTCCACTCCTTCCATCCCACACCAGGGATCCATCAGGGGTCTCTCTCCACTCCACCCTGAAGCCTTAGATGGTCAGCATTGTGAAGGGGAAAAGCAAAAAGCTGTCTCAGCCTTAACTGTGTAGGTATTTCTGCCTCCACTGTGAAGCCTGATTGGCTGAGCTGGCAGTCCATAAAGTTGAAGCCAATCAGCCGCTCCCGATTTTGGGTTCAGTTCTAGAGCGTTAATGACCCTGTAATTTCAGAGTGGCGAGTTTTGTTGTCTAATTCCTGCACTAGAGCAGCAAAAGCTGGCACTTCATACAAACTTCTTGAAGTTCACTCTCCTTTTAAGCAACTTCCTATGGCCCCTATGCCTTTCTAAAGTTGCCATCACCATATCCCTATGCTTCTCCCTGGGTCTATTCTACTCTCACTCCTCTGTTTAGCTCCGTATGTATCTGTAGGGTGCAAGTCATGTAGACTCCAAGGTGGGTAATGTTTCAGCTAAGCATTATACATTAAAGTTGATAGTTTTTTTGGCAGAACAACATGAAAATATTTTTGCTTAAAGGGACTATCATGCTTAGATAGGGCTTTTGGCAGCTGTAATCTAGTTTTAAAAATAAAATATTAACATGGGAAAGGAAGAACGACACCTAGGTCGGTACCGGGGGCTCCAAGCATTTAAGGCATAGTTCTGGTATGAAGCCATTACTGTAAAGGTGGCACCATTTTTACACACAGGGAGCAGATCTGTTAAGTTTTCAGAGTCATAGCTACTTATGTGAGCCACAGAAATGAGTTTTTACTCCTACAGAGCCAACACATCTCTGAAAAAGTGAGCTAGATTACATTCTGGCTCATGCATTGTGAGCAGAAATGTTGCATAAATTCCAACTGTTGGACCAAATTTTGCCCCCTCTAACATCTGTACTATCCTGGCACAGCAGGCCTCTTGTGTGCTTTCTACACTCACTTGAATTTTGGCCTGTGTAAGAAATGTTAGATTTTTGAAAAGTTACCTGCCTGCGTTTGTGTGTATTATTTTTCTGTTATGCAGGTTGGTGTTTTTAAAAGACATTCTGCATGATAGAAAAAGAAAGTTCTGCAGCACGTGGCTGAGGAATCTCAGTGCTACTTTCAACAGTTCAGATCAGTTGAGTAATCAAAGGGCAAGACAGAGTAGACATGCCTTTGCTTTGCCAGTTGTAAAAAATCAAACTCAGACTTTGCACCTGGCAGAGTTCTAAGTTATAAACAAGTTCTGTTGATATCATTATATTATAGAGAGCACTTTATCTAAGCTACCTCTTGAAACCCATGATCAGGCAATTAGCTGTATCATATAAGAGTGTGTATGTATTAATCCCACATTGTTTGAGTAGAACTTTCAATAAAAGCAGACCAGCTAATATCCAGGACCCTTCTAGTGCTAAACATTTCATTAATACATTTCTGTGCAGTCTCTAAAATGCTTTTGGGAGAAGCACAGTAAAGTGAATAAGGACTGTATATTCTCAGTCTTTGCAGATGCTGTATCCTTCTTAATGCACATGCTGTATATCCAGTACCAGGAAGTTCAGCTCAGTGAACTGCAGTAGTGCCAAAAAAATGCACTGTAATGTTGAATTAGCAAGTGAGGCGCAACAACAGACTATTTTTTCTATAGTATGGGGAAGAACTGTTTACAGTCATTGAAATCTAAGTAGTTTATAGGAAATCTTTTCAGAAACCATTATCAGGGTTACTTAAAAAATACACCTGTTTTCTTTATAGCTAACATCTGTATATTCTTAAATATAAAGTGACCTAAAGAGCACTATTCTTCCAAACAATCACATGATCAGCGTTTGCCCTCCTGCTCATTCCACAAGCCCTCCTGATGCTGCCAGCTCCTCCTGTTCTTAGATTTGGGGCAGGCACTTCATCTTTATTTGTTATGTAAACAGCCATGCTTATCTATGGCTCTACTAGTTCAAATGGCAGTGCACCTGGCTGAAGTTATACACAATGACTGAAAACAGCAATAGATACTGGGCTGTTTAGTGATGCCAAAAGTGACTAAGGAACAATTGTCCTCAAAATCAATTGCAAAATGTGCCATGCAACACCTGCATTATGAGAAAAGGAGCACAACTGTCCTAACCTTTATCAGTCAGGAGTTCCTGGTGTAGTGGATTCCCATGGTTGAAAGCAGAGACATCCGCAACAATGGGGGCTTTGTCCTGCACAATTGCTACCAAAGTAGCCCTGAGACTTCCATCAGACTGCTAGGAATATGTCTGGAGTGGGATGAATCTGGCAAAGCACTACTAAATTGCTGTATTGCCAGGCTCAGGACTGTTGGACAGCTGCACAGACTGACAATTTCTGTGCAGTTCTGAAAAAGGAAACTTTAAGGCTTCTAAAGCAGTGCTTCTCGAGCTATCTGATGTGGGGGACTGGCAATTTTTTCCCCCAATGTGCCAGGGACCGGTGCCATATTATTATCCTATTCGACGCTCTTATGAGGAAACTCGCCGCGGACCAGCAGCCGATGGCTCGCGGACCACTTTGAGAAGCGCTGTTTTGGAGTACTGAAATAGCTCTGTGTAAACTCACCATACCACTGAGTAAAGATTCATGATTGTTCTACCCTCTAGAGGTAGCAAAGAGGATATAAGTGCTACTAATGAGAGCTAATTGAGATTTTAAATCAGGACTGCTACTTCTTTGGGCCCAACTCTGCATCCCTCACATGCTCAAAACTCCCATTGAAATCAATGGGAATTTAGATGAGCAAGGAATGCAAGATTAAGTTCTATATTACACTTCACTTTCTAATTTTTTGGAACAGCAGCTTAAGATATAAGAACATTCACCATTACACCTAAGTGTGCATCATCTTGTACAGTCTTTGTCATGACCCTGACACCCTCTGCCACCCCATTATGACACTCCTCCAGTTCTTTTGTTGCACTGAGGAACATCAGCTGACAACATGTATTTATGTGTAGGGTTAAGGGTGGCAAGTTAAGACCTTCCTTTCTTGGAGATTGCCTGAACTTCAAACATACTGAAGAGCTGGAACCTCAGCTATAGAAGCTGACATGAGGCTTGTGACTTTGGTGGCAGAGAAATCTATGGACTTTTCAGTGTCCCAAGGACTGAAGAGTGCTCTAAAATTGGTCATAGAGAGCTCCTAAATGTGGGCTGAGGCCCCCTCAGCACAAGGAATAGGGTGACTAGTCAGCAAATGTGAAAAATCGGGACAGGGGATGGGGGGTAATAGGAGCCTATATAAGAAAAAGACCCAAAAATCAGGACTGTCCCTATAAAATCGGGATATCTGGTCACCCTAACAAGGAACCATCCCCACAGATATGGATGATAGTAGGAATAAATCTGCTCTCCAGGATACAGCAAGGCTGCTAAAGAAGAATGATTTGATGAGCTGGCAAGATTGGCTCTGAAGGATGTCTACCTATCATTTCCCAAAACTGCTAAAGTACCCAGAGTTCTTATAAGACTAGTGTCCCTTTCAGTTTATCATTTATTCCATTCTAGTTCACAAAGCTCCTAAAGTTTATGTAGCTTGAAAAATTAGGGGCATCAGAGAGATACTGGACCTAGATGGCATACTGATTAAATCCCAGAAGATAGAGCCATTACAGAAGGAGAATGATTTAAGCAATCCACATCCTAGAAGGGTTTGGCATCCTCATGATCATGTAAAAATATTATACAGCCTTACAAGAAATAAGAACTCTTGGTCTCCCAGAAAAGGAAATGTTCAAACTTCCCCTGTAAACAAGGGACTACGGTGTCCTCTAAGGAAAACCACCTCTCCCCTTAGGAATGTAGGCCTGTGTAAATGCAAGCAGTCTCCCAGGGACCCATCTACTAGTGGAGCCTCCAGAGACTGAGGGCCTAAAACAAGGGCCAGAGTACAGAGGTGAGATCAGATCAGCATCTCTCTTGAAAGATCCAATACATAGAAGTCTGGAGCAGACAAGCAGTGTTTGGCTTATTCTTGAACATGATCATTATATCAAATGCAAGTCTATCTTACTGGTTAACAGGATGAGAGGAGTTAGCCATCAGGGGCAAATGCTCACAAGAAGACAACAAATTCCATTTCAACTGCCTGGAACTCTGAGTAGGCTTTTGATGAAAAGCGTGGCAAAGGAGAGATCCCAAATACCAGTGGAGACTGCTTTAGTTAGCCAAGAGGAGGTTACTCACCCTGTGCAGTAACTGACGTTCTTCGAGATGAGTGTCCCTGTGGGTGCTCCACTCCAGGTGTTGTGTGTCCCTGCGCCTTCACTCGGAGATTTTTCGTAGCAATACTCGTACTGGCCACGCATGCGCAGAGGCTGCCCCCCCCCCCCCAGTGAGTCTAGGATAATAGTATGCATGTGTGGCCAATCTCCTCAGTTCCTTCTCTACAACGGAGGCTACCCCAACTCCGAAGTAGAGGGGAGTAGGGTGGGTAGTGGAGCACCCACAGGGACACTCATCTCGAAGAACGTCAGTTACTGCACAGGGTGAATAACCTCCTCTTCTTCTTCGAGAGATGTCCCTGTGGGTGCTCCACTCCAGGTGACTTAAAAGCCGTGTATCTTAAGGAGGTAGGGACTTCGGATCTGATAGGAACGCCGTAGATAGTACAGCCCTGCCCAAATGTATATCAGATAGAGGGCCTTGAGTAAGGGCATAGTGTTTAACAAATGTGTGCTCAGAGGACCAGGTGGCTGCTTTACAGATATCAGCCAGGGGAACTTTGCGTAAGAATGCTACAGAGGCAGCCATAGATCTAGTGGAGTGTGTTCTGATGCCGTCTGGAGGTGTAACTTTCTTCATCTGATAGCACAACCGTATGCACTGAGAAATCCAGTTCGAAAGTCTCTGGGTAGAAATAGGCGTACCTTTGGAGCGCTCCGCGATGGAGACAAAAAGTCTGGAAGAATTTGTAAAAGGTTTGGTTCTATCCAAATAGAAGGACAAGGCCCTGCGTACGTCTAGTGTATGCATTGAGGCTTCGAACGAGTTCGCATGTGGCTTCGGGAAAAAGGTCGGTAAGTGTATCGGCTCATTAATGTGGAATGACGAGTGTACCTTAGGAAGAAAATTGGGGTGTAACCTGAGGGTAACCTTGTCTTTGAAAAATAGCGTATATGGTGGGTCTGCCATAAGAGCTGCTATTTCTCCTGCCCGTCTGGTGGAGGTAATTGCCACTAAAAATGCTGTTTTCATCGAGAGGTGTAAAAGGGAGCATGTAGCTAGGGGTTCAAATGGTTGTTGAGTTAGGCAAGATAGAACTAGATGAAGGTCCCACGGGGTGGTGGTGGTTTAATGTCTGGGTATAGGATTTGGAGTCCCTTGAGGAAGCGCTTGGTGATAGGATGAGCAAATACAGAAGTATAATCAATTTTGTCATGAAAAGTTGTAATAGCAGCTAAATGGACCCTGATGGAGCTGAAAGAAAGGCCGGATTGCTTAAGGTCCAATAGGTAGTCAAGTATGAGCGGAAGAGATGCTGATGTGGGACTAAGTTGTTTAGCTGAACACCAGTGTGTGAATCGTTTCCACTTACGTTGATAGGTGGTGCGAGTAGATTGTGTTCTGCTATGTAGGAGCACTCTTTGAACTTGTTCAGAGCAATCTAGTTCGCTTTGGGAGAACCATGTAGGAACCATGCTTTGAGGTGAAGCATGGATAGGTTGGGGTGGAGAAAACGGTCGTGTTGTTGTGATAGGAGGTTCGGAATGAGAGGCAAGGGGATTGGTGGTCGAATCGACATTTTGGTGAGAAACGGAAACCAGGGCTGTCTGGGCCATGATGGGGCAATTAGGATCACCTTGGCCCCATCTGTTCGTATTTTTATCAGGACCCTGTTGAGAACCGGTATCGGGGGAAACGCATAGAGTAAGTTTTGGTGCCATGGGATCATGAATGCGTCTCCCAGGGAATGTTTGCCTAGCCCTGCTCTGGAGCAAAAATTGGGACATTTCTTGTTTTTTGCAGTTGCAAAGAGGTCTATTGCTGGGTAGCCCCAAATGCGGAATATGTTGTGAATGGTGTGCTCGTTTATTTCCCATTCGTGATCCCAAGGGAAATGTCTGCTTAGTTCGTCCGCTGTGGTATTCATCACTCCGGGAAGATAGGCCGCTGATACCCGGATGTTGTTCGCAATGCACCAGTTCCAGAGTTTCATAGCCTCTGTGCACAGCGACTGGGATCGAGCTCCTCCCTGCCTGTTCACATAGAACATGCATGCAATATTGTCTGTCATTATGCGTACGTGTTGATTCTTGATTAGTGGCAGGAACTGACGGAACGCATTGCGAATGGCTCGAAGTTCTAGGACATTTATATGGAGAGAGGTCTTGGTTGAAGACCAAAGTCCCTGGGCTGTGTGGTGAGACATGTGTGCACCCCAGCCTGTCAGAGATGCATCGGTCGTCAGTATGAGGGATGGAGCCTGCTGAAGAAAGGGGACTCCAGAGCAGAGGTTGGAGTGAATTGTCCACCACTGTAGAGAATCTTTGACTCGGACAGGTATGGAGAGAGTCTTGTTTAGAGGGTGCACATTCGGTCTGTACACCGTGGCCAACCACGCTTGGAAGCACCTCATGTATAGGCGTGCATTTTGGATGACAGAGGTGCATGAGGCCATGTGACCTAGTATTTGTAGGCAGTCCCGGACAGTCACCTGGGGACTGTTGCGAATCCTTGTGGCCAGTCGGCTTATAGAGTTGAAGCGGTCTGGTGGGAGAGATGCCAACCCCGTCCGGGAATCGAGGTATGCCCCTATGAACTCCAGATGTTGGGTGGGGTATAATGTGGATTTGTTTTTGTTTACTTGCAGGCCTAAAGATAGGAAACAATCTATGGTAAGTCATATGGATCGGAGAGCTTCGTCGAACGTTGAAGCTTTGAGGAGGCAATCGTCTAGGTAAGGAAATATTACGACCCCTTGTTTTCTGAGGTAGGCTGTAACTATGGCTAGGATCTTGGAAAAAACACGGGGGGCCGTGGACAGTCCGAAAGGGAGAACCCTGTATTGGAAATGTGTGGAGCCGAGAGTAAAGCGTAGGAATCGTCTGTGGGACGGATGTATAGTCACATGAAAATAGGCGTCCTGTAGGTCAAGGGCTGAAAACCAGTCGCCCTGCTCCAGCGCTGGGATTATAGTGGTGAGAGTGACCATCTTGAACTTTTGCTTTTTGACAAATTTGTTGAGCCGCCTGAGGTCAAGGATTGGTCGCCATCCCCCATTTTTCTTCTCTGTTAAGAAATAATGGGAGTAAAACCCTTCCCTCTGTGTCGTTCTGGCACAGTTTCTACTGCTCCCAGTTGAAGGAGATGCTGCACTTCTTGGAAGAGTAGTTGCTCGTGAGATGGGTCCCTGAAGAGGGACGGGAAGGGTGGGTGGGAGGGAGGGAGAGGAAGGGAATGGCGTATCCAATTGTAACTACCTCTATGACCCATTTGTCGGATGTAATTTTCTGCCATTGATGAGAGAATGGTCGTAGGCGGTGTCCAAAGATAGGTGTGCCGGCTGAAGTGGGAACGCTGTTTTCTAAACCCTCGACCAATGCTTCAAATCTGCCTATTGGTTGGAGGGGGTTGCGGCGCCCCTGTAGAGTTAGGATGACGACGCTGGAATCTTGGTCTTTGGCGTTGTTGTTGCTGTTGTTGTTCCTGTGGTCTATAGGAGTGTTGTGTAAATGCGGGGTAGCGTGGGCGTTGATAAGGTTGATATCTATATTGTCATCTTCTGGTCGCAGGTGGCTGGAGGCCTAGGGACCGGAGGGTTGCCCTTGCGTCCTTCATCGAATGAAGCACGTCGTTTGTGGTGGAGGCAAAAAGTTTTCCCCCCGTCAAAGGGAAGATCTTCAATGGTGCTCTGGACCTCTCGAGGAAAGAAGGAGGAGGAGAGCCATGAACCCCGTCGCATGACCACTGCTGTGGCGGTCGACCTTGCTGCAGTGTTAGCTACATCGAGGGCCGCTTGGAGAGCGGTACGTGATATGGTTTGTCCCTCGGAAACCAGAGCTGTGAATTGTTGTTTCTTCTGCTCTGGGATGTGATCAATAAAATCCATGAATTTATTATAGTTTTTGTGGTCATATTTTGCAAGGACAGCAGTATAATTAGCTATGCGAAATTGTAGCGTCGAGGATGCATATACTTTACGGTCCAGGCGTTTACTGTCCTTGTTGGCTGGAGTGGAGCGGGCGTACTGTTGTTTGGCCCTCTGGTTCGCTGCATCCACTACCAATGAGTTTGGCGCCGGATGGGTAAAAAGGAATTCAGAGCCCTTTGAAGGGATGAAGTACTTCCTGTCCTCTTGTTTACAGGTAGGTAGGCTTGTGGCTGGAGTCTGCCAGATGGATTTAGCGGGTTCTAAAAGGGCTACGTTGATTGGTAATGCCACTCTAGAGGAAGAAGAGGGCTACAAGATGTCTGTTAGCTCATGCTGTTGTTCAGTGACTTCCTCCAAGTTAATTCTCAAGTCACCGGCATCTCTTTTAAAGAGGTCTTGGAATTTTGCATAGTCATCCGACGGTGTTGGAGGAAGGGGGCGTAAGGCTTCCTCAGGCGTTACGTCGGGCTCTGCTGGAATAGGAGCAGGACTCAGTTGCTCCTGGAAGTGTGACGGTGCTGCATGGTATCTTATGTCACTGGCAGGTCCGTCACGAGGCGGTGCTAAACCGGTGTTGCGACTGGTCGAAGTGCCGTAGCGCACGTGTTCTCGAGGGTACGATGCCCATGGTGCCCAACATTGCCATGGTGGTGGGTAGGGCATAGGTGGTGCCATCCAGGGGTTCACTCCCCATGGGGCAGGATCCTGAGAACAGGCTGAGGTAGTTTTTTTGTAACCTCTGTTGATTGGGGTCTGGGAGTCTTGATATGGAGAAAAAACTGCCTGTGGATCAGTTTCCTCCTCAGTGGAGGAAGGTTGCTCTGATCCTGACTCAGGCATTGGAGAAAAACAGGCATTTATCAGGGGAGACTGCAGAATAGGTGATACCAATAGATCTGCTGTCTGAGTAAATTGAAAAGGTGAGGCTCCTGCGTGAGGTGAAAACTGTGGAGGAGGAGGTTGCCGTGAGGGAACATTCCTCTGAGCAGGGGTTTTGCCTTTGATCTCCCTGTCAGCCTGTGCTGCAGTTGCCGGTGCCATGGTAGGTGCCGGGGGGGCAACATCAACCTGCAGAGGGTCAGGCAGGGTGGGAAATGTCGGCACCGCGTCCGTCGCGGTGCCGAACGGTGCCATAAACGAGGCAGGCAACTGAAAGCCTGAAGCCTCGGCACCGGAGCTTCGCGCCGCCGCCGCAGCCTGAGGCGGCTTTCGTACGGTGCCTGAGGAGCCCGGCTCTTCAAAAGTGCTGAGGCGAGGAAACACAGGCAGGGAAACTGTTGACCTGCCTGAGGAACTCTTGTGCCTCACCAACTTCTTTATTGGAGAGGGCTGCCCCTTTTTTGTAGATTTCTTCAGTTTTTTTGAAGCAGGGGGGCTGTGGCGGGCAGTAGAGCCGGAGTCGGCGCCTGGGTCTGAAACTGACCCGATAGACTTTTGCAGAAGGAGCAGTTTCAGTTTAAGCTCCCTGTCCTTCCGTGCCCTGGAACTGAGTTTGGTACAGTGGGCACATTTTTGGGGAATGTGTGTTTCCCCCAAGCACTTTATACATTGAGAGTGGCCATCAGAGAGCGTGATAGCGTCCTTACACGTAGAGCAGCGCTTAAAGCCTGTGGAGCCAGGCATGGTAGAAGCGGCTGCGGCTGAGAGAATTTTTTTTTTTTAACAGATAAAAGAACGAATGAACTACACTAACAAGAACTGACAACAAACTAACTACTAGAATAGGTAATTGTAACAAGAGTGAGGGATTTCCTAACGAGTCTGCTGAGCTCCGTCTCAGGCCGGGGATGGTAGAGAAGGAACTGAGGAGATTGGCCACGCATGCGCACTATTATCCTAGACTTACTGGGGGGGGGGGGAGGGGCAGCCTCTGCGCATGCGTGGCCAGTACGAGTACTGCTACGAAAAATCTCCGAGCGAAGGCGCAGGGACGCACCAACACCTGGAGTGGAGCACCCACAGGGACATCTCTCGAAGAAGAAGAAGAAGTGATCACATGTGGTACTAAAACAAACTGGTAGGCCAATGCTCCAAGATGCTCGTGTGGATGGCCAAGAATTTGGGGGAGTACTGCCTAATATATCATCTGTCAATGTGAGCAGAATATACTCCAGGCCTGTCAGATGCCAGAACAGATTGGAATTCCAGGTACTTGAGAAACTTAAGGAATCTGGTGTCTAAAATGACAAGCGTTTACATGCCCTGTCTATGTATATTTCTCATATATCTGTAGCTGTAGTATATACATGCCCTTTATCCGAGACAGGAAACATCAATTCTGCCACAAATAGGCCACAGTGGTTAAAGCAGCCAGAATCTAATTGGGAAACTGAGGCAAGCAGAGATTAAGTGACTTTTCCAAGATCACTTTTCCAAAGTAACAAGGCTAGGTAGAGAACTTTTAGTTTCCAGTCCTTTGCTTAACCAAAAGACCATATTCCTCTCTAACTGCATAAATAAAAGACAGGAACAATCTCTGTCTTGAGGAACTTGCAGTCAGTCTAATTCAGACAGATGCAGCACATAACTCAAACAGAATATAGTCATTGGGCAGTGATGGCACAGAGATCAATGTTGGAAGGCTTTACTAAAGAAGCAGATTTTAAAAAGAGGGACTTGATGGAAGACAAGAAGTCTAAAGTTATTTCAGTCCCAGGGAGCAACATGAACGAATTTGTGAAGCCATGATGGCAAATGTCATTTTTAAATACACACAGTGATGTAAAACTGGCCTTTAATGTAATTTTACTCCCTTGTGCATACTTATTATGAGAGGTTGTATTCAGTAAAGCCTTCCATTATATGGTGTCATAACACTATTGGGCAAATGTTTATTTTTTTTACGGCATGGGTTATCTATGTGGAAGGTACTTATTAAATATTTAAATTGTAAGAAATTTCTTTATCAGATTACACAGGCACTTTACTGCCCATCTACACCAATGTTCATCTAGCACCTTGAGAAGGGAATTGGTTTGACCATTTTTTGAGCAGGCACAATGATTTCCAAACAAATATGTGTAAGTCAGAATTGAAGAGATCAGAGGCCAAATTTATCCCTGCTTAATGGAGCTACTCTAGGGATTAATCTGGTCTAGCAGGTTCAAGCGTGTTTGAAAGCGGTGTTGCCAGCAAAGAATTGTCCTAAATGCACTTACTTCTAGGTAGTTAATTTGCTATCTAGATTTCAGTTAATTTTCAGGAAATATGGCAAATGGGTTAATGTGTCCTCATGAGACTGTTCCAAGCAAGTTTTTAATTCACAATTTATCTGAACTAGTATAAAATAAATATTATAAAGCTATAATTAAGCATTAAAACTATTCACTATACATACATACCTAGGCTTGCTCAAAATGGCAATGTAAAGAAATATTCCTTAACTGCAGTCCTAGAAACTTGTTGCTGCAACTTGGAAGAGTGGGCCAGGAAAGTGATCCACAGTGTTCTAAAATGTGACTCCATACAGATGTAGTAGAATGTTCAGAATGAAGCCCTGCTTTCCTATTGGTTGTTGCACAGCAAAGAAAAGAAGAGTGCTGTAAATAGAACAGTAACCATGGTAACTTGCCCTTCAAACTTTGCAACATTTATGAAAATATTGTCTCAGTTTATAACAATAATTATAAGTTTGCTCAGCTTTGACTCAGCCATTCAGATATTCCAGCTAGTTTTGCTGCCCCAGTCCTGCACCAATTGAAGTCAGTGGCAACTCTCCCATTGACTTCAGTGGTGCAGGATAGGGTCCATAGAACCAAATCCTGGCATTACCAGAGTCAGTAGGAATTTTGCCTCTGACTTTAATGGAACTGGGATTGGACACTAAATGCTAGGCTATGGCCTCCCTGGTGGTTGCTGTTCAACTATAACAGTGTTTTTAAAAAGGAAAATAGCAAATGCCTCAAGACTCTTAACCTCATCAACATCCTGTATCCATCTTTAACTGAATAGCTTCGCTTTGGCTATTTCTTCCCCATCTAACTGTATGTAATCAGCACAAACAGCAGTACGCTTGACTCTGGATGATGGCAGGCAAAATACATTCATTGGCAACTAAGCTTAAAGCAGCTTAAATGAAATTCAGACAGTGATGGGGCAAAGATATTTCATGCATGCTGCAAACTTGTATAACATGTGGTTCAGCCTGATGGAATTACACACTTAACTTCTACAAAATATGGTTATAATGAAAATGTTGACAGTGACAGCAATGCTACAAGCAGACTTCATGATAATAACGTTAAGCAGTAAGGAAATTAATCGGTGCTTTCAAATGTCCCCCTTTCAGTACAAGTTTCATTACAGGGCATTTTTTAACCTTGTCTAAAGAACAGTTTGGATAGTCCAGTTCCAAATTCAAGTTCCCAAGATTCCTAGCAGCCAATAAATATAACAAACAAGTATTCTTAACAGCAAATACAGTTTGGATGGCACAGTGGGTTCAACTTTGAACTCAGGAATCCTGACGTCAATTTTGCCACAGATCACAAGTGGAAATGAATTTGGTGATTTCATCTGGGTCATTAATGGATGTTAGCATCCGAAAAGGTCACAGTGGTTTCCAGCACCATCGGCATTAACTTCTCAAGAGAAGTCCAGAATAGGAGCAACAGAAGGATTACCACCAATCAGTTTTGAAATGCTTTGGCAGACCCAGCTGCTCGGGTGTGGCTGAGGAGCATGTGAGGTAACAAAGAGGGTGGGGTTGCAAAGATAGCTCTAAGTCAGGGGTTCTCACAACAAAATTTTGTGGGGGGGCCACAGAGTGTGACCACCAACTCTTGCAGCCAGCCGCTCTGACAATTTTTCCTAAAACACTTAATTGACTTTAAGAAAAACAAATACATATACACATATACATGTCCAAATCATCGTAATGTATTTATGCAGGGTTTTTTTGCAGACTCCACCAGCATTTGTGGCTCCAGAGGAGGGCAGGGCCCAATCCCTGCTGGTAGCCCCTGGGGAGGGGCCACTGCTTTGCTCCCCCCCCTCCCATCACTTCCCTGGAAGCTGTGGGCACAAGAAAAGCCCATGGTGGCTACATGCAGCCATGATTGCCGCATTTGAGAAATGCTGCTCTAAGCCACCTTTTTGCCCTCTTGCTGAACTTGGCGCTGCTATGTGCTGGACCAGTCCTGCAGTGCAAGTCAAAGCAGTTTGATAAACCTTCGACTCCTATTACGTTAACCTGCTCTTGTATCGGCAAAGCTCAGTTTCAACCCTCAGAGCCATATAAAGCATAATGGAAGACATAATCCTGCCTCTCTCTCCCAAGAAGCTTTCAATCCAAGGGTCCAATCATATGTCTAGTAGAAACCAATGGGATTTTGCCACTCACTTCACTGGTAGTTGGATGGATGGAGGCCCAAGTTAAGTAGACCATGGAGTTGGAATACGTAAGATACCTTATGGCTAGGAAAGGCAAAGTCTCTGGACAGTGGAGATGTCCCAATTGGGCTAGTGTCATATACTTAGGCCCAGATCCTCAGCTGGTATAAGTAGGATTTACACCAGTGTAAGGAGCTGGCCCTTAATTTTTCAGGTCCACCTTGATAGGGCTAATGGAAGAAGAGAATTTTGAGGAATTAGTATATTTTAAAAGGCTAATATTAGTGGTACTGAAATAACAGATTTAGTCAAACAAATTCACTCAAACTGCTTATCCAAACGGGACCTATTCCAGTGAAATGTCATTCGCTTCGGACACTGGAAATATTTATAATAGGGATGCACAATGTGGGCTCGCAGAAACCAAATACTCCCCATGGACTTGTAAAATGTGAACCTGAGATGCCCTTATAGCTGAATTGCAAGGTTAGGGCAAATCTGAACAAAGGCAGGTTTTATTGCTGATTAACAGAAAATGCAATTAATTCCCACGTGTCTCCCCAGAAAGACACAAACATGAGTAAAGATGAGGGATAATAGTGTGGTTACAAATTATCCACAAGCACACGCACATTTGGTGATGTCCTCGGATTCCTGGGACGCTGCCACAGCCTACTCCAGCGTTGTGAAGGCGACATAACCCCAGTTTTGGGGGCTGAGATTTTCAGAACATTACAGACTGTTAGCCACACTTACCTTTAATGGATGATGTGTAGCTAAACCCTCTGCACTGCTCTGAAGGTCTCTGCTGGAGATTGCAGCAAACCTTGCAAGTGCAGACTTACACCTCATACCCAAAGCCCTTTGTAGTCAATGGAAATATGTCAGTTGGGCTTCGGATCAGCCCCTAGACATGATTTTGCTGGTGGCCCTAGAACAGATATGCCTTTTAAAGACCCAGCAATAGGAAGACTTTTAAGCCAATACTGACATGATGAGAAGACCGCTGCCTCTCTCCAGCTGCTAGTGATTCAGTACCAGGAGACCAGTGTGTGAACTAAAAGCATTTGGCTATAGCAGCTTCATGAGATCCATTCCGGAAAGTGTTTGGAGAGTGAATGGTAGACCAGAAGGAAAGAGGAGTGAAAATAGTTAGTATCTTTATGAATTAATTATAAACCAGGACACTAGGACTGCTTAATCTCTGAATAGCCTGACTGACTTCTATTCCACAGCTTACTGTATGAATGTGGGGGGTAGGGGGACAATCAATAACTGTGTGCTGAATTTTACCCTCAGATACAACAGTGCAAATTCTATGTAGTTATTTGTGTCTGTTTTAGATTCACCATGAAATACTGTATTTTCTGGCGTATAAGACTACTTTTTAACCCAGGAAAATCTTCTCAAAAGTCGGGTGTCGTCTTATACGCCGGGTGTCGTCTTATAGGGCGGGTGCTGAAACTTCCGAGCCGGACTGGAGAATCTGCGGTCGCCGCATATGGTGGGGGGAGCTCAAAAACGGCCGCGGCCGCATCCCCGCCCGATGACGAGGTGAGGGGGCGCCTCACCGGGAAGGTGTAAGTGAAGGGCGGAGCAAGCTGCAGGCGTCCGGGACGCCCGGGGAATGGAAAAAAGAGATAGAGCGGCGCTGTGCCCAGAAAAACACGCCTCTTTCACAGTCTGGCCCGCCCTTGTATCCTATTACCGTACCTCCTTCTCTGCCTCTCAGATCTCGCTCCTGAGGACTGCAGTGAAGCGGCGCAGGCGCGCATGTGCGAGATCTGAGAGGCAGAGAAGGAGGTAATAGGATACAAGGGCGGGCCAGACGGGTGAAAGAGGCGTGTTTGCGCTACCGCTCTGATAGTCTTGGAGACAGGGAGGGCTGGGCAGGCAGGGAGAGCTGACCAATCCAAGCAGGTTTTGTATACAACAACCAGCCAATCGCCGGTAAGATACATCGCTTGCCATGATTGGCTGGTTGTTGTATACTGGGTACCACATACAGTACAGCACCAGTATCTGTACCTGTTCATACAGTATAGCACCAGTACATACAGTACAGTATACAAATGTCCAACAGTCAAAACCCCATCATGGCTCCACCAGCAAGAAGAAAGAAATATGAAGCCAGTTTCAAACTTAAAGTGGTAAACTTTGCCATGGAACATAATAACTGCGCTGCTGCAAGACAATATGGAGTAACAGAAAAGATGGTTTGGGACTGGAAAGCAAATGAAAAAGCATTAAAGAGTATGCCAAGGGGTAAGTGTGCATTAAGAAGAGGCACTCCACATTGGCCAGAACTCGAAAAACATGTAGCAGACATGGTGAATGAGCATCGCCAAAACGGTTATGTAGTGACACGAAATAAAATACATTTGTTTGCACTTCAGTGGGCCAAATCTAACCCAGATCACAGCAACAGATTTAAGGCCACTGTATCCTGGTGTACTAGATTCATGGGAAGGCATAATATGGTACTGAGGCAAAAGATGAAAATTGCCCCAAAATTACCTGCAGATCTTGATAGCAAAGTAAATAGTTTCCATCGATACGTAATACAACAGCGCACTAAACATGGCTATGCGTTAAGTAGTATTGGAAATATGGATGAAACTCCAATGAATTTTGATATGGTTGAAAATAAAACTGTCCATCAAAAAGGTGAAAAAACAATTTTAATTAAAACAACAGGACATGAGAAGTCCAGTTTTACCGTGGTACTAGGATGCACAGCTGATGGCGCCAAACTGAGACCAATGATTATTTTTAAAAGAAAAACAATGCCGAAATTCAAGTTCCCTGTTGGTTGTTTTGTACATGTGAATGAAAAAGGCTGGATGGATGAAGAAGGGGTAAAGCTATGGCTTGATAATGTATGGAGCAGGCGACCAGGTGGACTTATTCAAAAATGTAGTCTACTGGTGTGGGATATGTTCAGGGCTCATTTAACTCCCAGCACCAAGCAAATGCTTGCAAGACTAAACACAGATACGGCAGTTATTCCTGCAGGATTGACATCGTTGGTACAGCCACTGGATGTGTGCCTAAACAAGCCATTTAAAGATCGCATTCAAGAACAGTGGAATGAATGGATGGTTAGCGGCGAAAAGTCATTCACAAAAGGAGGAAACATGCGTGCTCCACAGTTGGATATTTTGTGCAAGTTTGTCATAAAAGCCTGGAATGATATTAATGCAGAAACAGTAATCAAGTCTTTCAAGAAGTGTGGCATATCAAATTCATTAGATGGTATGGAGGACGACTACTTGTGGCAAGATGAAGAGGAAGCCGAAGCTGAGACCACACCATCTGATACGGAATTCGATCCATACGATGACTGCCTTACAAATGTATCACAAGATGTCATTGATGTACTTATGATATCAGATGACGAACAGGAGGATTTTGAAGGCTTTTAAAGGGAAACTGTCACGCCAGCAAAACCTGTAAAAATACCGTAGCTTGCAGTTATGATGGGCGTTGCTAACTCGCCAGGGACTTGCCCGGCACTTGGGGCTTGTCTATACTTACACGCTGGTTCGGCGGCAGGCAATCGAACTTCTGGGTTCGATTTATCGCGTCTAATCTGGACGCGATAATCGAACTCAGAAGTGCTCCCCGTCGACTCCGGTAATCCTGCTCGCCGCGAGGAGTACGCGGAGTCGACGGGGGAGCCTGCCTGCCGGGTCTGGACCGCGGTAAGTTCGAACTAAGGTACGTCGACTTCAGCTACGTTATTCACGTAGCTGAAGTTGCGTACCTTAGTTCGATTTGGGGGTTTAGTGTAGACCAAGCCTTGCTCTCTCTCTTGTTTGTTATCTTCCTCCTATCATCATCAGTTCCAGTTTGGTTGACAGCTTAGAAAACAAACAGCATGGCAGCTCCCATGGGTTTATTGTCTTATCCTTCCTTTCAGCTTTAGAGTGAATTAGGAAAAGTTTAATCCACTTGCACTGTTTTATGTTTACATGTTTGATGACAAACAGCCTTATGTTTATAAGTGACAGTTTTCCTGCTAAGTACCTGCATGTCATAAGCATTTGAATTAAAATTACCATATTGAAATCAAATCTGATGTTTTTTTAATTTTTTTTTGGTGTGCGTTGGAAGAAGGGTAGTCTTATACGGCGAGTATATCCCAAACTCTATATTTTAACTGGAAAAGTTGGGGGTCGTCTTATACGCCCAGTCGTCTTATACGCCGGAAAATACGGTAATTCTTAACATGAACAAAGCAGCGTCTCAGATACCACAGTGATGAGAACAGTATGAAAGTCCATCTAAAAGAGACAGATATCTAATGGCAGCAGGGTCCAGTGGCAAGGGATGGGATGAGGAGTCGACACACCCAGGTTCTGCCAATGATCTGCTATGTGATGTTGGACAAGTCACTTCACCTCTCTGTGCCTTTGTTTCCCCATTTGCAAAATGGAGATAGTGAGACGGGGTGACATCCACTCCCATGCAGAGGGGCTGCAAAAGAACTAAGCACTATTCAAGTCCTATGTAAGCTGGGGTATGAAAACGTTCCCAAAATGCTCTGAAACAAAATTTGCAGACCAGCAAAAAGGCTGAGGGGATATGGATTTATGAAAAAAGATTAAAAGGGCTAAATATACATTGACTAAACACTGATTAAGGGAGGCATGATAATCCCCAAATATTTGAAGGCTATAAACCCCAAGGACATAGAGGATTTATTTAGGGTAATAAATGGGGTATAGTTAGGCATGACCAGTGGAATGAAGTTAAAAAGAGGAAAAGTTTCCTGACCGTGAGATGGATTATGAAACATAGTATTATCCTCCCATGGGGAGTGGTGGAAGCCAGTAACCTTGGACATCTAAAACTTGATCACACAAAGCATAAGTATGTGCAGGGTAGGCAATAATCCATCATGGGCAGAGGGCTAAACTGGAGGATTCATAGGTTTTAAGGCCAGAAGGGAGCATTAGATCATTTAATCTGATCTCCTGTATAACACAAGCCATAGAACTTCATCCAGTTACCCCTGTATTGAGCCCAATATCTTGTGTTTGGCTAAAGAATACCTTCCAGAAAGGCATTCAGTCTTGTTCTGAAGATATCAAGAGATGGAGAATCCACCACTTCCCTTGGTAGTTTGTTCCAATGGTTAATCCTCCTCACTGTTAAAATGTGTGCCTTCTTTCTTATTTGAATTTGCCTGGCTTTAACTTCCAGCCGCAGGGATGAGACTGAGATTGTGATGCCTGATCCAAAGTCCTTTGAAGCTAATGGAAAGACACACATTGAGTTGAATGGACTTTCAGGCCCTTGCTGAACACTATTTTCTGTTCACTCAAGTTGCGCTGGTAGTAAAGGTTCTGTGGGCAAGAAGCCTTTATATTGTCAGATGCCAGAGATGTAAAACAACTGCCCTAAATAGATTCAGCTACCTGTAAATATAAAGGACTGCTTTGTTCCTGACCACCCATGGAGAGGGTGAAACGCGCACTCCCTACCTCATCCTGCCTAGTCATTAACCCTCCCCAGGTGATGAGGCGATGCAGCTGAACAAGCACCCAGAGAGGATAAGTTTAATATTGTTATAATGTAAAAATGTAGGAACACTGTGAACAATAATCTAAATAATAGAACAAAGAACACTACATCACTATAAAAACAACGAGGAATACTTGTGGCACCTTAGAGACTAACAATTTTATTTGGGCATAAGCTTTCGTGGGCTAAAACCCACTTCATCAGATGCATGGAGTGGAAAATACAGTAGGCAGGTATAAATACACAGTACATGAAAAGATGGGAGTTGCCTTACCAAGTTGGGGGTCAGTGCTAACGAGACAATTCAATTAAGGTGGAAGTGGGCTATTCTCAACAGTAGAATTCCAAGGGAGGAAAAATCACTTTTGTAGTGGTAATGAAGACAATCTAATCAGGGTGGCCCATTTCAAACAGTTGTCAAGAAGGGGTGAATATCAACAGAGGGAAAATTACTTTTTGTAGTGACCCATCCACTCCCAGTCTTTATTCAAGCCTAATTTGATGGTGTCCAGTTTGCAAATTAATTCCAGTTCTGCAGTTTCTTGTGGGAGTCTGTTTTTTGAAGTTTTTTTGTTGAAGAATTGCCACTTTTAAGTCTGTTATTGAGTGTCCAGGGAGATTGAAGTGTTCTCTGACTGGTTTTTGAATGTTATAATTCTTGACGTCTGATTTGTGTCCATTTATTCTTTTGCATAGAGACTGTCTGGTTTGGCCAATGTGCATAGCAGAGGGGCACTGCTGGCACAGGATGGTTGTTGTCAGATGGCCACTGGTGTGGTGCTCTGCTCTGTTCAATGTTGATATCAGTCGGCTGCGTGTGCGTGTTCCCTCTGTGTGCTGCCCCGGCTCTGCAGATTGCTAGCACAGCAGACCCTTAGAGAACCCCAATGACCACAGACTCTGATAAGGTACGAAGGCAACCGGCCAGGCTTATTCTCAAACGAAACACAATCTCTAGCTCCCCTGATCAGATGTCTGCTAGTACATATGTGCTCCCTGACAATGGACTGGCTCAGTCAGTGGTGGGACTCTCCACTGCCCCCTAGGCCAGACAAAGACACTGTCCCAGGGATGCATTCTTATACACAGGTACAAACAAATTACACATCACTCCTGACGTATTGAGGTGCAACCCCCCTACGTTGTAAGGTACAACCCTTCTACACAGTAAGTTGCCGCCTCTCACCTTGTACATGTTGGTTCGGAGCAGCATCAGCCCTTTCCTTGCCAGCTTCTGTGAGCATGGCCTGCCTCTGGATCACAGCTTAACTTTGCTTTTTGTTAGCAAAGTCTTGACCATTATTTCAGTTCAGGCCTCAGGCCTCATACCGGGCCTCTGATACAAGGGTTTGTGTTTCAGGGCTTCATCTTACTACAATGGCATATATTACATTGGTAGATGTGCAGGTGAACGAGCCCCTGATGGTGTGGCTGATATGATTAGGTCCTATGATGATGTCCCTTGAATACATATGCGTACAGAGTTGGCAATGGGGTTTGTTGCAGGGATTGGTTCTTGGGCTAGTGTTTTTGTTGTGTGGTGTGTAGTTGCTGGTGAGTATTTGCTTCAAGTTGGGGGGCTGTCTGTAAGCGAGGACTGGCTTGTCTCCCAAAGTCTGTGAGAGTGAGGGATTGTCCTTCAGGATAGGTTGTAGATCCTTGATGATGTGCTGGAGAGGTTTTAGTTGGAGGCTGAAGGTGATGGCTAGTGGCGTTCTCTTACTCTCTTTGTTAGGCCTGTCCTGTAGTAACTGACTTCTGGGTACCCTTCTGGCTCTGTCAATCTGTTTCTTCACTTCACCAGGTAGGTATTGTAGTTTTAAGAACGCTTGATAAAGATCCTATCGGTGTTTGTCTCTGTCTGAGAGATTGGAGCAAATGCAATTGTATCTTAGAGCTTGGCTGTAGACAATGGATCATGTGATGTGGTCTGGATGAAAGCTGGAAGCAGGTAGGTAAGTATAGTGGTCAGTAGGTTTCCTGTATAAGGTGGTGTTTATGTGACCATCGCTTATTTGTACTGTAGGTTCCAGGAAGTGGATCTCTTGTGTGGACTGGTCCAGGCTGAGGTTGATGGTGGGGTGGAAATTGTTGAAATCCTGGTGGAATTCCTCAAGGGCCTCTTTCCCATGAGTCCGGATGATGAAGATGTAGACTCATAGACTTATAGACTTTAAGGTCAGAAGGGACCATTATGATCATCTAGTCTGACCTCCCGCATGATGCAGGCCACAAAAGCTGACCCACCCACTCCTGGAATAATTCTCTCCCTTGACTCAGCTGTTGAAGTCCCCAAATCGTGATTTAAAGACTTCAAGTCGCAGAGAATCCTCCAGCAAGCAACCCTGCCCAGCAAGCGACCCCTGCCCCATGCTGCGGAGGAAGGCGAAAAACCTCCAGGGCCTCTGCCAATCTACCCTGGAGGAAAATTCCTTCCCGACCCCAAATATGGCGATCAACTGAACCCCGAGCATGCGGCCAAGATTCTCCAGCTAGACCCTCCGGAAAAAGTTCTCTGTAGTAACTTTTAATATCCCATCATTGACCATTGTTACTAATTACCAGCGATGGCACGTTATTGACCTATTGACTAAAATCACTTTATCCCATCAAACCATCCCCTCCATAAACTTATCAAGCTTAATCTTAAAGCCAGAGAGGTCTTTCGCCCCCACTGTTTCTCTCAGAAGGCTGTTCCAGAACTTCACCCCTCTGATGGTTAGAAACCTTCGTCTAATTTCAAGCCTAAACTTCCCGACGGCCAGTTTATATCCATTTGTTCTCATGTCCACATTAGTACTGATCTGAAATAATTCCTCTCCCTCTCTGGTATTTATCCCTCTGATATATTTAAAGAGAGCAATCATATCCCCCCTCAGTCTTCTTTTGGTTAAGGTAAACAAACCAAGCTCCTCGAGTCTCCTTTCATACGACAGGTTTTCCATTCCTTGGATCATCCTAGTGGCCCTTCTCTGTACCCGTTCCAGTTTGAATTCATCCTTTTTAAACATGGGAGACCAGAACTGCACACAGTACTCCAAATGAGGTCTCACCAGTGCCTTGTATAACGGAACTAGCGCCTCCTTATCCCTACTAGAAATACCTCGCCTAATGCATCCCAAGACCGCATTAGCTTTTTTCACGGCTATGTCACATTGCCAACTCATAGTCATCCTGCGATCAACCAGGACTCCGAGGTCCTTCTCCTCTTCCGTTACTTCCAACCGATGCATCCCCAGCTTATAACTAAAATTCTTGTTAGTCATCCCTAAATGCATAACCTTACACTTCTCAGTATTAAATTTCATCCTATTACTATTACTCCAGTTTACAAGGTCATCCAAATCTCCCTGCAGGATATCCCGATCCTTCTCCGAATTGGCAATACCTCCCAACTTTGTGTCATCCGCAAACTTTATCAGCACACTCCTACATTCGGTTCCGAGATCAGTTATAAATAGATTAAATAAAATCGGACCCAAAACCGAACCTTGAGGAACTCCACTGGTAACCTCCCTCCAACCTGACAGTTCACCTTTCAGTACGACCCGCTGCAGTCTCCCCTTTAACCAGTTCTTTATCCACCTCTGGATTTTCATATCGATCCCCATCTTTTCCAATTTAACCAATAATTCCTCATGCGGTGCCAAACGCTTTGCTGAAATTGAGGTATATTAGATCCACCGCATTTCCTTTATCTAAAAAATCTGTTACTTTCTCAAAGAAAGAGATCAGGTTGGTTTGGCATGATCCACCTTTCGTAAAACCGTGTTGTAATTTGTCCCAATTGGCATTGTCCTCAAGGTCCTTAACTACTTTCTCCTTCAAATTTTTTTCCAAGACCTTGCATATTACATATGTTAAACTAACAGGCCTGTAGTTACCCGGGTCACTTTTTTTCCCCTTCTTGAAAATAGGAACCACATTAGCTATTCTCTACTCAAACGGTACCACCCCTGAGTTTACCGATTCATTAAAAATTATCGCTAACGGGCTTGCAATTTCTCGCGCCAGTTCCTTTAATATTCTCGGATGAAGATCATCCGGTCCGCCCGATTTAGTCCCATTAAGCTGTTTGAGTTTGGCTTCTACCTCGGATACGGTAATGTCAACCCCCCCTCCTTTATTCCCATCCGTCATGCTGCCACTATTCCTAAGCCCTTCATTAGCCTCATTAAAGACCAATGCAAAATATTCGTTTAGACATTGTGCCATGCCTAGATTATCCTTAATCTCCACTCCATCTACAGTCTTAAGCAGTCCCACTTCTTCTTTCTTTGTTTTCTTCCTATTTATATGGCTATAAAACCTCTTACTATTGGTTTTAATTCCCCTCGCAAGGTCCAACTCTACACGGCTTTTGGCCTTTCTCACTCCATCTCTACATGCTCTGACCTCAATAAGGTAGGT
The DNA here is from genome assembly GCF_011386835.1 of Chrysemys picta bellii. Lineage (NCBI taxonomy): Eukaryota > Metazoa > Chordata > Testudines > Emydidae > Chrysemys > Chrysemys picta. Next base: position 63,094,645 of record NC_088800.1, read on the forward strand.
TTCTTTGCTGATCCCTCCCATCTTCCACTCCTTGTAGGCTTTCTGTTTTTTCTTAATCACCCCTCTGAGATGCTTGCTCATCCAGCTCGGTCTAAATCTCCTGCGAACCGTTTTCCCTTTCTACAGGCCTCCGACAGCTCCTGCAACTTCAACTTGAAATAATCCCAGGCGCCTTCCACCTTTAGATCCATAAATATGTTAGTCCAATCCACTTCCCTAACTAGTTGCCTTAATTTATTAAAGTTAGCCCTTTTGAAATCGTAAACCTTAGTCTCCGATTTAATTCTGTTAATCCTTCCATTTAGTTTAAAACGAATTAGCTCATGATCACTCGAGCCAAGGTTGTCCCCTACAACCATTTCCTCAATGAGGTCCTCACTACTCACCAAAACCAAATCTAAAATGGCATCCCCCCTCGTCGGTTCAGCAACTACTTGATGAAGGAATTCATCAGCTATCATGTCTAGGAAAATCTGAGCCCTATTATTGTTACTAGTATTTGTTCCCCAATCTATATCCGGGAAGTTAAAGTCTCCCATGATTACACAGTTCCTATTAGTATTTACTTCCCTAAAAACATTAAAGAGTTCTCTGTCCATATCCAGGCTAGATCCCGGTGGTCTATAGCACACCCTAAGCACTATCCCAGGGGAGGCTCTAGTAGTTCTTTTACCCAGTGTGAGTATTGCCCAGACAGACTCCGTCTTATCCATTCCATCACTTATTATTTCTTTACAGTTTACCTCATTATTGACATACAATGCTACTCCCCCACCTTTGCCTTTGTTCCGGTCCTTCCTAAACAGCACATACCCTTCCATACCTGTACTCCAGTCATGACTACCGTTCCACCATGTTTCGGTTATTCCTACGATATCTGGTTTCATTTCTTGGACCAGGAGCTCCAATTCCTCTATTTTGTTACCTAGGCTTCTCGCATTGGTGTATAAACATCTTAATTTATGCCGTTTGGTCTCTCTCACATTCGTTGTCCAATTTGATGCAGACACCGTACCACCAGTATGACCTATTAGTCTAGTATCCATCCTCCCACTCCTCCTTATGTCCAATGTCTTCGCCCCGGCTATATCCGTTCTTATCTCATCGTCCTCCCTCTCAATGTTATAATCCGGTGTGGAGATTAACTGGACATCTCCCAACCATCTCCCCCAAATTCCTAGTTTAAAGCTCTTTTGATGAGATGTGCCAGCCTCCCTCCCAGAAGTCTATTTCCTTCCCTACTTAGGTGAAGTCCATCCCGTGAGAACAGTTTTCTGTTCCCGAAAGCCTCCCAGTGGCCATACATCCCAAAGCCCCCTTTATAGCACCACTCCCTTAGCCAACTATTTATCATCACAGTCCTGTAACCCCTTTGCTGCCCTTCTCTAGGAACAATGTCATCAATGTAGTGCAAGTAGAGTAGGGGCGTTAGGGGATGAGAGCTGAGGAAGTGTTGTTCTAAGTCAGCCATAAAAATGTTAGCACACTGTGGGGTCATGCGGGTACCCATAGCAGTGCTGCTGACTTGAAGGTATAAATTGTCCCCAAATCTGAAATAGTTGTGGGTGAGGACAAAGTCACAAAGTTCAGCCCCCAGGTTTGCCATGACATTATCGGGGATACTGTTCCTGATGGCTTGTAGTCCATCTTTGTGTGGAATGTTGGTTCTACATCCATAGTGGCTAGGATGGTGTTTTATGGACGACCACCAATGGATTGTAGTTTCCTCAGGAAGTCAGTTATGTCTCGAAGATAGATGGGAGTGCTGGTAGCGTAGAGCCTAAGGAGAGAGTCTACATAGCCAGACAATCCTGCTGTCAGGGTGCCAATGTCTGAGATGATGGAGCGTCTAGGATTCCCAGGTTTATGGATTTTGGGTAACAGATAAAATATCCCTGGTCGGGGCTCTAAGGGTGTGTCTGTGTAGATTTGTTCTTGTGCTTCTTCAGGGAGTTTCTTGAGCAGATGGTGTCGTTTCTTTTGGTAACCCTCAGTGGGATCAGAGGGTAATGGCCTGTAGAATGTGGTGTCAGAGAGTTGCCTAGCAGTCTCTCGTTCATATTCCGACTATCACTATGACACCCAGCAGCTTTACAGCCTTCCTAGCACTCACGCCGGTTCTTTTTCATCATTTCTTTCATGACCTACTTGGGGGAGAAGATTCTCAAAGAGTTGTTTAAGGGTTCCAAGGCATAACAGCCGTGAGGTACTGGAGCCTGCAGTTTCAATATTCCTAGGCAAAGGAATTGATTTTCCATCTCATGACCCTTCACTTTGAATTTCTTTCTTAACTTACAAGCAGCAGAAGATTTGAAGTGACGAGTTGGAGCAGGAGAGGGGCGGGGAATAGTGCACACAGACACACACTTACACATACACACACACCAACCATGATCAGGAACCACCATTAAGGGTGGGTAACAGGGAACTCTTTTATCGTTGTGAAATAGAAGATACAACTTACTCTGTCTGCCTTTGGTTTTGTTCTTTCTAGTTTTCTTTCTTCCACTGTTACAGGCCCAGAGGCATCAGCACCTGGTTTGGTGGCAGGGCTGGGTAAATAGGACAGTTCCAGGGGCCGGTTCAGCAGTGAGTCCAGACAGGACGTTTCCTTCTCCACTCCTTGGGCTGACCAGTCCCAGAATAGCTTGTCTTTTACCTAGATGCAGAACAGACGGGACTCCCACTGCTGCTCAACAGCTGATGGGTGAGAGAGTGATGGCCCAGCTACTGAGAAAAGTTGGGGTGAGGTTCTGTGGAGTGCTCTGTGTTGTGACCCTGAATGTGGGAGATGGGGAGCAAAGCAAGAGAGAAAGAGGAGAGTGAAGAATGAGCCAAAGAGGAGGAGGTTCTGCTATAAGAGGAGAGAGGACATAAAGTAGACGAGGGAGGGCCAAGGGTCACAATAGGGGAAAAGGCACCAGGGAGGGCGAAGGAAGGTCAGAGGGGATGTTAGGGCTGAGCAGGCAGTGGCAGGGGAAGTCAGCCAGCATTCTCTTGAAGACTCCAGGAGGACAGTGGAGACCTTTGTGACCTCTTCATGAAGACAATAGTGGGTGGGGCTCCAGTGAGGCAGCTTGGGAGGGGCTGGGACCTTCACAGCTGCTTCTGGGCCTGGAGAAGAAATTAGATTTATGGATCTGGTTGGGTTGAAGCCTACAAGTTGGATTTGGATCCAAGGACCCACAAGCTTTGGAAGTTTGGATCCAGAACTCCAGTTCAGGACCATTCTTAATTTTTAAAGTATTTTAAGATCCTCAGGTGAAAAGCACTTTAAATGTGCAAGTATTACGATAATGAATTTATAAGGGGACAAGTTCACCACTGACATCAACTAGTGCAACTCCACTGACATTAGTTGACTTTCACCTATTTGTCTGGGGTATATTTGGCCCAGCAAGTCCAGCCTAGCAGAAGTGGGGTACCACAGGACTGAACTCAGGGAGAAACTTGGTGCACTGTCAAAACTCTTTTAATGCTTGAAATTCCTTTCTGTTATTCTAACATGACATGTTGAATAGTCTTTTAATAGTGTGTTAGAAAAATCAAGAGTGGGAGACCCTTGTTTCTGACTTGAAAAAGCAAAATGGGTCCAATTTTAATTAAGTTCTCTTTCTGCCTGGACATTGGTGCAAATCCAGAGAATCACTTTGTTTTGAACACTACAGTTTTCAGATAAAATTTGTGATTAATCTGTGAACCGTTCTATGTATCTGTTGTATCCATGGGACTATAAAAGTGCCCTCTGGTGGCATGCTATGCTTAAAATTGATTTTTTTTTTTTTAATTCAAAGATTCACTGCAACAGAGAATTGAAATGCTGACTGGTGTTGTGGGTCTAAATCCTAAGGGCCTTGTGTTTTTGTTATTAGTTCCTATGTTACTCCTGAAGTCAGATTTGGAGATCTACGTTCTCAACACTCAATTTACTATTTTTCAAAATAGCACCAAGCAAACAAAACCCTAGGATTCCATAGTGACAACCCAGAAGATCACTGCTATTCTTACTAGCTGCACCGTTGTATTTTATGGGGAATCTAGGGTGTTGCCATGGCAATGCCAAATCCTGAAGCTTCACTGCATTTTTGTTTTTAAAAAGATTGTGTTCACGGACAGGCAAATTCTGGAGAAATATACCACCAAAAATAGAGGCAAATTCTTCTCTTTTACTTTGTTCAAGTAGAAAAACATTAATACAAATTCATGTAGCCAACCACAACTCGCTTTTATCTAACTCCCAGTTGTGTCCCCCATATAAGTCACTTTTCTGATTATCTGGAGTTTGATTATTTTTTATGTCTCCCAAACATGTTAGATAAGTAAGATAATAACTGTGTAGAACCCAGTAAGCCTGTTTTTTCTGAAATAATGGGCGCTAGCTTGATACGGACTAAGAAGATACACTCCACTCAAACGCTATATCCCTTCTGTACATTTTATACTCTACTCAAACATTCTCACACAATCACATAATCTCAATTCATTTCTTCGTACAAGTCACAAATGGTAACGTAAGAAGTGTCCAAACACCTGCTGCTCCCCCTGAAGTGAATGCCGGATCCAAGTGCTCAGCACCTCTCAAGATTCAGTGCAATAAAGTGTTAATATAGGAATTACCAAGGCAACACTGTAGATTTCTGGTACAACTCAGTCCCATAGGAAAAATCATAATGTAATTTGGCTAAAGTTACTAAAGCGATACTCAATTTCAATGACTTTAGCTATCTCTTAATATGGGCATGACTAGCAAAGTTTTATTGCAATAACTAGAGATTTCTAATAAAATCCTTCCAATTTTTATGGTGATGAATTTTTATGTGGGATGTCAGAGCTTGCTATACAAATGCAAAGAACTTCCGATTCTGTTCAATATCTTCATCAATGATTTAGATAATGACATACAGAGTACACTTATAAAGTTTGCAGACGATACCACGCTGGGAGAGGTTGCAGGGCTTTGGAGGATAGGATTAAAATTCAAAATGATATGAACAAACTGGAGAAATAGTCTGAAGTAAATATGATGAAATTCAATAAGGACAAATGCAAAGTACTCCATTTAGGAAGGAACAGTCAGTTGCACACATACAAAATGGGAAATGACTGCCTAGAAAGGAATACTGCAGAAACAGATCTGGAGGTTACAGTGGATCACAAGCTAAATATGAGTCAACAGTGTAAATGTTGCAAAAAAAAAGCAAACATCATTTCTGGGATGTATTAGCAGGAGTGTTTTAAGCAAGACACAAGAAGAAACGGTTATTCACCTTCTTGTAACGGTTGTTCTTCGAGATGTGTTGTTCATGTCCATTCCAAGCAGGTGTGTGCGCACCGCGTGCATGCCAGCCGAAAGATTTTACTATAGCAGCGTCTGTAGGGTCGGCTCCGGCGCCCCCTGGAGTGGCGCCCTCATGGTGCTGTATATAGGGGCCAGCCGACCCCTCACCCCCTCAGTTCCTTCTTGCCGATACTCCGACAGAGGGGTAGGAGGGTGGGTATTGGAATGGACATGAACAACACATCTCGAAGAACAACCGTTACAAGAAGGTGAGTAACCGTTTCTTCTTCTTCAAGTGATTGTTCATGTCCATTCCAAGCAGGTGACTCACAAGCCCGAGTCTAGGTGGTGGGGTCGGAGGTCACTGCAGACTGGAGGACTGCGCGGCCAAATGCAGCATCCTCTCTGGCTTGGTGCGTGATGGCGTAGTGCGCCGTAAAGGTGTGGATTGAGGACCAGGTGGCCGCTCTACAAATTTCCTGCGTCGGGACGTGGGCCAGGAGCGTGGCTGAAGAGGCCTGCGCTCTTGTGGAGTGGGCCATGATAGGCGGGGCTGGTATATTGGCCCGACTGTAGCACTCCTGGATGCAGGTTCTGATCCAAGCCGAGATCCGCTGTGACGTGACCGGGAGCCCTTTCCTACTGTCAGCCACGGCAACAAAAAGTTGGGTCGACTTCCTGAAGGATCTCGTCCTTTCGATATAGAACGCGAGAGCCCTGCAAACGTCCAGAGAATGCAGCCTGCGCTCCTTAGCCGAGGAGTGCGGTTTGGGATAAAACACAGGGAGAAAAATGTCTTGACCTATGTGAAATGAGGAAACCACCTTAAGCAGGAACGCTGGATGCGGCCTGAGTTGGACCTTGTCCTTGTGGAAGACGGTGTATGGAGGTTCAGATGTTAGAGCTCTGAGTTCCGATACTCTCCGGGCTGATGTGATAGCCACCAAGAACGCGACCTTATATGAGAGGTATAACAGCGAGCATGAAGCCAGCGGCTCGAATGGGGGCCCCGCGAGGACAGACAGGACCAAATTGAGGTCCCAAGCAGGGACAGGTTGACAGATGTGCAGGAACAATCTGTCAAGGCCCTTAAGGAATCATCCAACGAGTGGGTTCGCAACACTGAGGTCCCCCCGTCTCCAGGGTGGAACGCGGAGATTGCAGCAAGGTGTACTCGAACCGACGAGAGTTAGTCCCAGATGTCTCAGATGTAGCAAATAGTCCAATATGAGAGGGACCGGGGCGAGCAAGGGGGCCTGGCCCTGTTGTGTAGCCCAGAGGGAGAAGTGCTTCCACTTGGCCAAGTACGTGGTCCTTGTTGAGGGCTTCCTGCTGCCCAACAGGACCTGTCTGACCTGATGAGAGCATCGTAACTCCACTGGTTTAGCCATGGAGCATCCAAGCTGTAAGGTGGAATGACTCCAGGTTCGGGTGAAGGAGGCGACCGCGATCCTGCGTGATCAAGTCCGGTAGTAGGGGCAACCTGAGTGGAACCCTCGTAGACATGTGTAGGAGAGGCGTGTACCAGTGCTGGCGCGGCCACGCAGGCGCTATCAGGATGAGTCGAGCGTGATCCCTGCGGGCCTTGAGGATTACCCTGTGAATCAAGGGAATCGGGGGAAAGGCGTAAAAAAGCCCGTCCTCCCAGGAGAGGAGAAAAGCATCTGATAGGGACCCGTGACTGCGTCCCATGAGGGAGCAGAATTGACGACACTTCCTGTTCTCGTTGGAGGCAAACAAGTCCACCTGGGGATGACCCCAGAGTCGGAAAATTGAGAGAACTATATCCCAGTGGATAGACCACTCGTGGCTGAGGGCGTCCATGAGCGCGTTGTGCGTGCCCGGGAGGTAGGATGCTGTCAGGTGAATTACGTTCTGTACGCAAAAGTCCCATAATGCGAGGGCCTCCTGGCAAAGGGGAAAGGAGCGAGCACTACCCTGTTTGTTGATATAAAACATCGTTGGAGTATTGTCTGTGAGGACAGAAACACACCTGCCTGCCAGCTGGGACTTGAATGCTATGCATGCGAGGTGTACCGCTCGCAATTCCCTGACATTGATGTGCGATGAAAGATCCTCCCGCGACCTTGTGTTCTGAGGTGGCCCAGATGTGCACCCCATCCCTGATCCGATGCGTCCAGTACCAAGGACAGGGAGGGTTCGGGGTCCAGGAAATGAACTCCCGCACAGACCACCTGCGGGTCTAACCACCATTGAAGGGAGTCCAACACCGGCGGAGGTAACGTCACCACTGATTCTAGGGAGTCCCAGACTAGCCGATAAACCCGTGCCAACCAAGATTGGAGTGGGTGCAGTCTGAGCCTGGCATGTCTCACCATGTAGGTACATGCTGCCATGTGTCCTAGTAATTTGAGGCAGCTTCTTATTGTGGTGGTAGGGTAACTTTGGAGGCCGAGAATGATGTTGGATATAGTTCGGAATATGGCCTCTGGGAGATATGCCCTGGCTTGTGTTGAGTCCAGAACTGCTCCTATGAATTTGATTTTTTGACTTGGAGACTTGGCCTCGTTGAGTAGGAGGCTGAGTGAGCGGAAGGTCTGCCTGATGAAGACCACCTGAGCCTCCACTAGTGCCTTGGTCCTGCCCTTGATAAGCCAATTATCCAGGTAGGGAAATACCTGGATCCCGTGTCTGCGCAGGAAGGCTGCCACGACTGCCATGCACTTCGTGAAGACCCTTGGGGCTGCTGACAGACCAAAGGGCAGAACCGTAAACTGAAGATGAACAGTTGCCCACGAGAAACCTGAGGTAACGCCTGTGCTGAGGGATTATCGCGATATGAAAGTATGCGTCCTTTAAGTCGAGGGTGGCATACCAGTTTCCTGGATCCATGGAAGGAATGATGGAGGACAGGGAGACCATGCGGAACTTGAGTTTCCTCACAAACTTGTTGAGACGCCGCAAGTCCAGAATAGGTCTGAGGCCCCCTTTCGCTTTCGGAATTAGGAAATATCGAGAGTAGGAGCCCTTGCCCCGTAGCTCCTGCGGAACCTCCTCCACTGCCCCTGAAGCGAGGAGGGGCTGAACTTCTTGAAGTAGAAGTTGCTCATGAGAGGGGTCCCTGAAGAGGGACGGGGAGGGGGGCTGGTGGGGCGGGAGGGAGGAGAACTGGATAGAATATCCCTCCTCTACCGTGCGCAGCACCCAAGCATCTGATGTGATCTGGGCCCACGCACGATAGAAGGGGGACAGGCGTGACGAAAAGGTAAGGTTGGACATATCCAGGGTTCTGACTGGGAGGTCGACCTCGACCAAAATGGTGGTCTAGGCCCCTGGGTAGGCCTTGGTTGGGCAGATGACTGTCCGAAGGGCTGCTGTTGTTGCCTCCTCCTGCCCATTCTCGGCCTTCTGCGTGAGGAATCCCCTCGATTTTGAGGCTGATACGGTCGAGGGGCCTGCGGCGGCTTGAACTGCCTACGCTGGGTAACAGGGGTGTGTAGGCCTAAGGAGCGGAGGGTGGTCCACGAATCCTTTAGGCTATGTAGCCTCTTATCAGTCTTTTCTGAGAAGAGTGTGGGCCCTTCAAAGGGCAGGTCCTGGATCGTTTGTTGGACCTCGTGAGGGAGGCCGGAAACTTGAAGCCAGGCCCCGTGCCTCATGACCACATCAGTCGCCAACGTGCGTGAGGCTGAATCGACCGCGTCCAAGGCCGCCTGGAGGGAAGCACGGGTAATCAATCTTCCCTTTTCAACCAGGGCCGAAAACTCGGTTTGTGAGTCCTGTGGGAGGAGGTCCGTGAACCTAGACAAAGCCGAGCACGTGTTATGTCCATACTGGCTCACTATGGCTTGCTGATTGGCAATGCGCAACTGCAGCCCCCCATTGAATATACCTTGCGCCCGAACAGGTCCAACTTCTTAGCCTCTCTATTTTTAGGACTAGCCCCCCGGAAACCCTGGCGTTCCCTCTGGTTGGCCGCATCTACCACTAGGGAGTCCGGTGGGGGGTGTATATAAAGATGTTCATACCCCTTGGTTGGAACAAAATATCGCCTCTCAGTCCTTTTGGCCGTAGGGGCCAATGAGGCTGGAGTTTGCCACAAGGTGCGGGTTGTGTCCGTAATGGTCTTTATGAGAGGTAGGGCTACCCTAGATGGACCTGACGGGGCCAGGATGTCAATCACGGGATCTGTGTCCACCTCGATCTGCTCAGTCTGTATCGAGAGGCTCTGGGCCGCTCGAGTAAGGAGCTGTTGGAGGATCCTATTGTCCTCTAGAGCCAGTGCCGCTGAAGTTCCCGCTACTGCCTCTTCCGGAGATGAAGAGGAAGATGTCCCATGCAGGGGCCCTTCATCTATCACGTCTCCCTCTGTGAGGGCCTGCGGCACACGGTACTCAGGCTGCACAGCTCAAGATGCAGCACCGCGGCCGGTACCGGGGTCACCACTGAATGATGAGGAGTGCTGGATGGTGCCTGCGCTGTTGGGAGCAAAGTCCCCGTCGGTGCCGTTGTTTGACCAGGGGGTGCCGTGTCCCCTTGTGGAACATCCTGTCAGATGGCGGTGCCGGTGGTGGTGGCATTAGCGGCGGGGCCGCAGACGTTGAGGAAACAGAAGCGGTTCATGAGTGGGGCCCGTACGCCTGACCCACTGACTGATGGTAGGCCCACGGCATCCAGAACAGCCACTGTGGGGGCGGTTGCCACTGCTGATGCTGATGCCCCTGCGGTGGGTACGGGTGGGTACTCGTACGCGAGGAGGATCGCCTGCTCCTCGATCTGTTAGAGTGGTACGAGTCCGCGTCTGAGTCAGAAGTCTCTGAATATGAAGACAAAGGGGGCGCGGTACCCACTGTCGCCGGAGGGGGTGCTTGCACTGGTGCCGCTAACGTGGCGCGGCGTGGAGAACGCGGTGAGCGCATCGCCGGTTTGCCCCTAGAGTGGTAATGGGGCCGAGCGGTAGCCGGAGGTTCTCTGCACCGGTGCGGCGACACCGGCACCGGGAGGCTCAAGAGGTCTGATGCGGCCTCGAACGCCTCCAGCGTCGATGGGAGGCGCACCTCCTCCATCGTGTCCGGGGATCTATGCCTTTCCGGACTCGACCTTGCCCTCTCCGGGGCGGGAGTCAACGGGATGGCCGGATGGGTCTGCGGCGCGAGTTGTCCTGTAACACTCGTGGATGGCGCCAGACCTTTAGAGTCCCGGTGGGGAGATTGTTCCCTCAACGGCCTGTTCTTTTTAACCGGCACTGGCGATGCAGAGCAGCGTCTTGTAGAAGATGGTTTCTTATGCGCTGACTCTCTCCGGTGCCGGGGTTTCGGGGCCTTGGCCTCACGATTTATCTCCGGTGCCGGGGCACTGCGCACCGAGGATGAAGTGCTGGGTGCCGGCTCGGAAGGCCCGGGATCCGATTGTGGCCGCAGTGCCGCCTCCATGAAGAGGACTTTAAGTCTCTGCTCTCTATCTTTGAGAGTCCTGGGGCGAAAAGCCCTGCAGATGGGCACCTATCCCTTTGATGGGTCTCTCCGAGGCACCTTAAGCACGAAGAGTGCGGGTCACTCTTCGGCATAAATTTCCCGCAGTCCCGGCAGAGTTTGAACCCTGGGGACCCGGGCATGCCCCAGTGGGGCGACGAAAAATTGGGGAAAAAATTTAATCTAATCTAACTAGCTAACACTAAACAACAAACTAACTATTTACAACAACTACAGAACACTGCCACGATTGCTGAAGAGCAAGCGAAGTTCCAGCTAGCCGTCACCGGCGGTAAGAAGGAACTGAGGGGGTGGGGGGGTCGGCTGGCCACTATATACAGCGCCATGAGGGCGCCACTCCAGGGGGCGTCGGAGCTGACCCTACAGACGCTGCTATAGTAAAATCTTCCGGCTGGCGTGCACGTGGCATGCACACACCTGCTTGGAATGGACATGAACAATCACTCGAGGAAGAAGTAATTCTTCTGCTCTACTCCACACTGATTAGGCCTCAACTGGAGTACTGTGTCCAGTTCTGGGTGCCATATTTCAGGAAAGATGTGGATAAACTGGAGAAAGTCCAGAGAAGCACAACAAAAATGATTAAAGGTCTAGAAAACATGACCTATGAAGGAAGATTGAAAAATTGGGTTTGTTTAGTCTGGAGAAGAAAAGATTGAGGGGGACATGATAACAGTTTCAAGTACATAAAGGGTGTTACAAGGAGGAGGGAGGTAAATTGTTCTGGGGTTAGGACAAGAAGCAATGGGCTTAAATTGCAGCATGGGCAGTTTAGGTTGGACATTAGGAAAAACTTCCTAACTGTTAGGGTAGTTAAGCACTGAAATAAATTGCCTAGGGAGGTTGTGGAATCTCTGTCATTGGAGAGTTTAAAGAACAGGTTAGACAAACACTTGTCAGAGATGGTCTAGATCAGTGGTTCTCAAAGCCGGTCCGCCGCTTGTTCAAGGAAAGCCCCTGGCAGGCTGGCCGGTTTGTTTACCTGCTGTGTCCGCAGGTTTGGCCGATCGTGGCTCCCACTGGCCGCGGTTCGCCGCTCCAGGCCAATGGGGGCTGCGGGAAGGGTGGCCAGCCCATCCCTCGGCCCGTGCCGCTTTCTGCAGCCCTCATTGGCCTGGAGCGGCGAACCGCGGCCAGTGGGAGCTGACCAGCGATCAGCTGAACCTGCGAACGCGGCAGGGAAACAAAGCGGCCTGGCCTGCCAGGGGCTTTCCCTGAACAAGCACGGACCAGCTTTGAGAACCACTGGTCTAGATAATACTTAGTCCTGCCAAGAGTGCAGGGGACTGGACTAGATGACCTCTTGAGGTCCCTTCCAGTCCTACAATCTGTGATTCTATTACTGTACATGAAGCAGTGTAGTCTGGTGGCTAGAGTAGGACAACTGGGAATCAGGATTCCTCAGTTCCATAATCTGAGTTTTGCCACTTACTCATGTCAACGTGTCTTAGAGTAGATAAAGAGACCAGTCCTCAGCTGGTGTCATTCAGTGTGGCTCTGTTGATTTTAGTGGAGCAATGCTGATTTACATCAAGGGAGGACCCGGCTCACTCTGGGTTTAGAATGCTTTTATATCGCACCTATCAGTGGCAACTAAGGATCCTAAAGCAAACTGAGACATTTTGGCAGATGGATCCCCTATTTAGGGTTTTTCCAAGGCTTTTATCTAAGCACTGACACCTTTTACAAATAGCACAGAGTGAGTCCTAGCTGGCAGTATACTCACAGCCTCCCTTGATCCTGGTGGGCATGTTCAGGTGGGTTTATTTTCCTTCTTTTCTTTCTCTGTCTCTATTGATAGCCCCAGTTGAAATAGGGCAGGATCCCTTCTCCACTTTTGGGAGTAAAGGGAGGCCAAAGCTGTTGGATCCTTGCTGGTGGGAAAGGCAGCAGGCATTCTTCCTCCCCTCTCTGGGCATTGCTTTACTATGGAGTTTCCTCTATTTGAAATGCTAATGATCACCCTTTGAATGGGAATCAGGATTGTAACAGGACCTAGTGGGAGGTAAGTAGCATTTTTTTTTTTTTGGTTATATGTACATTTGGGATCAACACTCCAGGGCTAAGGCTAATGATAATACAGGCTGGGGCTGCTCAAACTTCCTTACACTTCTCCATTGTGACTTCAACACCTTTGCTATTTCTGTTTTGGACCACTTATGAGGAGACACTACCATTTGTGCTCGCTTTGTGATAAGGACAATTGTCCACTAGGGACCACCAAACTTACTTATTTTGTCTTTTATTCTTGTTGTAAAGCAATTTCTATTGCAGAAACAGAGTGGGATTTTACCATATGAGATGCATCCAGTTTGGGTTTTTACTTTCCAGTCAATTATCAGTACAATGCCCTGATTAGGTCTGTGAACTGTAGCTCCCATGAGTAACTTACTTAGTCTATTACTCAATTTTGTTTGTGACCTAAGTGCCACTTGAAGCCAGGTGTCCAGAGATAAAAGGCGAATGCATTGACCCAATGCACAGTGCTACTCTCCTGCATAACTGGAATTCTTATCACTGGTACTGAGTGAAATTGTTGAATACAGTGAGGATCCACTGTTATTAGATGAGTTATAAGACCTCAATACTCTCCTTTAGTAGCTATATTTTTCTAAAATAGCTGAACAATGAGCCTACATTAAGGACTTACTATATACACATTTCAGGCCCAAATATATTTTGGGGCTACTAGATATTTCAGTTTAAAAGTCATTTTTATATAAATTAACATATTCAGAGGAGATTTTAGGGCATGGATTTGGAATCCACATGCAGGGCACAGGCATCTCTACCTAACTCCAGTAGTGATTGTGGGTTCTGCATAGGAGACTCAGTCAGGACTTTAAGAAGATCAGGCTACATCATTTATTATAGATTCAGCTCAGCAACTCAGAGGCTGGTGATCCTGGTTAGCTGTCTGTCTGAGAACTGCTCACAGCCCTGCCTAATATCTATTCCATTCAGCTAAGGTGGGTACAGCCCTTAAAGAGACATATCCTCACACACCACATAAGGGGAGGGAGGCAAGAGCAGCAGCACTGTGAGGACAATGTATTGCTATGCTGTGCATGGATTTGAGAGCAGGACTGACTTGGCTTGTTCAAAGTCCTTGCTAGGCCCTTTGCATACTGGGGTAGTGATTTATCAGGTCTCAGCCTTACATTGTATACTGGGGTAATCTCAAACTTATTTATTTCCTAGTACGCCTGCTGTGTTTTACATTGTTTCTAATGGTCATTTCATAGACCCTGTGGTATGGTAGGAAAACAGACTATATTGAAAAGGAAGCATGGTTGAGTCATTCCTATACAGGACATCGAATTTTAGCCCTAACTCTGTCATTATCCTTCTGTGGTCTTGAACAAGTCACTTAACCTCTTATTGCCTCAGTTTCCACATCTATAAAATGGGAATAATAATAATCATAATACTTGCCTCAGTCCACTCTGTGAAGTGGGTTTAATTTATTGATATGTGGATGAAAGTAAACTGGGTATCTTCAGAAACAAGACATTGAAGAAGTGCAAAATATTAATACACGGCAAACTTCTGTAACTTCATTAAAGCTAATAATCCTGACAATTAACAGGTTAAATTCTATTGTCCATGAAAAATAAAAACAGTCTTTTTTTAAAAAAGTGTGAAAATCAGTAAGAAAATCCCATTAAAGCTGTTTAGCTTTTTTTAAAAGCTAACTGTGACAAACAGCTATATCAGGAATATCTACTTCATAAACCTTACCTTGGTGTCATTCATTGTTTGGTTTTATTATCTGTAGTAGGAAAACAAATTAAAAACATACAAGCCACTTGAAAACCTGACAACAAAAAAACATTTAAACCTGATTTTTGAAAAATAAGCAGGCGCATTTGGAACTTGGGTATTATTATAATGTTTCATGAGCCAAGGCATTAAATAGCTGTATCTAGAGACAATTAACTACTGCTTATACATGTTACTTCTTTAAAAACAAGGAGGATAGTGTTTTGTAGTAGCAACACAGTTCGGTCCTCATCCATTATCTGGGATTCTGTTGTATCTCCAGATTCAGTTCCCCCATCAGCGGGGGACTGTGGAAGCTTCCAGGACAGTGGAACCATAGCTAACGAGAGGCACATGGAGAAACTGACTTTATGCCAGCTCTTCATAGTCTATCAGAGACGGGAGTTTAGAGACAGGCTGGAAGAAAGTCACTGGGCACAATTCTGCATTGCTCTATGACCTCTGTATACTACCAGAGCAGCTTGAAGCTGAAACATTTTTGGGCTGTATAAGTAGGGGCATTGCCAGCAGATCGAGGGACGTGATCATTCCCCTCTATTCGACATTGGTGAGGCCTCATCTGGAGTACTGTGTCCAGTTTTGGGCCCCACACTACAAGAAGGATATGGAAAAATTGGAAAGAGCCCAGCGGAGGGCAACAAAAATGATTAGGGGGCTGGAACACATGACTTATGAGGAGAGGCTGAGGGAACTGGGATTGTTTAGTCTGCAGAAGAGAAGAATGAGGGGGGATTTGATAGCTGCTTTCAACTACCTGAAAGGGGGTTCCAAAGAGGATAGATCTAGACTGTTCTCAGTCGTACTTGATGACAGAACAAGGAGTAATGGTCTCAAGTTGCAGTTGGGAAGGTTTAGGTTGGATAATAGGAAAAACTTTTTCACTAGGAGGGTGGTGAAGCATTGGAATGGGTTACCTAGGGAGGTGGTGGAATCTCCTTCCTTAGAGGTTTTTAAGGTCAGGCTTGACAAAGCCCTGGCTGGGATGATTTAGTTGGGAATCGGTCCTGCTTTGAGCAGGGGGTTGGACTAAATGACCTCCTGAGGTCCCTTCCAACCCTGATATTCTATGATCTAACCACCTCATCAGATTCCTGATGCAGGGTAACTTTCCTGAGTGGCATGACCAGCAGAAAAGGGGCATAGCCAGGGCATTGCTGCACTCTAGCTACCCTTAAGGCTGCTCTAGCTTGTGCCAGGGGCCTGCTCCAGAATAAAGGGAGGTGTAAAGGTGGCATAACGCCGCCACGTTTCAGCTCCTGCTCCAAGCAGACTTGTCTGGAACTGAAGACAACTGGGCTTGCTGTGCCCATGGCCACATATATCCAGCAGCCCCAACTCCTGAGGAAGGCAGTTTGCTGGGGTAATGACAGCCACACTGAGCTGCCCTGTGCCCTTCTCACAGCTTGCCAGGGATAGTCCACAGCTCCCACTAAGCTCCCTGCCCATAATCTGTTTAGAGCATGTGCATGCTGGTGACTTTCCACCCAAAGTGAAAAGCTGTCATGTAGGTAAATACAGGCTTTTGCAAAGGTGAAGTGAGTGGTACAGTAAACCAGATGCCATCAAAGCTGCTGACTTTATATCAGTGGGCAGTTCTGATGCTGCTCAGAATCAAGCCTAGTATAAGGACCATCTCTGTTCAAACTTTTAAAGAGGAAAAAGCCTCATCGGTTTGGCCACAGCCAATGGCACAAATACAAATATTTAATATGGTCAGTGACAAATAGTCTATATCTTCGCACATAGTACTCCAAGAGTTACCAGCAAGGAGAATTTAAGCACAGCTCAGTGCTCATCCGGGACTGGAAAGGACAGAAAGGTTGTGTTGAAAAATCCCTTGGCAGCGGAAACAAACACTGACAGTCCCCCTGTAACAGGACTTGCTGACAATTAAAGAAGGATTACAAGGTTTTTCAGCCCAGTGTGCAAGCAGTTTAGTAACAGGTGCTATAAGCAAGTCCCTTTATGCTACGTTAAGATTCTATCCAAAAAATGCTGCTTTAAGCACAACCAGTAAACTCAACTGGTCAGAACAAAAGGAGGCAGGATAACGAACTGTCCGACACATTTGGAGTCACATCAATCTCTCAAGTTACAAAGCAAATCAAAGCCCAGTTCTTTGAGAGAGCTAAAAATATGTGCTTGGACTTGCAGCTGTAAAGCTGTGCCATAAATAAAGGCTGCTAGGCTCTTTTAATTATGAGCTGACTCTTTATGCACCCTTGCTGAGGAAGATAGGCCAGGTTGCTGCCCCCTATGCTGTGGCAACATGGTTTGAGATGAATGGAACCCACCTGTGTAAGAGGCGGAACTCATGGGGTTTGATGCTTCTTGCTTCAACTTGGGATCTCATGACTGACAGCAAATGGAAGGGGAACAAATGGCCACTGTACTTACAGAAAAAAGCGAGATTGTGGCCAGGTAGGGGTTGAGTTCCTCCAGCATTGCTGACTCTTGTGAGTTTATCGTGAGACTCACAATACTTGATGTTTTTCTCTTAAAGCCTCAGTTCCTGGAGTCATATGAATATGCAAGAATCTCAGCTTGCATTTAAAATAATTCCATTTCTAGCCCTCCTGGGTGCAGAGTAAAGCTTGAAAATGTGAACCCTCAGAAAAGGACACCCAAAATGTCTTGATTCTTAAAGGACTCAAGCTTTTTTAAAGACAATCATGATTTGATGGGGCTCTGACTCCTGAGTTTAAAATGCTTAGGTTTGGAAATGCCACTCCCCTGCCTGCATGAGGGATAGCCAGAAAGGCAGCCCCTGCACTCAGGGCTTGGGAGCTGCTACCAAGTTGCTCCCCACCTCTCCAAGTAGAAAGCTGTCAGAAAGTGCACGGGGAACAGTGGGGAGGGGTGAAGAGTACAGCCATGGCCAGGAACAAGCCAGCACGGGGGTTGTGGTGGGGAGGAGAGGACGAGTATGCTGCGTCTCTTAGAGAGGTGGACAGACAACCAGCAAGCTAACACCGTGCCAGCTGGTGCTCCCCCTGGAGTAGGGTAGCTCTGCATAGTCACTTCCCATTGGCTTTGTATTAAGAGTATGGGTTAGTCAGGGGTTCTCAAACTTCATTGCACCACGATCCCCTTCTAACAACAAAAATTACTACACAGCCCCAAGAGGCGGGACCAAAGTCTAAGCCACCATTAAAATGGGGTCGTGACCCACTTTGGGGTCCTGATCCACAGTTTGAGAACTGCTGGGCTAGATCATGCTATGGTGCTGGTGGGTATGTGCTGAAATGGTACATGCAGGCTTGTGAAGGTGTTTACATACATTGCAGGTTTATCATTTTAAAGATACAGCAATGGTTTAGCATTATAAAGTTTATCAGTAGGTTTAAACTGTTTGTACAGAGTCTACAATATTTCTGAGGGTTACATTCTTTTTATTAAAACAACAAGGAATCTGGTGGCACCTTAAAGACTAAGATTTATTTGGGCATAAGCTTTCGTGGGTAAAAACCTCACTTCTTTAGATGCATAGAGTGAAAGTTACAGAGTGTGTAACTTTCACTCTATGCATCTGAAGAAGTGAGGTTTTTACCCACGAAAGCTTATGCCCAAATGAATCTGTTAGTCTTTAAGGTGCCACCAGACTCCTTGTTGTTTTTGTAGATACAGACTAACACGGCTACCCCCTGATACTTGATTCTTTTTATTCCTTTCCAATGAAGCAACTCTCAATACAGACATGCTTGTGATACCAGCTGGAGTCAGTATTAGTTTACTGTACATCACCCAGCAGTGTTTCAGGCAGCTCTGTGCACGCTGATTTCATAGCTACAAGGAAATACTGAAGGCTAGACTCTAAACACTCACTGTTAAATCTTTCTGCAGCCAAATGTTAGATGAGATGCTGAAATGCTGTGTGCTACATAGAGGAGATGTCTCCTATATTGCAAGAAGGAATTGTACTATGCGTTTCATGGATAGCTAGAACTCGTGCAGCAGATTGTATATTTTGGAACTGGCCCCTGGTGTTTTGTTGGCCAGCCACTGAAAGCCCGTTGTATTTCCAAGATAGCTTAACATGAGCACTGCCTGTGACTGACCTTATTGTAATATTACAGCATCTAATTACACGATAGTGAGACTAGAAAGAGGAGCAGACTCCTCAGTTCACTTCGTACTTTTGGAAACAAACAACATTTCCCCAGGTTTCAGAGTGGTAGCCGTGTTAGTCTGTATCAGCAAAAACAACGAGGCGTCCTTGTGGCACCTTGGAGACTAACAAATTTATTTGGGCATAAGCTTTCGTGGGCTAGAGCCCACTTCATCAGATTCATGAAGTGAAAAATACAGGAGCAGGTATAAATACATGAAAGGATGGGGGTTGCTTTATCAAGTGTGAGGTCAGTCTAATGAGATAACTCAATTAACAGCAGGATACCAAGTGAGGAAAAATAATGTTTGAAGTAGAGAGTGGCCCATTACAGACAGTTCACAAGAAGGTGTGAGTAACAGTAAGGAGAAATTAGTAATGGGGAAATTAAGTTTAGGTTTTCTAATGACCCAACCATTCCCAGACTTTATTCAGGCCTAATCTGATGGTATCCAGTTTGCAAATTAATTCCAGTTCTGCAGTTTCACGTTGGAGTGACCAGAGAGATTGAAGTGTTCTCCTACTGGTTTTTGAATGTTATGATTCCTGATGTCAGATCTGTGTCCATTTATTCTTTTGCGTAGAGACTGTCTGGTTTGGCCAATGTACATTGCAGAGGGGCATTGCTGGCACATGATGGCATATATCACATTGGTAGATGTAGAGGTGAACGAGCCCTGGATGGTGTGGCTGATGTAGTTAGGTCCTATGATGGTGTCCCTTAAATAGATATGTGGACAGAGTTGGCACCGGGGTTTGTAGCAGGGTTTAGTTTCTGGGTTGGTGTTTTTGTTGTGTGGTGTGTAGTTGCTGGTAAGTATTTGTTTCAGGCTGGGGGGCTGTCTGTAGGCGAGGACTGGCCTGTCTCCCAAGGTCTGTGAGAGTGAGGGATTGTCCTTCAGGATAGGTTGTAGATCCTTGATGATGCACTGGAGAGGTTTTAGTTGGGGGCTGTAAGTGACGGCTAGTGGTGTTCTGTTACTTTCTTTGTTGGGCCTGTCTTGTAGTAGGTGACTTTTCGGTATCCTTCTGGCTCTGTCAATCTGTTTCTTCACTTCACCAGGTGGGTACTGCAGTTTTAAGAATGCTTGATAGAGATTCTGTAGATGTTTGTCTCTGTCTGAGGGATCGGAGCAAATGCGGTTGTATCTTAGAGCTGTGATGTGGTC
Organism: Chrysemys picta bellii; assembly: GCF_011386835.1. Classification (NCBI taxonomy): domain Eukaryota; kingdom Metazoa; phylum Chordata; order Testudines; family Emydidae; genus Chrysemys; species Chrysemys picta. The sequence goes on from NC_088800.1 coordinate 63,114,436, forward strand.
TGGATGGAAGCTGAAGGCATGTAGATAAGTATAGTGTTCTGTAGTTTCCGGGATAGTAAGGTAAGATTCATGAAACAGTTTTCCCATCCAGTGAGAATTTTCAAGAATTTGAAACTTTCCCATCCTGAATCGGGACAAAATCTCAAATTTTAATTAATAAAAAATTGAAAAATTTCAGATTGTATCAGATGTTTCATTTCAATTGTTTATTATAAAGTAAGTTAAATTTCTAAACAAAAAGTCATTTTGATTTGAAAAACTTAATTTTTTAATTTTGAAAATGTCAAATTGGGATGTTTTGACAATTTAAATTAAAAAAAACCTTTCAAATGAGAAATTCATCAAAAAAATCAACCCTTTGCTGTAAATAATTTTGGCTTTGATGAATTGGCATTTTCCAATGAAAGAACATTTCAGCAAAAAAAGTCTGATTAGCTCTATACTTGAAGCTAACCTATGCAATGCATACCATAGCACTATGCTGCTCTTACAGGAACACACATGGAACTGCAGACCTGTGTGCCAATAAAAGTCAACGTGAAATAATTGACACAAACTGAAGCTGCACTAGAAATCAATGCCTTCGTGCATATCTTGAAAGAATTTCAACCCAAAGAAAACAACTAGACCCATATGCTTGCCTGCATATTTATACCTGCCTCTGGAAATTTCCACTACATGCATCCGACGAAGTGGGTATTCACCCACGAAAGCTTATGCTCCAAAACGTCTGTTAATCTATAAGGTGCCACAGGACTCTTTGTCACTTTTTACAGATCCAGACTAACACGGCTACCCCTCTGAAACTAGACCCAGCAATCCAAAATAATAACATCTGGACAGAACACTTTCAAGACTTCTACAAATGAACCGTTTACTTCTCCTATAAACCTAATGTATCATAGGGAAACACCCTCCCATCCACAAAATTACACTTGAAAACATCTCTCTCATGTCGCCCTCAAATCACTCATTTTAGTTAAAAGTTATCTATACATCCCACAAAAATGTGGTGTCCCCTCCCTTTCAATGTTGAAAGTTGTTTACATCAAAAATAAAGAATTGTGAAACTGAGGTCAGAGAAAGATTATTTATACTGAAGGAAGGAATCTCACAGCATTTTAAGTTTCCTGCATGAATAATGTTTCTCTCTCATTTTGAGACTCTGTCAAATATTTGGGGCTTGGAGAGCTGAAAGCGGTTCTTCTAGTACCTATCTATATTAGGTACTAATATGGCCCCCGTCACCGTGATGTCTGAGTGCTGATATGTATTTATCCTCACAGCACCCCTCTGAAACAGGGAAGTACTATTATCACATTTTACAGATGAGGGAAGGGAGGAAGAGAAGCTAACTGGTCACACAAGAAGTCTGTGGTGAAACAGGGGATTAAACCCAGGTCTCCTAAGTCCCAGACTAGTGCCCTAACCACTAGACAATCCTTCCACTTTAATTTCCTGAAAATGTCATTAGAAGCTACCACTCCCTCCCACCCCCAATGATAGCCCAGAAACCTATGGAAAATCTTCAGAAACCCACATTCAGAAAAATCATCTGGCCTAGATAATGTATCAAATAGAAGACAGAAACACAGGAGTGTGTATAGCGAGGATTTGACCCAAAGGTTGTGAAAAACAGAGGAGAATAGAAGTAGCTAGTGAATCAAATTACAGCACACTGAAAAGATCAAAATAGTGCAGTTAAGAACCATCATCCATATCTACGAAAGGCATTACAATTTTCACACTTTGGAGAAAGAGATTGCAAATGGGAATGTAAAACAGTCAACATGAATCCATCCTTGTGACAATGAGGATAGGAAATGGTCCTGCTTCACTCATTACAATTTCATGTTATAATCTTGTCCATCTTGGATGCCAGACCAGACTACTTACTGGACAAAAACCATTCTTCTCTAAGCACCGCCCTTCCCTCCCCTTTTGCAGCATTTCACTTTTTAAGTGAGTTTTATTGATAACTTCAGACACAGCAGCGGCTCCAGGCACCAGCGCTCCAAACACATGCCTGGGGCAGCAAACCGCAGGGCGTGCCCTGCCGGTCCTGCGAGGGCGGCAGTCAGGCTGCCTCTGGTGGCATGCCTGCGGGAGGTCCGCCGGTCCCGCGGCTTCGGCGGCAATTCGATGGCGGGTATGCCGAAGCTGCGGGACCGGCGGACCTCCCGCAGGCATGCCGCCGAATCCGCGGGACCAGGGACCCCCCACAGGCATGCCGCTGAAGGCAGCCTGCCTGCTGTGCTTGGGGCGGCAAAAAAGCTAGAGCCGCCCCTGTTCAGACATCGTCTGAATATGCTCTTTGTTTTCAGTTATACTATGCATAATCTTTCTGGTTTTAATTCTTCCAAGCTTCTGAAACAAAAGTGACATAAAAGATGATGGTCACTGAGGAATAGGAACAGTACCTTCCCTCTGGGTGTATAAATTGGTCTTACTGGAATGCATTATGCTGCTTTTAATTAGCAAAATTCATAAGTTATTTTAAAATATGGTGTTTTTATTCAAAGACACATAGGTGTTTATTCAGGTTGTTTATTTAATGCAGGTTTTATTTTCCCAGGGAAGTCATTTTCCCTGACTGCCAAAACACACTCTGCATTTCTATAATAACTTTCATCCAATAATCTCAAAGCACTTTACAAACACTAATAAAGCATCACAACCCCTTTCCTGAGTCCCTGATTTAACCACCAGAGCTCATTATCACACTCGTTGACCCCCAACTATGTTTATTAAATTGCAAGGAGTGGGAGTGGACCAAGTACCTATGTTGAGAGTTGATTAAAATTAATGTTCCCCATGTATCTACAAAACCAGGTCCAGTTCTTTTCACTTCACCATCCTTTTCAACTTGAAATAAGGAAAACAGAGGTTTTCTAAGCAGAATTCTCACTTACATTACAGGGACTTTTCAGAGAAGAGCCAGTGTAGAACATGGTCTGTTTAAATGACTAGTTTGGGTTATTTATTTGTGTGTGTACATGTAGACTCCTGCACCAGCACTTTTAATTGTCTCTGACGTGGCAGGAAAGAGTCTAGGAATGAGGTTGATTATTTAACATGTTCTTCCTGTAATGGCTAGCTTAGCAGCAACAGAGCTCAACACATTGTGGGTTTTACATAGACAGTGGTGATTTTTCTCATTTGTAAACAATGGAGCAATGCATTTTAAAAAAAATAAATACTTATAATCAGAGATGGGTCTGACCCAAATCCTGGATCAGAGCAATTTTGGGAAAGGGTTTTGAATCTGAACTATATTTCAAGGGTGACCCCAAAGGACTTCTATAATTAACTTTCAAAAAACCAGCCAACCAACACCAAACATTGTTCTTAAGTCTAAAGAAGTTAATTGCATAAAAACAAATAAACATGGGTCAGAGTTAAGGTTATTTTTAGCTCCTAAATGTCTTACAGGGGAACTGATATTTCACATTTAAACAGTAAATAGCATTTTTAGTAAATAATTGTTACTAGAGAAGAACGTTCTCTATGGAATTTAACAGGAACTTGCATAGTGTTGTCAATTTGTGGTAAAATCTTATTTATGGATTTTACAATGTGTAGATGTATTACGTTGCTATTTCAGAATGTTTTTGTGACAGAAGAGTAATGTTTAGTTAGGGTCATAGTTAAGGTTATGATGGACTCATTTCTTTGTACTGTGCTTGATAAGAATCAAGTATATTGAGTGGTCAGTGTAAGATTAATTACTTGTTGAACTATTAATTTTCATACTTTTAAGTGCTTGAGGTTTTAAACAATGTGATACGTCACATTGCAACTTAGGAAGTATCAGAGGGGTAGCCATGTTAGTCTGAATCTGTAAAAAGCAACAGAGGGTCCTGTGGCACCTTTAAGACTAACAGAAGTATTTTGCTCCAATACTTCTGTTAGTCTTAAAGGTGCCACAGGACCCTCTGTAACTTAGGAAGTGTAACTGGTTTTGAAACAAAGTATTTTGTCTTTGAAATTTCCAAAGATGATTTGCTTTACTCTCTCTCTCTCTCTCTCTCTCTCTCTTTAAACGTAGATAAATGGGTCGGGGGCAGGAGGGAATTGTGGGGGTTTTAAATTAAAGGAGAGAGAATTACTAGCCTAGCTAAGAATGACTAGAAATCACTTCAAAGCTACTGTGGGAGTATGGATATTAAATCATAGAAATAACCATAGGGAAAATGCACTGTCTACAAGCATTGGTTGTATAGGTATAGGGAAGTCCTCATGGTGTACTTCACCTCAGCATTTTTGCTTTGGTTGCTGTAAATATTTGTGGATCACAAACTGTTGTAGAATTGGCCATTGGACTTTTCTTTTCTCCATCCACTCAGCGATAGAGATATGTGCTAATTTTCCTACAGTGGCAATTTTATACATATTAATATCCTTCCCCTGAAAAATTCTTAGTGCATAAGCCAGTGTCCAACTCTATAGGCTTAATGCTCGTATCACCAAAGTATTTCTCCCTGCCGGTTTTGTCTTTTTTAGCATTTACATGTCTTCTGCATTTGCACAATGCCTAACTCATTGTTGACACTATTGTAAACAAATACTCCATTTATTCTAGTTGTAAACAGGATTTAACTCAACAAATCTGAAACTGGAAAGCGGGAGAATTTCTTTTCAAGTTCAAAGCAACCTTCTAATGGGGCCCTGGTTAAACGTTAACTTTGGAGTGGCTACCATTGCACCAGAAGCCACAGCACGTACAGATCTGGTAAGAGAACTCTCAGTCCTTCAACTCCAAAAGAAAACAAAAAGCCACCCCCATTGCCTCCCCCATTGCCACGTGAGTTAAAAGTATCTAATAATAGTGGTTACTTATGGAAAGACCATTGTGTACGCCATAAGTTGCAACCAGTCAACAGAGGGCAGCATACTCAAACACAGGCCCAAATTTTCAAGAGTGGCCATTAGTTTTAGAGTGCCTTGCTTGGCACATGAATTATATGTTGAGTTAAACAGGTATAATTTTATATATAGTCTGCATCCAGGTCCTTTTCCTCATCTCATAAAGAGAATCATAGAACACTTGTAATGACAAAATAAAGATATAGACATATACAGACATAGAGATATGCAGGGAGAATACATGGGATGGATTCAAAATGAATACATCAAATCACACTATTGAATACTGTTTGCACAATCTACAGACCATCATAATGTGCAGGACATCATAGGAATCTTGTGAACAATTCACAAAACAGAAAGAGTCTAAATTCATTAAAGAGGTTATTTTCTGCAAGCTTTTGTCTCAGCTGTTAGATATGTGTGTGTCAGGGAGAGTGAAAGGAATGATAGTGATTTGTCAGCAGAAATACCACATTATCCAGCCATATATTCCACTGCCGATCTGTCTGTTCCTAGGCTCTGTAATAAATGACCATCTCATTTTACTTTGGGAAGCAGCACATCTACAGTGCTTGGATAAAGTTGCAGCTAATTGAAAGCAGTGTTTCAGAAGTCACCACCATCCATAATGATCTACTTAAAGCCCTGCTACATCATGTAATCTTGAAAGCAGGTGAAGTTCTCATCCTGCTGCAAACATTATACACCCGATACTATATCATCCTCCATACTTACTCCCTTCCTGAGGTTTGGCTTTACTAGTAACTGAAATAACAATATGTAGACCTAAGCTTTCTTCTGAAGCTTGGCAGTTCCCAGAGCGTCCCCTTTTTGTCCTGGGTCTTCTGCTTCAGAGGCTTGTTCCAACTCCTTTTAACATCCTATATGGAGATAACAGGATCCACTTACCAGTATGAGCAGCAGTAATACACTAGATCAGTGTTTCCCAAACTTGGGACGCCGCTTGTGTAGGGAAAGCCCTTGGCAGGCCGGTTTGTTTACCTGCCCGGTCCGCAGGTTCGGCCGATCGCGGCTCCCACTGGCCGCAGTTCATTGCTCCAGGCCAATGGGAGCTGCAGGAAGTGGCAGCCAGTATGTCCCTCGGCGCTTCTAGATCTTTGTAGAGAGTTCTAGCACATAAGTGTAGGCTGGCTCGGAGGAACCCTGCATCCACATGCGGGGCCCTAGAACTTGCCAGCTTGTTACATATGGCTACAGTATGAGATGTCCTGAGATCTCATCAAAATTCCTGACAGGATTTTGAAACAACCGAAGAGGGAACACTCTGAAATAGATTCATAGATTCTAGGACTGGAAGGGACCTCGAGAGGTCATTGAATCCAGTCCCCTGTCCTCATGGCAGGACCAAATACTGTCTAGACCATCCCCGATAGACATTTATCTAACCTACTCTTAAATATCTCCAGAGATGGAGATTCCTCCCTAGGCACTTTATTCCAGTGTTTAACCAACCTGACAGTTAGGAACTTTTTCCTAATGTCCAACCTAAACCTCCCTTGCTGCAGTTTAAGCCCATTGCTTCTTGTTCTATCTTTAGAGACTAAGATGAACAAGTTTTCTCCCTCCTCCTTATGACACCCTTTTACATACCTGAAAACTGCTATCATGTCCCCTCTCAGTCTTCTCTTTTCCAAACTAAACAAACCCAATTCTTTCAGCTTTCCTTCATAGATCATGTTCTCTAGACCTTTAATCATTCTTGTTGCTCTTCTCTGGACCCTCTTCAATTTCTCCACATCTTTCTTGAAATGCTGTGCCCAGATCTGGACACAATACTCCAGTTGAGGCCTAACCAGCGCAGAGTAGAGAGGAAGAATGACTTCTCGTGTCTTGCTCACAACACAACTGTTAATGCATCCCAGAATCATGTTTGCTTTTTTTGCAACAGCATCACACTGTTGACTCATATTTAGCTTGTGGTCCACTATAACCCCTAGATCCCTTTCTGCCGTACTTCTTCCTAGACAGTCTCTTCCCATTCTGTATGTGTGAAACTGATTGTTCCTTCTTAGGTGGAACACTTTGCATTTGTCTTTATTTATTAAACTTCATCCTGTTTACTTCAGACCATTTCTCCAATTTGTCCAGATCATTTTGAATTATGACCATATCCTCCAAAGCAGTTGCAATCCCTCCCAGTTTGGTATCATCCGCAAACTTAATAAGCGTACTTTCTATGCCAATATCTAAGTCGTTGATGAAGATATTGAACAGCGCCAGTCCCAAAACAGACCCCTGCGGAACCCCACTTGTTATACCTTTTCAGCAGGATTGGGAACCATTAATAACTACTCTCTGAGTATGGTTATCCAGCCAGTTATACACCCACCTTATAGTAGCCCCATCTAAGTTGTATTTGCCTAGTTTATTGATAAGAATATCATGCGAGACCGTATCAAATGCCTTACTAAAGTCTAGGTATACCACATGCACCGCTTCTCCCTTATCCACAAGACATGTTATCCTATCAAAGAAAGCTATCAGATTGGTTTGACATGATTTGTTCTTTACAAATCCATCCTGGCTATTCCCTATCACCTTACCACCTTCCAAGTGTTTGCAGATGATTTCCTTAATTACTTGCTCCATTATTTTCCCTGGCACAGAAGTTAAACTAACTGGTCTGTAGTTTCCTGGATTGTTTTTATTTCCCTTTTTATAGATGGGCACTATATTTTCCCTTTTCCAGTCTTCTGGAATCAATCCTGTCTCCCATGATTTTCCAAAGATAATAGCTAGAGGCTCAGATACCTCCTCTATTAGCTCCTTGAGTATTCTAGGATGCATTTCATCAGGCTCTGGGGACTTGCAGGCATCTAACTTTTCTAAGTGATTTTTAACTTGTTCTTTTTTTATTTTATCTTCTAAACCTACCCCTTTCCCATTAGCATTCACTATGTTAGGCATTCCTTCAGACTTCTCGGTGAAGACTGAAACAAAGACGTCATTAAGCATCTCTGCCATTTCCAAGTTTCCTGTTACTGTTTTCTTCCTCCTCACTGAGCAGTGGGCCTACCCTGTCCTTGGTCTTCCGCTTGCTTCTAATGTATTGATAAAAGGTCTTCTTGTTTCCCTTTATTCCCGTAGCTAGTTTGAGCTCATTTTGTGCCTTTCCCTTTCTAATCTTGCCCCATGCATTCCTGTGTTGTTTGCCTATATTCATCCTTTGTAGTTTGTCCTAGTTTCCATTTTTTATATGACTCCTTTTTATTTTTTAGATCATGCAAGATCTCGTGGTTAAGCCAAGATGGTCTTTTGCCACATTTTCTATCTTTCCTACCCAGCGGAATAGCTTGCTTTTGGGCCCTTAATAGTGTCCCTTTGAAAAACTGCCAACTCTCCTCAGTTGTTTTTCCCCTCAGTCTTGATTCCCATGGGACCTTACCTATCAGCTCTCTGAAATCCATTGTCTCTATTTTTCTGTACTCCCTTCTAGCCTTCCTTAGAATTGTGAACTCTATGATTTCATGATCACTTCCACCCAAGCTGCCTTCCACTTTCAAATTCTCAACGAGTTCCTCCCTATTTGTTAAAATCAAATCTAGAACAGCTTCCCCTCTAGTAGCTTTTTCAACCTTCTGAAATAAAAAGTTGTCTGCAATGCAGTCCAAGAACTTATTGCATAGTCGGGGCCCAGCTGTGTTATTTTCCCAACATATATCTGGATAGTTGAAGTCCCCCATCACCACCAAATCTTGGGCTTTGGATGATTTTGTTAGTTGTTTAAAAAAAGCCTAATCTAAGCTAGATTTCCCACTAGGTTCAAGGCAAGCAGAAATAGATAAAAATTTAGCTGGAACTGTGTACATACACCTCTACCCCGCTATAACGCGACCTGATATAACACAGGTTCGCGTATAGTGCAGTAGCTAGCAGCGGGGCTCCGGTGGCGCTTTAAAGGGTCCGGGGCTCCGGCTGCTGCGGGGAGCCCAAGGCCCTTTAAATCACTGCTGGAGCCCTGCCGCTGCTATCTCGATATAACGGGGTTTCAGCTATAACGCGGTAGGGATTTTTGGCTCCCCACAACCGCGTTATAGCGGGGTAGATGTGTATATACAAGCAATGAAGACATAATCATCAACATTGGTATTAGTTCAGTATCAAGTATGAAGGCTGTCTACACAGGGACTTAGGTTGGCTTAACTATGTTGCTCAGGGGTGTGGATTTTTCACACCCCTGAGAGATGTAGCTGGGTCAGCTTTGAAGTGTAAACCAGGATCAGGTCTCATAGTCATTAAAATTTTCAAGGCAATTTTTGTGGGAATTTGAGTACTAATTATGATGTCCTGATCACATCCCCAGCTGGGCAGTTACATTCCCTTGAAAGTGGTACTCAGATAAGTGTTTTTTCACTTTGTTCTGACCTGTTTTACAGTATTGCTATGTGTTGCTACTTCTTTTCACCTCACATATGGCTGTTTTGATGCTGGGTGATGTGATCCCTAGACTTGCAGAGACATTTGCACTAAGGACTACGTCCAATAGGCCATCCCCTCTCATAGAGAGCACTCTGGAACTATGTGTGAGCTTGTGGAATTCCCATCCAACACCAAATAAGAAGCTACACACTTAGAGTCAAAACATTTCCTTTAATGAAGAAAATTCCAAGACAGCACTACACGAATCCCAGGCTATGCTGCTCCTAGGATTCCTTCCCAAAGGACCATCTGTTCCAGACGCTAGAGTTCTTCTACCCGAGGGACAACTCCCACCTCCCTTATACTAAGAGAGGTGTCTAATAAGCCACATGAACACCAAATGATTCAGCAGTCATTAACCTGCATCTCCCTGCGGGATTCTAGTACCTGCTAAAGGATCGGTGGGTAATAGGGAAAGCTTGCTACCCTGATATTGTATACCCAGGATTTCCAGCACCATTTTAATTCAACCACTTTGGCAGTCTCTCTAGGAGCCACTTTGCTCAAGACCATTTCACTGTAGGTTGTAAATCAGTGACTACAACTCTTTGGGATCTTTGTATGAAATGGTCTATATAAATGTCACTCATTATAATTTATTCCTGCCAATCTTGAAAAGAGTGAGTGAATGTCCTGCATTGCGTTCCGTTACAGAACATGTAACGTAAATAGCTGTGGGCTGGTATCTAGGGATTTTGGCCAAGTATATCTTGTATTTCATACCTAGGCTGGCAGACTGCAGTTTTTACAATCATACTGAGAAATGGTACAAATTATAAGTGACTAAACCCTCTACACAGGATTCAACAGGCAAATAGGCAGCCCCCACTGGCACATGCAGCAATAATCAGGAACTAGCTGGGGCACTTTAAGAGGTAGAATTACTTCAGCATCTAAATATGCTGATGTGATAGAAGTTGATGCCTCCCCATCCTCAGCAGCTGATGCCATTGCACTTTCTTGCATTATAGGGGAGGGGTGTTCACATAAGATATTTTTCATGGCATATCACATTCTCTCAGGTCTTGGACTCAAATGCACAACTCGGGCAAATATGCAACCAAGTAATTTTCTCCCTTTCCCTGGGCACAAGTCAGGAAGAGGCAACAAGAGATTTAATGCAACTGTTAGAATTTGCATTCTATTTTCTTCCCCAAGTTCCCCTAGTAAATATGCTTCCCTTAAAATATACTTGAAACTACAAAAAGTTCATCTCACACTGCTTTCCATCCAGAATGTTTTTCCAGTGGATGCTGACTGAAAGTACTGTAAGATGACAAGTATATGTTTATGACATGAGTATATATCATGCACACCTTTCAGACAATGTATTGTCTCTCTTTTTTAACTTTGTTGCTTTTATTCCATCTCACCATTTATCCCTGACCATTTTCTTTTATAGTAATATTGGACCAAATGATACTGTTAGTCTCACTAGTTCAGAGTAACTCCAGTATTAAATCGAGTTACCCTTTCTCAGGTAGTGTCAGTAAGTCATACTGTATACCTTGTGTATTTTATGATTAGCATTAATAAATAAGAGTTATACATTAAGGTTTCCATTGGGTCAAATATACTCTGGATATACGGCAATACTTCTTAGAGAACAATTTGATCTCTTGACTGAAATTTTCAACCGTGGCTAGTGATTTGGGGTGATCAACTTGAGACTTCTTAAAGGGGCGTGATTTTTAGAAAGTGCTGAGTACCCACCAGGTATGAGACACAGCTGGGAGGGGCCATTCCATCTGTGAAACAGAATATGGGACCAGTCCTGCTCTCATTGAAGTCAATGGCAGAAGTCTCAATTACTTTGATGTGGCAGAAGCAGATCCCATGAGCCAGATTTTCTGCTGGTGTAACATCAGCAGAGAATTTGACCGTATTTCTTCAGGGCTCTAAGTAAGATCTAATTATGTAGGTAAACTACCACAATCTCTGACAACCATTTTTCAATCACCCATCCTGTTTGGGTTATTTCCTCCCCCTTGCACCCTACAGTAGAGTGGTTGTTTCTCTCTAAAACCCAGCTTTACTTTTGTGTCATGCCCACATTGTGGAATGCATCTAAGCCATTAAATATTTGAAAAGAGGCTTTTCCCAGAGCTCTCTGATTATTAAAACCTGTAAAGTATTCAAGAGTTGAATATTCATAGTTTATTTGTTGTCACTCTTTCTTGGACTCATTACAGACAGACATTTTGTACATCATTCCTAAAATCAGAACCCTATTAAAAGAGAATGGAGGCATTGACTCAAAATGTAAAATACTTCCCTTTATTGTTTCCTTTTGTAATGAATTCAAGTTTCACCCTCCTCATTCCAATCCCTGATATATCCAGTGAGAGACGAATCTAGTCTGTTTTATTCTAAAGGTAAATTTCTCCCTTAGAGCACATCATGCTGCCGTATTGAGGGCACACAATGGGATGCACAACTACACAATGGGGAAATAACTGGCTAGGTGGTAGTACTGCTGAAAAAGGTCTGGGGGTTATAGTCAATCACAAATTGAATACGAATCAACACTGTGATGCCATTGCGAAAAAGGCTAATATCATTCTGGGGTGTATTAACAGGAGTGTTGATGTAAGACACAGGGGATAATTGTCCCACTCTACTCAGCACTGGTGAGGCTTCAGATGGAGTATTGTGTCCAGTTCTGGGCAACACACTTTAGGAAAGATGTGAACAAACTGGAGAGTCCAGAGGAGAGAAACCAAAATGATAAAAAGTTTAGAAAACTGACCTATGAAGAAAAACTGGATACATTTAGTCTTAAAAAAAGAGGACTGAGAAGGGCCTGATAACAGTCTTCAAAAATGTTAAAGGCTGTTACAAAGAGGAAGTTGATCAATTGTTCTCCATGTCCACTGAAGACAGAAGAAGAAGTAGTGGGCTCAATCTGCAGCAAGGGAGATTTAGGTTAGATATTAGAAAAACCCTTTCTAAGTACACCGCTACCTCGATATAACGCGACCCGATATAACATGAATTCAGATATAACGCGGTAAAGCAGTGCTCCGGGAGGGGGGGGGGCTGCGCACTCCAGTGGATCAAAGCAAGTCCAATATAACGCGGTTTCACCTATAACGCGGTAAGATTTTTTGGCTCCCGAGGACAGCGTTATATTGAGGTAGAGGTGTATAAGGGTTGTTAAGCTCTAGAATAGGCTTCCAAAGGATCAGCGGCGGCTCCAGGCACCAGCGCTCCAAGCGCCTGCCTGGGGTGGCAAGCCACGGGGGGGCGCCCTGCCGATCCCTGCGAGGGCGGCAGTCAGGCTGCCTTCAGCGGCACGCCTGCGAGAGGTCCACCGGTCCCGCGGATTCGGCGGCAATTCGGCAGCAGGTACGCCAAAGCCGAGGGACCGGTGGACCTGCCGCAGCCATGCCGCCGAATCTGCGGGACCAGGGACCTCCTGCAGGCAAGCCGCTGAAGGCGGCCTGCCTGCCGTGCTTGGGGCGGCAAAAAAGCTAGAGCCGCCCCAGCAAAGGAGGTTGTGGAATCCCCATCATTTCAGGTTTTTAAGAACAGGTTGGACAAACACCAATTAGGGATGGACTTCATGACTTCTCGAGGTCTCTTCCAGCCCTATGTTCCTATGATTCTGTGATTCTGTAACAATGTCCCTTACAGAAACAGACAAGTAACAAATACAAAGTGGCTTGGGAAATGACTTAATTTTACCACCAGATTACCAAATCAAAATTAATCAGAGAGAAAGGGAGAAAATAAAAACCAAAAAACCCAACCCAACCAACAAAAAACACTGAGCAGGACCTTGCTCCTCATATAAAATGAGAACATTAGTTCAAGTCTTGGCTGTCGAATTTGAAGAGTTCTTCTTTACAAAAAAAAATCTGAAATTATGCCAGTAGAATGAATCCTGGCTAACCCATTGAACACAACAAATTGGTAAGCATGGTTTATGCGGCTACAATCCTGTTTTAAGCATGAGATTTCTGCCTAACTGCCTGCTAGGGGACAGAGCTGCGATTCAAAACAGAGCAAGATGTTCTTTGCCTTCTCCCTCATGAGACGTTAGACCCAATTCTCATCTTATACCAGTGGACATCAGGAATAATTTAATCAAAGTCAATTGAGCTACACTGTAAAACTAGTACCACAGAGATCAGAATCAGGCCTTTTATATTTGTTTTTATTTATATGGGACGAGATTCTGATTGCCACGCAACCTTACTCCATATGTAGCCTCATTTAAATCAGAGTTTTTTGGGAATAAGGTACTAATCAGCTTAAGTAATAGTATTGATTCTAGCCGTTATTGTTTCCCCCGATCTAAAATAAACTCATCTGGATGGAAAGTGTATGCTTTGCTCATGAGAAAAAGTGAAATTTAGACAAAATTCCCCCAATAAATTCTAAACTTTTGTCTCTCCCCAACGTTAGGGATTAAATGTATTTAAGTGAGTTAACCAAAAATTGGGACTGATTTTCCTCTCACTTTCCTGGGTGTAAATGAGGTTTTATTCTATTAATTTCAACTAAGCCACTAACTTTCATATTTAGCATAATGGTCATTGACACAGTGTACAATATATGCCCATTCAAATTGACTGGTTTGATACTTCAGATGTGGAACAAAACCTTTTTTTTTTTTTTTTTAAATGTGATTTTAAAACCTGTTCAGAGGAAGTTTTATCTAGTGACTAAAACTGGGAAATTGGAGGCAGTACTCCCTGTTTGTACTTACCCGCTGGAAGAATCAGTACCAACGTTTATAAAAATGGACACAACACCCAAATGTCAATTTCATCAGATTCCAAGGATTTTAGAAGTCTGTCTTCTCCACACTCAGCACTCATACACAAGTCCCAAATCTTCCTAGGATTTATTCAGATCTGCTACTATAGCATGCATGCAGTTATACATGTAGGTACATTATGTGTTTTGATTGTATACATTAATTCCCTTCTACTTATATGATATTCAATCCCTCACTTAATCCAGAATGCTTCATAACAGCATGAATGGCTAAATGGTTTGGGTTTGTAAGGGTTTGTTTTTGTTTTGTTTTGTTTTGCATGCACTGAGCTGTGTTTTCCTTTCAAAAGGAATCATATAAAGGCTCCATTGTGGATTTTCAATTCACTAAATGGACAAAGATATGCAGTGAATCTGCATCACATGCCAAACATCACTACCACAGAAACTATGGAATTGCTAATTGCATTCCTGGAGTCTGCTGAATATACAGAAGGAGAGACAAACTCTTCCTTCCAGGCATAAGAGCAAGAATTAATAGAGACAGACAGATCGCGAAGGATTAATAAAGCATATTAAAAGGAGAGGAGAGGCCGTTTTGTTATGCTGCAGTCAAAGCAACAACAACTAGTCTTCACGGCTCTGATGACATAGAACATTTCCCAGCCCATTCTCTACCATCCTATCCATTTCTGTGCCCCATGTATCGAGTCCACCTGATGCACTTTATCAAGGTTTCCGAACATGGGAAACATTTGGGCAAGAGCACATTCTCAAAGTGAGAGAGACCTAGCTATCAGCTGCAGTGACAGCTGCAGTTAATTCCTCTCTGTACAAATGCTGACCTTTTGTCTCCAATGTGTTACTTCTAGTGAAAACATCAAAATCCAACTGTTTTATTTACATGGACAGAAGGGCAGGGACCATGGCCAGAGCTCTCTCAAGTACTCTTAGGGATAACAATAATCAAAGAAGAGGTCACAGTGGGAAAACTTGAGTGATATGGTATGCAGGCCACTAATTGATATTGGGCAAACAATTGCCTCACTGCTGTGCTGGTTCATTCATGTAAACTAAGTGCTGAACACTATGCAGTAGATAACATGAGACATACAAAGTTGACCTTTCAGCTGAATCACTAAAAGCTGCAGTAGATTAATTTCATCCATGCATCAAGGGCTGTATTCTCTCCACAGAGTAGAGAGAACCACAAACCTTGTATCTGGATTCAGATCCAAATATGCTTGGAGTTTGGTACTCAGATCTGGGGTTTTTGACTCATCCTGTTACGGAGACAGAGGCCACTGAGATCAGCATCTGAAATGCTGCAGAGTTTGGGTCTAGAGTTCTGGTTTAGTTCCATCTCGGCTTCATTCATACTCTAAAGTCAGAGGGACCTTTATGATAATCTCCTGCATAACACAGGCCATCAAATTTCATCCATATACTTTCATACTATGAAGTGTAAACTGACCTGAAAAGGCAGAATGCCCACACATATATTTCAGTACTATAGTGTCTTCCTTACAATACTAAAATCACTCACTGTTGGGCTACATACCATGGAAGCTCTACAGTTCTACATGCATACAGGAAAGGAGTCCAAGCAGCATCTGAACTGCTACATGCTTTCTTGAAGCCTATATAATGCAATAATACCTTGCAATTACATAGCGCCTTTCATCCAAGTAACTCAAGTCACTTTACAAACATTAAATTCATTACTCCTCACAACATCCCTGTTAGGCAAGTATTTATACTACCCTTTTTACAGCTGTCTAAACTGAGGTACAGAGAGGTTAAGTCACTTGCCCACACAATGAGTTGGGGATATAGGATCCAAGTGTGCTGACTCACTGTCTAGCTCTGCTCACTAGACAGAACTTCCTCTGTACTTTGATTTTAAAAACCCATTTTGACTAATACACTCCATTCCACCTGGAAAGTATCAGTGCATCAAGTTTTAGTCTGAATACATCATGTTTTATACAACATATGCAGTATAAGAAGATTACACTAGTAATAGCTCACAGTTTTATAGCCCTTTACATAGAGTTGGAACTAGAGGTGCTGCAGTGCGGCTTGAAGCGGTCTCCATCCTGTACAGGGTTTACAATTTGGTTCAATGGCTCTCAGCACCACCACTGTACAAATTGTTCCAGCACCTTTTCTAGCCTTTTAAATCCTGAGGTATCTCAAAAGGCTCTGACAGACCATATATAAAGTGTTCACTTCAGCCACCTCTCAGGTAGAAGAGAATATTTCTTAAATAGCACACAGCAACGCTGCACAACAGTTTGCTACAGGAAGCGAAGAATCACATCCAACGGCAGGGCTACTGACAAAGGATTTGTCTACACACTAAGTGGAAGTGTGATTGTAGCTAGCACAGGTAGCCATACCCACATTAGCTTTAATCTACCTAGCACAAGTGCACAGTACTGAAGATGCGGCAGCATGGGCATCAGCACCAGCTAGCAACCTGAGTACTTCCCCAGTGAGCCTGTACTGCCCATGCTGCCATATCTTCACTCCTGTGGTTACCCACACTAGCTGGATTAAAGCTAGCACAGTTATGCCTACCCATGCTTCAGTTATACCTTTACCTGCAGTGTAGACATACTGAAAGAGAAGATAGATGGAGATTAAAAAAAAAAATCAAAAAAACGAAGTGGAGTTTAATACACTTCAAAATAATCCTGTGCTACATCCTTTCCCTCCTCCCTCTTTTATATGTAAGGGGCCAGATCCTCAACTAGTGCAAATCAGCATAGCTCCACCGACTTTAACAAACTGATGCAAGACAAAATAGATATAAGCAAGAATTAAACCACCATTAGAGCTTCTACATGTGTGGTTTGAATCAAACGACTTGAACTGATTCATTTCTCTAATACAGACAAAGCCACAGTCAAGGTGCAAATCAAACGAAGTTATAGGGCTTGATTCTAAATCACACCAAGGCCCTTTTATATGCTTTGGAAGTGTAAAGGGGCCCTAAAGTGGGTTTCAGTGTCAGGGTAGTGTGAAGGGGCCTTACTGTAAATGAGAATCATGCCCACTAAAATCAATGAATTTACATCAAGCATTCATCACTAAAGCAAAGATATGTAAAGTTAAGGATCAAAGGTCATCCTCAGGGGCGTCTTGATATACACTCCTGACATTGACATCAATGGGTGTTAAATATGCATACTGAGGAACAAACAGATCCCTGAAACCGCCTTTTGTGCTTAGGGTTGTAACTTACATGTTTCTTTAGAGCTTGCAGATCTAAGAGATCGCTACTATACAGATGCACAACAAGAGACACTGAGAATGGAATGTCAACAGTAGCTCTTGAGTTTTCTTGCTTTTGTAGCTTAAATGTGACTTTATTTTTTTTTGTTTCTTTTTTGCCCTCTACAGCATCAACAAAGAAAAACTGCTAAAATCCTATGGCCCATTTCATGGCCCTAGACCTGTGCATGCAAAGGGACCGGCCTGGCCACCTCCAATCTCAATCTAGTCCCTGTAGAGGCTTCTCTTTGGTGTCTGGGTCTGCACTGAGGAGGGAGGTCGAGACTAGAGGAGGGGTCAAGGAATGCTCATAGTCTCTCCTGTGGCCCTGAAAGGATACTGGGACAGGTGTGGGTGGAAATCTCTGATTGGATCCTTGTGAATGTTTCCTCCTACAGAGACCTGTCCTGCAGGTTTTACCATTGCAGGAGGATGAGCTGGGCCTGAGGTACACTTCCCTGAGATT
The DNA here is from genome assembly GCF_011386835.1 of Chrysemys picta bellii. NCBI lineage: Eukaryota > Metazoa > Chordata > Testudines > Emydidae > Chrysemys > Chrysemys picta. The sequence continues at coordinate 63,132,215 of NC_088800.1, forward strand.
ACATCAGCTTCAGTCTGGACACAGTAGACATCTATGGAAATGGATATACTGTGTGGCCCAGTGAAGCTACGAGTGCCAATAGGCATCTACAGCAAACTTCCAATAACATATATCACTGCTGTTATCAGTGGAGGAGCTATATCTGACCTGATAAAATGCCATGAATGCAATTGGTACAGAAGAGGAACAAGGAAGAAATGACTATACCAATCTCTGCTGTTTTTTTGTTACTTTCTTTCTACATCCTCTCCTTGTTTATCCATACTATTCTTTCCCCTTCCAGCTTTTTGCGACATAGTTAGAATGACGCAACGTCAGTGTAGACACTGTGCTTGGCTATGTTGCCCTAATTGGCCTCCAGGGGAAATCCCACAATGCCCATCCTGACTGCTCTGGTCAGCACTTTGAACTATGCTGCCCTGAAGGCACCTGTGGCGGGGCGAGTGCCCCACCCCCATGTGAGAGGGGACTAGAGTAGGCCAGAACAGCTGCACAGGCCGGCAGCCAATGAAAAAAGGGCTTACTGGGGGCCAATCAGAGCCAAGATGGGAGACAGCCAATCAGGGCTCGGCTTGGCCCTATATAAAGGCTGCCCAGGAAGGGAGCAGGGAGTCTGTCCCAGATTTTCATGGGGGAAGGTCTGTCTCCAGAGCAGGAGACCAGCACCTCGGACAGAGCAGTGCTGGGCAGGCTCAGCGGGAGCACAGTAGGGCTCCAGCCCAAAACCTGCCAGACTGCGGGCCCTGAGAGAAAGGGCCTAGAGGGTGCGAGGGGCCAGAGGGGAAGTGGCCCAGGGACAGTTGGACAAGGGGAGAGAAGGAGGGCAGGGAGGCTGCCACTAGAGGGCAGTGACCTGAAGAGGACGCTGCCGAGCGGGGAGCAACGCGGGCCCAGACTCCAGCAGGGAACAGATGACGGACGGGACACCACCAGCAGAGGGCCCTCCCCATGGACTGAGCTAATCCCCGGATCAACCAGCAGGGGGTGCTAGGTGGTGAGTCCCAACCCTGCTACACACCCCTCCCTCATTTAAAGGCCTCGGAATTTTTGAAATTCTTCTTCCTGTTTGCTCAGGGTGCACAGTTCACACAGCATCTTCCCAGCTGACTATGCTGGCTTTCTGCAGCAGACACTCTCCTGTGTGGAGCACACCAGAGCTGTTGGATCTGCTGAGTCTATGGGGAGAGGAGGCTGTGCAGTTAAAGCTTCATTCCAGCCATAGGAACCTTGATATCTATGGGCCCACTGCTAATGGCATGCAGGAGAAGGGCATGAGAGGGACACGCAGCAGTGCTGTGCCAAGATCAAGGAGCTGAGGCGAGCATACCAGAAGGCAAGGGAGGCCAACCGTTGCTCTAGTGCGGCGCCGAAGACATGCCGCTTTATAAGGAGCTGCATACCATCCTTAGCAGCTACCTTACCTCCACCACCAAGAGCCCCGTGGATACTTCGGGGGTACTGGATACTTTGAAGCCAGAGGCCAGCGGACTCAACCCCGATGATGAAGTGGTGGACGAGGAAGTGGAGCTGGAGGATGATGTGGAGCAAAGGGCAGGGTGGTCTGGTGGCACAGCAAGTGAGGACCCCTTTTCCACTCCGGGGGGTCTAGCCAGTCCCAGCACTCTGGCTCTGGCATGCAGGAGAGGGGAGCTTTCGTAAGGGCTCATTTTGCTTTGATACCGAATGGTGAGAGGAGATTGAGCTCTCATGTACTAGAGGAGGGATAAGGGACAGACTTTAACAAGAGACCCTGTCCATCTACGCACTCCTCCACACTGGTGGAGCACCTTCATCAGATAAGGTGGCGAACCAGGAGGAATAAGGAGGATATGTTTTGTGAGGTGCTGCAGTCAACAGATGCCTGGAGGGAGACAATTAATGAAAGACTGAGGCTGGATAGCCTGGAAAGGATTCGGGGGCAGGAGTGGATGATAAAGCTCCTGGAGGGCCAGTCAGAGATGATGAAGTCCCTCATTATCCTGTAATCTGAGAACATCCATGCACAATTCCCCCTGCAGAACTCCAGTCCATGCCATCCCCAAACTCCCGCACCACAGTCCTCGTGTGTTCCCAGTCCCTCACAGTGCACCATGCAATCCACACCTAGGGACCGGAGTTTCCCAAAGAAAGCTGGAGTTACACACCACTGTGAGAACCCTAACCTGTGAGACTACTCCTCATTGTCATGTTCCTTGTTTGACCAAAAATTTGTCCTGTTATTAAACGTGAGTCTTGGAAATAAAATTAGTCTTTATTTGTTAGTTACTAACATCAGTTAGTGCTAACATTGAAACACAGTGGCAATAGATAGGATTATTTGCTCACTACAATTAACGTTCAGGAAGCAAGCTCTACAGGGGTAATTCAAGGCAACAAGTTATCATTGCCTGACCAAATGCCTCCCATAAAGACACATTTACTGGGAATCATTGTCAAAATGCTCCTTCAAAGCCTTCCTGATTAGAATAGCCTCCCACTGCGCCTCTCTAATTGTCCTAGTGTCTGGCTGCTCAAAATCTGAAGCCAGCCAATCAGCCTCAGCGGTCCATCCCTGGAGAAACATTTCCCCCATTGCTTAGCAAATAATATGTAGAGTACAGCAGGCTGCAATGACCATCAGAATATTTTCCTCTTTGAGGTCTAACTGGCCAAAAAGACAGCACCAGCGACCTTTTACTCGGCCAAAGTATTCAACGGTCATTTGGCACCTGCTGAACTTGTTGTTGAAGCACTCCTTCCTGCTGTCCAGTTTCCCGGTGTAAGGTTTCATGAGTCATGGGAGCTAGAGGTGGGCGGGGTCTCCAAGGATCACTATGGGCATTTGCTCATCCCCTATTGGAATCTTCTAGAAAGAAAGTCCCAGCCTGCAGCTTTCTATATAGTCCACCGTTCCTAAAGATGCATGCATCATGCACCTTCCCTGACCACCCTGCATTGATGTCAGTGAAACGGCTCTGGTGATCCACCAGTGCCTGCAAGACCATGGAGAAATAGCCCTTTCAGTTGATGTACTCTGTCGCAAGATGATCGGAGGCCAAAATTGGGGTATGTGTACCATCTATCGCCCCATTGCAGTTAGGGAATCCCATTGCCTCAAAGCCATCAATTATTTCTTGCACATTATTGAGAGTCACAGTCCTTTATAGCAGGAGGTGATTAATGGCCCTGCACACTTGCATCACCGCAACCCCCACGGTGGATTTCCAACCCCAAACTGATTCACAACTGACGAGTAGCAGTCTGGAGTTGCCAGCTTGCACACAGCGATTGCCACTCACTTTTCCACAGTGAGGGCAGCTCTCATTCTGGTGTCCTTGCAGCACAGTGCTGAGGCGAGCTCCACACACAGTCTCGTGAAGGTGGATTTGCGCATTCAAGAGTTCTGCAGCCCCTGCTTGTCATCCCATACATGCATTACAATATGATCCCGCCACTCAGTGGCTTGTTTCCCTAGCCTAGTACTAATGGTCCACCGTGTGCAGCTGTTCCGTGAATGCCAGCAGCAATCTTGAATTATTTGTTTTCATGGCAGACATCACCAATTCACTCTCTGCTTCGCAGCTCATGAAATACTACAGGACCAGCCATGTTGTGTTGTGTTCATAAGGCTCATCATTAGCTCAGGGTCCATGCTGTCAGGCTGAGGTGGCAGGCACACAGTTTACAAGGGCAGTTGAAAAACGGCACAAAACGAAGTAGGAGGCCCATGGAATGATGGGACGGGAAGAACTGCATCACAGGACAGGAAGCACGTCCCCATGAGGCATCACAATCCATTCCCAGAGCTCCCAGTTCAGAGGGTGGAACGTTGCACAGTGGGATAGCTATCCACAATGCAATGCTCTCTCTGTCATTACTCAATAGCACCCACAGTGGTTTAGGTGCTTTGCAGAATAGGTAAGAAGACAATCTAGCCAGATAGTGCACTTAGCAGAGATGAGATATATCAAAAAGCAGCATGACTGAATAAGAAGTTTCGCACATTTTGTTTGTTCCGCGGTTTATGTCAGAATTGTTTAAGATTTTCCCATCACCTGATTAGTTAACCTCTCGATGGGCAGCAATAGGGTCTAAAGATGTCTGGGGTGGGTGGGGGGTGGGAGGGACTTAAAGTATAAAGGGTGGATTCCTGACAGAGTGAGAGAGGAGTTCCTGATGAAGAGGCTATGTGGAATTGGACCTGGAGGAATAAGAGAATAACTCAATGGGGCAGTTAGTCATGCAGCTTGGATAGAGTGAAGGACTTGGAGGAGATGTGAGTAAAACAGGATGGACAGAGAGGAGCCAAGATGCATAAAACCTTGAAGGCCAGGGGTAGGAGCTTAAATCTGATGCAGAAGGCAAGGAAAACTCGGTAGCTGGCTCAGAGTTCTGGGGTGCTTGTAGTCGAGTTTCTAGTTCTGTCCTGGATAAAATACAGAAAGAGTTACAGTGCATTTGACTAGGGGGAGAATGACTTTTTTTATCCTCTCAAATTAGTGCTCTAACTTATTCATAAATCCAAATTAGAACAGAATGTAACCACTGTATTTATAGGGAGCTTATACAAGAAAACTCTAGGATTCTTCTCACCATGGCAACTGGAAAGAAACTGCCCCATCCAAGAACATTTCCATTTTCTTCAAAACTAGTTCTTCACTGTTCTTGCTTCTCAAAAGGAATGAATTCACCCAGTTCTTGGTATAGCACTTGAAGCCTGAGTCTTAGCTAGAGTACCACTTAAAATCTTCTTGTACCATATTAACCCCAAAGCAACTGCAAACACTAACAACTTATAATTTGTGCTGCAGAAAGTTACTGAAGAATGGGATCAGTCCCTGTGAGATATCAGTAAGCTTGATTTTCCTCTGAACTGGTTTCACACCAGTCTGATGCCATTACTTCTGATATATACCAATGTGTTCAGAATCAGGCCGTTTTTTTTTTTCATTCTGGAATGCCTTGTAGATTTTTATTTTATTTTTCACTGTGGGTTTATTTTAAACATTTCATTAACATTGCATGAGAAAAATCTGTTGAAAGTTTTCTGTTGAAAGTAGACCTGCCAACTTTCTAATCACACAAAACCGAACACACTTGCCCTGCCCTTTCGAGGCCCTGCCCTTGCCCCACCCCTTCTCTGATGTCCCACCCCCACTCACTCCATCCCCCCTCCCTCTGTTGCTCACTCTCCCCCACCCTCACTCACTTGCTCATTTTTACCGGGCTGGGGCAGAGGCTTTGGGAGTTTGGGTGCAAGACGGGGCTCAAGGCTGGGGCAAGAGTGTGGGAGGGGGTGCGGGCTCCAGAAGGGAGTTTGGGTACAGGAGGGGGATCAGGGCTGGGGCAGGGGTGTGGGAGGGGATGCGGGCTCCAGGAGGGAGCTCCAGATTGGGGTAGGGGCCTCTGGGAGGCCCTTACTTCGGGGGGCTCCCCAGAAGCTGCGACATGAACCTTGGCTCCTAGTGTTATTTATTTAAAGGGCCCGAGGCTCCTGCTGCCTCTACGGTCCTTTAAATAGCGGCCGGAACCCTGCCGCCGCAGCTACCCCAAGGCTCCAGCAGCCTCCGGCGGCTATTTAAAGGGCCCGGGGCAGTAGAAGCAGGGGCACCCCAGGCAGCCGGGGGCTCTGGCAGTGGTTTAAAGGTCCCGGGGTGATAGCGGCGACCGAGCCCTGGGCCCTTTAAACTGCTGCCTGAGCCCCCAGCTGCAGCTGCTACCCCGGCGGGGGAGGGGTAGGGCACTTACCGCTACAGGGCGGGCCGGGGCTGGCTCTGACCCCCCATCCCTGCCCCTTCTGCCCGAGGCACCGCCCCTTCTGGGGGCCAGAGCCGGCCCCAACCCAGCCCCGTACCAGTAAGTCCCTATTTCTACTTTCACCCCTGGGAGCCAGGTAGGGAGCCTGCCAGGCCCATCAACCAGACTTTTAACAGCCTGGTCAGCGGGGCTGACTGGTGCCGCCAGGGTCCCTTTTTGACTAGACGTTCTGGTCGAAAACCAGACACCTGGCAACCCTAGCCGAAAGCATGAAGGAAGTTTTCATTAAGTGTTTGTGCAATCAGCTTGATACCACCCTTAATTCTGATGGACAAACAAGAAGTCACTCCCGCAGAACTACTCATAAGGTCCTTCTCTGTAGGCACTCTGCAAACAAAACATACTGAAGTGGATGGGCCAAATCCTCAGCTGGTGTACATGACATGGCTCTATTGATTTCATTGTCGCTACACTGATTTACAACAGCTGAAGATCTGGCCCAGTAACGTGGCTTTGTTGGGACGATGGAGGTGTCCTCAACTGAACTCTAGCTGCCTTCAAGAAAACACTGGAGACCCTGTCATAGGGGTATGTCTACACTGGAACTGGGAGGTGTAAATTCCATCTTGAGATACACCCACACTAGCTCTGTTCAATCTAGCATGCTAAAGAGAGAAGTGTGGTTGCCACGGCACGAGCAGCAGTAGGGGCTAGCCTCCTGGCATATGCACCTATTGCCTTAGACAGAATCATATGTGGAGAAGCTAGCCTGCAACTATACTTCTAGTTTTAGTGCACTAGCTCAATCAGAGCATGCACATGTATGTCTCCTTGAGCTGGAATTTACACATTCCAGCACTAGCATAGGCACACCCTAAGAAGGGACCTTCATAGTACCCATCCTCTGAGGCCCACAATGATGCAGTTACTAATTAAGGAAGCTTCTCAGTGACGCCACTGAAGTAGAGGTTTATTATCCCCATTTTGCAGATATGTAACTGAGGCCCTGAAAAGTGAAGGGCCTGATTTGCAGAGATGCTGAGCACCCTTGTCTCCCATTAACTTTAATTAAAAGTTGCGGGTGCACTGCATCTCTAAAGACCATGCCCCAAATGACTTGCCAGAGTTCAAACAGCAACTGAACCTTTCCAATACCTGAGCGGTAGAATTACAAATACTGTCTGTACCACTTAGTGTACTTAATCTTCAGCATGGTGACCAAACACTAACTAGTCAATCCTTACAAAACCCCAGGGCAATGGTTGGTTTGATTAGCTCCATTTGACAGTGGGAGCTCAGGGAAAAAATCAAATTACTTGGACAAGGCCAAGGGCACGGAGGGCATATTGTCAGAGCTGAGATTAGAATGCAGAAATTCCTGGCACCCAGTCTCCTGCTCATACCACTACCTTATAACTTCAACCAATGTGCTAAAGATGTGTATGGTACTTGTCAGCACTCATTCTTTTAAAATGATATGAGACAATGAAGGGGAAAATTCTGTGGTCCTTCACCAAGTAGAATTATCCATTGACTTCACAAGTAACACTGGTCTACAATTTTTGAGCAGTCGTCTGCTTCAGAGATAAAATGTGCTATTTATTATGTATTTTGATGTGCTGAATTCAAATATGACAATTAAAACAACTGATGGGCTACTGTTTCTAAGATATTTAAGTTTTTACATTTTATGTCTATGTATATTGTGTAGATAGTAGAGTTTTAATCATAAATTGTAAACCTAGGTCTTTTCATGTGTTTATGGTTGCTTTACATGATGATATTTCACCAGTCCTGTTTATGTAACACTTTAAAATCAGCAAAAGGGTTATATAAATCAAATTTATTATGAAACAAAAGGCAAAACACTATTATGTCCATAGTTTAGTCCTATTCAGTGTCTACTCGGCGCTTCTTGGCTTGTCTCTTGTATTCATTAAATGGAGCATCTCTTGTCACTGTCCAGCAATAGTCTGCAAGCACTGATGGGCTCCATTTGCCCTGATAGCGTTTCTCCATTGTTGCAATGTCCTGGTGAAATCGCTCGCCGTGCTCGTCGCTCACTGCTCCGCAGTTCGGTGGAAAAAAAATCTAGATGAGAGTACAAAAAATGTATCTTTAGTTGCAACCAAGGCTTTTGTATGCCTTGAGGAGGTTTTCCACCAACAACCTGTAGTTGTCTGCCTTGTTGTTTCCGAAAAAATGTATTGCCACTAACTGGTAGGCTTTCCATGCCGTCTTTTCCTTGCCACGCAGTGCATGGTCAAATGCATCATCTCGAAGAAGTTCACGAATCTGAGGACCAACAAAGACACCTTCCTTTATCTTAGCTTCACTTAACCTTGGATATTTTCCACGGAGGTACTTGAAAGCTGCTTGTGTTTTGTCAATGGCCTTGACAAAGTTCTTCATCAGACCCAGCTTGATGTGTAAGGATGGTAACAAAATCTTCCTTGATTCAACAAGTGGTGGATGCTGAACACTTTTCCTCCCAGGCTCCAATGACTGTTGGAGTCGCCAATCTTTCTTGATGTAGTGGGAATCTCTTGCACGACTATCCCATTCGCAGAGAAAACAGCAGTACTTTGTGTATCCAGTCTGAAGACCAAGCAAGAGAGCAACAACCTTCAAATCGCCACAAAGCTGCCACTGATGTTGGTCATAGTTTATGCACCTCAAAAGTTGTTTCATGTTGTCATAGGTTTCCTTCATATGGACTGCATGACCAACTGGAATTGATGGCAAAACATTGCCATTATGCAGTAAAACAGCTTTAAGACTCATCTTCGATGAATCAATGAACAGTCTCCACTCATCTGGATTGTGAACGATGTTGAGGGCTGCCATCACACCATCGATGTTGTTGCAGGCTACAAGATCACCTTCCATGAAGAAGAATGGGACAAGATCCTTTGGACAGTCACGGAACATGGAAACCCTAACATCACTTGCCAGGAGATTCCACTGCTGTAGTCTGGAGCTCAAGAGCTCTGCCTTACTCTTGGGTAGTTCCAAATCCCTGACAAGGTCATTCAGTTCACCTTGTGTTATGAGGTGTGGTTCAGAGGAGGAGGATGGGAGAAAATGTGGGTCCTGTGACATTGATGGTTCAGGACCAGAAGTTTCATCCTCTTCCTCTTCCTCGTCTGACTCAAGTGAGAATGATTCTTGTGCATCAGGAACCGGCAGTCCTTCTCCGTGGGGTACTGGGCGTATAGCTGATGGAATGTTTGGATAATGCACAGTCCACTTTTTCTTCTTTCACACACCTTTCCCAACTGGAGGCACCATGCAGAAGTAACAATTGCTGGTATGATCTGTTGGCTCTCTCCAAATCATTGGCACTGCAAAAGGCATAGATTTCCTTTTCCTGTTCAACCACTGGCGAAGATTTGTTGCACAAGTGTTGCAGCATATGTGTGGGGCCCATCTCTTGTCCTGATCTCCAATTTTGCAGCCAAAATAAAGATGATAGGCTTTCTTAACCATAGTGGTTATACTGCGCTTTTGTGATGCAAAAGTCACTTCACCACAAACATAGCAGAAGTTATCTGCACTGTTCACACAAGTACGAGGCATCTCTGCTCACTTTGGCTAAACAGAAATGTGTCCCTTTGCAAAATCAAACACTGACAAATAAGAGAGCACGACACTGTATGATTTCTAGAGCTGATATAGGGCAATTTGTTCGGCAGAGTGATGTAAGCTTCCTTATGATTGCATCAACCATGACTTCTAGGAATAACATGATGCAATTCATATCATGTATGACGCAATACCAGCTTCAGATTGCATCATTCATTGTTTTGCCTAAAAAGCAAGTATTGTCCAAACCCAGTCATAGATTTATTCATAGACCCAGTCAAAGATGTATTTTAGTCATTTCTGGTTTAAATTTAAATCCCTTCCCTTTATAACTCACTTATCCTCCGCCATTCCCAAGTCAAGGGTCGTATATACTGACCCAATAGCATATCTTGAAAACTAGAGCCAATCAACAATTTTAAGCATCATTTTCGTTCTCAGTGACCCAGAATTAGTAAAGTTTGACTACATTTATTTCAGAAGCAGTTTGGCTGTAGAGCAGTGTAATTGCACTTGATGAAGGACCACATTATTTTGTCCACATTGTTCATGATAGTAGAGAATTTATAACACTGGTTAGAGCTAAGAGTTATATGGATAAACACGACCCTTCCCCACAAAGCTCTGCAAATGCACCTCAGCCCAAACCTGCAATACCCCTATTCTGGGGCCAGATCTACACTATAAACTCACAATGGTATAACTACATTGCTCAGGAGTGTGAAAAATCCACATCCCTGAGGAACGCAGTTACACTGACTTAACCCCTGTTGTAGACAGCACTATGTTGATGAGAGGGCTTCTCCCATCGACACAGCTACCGCCTCTCATGGATGTAGATTAACTACACTGATAGAAGCAGCTCTCCCATCAGCATAGTAGCGTCTTCACTGAAGCGCTACAGCGGTACAGCTGCGCTGCCACTGTAGCGTTTTAAGTGTAGACCCACCCTGGCAATTCTGGGCTTTTCTTGAGGAGACTGTCAACTATGTTGAGATATGCACAAGTGTAGGATCGATTTGTGGCACATGGGGACTAGGACTGTACAAGCAAATTAATTCCCATTTGTGAACAGAGGCAGAATCTGGACCAGTTCTAAAAGGCTACACGGGGCCCTATTCTTCAATCCCAACACAAGTAAAACTCCGTTGACTTTAAAGTGTCTTTGAACTGTCTGACTGGGCCCTAAAGTGTGTGTAGCAAACCAATTTCCCCATCTCTTAATTTAACAGACATCTGCCAGGAGGCATCAGCAGCCAGAGCCAGCTGAGTTAACACATTGAAAAAAGAAAACTATTATGGTGGGCCATGTTTGTACTATAAAAAGTGTTTTCTGTTTCTCTATGTGTCCGAGCTGGGCAGAGGGTTAACTCTGGAAAAATAGGTGCAGCCTAGGACGTCAAGACATTCTGAAAAACCTGACACAGCATCAAACTCCCCCCGCCCTCTCCCACTTTTTTAATCCCATGGTGTTCTAAGGAAAGGGGAACTAAATGCTGTAGTGATTCATAACTGCCTGTGGGATTTTGCAACTACCTACAATAGACATCTGGGGCCTGCCGCTCTCTCATATGAGTCATAGTAAGCAAGATGTGCCTAGCAGCAGCACCAATTTACTCAGTGCCAAATATCTAAGCATCGTTCCACCAACTTCATGAAGATCTGCTTTCATTCAGACACTAATAAAGATTTTTAAAAGCGTTCACTTTCTGTCTTCTAAATCAGGGTGGGCAAACTACAGCCCGCAGGCCACGCCCGGCCCATGAGACATTTTAATCCAGCCCTCGAGTTCCGGGTGGGGAGCGGAGTCTGGGGCTTTCCCCACTCCGGCACTCCAGTCAGGGAGCAGGGTTGGGGGCTTCTCCCGCTCCGCACGTGGCTCCCGGAATCAGCAGCATGTCCCCCCTCCAGTTCCTACGCTTAGGGGCAGCCAGGGGGCTCTGCACGCCACCCCCACTGCAAGCACTGCCCCTGCAGCTCCCATTGGCTGGGAACCACGGCCAATGGGAGCTGTAGGGGTGGCGCCTGCAGACAGGGCAGTGCACAGAGCTGCCTGGCTGGCACCGCGGCTGCACATAGGAACTGGAGTGAGGACATGCCACTGCTTCCAGGAGCTGCGGGGATGGGGCAGCACGCAGAGCCGCCTGGCCGTGTCTCTGCGTAGGAGGGACATGCCGCTGCTTCCGGGAGCTGCTTGAGATAAGCGCCGCCCAGAGCCTGACCTCCTCCCACACCCTAACCCCCTGCCCCAGCCCTGATCCCCCTCCCGCCCTCCGAACCCCTCGGACCCAGCCAGGAGCACCCTCCTGCACCCCCAACCCCTCATCCCCAGCCCCACCCCAGAGCCCGCACCCCCAGCCAGAGCCCTCACCCCCCCCCTGTACCCCAACCCCCTGCCCCAGCCCAGAGCCTGCCCCCGCACCATGAGTTCCTCATTTCTGGCCCCACCCCAGAGACCGCACTCCCAGCCAGAGCCCTCCCATACCCCAACCCTCAATTCTATGAGCATTCATGGCCCGCCATACAATTTCCATACCCAGATGTGGCCCTCGGTCCAAAAAGTTTGCCCACCCCTGTTCTAAGTAGACTGGAGCACATAATCTACTCTATAAACTTAACCTCTTTTGCTCACAGAATGAGCACGAGCAGATCAGTTTCTTTCAATTCACTTATTTGAATCCACTCTAAGCTTTTTTCATTGCATTAGCTGGTTACAGACAGCTCACTGCAAGTATCTAATACTCTACACCAGGGGTCGGCAACCTTTCAGAAGTGGTGTGCTGAGTCTTCATTTATTCACTCCAATTTAAGGTTTTGCGTGCCAGTAATACATTTTAACGTTTTTAGAAGATCTCTTTCTAGAAGTCTGTAATATATAACTAAACTATTGTTGTATGTAAAGTAAATAAGGTTTTTAAAATGTTTAAGAAGCTTTATTTAAAATTAAATTAAAATGCAGGGCCCCCCGGACTGGTGGCCAGGACCCGGGCAGTGTGAGTGCCACTGAAAATCAGCTCGCGTGCCGCCTTCGGCACACGTGCCATCAGGGCCGGCTCGAGGCACCAGCTGAACAAGCAGGTGCTTGGGGTGGCCAAGGGGAAGGGGCGGCACATCGGGCTCTTCGGCGGCAATTCGGCGGAGGGTCCCTGTCCCTCTCGGAGGGAAGGACCTGCCGCCAAATTGCTGCCGAAGAAGAAAGCGGCGCGGTGGAGCTGCCACCGATCGCGATCGCGGCTTTTTTTTTTTCCGCCGCTTGGGGCAGCAAAAACCCTGGAGCCGGCTCTGCGTGCCATAGGTTGCCTACCCCTGCTCTACACTCAGACATTGAGCTGTGTTTGTTAATTGTGGCTAGCACATAACTCACATGATATTGCTTCTGTTCACAGATTGGGTGAGTATAACTTCTAAGGCCCAATCCTGCAACCTGGTCCAGGAGGATAGATCCCTGCCTCCACTGGAGCCCCACTAAACGGGCTCAGAGACCCTCTTCAAACCAAAGGATTCAGTTGTAGGACTGGGGTTTTCCTTGTACTTAACAATAATACCTACCTCTTACATAGCTAACAAAGCTAGGTGAACTCATCACCATCTTCATTAGCTTGTATGTTGTATCCGCATTCCCATCCTCTTCTTTTTGGGTTTCAACTAAGTCCTTCAAGACGGGAATAGTCTCTTGTGGTGGGCACTATGCAGACACAAAGGGGCCCCATTTCCAAATGGGGCCTTTGGCTGCTATTATAATATAAATATTTACTACTAAACCCCTCTGGCTTTGAATCTCTCAGGGAGAGCGAGCAGTTTAGGGAGATGCTGTAAAGAATCTAAATTAGGGAAGTTACAATGTGCCTGAGGTATCAATCTTAGGGCTTGTCAATACTTACGCGCTGGTTCGGCGGCAGGCAATCGAACTTCTGGGTTCGATTTATCGCGTCTTGTCTGGACATGATAAATCGAACCCAGAAGTGCTCCCCGTCGACTCCGGTAATCCTGCTCGGCGCGAGGAGTACGCGGAGTCGACGGGGGAGCCTGCCTGCCGAGTCTGGACCGCGGTAAGTTCGAACTAAGATACGTCGACTTCAGCTACGTTATTCACGTAGCTGAAGTTGCATACCTTAGTTCAAATTGGACGGTTAGTGTAGACCAGGCCTTAGAAATATTAGGCTGCTGTAAAGTACTGGCCCAGACTGTGCCACTCTCACAATGAGTAGTACCTTACTTTCAGTAATCCCCTGGATTACCATGGCGTTGAGTGTGCAGAAAAGAACTACTCAACGTGAGTAAGGGTCATGAGTAATGGCTCTTTGGGGCTGGGTGCAGAGATTACGTTTAAATTGTCTTGGCATATTCACACAAAAGAACTGTCTGAATTTAGTCCTAGTTACAAAGGGTGTGGTCGGGTCCTTGTCTGGCTTGTTTAATTGCTTCTCTGTCAGGGCTCTGGCAAGGGGTTTGGGGAATCCTGTTCCTCCACAATCAAGCAGCATTCCATTCCATATAGAATATAGCCTTTCAGGAGAGTACTCTATTGACCTCTATTTGAAGTACAGATTTATCGATTCCACTACAATTATAGGACCATGCATAAGAGTTTAAAATTTGGTATCTGCAAGCACTTGATCATTTCAGCTTAGAAACTCAGGTGCTAAAACATTCACCTAACACACCCAAGGGGTACAAGCACCAGTGCAGTAAGTTTATTTTAAAATTCAAGCAACTATTCAAATAAGCTTCTTTGCAACACTCAGCTAGTTCAATGCCTGGGTCACCTTTGCTGAAGCAACACCTTTGGAAGGTGTGCCACCTATTATGTCATCAGGGAAGTTCAGAGAAGGGGATAGGAGTTCTTCCTCTCCTTCTCTTTCTGCTTCCCACCTTTCTACTATGCAGTGGAACACTGCCCTGATAGTTATAAACATCCCACACACATCTAACACTGTGGACTCTTTACAAACAATACATCGCTATTTCAAGCCCAATCACATAGTTCTACTGACATGGGGCCATATCTCCTGCTCTTATGTGATCCATGGTAGGAATGGACCTAGTGCAAATATCAGCCAAAGTGGACCAGTTTGCATAAAAAGAGAATGGATCCAAGAGGCGAATTTAGCCTATTGCTATTACCTTGATTAGCCATGTTAATCTCCTTGCTTTTTCATTTAGGCTATCCATTTTATTTTGATTGACATTTTTATCCAAGGAATATGAAAGATCCGATCTGACCAGTTTTCCTCCCCCGCAGCTTCGTCTTTGATTGAGCCATCTCTCTGATAAAACATTAGAAGAGGTGGAGGAAAAATATTGTGCTGTATCAACATGAGAGCCTTCTTTCCCGTTGGTGAAATTAGCATTTTCTCCCTTCAGTCCTGCTGAAATCTCTTGTCTAACAGAAGGTAAGCCTGAATTCTCTTATGTGGGCATTTACAAATCTGGCCATGGCATTGAGAAACTATTGCCATGGTTAAATCTTCAGATACCTCCAATATTTGTCATTTCTTCTAAGAAATCTTTGTCATCACTATATCCCAGGAAATCCCATCTCCTTAATCTTGTTTTCCTTATTTATCATTAAGCCCAGCTCCCAATAACAATCTGCATATGGGAATAAAATAACTCTTTAGAATGATCTACAATTAACATATCCTCTGTGTATCCCTAAAGACTTCAGCTTGGTTTCATTATCACAGTAATCTCACGGGGGGAAATTAAAAGACAAAAATCACCAAAATTACTCAGCTGCCTCATTCACTGTGCACCAATCACACATCACACTTCTCGACCTTGTAGTCTGCCAGTGTGTGACACTAGCCATCAAAATGTGTGACCAGTGACCAAGATGTGGGACATCTGTGTTTTGCTGCATGTTTTGCCATAATAGGCAGATCAGAACGGTTTATTAAAATAACAAAAACAATCAAAAAATGTGTTTTGAAGGATGCATCGTCGCTGTGTGAATTAAATGAGACAGTTTTCCAGTCTGTTAAAATAGGGATCATTTGAGGAGGGGTTTCCCTGCTCACTGTTTGGGAGCTTTGGATTTGGGGAGAAGGTTCTTACCTGGGCTTCTTGTGGGGCACCAAGGAGAGAGGTATTTGGTTAAGAGGGGTGGTGTCTACCCAGGCTACCCCCAAATTCAGTTAATGTTGCCCTCATGCTACCTACACACTTATACACAGGGCCTACACAATACACTTAATGATGCTGGTCCTACAAGCAGGAGGACTCCATTACTGCTACCCTATTGCCCTCCTGGCCCCAGAGGCCCTTAACCTCTTTTCTGGCAGCTTTGGGCTCCACACTCCCCTTTTTCCTCAGGTGGATAAAAAAGTTAACTTTCTAAGTTAAAGTTCTTTATCCATCTTTAATAAAATGACTTAATGTTTCACCAAAAGAAAAGCTTTACAGTGGTTTCAATAGAATGTTGAATTTACAGTTGTGCCTGGGTCGGGGTCCTTTGTTGGGGGGGAGGGGCAGAAGGGATGGCCTTCCAGGCCTGCATGCAGCTTTGGAGAAAGAAGGAGGTGATGTTGGTGGGGAGGGTGGGGTTTTAACTTACCAGCCTCAGGTTCCAATTCGTACTGAGTCTCAAGGTCCTCCTTGCTTGTCAGGAGGGGCTTGCTGAACCTACTCCTCTGGGTAGAGGTGCAGGATAACATGCTCCTCTTTCTTCTGGGCCTCCTCCTCTATGTTCCCCGCTAGCTCCACACCCTGGCCTTCATCAGCATCCTGTCGGACAATGAGGCCAGCAGGGTTGAAAAGGGGTCACGTGTCACCTCAGCCTCAGCTCCCTGAAGAGTAGGCATGTTGGAGGACCCCTCTTGGAGCGACTGCTGGAGTCTTTTGCCCTCCGGTACCAGACCAGTGTTTTATCCGTTCCCAGCACTGGGCTGGAGTATGAAGAATGCCCACTGAAAATTCCCAGTAGAGGTGTAAGTTCCTGGTGCTGCAGGAGAAGTCATGGAGGACAGTGAACTCCAAACACACATTTATCAGGATCCAGGTACTGCGTAGGTGAGTAAAGACACTCCCGAACCCTGCAGTATGTACCCTACAGGGATCTGTACTCACCCAAACAGTGCTTCCTCTTCTACACTACTGCTTTTAGCAGAGTAGTGTCCTGCTACCTCAATGCTTCTGGATTCTTTTTCTGCTGCAGGGAATTCAAACTGGAACAGGTACAGAGAAGGGCTACTAGGATGATCCAAGGAATGGAAAACCTGTCTTATGAAAGGAGACTCAAAGAGCTCGGCCTATTTAGCCTAACCAAAAGAAGGCTGAGAGGAGATATGATTGCTCGCTATACATATATCAGCAGGATAAATACCAGGGAAGGAGAGGAATTATTTAAGCTCAGTACCAATGTGGACACAAGAACAAATGGATATAAACTGGCCATCAGGAAGTTTAGACTTGAAATTAGACGAAGGTTTCTAACCATCAGAGGAGTTCTGGAACAATCTTCCAAGGGGAGTAGTGGGGGCAAAAGACTGATCTGGCTTCAAGACTAAGCTAGATAAGTTTATGGAGGGGATGGTATGATGTGATAGCCTAATTTTGGCAATTAATTGATCTCTGAATATTAGCGGTAAATATGCCCAATGGCCTGTGATGGGATGTTAGATGGGATGGGATCTGAGTTACTACAGAGAATTCTTTCCTGGGTGTCTGGCTGGTGAGTCTTGCCCACATGCTCAGGGTTTAGCTGATAGCCATATTTGGGGTCGGGAAGAAATTTTCCTTCAGGGCAGATTGGCAGAGGCCCTGGGGGTTTTTTGCCTTCCTCTGCAGCATGGGGCATGGGTCACTTGCTGGAGGATTCTCTGCACCTTGAAGTCTTTAAACCATGATTTGAGGACTTCAATGGCTCAGACATAGGTTAGTGGTTTGTTGTGGAAGTGGGTGGGTGAGATTCTGTGGCCTGCGTTGTGCAGGAGGTCAGACTAGACGATCATATTGGTCCTTCTGACCTTAAAGTCTTAAAGAAAGGTTCCAGGAGAGGGGAAAGGCTCCATCAGCAGGAACGCAGTGGGGAAAGACTCCAGGAGCTTTCTGCTTCAGGACTCTTTTCTTGTGTGTTTGCGGGGGGGAGAAGCTCCAGGAGCTCCCTATGGCAGGGAAATGCTCTGGCAGCCTTTCCCCATTGCCTCCCACCTGCTAGAGCCTTTCACTAACACTTGTGTAGCTATACACCACAATGTAGACACTGCCTGCTTTTCACTGTGGTGTGTACCTACACATTCCATACATGTCACCCCTTGAGGTGTGCAGCGTAGATGAAGCCCAAGCCATAAGCAAACATTTCTGATCTCAGATGTTGATAAGAATGTCTACAACGGCCTGCTCTAAATCCCACTGATGTCAAAGGGAGTGTTTGTAATGATTTCAGACAGCTTTGGATCAGACCCTAAGAAGAGGTGTTGACTGAAGAACTGTATTAACTGGAGTACTTTTGGACAGTCCCATCACACATTACTGTTTGACTCATTTCAATGTTTATATAATTTGATAAGAATTTAAGAAACTGTAGCATTTATAATTTGTGGACAATTTATAATATAGCATATACAGAGTTGATCATACTATTGATAAAGTGTCTGATTTCGATGTTTTCTTTCCCCGTTCTTTGGCTTGTTTGAAACATGAATGATACACATTTAAATATCCACATTCTACTACTGAAGTCTGTAAAGTACAACTGCTTGTTTACCAACCACTATATAATTTATAAACAAACTCCTGTAGCAATTTTTTTAAATTGAGTAGGCATTTTTCTCAAGTCACCCTTTATATTTGTTCCTACACTACAAGTATATGTTCACTAAAATTCAACAACTTGTCCATGGACCTGATCCAAATCAGATGGACGTCAACAGAAATCTTTCCATCAACTTCAGTAGCCATTGGACTGAACCACACACAAAGAATACATTTATTGGTATACAAACTTCTTAAACATGGTCAGAGTTCAAGTTGCTGTTTCTAATGAGGTGCGAGTATATTTACTGAATTATGAATGAGAGAGGAAGTGACTGTTAGAATTTAAGAACCTTAACTCAGGGTTTTCTGTTTTTCTTTTTTAAAGAATGGAGTTCATTAACTTTAATCCCATGCAAACACAGGCTTGCATTTTCCAGGCCATCAAGTCCACTTTGCTCATCCAGAGCACCACTATGCCTGGTTCTTCACTGCTGCAAGCTCTCTGAGGGACCCAATGACAGTTGGATCAGATAACCCACAGCTCTAACTTTTACCAGGGCTAAGCAGCTTAGGAACAGGGTGCTGCAACCAGCTCCCTGACTTTCCCCTCTCTTGGGTGGGGTGGTGAATCTGCTGCAGTTTTTTTGTATTTGAATTCCCGTTTTTGCAGGATGCTTAAATGAAGAACCAGGATCAAAGCGATAACACATTTTCATTTCTTATTCATGCTTATTTGTGTGTATGGACTGAAGCGTCATGCACAATAGAGGAAATGATTTCCAACATTTGTGAACATTTTACTACCCAGATGTTTAGTGTGGGAGTCTTAACTAGCAGCAAATATATAGTGCCAGTATAATGGTATGGAAGAGTTTATCTGAAACCAGCTGTGCATGTACAGCACTGACATTATGGTAACAAGAGAGTGGATGTTATACCAGCTGCACATATATAGTTTTTGTATTATGTTAAGATAAGAGCTGATGTGAAACCCTGCTTGGCATGTGTACCCTGACCATTATATTAAGGGAGTGCCGGTGTAAAACTCTTTACTTGTGTACAGATCCACCAAAACCCAGCCTAATAAACAGTGTGTTTGGGGAGGAAATATTTGATTTTCATATAAATTCAAGACAATGGGCCTATTCTTATTTACACCAATGCCACTTTATGCCTCTCTGGTAGCATAAAGAGACTTTAAAATAAGCAGATATTATCCCATGAGAATATCCCCTCTGCTGGGGGCTTTCCAGCTGGTAGACAGGCTCTACACCAGCCCTATTCCCAGCATAGGGGATGGACTGGGATGTGGCCAGGGCATACTGCACAATGGTTGTTGTTCTTTGCTTCCCAGGGCCCACAGGATACAGAATACAGGTTAGAGCAGCCCCAAAGATGTTCTAATTTACATCAAAAGCTAGACAGGGCCCTGCATTGGCCCAGAATAGGAGAAGCATGAAGTTGATATAGAGAGTTGTAATGGAATAACTGAGAATCCGGCCCAATAAGTCCCTAGTTTAACATTTTTTTTTCAATGCAACCTTAATTATGGAGTCATGGCCAGCACCACACTAATAATTATATATATTACTGCAACTGTAAAGCGTGGGAATGTAACATACGCAACAGCAACTCACCTGCTCTGGCATTAGGATGCAGCCATTGCCTCAGTTTCCCCTCTGGCTGGACAGTTTATTTGGGTTTGTTAGAGAATTGGTGCCCTCTGGCCAAAGTAAGTGTTCTCCTTTTCTGGAGCAAACTAAGGGAGCATAAATAAGACCAGGACTCCCTCAGCCCTCCTTAAGCTCAACCCTAAATCATGGGATAGCTATGTGTCCCAACCCCAAGATTGCACTGCTACCTTGTTTCCCAGGATCACTTCCTTTCATGCCTGTCACTGGTCATACCTCAGTCACCTCCACACCAGGAGATCTAACTACCAGCCTGACCTCTTCCAATGAGCTCAAAAATCCTCCTACATCCTTTGCCTAGAGAGATCCCCACAGTTTACTGTCACCCTGGCTCTTTACCTAGCTCCCACACCAGGTTTTACCACAGCATTGGTGTTTCTTTAGGTAACCACAGACTAGCTCTCAAACTCATCAATCTCGCTGGTCTGAGAAAGGTTGCCTTTTATAACCTGTTAATTTCCTATCATGCATTGCAGCCCAGCCTACAATTACCAGACATCTCTTTGTGCAGAATTCCCTACTTCTCCAGGCCAGAATTCAGAGCAGGGTGGCCTGGATCCAGACCTGCCCTTCAAAAGTCAGACTGTCCTGTTACAAGGTACAACTATATACATATACACAAATATATTGCATAAATATATATGCAACTCCATATTTTATACTAGCAGTATGTGGTGAACTGATACTATACTGGTGTTTCCCAGCTGACTGCCCACTCATAATGATTTCTAAAGCATAAAGAGGAGATTCATAGAGTCACAGATTTTAACTCCAGAAGGGGCGATAATATTAATCTAGCCTGACCTTCTGCATAACAGAGGCCACAGAATTTCATCAGTAGATCTCAAATCTCTTTAAAAGTGAGGTAAGTATTATTAGCCACATTTTACACATGGGGAAACTGAGGCGTATCACACAGAGCAAAACCAACTACATATTCATATATAATATTAACAACTATTATTATTATGCCATATCATAGCCCAACTCGCATGGTGGCTAAAGAGAACAAGGGCCTTAATTAGGGGAAGTAATATGGTCAGAGTAGTGAGAGCAGAAGATGATTTTCATATCAGTATTTTGGATGGATTGTAAGGGGATTGTGAGGAGAAGGATGCAGTAGTCAAGGCGAGACGTGACTAAGGTATGGGCAAGTTATTTAATCAATAAGGACAGATAGAATATATTTTCAACAATTTCTAAGTGTGCTTAAAGTTATGAACGTGCTCAAGTACTTTTCTGAATTGGGACCAGTGTCTTGCTATTTGTTTGGATAATGCCTAGCACCTTATGAGCACTAACATAATAAAAATAATAAAATAATATTAATAAATAACAGTGCACTAAAGACCTGATTTTCCGAGGTGATGGGCCCCCACAATTCCAGTTTAAATTAACAGGAGCTGAGAGCTCAGCATGTCTGAAAATCAGGCCTTAAGATAATTTGGTGTGACTGCATGGAGAAGCAGGCAGAACCTGCTTTTAATTAGCATGACCAAAAACACTTATCTTTTTATTTGGGTTGCAGCATGGTCTAGTAGACAGGGCATTGGACTGGGAGCCAGGACAACTGAGTTCTATTCCCAAATTGCCCACTGACCTGCTGAATGACCTAGACCAAATAACCTTCTCTGTTTTCCTTCCCACCCTTTATCTTGTCTTGTCTATTTTTAAGCTCTGAGCAAAGTCTCTCTCTTATTACGTATATAGCTACCACAATAAGGCCCCGGTCTCATTTGCGATCTCTAGCCGCTACCAGAATTCAAATAATAAAAACAATGTATACATATAGATATATGTAATTATATATTGTGAGAAAAATCACATTTGATTTTTGGAATGTTTCTGTATATATAAAATATATTATGCTTTACTTATTTTAATATTATTTTTCAATACCAAGACTAATTTATGCTGACACGGTCATCAATCAAATGGTTATTATTATATAATTTGTATACTGTGGTAGTGCCCAGTGGTCCAATCAGGGATTGGGACCCCAGTGTTCTAGGTGATGTACAAACACTATGAAGATGAAGACATAACTTCTCCCTTGAAAAGTTTAGGAGCTATCTGTTTTAAGGAACTGTCTTATTACAATTGTGTGCAGGGAATATTTCTCCATGGGACCATTTGTGAGCCTTTTTGGTTAACTGTGGAAAGACATTAAAAAAGAAAGACTTACTTTGTTTTGGTAAGTGCTCACTGGATGAGCAAAATTTTCACAGGTCTCAACCTCTGCCATCTACATGCACAAAAAACACATTACACATGAATATGCATGGGTCTCTCTATTGCTACAAAATCATGCATTTGTACATTAATAGTATCTGTTGTATTTGTGCACAGATATGATCAGCTGGACCTGTGGGCACATGCATGTGTGAAGAGCCCATCACCCAAGTACTCATTGGGGGTCTTTCGCTCACGCATGCAGGCCTCATTGCTTGATCCCCAGTATCTGAGAGAACCTCACTTGAGCACCAATATTTGTGTGTGCACACTCGTGTGCCAACCCCATCCCCAAAGCCCATTAGTTGTGCGCGTGCCCAGTCCTGCACATACACTCATTGGCATGGTGGCTATTGCTGTGGGGGCCCTATGCAGGTGGGAGCAGAGGCAGTTGCTGTCTCTCCCTTTGCACTGTTTATTTACTCACACAATGATGAAATATAAAATCACAGGGAAGCCTCAGAACTCCTCATTAAAATCATGCTTGGAAGTGTCAGGGGACGAGGCCCCAGAGCACAGACCTCAGCAGCATGTGTCCCTCCCTTACCACCAGACAATGGGAGGAGTCACCACCAAGACCCCAGTACATCACGATAGGGGGAGGGGAAAGGAGAGGGAAGGCTGGCTCATTGCGTTCCTCAGGGCGGTGGAAGAGAACGACTGCGCCTGCGCACAGCACACAACCCCATTGCGCGTGCGCAGAAGCTTTTGGTGTCGTAACCAATCTTGTCCCTCTTCCCGCCCCTTTGTGACACTGGCTTGGTGATGGACACGCAGTTATCCAATGGATGTGGGCTTTGCCGTTCAAACCGGCAAAGGTGGAGCCAAGTCTGCCAGTGAGAGAGCGAGGGGCGGGTTTTTTTTGACAGCAGGTTCGGCAGCTGCCTTTCCTGGGGTTTTACTGGGATTGGGGCGGCGTCTGCGGCTCAGTGTGGTTGGAGCCGGCGGAGGGGTTGGAGCTAGGGCGAGCGAAGGCCGAGAGCATGGGGGTTAGGTAGGAGCGGCCCGGCCCCAGCAGCAGCCCGGCCGGCCTCCGCCGGCGGAGAGGGCAGGCGAGCGCTGCCGTGTGACGGGGGTCTGGGCGCGGCGGCGGCGGAGCTGAGCCGGCCGGAGGATGGAGGACAAGAAGGAGGAGGGCGAGGCCGAGATCCAGGAGCACGGGCCCGAGCACTGGTTCAGCAAGTGGGAACGGCAGTGCCTGGCCGAGGCCGAGCAGGAGGAGGCGCTGGCCCCGGAGCTGCAGGAGGAGGCGGCGGCCGCCGCGCAGCCCGAGCACAAACAGCAGAAACTGTGGCACCTCTTCCAGAACTCGGCCACCGCCGTGGCGCAGCTCTACAAGGGTGAGCGGGGCAGGCTAGCAGGGCGCCCGGCGTGCGGGAGGCCGGGCCGGGCCAGCCATAGAGCATGGGGGAGACGCAGCGCTACGAGGGGGAGGCTCCGCCGAGAAGCTGGCTGAGACGTGAGGGAGGAACCCTGCGGGGGGGGGGGGGTCGGGGTAGGCCCCAGGGGAAGCCGGAGGGGGTGTGGTGAGGACGCGGCTCCGCATAGGGGCGGGGGTTCCCCGGGCAGTGTGAGGAGTGGGGGCTCCGCACCCATCCATAGAGGCGGACGGGAAAACAAAATGGCGTGAGGTGGAGCCGCCGCTCCGCCGCTACCCTGGAAATCACCTTTCCAGCCCCCCGGGGGAGGGGACGACCCCGAGGAAACCCGCCGCTCTCGCCCCCCTCCGCGACTCCTGTCTCCACCCGTGTCTGGAGCCCCGGCCCCTCCCCAGAGATCGCCCAAAATGGCGGGGGTGGGGGGGGGGCGGAAGGGATCGGCCCCGGGATGGCGGCGAGGGGGCCCTTTGGCGTGACGGGAGGAGCAGGTTCCCGGCAGCGCTCAGCGACCGCCGGGAGGCGCGAGGGGCTGGGTCCCGCCGCCGAGACCCACCCCGGAGGGTAGGGTGAGAGGGAGCCCTTGGTGACCCGCAGAGCAGTCGAGGGGAGGAGAGCCGAGCCGGGACCGAGCCCTCCCGAAGGCGGCTCCTGCCGTCTAGCCCAGGGAAGAAACACCGACAAAATGGCGAGCGCGGGGCCGGCCCCATTGTGCACTGGGTTCTGAGGGGAGGGGGCAGGACAGGGCGCTGCGCCGGCGGTCCTGGGGCACCATCGCCTATCCCGGTTCCGGGTAGCAGGCGCGGTCGGCCCAGCCACACCCCGGTCCCGGGCTGCCTCCGGGAGGCTGAACAAAATGGCGAAACCTAACATGGCCGTTCGGAGTTAGTGTCTCCAAAATAAACAGCGCGTGTGTCCTTCCATTCCTGCAGACCGGGTGTGCCAGCAGCCAGGGCTCTCCCTCTGGGTCCCCTTCCAGAATGCCGCCACCGCAGTCACCAACCTCTACAAAGGTAAGGGCCGGCCCCGGCGCTATCCCTCCCCTCCTCCCAAGTGCTGGCCTTGCTCATAAAATCCACGCTGCTGCCTGAATCTTGCAACCTTTCCTTGGCCACTGTAGTTTGGCAGCAGCTAACTTTCTTCCATGTTGGCTCATGTGAGTGACTAACTTAAGTTGTTCCATTCCTAGGCTCTTGCATAATGAAGCTCTTAACATGTGCATGTCATTCTGATAAGCTCAGGAGAGGAGTACAACAGGCCATAGCATAGAATTTGACAGTGATACCTTTGTGTCTCTTGTAGTTTTAAATAAGTTGTTTAAAAGGCAGACTTCATGATCCAGATGCAAACCTCAGAGGTTTTTTTAGTAAGCATGCCTTCAAAGGTTTAATGTCTGCCAGTGTTGAAATTTGGTTGTAGGACAGTGGTGCTCATTCTTTATTAGATCTCTTACCTGTATCAGTTAAATTCATGCTGACGACTTTTAGTGACTACTTAAGGTGCCCAAAGGAAATGGGGAAAGTTAACTTTCACTAATATTGTAACATACAAACAGAACCTTCTGGACACTTGTGATGCACAAAATGCACCCAGGATGCACAAAAATGTAAAGTCATATTTAGAAATTTGATGACACTTAGAGTTTCTACAAAGATACACTGAGTTTAACTATCAATCTGTAGCCTCTGATTGGAAAAGGTACTTGTAGGTCACTGTTGCAGAATGATCCTGATAGGAACAGAAACATTCAGTGACTTTCCCAAATCAGCTGTCTGAACAATGCAAACTATGGCATTGTGGCTCTCATTACCATTGTCTGTTTGCTAATGGTGATGAGTCAAAAGCAGAGCTTTTAAAAAAGGAGAACTCTAAAATAAAGTACTCTTTTGCTTGAGTTTTATTTTTTGCACGATTTTGTTTAGCTGCATATCTGTTTTGCTTCATGCCTACAATTCTAAATGGAACCACATATATGCATGCTTTATCTTTGATTGTTAGCAGTTGGCTGATTTGTCAGTCCATGGATTTGTTTTAAATGACTGAACTGAGTTTAGCAGTGTAGTATTTCTGATAACAGACCAGGCTTCTCACCATGCAGTAATAAATGGGGAGGAAACAGTAGGTGTGTAACCATTACATTGGAGACTTGCTTCTCCTTTGTAGACCATCCATGAAGAGTTAGTGAAATAGACATTGTAATCTCTGCTTTTATGTAGTTCTCAAAATGGAATGTGGGTTTGATGGAATAGCCAGAAACAACTAGTTCTAGGCTTTGACTTGGCAGCTACTCAGCCACATTTCCTTGATGATGGTCAAACTACAACAGAGCTTCCACTTGCTCATCTATCACTATGGGATAAAGAGGAGCTGTTGTGTAAATCAAAGCTATAATCTGGCTAGAATATCTACTGCCTATATGCAAACTTTGATACACTGGAATCTTATTGATTTGTGGCTCTTCAGAGCACCTCCCCTTTTTAGGAAGGACTGCTTGGATTCAGTTAAAGAATTTGTTTTAAAGTTTTGCAAGAAAAAATAAATTCATGATATTGTTCTGCCATGATTATTTAACAGAATAACTTGAAAATACATTACCATGAAATTAAAATGATCTGGCTCTCACGTGAATAAGATCATTTAAATTGATAGTCATTAAATTACACACTTTTTTGAAAAGGTTTCTGTTTTTTTTTCTTCCGAGTAGTGGAAATTACTATGAATATTTTTAGTCTTGTGTATTTCACAGCCTGTGTCAAAAGTCAGTTTTACTGTTTCCTCTATAAAGTCTTATTGGCTGCAGCCATGTTTACACTATGGGTTCTGTAGTGCCATAGCATAGATGTTTACTTTGATGGAAGGGGAATTTCCATCAACTTTGGTAATCAGCCTCCTGGAGTAGCAGTAGCGAGATCAAGGAAAGAATTCTTCCATCTATCTATCTAGCTACTGTCTCTTTAATGGACTACATTAAATTGCCTACATTTCAAGGGGACAGAATCCCTCTAAATAAAGCTATGCACAAGGAGAGCTGGCAGGGTAGAATGTTAAATACAGATGTAGTACTAAAAAGTTCTAAACATTCTTGTTGCTCTTTAAAACTTGGTTCATTGTGGTTACTATCAAAGGTGTGGGAGGCCGTGTGCTTCACATGAAGCTGCAAAAGAGTCATCAAAGGAATATTGTATGATGAATCAAGCATCTCAAACTGCCTACATCAGGAACAGCTGTTAAATATATTTAAAGCCATTTTTTACTTGGTAACAGATTATTGGCATATATATATATATATATAAATAAATTTCAATAAATGTTATTCAAGTATGTTCAGTTCTCCTTCACACCTCAATTCATCTGCATATAGTTTTCATTTTTAAACTTGATTAGGCTCTTAGCATTTAATCACTCTTCATACACTATTGTCCAATCAGTTGCAGCACTGGGCACCAAGAGTATTTTAAGTTTTTTAGATCTACTGACAATATGTCCATCTAAACACAGAAAATGGGCTGTTGCTCACTAACTGTCCTCCATATCCTACTTGGTTTGCCCTGAAAATGGTTTGGCTGCTTGTTCA
Source organism: Chrysemys picta bellii (assembly GCF_011386835.1). Classification (NCBI taxonomy): domain Eukaryota; kingdom Metazoa; phylum Chordata; order Testudines; family Emydidae; genus Chrysemys; species Chrysemys picta. The sequence goes on from NC_088800.1 coordinate 63,159,106, forward strand.
GAGGGGACACAACTTTTCAGTACCATTCCAGAAAGTGTGTTAGAGACCTGTTGGAATATGATGTCTAGAAATCTTGTTGGACATGACTTCATTAGGAAAAAGGGATATGTTCATTAGGATATTAGATGTGTTAAAACTAAAAGTGCCTTGTCTAACCTAAGTTTAGTTATTTGTAGTCTTAGCTGATGGAGCTGAACCTTAAGGGGAGTGTAGGATTGACCTAGATCAGCTATGTGTTAAAACTACAATTACCTGGTCTATACTATATTAATATCTTAAAACAGCTTTTTTTTCTAATGAAGGCAAGGCATGTCCCATCTATACTAGCAGCCAAATACCTTCAGCACCATATGACTGGAGATAGTGGTCAGCCCATTGTTCATGTATCTCAGCAACAGACCACTTTTCATAGATGGCACTTAACCTTGATGGCTTTATGTGGACTCTTTTCTGTCCTCTTACTTTCTGTGTTGAAGGTGATCCTGGCAAGCAATTAAAGGAACACTGTCAATTTGAAAACTAGTTTAGAGTTCTTAGTAGCTTCCATAAGTAGATCTGTATCAGAGTCCTTCCACGAGCTTTTGTAATCTCATGTTTTCCTAGTCTCCAAAAATGTATCTTTAGCTGTGTGATAAAGTCAACATAAATATTGTCGTTTTGACCAGGCAAAATACGGTCAAATGCACATGATAAACTGAGAGGAAGTTATTTGTTTCTCTTACTATAATCTTTTTGGTGTTCCTTTTAACAGTGTGAATTGAGCATCCTGTTTGAATAGTAGCTATTAGACTTGGACATCAAAATATTAATATGGAGGAGGAATCTTTCATAGGCTTACCACTTCAAATATTTTTATCATAAAGGATGTGAAATTGTGTATTTGTTTTAGATCTACACTTTATATACTAAACACATCCGAACTGTTTCTAGTTAAAGCTTTGGGACATGGTATTTGCCAAATATGTTTGAAGTGCTGCTAATTTTTAAACTCTGATGGCTGAAGCATTCCTACTTGTGGTCAGAATAAACACCAGGTTTTTTTTTGTTTTTGTTTTTTTTACACAAATCGGGTAATAGTGCCTTGTAAACAAATCTTAAATTATTGTTCTACTGACCTTGATTCTCAAATACAATATGGCAGTTTTGTATATTATGTGTAAAAACTAGTTTGGAAGCTGGTTTGCAGGTAAATCATGTATAACGCTGTTTCAGTGAGAAACCTGTATGAATTATTTGAATAAACAAGTATGAAGGAGCTATTGACATGGTTTAGGCATAGAACTTTGTTCATTAGTGTTTCCCCAATCGGGGGGAAAAACACCAGCGCTTCAGAAACACTCATTTAAGGAGCATTGCCAATTTCTTAAACGTATTTTCTCTGAAAGATTAAGTAAAGGAAATTGGAGTGGACTTTCCAACACTAAGCTCCATGTCGTCATTATGGAGCAAGAGCAAACATGGTGTCTTGTTCATATGCTGAAATCACTGTTGGCAAAGCACTGAGAAGAAACTGCTGTGGCAGAAACAGTAGAATAAACACAATGAGTACAGAACGTTGTATGTCCTATTTAAAATGTGACTGATTTCAGTAACATACTAACGTAGTTCTTAGACTAATTAGCCAGAGTTGTTAGAAACTCCTTTTAAAGTGGATCAAATGATCTGAAAGGATCTACTAGAAAATAACAAAGTGGCATGCACAGGGTGACAACTCATGTCAGTATCCAGAATGAAATTCAACTTGGTAGGAGATCTAATACCTGAGGGAGATCCAGCCAAAGATTTTGTGCACTAAACTTGTCCTGGGCTTTGCAAGTAGAAGGCGTGAAAAGCTTTTACAAAATATACCTTCATGGATTATGAAATACATGAATATAATAAGTCAGGGAATAATTCAAGATGTCCCACATGAGACAATTTACAAAAAATGAAGCTTGGAGCATTGCTAAAGTACTAGCACGTGGCTGCCTTGAATTCAAGGGATGCTTTCTAAAGAAATCACACCTCTGAAAATTGTTTACCTAGAGCAAAAGGACAAGAGGTTTTGTGTGATAACACCTGGTGTTTAGCTTGTTTCCCTAGTTTGTGGATATTCTTGCACGCAGTGGAAGAGAATAACTTTAAAAGGGAGCATAAAAAGCCAAAACTCATTAGGGGGACTTGCTCAAGTGTAATACCAGAAATTACTCTTAAATTTGTTTAAATTGACTTTAGATTTGATAATTTCTTCAAAGGTTCCACTGTTAAGTACTGACTTAACTGAAATACCATAGATAATGCTTTAGTTCAATTTAAACACAACTCTGTCTGACTCTTTACATCAAAACTTGAGTATAATCAGTCACCACTTATTTATAGCAAATACTTTTGATGGCACCATAAACACCAATTTGGGATTGGGAACTGCAGTGTTGGGTGCTATGCAAACATGGAAAAGAGACCATCCCTGCTTAGCAGTTTAATATGTATAGGATATAAACTATCTTCTATGAAGGCAACTTTTAAGCTTGTGTATACCAATGTTTGTCCTGATTGTGTCTCTTGAAGATGTTAGATAAGTGTTACTCAGAACTCCAACATGAGGAGGGAACTGGGGTGGGCTGTGGTCTCTTGCAATCTCATTCTTGTCTAATCGAACACATGGTAACCCTTATGAATGAACAAGCTACAGACTAATTATTCTGCTTCAGATGCAACACTTAAGAACATTCTTTGTCTTCTTCTTTTTTTCCAGAAAGTGTGGATGCCCATCAACGAAGCTTTGATGTAGGAATTCAAATTGGCTATCAGCGTCGCAATAAGGATGTGTTAGCTTGGGTTAAAAAACGCAGAAGAACTATTCGTAGAGAAGATTTGATCAGCTTCCTATGTGGAAAAGTTCCTCCTCCACGAAACTCTAGAGCTCCCCCAAGACTGACTGTAGTATCCCCTAACCGAGCTACTTCAACAGAAACTAGCTCATCTGTAGAGACTGATTTGCAGCCCTTCCGTGAAGCCATAGCTCTGCATGGTAACAGTAATTTTTTTCAATATTTCTTTTTAAAAGATGGGTGGGAATCCTTAATGGGGAGCATACCTTTCTGTTAAGCTTTGGGGTTTATTTTGGGGCTCCCTTCACTACAGTGTAACCAGAGAGGAAGTGTAGTTGGCATCCTTGTGTAAAGGCACTTGCTCTGGAGCAGTTATGTGTTACTAACATGTTAGTTAATTGCTAAGAAGTGGTACAATTGTTAAATTCTAAGTGCAGGCAAAAGTTTTTCTGCATTAAGGAGCAAAGCATTTTTTGAAATTGGTATCTTGTGCAGCTGTAGTCTCCTAAAGTGAGTTTAGGATGCACTTGTAGCCACCCTCTTTCAGCAAAATGATTTCATGTTGAAGAAAAAGGACTAAAAAAAACCACACGTACCGGTCATCTACTGATCAGTGCCAATACTGATGAAGGGGTGCTGTCTGTATCTTCAGAACCAATTTCTGGAACATGCTGTTGAAAAGCCATACTTTTTTCTGGAAAGAAAACAGGCTTTTTCTAAAAGCATTGATCCTACCCATTGGTGGAAGAGTGGATGGCATCTTTCATGTTAGTTTTTGATGTCTCTGAAACCTGGATTTCACCAGTCACTGGAAGGCAGTTTTGTTTTCTCCTCTCTTTGCTTCTGGGAGCCTGTTTTCTTACCCCTACTTTCCCTTTGCCTTTTTCCTAGGAAGAGGGAGCTCTTGACTGGCCTACACTCCCTCTTATCTGTTCCTTTTTAGTAATGCCCTTCCACTTTGCTTAGTCAATTTCCCAATTTCACTGGTATGCTTAGCATCCTGACTGGTCAGGAATGGGCCAAGTGACTGCATTTCTTCTTGAGTGGATCAATCAAACTTTGGTCAGCTTTTCATTGTTCTGCACTACTAGTGAAGGCATCTTTCAAGCCATGCTCAGAGGATAATATTCCTCATAGGAAAAGCTGTAACACTTTTAGAGAAGCCATTACTAGTACTGCACAGCTGCCATTTTTATTTCTAGGAGTGAAACCTTTCATTAATATAATGTGGTTCAGGGGTGTACGTCAGAGGAATGGTTCTTACTGTCTGAAAGCTTTAGAGAAATTGATTCAGGTACAGAATTTAGTGTCTGAACTTTTATTTAGCCATAATGGCTTGGTGTGGCTCCCAAACCCTAGGAGCTGGTTTCTTATTTCTCCTAGGTAGCTTTAATTTAACAAATATCCATATTCTAATACTCATACTCATATACCTAAATTGATGGTTACTTGATTTTTATTGCTGGCTTTTAAGTGCTTTCATCTTTTAACTTTTAAAAAAAACTTTTTTATTCACAATGGATAATTTATACACTCATCTCTCACTTCTTCATCCTTTCAGAGTAAAATAATCTCAAATTTCATGACTTCTCTACTCAAAACATCCTAAACCTTTTCCATTCTTTGGGTCATCTAAAAATTTTGATGTGAACGCAAATGAGCAGAATCCTTAAAGTATAAAATGATGGGCCGATCCAGCCCAGAAGTAAATTACAAAATGAATTTTAGAAAAAAATCTTAATTCAACTGTCCTATGAGACTGAATAAATTAAAACTTGAGTTAGGGAGATGGAAGCAGGACCAGGTAGAGGAAAGGGGTGTGCATGGAAATAAATAGGCTGCTGGCATCTTCAGTTGAGGAAATAATTTAAGATTGCAGTACTATCACACTACAGACTTCGTTATAAACTTAAAGAATTTCAATAGCAAAGCCACAACCAAGATAAGAAGATACAGAATGTTTGCTTTGGTCTCTCTGGTTCCGCTTAACAACTCCCCCTCCTTTTGAGAGAGTCCCTTTTTGATCTCTGTGTGTGGGCCTCTTGGCATTGTCTCTTAACCTTCAAGTATGTGTGGAGAAGTGGCTTAGCTTGAACCTTCTTTTGGTTCTGGGTTTTTTCCCCCTTATGGCTTCAGTTAAACAAAACCAACATTCGTATAGTAAACACACCAATAATTGGGTCACTATTCATATTCATAAGTTACAGGGCAACTGGAGATGAGGGTGGCAGTCTGATTCTGGGGGTGGCTACATCATGTAGGTGCCTGAATTCTTTCGGGTGCCTGCTAGGTACCATTCTTTAGGATTTATGCAGGTAGACTTAATAACCACCAGGCAAAAAATAAAGTTACATTGCTTTAGGAGCAAGTAATAGTATCTTTTAATCATTAAAAGGGAATTATGTGCAAAAAAAATTCTGCACACTATTTTAAAATTCTGCATATTTTATTTGTCAAAATAACACAATATAATCACACCATTTTCAATTATTTGCTGACCAGTATTTTGAAACAAATTACCAAAATAGTTGAAAATGGTGTGATTATATTGTTACTGTTGTTTTGCCATATAAAATTATGTAGAATTCTAAAATTTTTAATTTTTTGGTGCAGAAATCCCTAGAGTACCAGGGTTCTGTATTGCGCAATCTGAGTGCAAGCAGCTTGGTGGGGGGTCCGGGTGCATGGTGAATCTGGATGCACGGGGGCTTGTTGGGGAGTTCTGAGTGCAGGGGGAATGGGACTCTGCAGGGGAGTCCAAGTAAACGTGGTTATGGCTGTGTGTGGGGGGGAGGGGGGTGTCTAAGTGTGGGGGGAATGGGGCTTGGTGGCGTGTGGGAGTGGGTCAGTGTGTGGCTTGTTTGGGGCTCAGTGAGGTGGGGGTATGGGTGTGGAGGCTCCCGCTGCAGGGGGAGGCTTGGTTCGGGGAGACGGGAGTTCTGGATATGTCAAAGAATGAGGCTCGACGGGGGTTTTTGGTATGGGGGGGTTGGGTGTCCAGATACACGGGGATTGTGTAGCCAGGGGGAGCAGCTCCCTGTACAGTGACCCCTCGCCCTATGGCTGAGGAGTGATGGGGCCAGGAAGTGGGAGAAGGCAGTCAGTGTATTGGGAGCTGCTTCTGCTGACCACCCAACCCCCATGTATCTGAACCTCCCCCATACCCCGTCAAGCCTCACCACCACCTTCCTCCTCCCACAAACACACAGGGTTCAGAGCTTCCTGCAGGCCAGCTAGGGGAAGCTTCCGAGGTTGATTTTCCCCCCCTCCCCCCCTCCAAAGTTGTGACTAATGTCCCTGGCTGGCCTGGATATCCCTAGTCATCATCTCCTTCCCACCCGACCCCAGGGTGACTTACCTCTCCCCTGGCTGCCCAAACAGACACTGCTGAGGAGGGGTGCGTGAGCACTGGTGCAACTTCTTTGCTTCCCCACAGAAACAATTTTTCTGCAGAAAAGCAAAGAGAATCTGCAGGGCAACATATTTCTGCATGTGTGCAGCAGTGCAGAATTCCCCCAGGAGCAAATAATTTAGAAACTGTATGAAAAAGTTCATCAAGTTCCTGTCTAGCTGCCCCCACTCTTCAATTGTACTATAATATCTAGAAATGTCCTTCCACTTCTTCACTTGGCATACAAGTCTACAAGTCAATCACCCACTGGATTAGTTCCTCCTGATACACATTTTCTCTCTTCCTCAGACAGTCTATCTTACACTAGTCATCTGGTGACCAGGTTCATGTTTACCTATTCTTTTTAAAATGACTGCATTCCTCTACAGTTCCTTCTGTCTGAATACATTAGACAGATTTCAAGAATCTGTCACTTTCCATATCATTCTCCTTACCAATCTTTAGACTCTTTCCAAAACTCAGTAGTTTTTCAAGATTTGGAATATTATATGCAATTTTGGCCACTGAGACTTGTGTATAATCAACCATCTCTTGTTCTGCTAAAGCTGGCAGAAAAGCAGCACTTGTAGAATAACAAAGCATGGAAGTGCACATAAGAAACATTAAGTACATGTTTTTATTTAATACTTTATTAAAAAGTGACACTTCAAGAAACTAACTATCTTTAATGTCGGTTTCACAGAAGTGGACAATAGTTCTACAGTTTTTCCAGTTGGCTAATTTTTGATTTATATGAGCAAATCATACAATCTGCAAGATAATGAAGTATTCCAGTATAGACATTGATTCCTATCCTTTCTATGTGATACATCTATGAAGTTATATCTGTGTTTAGAATCCATTGAGATGGAGAAGCTATGCTAACAAAGGAATAGGGAGGTGTTCAAAGTGTTTGAGGCTACATCTACACTACAGGGGGGAGTCGATTTAAGATACGCAAATTCAGCTAGGTGAATAGCGTAGCTGAATTCGACGTATCGCAGCTGACTTACCCCGCTGTGAGGACGGCAGCAAAATCGACCTCCGCGGCTTCCCGTCGACGGCGCTTACTCCCACCTCCGCTGGTGGAGTAAGAGCGTCGATTCGGGGATCGATTGTCGCGTCCCGATGGGACGTGATAAATCAATCCCCGATTCAGGCGGGTAGTGTAGACCCAGCCTGAGTAATTGCTGTTTGAATCTGTTTAGTGCTTTCTTTTCTCAACTTCCAAAAAAACATGCATCCTGTAGCCATGAGTTAGTCTGGCAAAGTGAACAGTTCTACCCAAAATGTGTAGGGAAGAGAGAAGGTTCAGGTTCCTGCAGGGAGACTATCACTCCAAAATTGAACTCCCTTCTCTCCCCAACTCTACTAACTTAATATGTGAGATATGACAGGGCTCTTAAATTTCTTAGCTGGCAGTCTTGTGGACTTTACCCAGAGGATTAGGCCTTTGCAGAGTCAAAGTAGGAAACAGTACCAAATCTCTGAAAGTGGAGCAGCTCTCACTTTGGGCTTGTCTTCACTACTGGGGTAAGTCAACCTAAGTTACACTACTCCAGCTACGTGAATAATGTAGCTGGAGTCGACGTAGCTTAGGTCGACTTACCCCTCTATCTTGACTGCTGCATCGACAGGAGTTGCTCTCCAGTCGACTTACTTTACTCTTCTCTGGGAGCTGGAGTAGCAGACTTAACTGGAGAGCGCTTTGATGTCGACTTAGCAGGTTTTTGCTAGAACCGCTAAATCAACACCTGCTGCATCGCTTGCAGCAGTGTTGATCTTTCCGGTAGTGAAGACAAATCCCTAATCTTTGGAGTAGTTTCTATAAAACAGTTCAGTGTCTTATTAGAAGTGAAAGGAAATCAAGTTAGGTACTGTACAATGCTAAGATGAGGTAAAAGTACAGGCCATCATCTCTATGAAACCTTATTTATGTATTATCATTGAATTGCATTAGTTACTGTAACTTTTCCTTCCAGAAAACTTGTGTTTTGTGTAGGCAAGATTCTCTGATGTAACATAAAATTAAAAAAAATTCTGGAGTCAGAGAATGTGCTATCATGAACCAATTAACTCCGTGATTTGTTACCAAATCCTTGCCTTGAGCATCAGTACACTTTTATATTCACACAGTATGTTAAAGGTAGCCTTTCAAAAACTACATTAACCCAAAGATAGTCAAACACTGCCACAAAAACAAATGTGATGTTTCAGGTTGCTACCTGCTCAAGCTCCCTCTCTATGGCTTAGCTACTTGAACTGTTGGGAGTATATTTTAACTATTTGACATAAACTGATGTCCAGATTGCCTTTTTCTGAAGCATGAGAAGAACTGTAAATTAAGTTTTGGTTTCTGCATTGTGGTGTTTATGGGGATGTGTGTGGTACAAATGGACGATAGGTCCATCAATGGCTATTAGCCAGGCTGGGCAGGGTTGGTGTCCCTAGCCTCTGTTTGCCAGAAGCTGGGAATGGGCGAGGGGATAGATAACTTGATGATTACCTGTTCTGTACATTCCCTCAGAAGCACCTGGCATTGGCCACTATTGGAAGACAGGATACTGGGCTAGATGGACCTTTGGGCTTACCCTGTATGACGGCTCTTATGAGGCACTGCTTTATGGTGAAACTATTTTAAAGTATATTGGATCCTGTTGCAAGACTTCCTTTGCAACAAGTTTAAAGCTTCAAGAAAACTGTAGGGCCAAATTTTCAAAACTTGTATGTGTGCTTTCTCTAATTACACATGCATGCTTCCACAACTTTGCTTTCTGGGTGTGTATTCCAGTTTTCAATTGAAACTGTCAAGCCACTGTTTAGAACACCTGTTCCGTAAAGAAACTTAGTCACAAGATTTCCATAAGTAGAAATTTACTTGGTCTTCCCCTTGTTTCCAGAACTTACTAATCTCCTATGAAAGACAAGGAACACTCAGATTTTCTCAGAGGATCCCTACAGTAATGTTAGTGGACCAGGTACCTTCCCGTTTGTGATCATGCAATCAATGTTCCTGTAATAACTAAGGCTACTGTATATGGGGGAAAGTGTTAGGAAAGTGTATATTGTAGCATAGTATAGCATATCATCTTTACACACTTAAGTCTTCCTTTGTTCTCCTTTCAATTCCTTTTGCTCTCTTCCACATGGCTCTTTTGTCTCCTTGTGCGCCCCCTCATCCCCACCCACACACTGGCTTCCCAGTTGCCAACACTTCCACGTTCCTCTCTCAATCTAGAACCAGTAGTATCGTGGTGGGAACTATACAGAACCCTAAAATAAATAGTGACTGATTCATCTGTCTGATAGCCGTTCCTAGTAGAGGCAGCTAGACTGGCTCTTTATTTCCAGCTGCTTCTACAAGCATCCATGTGCTCTGTAATGAAGACCCTGAAAAAATGGAAGCAGCTGAAGGGGAGTACCCAGCAGCTTGTGACCTACCAGTGCATGCTCCCTAGACCAGTTTTAGAACCATTTAATTAATCACAACTCCCTCAACATACAGTACCTCTCTTAAAGGAGTGTAATGCATGAACACTGTTTTCCCCCACAATGAGTAGGAATGGCATGCTTGCCGTGCTGTCTTACCACAGGATCTCTGTTGCAGCTCTGCTTTTCTCTGATTACTTAGAATAGTAAAGTAGCATCCTGGGCTATGAGGGATCTGGACATGACACTGGAGTTTTCTGATGAGTAACACTGTCTGAAATGATTCATTTTCAAGCCGCTTGAGTTGTAATGCTGCTCTGATTGGTAAATGCGTGGTCAGTGTATACTGTATTCCAAAGTTTTAACAGTCTCTGCTACTCCATTCTAAATGTACTTCATCAAAAGGGCAGTAACTCTGGGTCTGTCAGTGATTGGGATTCTTTCACCTCTATTCTTCTGGAATAACTGCAGTGAGCCTCAGAGTGCTGGGAGTGAAGGATGTAGGGAAACACTGATAAAGTGGATTAAATACATGGATATCACTCCTCCAAAAACTTTGACAATGATTTAATTGCTTTAGCCCTAATACTACCATAGCAAAACGAACCTGGTTACTTGATGATTTAACCTAATCATCATGTCATCCCCAACCACATTCTCTTCACCATTTGAAAAGGTCACTCTGGCTTCATTCTCTAGTATATAAGAAAGATATGTAACTTTCCCTGCTAGAGATGCCAGCCTTCCATCACCCTTTTACTTTTGTATTTTGATGTTGTACTACACAACATCAATAGCAAATTGTGCTTGCTAAAGGTGCAGGTTTGCACCTTACAGGTGCGTGGGTTGAAAGAGAAGAGCAGAGTTAATGTGTGCTGTAGTCCTAAGAACATAAGATGGACCTTACTGGGTCAGACCAAAGGTATCCTGTCTTCCAACAGTGACCACATGCCAGGTGCCCCAGAGGGAATGAACAGAACAGGTAATCATCAAGTGATCCATCCCGTCACCCGTTCCCAGCTTCTGGCAAACAGGCTAGGGATACCATCCCTGCCCATCCTGGCTAATAGCCATTGATGGACCTATCCTCCATTAACTTATCTAGTTCTTTTTTTGAACCCTGTTACTGTCTTGGCCTTCAGCATCCTCTGGCAAGTAGTTCCATAGGTTGACTGTGCGTTGTGTGAAGAAATATTTCCTTTTGTTTTTAAATGTGCCCCTATTAATTTCATTTGGTGACCCTTAGTTCTTGTATTATGAGAAGGAGTAAATATCACTTCCTTATTTACTTTCTCCACAGCAGTCATGATTTTATAGACTTCTATCATATCCCTCTTTAATCTCTTTTCCAAGCTGAAAAGTCCCAGTCTTATTCATTTCTTCTCATATGGCAGCCATTCCATAATCCTAATAATTTTTGTTGCCCTTTTCTGAACCTTTTCCAATTTCAATACATCTTTTTTGACATGGGGTGACCACATCGGCATGCAATATTCAAGATGTGAGCGTAGCTTGGATTTATAGATAAGACGACAATATCATATTGCCTATCTATCCCTTTCTTAATTCCCAATACTTCGTTTGCTTTTTTGACTGCCGCTGCACATGAGTGGATGCTTTCAGAGAACCATCCACAATAATGCCAAGATCTTTCTTGAGTGGTAACAACTAATTTAGACCCCATCATTTTATATGTATGGTTGGGATCATGTTTTCCAATGTGCATTACTTTGCATTTATCAACATTGAATTTAATCTGCCATTTTGTTGTCCAGTCACCCAGTTTTGTAGCTCTTTCCAGATCCTTTTGTAGCTCTTCGCAGTCTGCTTGAGACTTAACAGTCTTGAGTAGTTTTGCCACCTTACTGTTTACCCCTTTTCCCAGATCACTTATGAATATGTTGAACAGGACTGGTCCCAATACAGACCCCCTAGGAACACCACTATTTACCTCTCTCCATTCTAAAAACTGACCATTTCTACCCTTTGTTTCCTATCTTTTAAGCAGTTACCAATCCATGAGAGGACCTTCCTCTTGTCCCATGACAGGATACTTTGCTTAAGAGCCTTTGGTGAGGGACCTTGTCAAAGGCTTTTGGAAAATCTAAGTACACTATATCCGCTGGATCCCCCTTGTCCACAAGCTTGTTGACACCCTCAAAGAATGCTAGCAGATTGGTGAGGCATGATTTCCCTTTACAAAAAAATGTTGACTCTTCCCCAACAAATTATGATCTATGTGTCTGATAATTTTGTTCTTTACTGTAGTTTCAATCCGTTTGCCCGGTACTGAATAAAATGTGTGGAGTAGAGAGTATTTACTATTGGTGTGTCACTTCTGTATTAACATTGGTTGCTATAGCTTTATAGAGAATGAAACTTTACTTTTGCCGTTGGTGTCATGGAGTGCGTTGTAGAGAGGGGCAATAAATAGGTGGCTATATGTAGTCGTAGACATTTTAATGAATCCTGTTTTTCCACAGTACACTTCAGATTCCTTGTGTTTCCACTTAATTTTTTTTTTTAAATGGACATTTAATCTCAACAAACCAAAATTTCTCTGGAACTTGGATAAATTATCCAGAAGACTTCAGTAATTGCTACTTAAACTAAATCCTCTTCCTATTTTGCTGATTATTTTTTCCCTTCAACTACAGTAGTTCTCACACTGGTCCAAAGACTTTACTGGTTGTCATCTGCATTTGAGATACAAGTTAATATTTCCCATGGACCACTTCTACTTTCAAAATGAATCTCTTTTGCGAACTTCATGAAAGATGGGGAACCGTTATTCTACTGCATGGTACTGAGTTCCTTCATGAAACATGTCCTCTCTAGTTAACCATTCCAAGCTCTTGTTTACTTTGCTAATATGTAAGGTTTTAATGTTTGTACCTGAAATTATTTGAAACGGTCATCAAATTTTAATGTACTGCAACTTCCACTAATATTTTTTTAATGGTTTTTCATGCTTAATATATGCAGCTTTAATATTGGACTCTAAAAAAGCTCTTGACGTACTAGCACTTGAAATACTAGTGTTGCTTTCTTGTCTTCACTGGAAGACTTTGGCAACAGTTGAAGAATCTGAATAGTGATGTCATGCGTTGTAACTTAACCCTGGAACTCTTCCTCTTCTTTCTTTCACTCCTAAATTGAGGGGAAGGATATGCTGAATTTCAGTCTAAAGTGATACAGCTGCTGCTACTCAATCTCAAGCCTTTCAGTAAAGAGAAGGAAGTCCCAGCCTAATATTTCAAATGCAAAAGCAAGCAGAAGTTTTCAAAAACGCAGTCTTGATGCAACATAAAGAAGCAATGAAGATGAACACATTTTCTTGCTTTACGTTTTTCTTAGTTTCTCTATTGTGTGCACTACAATTGTTTATATAAACATGCTGCATATGCACCAATACTTAAAATGCAGTTCTTGTGCTGAACAGTGATTGGCCAGCATTGATCATGTAATGAAAGGTCCCCTCCAATGTAACACACAGCATGTATGAAGGTTGTATGAATGTCCTACCTTGTGTGGCTGAAATATCATAGTTACCTGCACAGACACTAAAAAAGTTGTTAGCTTATTCCTTACTCTAGAACTTGTAATAGTGAAACGTCTTATACTCCTTACTAATAACGTTCTCTCCTTCTCACTACTGCTATCTAGTATCTGTTCCTGTTAATCTAATCACTTAAGCCATTTAGTTGCTTGGGTAGTGTTCTAGTAGGAGCAGGCTGAAAACTAGAGCCTGATACAGTGTACAGTAAGGAAGATATAACTTGTTTATTGGAATGGTTTCTTCACACAAGGATTGTCTTATTATCTGAACTGTGGGTCATTGCCCTACAACAGCTTTTTAATTTGTGGACCCCATAAACATTTTGAATAGAGGTGCAGACCCTTTGGAAATCTTGGATATAGTCTGCGGACCCCAGGTTGAAAACTACTGTTCTATGGTAACAAGCTTTCGCAGACCCCTTCAACATAGTCTGCGGACCCTCATTTGAAAACCACTGCCCTACAATGTCTTGTTTCTTGTTTAGTTTAGAGTATTGTTCTGTTAATAATACTGACATCCAGCTGCTATGGAATAGCAATTTGCCATTTCAATAACTTACCCTACAGTGCATCTGTTAAACCTTCTATATTTGAATTTGGTAACATAGCTTTAAATTGTGGTACAACAGTCACCAGAACAGCAGTTTATAAGAGAACAATGAGCTGTGTTTACCCTGAGTAAAAGGATTAAATTGTGTGTAATGCTAGCCTCTGTTAACTGAGACAAAATTAGTAATGAGTGCTCTATTAAAGTTTTCTTAAAATCTCATTATTACAAAATACACTACAGTTTGCATATTTGATATGAAGTAGTGCAAGTTGAAGTACAGTTAATAAAGTACATCTTGTGATACATTATCATTGCTCTCCAGTGTTCTCTTTCTATTTGTAGAAGTTAATAATTCAAAATGGGTTCCCTGGTCCTTGTGAATTAGCAGGCCTGTTTGTAATCTCATTTTAATACCTTTCTATGTGTCCTGGTTATTGCATGGGCATTTAAATGTACCATGATGCAAATTTATCTAAATCTCTTGAAAGTAAGGTGGATGTTTAGTATACGCTGAACTACTATAACCTTCACAACCTTGATTTAAAAAAAACTAACTTTTTTCAGGTATAACAAGTGCACCTTTTTCAATTCTGGGCTAGGTATCTGTTTTAAAAATCAAAACTTTTATCCTAGTGTTTAATTGTCACTTGGACAGACTTCTTTCAAAAAGATAGCACTTGACAATGGTGTCTGAAATAAACCTCAATCTCGTCCTTACAGAAATACCAAGTTAAAAGAAGCTTCAGTTCTGGCCCTTGAGCTCACTGAGCTTTGGCTTTAAAATGTTCACTCTCCTCTATTATGTGCACAAGTCAAACAGGGGAGACTGAATTCACAAGTGAATCTTGACTAGTCAAAGCATTGTAGTCCTTTGGCTGCCATAGGTGTTGCATATAAGGTTAAATGAGTTGGACAAGTGTCACAAGTTGATGACCATTTACTTGAACTAATGCTGAACATGTATATTGGACAAGCCTTAGAAGAGGAGTGGAGCAAATAGCAAACTTTTTTTTTGTAAATAATTGAATTTGAAACATTTGATCTCTTTTTCAGGAACCTTCGGGTACTCTATACCAGAGACAACACTACTAAAAAAATTTCCATTCACCATTTTGTATTTTAGCTTGTAAATCTTACAATTATTAACCAAATTAAGAACTTCACAAGAAACTTGCTCTGATACTTAGACTTATCAGTCATACAATCAGTATTGTGACTATTTAACAAACATAACTAATAGTACAGGCTCTATATACTCCTGGGGGAATTCTGCGCAATGCAGAATTTTGCGGAAATTAACACTGTGTGAAGGATTTCCTTTCTCCCGCAGAAATGGACAGCAGAGCCCAGCTCTCACATAGAAGAGGCTGCCGAGGGGAGGGAAGGGAGCTAGAGGGTTCTTGGCAGCTGCAGTTCCCAGCATGCCCTGAGAGAAGGAGAGTGGTGTGCAGGAAACTCCACACAAGCCTGGGAATAAGCATCAGGCTGTTTCTCCCTCTGGATCCCTGGGCTCTGGTGGGGGTTGGGGGTGGAGGCAGGTGTTTGGATGGGGGGGCACAGCTGGGCTCTGGGAGAGGAGGGGGCAGGTCTCTGGGTTCCGGGCGGGGGGAGGAAGTGCAGGCCCTGTGGCTGGTCTATAGGAGGGGACGGGCATGGGTATCTGGGCAAGGGGGGGCCCCCATGGCTGATCTCTGGGAGGGAAGGGGTGTGGGTATCTGAGCCCTGGAGGAGAGTGGGGAAGGCTATCTGGGCCAGGGCTCTTGGGGGAGAGGATGTTTGGGAGTATTGGCCGAGGGATGTGGGGGCATGGCTGGGCTCTGGGAGGGAGGGGTTTGTGGGTATCCGGCCCCCCAGCTGGGCTCTGGTGGGGGGGAAGATGGCAGAGAAACAGGAACTGGGTTGTCAGGGGTTTCTTGAACGCTCTACTTCTGGGGGATTTTTGTGTCTGTATTGTTACAGACATACTTGCTGACAGATATTTTGAAATAAATTACCAAAATAATTGAAACTGGCGTGATTATGTTGTGTTATTTTGAGAAATAAAATGTGCAGAATTTTTAATTTTTTTGGCGCAGAATGCCCTCAGGAGTAGCTCTCTAGTAATCTGCAAAAATTGCAAATTTATGCCAGCATGCAAGTTGTAAATTCATAAGCAGGAAAAGCATCACTATCCCACTTGTTGCCCTGCACTCCTTGTTAGTAATACTATGTGATTCTCAAAAAAGGTTTGTTATGTAACTTTGGTTGTAGTCATAGGAATAGTAAAACAAATCTTATTTTTGTGTTAAATATGTCTTTAGATTTTGAAGATATATTTAACACATCTCTTGCTTTTGCAAAATAGCTGTTCCAGTGACTTTGTGAATTGAAGCATTATTTAAGAGTTATATTTTGGTAGTTCCCAGAAGACCACTATCGGGATGTCTTGGATTTTTATCTTGCTTTAGAAATGTTTGGGAAAAGCACTTACTAGTGCTCTTAAACACAGGCTTCCACTAAGAATATGTCAGAATTCTTAACCTGTTGTTACTATCTGCTCTGTGAGGAGCCCCATTGACTTTATTGCTGGTTTGTGGTCATAGGGCTCAGCTTGCGGTATTTAAGCCCTTGTTCAGTATTAACATACAAGAGGTCAGTTATGCTGTTAGGATGTTTCTCCTCTCACCACCACACTGTACCTTTTGTATGCAATCTCCCTATCTCTGCCCTCTCAAAGGGGGTTTCTGGCAACTAGAAATGGACTCCAAAGTGCTGACTTGTTTTTCTTTTCCTTTCTGATGTATCCCCTTATTTTAATGTTGCTTTTACTGATTGTTCACTCTTGTGTTATGGGGAAAAGCAGGTACTGTGATGCTGGCACCTAATCTAGCAATTTAGTTTTTAACTCTAAATGCACTTCACTCTAGCTTTCAGTAACATGAATATCCATGGCGTCTCTGTCCATGAGTCTCTGTGCACTTAGAGTACTTCATTTGCTGTTTGTCCTGTATTTTCCTTTTTAATGAGAACTTTTTTTTATGCTCTAATAAATTTGTTAGTCTCTAAGGTGCCACAAGTCCTCCTGTTCTTCTTTTTGCGGATACAGACTAACACGGCTGCTACTCTGAAACCTTTTATTAAGCTGGTGGTCTTGCAATATAGGCCTGTGAAAACAACCCCTGTAGGAAGCTTAAATAAGAATGAACTTTTAAAGCTGGTCTGAAGTTCATTAATTTTTTTTAAATGAACCTTACACACTTGGAGTTAAACTTAAATTTTGTTGAATAAATTATTTTAAATGCATTTGTCAGATTTCTGGGTAGTTTGTATGGGCTGCTTGCAGC
Source organism: Chrysemys picta bellii (assembly GCF_011386835.1). Taxonomy (NCBI): domain Eukaryota; kingdom Metazoa; phylum Chordata; order Testudines; family Emydidae; genus Chrysemys; species Chrysemys picta. Next base: position 63,176,167 of record NC_088800.1, read on the forward strand.
AACACTAGGCAGACTATTTTTTTTTTTAAGTCAAATTCCCAAAGAATTTAGGCAGATATAATACCTCAAATAGATTGTAAGTTGACCATACAGATCTAGGTTATATATTCAAAATCCTATACTGAACTCTTTGTAACGAGTGGATGTGACTTTCAAAAGTTGCTTCTTTACTCTTCCTCTTGCTAGAAGTGATGTGTGTTGACAATCTGGTTCTGCTGGCTGCTTTCCTTTCCGGTTGCATTGTTTTGTGCTCAGCCAGTATACCTGAGTAAGCTCTTCTACATGATATTGATTGTGTTTTGTTCTCTAGTTCACAGCTTCCATTTGATTAGCAATCAGTATAGTGAATATACTCCCCTCTAGATGCTCTTCAAATAAGGTGTCATGAATCTGAGCACTTGCTTATCTTAACTTGAAATTATCAGGACAATGAGTTTGTAGGGAAAGAATTGGTAGATTCATATGTTCTGTGGAAACACACAAGCATATAAGGAACAGAGGGTCCTGTGGCACCTTTGAGACTAACAGAAGTACTTGCATCTGAAGAAGTGAGGTTCTTACCCACGAAAGCTTATGCTCCCAGTACTTCTGTTAGTCTCAAAGGTGCCACAGGACCCTCTGTTGCTTTTTACAGATTCAGACTAACACGGCTACCCCTCTGAAGCATATAAGGGCTGATCATGTATTAGAACACACTGCTTTTGCCAAATTCTTACACTGCAGTAATATGTCCTTGTGTGCTTATGTAACAGAGAACGTTATTGAATATTGCTGTAATTATCTGGAACAGTCACAAATAATTCAGTGGTAAAATAGTGTTAATTCAGATACTGAAAATGGAAAAGTTCTAGTGATCACAATCTAGAAATGGTTCACAAATCTCATATCCAAAATGCTGTCACAGGTACCTTGCCCATCTCTTAAAATGTTTGTATAGTTTTATTCAGACATCTCAACCAAGTTAAGAGCTTGTTTAAAGTTGCTTATTCTCAGAAATGCCAGAAGATACCACTAAAGTTGTTGAAAGTAAAAACTTTGCTTAACTACTTTTGAAACCTTGTTCAGTTTAGTTGCTGTATAAATGTCTGTCCTGTTTGTCATATCAACACAATTCCTAACAAATGAAAATGTAGCTTTGTTTGTTTCCTGCTCGTACTAGTAATTCTGGGAGTTAGAGGAAGTCAGATCAAAATCCAATGCCCTAGAAACTCACTACTAGGTCAGACTCTAACTGGATAGTTAAAGTACGTACATAGTAAGAATAGTTTATTTTTAAATGGATTACTGCTTAAATTGAAAACCCACATTTCAGGATAGGTTGTCTATACACTCAGATATCTGGATTTGGGTGAAGCAGGTTTTTTTTCCTCACTAGTGATTGATGTATATCACGAGATTGTAAACAGCTAATTTCATATGCATTGTATAGGAAGCAACTTTAGTAACTCTACATGCTCAAATACACTACATGCTGAAAAGGGGCTGACTTTCAGTGCCTACACAGGCATACATACATGCAAGTGGTAATGGAATGTTATCTGACCTATGAATTTTCTAGCATATTACAGAAACTTCAGTGTCATTCCTTATAATGCGCAGGAAACGAGTTCATCTTCTGTCTTGCATTATTGCCTTTTTAAAATATTTTCTTTCTTTTGTTTTCTAGGTCTTAGTGGTGCAATGGCTAGTATAAGCGTTCGTTCAAGTACCCCAGGCTCTCCCACTCACGTAAGCAGTGGTTCCAATGCTAGTCGTAGGAGAAATGGACTCCATGATGTTGATTTGAACACTTTCATATCAGAAGAAATGGCACTCCACTTGGACAATGGTGGAACTAGAAAGCGTACCTCAGCCCAGTGTGGCGATGTCATTACAGACTCACCAACTCATAAACGCAACCGAATGATCTAAACTGCAAAAATTTCAAACCCACCATGCTGCTTGAAAGCCACTTGATCCTCAGAGTACTATTGAAAAGGAAACATGAGGCCATCTTCCCATATTCACTGTTTAAGACAAGTGAATTCAATAATTGCCATAAAGGAAGTTTTAGGTATTACAGTAGATGCCTCTTGTAACTACGGCTTTCTTAAACTATATTCTTAGCAGAGGACATCAGATATTGTGTAGTAGTTAGCAAGATCATCATAGGCGAACATGTATCCGTTCCAAGGCTAAAAGTGACCTTACTTGTATTCTTAAAGGGAAAGGAAATATCAGATGTTTTATTTGGTTATAGAATGCTTTGTCCTTATTTCCTGCTGTGTTGAGTATTTGCTTCAACAGTATTGCCAGTTTGACTGAAATCGTCTAAAATATGACTTGGCATCTTTGTCAAATCTGCAGGCTTCCATTTTCGCAGCACTGTATAAGGCACCTAGTTTCTATATAGTAACAGTGTGCAAGTTATAAATATTGGACTGTGCCCTTTTTAGTTTTAAAAGCAGTTGATAATTCTGGTGATTGTGTGATAATGTAAAGAGGTGCTATGATGGTCATGCAATTAATACTTAATATTGAATCAATACAAGGATCTTTATTGGATTCACTTTGTGTGTTTTAGTGCTCTGAAGTAGCAATATTAAACTTTTTCCCCAATTAACTTCATAGGGTTTTACATTTTCAGTTTAAGAACATATATGTACTTACTGGTATTATCCTTGTAAACATAAACAGTGCAAACTGCACCAGTGCTGACCTAAATTTAGAGAAAAATGTCCTGTAATTGGAGAATAGGCTTTTTTGTTCAGTATTAGTGAAGGGTAGGTATTGTGTACAACCGTATCCCATTTTACATTTTGTGTGAAGTAATTGCCCATGTTGGGGAGGGGTGGGAGGTGAGGGACTGGGGAACAGTTGGAAAAGGGTTGTGTTCTGTCTGCTGATGAGCAAGATTTCTGGTCACTGATGGAAACTGTTTGGAGTGACTAGCTTCTGTGTGACATCATCTTTAGGATGAAGTGAGGTGCAGGTTTTGCCAAGTGCTAAGACAATAACTTAACTTCTAGTTTTAATTTTGAAGAAAAGATCTTTCTTTTCAGTAAATGTAAAATAACATATTGGATGGCTTTCAAAGCTAAAACCTGCATTCTTACAGTGTCTTTAACTGAATGTCCTGATGAATATGTAAAGTTGAAAACTGGCTACACAGTTTAAACTTAAATCCAAAAAGTCAGGTGTGGATCAAAGGTGCTCACTCTGCAAATCAGTACTGTTAAGTGCAGACACTTCAAAAACTCATTACTTAAAAGAGAACAATTTCTAAGTTAAAACAGTTTTTTTTGCATTTAGAAATATCTGATCTTGATTTCCTCTTTTTGGCAACGAACTTTCGTTCAAAAGCTTCTGCTTATGAGGAGGGCTAAAATAGGGAGGGGTAAGGAGGTGAAGAGCTGCTGACTTGATGGGGAGGAGAGAATGTTTGAACTGGAGGCCCCATTCACACTGTAATAGAAAACAGACATTCTTTAAGCTTGCCTTACATTCACTTGCAGCTAAACAGGTCTAACACATGGATGGGGCCAAGCTATGCTAGAACCACCATATTGAAAATTCTATTCTAGTTTTCTGCCTGTTAGATCATGTTTTTGAACTCTGTTCTAATATATCTTGGCCACAAGTGAGTGTACACTTAAGCAATTTAAGGTAAGTTTACGTTCTACTAGCCAGCCTCTGATTCAACATTCTCCTGCTTGATCAGCTGGGGCAGGGTTACAGCTGTTTCACTTTCTTATAATAAAAAGTCCTCTAGCATAGAAGTTCTCCATCAAAGGCAGGGCAAAGTCCAGGATACATCATGTTGTATTTTTCAAAAATTTTGGAGGCATCTTTATATATTCTAAGAGGAATGATTTTGTTTTTAATTTGTATATAAATCAACAGGTTCAGGAGTTTTTCAACAGTTCCATAGTACTGTACTAAAAGTTTGCAGTTCATGGAACCATATAAGAATCTTAAAAAATAAAAATAAAAAATCTGTTTGCAGTCTAACGGCAAACCATGTAAAAAAGCTGCCAGTGTATGTACAATTAAGTTACTACTGTTGACCTAAAGCCATAGGGCTTTGTGTGATATTTATAATTCTTTTATAAAGTATAGAACTAATTTCAATTCTATGAGACTTTGCATTTTAAACCAAGATTGACTTGTAAAATGGGATTGTAAGACAGTAGAAAAGATGTTAAAGCAACTTTAATTCTGCAAAATGACCTACTTGTAGGATATAAGCAGAGGTATTTCTTACCCATGAAATAGAAACAGCAGGTGGGTGTCATGATCAGCCTTGAATAGACAAATGTGCCACTCGATGAAAACATTCTGAAACCCCCTTCCACTTTTAGTTGAACTAGTTCATAATTGTGCAATTAAACCAATTTAGGATATCTTTGTTTCCTTAGATCTTTGATGCCGAACATTGGGATTTCTTGATGTGAGACAGTTACTACATGTAGTAGTACTAATGTTGGAGCTCCACACATACTATGGAAAGTACTGGGTTAAATGTGACTTACGCTTAAATCTATCCAAATATGACTACACATGGAGCCTGATCTGTTTTAATTTTTTTTCAAGTGGAATAATAAATGCCTCTGTTTAAGTTAATGCTTTGAAGCTTTGCATTCAATTTAGTACCATTTAAACTAAATTTGTCAAGCTTTTTTGATTTGTGCCATTTTTTTGGTAAGAGAAAGCAGGCTTTAATATCTAACTGGTTGCATTAATATTTTTTTGCTTGTAACTTAAATATTTGACTTATTTTTACCATCTTCCATTGGTATTTCATTTAGCCCCAAATGTTACTTGTTCTTTAAGTGTTAACCCCACCCAAAAATGACCTAAAATGCATGTATTCACCTGATAAACAGAAGGAGAGCAGATTGTTTCTTTAAAAAAAAATAAACATTCAATTCCAGTACTCATGGTTTTGAAGACTTTATTTCTTGTGCCAGTGTAGGAAACTCAAATTGTGGAATATTGCTTTCAGGCACTCTATCTGAGCAAGAAGCAAGTTTATCTCTTTTGTACAGTAAACATTGAATTCAGACCTCTTTTGTTTGGGGGAAATGGATGCTTTATATTTTGCTTTCCTCTGACTCTACTTAACTCATACAATTGATCTGTCTCATCTCCATGTAAACAAAACTTAACATGAATATGTGTGGAGCAAATTACATACAGGACATCCTGCACTGAGGCTACTGAGCTTGGCTTGCATTTTACTAAAATAAAATTAAATGTTAAATTTAGGGTTATAATAAAATAATGCAAAAACGGAGGGTTTTTTTGGCTGCAACTGAAGTCCTGCATTTATACTTTTACTCTGAAATGTGGTTTATCCATCTGGAGTAATAAGCGCTTTAAGTCATAATAAACCTAATAAATAAAAATAAATGCAACTAATTGGACATTTTGTAGTTTTTGTTAGCTTCTTGAGTAGTCCATCAGTAAACTCAGAATGGAACAAGGCAAATCTGAAGGCAGTGAGTCTTGACTACTTTCTTTAGGGTATGCAAACTTGCAGATTCTTTTTAAAGTGTAACTTAATGGTGGTATCTGTTCATCCTAGTATAGTTAGGGGCCTGTTTCCATTCTCTCTTTGGTTATAAAACTCATATCCGGAATCTATACAGTTTTCTGTGGGCTATAATGTAGTGCTTACAACACGCCGGTTTGGGAGTTTTACATACTCAAAAGTGAGGGCAACGATGTTGGTTTGTGACAAAGCTTGTATACCAATAGTACTTGCATTCTGTAGTAATAAGCACATTAGAATTATAGCCTTTTTATAGTAGGGCAATTCTAAGTGACTTAAATGGTTAAACTTCTTAATTCATATGTTGCTTACAGAACAGTCTTCAAATTTAACCAAAGAGGATATTGATCAGTTTGTATTTAGTTATTGTGCAGAACATTTTATATTGATCCTTCTAGTTACTTTTTAGATATTTTTGAACTGGCATTTACATCAGCAGGTCCTTGGACCTCAGTAACAAACAGTTGAATTTTTTAAAGGAATATTCAACTTTAAATTTGGCACAACTTAACACAAATCAGGTTTTGTGTATAAAAAACATTTTTACAGTTAATCCTCAAGTGTTTTCATAATCCAATGGAAAGCCTCTTATTTAAACTTGTACAGCAACAGTGAAAGTTAAACTTGCTTTATTGCTCCAGCTTAAGTGCAAAAATTGTAATGCGCTTAAATTCATTTCTAATGTGTTTTCAAACTTTCCCTTTCATGATCCCAGTTCTAATTGTCCAAGTACAGCCTCTTCATAGGTAGCCATATAATGGAAACAAGTAGAAAAAATTGGCTCCAATCGAATGTTTGCACAGGGACATAGCTGGGTGAGGCAGGTGTATATTCTAAGTTCACTGCACCAAGTGGGAATGATGCTCTCCTCCAGACTAGTCAAATTTCTTGTCTTTCCTCACTCCACCCAATTTCACTCTAGTGGGTTCCTTTTCCTTTTGGTGTGGGAAGAGGCAGGGTCTCTAATACAGCCTTGAAAAATTGATCACTCTGGATGATTCATCATTAACAGTAACCTGGGGGGAGGATGAGCTGTAGATTTTGTACTTGGGTAGGCACGTCACTATTTTGCAATGCTCTTTTACAGTCAACATTGGTGCTTTCTGCTACCAGCCCCCCTCACAAAAAAAAAAAAAGTGTGGTTCTAAATCAAGCAGAGCCTTACTATGGGAGACAGCTATAACTAGAAACTTATCAGAGCCCTGGCAATATATTACGTTCTCCATATAATTCAGTTTGACAAGTATATATATGTCCCTATTTTTCAGAACAAGATCTGTTAAGTGCTAGATTTCTGTTTAATATATTCATTTTTCTCTAATCTTAAAAGTAGGAAGTTGACACCATTACAGAATAACTTGTTTCACTGAGGTTGCAATCCAGTGTGGGGGCACACCTTGAATTTGGGGTGGAGGGGAAGAAAGATCATTTTACAGTCTAAGGTAGCATCTAAGGCCACTTAATTCTAAGATCTGGATGTTAAGATCTTCCCATACCATTTCTATGGTCTATACTTTTCAGGGGAAAAAGTGTAATTAATGGATCACTATTGGAAGTTATCATCAAAATCTGTCTTAGAAGCTGGTGGTTCTGGATACCACTTACACATATATACAACTGATATTTTTGTTTAATGGAAGCAAGCCAGACCGTCAAGGAATGAAGAATAGCATGCCTGTAGTCTGTCATTCTTTACTTTTTCCATTTCTTGTTGGTACACAAATTGACACTACTCCAGTTTCTAATGTAGTGTTCCATTACACTAATTTTTCCTGCATCATATACCTTTGTGTCCTGTTCTTATAAAATAACAAGTGAAATGATACAAAACATGCATGTTTTAAGATAGTGTTAAGAATCCTATGCTTCCATGTCTACCACTGCACTTTTGGCAAGCTGAAGTGTAACTGCATTTCCAGCTCCTGTAATAATAAGGCATATCTGTGCCAGTTTTTGAACACCATTGGTGTGGGTTTTTTGTCAACCCATCTAAGATCAGAAGGTAAGAAGCATATGTCACCATGTAATGTGTATCTTTTTGTTTGCATGTATGTCATAAGCATTTGAACCTAAAGCTGGTGGCGCTCTTCTTAAAGCAAACTAGTTTGTGACCATCTAATGCAGTGTACAAGACTGTGTGAGAGAGTAAAGGAATAGGGTTCCAGTAAACTATATGGTCACCTCTCCACAGGCAATTGATAGGATACATATCTCTCTGACACTTCTCCCCCCCGCCCTCGCTCCCCCCCAAAAAGATGTAAACAAGTCACTGCCACTTGTACTAGTCTCTTCCTTTCAATGGGCTTCAGAATGGTCTTAGTTTTCATTGGTGAACATTCTTTTTGGAATACAAGAAATTATAGACTTCTTATAGCAGCTCTACAAGGAGAAATTTCAGACTGCAAAAATGCAAGATGGGTATTTCCCTGTACCTATTTCTGCATTTAATGAAATATTTGAATTCAAGAGCAACTGTGAGCAGAACCATTGTCTAACCCATCCAAAACCCTCGTGCCCCCAGCCCTTTCCAAAGACTCAGGGGTTTGTTTTTTGCAGATTCTGACGGCCAGCAGACTTTATGACTAAGGTGGGGCAAGTTCTAGAGAGCATCGTAAATGCCTTACTAGTAGTCCATTCCTTTCTATAAGTAGGGGGTTCCATCTTAAGAACCTCTGAAATGCCTAATGCTATGGATTGCTGCAGGAAAAGAGAATTTCCTCCCTTCCTGTAAGGTGGGTTTCTGCCAGAGAAGCTGCAGTAAATTTTAGGCCTGACCCTTAGTTGCTCTCTACTGAGGCTGGATGTTAATCAGAAGTTGGATGTTAACCTGTGTGCCAGAAGCAGTAATATAATTTATATAGTGGGAGATGTCTCTACTTTTCTGTCTGCCTCCAGTCTCCTGTGGGTCCACTAGTGTGGATTACTAAAGCTGTTCTTACAAAAACCCATTTTACTGGTGTTGAAAATTCTCTTCTCTCTGACTCTCATCATCAATAAAATGGGGCTCATAGTGCAGTTAGCTCTGATAAGATCAAGTGAGGTCTAAGCAATATTTGCTTTGTCATAGGGTCTTGTGTGTTTTAGCATCTCACAATGCAATTGTGCATGTCAATTAGAGATCGGATAGTGTTTCACAGCCAAAGATTGGTTATAGAATGACATTCTTATTCAGCTGCCAGCCTAATTGAATGTTGCCAGCTAACCACTGAACTTGACTGTCCAGGGCTGTCTGTCTTTGAACAGCAGCTGGCACAAATGAGGTCCTGATCTAGATCTGGACATTTGAATAATACTTTAAATGATCCCATGCCACCTTTATTATTTCTTATAGTAGTGTCCACATACAGCATGCACAACCATCAGTTTTTAACAGCTACTCTGAAAGCTCCCTGTGCAGTGAGCTCTGTGTATCTGAGAATGATGAAGGTCCAGTCAGTTTGCCAGCATGGGTCATAGCCCCTGAGAGACCTGCTATAATTGAATTCCAAAGCGTTTTTTAAGGAATTCTTATGATTTTGGTTAGCTTGGAGGTCTCTTAAAATACTGAATATTCCCCTCCACCACAATTAAAAACATCTCTCCTTTGTCATGGAGCTGTTCTTTCTGTTTTTCAGGCCCTGGTGATGAATCTTAAGTTACCCAGTAAAAGATGCCCGGGTAAAGGGGTACATTATAGTGAGGAGCCAATGCTGGATTTTTATAAAAGGATTTACTGTCAGCAGTGAAGGGAAAGCCAGATAGACTACTGGTTTAATTTTACATCAGCATGCTTAAAATTTCCCATCTAATTTCACATCCTTGAATAGAGTCTCATTCAACTCATTGTGGACTATAAAGAAAGATTCTTCTGGTCCCAACTTCTCTTCAGTCATAAGCGTGTGGCTCATTACCCCTCAGTGACATAATGTCTCTGCTGCTTATAGCCACTGCTTACACGGAAAAGTGCTATTAAACCACTGGTGTCATTTTAGTTAACATTAATGTGATAGGCATTGGGTCCTTTTTGTATGAAATTCATCAATGTCAGCTTTGTTCTTCATTTTGTCTACCTTGTCATCTGGCCTGTTTCAGCTAGAAGCAAAAAGAATCAGTGCCCTGTCACAGGCCAGCTTGCTTCAGACTATCAGCGAGTCACTGATTCCAGCTTGGATACTCATGAAACTACGTCTTCCATTTGTCAGATGCACTCTCCCCCCCCTAAGAAATTTCAAAGCCGTAATTGGTTCTAGTACGGGCTGGGCAAACTTTTTGGCCCGAGTGCCACATCAGGGTGGGGAAATTGCTTGCAGGGTCATGAATGTAGGGCTGGAGCAGGGGGTTGGGGTGGGGTTCGGTGTGCAGGAAGGGGCTATGGGCAAGGGGTTGGGGCACAGGAGGGGTGTGCCGTGTATGAGGGGGCTTGGAAGGGGGTTAGGGTGTAGGAGGGGGTGCACAGTGCAGGAGGGGGCTCAGCAGTGGTGCAGGGAGGGGTGCGGAGTGCAGGAGGGGGTTAGGGTGCAGGAGGGGTGCAAGGTGCAGCAGGAGGCTTGGGGGAGGGTGTTGGGTGCAGAGTGCAGGAGGGCATTGGGGTGCAGGAGGGGTGCAAGGTGCGGCAGGGGGCTTAGAGCAGGGCGTTGGGGTGCGGCAGGGGGCTCAGGGCAGGGGTTTGGGGTGCGACAGGGGGCTCGGGCTCCAGGGTGGCAGCGGTGCACACCAGGGCTAGGACAGGTTCCCTGCCGGCACCGCTCTGGGAAGTGGCCAGCACCACGTCCCTGCGGCCCCTGGGGAAGGGGGGCAGAGGGTCCAGGTGTCTCCAGGTACCTCCCCCGAAGCTCCCATTGGCCACGGTTACCCGTTCCCGGCCAATGGGAGCTACGGGAGAGGTACCCACAGGCAAAAGCAGTGTGCGGAGCCCTCTGCCCCCTCCCCGAGGGGACACAGGAGCTTGGTGCTGGCCGCTTCCCAGAGCGTTGCACGGCCTACAGCACCATTGGGGGGGGGGACGGCAATCCCCCGGGCTGGATCCGAAGCCCTGAGGGGCCAGATCCGGCCCGTGGGCCATAGTTTGCCCACCCCTGTTCTAGTACTTCTCCTGCATAAGTTCTCAGGGACTTACAGCATTCCTACCTTTAGGAACAATTGTTACTTTCCATATCCTTAACATATCACTCCATTGTGTTTGGTAGTTTCCAGGACTTCAAATGCAGACAACAGAGAGAACCCCCACATAAACTTCCACTATATTTTGGTGTCAACTTCTTTGTAGTAACTACTAGGTTAAATATTTAACCTATGGAATTATTTTTGGTTGTAAATGAAACGTGATATTTCCAAACAATTTGACATTGCCCCCCTATGCTGCCTTCTCTCTAATTCCTCATCGTGTTCTCTTGAGCTGTCATTCGGTCATGTAATTTGTCTATTGCAACATCTTGCATGTGTCTTGGTATTGTGTTATCCTATCCGTACATGATTTATAGTAATTGAGTTCTCAGACTAAACTGTGAAACTGACACCTTGTGGTGAACAACTGAAATGCGCCATCTACTCAAAGCTTCAAAATTAAACTCCTACCACTCAGGTAGCTCCATTGAAGAGGCATGAACTGAAGATGTAGAAAGATGGGGAGGGGAGATTGCATTGGAACAGCTTCAATAAGCTGAACTTCTGACTAGAAACAGTTTACATATTTTTGCTGTGTCAAAGACATTCAGATTTGTACTTTGATATACAATTTTAATTCTAAATTATCTTAAGGGCTTGTCTAAATGAAGTGCTACACTGGCACAGCTGTAGCATTTCAGTGTAGATACTACCTATGCCTGGGAGGGGTTCTCCTGTTGGTGTAGGTAATCCATCTCCCCAAGAGGGGGTAGCTCTTCTGTTGACCTAGCACCATGTCTACACTAGGCCTTAGATCAGCTTAACTATGTTGTTTAGGGGGATGGATTTTTTCACACCCCTGGGGGACGTAACTATGCTGATCTAAGTTCCTAGTGTAGACCTGCCCATAGAGTTTCACTAAGTTAGATTTTTAATTACTATTTATTTAGGAAGTATTCATAGATTCACAAATTCTTGCCATGTAAATATTGGAAACAATACAATCATTACAATAGTGAGCTTTTTGGAATATAGTCGTCAGATATCTCTAATAGGGTGTTACCATGTTCTTCTTTGAGTGATGGTCCCTATTATATTCCACTCAGGGTTTAAAAATGCATACCATGCATCTAGTTTTAAATTCTCCAGCTCCAGTGCCTGTTGGTCTGCGCACACGCCCTGACTCGCCTCATGGTTTCATCAGAGATGATAAAGGGCGAGGGAGGGCAGACTGACCATGTCTCCAGTTCCTTCTCACCGCCACACAAGAGTGCCAGAAGCTCCCTAGAATTAGCGGGGCAACCAGCGCTCGAACCAAGGCCTTGCCCTCATGACCCCTCTATTCCCGGTGCTTTTCCCAAGGCCCCAACCCCCACTCCTCTCCTCCCTCTCCCTCCCATCGCTCGCCCTTAAGGCTGGTAAAAAGTGGGAGGGTACACGTCCGAACTATCAGTGTCTGCGTGCATGTGACGCGCTTTCAAAAACCAAAATTGTATATAATTGGGTTTTTTTTTTTTTTTACTGATTCACTGTTTTTAGATTAGGGGTTTGCTTTTTTTGTAAACTCCTAAAATCTGTGCCTCTTGCCCATGTTCCTTCTTGGTGAGCAACGAAGATCAACACTGCTGCCTCTGCTGCTTGGGAGAAGGCCATATCACATCCAGGGGCAGTATCTGCCAGTCCTTCCCCAGATGCACCTGAGAAGGTCAGGCTCTCCACCTCCAGAAGCACCTCATGGAAGTTGCCATGAGGCCTAGTTTGGAGCTTGGCCAGGGAATCCCCACAGAACATCGGCCTGAGACTGCCAAGCATGCTTCTCTGGCTATGGAGTCTGAGCCCAACTCTGATGATACGATCTCTATGGACCCCAGGCTAGGGCCTAGTCAGGAGGCAAGGAAGCATGGCCATAAGCATGGCGGTAAGTCTTTCTCCAAGACCAAGGAAGGGGATGCTCCTTCCACAAGCTCCAGTCATGGAGAAGGAACATGCTCTAAGTCTCATAAGCATGAGAAGAGGCCCACAAGATGACGGATCCGCTGGTACTGGGTACAGAACTGCCAACACCTGCACCGCATAAGGCACAAGACCTGCCCACTTCAGGGAAGTCTGCCACTCTGGCACCGGTATGGAGAGGGAAATTGGGGAGAGGGCCAGAACCCCAGGAAGTGTTTGCATTGGGAGACCCAACATCTCCACACCTTTCTGGACCCTCTACTTCAAGGGAAATTATTCTTCCCTTCTCAGGACACATCGCAGTTGACACACCACTCCCCTTCTTCGACAATCTACACGCTGCTGCCGGCTCTGACAGTACTGCCTATGGAAGCTGTGTCCAAGTTTCATCTTCAGACGAGTTGGATGATGGCCAGAGACCATCCATCCCATACCGCCAACACCAGTATTACAAGAAACAGTCTACACCGTAGCAGTAGCCACAGAGCCACTGGTTTCTCACACCGTGGGTACACCAGAACACCCTCCAGATCTGGCATGTTGGCAATATTGGCCCCAGTACCCACCCTGGGAACCCGCCTGATCCGCAAGGGAAACTTCACCGATTTCCCCATCTTGTGCACCTTCCAGCATATGCTTGGAACCGGTGATGGTGGAAGAGCTGCTCAGTCTGACTTCCATCAGTTCCAGGACCTCCTGCACAGGGTGGCAGGGGAGCTTCACAAACCCCTGGAGGAGGTCCAGAATACTCAGCATCAGCCCCTAGACATCCTTCACTTGTCACCAGGTAAAGTTGTGTTGTCCATCAATGATGCTGTCCTCAAGCCAGACAGCACAGTCTGACATACACTGGCCATGTGTACGCCTATCTCCAAAGAGGCAGAGAAGCATTATTAAATAGGAGTCTGAATTTCTGTTTTCTTGCTTTCCCTCCCACCCCTCCATCCCCTACTCTCTTGTGGTCCAGGCTGCGACAGAGTGGTCCAGACAGCAACGTCCATTCCATCTGATAAGGAGGCAAAGAGATTGGACCCTTCTTCCTTGATTGTGGTATTGTGCTTTTTGGGTATCTAGTAAAGTGATTTTGAACAATTCCCAATTATAATTCACATTTTTTCTAATTAAATTCTTCCTCCCAGCTGATTTGGCGGCTGATTGCTTTCAGCTTTGTGAAATTGGCCCTTTCAAAGCACTAAGTATGTACATCACTGGTCTGGACTTCATTCTGTTTGTTTGCACATTATAAATAAGTCATGATCACTTGTACCTAAGTTACCATTAATTTTTAGTTCTGTGATCGGTTTCTTTTTATCTATCAAGACATGGTCTAATATAGAATTCCCCCATGTTGGATGCAACACTTTTTTGAGTTATGATATTGTCATCTTTTATAATTAGAAATTCCAAGGAAGTTTTAATACTGGGAGCATGAGACCTCCAGCATATATATCACTCAGAATGAAGTTCCCCAGGGTCACACAGGTTTTTTCCCCCCTACACATTATAGATAGGTGCATAAGGAGGTCTTCATCCTGTTCCCTATTGTGATTTGGTGATCTGTAGCACCTTGTGCTTTATCTATTAGGACACTGATCCACAGTCATTCAAGATAATTTTCTTCTAAGTTGTCGGTGACTCGGAAACAGGTAATGCCATTTGTGACCTAAAATACCACACACACCCCCACTCCCCGCCTTCTGTCCACTTGATCCTTCCTAAATTAGTTCTAACTATGGAGTTTAACATTCCAATCATGGGAGTCATCCCACCAGGTTAGGGTGACCAGATGTCCCAATAAAATTGGGACTGTCCCAATATTAGTAGTTTGTCCTGCGTCCCGACCGATGTATGGTCAGGACGTCATTTGTTGCAATATTTTGGCTGGGTGCTGGAGGAGTACATTGGTAAGCGCTCACCTGGGGTCCCGGCGGTGCTTATTTGGAGCGGCTCCCAGGAAACAGGCAGCATGACCCTGCGACCCCTAGGCACAGGGGCGGCCGGGGGGGGTCTCTGCATCCTGCACCTACCACAAGTGCTGGCTCCATTGTGGCCAATGGGAGCTGCAGGTGCGGACAGGGCACAGACTCCCCCTGACCCTGGGGCGCTGGGTGCTACTCACGCCCTCAAGTAAGTCCCACCCCCACAGCTTCCAGCCAATGGTAGCTGGAGCCAGTGCTTGTGGCAGGCACAGCACGTGGAATGGAGACCCCACTGGCCACCGCTGACCTTAGGAGCCAGAGGAACCTGCCAGGTGCTTCCCAGTGGGTGGGAACCATCCCCCAGGTAAGCGGCAGGGCTGGGGCCCTGTGCCCGCGGCTTGCTGCGGGCAGGAGGTGGGGCCGTGTGCTTGTGGTGGGGGCCGGGGCCAAGCACCCCCAACCCATGGCTTGCAGCAGGACTGGAGCAGGGACTGTGTGCCCCTGACCCGCAGCTTCCTCAGGCTTTGTATCCCCCTTCCCCCATGGCTCCCGTGGGGTGGGGGGTGTGAGCCTGTGGCTGCCCCTCCTCCTCCCCCCATGTGTCCCGATATTTTGTTCTTGTCATCTGGTCACCTTACACCAGGTTTCAGTAATATCAACTAGATCAAATTTCTGCTCACGAATGAGCAATTCCAATTCCTCTTGATTGTTACCCAGACTCCTAGGTGTAATATGCAATGAAAGAATTTCTTCTCTTCCTGTCTTTTGGTTCCTTGATTAATTTTGTTCTCTGCATCTTCATTTTGTGCAAATTGAGTGTTCGTATCTTCCCTCTTTTTATCTTCTCCTTTTGTTACTAGTTTAACGCTCTCCTGACTACTCTAGTTTGCCTATTCCTGGTCCTCTTTCTACTGAGATGGAGGCCAACCAGCCTATACCATCTCCTCTCCCCATAGAAGGTGGACCAATATTCCACAAAACCCAAACCCTTCATCTTCCCCCACTTACCTAGACAACCTAGAATATTCTTTCAAGTATTGAATCCTCACAAGGGTTGCCTGTCTTACTTGGATGGTTAGAGAACTACTCTTTGTGGACAAGCTAGATTTTCTTACAGGTTGGGCTGAGCTGCCATCTGCAGGTGTGTCCTCTATATCTCTGTTTCCTTGTATCCACTGGATCTTGAGAGGAGATTCCCAAACCTGAGCCATTCTTTTTAGGTGACAAATCTGAAGAACTGTCCCAGATTGAGGCGTCATTAGAGGAGGTTTTAGACCCAATTGGTAAATCAAACAGTAATAAATCACCAGGACCAGATGGTATTCACCCAAAAGTTTTGAAGGAACTCAAATGTGAAATTGCAGAACTACTAATTGGTATATAACCTATAATTTAAATCAGCTTCTGTACCACATGACTGGAAGGTAGCTAATGTGATGCCAAGTTTTAAAAAAGGTTCCAGAGGAGGTCCCGGCAATTACAGGCAAGTAAGCCTAACATTAGTACCAGGCAAATTGGTTGAAAGTATAGTAAAGAACAGAATGATCAGACACATAGATGAACACCATTTGTTGGAGAAGAGTTAACATGATTTTTGTAAAGGGAGTTCATGCCTCACCAATCTATTAGAATTCTTAGAGAGTCAACAAGCATGTGGATAAGGATGATCCAGTGGGTATAATGTACTTAGATTTTCAGAAAGCCTTTGACAAGGTCTCTCACCAAAGGCTCTTTAGCAAAGTAAGCTGTCATGGCATAAGAGGGAAGGTCCTCTCATGGATCAGTAACTGGTTAAAAGGTAGGAAACAAAGGGCAGGACTAAATGGTCAATTTTCACAATGGGGCGAGGTAAATAGTGGTGTTCTCCCTGAGGGGTCTGTCCTGGGACCAGTCCTGTTCAATATATTCATAAATGATCTGGAAAAAGGGGTAAACATTGAGTTAGCAAAATTTGCAGAGGATACAAAACTACTCAAGATAGTTAAGTCCAAAGCAGACTGCGAAGGGATGTCACAAAACTGGCTGACAAGGCAACAAAATGGCAGATGAAATTCAATGTTGATAAATGCAAAGTAATGCACATTGGAAAACATAATGCCAACAATACATATAAAATGATGGGGTCTAAATTAGCTATTACCACTCAAGAAAGAGACCTTGTGGAAAGTTCTCTGAAAACATCCACTCAATGTGCAGCAGCAGTCAAAAAAGTGAACAGAATTTTGGGAATCATTAGGAAAGGAATAGATATTAAGACAGAAATATAGTATTGCCTCTATATAAATCCATGGTACGCCCACATCTTGAATATTGCATGCAGATGTGGTTGCCCCATCTCAAAAAAGATATATTGGAAAAGGGCAACAAAAATGATTAGGGGTATGGAACAGCTTCCATATGAGGAGAGATTAAACAGGCTTTTCAGCTTGGAGAAGAGACAACTAAGGGGAGATATCATAGAGGTCTACAAAGTCATGACTGGTGTGGAGAAAGTAAATAAGAATGCGTTATTTACTACTACTTATAACACAAGAGCTAGGGATCACGAAATGTGTGGTTGATCAGGAGAGTCAGGGATGGGAGGGGGCAGCAGATAAGAGAGGGTTTTTTTTTTCTGGTGGTTGCAAATAGGTATTGGTATGTTGCTTTTCCCTTATTGCTGAATAGGAGAGAAGTCCTGTTATGGAAAAGGTCAAGAACCACCATCATGTAACAGAATCATAGAAGATTAGGGTTAGAAGAGACCTCAGCAGGTCATCTAGTTCAACCCCCTACTCAAAGCAGGACCACCCTCAACTAAATCATCCTAGCCGGGGCTTTGTCAAGCTGGGCCTTAAAAACCTCTATGCATGGAGATTCGACCACCTTCCTAGGTAATCCATTCCATTACTTCACCACCCTCCTAGTGAAATAGTTTTTTTCTAATATCCAACCTAGACCTCCCCCACTGCAACTTGAAACCATTGCTCCTTGTTCTGTCATCTGCCATCACTGAGAACAGCCTAGCTCCATCCTCTTTGGAACCACCATTCAGGTAGCTGAATGCTGCTATCAAATCCCCCCTCATTCTTCTCTTCTGCAGACTCAATAAGCCCAGTTCCCTCAGCCTCTCCTCGTAAGTCATGTGCCCCATCTGCTGGCAATACTCCTACTAATGTAAACCAATATGCCGTTATCCTTCCTGGCAACAAGGGCACACTGTTGACTCATATCCAGCTTCTCATCCATTGTAATCCCCATGTCCTTTTCTGCAGAACTGCTGCTTAGCCAGTCAGTCCCCAGCCTGTAGCAGTGCATGGGATTCTTCCATCCTAAGAACAGGACTTTGCACTTGTCCTTGTTGAACCTCAGATTTCTTTTGGCCCAATCCTCCAATTGTCTAGGTCACTCTGGACCATATCCCTACCCTCCAGCGTATCTACCTTTCCCACCAGCTTAGTGCCGTCCGTGAACTTCCTAAGGGTGCAATCCATCCTATCATCCAGATCATTAATGAAGATGTTGAACAAAACCAGCCCCAGGACCGACCCTTGGGGCACTCCGCTTGATACAGGCTGCCAACTAGACATCAAGCCGTTGATCACTACCCCTTGAACCCGACGATCTAGCCACCTTTCTATCCACTTTATAGTCCATTCATCCAATCCATACTTGCTGGTCACCTTTGGGAGGGTTGGGTTTCGCACTTGGGGGTCACTATGATCTGAGCCCCAAGCTGGGGGAGTCTTTCTCATTCCAATTCTGTTCAGTTACTTAACTTCCTTAGTATCAGCATGTTCCCTTGAGGAAGAGACTTCAATCTTCCATTGTTTTCTTTTGTTTGCTGAGCCATTCCACCAATTTAAACCGTACCCTTCTGAATTGCTGAGAGAACTATTAGAAATGAAACATTATCCGTAACTTACTGAATCAAGTGAACTTACTGAAATTTTCCTGATGTGAAAAATAAGAATGGTAAGGTTGTGGATGCCTTTGTGCTCAGGTGGACCCAAAAATGGTTTATCACTTTACAGACAAGCTGTCTGCTGGCCTAGAAGTATAATACTTGCTTAGGGTGCTAGAGAGCCTAGATTCATATCCCCAAAAAGCTCAGGTGGCTGATGTGAAGACTGAGGCCCCTTTTGAAGTTTTCTTTATCTACCAAAGGGTATGGATGAAATCCTAGGCCTTCAGTATGTCAGACTAGATCAGTGTTTCTCAATCTTTTTCATACCAAGGACCAACTTGCTGCCTTCTGAAACTGTCAGGGAGATCTCAGGGACTGACACCAGTCCACAGACTGGATGTTGAGAAACACTGGACTAGCTTATCATAACTATCTCTTTTGACCTTAAAATCTATGGTGTGACCCTGGCCTTGACCACAATGGGGCCAGGGTTTCACCTTGTGAATCTGTCTGCTGGAAGGGTGGTCTGCTGCATTGCTGTTGGAGCTCTGATTGCTTCTTGGGCTGGGATTATTTTATTTGACAAATGGCTTATGATCCCCAGAGGGGCTGCTCTTGTATTCAGAAATAAGAAGGTTTAGGGAGCTTGAAAGAGCAATCCTGCTGTGGGTTGAAAGTGGCATTTGAGGGCAGAAATATCTCTATGGGCCTCACTCCAGTGACCCAGTAAGTGGAAATTGGTTTATGTTGCATTTAAAGACTTGTGTTTTAGTTAGCGATGCTACAAGCCTGAATATATTTGTCATTCCTCTGATATCTCTGTACCCTGCTGTTGTGCCAAATCTCATTAAATCAGTCAGAATTGCTGAAGCTTCTCTTGAGGGCATGTTCCTCTAGCTGCTTCTTTCCTTATGGTCAACCAACTCCTATGTAACTGGGTTGAGTCTCCATATTTGTGTAAATCTGGGCATTTCCCCTAATTCACATTTGGATCACATTGACCGTGTGGCAAAGGCACACATGGGCATGATCTATATCCTTCCTGCTTGCAAGCATCCCTAATAAACTCTTTAAGCCTTCAACAGTGCCCCCTATCAACATATGTTCTCTTATAATTTTGGGTGACCTGCAGTTGGAAGGTCAGGGTTCAGATTCTTTTTTTTTCCTGTGCCTTCCTGTACCCTTTCTATCTTAAGAGCCCCCATCTCTACAGATGACTGCTACTGAACCTTTTGGATTCCTTCCTTCCTTCTCTGCTAGGTGAACAGCATGTAAAAGGAAAGATGGTGTTGCTTATAGTGCTCAAAATGTAAATGTACTGGGCCAGCCAGATCCTCAGCTGGTGTAAATCAATGCAACGCCATCTGAAGTCAACAGAACCATGCTGATATGATCCTGTATCTCTAAAGGCCACTTGAACAGCTGAAATTCCATGAAAGTGTTTGGTGAACTCTGAAGGAAAGGTCAAAAATCAGCTTGAATGCGTACCAAAGATTCTAGCTCAGCAGGAACCTGGATGTTGTCAGTCAGCCACTTGTCTTGTTCCAGATGCCTGCTAAATTAGTTCATGTCTCCATTTTGTCTTATTGACTAACCAAACAGCATAGAATTTAGAACTTAGGCAGTCCTGGATTATGACACTTAATTCTGTACAGAACACTTTTAGTCAGCAACAGCTGCCAATGAGTCTCTTAAAGTGAAATTCACAGCACCGTTACCACATTTTCTTGCATCTCCAGAAGGCTGGATACACAGATGAGGGGAGAGAGGCCACATGAGCATGCCAGTATGGTGGCCAAAACTTTGTGAAGTAAGTCTTGTTTCTGTATTTCTGTGAATTAGGGCTTAACCCATGCCTCTTAAAGTCAATGCGAATCTTTGGCTCAGTGCCTAAGAAAAGTATTGGACTTGGCTACACTAAGTTTTGCAGTCCTTGTATTTTCCTATAGAACATGTACAGGAAGTGGCAGTGTATTGACCTGTTTCCAGGACTAATCAGTCCTTGGGTTTTCTGCTGAGGTGGTGATTTTTGTGTTGTGGACATCTAGCCCAGTTCTTATTGGATGACATTCAATTAGGGTGGTGATTTTTGTGTTGTGGACATCTAGCCCAGTTCTTATTGGATGACATCATCAACTAATCTCATTCAGTTGACCAGTCCTCAGATGGGCACAGCTTTTGACCATGTGTGTGTATTTGGGAGGCTATCACCAACTTTTTGATGTTTTGTCCAATCTTACTGTGCTACAACCATTCCTGAATAGAGAGAGATTTACCCTATCACTCATAGACTCTTTAGATTTACAAATAGCACTCATCAGAGTCACTTGCAGCATTATTTGTATTACTGTAGCACCTGGAAGCCCCAACTGTGACTGAGGGCCCCTCATACTAGGTGTTGTACAAACATGTGGTAAGAGACAGGCCCTGTCCTGAAGACCTTACAAACTGAACAGACAAGACCAAGGGCAGGAGAGGAAACAGGCAAAGAGAGGGAAAGTGACTTGCCTGAGGTCACCGCTCTTTTCTGGAATTGCAGCTGTACACGTGCACTTCAGATCATGAGACTGGCGTGTGAAACAAGGGCAGGTTCAGTGCTGAGGAAACTTCTAACCATTGAGAAGTGATGCAAGGCAGGTGGTAAGCCAGAGAGAAGAGTAAACCAGCTTGGATAAAATAAATGGTCCAAACTGAATGCAAAACTCAGGTTGAGGTTCGGAAAGTGTAGTCAACATGATGAGTCCTTTCCCCACAGTATTTCTAGCCTGGCAGCTGAAAGTGGTTCCAAAAAGTATCCAAACTATTGCTTGAGAGAGGAAACATGGTCTACAGACTCAAGCACTGAAGCATATGCCTGCCTTTAAGCACAAGTAGTGCCATTGAAATGAATAGCTCTAGTCACATGCTTGAAGTCACTCGTGTGAGAGTGGAAGTGGACAATAGAACATCACGTTTCCAGAGGGGCCTAGTTCAGTGTGCCATCGGCGGGCTCAAGAGTGCCAGCTAGGCCAGGCTGCTAAGCAGCCAAACACAGAGCTATCAGCATGCAACACCAGTCTCTGCGCATGCACAGTAAACCTCTTTCCTACATCCCACCAACTGCATCACTTATTGCTAATGAAACAACATGCTTAAGCGCCATGCCAAGCGGAGGCCTACAGCACAGGGGAATAGGGGGGCCTGAGTTCTGTTCTCTCTCTCATTGAGCCAAAGCCTGGCTTTGGGCAAGATAAAAATAAAGTGTGCGCTCATGCCTGGTGCAATGAGAAGTCTCTAGAATTCCAGTCTGTTTAGCTGAATGCAGTGTCCTCTCCTAATTAACACAATAATTGACCAAACCTAGGAAAACAGGAGTTAATGTGACCTTGGTTGCTTTAATTCCATAATCTGCTCTTTTCCCAAATTATTTGAAGAGTAATATGGTGGGAGTGAATAAGTATCTCTCAAAGGAATGTGCTGAGGCCATCCTCTTGAACAGATCCTTTGTTATCTCTAAAGGGAATACACTGCCCCTCAGAGCAGGCCAGTTGGCAACCTCTAACTAGGCTTACCCACACCACTAATAAAATCTTTGTCAAGCTGAGCCAGATGTTCAACTGGTGTAAGCCATTGATGTCAATGGAGCTATGCCAACTGTGGATCTGGATCAAGCTAAGGGTTCTTTCACGTTGCAAAGCTTCACCGTATTTTGGTGCTGGGGAAGATGAGGATTTACCCTTCTATCGATAGATGTGCAGATTGCAGCTCCCATTGATGTGAAGGGGATTTATGGGGAAAAAACTTATGAAAGGGAAGAACAAACCCTTAAATGTATCAAGCATACTTGTGACTGTGAAATTTGCAGTGTTCAAGGGTCCTTGTAGTGTTTTCTCTATGTGCTAGGGCAGTGATGTCACTGCTAGCGCACTATGCTCAGTGTTGGTGTAATGCGCTCATGCTGAGAACGCTTGGGCTGTGAGTGATTTCTTTCTTACATTGTTTCTGCTTCTTTTAACGTTGTTCCTTTTAGAATACTGTAAAGAGGACACAGAATATTGTGGTTTTAGAAATGCTACGCTGATCCCAATTTTAAGCAGCTGGGAAAGCAGAGATGGTGCCCCCAAGAAGAAGGTGTTATGGTCAAAGCAGGATTCCGGGGCTAAATCCTGACCTTACTGAAGTCCCTGGGAGTTTTGTCATTGACTTCAGTGGGACCAGGTTTCACCCCAGGTTTTTATTCTGGCGTGTGGTTTTGCGTAAATTGCCTAGTAACTTTTAGGTGCCTTGATTTACCCATCAATGCAGTGAGATAACACTGATCTCATGGGAATTGTGAGGTTTAATTGATGAAGTTTAAGATTGTTGGCTGAACAGTGCTGTAGAATAAAGTATTGGGTCCGAATTCTTTATTTGTAAAACATTGAAATTGCTAATCTGGAATAAATTTGCCATATTTGCATGTTTATTGTACACCATAGAAGAAAATCTCTACACTGCCATCTTTCCTGTGTAGCAGGCATGAGTTTAACTTGACTGGTTAGCCTGTCTCTTTCACCTTACGTGCCTTTCCACTGGGCAAGGGCAGTTTTTCACTGTCTTTGATTCACAGTTTTTGCTTTATTGTCAAACCTGTGTTAATCTGCACATGAAACGTATGAAAATTGGTCTGTGCGCTTTCAGTTTGAATTCCTTAGAACGATAGTTTTGTCATGCAACCCGAAGACTCAGTATAATCCCATGCAGAAATCTGTTCCACTGCTGACCATCTTTGTAGACATGTGTGCAGTGAATGACCAGCTTGTTGACTTTCTGGTTTCAGGTAGGTTGGACTTCAAAGGAAGAGTCTTCTCCTGATTATATTTGTAATCAAGTGAGTCCCCTTTTCTTCAGAAAGCTGGATTTATCTCTATCTCAAACGGGACTTTTGAGTCTACAGCCACCGCCATATCTGAATGCTTCAGAAGCCGCAGGGAATTTATCTTCACAACACACTTGTGAAGCAGGGAAGTATTATTACCTCCATTATATAGATGGGGAACTGAGGCGTTTAGGTGGTGTTGTGCTTAGTGTTGCAATGCCCAACTGACTTAGTAACTGAAGTCTCATTTCAAAAGGTATTTAGGTACTATGGGCCAAAATTCTATCGACAGTCCATGAGATTTAGGCACCCAAATGCTTAAATCCATTTTGAAAATGAGACTTTAGGCTTCTTTAAAAATCTGGGTCAGAGATTAAGTGACTTGTCCACACAAAGTCTGTGGTAGTGTAAGAAACCTCCCCTACACAGAACTTCTGAGTTCCAATCCTAATGTCTTAGCCACATGAAGATAGTATCTCTTGTGTTGTTTATGCGGATAGGATTATTCCTTTCCTAGTTTTAATTCTCTGGTACCTCCCATTTGAATTTTCCATTACCTGCCATATAACTTGCAGTCTGCCCCAACAGACTGACACTTAACCAAGGGGCCTTGCTGTAGAATTTAGATCCAGCTTCCCACAGAGTAAATGGGACTTTGATAGTACATGGAGTATTTAATAAGATGATTGTCCCCATCATTTGACTTTTGTTTCTTCACAGGACATGACCAAGAAGTGAATGATGGGAGCAGAAAGTCAATATTCACTGATGGTAAAATGCTCTTTCAGAATGACTTTTTTACAGAACAGGTGGATGTAGTGATCTCAGGGCTGGCTCCAGGCACCAGCTTGTCAAGCAGGTGCTTGGGGCGGCCACTCTGGAGAGGGGCAGCACGTCCAGCTATTCGGCGGCAATTCGGCGGACGGTCCCTCACTCCGGCTTGGAGCGAAGGACCTCCTGCCGAATTGCCACCGCAGATCGCGATCGCGGCTTTTTTTGTGTGTGTTGTTTTGTTTTTGGGCTGCTTGGGGCGGCCAACACCCTGGAGCTGGCCCTGAGTGTCCTGGTGACAGCCCTGCCTTATTCCTGACCAGGATTTTGGAACAACCATAGAAGAGACTGATGTTTGCAATATCTGGAATGGATTCTTAGTTACCCCAACAGATTCCAGGACAAGACTTTGGGAGTCTTGTTAAATAGCCAGTGCTGTGTGGCTGTTTGTGCACCGCAGGCATGATTGATTGATGCAGCTTATAGTCATGTACCCCACTACTGAGTCTCAGTGCTTGGATTTAAGTGACTCACAGTCAGCTGGGATCCCAGCGCTTGCAAAGGGGCTTTTGCAAGATGTTCCGGTAGGTCATTGACCTCCATGTTTTATGAGCCTGTAGGGCCTGATTCTCATCTACATGAAGTTCTCTTTATGCTGCAGGAGTGGTGTAAATGGCCCATAGTGTGTAAGGCAAATCCACCGGCTGTTTTTTAACCTCTCTGATGCTCAGTCCAGACCTTAGGGGAGGTTCTGTGCTGTACCTCCAAGATGCTCAGCATAGAATGTGCAGCCTGCCCAGGCGTTGTGGGGGCTAAGGTGGCTTTGAGCCCCAGGGTCTGTCTAAGTTATGGCAGCCTCCATGGGCTGCCCCCTACGGGCTCCTGCACTGCCTGGAATCTCTGCTGGGCTGCACACAGTGGCCCAGCCCCTAACATGCCCTTTCCATTCTCAGCCCTGGGCCAGGGCTTGTGGAGGGGTTCCTGGAAGCAGCCTTACAAGCTGCCGACCACAGTGTCTGCAATGGCAGAATTCTTCCCTGGCCGGAGCTGTGGCTTTTAGGGCCCCTTTACACTGCCTCAGCCCTTTCACATGGGGTAAAGGATCCAGAGTGGGGGGTGGAAATCTCACCTCTTACCTAAATGGTTGCGCTGAGGCTCAGACAACTGTGCAATGGGGCCGTTCTTTTAACAGACTCCCCCACCCCCTAATTTGGCCACCTGATAATCTTGACCGTAATATTGTTAAGGTAAGTGAGAAGAGGAGCATAGGGGAGCTAGGTGAACTTCTAGGAGCAGAACCATAAAATCGTGGTGCATCTGAGTCAGGGAAAGGGAGTGGGGGGCGGGACATGAATGAGAGCCAGGGAGAAGGAAAGAGTCCGAGAGCTAGGCCTGTGTGATGGAAGTAGCTCAGACAGGAGTCCTGGCCTATGCTATGCAAGAGCTCAGACTAGATGATTATAAAGCTCCCATCTGGCCTTAAAATCTATGAAATGGTGCAGGGGGATGCTGAAAAGTGTCCAGCTCTCTGCCCTTGCAGGGTCATTCTCTGTAGTAGGATTTATTATTTTAGGTTTTAACTGATGAATATGGATAAAGCCCCCAGATACAGCAACAAACACACACAAAGAAAATAAAAGAAAAAAAATCCGTGTTCTATCCAATAAACACCAGAAATAGTTACTTTGTTCCTAAGGAGCTTGTTGACACAACAGTAATTGGACTATGGGGGGGAGTGATGTCTAAAGTGCACTAATATGTTGCGTGTTAATTGGTCCATGTGGACCCTGCTGGAATCCACTACAAGTTCCATTGTGCTGTTTCAAAAAGCACTACATTAATCTCCTTGCAGTGTTTCCTAGTGCACTTTACTCATTACGGTATATACCTGTGTAATGAGTAATATATATGACTCATCACTGTATATACAAAGAGAGCCCTCCAAAATCCTGATTTTTGGATTCCTACAGAAAACAAAAAATTGCTAACCCCCTCCCACCCAAAAAAACCTTGGAAAAATTAAATTAATATAGGGTTACCATACGTCTGGATTTTCCCGGACATGTCCGGCTTTTTGGGCTCCAAATCCCCGTCCGGGGGGAAATCCCAAAAAGCCAGACATGTCCGGGAAAATCGGGACATGCGGGCGGCGGTGCTGGGCCGGGGGCCGGCGGGGGCGCCGAGCGCCGGGGGCACCGAGCACTGGGGGCCGGCGGGGCCGAGCGGTGCCGGGGACCAGGGGGGCCGAGCGCCGGGGGCACCGAGCGCCGGCGGGGCCGGAGACCAGGGGGGCCGGGGGCCGGCAGGGCCAAGCGCCGGCGGAGTCGGGGGGGGTGCTCGGCCGGGGGTCCGGGGGCTGGGGGGTGCTGAGCGGGCCGGGGGGGTGCTCGGCCGGGGGTCCGGGGCCAGGGGGGTGCTGAGCGGGCCGGGGGGGTGCTCGGCCAGGGGTCTGGGGGCCGGGGGGGGTGCTGAGCGGGCCGGGGGGGTGCTCGGCCGGGGGGCCGGGGGGTGCTGAGCGGGCCGGCGGGGCTGGGGGGTGCTGAGCGGGCCAGGGGTGTTCGGCCGGGGGTCCGGGGACCGGCAGTGCTGGGCTGGGGGTCCGGGCCCGTGGCCGGCACCCCAGGGCCCGTGGCCGGCACCCCAGGGCCCGAGCCGACCCAGGCTGGAAATGCCGGGGGGGTCAGCCTGGGCCGCGCCTCCTCCCCCCACACCCCTCCTTACCTGCTTCAGGCTTCCCGCGAATCAAATGTTCGCGGGAAGCAGGGGAGGGGGCGGAGTTGGGGTGGGGACTTTGAGGAAGGGGCGGAGTTGGGGCGTGGGCGGGGCTGGGGGCGGGGCCGGGCCCCGGGCCCGGTGGAGTGTCCTCCTTTTGGAGGCTCAAAATATGGTAACCCTAATTAATAAACACTGAAAAACAGAAGCCTTATCTCTAGTATACTCAGCACTGCTTTGTGTCCAATTCAGCCTTTTAAAATCTTTGTGCCCGAGTCTTGTTTCACACAAGATCTACACTGGTTTGTCTCCATTGACTACAATAAAATTTACTCCTGATTTTTGCTCTCCTAAGTGGGAGGAGAATCAGCCCCTCCCCCCTTTTTAAACAAACTGAGAATTTTTGTTTCTTTCTGGTGAGGAGATAAGAAGCAGAAACTCATAGCTGAGGTTTTCATCTCAGATGGAGTTTAAAGCAAACAAACAAAAGCCAACAATAATAAAACCCAATAAAAATAATTTGTCCTTTGAGTTGTGAACTGAACCAATCTGATGTAGAATCATTGAGAGAATAAAGGCCCACAAACTCATGAGAGAGAGACGTTTTCAGAGAGACATTTCAGAAGCTAGTGGCTCTATAAATAATGAGCTCTAGTTATATTGGTGATGCTGAGATTTTGTCTGGGAGTGGGGCAAGGGAGGGGACAGCAGGCAGAGAAGAGCTATTTGGGAGTGAATGAGTTCAGTGAACCACACAGTACATGATCTCCTTCTGGTAGTGTGTCCGCAGCTGAGAGAAAAAGCACAGGATGATCTGAGCCATATTTGGTTTGCTACAAGAGTTTACTTCAGCTCGAAATTAGTCATGAAGGCATAAATTAAATCATCTCCCTGTAGGACTGGACTTATAGATTCATAGATTATAGGACTGGAAGGGACCTCGAGAGGTCATCGAGTCCAGTCCCTTGCCTGCATGGCAGGACCAAATACTGTCTAGACCATCGCTGATAGACATTTATCTAACCTACTCTTAAATATCTCCAGAGACGGAGATTCCACAACCTCCCTAGGCAATTTGTTCCAGTGTTTAACCACCCTGACAGTTAGGAACTTTTTCCTAATGTCCAACCTAGACCTCCCTTGCTGCAGTTTAAACCCATTGTTTCTGGTTCTATCCTTAGAGGCTAAGGTGAACAAGTTCTCTCCCTCCTCCTTATGACACCCTTTTAGATACCTGAAAACTGCTATCATGTCCCCTCTCAGTCTTCTCTTTTCCAAACTAAACAAACCCAATTCTTTCAGCCTTCCTTCATAGGTCATGTTCTCAAGACCTTTAATCATTCTTGTTGCTCTCCTTTGGACCCTTTCCAATTTCTCCACATCTTTTTTAAAATGCGGCGCCCAGAACTGGACACAATACTCCAGCTGAGGCCTAACCAGAGCAGAGTAGAGCGGAAGAATGACTTCTCGTGTCTTGCTCACAACACACCTTTTAATACATCCCAGAATCATGTTTGCTTTTTTTGCAACAGCATCACACTGTTGACTCATATTTAGCTTGTGGTCCACTATAACCCCTAGATCCTTTTCTGCTGTACTCCTTCCTAGACAGTCTTTTCCCATTCTGTATGTGTGAAATTGATTTTTCCTTCCTAAGTGGAGCACTTTGCATTTGTCTTTGTTAAACTTCATCCTGTTTAACTCAGACCATTTCTCCAATTTGTCCAGATCATTTTGAATTATGACCCTGTCCTCCAAAGTAGTTGCAATCCCTCCCAGTTTGGTATCATCCGCAAACTTAATAAGCGTACTTTCTATGCCAATATCTAAGTCGTTGATGAAGATATTGAACAGAGCCGGTCCCAAAACAGACCCCTGCGGTACCCCACTCGTTACGCCTTTCCAGCAGGATTGGGAACCATTAATAACAACTCTCTGAGTACGGTTATCCAGCCAGTTATGCACCCACCTTATAGTAGCCCCATCTAAATTGTATTTGCCTAGTTTATCGATAAGAATATCATGCGAGACCGTATCAAATGCCTTACTAAAGTCTAGGTATACCACATCCACCGCTTCACCCTTATCCACAAGGCTCGTTATCCTATCAAAGAAAGCTATCAGATTGGTTTGACATGATTTGTTCTTCACAAATCCATGCTGGCTGTTCCCTATCACCTTACCACCTTCCAAGTGTTTGCAGATGATTTCCTTAATTACTTGCTCCATTATCTTCCCTGGCACAGAAGTTAAACTAACTGGTCTGTAGTTTCCTGGGTTGTTTTTATTTCCCTTTTTATAGATGGGCACTATATTTGCCCTTTTCCAGTCTTCTGGAATCTCTCCCGTCTCCCATGACTTTCCAAAGATAATAGCTAGAGGCTCAGATACCTCCTCTATTAGCTCCTTGAGTATTCTAGGATGCATTTCATCAGGCCCGGGTGACTTGCAGGCATCTAACTTTTCTAAGTGATTTTTAACTTGTTCTTTTTTTATTTTATCCGCTAAACCTACCCCCTTCCCATTAGCATTCACTATGTTAGGCATTCCTTCAGACTTCTCGGTGAAGACCGAAACAAAGAAGTCATTAAGCATCTCTGCCATTTCCAAGTTTCCTGTTACTGTTTCTCCCTCTTCACTAAGCAGTGGGCCTACCCTGTCTTTGGTCTTCCTCTTGCTTCTAATGTATTGATAAAAAGTCTTCTTGTTTCCTTTTATTCCCGTAGCTAGTTTGAGCTCATTTTGTGCCTTTGCCTTTCTAATCTTGCCCCTGCATTCCTGTGTTGTTTGCCTATATTCATCCTTTGTAATCTGTCCTAGTTTCCACTTTTTATATGACTCCTTTTTATTTTTTAGATCGTGCAAGATCTCGTGGTTAAGCCAAGGTGGTCTTTTGCCACATTTTCTATCTTTCCTAACCAGCGGAATAGCTTGCTTTTGGGCCCTTAATAGTGTCCCTTTGAAAAGGAGAGGAAAGGAACTCTCCTCAGTTGTTTTTCCCCTCAGTCTTGATTCCCATGGGACCTTACCTATCAGCTCTCTGAGCTTCCCAAAATCTGCCTTCCTGAAATCCATTGTCTCTATTTTGCTGTTCTCCCTTCTACCCTTCCTTAGAATTGCAAACTCTATGATTTCATGATCACTTTCACCCAGGCTGCCTTCTACTTTCACATTCTCAACGAGTTCCTCCCTATTTGTTAAAATCAAGTCTAGAACAGCTTCCCCCCTAGTAGCTTTTTCAACCTTCTGAAATAAAAAGTTGTCTCCAATGCAGTCCAAGAATTTGTTGGATAGTCTGTGCCCCGCTGTGTTATTTTCCCAACATATATCCGGATAGTTGAAGTCCCCCATCACCACCAAATCTTGGGCTTTGGATGATTTTGTTAGTTGCTTGAAAAAAGTCTCATCCACCTCTTCCACCTGGTTAGGTGGCCTGTAGTAGACTCCTAGCATGACATCTACCTTGTTTTTTGCCCCTTTTAGCCTAACCCAGAGACTCTCAACACTTCCGTCTCCTATGTCTATCTCTACCTCAGTCCAAGTGTGTACATTTTTAATATATAAGGCAACACCTCCTCCCTTTTTCCCCTGTCTATCCTTCCTGAGCAAGCTGTACCCATCCACACCAACATTCCAATCATGTGTATTATCCCACCAAGTTTCAGTGATGCCAACAATGTCATAGTTGTATTTATTTATTAGCACTTCCAGTTCTTCCTGCTTATTCCCCATACTTCTCGCATTTGTATATAGGCATCTAAGATACTGGTTTGATCTTTCCTCCCAGTTTTGTCCTGACCCTCCTTTCTCTCTGCCAATATAGCCCACACTCCCTCTCGTTTCCGACCCATCTCCCCGGTCTCCATGTTCCCCACTTACCTGTGGGCTTTGCTCACCTGTCCCCGTCGAACCTAGTTTAAAGCCCTCCTCACTAGGTTAGCCAGTCTGTGTCCGAATAGGGTCTTTCCTCTCCTCGAAAGGTGAACGCCATCTCTGCCTAGCAGTCCTTCCTCGAATAGCATCCCGTGGTCTAGGAAGCCAAAGCCCTCCTGGCGACACCATCTTCGCAGCCAGGCATTCACCTCCATGATGCATCTGTCTCTGCCCGGGCCCCTACCTTTGACAGGAAGAATTGAAGAGAATACCACCTGCGCTCCAAACTCCTTCACCCGTACTCCCAGAGCCCTGTAGTCACTCTTGATCCGCTCAGTGTCACACCGCGCAGTATCATTTGTGCCCACATGGATGAGTAGCATGGGGTAGTAGTCAGAGGGCTGGATAATCCTCGACAATGCCTCCGTAACGTCTCGGATACGGGCCCCCGGCAGGCAGCATACCTCCCGAGATGAAATGTCAGGGCGACAGATGGGCGCCTCCGTCCCCCTCAGCAGAGAGTCTCCGACCACCACTACCCTACGTTTCCTATTCGCAGTGGTGGCAGCAGACTTTCCAGCCTTAGGGGTACGAGGCTTCTCCTCCTTTACTGTAGGGAGTGATTCCTTCTTTCCTGTATCAAGAAGAGCATAACGGTTACCTATAACCACGGCAGGAGGGTTCGGAGCAAGGGTGGAGCACTGCCTGCTGCCAGAAGTAACCAGCTGCCAGTGTCCACCCTGAGCCATCTCCTCCTCCACCAGTGGTGTATCAGCAGTCCTGTGTACTGGGACAGCTACCTCAGCTGTCTCCACATGGACACTGTTGAGGAATTGCTCGTGGATTCGGATGCTCCTCAACCTAGCCACCTCCTCCTGTAGCTCTCCCACCTGCTGCCTGAGAGATTCCACCAGCAGGCACCTCTCACATTGGATGGTCCCCGCAGCCTGGATATCAGTAAGTGGAAATTGCAAGTTACAGTCTTTGCAAAACCACACCAGGATCTGGGTAGAGGCATCCATGCTCAGGCGCTCTGTCTGGCTACAGGCACAGGTGGAGGAGACAGTAGCAGTGCTGGCACAGGTGTTGCGGGTCTTCCTAACCATCGTAAGCCTCCCTCTGTCAAACTCCCGTCTGCAGCCCCCTGTCAGCTGAAAGGGTTGTTTAAGCAAAAAGTTATGAATGTAGTTGCTTTATAGGTATTAAGGGGAATCAAGAGAAAACAGATGGAACCGGCAAGGGACCCTCGCCCCCTTCCTGCTCCCCTTGCGAAACTCCCTTGCGAAACTCCCTGTTAGCAGCCCCTGTTCGCAAAGCTCCCTGGTCGCTTGTGCGCTGCTTTATAAAGCCCTGGCCTGTATGACTTGTCAAGGTCTTTCTATAATGGTGACTCAAGACTTTTGTGAAGCCACTTCTGGGAGAGGCTTTGCAGAGGTCAGTGAGCACCAATCAATTGCTGAGGATGAAATTCACCTCTGTGCAGAGGGGCTGCAAGAGGGCTGTGAACCACACAAGTCCCACTTTGAGGGCTTACACAGGGAGCAAGTAGTGAGTAGGCCTTGACTTGGTTCTTTCCATAAGGGAAAATTTCTCCCATGAGAATAGATCGTGCCCTGAACAAGAAGTGTGTGGAAGGGGAAGAGCTCCAGATGTGTAGCATCCGCCCTCCTACCAACCCCCCCACATTCCCAGTGAGGTGTGTAGCTGGGGGGCTACCGCTACTGTCCCTGTTGTCATGCTTGGAAATGCCCATGTGGAATGGGCATGTAAAACAATGATCGTGTCAGCATTACGTTAATTCTTCCACCAGCTGTGTGAAACCTCTCTGGGGTTGAAGGCAAGCAGAGAGCCCATCGGATGTTGCTATGCAGGCTGGGGTGGGTGAGGTGACCAGTGAGAAGCTGTGGAAAGGTCCAGGGCATCTGTGAGGACCCCAAGACCCATGAGCTTAGATAGTCAAACTGTTTTACACAGTATACATGATCCCTGTACCATACCATGCATGGGAATGTGCAGATTCCTGCTCACTGTGTGGAAACTTTCCGTGTAGGGGCTGATCTGGTCTCACCTATTCTCTACCTATGGCACATAATAATTTAGTCTCCTGTAATATTTTGGTCTAATTTCAGTTGCTAGGGTTAGCATGTGGGTGCTGGGTAGTGTTGATGGGCTGCGATAGACAGGAAGTCAAACTGCATGTTCTGGTAGACCCTTGTGGCATTAAATTCTATGACTCTGTTGCCCAGTGTTCGGGTAGTTTGTCACCAGGATCTCACCTTCCCCCCTGCCCTCCTCAGGCAGTCTCTGCTCATTCTTACTCCCATCTCTTTTACTCTAGGTCGGCATGATGTATGTATTTAACTCAATGTTCGGAATTGGAATCTTAGCCCTGCCCAAAGCCTTTGCTGATGCAGGCTGGCTGGCCAGCAGTGTTATCTTGGCACTTGCCATGGTGATGAGGTAAAGTATAGAGAAACACCTTTTTACATGGTCTCTCCTTCCTATCCTAGGGTTTAGTTGGGACCCAGGCTTACTTTGCGACTCTTCTAACTTTGCTGTGTAACATGAAATGGTGTCTGATAAAATGTATATGAACAATTCTGTAATTGTGAGATTCCTTTCTCAGGCTGTAAGCTCTTTGGAGCGGGGACCATTACCTCTTCTGTGTTTGTACAGCACCTAGCACAGCCAGGTCTGATCCTGATTGGGGCTTTTGGTCACTATTGTAATAGAAATATTAAATTAGAATGATCTTTTTCTACTTAGAGTTTCTTAGGTAAAGCATGGCCTCAGATACTGCATAGACACTGTGTGTGTGCGTGAGACAGGGTCAGGCCAGATGGCTACAGGAGAGTGATAGAAAGCAGATATATTAGCCCTAGGTTAAGTAGGTCCCCTTTCCCTGGGTAAGGTAACAGGGAAGGTTCCAGAACAATCAGGAACTTTCTGGAAACAATTAAAGGAGAAGGCTGATTAGAACACCTGCAGCCAATCAAGAAGCTGCTAGAATCAATTAAGGCAGGCTAATCAGGGCACCTGGGTTTAAAAGGAGCTCACTTCAGTTTGTGGTGTGCGTGCGAGGAGCTGGGAGCAAGAGGCGCAAGGAGCTGAGAGTGAGAGGGTGTGCTGCTGGAGGACTGAGGAGTACAAGTGTTATCAGACACCAGGAGGAAGGTCCTGTGGTGAGGATAAAGAAGGTGTTTGGAGGAGGCCAATGGGAAGTAGCCTAGGGAGTTGTAGCGGTCATGCAGCTGTTACACCAAATCCACCAATAAGCGCAGGATCCACCAAGGTAGAGGAGGAACTTTGTCACATTCGATATGTAGACATTGCATAGATGCATACTCACATGCAGTGCTATGTTTGCACATGCAGACCGGGTTCTGCTGTGTCTGTCTCCCTGAACTGCATTCTCAAGTGCTTATTTGGGTGCCTGGGCAAAGTGTGTTTGTGAGGCTGTTTTGAGATTGTTCTGGTCATGTGGTGTTAAGCGTTCACTTGTCCAGTTTAAAATTACTCTAGGGAAGGAAAATGGAAAGACTTCCAAGATTAAAATACCTGCACAGGCACATAGATTTGACAAGGTAGCATCTGGTCTTTGCACTGTCATATGAAGAATGGGACAAAATCCTGAGTCCCGAGACTATAGGCCAGGGGTGGGCATGCTTTTTGGCCCGAGGGCCGCATCTGGGAATAGAAATTGTATGGCGGGCCATGAATGCTCACAAAATTGGGGTTGGGGTGTGGGAGGGGATGAGGGCTCTGGTTGGGGGTGCAGACTCCAGGATGGGGCCAGAAAAGAGAAGTTCACGGTGTGGGAGGGGGCTCTGGGTTTGTGTGGGGGAGGTGGGAGGGTGAGGGCTCCGGGCTCTGGGGTGGGGCTGGGGATGAGGAGCAGGGGCGTGGGGCACGGGGAGAGGCTCAGGGGTGCAGGCTCCAGGCAGCACTTACCTCAAGTGGATCCCGGAAGCAGCGGCATGTCCCTTCTCCAGCTCCTAAGCGAGGCGCAGCCCCTGCAGTTCCCATTGGCTGTGGTTCCCAGCTGCAGGGGCGGCACTTGGGGTGGGGGCAGCGGAGGCCCCTGGCTGCCCCTACACATAGGAGCCAGAGGGGGGGCCATGCCATTGCTTCCGGGAGCCACATGGCACAGCACCCAATCCTGCTCCCCGGCTGGAGTGCCGGAGGGGGCCGTGCCGCTGCTTCTGGGAGTTGTGTGGAGTGGCCCTCAACCTTGCTTCCTGGCTGGAGCACTGGAGTGGGACAAGCCCCAGATCCTCCTCCCCAGTAGGAATTGAGGGCTGGATTAAGATGGCTGATGGGCCAGATGTGGCCCACGGGCCGTAGTTTGCCCACCCCTGCTATAGACTGAACAAAGCTATTGGCAAAGGACCTGCTCTGATTGCCCATCTTGTGTAGCAGTGTTGCTGTCCCTTCAGAATGCTGAAGTACAAGATTATTATTACTAGTGCTGTTTATCTGCCAGCGCCCCCTGGTGGTAAGCAGTGTGCAAACCTAGAACTGAGTTCATATGTTTATAAACTTATTACAAAGAGCTTCCAATCTCTCTAAGGTAGATATACTGTCATATCTGAGTGCCTCACGGTCTTTAATGTATTTATCCTCACAACACCCTTGGAAGGCAGGGTTGTTATCCCCATTTTACAGAAGGGAAAGCAAGGCACAGCGTCTAAGTGACTTGCCCAAGGTCACACAGGATGTCTGTGGCATGGCAGGAAAATGAACCAAGGTTTCCTGCATCCCAGGCTAGGACCCTGACCACTGGGCAATTCTTCCTTTCTTAGGTAACAACAGTATCTTTTTAACAGGACTATTACCAGCACTATAATGGTGGAAGGGCATTTATTACAGAAAGATGGTGTCTGTTCCATCAATTGTTTTCCAGCTGTTATCTCAGAGATGGCTTGGGTTTTTTAATGGGAGAGGAGGACTAGGAGTGTCAAGCCACTGGCTTTGTAAATAAGCCAAGCTGTAAAAATAAAATTGAAAGGAATACTATGCTTTTGGCCATGGCCAGAATTTTTTGTTCGGGCTTCTAGGCTTTATTTGTAAAGCTCATGGTAGGATCCTTCTGATCTCCGAGTAAATTTTGCATAAACATAATTAGCGTCATAGTCATCTTGTCATGTGTTCTAAGCAGCATGTGTCGTGGAAGAACAAGAACTGTTCTTTTCAAACTTTAGACAAAAATAGATGGAGATTGACACTGGATCTCAGATCTGAGGTTTAGGTATCTAGATTACATAGGAATTTCTTGAAAGGTTTCAGAGTAGCAGCCGTGTTAGTCTGTATCCGCAAAAAGAAGAACAGGAGGACTTGTGGCACCTTAGAGACTAACAAATTTATTAGAGCATAAGCTTTCGTGGACTACAGCCCATATGCATCCGAAGAAGTGGGCTGTAGTCCACGAAAGCTTATGCTCTAATAAATTTGTTAGTCTCTAAGGTGCCACAAGTCCTCCTGTTCTTCTTTTTATAGGAATTTCTGGTCCTCTCAGTGTTTTTAAAAAAAAATAAAAAATCCTTAAACCCTACTGCCATCTAGAGGTGCAAATGGGAGAAAACAGACCCACATACAGCAAAAGCCCAACAGCTTCAGAAGTTGAGGCTAATTTCCAGAGGTGTTTAAGTGTGTGTGACTGAGTGCAGTTCAGGAAGTGTGTATTCACTCATCCCATTCCAGATCATACGATAGTATTCAGGCTACAAGAACGGAACAACATTTTCTGTTCTTACAATATTTTATTCTGAAGAGGATTCAGTTTCTGGCTTTGCCACTGACTTGCTGTGTGATCATGAGCAAGTCACTTTCCCTCTTCTGTGCCTTCCTTACTCCACCCACCCTCTGTCTTGTCTATTTAGAGCACAAACTCTTTGGATTATGAGTAGTCTCTTGCTTTGTGTGTCTACAGCACCTAGCACAACGAGGCCCTGAATCTCATTTGGGCCTTTAGACGCAATTGTAATGCAAATGAAAGAACTATGAGGCTTGACATATCTTGTGCGATCTACTAGTTGAGACCATTGGAAATGACGGGTTCAGCCACAGGCTATGGTCTGTGCATACAGCAAGTATGAGTCACAGCACCCTGTGAGTCTGCATAAATAGACGCAAAATGGCTGCTCAGCAGCAACAGGGACATGCCCACATGCCTTACTGTACAAAACATGCTTTGCTCTGCACACATGCTGCATAGGCCTTTCTCCAGTGATCCTTATTACAAACATGGGCTCAAAAGAAAAACTTAGACTAGACATGAGATAAAGCCAGAAACTCCAGTCTGATCCCATTTGAGTTTCAAGGGGTATAGTTGGGGAAAAGGAAAGGCAGCTTGAGGTAAAAATCCCTGGGTTCTAACCTGCCGTAATGGGTTTGGTTCCAAATCAGGGCTATAAGAGGAAGAGGGCCTCTTTTCTATTTCCAGTTCAGATTCAGCTGACGTTTAAAAAAAAAAAAAAAAAAAAAAAAAGCTGAAGGGATTTGAGGGGGTCAAATCCAAATGATGGGCCTGTTTCTCCTCTCATTTACACTCGACTAAAATCAAGATTAACTCCACTGAAAACAATGGAGTTGCACTGATAAAATGAGAAGAATGAGGTCCTTAAAATCAGTGGCGTAGCCAGGTTCAAAGTGCAGGGGGAGCAAACATAAAAAAGGTGCCCCCCCCTTGGCTCCTCCTCTGGTCACGCCCCCCTTGGCTCTTCCTCCGGCTGCTCCACACCCCTCCCCCCCCCGCTGGCTCCTCCGGCCACGCTGCGTCCCCCCTTGCTTCCTCCAGCCACGCTGTGGCCTGGCTGTGCCCCCCTCGGAGGGGCTCGGTCCAGGGGGTGGGGACTGGGTGCGGCCTGGCTGAGCAAGTTTTTAGGGTGCGGTTGGGGGGGGAGAGAAGAGGCGAGAAAGTTTCACGCGCCCCTGGGCGGGACTCACCAGCTGCCAAGCGACCTCGGAGGAAGCCATGACACCGCGCCCAGCGGCCACCATGGACAGGGAGGGGAGAGGCACGCGGGAAGCTCCAGGTGGGCTGGAGTCTCGGACGTGACGTGAGCGGGAAGTGGACGGTCGGTCCCTGACCACCCCCTCCCAGACACCCTGCTCATTGGGTCTGCGCTTACCTGGCTGCCCAGGTGCTTCTGATGAGTGACCTCCTCCTCCCCCACAGCGCCAGGACGCCCAGCTCCTGCTGGTTCCCGCTGAGTCCGGCACGACCTAGGAGCCAGCTCCCCACGGGGAACGGAGACCAAGCAGCCGGTACATCCCCCTGCGGGTGGCACTGCTCAGGGGGGCACTTTGCACCCCACCACCCGGAGAGCTGGAGCAACAGCAGCACCTGTGCCCAGGCAGCGGCAGCGCCTCCTCCCGTCCCTCACTTTCTTCTCCCTCGCTCCGAGCCGGGCGCCCCGCTGCAGTCCCTCCACGCCGCGAAGCTGCTGGCGCTCTGCCTAGTGTCGGAATGTCTTGAGCTACCGCCAAGGCAGCTTCCCCCCTCCCGCCGCCGCGCCACGCAAGGACCCAGAGCTCTGGCAGCTCCCAGACACCCTGCTCATTGGCTCGCCCGCCACTGACCTCACTGGAACTGCTTACGCCCACCGCCGGCCTCGCCTAGGGATTCTTTAGTATAGGGACGCCTGCTGGCGCCATGGTAACCCCTAACTAAGGCGCCACTTTTGAAAAATGTGCTGAGGGGAAGCGGCTGCTTTCCCTGCACCCCCCCCCAGCTACACTACTGCTTAAAATCCAGCCACGATTTTACCTGGAAAACCAAATTCCAGGCTAAATTAATTCAGATCCAGATCTAAACTTCTCCTCATTGTCCCATCTCAGTTAAAGGTCTGAGTGAGATGAATGAATTGTTAGGGCTATTTTTGCAGTATCTTCTTATGAATGAAGCAAGCACGCAATATTCCAGAATCAATGTCTCTTGCATTTTTCCTCTAGTTACATAACTGTGACCTTCCTGATTGAAGTAATGTCCTCTGCAAATGCAAGAGTTGTTTGGGACAGGAGTAATGACAGCCACAAAGAGGTGAATCTCTTTGTTTTTTTTAGTTTTTAAGTATTTTCCCTGAGGTTAAATTGGTGCCTCTCTCCATTTGTGATGAGCCATGGTGCTCAAGCGAGTAACCCTGGGGGCAGGGCCTTTTAAGGAAGGGTCTTTGACTCTGCACCTTTGCTTCTCTGCCTCTATCAGTTTCCAGATTTGTTGACCTTCGCACTCTACTGCAAATACGATTTTTAAAATTTCAGTCAAAAATTATCATTGAAACTTTCTCAATGTCTTTGATCAGCTGTATCCAGGACAGATTCCCAAAGGTAGTGGTTACTTCCCTGGAACTCAATTCAAGAGATCTGGGCTCTTCTCCAGACTGTGTGACCTCGGGCAAGTCACCTCCTCTCTCTGACCTCAATTCCCCACCTGTACAGTGTGGGTGATAACACTTCTTTTCTCCCATCCTTTGTTTGTCTTGTCTATTTAGATCATAAACTCTTGGGGGCAGGAACTGTTACTTGCTATGTTTGTACAGTGCCTGCCTTAGGTGCTGCTGTAATGCAAACAATAAATAACCACATTCACAGTGTATCCCGAAAGTCAACAAATCTGCTACGTGGGTATGTATGTACTGATATGATCTACATGCACACTTATAAAATGTGTCTGTAATATGTAGACTGAATTACTTTGTAATCTTGCCTTTTGCAGCTGGCTAGTTGCTGTAGGTGGGATTTGAATAAGGAGAGCACGGTGACCTTGTAGACAAGTTCAGGCAGAGTGCCTTATGCACAAAGACAGCACAGGGAGGTGTTTGCTGGAGTAGAGAACAAACAGCATGTCAAAGCCGGCAGAGTTATTTTAATTAAAATTTCTCTGTCCCCAAAGCTTTTAGTCTAACTCTTTTTTTCTCTAACCATAGGTACAGGGCCTGTGACTTCTGCTTGTATTAATGTAACATGAAAGTCTCCAGTCACTGCATGTGGACTTTGTGAATAACAGAATAGAGCAAAGTGGTTTTTTTATTCCTATGCAATGCTTGGAGCGAGTTCGTCTGGATGATTTGTGCTTATCTAAAATAGTTACTGCTTCAGTAGCCTCATCTTGGCTTGTATGGAGTGTTTCATGTAGTTCAAAAGATATTGTATCCAGTAACATCCCCATTCATCATTTCATTAAACTACAAAAAAAGCCCATTAACCTAATGTTAAAAGTCTTGCTTAGAGCCAAAAAAGCAAGAGCTCTGAGTTAATGGCAAAAGTTGGGGCTGATGAGCTCTTCCTTAACTTAACGATGTATGTGGCTATTGTAGCAAGCCACTGCATCCTACCTAGCCTTCTCCCCCTGCTTCCCCAGCAAGAAAACAAACAGAAGGCGTAAAGGTTTCATGAAAGTGTAGGAGATGCATCATTCAGCACGTGTGCCTTGTGCGTGGACTATATAATGGCTTATTGTACAGATCTGTTCTATGCTGTTTTGTAATATATGTACTGTTCATATGGAGCCTGATCCAAAACCCACTGAAGTCAATGGGAGTCTCTCTGTTGACTTTAATGAGTGTAGGTCCTGTTTTAGGGCATGAGCCATAGCCCATTGAAACCATTGACAAGACACACATTGACTACACTGAGCTTTGGATTTAGGCCCTTGATTTCTTAGATGTATGTACACAAATATCAATATTTTGAAATTAAATTCTTGACTAAAATAGCAAACGACAGACCAAACTCTTAAAAAAAAAATCATGCAAAGTTCCAGCACGTTCATAGGCTAGTTTGACCCATACACTTGTCTTACATACTTTTTTCCATATTTTTTTTTTACAAATTAAATCTACACATAATGATTGAATGTTGTACTGTTTCACTTTACAAGCAGTGCGAAGGTTGAATCACACGCAGATGACACTATGCAACAGTGGATGTATAATTCTGAATACTTAAGATTATAACTGTATTGAATATTGCAATCAACTGTAGTGCCATACTCGACACACATGAATCAGCTCTTCTGTGGAATGTGGACATCAGTGTAGCTATATTGATATACACTGGCTGAGGACTTGGCCTTAATTTTTACTATATTTATGGCTCTGCAAAGCTCCACTGACTTTCCCCTTTGCATTTTTAGAATGAAATGATGTTGAAAGAAAATATTCCCATGTCTGCAAAGAGAGGAGAAGAGTCCACCCAGTCAAAGACTCTTCGTTCAGTAAGTTTCCCTTCAGTAAGAATTTTTCTTTTCTTTTGCTTGAAAGGGTAAGGGCAGGGCATCCCTTATCCTTCATTATAGCTCCGCGGATCCTCTCTGTTATCAAACATCTCACCAGAGCTACCATCCTTTTAGCTGAGAGCACTGAGAGGTTCAGAGCCGATTGATCCTAGTTCCCAGCTGGTAAGTAGATGGTTCTATTGCACCATAGCATACAGGAGGAAGAACTGGTGCCATGTCTCCAACTTCTGATGGATGTGGTGAGCCCACACAATTTTCCTTGTATCTGTTTTGTCTTTGAATTTGGATTCTGCTATAGAAGTCTGAACCTAAACAGTGTGACCTCTTACACAACCTTTGAACCAGGGATGGCTGTTTTGTTCCTATGCAAACGAGACCTTTTAAAAATGTCAAGATAC
The DNA here is from genome assembly GCF_011386835.1 of Chrysemys picta bellii. Lineage (NCBI taxonomy): Eukaryota > Metazoa > Chordata > Testudines > Emydidae > Chrysemys > Chrysemys picta. The sequence goes on from NC_088800.1 coordinate 63,217,368, forward strand.
CTCCAGAATAGTCAATAGCTAAATGGTTAGGGCACCTCACAGACTCCTGCTGTACCTGATCTGGTCTCTGACATCCTAGATGAGTGCTCTAACCACTGGGCTATTTGCTATTCTAGGGTGAGTCTCTCTGTCTCGGAGGCCAGAAATTCCATCCTGGACGTGAAGAAAGTTTTGATGAAACAATACGTTTTTGCAAAAAAAAAAATTTTTTTTTTTTGTGGACCAAAAAAGTTTTGTTGAAAATTTTGGACCAGCTCTACTTTGAACCAAATATAACCCAAAGTATAGAGAAGAATCTAGCTAGTACTACTGTATTATCGTCTTGAAGTCATATGGAGTCTCAACCTGCTCTGAAGTCAGTGGAAAGACTCTTAGTGATTTCAATAGACATTGAACCATGCCTTTTAGTCTTACCCACTAATCACGTGAATTTAGCTTTTGAGAGCCAACTGGTAAATCTGAATATTAGGAATTGACTCAAATCCATCAATTATGCAGGACGTAATAAAATGCTTCTCATTTCAGATACATTTTCCTATAGGGCTGGTGAGCCTGTGGAATTATCAATTCTACAGGGAGAATGAATAATTTTATTTTTTATTCCAAGGGTGTGTATGACTATATTATGGTATACAACACACATATTGTACAAATATATATACACAATAAATATATATTACTGTATATAATAACCTGAAGGTAAAAAAATCTGGTGTGTGTGTACATACATATATAGGATGTATATTATTATGTGATTATATCATGACTTAAGAGGAAGCTATTTGGCTAGTAACAGGAGAAATTAAAAAGTGAGTGATTCACTACAGAGGCCTTCTGAATACAGAATGTAAAGTACATAGAGGTCCCTTAAGTGATGTAGGAGCCCCATTAAGCAACCTCCTCTGTGCTAACAATATGAATCTGATTTAATTGGACTAGTCTACTGCCTCCAGCCTCAATGAAAACTGACACCAAGACCTGACTAGTGCTTGGAAAGCAGGCTTGTTTGTAGAGTCAATGAACAGCTGCTGCAGCTGGGAAGAGAAAGTGCTGAATCAGCAAGTTTTTGACATTGAAAGCATCCTGTTAGTCATACTGAGATTAGCCGTGAAAAGGGCCCTTTTGTGCTATAAATGTCTTTAAATTCTGTTGGAGGCAATGTTTGGGCCCTGCCAAGCCTATGGTGCCTTAGGATCCTTGGAGGTGAGACCTCCGAAGATTTTTCTTCTCACACACACTCCCATCAGTTAAGTTTGGGACATATCCCCAAAGAATCACCTTGCTAAGGAACACTTCCCAGAATCCCTAGGCCTGCTGTATGCAGAGTAGTGCGATAAAACACTGTTCTGCCTGGGGAAGGTTTTTTCAGGCCCAGTCTGTTTTGCAGTCCCAGTCAAAAATGCTAATGCCAGCTCTGAACTCTGCACCCACAGCAGTGTCCAATTCCAAAGGTAATGCCCAGTTGAGGGTCATGTGCTCATGTTTAGTGTACATGTAACAACCCCTCTCCCATCCCACATGGGTTGCCATCAGGATTTGAATTGAGAATCTTCAACACCACAACAACAAACTTCTACCACTTGAGCTAAAAGAGTATCTCCCTGGTCTTTTATAAATAGTAAGTTGTTGTCCTCTAGTGGAATGCAATACCCGCTTTGCCAGTGTGTTACATAGAGTGCACATGACCAGAAAATGGTTCTGTCCCTTTTATATTCTCTTGAAGGAATCCTCATCAAAGTACATTTGCTGCTGCTATTGCCTGCCAGATGATCCAAAGCCAAGTGTGTTTGATATAAATGAGCTGCTCTCTCTGACTGACCTGACCAAGATGTACTTCAGTACGGGTAGGTTTCCTGGATGTATTTTGCTTTCCTATTTTGCTTTGGAACTGATTCTCTGGGAAACTTTCAGAGTTATTCTCTCTATGTCCACCTTCACCGGCTGGAGCTGGATGAGATTGTGGCAGCTTAGTCTGTTACCAGTGCGTTCAGCAGAGCACTTTACAAATGTAACCAGAATTGGGAATTGTGGGTACAAGTAATTGCATTTCTTGAAAGTTTTTGTCAGTGAAACACCATACAAAGCGCTTTCTGGACCCAAACCAAGCCAGTTTCTGAAGCTGAATTCTTTCCAAAATCCTCTAAACTTACTCTGCTGCGATGTCCTAGAAGTTCCAAACTTTCTTGTTGGATATGTTTCCATTGGTTCCCTTGCTTCACAGGTCTTTCATCAAGGTCTTGTTACATTCCTAGGTGGTGTCTCATGAGCATATGCTCTGAGGCGAGCTGATTGAAAAATGGAATTTCCATCCTGCAGGAAAGTCTGTTGTTTTGCCATTTTGAAGTGGTACATCCAGATTGGGAGAAAATAGCAAAACTTTTTGAGGATGAAGGATTCTGAAAATATTTAATTTGCAAATGTCAGTGTTTTATTTTGGATCAACATCAATCTCTATGTCTGAGCTGCCATGGTGCCTTGTGGGATTTGTAGTTTTAGGTCCTTTATGCCCTCCTTCACCCATATGGGCCTTGCTCCATGACTGCAGTATATCTCCCATGATGCACTGTGGTCTCTCCCTGTGACTAAATCTCCATGGGACTCCCATGATGCACTTCCTTTTGTAGCACTCTTAGCTTCTTCTGTGTGATACTCTCATACTCAAAGAGAGAGGCAATCTAGCATTCCACTGCTGCCCTCCTCACATAATCCATCCCATCATAAGTCTTGATAGTTCTAGCATCGGTAACTTTTCTCCAGTTGATGTGGAAACTCCAGGCGACTTGGATCAGGCTTCAGTTCCCCGAGAGCTGGCTCCCATAGCGAGCTGCTTGTGAAGGAGGTATATAGAAAGAAACGGACAGAAAACCTGGCAGCTGATAACAGAGCAGCTGTATTTGCTATTTTCAAATGACAAAACAGAAAGCAAGATAACTTTAAAATGATGCACAGGGTGAAACAACTTTAAAAGCAGGGATGCAGTGTATAGCAACATTGCTGTTCACACAATGCTGAAAGATGAGGTACTATTTTTGTACACACTTAAGCTGATTTTATTAATCTTGACTTGAAAATCAGAGGACATCTGAGCCATATATTACACAAAGGAGACATATTTTGAATTGACTCCAATGGGCTCTCTGCTTGGTGACTTTTCAGCTGAAGGTCCTATTTTCAGGGCCGCCCAGAGGATTCAGGGGGCCTGGGGCAAAGCAATTTCGGGGGCCCCTTCCATATAAAAAAGTTGCAATACTATAGAATACTATATTCTCGTGGGGGGGCCCTGCGGGGCCCGGGGCCTGGGGCAAATTGAGAATGGCTGTGTCACAGGCCTGCTGTGCTTGGGGAAGAATTCTGACTGAACAATTTTCTGTTCTCCATGTATATAGCGAACCATGTTCACAAAAGTATCCCGGGCCAGATCCTTAGCTGTTTAAACTGGTAGCTTCATAGACTTCAATGGCATTAAACCAGTTTACATCAGCTAAGGAACTGGCCCCCATATGTAAAATACAGGCACTTATGCAAAGCATAATATCCTGTAGAGATAAGTGTAACTTTGGCAAGTGGGTGAATGTTTTAGTATAGTCAAAGTGAAATCAAACTACTGATTTTTCACAAGAAATTAAAAACAAACACAACTAAAAAGAAATCTGCACAGGCCCAAACTGCACTAACAGGAACCACCTAAGTATCTGAGCCCCTCCAATTCTTTCATGTGTTTATTCTCACAACACCCTTGTAATGTAGGAAGTGAGGTGGGAAACTGAGCCAGAGTGACTTGCCTAATCTCTCTCTCACTCACTCACTCACACACTCACACACACACACACACACACACACACACACACACACACACACACACACACACACACACACACACACACACACAGAGTCTGTGGCAGAGCTGAGGTCTCCAAGTCTAGATTAGCACCCTAGCCACTGGACCATCCTTCCTTGCATGGACTTCCTCTTTCAATAAACCTTATGGGGATGCCCTTGAAATTTTGTTTGCTGCTGTCCTTGGAAGTCCTTGGCAGTGCTCCTTAATGGCACTGTGATTGTGGGGCTACAGATCCAGTGGCTGTTCCAGTATCTAAAGTAATCCTCCCCCCAAGAGTCTTTGTGAACGGTCCAAAAAATATGTCATAAATAAAACGCAACCTGGTGGTACTCCTGACAGAATTCTGCACCCCTGCAGGGGGTGCAGAATTCAAATGGGCTGCAAATTTCTGTGCCCCCCCTGTGACGGTGCTGCCCATGGGAGCCAGCTGAGGTCACTCAATTAGGGTGAACTGCAAACAAAATGGGGCAGACAAACCCCAAACGCTGGTGGTTATTCCAATACTTAGATTTACCAAGCCAGCACAAAACAGCTTCTATAGTACCTTACTGGTTACTTAGAAGTCCAAACAACGCAGTTCCCTTAAAGTACCCAGCCTCAGGCCTCCGTCCAGACACACCTGTCAAACATATGATGATTACTGAAAATCTTCTCATCATATAAAAGAAAAGGTTCTTCCAATCCCAAAGAATCAGCCACATACCCAGGTTCAATTACAACTTAGATTTTACCCAAAATACATGCTAATAGCCAATTCTTATTAACTAAGCTAAAATTTATTAAAAAAGAAAGAGTTGGTTAAAAGATCAATATACATACAGACTTGAATTTAATTCTTGAGGTTCAGATACATAGCAGAGGTGAGCTTGTAGTTGCCAAAAGTCCTTTCAGCTATAGTCCATAGGTTTTTTTTCCCCTCTTACTTAATTGGCCTCTCAGTTGGTAAGACAACTCCCACCTGTTTATGCTCTCTGTATGTGTGTGTATATATATCTCCTCAATATTTATTCCACTCTATATGCATCCGAAGAAGTGGGCTGTAGTCCACGAAAGCTTATGCTCTAATAAATTTGTTAGTCTCTAAGGTGCCACAAGTACTCCTGTTCTTTTTGCGGATACAGACTAACACGGCTGCTACTCTGAAACCAGTCCATAGGTTATAGTTCAATGTCCATATTCAGGGTGGCTCCAGTCAATGACTGAGGATCTCAATCCTTGTGGCTTAAGGTTTCCCCCTTTTGAAACCCAAAGCAGATCTGAGATGAAGTAGGATTGTGTCCCAGGGTTCTTATACATTTCCAGCAACCTTTCTGCCTGAGAAAATAATAGGCTTAACTCTCCTTCCAAACATCCTGGCAATTAGCACAGGGTAATTTATTCATAAAACAGTTCAGATACAGGTTACCACAACCTTCAAAGAGACACATAGACAATGAAACTGTTTCACTAAAGTATCATCATAAATGTTAATATTCCTTTTTTGATCTTTGAATTAAAGTTATAGCAATAGACAAGACTTGTTTGCTTACATCACAAGACCTGAGCAAACATCTACCCTTGAGATCTCTAACAATGCAGACTTGCATTTCAAAGCTCTATTTATTTACCTATCTTCCTAGCCAGTCTCTAAAGTTCATGGGTCAGGTCAGTCGGTGAGTTAATTAACTCTTTCTGGCCCTGTCCTCTTTCAATGAGATGTTATATCACACTCCTAACATCACACCCCCATGCAGAAAAATGAAAATGAAATCTGCGGGGGAGCATGCATCTCTTCCCCAGCAGTCCAGGCAGTGCGTCTGTTCCAGCATGCCTGGAGCAGCCTCAGAGATGCAAATCGCTGCAGAGGGAGGGGGGCTGGGCAGGCATGCCTCCGAGGGAGATGTTGATCACCGTCAGGGGGTGGCTCACCAGGGGTGGGGAGGGATAGGTCTTTTTATTATACACAAGGAAGGCTCTGTTCCTGAGGCAGAAATGTAGCACCCTGCCTGCTAGTTAATTGATCTCATTTTTTGAGCCTACCTGCGTAGTAACATTGTTAATGTTCTTAATGTTAGTTAACTTTTCCCAGTCTGTCCATTCCCCCAGCAGCATGAAACCTGTAAACGTTTTAAGGCCCCTACATTGCCAAAGTGATGTAGAGCTTTATAAATGACAGTAAGGGAATCAGCTAGGAAGATCTATGTGCTTTCTCACTTTTTTCTTGTGCCAAAGTAGCACAATGGGGTTAGATTACAGCTCAGGATTTATTTTACTTACCCATTAAAAAAAAAGACTTTAAGGGCAAATAAAACATTTACTAAGCAGTCAATAAAATGTCAGGACAATCAGAAGCAAACACTTCCCAAAGTACCCAGCGAGGTCCAGGACAACGATTAGCAACACTGTATGACTTTCATGTGTGAAAGTCTGAGTAATTTAAAATGACATTTTTTTTGGCTGTTTGGTGTTCTGTAATGTAATTTAAATGAAAATCCAGGATTATAACTGCAATGCAGAGTATTAGTTAACTTTCATGTGTTTAGGAAATGCTGAATAGTTACTGTGAATATTTCTTTTCTGTATTGTAGTTTAAATAAATTACCAAAACAATTGAAACTGGTGTGATCATATTGCATTATTTTGACAAATAAAATATGCTGAATTTTTAATTTTTTTTGGCACAGAATTTTTAATTTTTGGCCCAGAATCCCCCCAGGAGTACCTGGTGGGAACAGATGACAAGAAAGGTATTTGTATGAGTTGCATGACTTTGCTTAGAGGCAGGGGTGTAGCCATGGGTGGGTTGTGGCCCACCCACTTAGCATCTAGGCTCCACCCAAATCTGAGCAGGGGTGTAGTGCTGCCAGAGCAGCCCCGAGCATCACTCGGGCACCTGAAATCCAGGACAGAGCTATGCGCCCACCCTTCAGAAAGCTATGCTCTGACAGCTCTGCCTTGCCATTTTTTGAGCTATGGGGCAGAGGGTCCCTCTCTGGGCCGCCCAGCAGGAGCACTGACTGGCATGCAGCAGCCATACACAACGAAGCGGAGAGGAGAGCACTGCAGAGACACATCAGTGCCTCAGCTGTTCTGCCACCCCGCTTTCCTCGGCCCGGCTGTACCATCGGGCCGCTAATGTGCGAGGGTGGGGAAAGGAGGTGATGGGAACCAGCACTCACGCGCGGGACCTGGGCCCTCCCCCACGCAAAATTCAGAGTGGCCATTTGTGCTGGGAAATGAACCCTGTGAGGGGTGGCTGCCGCATCTTTCCCCCCTCCTACCCGCTGCTGAATGGGGAATGGTTGGGCCCCCACTGGCTGCTGCTCTGAGGGGAAGGGGCTAGCAGGCATGCGGGAGTGCTGGGCCGGGTCCTTGCTGGGTTCAATAATGCCCAGCGTCGCGTCTGGCCCCTGTGCGTGCGGAGCGAGGAGGTGGCGCCAGGGCTCCCCCCAGAACAGGTGAGCTGAGAAGGAGCTGCTGGCGATGATTGCCCAAGATGAGGAATGTGCATGCTCAGCTCGGCAGGTGAAGCCCTGTGTCTGGGGGCACCAGGGCTAGGAGGAGAGCGTGGCATCAGGGGAGAATCTGAGCTAGCACAGTCTGTCATTGCCTGTCTACCCGAAAGTCGGGGTTCACCCAAATTTCCACTCCTAGCTATGCCACTGCTTAGAGGTAATGAGGATGCACATCGTCTCCCCCTCCGTTCTCCTGCCTTAGAGTGGAGTGATCCTCTAAATCATGGAAACAAAGGGTCAGATCCTTAGCGGGTGGAAAATGGCCAATCTCCTTTGAAGTCAAGCTCAGCCTCGAGATTCTTATCTCCTCCCTCTGCATACTAACAATCTCCCTTTCTCCATCTCTCCTTCCACGTGCGCCCATGACCAGATTCTCAGCTGATGTGAATCCAACCCTTCAATTTGAGCAGAGGATCAGTCCCATACTGTTTTATTTATACTGCTGCCTGTACACCTGCAAACAGAGGAAACCCATATAGTTCTAATCTATAGATCTAGCTGTGTATTTTGCTTCTGACCGTCTCATCTAGGTCTGTGTGTGTGTTAGCATAATATACCATGCCATCAGTTTCCACCCAGCCGTTTTGAGTAGCAATGTGAAGTAAGAAATAACAACGAAGTCTGAATCAATTTCATGTTTCTTTTGTTTTTCTTGGCAGTTGGAGACCTCCTGAGTCGAATTACATTGATGCTAGGCATATATGGATCTTTGGCCATGTTCCTGACCATGGTACCTTTTAGCCTCATGGAACTATTCTGGTCAGTAAGAATTCATAAAAATTAGCAAAGACGGTGGTTGTTTTTTTTTTTTTTTTTTTTTAACAGCATCCATGTTAAATTTAGTTTCCGTTCAGAAGCCAGTAAAAACCAAGAGCTGACTTGAGACCACCTGTCACCCTACTGGTGTCAAGTCTGCATTGGGCAAAGACTGTGTGGGGTAAAGGGGCAGGCAAGGAAGTGGATGTTTAAAGAGCTACCAGTGTAAATAGGTAACTGTAAAAAGGTTCCTTTAAGGAGCCATATTGGATAGAAATGTATTTCCCCTAGCTCTTTGAGGGTGACACACCTATGAGGGTCTTCACGTGTCTGAGCTGGTAGTGTGCTTAGCTACTGGGGTTCAGAATTGCCATGATAGCTGACCGCAGGAACAATGGTTAGTGCACTCCCTGCTGCAGAAGTTGAGGATGACCCCGCCCATGACCCCACTTTAATCAAAATGTAAAGCCCATCCTTTACACTAGCCTTGTCGTGATGATAAAGAACAAATCGAAGCAACTGCTCACTCTGGGCCTGGGGAGAGATGCACAGATTGCTTGTTGGCTTTAGGGAATTTTGGTAAGACACCCTGAGATTGGGCTGATGAGCGTGATCTAAACACCTAGGGCTATATTGTACCATATATTTTTAAGAACTCCCAATTGATTTTAATGAGGAGCTCTGCTTAAAAACTGAGGTGATGAGACACCCCCTAGATAAGGTAGATAGAAATAGAATCTAACCCTTAATTACTTATAACTTTGAGCACCCCATGTGCTTGTTAGACTTGGCAAAGACAGTGTTTAATTCTCCTCACTCCTTCATCATGTTGCAGAGGGTGGTGTGGCACTTAATTTAGATTCACACCAATTCTGCAATCATGAGAGCTAAAAACTTTTTTTTTTTTTAAATTAAATGAAAGCTGAGGTTCTCACATAATAACATGACTCCTGGAGGTTGGGATTTGTGAAAACCCTAAATATTGTGTTACATGTAATAAAATTGAGAGAGTTGTTGCTCATCTCCATAGCATCTGAATGTCTCGTAAGTAGGGTCCTACCAAAATCACGGTGGCGAAAAATGCAGCATGAGCCATGAAATCTGGTCTCCCCCATGAAATCTGGTCTTTTGTGTACTTTTACCTTATTCCATAGGGTGAAAATATACAAAAGTACACAGCATTTCTCAAACTGGGTGTCCTGACCCAAAAGAGGATTGCAAATCTATTGTAGGGGGTTCATGGTATTGTCACCCTTACTTCTGTGCTGCCTTTAAAGCTGTCAAGTATCAGGGGGTAGCCGTGTTAGTCTGTATCTACAAAAACAACAAGGAGTCTGGTGGCACCTTAAAGACTAACAGATTTACTTGGGCATAAGCTTTCGTGGGTAAAAACCTCACTTCTTCAGATGCATAGAGTGAAAGTTACAGATGCAGGCATTATATACTGACACATGGAGAGCAGGGAGTTACTTCGCAAGTGGAGAACCAGTGTTGACAGGGCCAATTCAATCAGGGTGGATGTATTCCACTCCCAATAATAGATGAGGAGGTGTCAATTCCAGGAGAGGAAAAGCTGCTTCTGTAATGAGCCAGCCACTCCCAGACCCTATTCAAGCCCAGATTAATGGTGTTAAATTTGCAAATGAATTTTAGTTCTGCTACTTCTCTTTGAAGTCTGTTTCTGAAGTTTTTTTGTTCAATGATAGTGACTTTTAAATCTGTAATAGAATGATCAGGGAGATTGAAGTGTTTACTTGCTGGCTTATGTATGTTACCATTCCTGATGTCCGATTTGTGTCCATTTATTCTTTTGCGGTGGGACTGTCTGGTTTGGCCAATGTACATGGCAGAGGGGCATTGCTGGCACATGATGGCATATATAACATTAGTGGATGTGCAGGTGAATGAGCCCTTGATGGTGTGGCTGATGTGGTTGGGTCCTCTGATGGTGTCGCCAAAGTAGATATGGGGACAGAGTAGGCAACGAGGTTTGCTACAGGGATTGGTTCCTGGGTTGGTGTTTCTGTGGTGTGGTGTGTAGTTGCTGGTGAGTTTTTGCTTCAGGTTCGGGGGTTATCTGTAAGCGAGGACTGGCCTGCCTCCCAAGGTCTGAGAGCGAGGGATCGTTTTCCAGGATAGGTTGTAGATTGTGGATAATGCGCTGGAGATGTATTAGCTGGGGGCTGTATGTGATGGCCAGTAGTGTTCTGTTATTATCCTTGTTGGGCCTGTCCTGTAGTAGGTGATTTCTGGGTACCCGTCTTGCTCTGTCAATCTGTTTCCTCACTTCCCCAGGTGGGTATTGTAGTTTTACGAATGCTTGATAAAGATCTTGTAGGTGTTTGTCTCTGTCTGAGGGGTTGGAGCAAATTGGGTTGTATCTTAGGGCTTGGCTGTAGACAATGTATCGTGTGATGTGTCTTGGATGGAAGCTGGAGGCATGTAGGTACGTATAGCGGTCAGCAGGTTTCCGGTATAGGGTGGGTGATCGAAGAGTGGCGGCTGCTTGCCAGGCACCCAGCTCTGAAGGCAGCACTGCTGCTAGCAGCAGCGCAGAAGTAAGGATGGCATGGTATGAATATGTCCATTAAATTTGCTATTTATGCCATGACCAACCCATGAAAAATTTGTGATTTCTCTGCGATTTACGTAGATCCCTACTCATAAGAAAAGAAGGATGGCAATGATTTCTCTCCCTTCCTTCCTTGCCTCCAAGAGACAGACTGACATCAAGAGGAGTATTCTTCAGAAATGTGTGAATTTTTGAAAATGACCTTATTATAGAAAATGTTTTATAGTTTCACTTCAGCTTTTGCTGCCAGTGAAGGGTAAAATGTGGCTAAGTCTCTGTTATGTGCAATCATAACTGACTAATCATAGAATCATAGAAGATTAGGGTTGGAAGAGACCTCAGGAGGTCATCTAGTCCAACCCCCTGCCCAAAGTAGGACCAATCCCCAACTAAATCATCCCAGCCAGGGCTTTGTCAAGCCGGGCCTTAAAAACCTCTTATGTTAGACTATGGGTCAGAAATAATACAAGCATACTGAACTTCTACATCGATTTCAGCCTCATTGCTGACCTTGTAATAGCTTTAGGTTCCCACTCAGTGATTTTCTGTCAAAAGATTTGGGTGATGGCTACAGTCCTAGTAACAGCCACAAGAAGAAACAGTTGTTTGTGGTGGTGAAAGTATGCTTCGGGAGATAAATCCAGGACCTGCCGTACTTAGAGATGGCATCAATGTGGTCTTTAAACCCTTTTATCATTTGAGTCCCGCCCTACTGTCGCAGCCCAAATAATACTTTGTTTGGAATGCCATACAGAAAATACAGTACGCATTTGATCCCCATGCACCATTTTCAAATACTCTTTATTAATGATATATTCTTTCCCTCACTATAGTCTGCAGCTGGGTGGGGGAGCTATGTTTGCAAAGCATTTTCAACCCTGCTCATCTCTCTAGCACAGGAAGGCCTTTAAACAAACTGACTTTTTCTTTGGGGTGTGAAGTGAATAGGAAGAAACCCTCAGTTTGAAGACATATTAGTCCAGGAGTGAATTCTAGGCCTTTCAGTGTGGTAGGTTCTTTTTTATGGTGTTACCTTATTCTCCTCTTGAGCAGCAGAGGGCAGTGGTGCTTCAGCAATACCTTTGTGTATTTCTGCTGTTGGCTGAGATTTACCAAAGGCAGAGAATTTGGTTCCCATCCTGCAAAGTGCTGAAGGCAGCGTTTGTTGAGGATGCTCAGAGCCTTTCTTTAGGTGCTCAGCACCTTTTAGGGTGAGGTGCTTTGTTTGAACCAGCACGGGGAGTGCAAAACTATGAAGAAAAAGGAATTCTAAATTCTTTCACAAACGGGAGTATGATCTTTGTGCTGGCTCAGCTGTAACTCTGCTAAGTCAATAGCACAATGTTCTGCAACCCTTCGGGATATCAACAGGGCACTCCACTAGTTCAGACTTTTCTCTGCGTGCCTACTCAGCCCATGGAGTGTTCTGAAAAAGTCAGGAATACCAAATCCCAGCGTCACCAGTCAGTTACTCCAGGGATACTGGAATTGGGCCGGGGGAGAGGAGGAAGGGGTCATACCCCCCACTTTTAGAAGTGGAAGGGCTATACCCACCCACTTTTTAACACGGCGCAGTTGACACCCCCCCCCCCCCAAAGTGCAAGTCTTGGTAGGCATGGAGCAGCGCAGGCAGGGGCTGCATATCATGGTGGGGGAGCTGATAGCTCCTCTGCCACGAAGCGCAGCCCTTGCCTGTGGTGTCAGCCTCTTCCCAGTGGGCAGGCTGAGGTAGACTTTAGTGCCCCCTTGCCATGAGGCCTGGCCCCTCTCTGTGGCCCCATCCCTGCTCCTCCTCTCCCTGCCCGAGGCCCCACCCCCTGGCAAAAAGCCAGAGCTGGGCTGTGGTAAGAGATGCCCAGGGAGCCCAGGCTGCAGTGGGGAGCCCTAGAACCTCCACCTGCCCTGGGCGGGGGGCTGGGGTGCCCGAGAGCAGCTTCCAGCCCATGTCCCCACCCCCCTGGGGCATGCCACCCAGGAGAGGTGGAGGGTCTAAGGGTCCCCACAGTGGCCTGGGCTCCCCAGGTGGCTCTTACGATGGCCTGGCTCCAGCTTCCGGCCTGGCTAGGGGGTGGAGCCTCAGGGGAAGAGGAGGAGAAGTGGGTGGGGCCACAGAGAAGGTGGGATCTTGGGGGAAGATGAGGAGCAGGGGTGGGGGGAGAGGGCAGGGCCTCATGCCCCCCCCCAGACTTCTACCAAGGTTCCAGCGCTCCTGGGCTGCTCCTTTCAGCTTGGAGCTTGTGGAAGTGCTGCACAGTCTGATCCATCACACACCAGGGCTGCTGGAACAATTTGTATAGTGGGGGTGCTGAGAGCCATTGAACCAAACTGTAAACCCTGTCTATAATGGAAACCACTTCAAGCCAGGGGGTGTGGCAGCACCGCCAGAACCCGTAGTTCTAGCACCTCTGCCACATGCCGATACCCAGCTTTCACAATTTAGACTTTAGTTATAAGACATCAGCCTTCAAGAGAAGGGCAAGAAGAGGCTTTGAAGTTATGACTTACTCACTGAAAATTGGAGAATTAAAGGTTTTGGATCCTCAGCTGGTGTAAATTAGTGTAGTCAGTGGGGTTATATGAATGGAGTTATATATGTTGTTACACTAGCTGAGGGTCTGGCCCTTGTAGCCCACAGAGCTAGCTTGAGCATTTTATTTTACTTAGCAGTAATACAAGGAACCTACAGACCTGTACCCTGTAAGGCATTTGCTTAAGCAGTTAGCATAAGGCTTTGAGGCCTATGAACTTTGGCATAGATAAACGGCTCAATGGTCACCCTGAGTTTTGGGGACCCTGGGAATAGTTTGTACAAAATGACATGGTAGCCACAGGAACATTGAACTGATACTAGGCTTTGATATTTTAGGATAGAAACATTGACAGATGCTTAACCATGAACTAGCCTTGCCAACAAATTGACGAGTATGGCAATGAGCTAAAAGCATTAATATGCTAGCCTATAGGATTAAGGCACCCCGGAATTATTAGAGTGAGGAAGTTAGATATGGACAAGGGAGTCTGGGCATTTAAATGAATATTCATGACAGCCCCTGGATCGTATAATAGGTCAGACCGCCATGTAAGAAGGGACTGATCTGGATCTGGACCATCAGACTTGTTTGGCATGCCAGGGACAAGGCAAGACCCTTGTCTCTTACCACCAGATCCCCTAGGGGGTGTGCGTGTATGAGGGTGTGCAAGGAATGGTACAAGAAATAACATTAACTCTGTATTACTGCTGTATCTTTATATGGTTTGGAACTTTTCTGTCTTTACTAATTGTGCTAATAGAAGTGGTTAAAGCTTTACTTTGCCCTCAGTGTGTGTGTCATCGCTGTGCACACCAGGGTTCCCAACCCAATACTTAGCTTCATAATTTTGATACTGTTGTGCCTAATTCTGGGACTAGAACCGTACAATCCCCCAGCCTTTAAATTAGTATTAATTGGAAATCTATAACAGTCATTAACCACTAAAGAATTGGACAACACCCTTTACATGTAAGCGAAAGGCAATGTTAAAACCAGTAGGCCAGATACTCAGCTGGCATATGTTGGTGTAGCATCAGTGACTTCTAGGGTTGCCAACTGTCTAATCGCACAAACCCAAACACCCTTGCCCCGCCCCCTGCTCTGCCCCATCTCACTCCATGCCCCTCCCTCCATAACTCGCTTTCCCCCACCCTCACTCACTTTCACTGGTCTGGGGCAGGGGGTTGGGGTGTGGGAGAGAGTGTGGGCTCTGGGTTGGCGGTGAGGGGTTTGGAGTGTGGGAGGGGGCTCTGGGCTGAGTCTGGGGCAGGGGATTGGGGTGCAGGTGAGTGTGCGGGCAGTGGGCTCTGGGAGGGAGTTTGGGTGCGGGAGGAGGCTCAGGGTTGGGGTGCGGAAGAGGGTGTGAGGTTCAGCTTCTGGCCGGGTGGTGCTTACCTCAGGCGGCTCCTGGAAGTGACCAGCATGTCCCTGCAGCTCCTAGGCTCGAGGTGGCTCTGCGCGCTGCTTCTGCCTGTAGGCACTGCCCCTGCAGCTCCCATTGGCCATGGTTCCTGGCCAATGGGAGCTGTGGTGCTGGCACTTGGGGTGGGGGCAGTGCGTGAAGACTCCCTGATTGCCTCTGCCTGTAGGGCCCGCAGGGACATGCCGGCTGCTTCCAGGAGCCATGTGGATCCAGGGCAGGTAGGGAGCCTGCCTTATCCCCGCTGCACCGCCGGCCGGACTTTTGGCCTATTAAAATTTCCCGGATTGCTTTCAATAGCAACTGGGGGGTTGAGGCCGATTCTAGGAGACTCCTGGCCAATCCAGGAGGGTTGGCAACCCTACTCTGACTTCAGTAGAGCTATGCTGATTTTCATGAGCTAAGAATCTGGCCATCCATCTTAGATATTTGTGTCCGTTTCTGTGGTATCTACAGTAGACACTCAATACACTACTTTAAGTGGCACTGCCATCGTCCAAGGGAACCTAAGCTCTCCATCTCTTTGTGATTCAGTATCTTCCACCTACCCTTGTTTCCTTCTTTCTCTCTATTTTATCTATCTAGGTTTTTATGTGGTTCCCATTGCCATGGTATCTGAGCACTCCGCTGCTTACTGCTTGTCTTCTCTTTCCCCCTCCTCACTATTTGGCCATGAGCAACTATGAAAGAATGGATTTTGCATTGTGCTTTGAAAACATCTAGGCTAGAAATACTGTGCTCAGAAGAGCTAAGTTAATTGCTTCTAATTGTTCAGAGACTAGGGAACAGTCAGTTCGGTTCTTGTCATTTCCGTGGAGACGGTTTATTCTGGGATTAATCAATATGTTTTTTCTGGAGGATTCAGACTAAGATCCATGTAAAATCCATATGCTCTTTCACAGACATACCTGGCTAGTGTGATTATTAAGGGCTAGTAATGTTTTTGTCTTTATGCTGCTCCCTCAGTTGTCGGAACAAGAGATCCAGAAAAAATATAAAGCCAAGACAAGCTATTGTCAAAGTTTCCTTAGCAGGTTGGTTAATATTCTGTAGGTTCGCTTTTGTGAACCATAACTGATGATCCCATCAGCACTCGTCATTTGGTGCAGAACAGTCTATTCCTGGGAGTTTTTCAAGAAACTATGGACTGAATAAAACTCCAGGAGGGCAGTCACTACAGTCAGCCAGAACTTTCCCAGGTCCTTAGCCCTGTTTAAATGTGAGGCACAGGTTGGATACTGTGGCAGACACAGAATACAAAAAGCAAAGATGAAATGAGTTAAGGCTGGATTTCTTTCAAAAGGGCTGAAGGGAGGAAGGCTCTCAAATCCCATTGTAAGTCACTGGGGATGTGTGCCTAATTCCCTTAGTGGAGGCCTGATAGGAATTTATAGTGTAGCCTGGATGAGAGAGAGAGGCGTGAATGACTGGCAAATTACAAGTCAAAGGAAAAACCACCGGGACCCTCTGGAGGTGGTAATAACCGCTTGTGAGGACAGTTGAAATGTGAGCCTCTGGTGAGGGAGAAATCGAGGGTGACCCCTGTGTTCCGCACCTGTCTTACCAGGCACCACTGTACTGTCTGAAAAATGGTTGTACCTAACCTGCTGTCAGACTGCCCAAGGTATGACACCAGGAACAGCACTTCGGTTTTGCCTCGGTTGAATTTTAACTTGCTGTTTCTTCTCCAACTGGACAGTGCAGTAGCCAAGGGACCATCCTGAATGGGATGACTGAGGAGGAAGGTGTAGAGTTCTGTATCACCAAAAAGTCCAGATGTGCTTAGAAGTGTGCAGCCACTATCAGTGATGAGGCAAGTCCCTGCACTCTGATTGGCTAATAATGTTCCTCAGCCAATCGGAATACAAAGAGTTGTAAAGTGAATGGCTAAGTGACCTGAAAAAGACAAAATTGGGTTTGCACATTTTCCTCCTCCTTTGTGATGTAGAAAGAAGGCCCGAGTAGAATTTTTTCCAGCTTCTTTTATTCATAAGAAGAAATCCAGATATTGTTTGCCCTGTTTTTCCTGCTAGATTCTGTGAGCAATTGGAGAACTGGGAGAATTATGGCAATTAGAGAAATCATACAAGTTAAATTGCCAAAGGAAGAGATTTGAAGTCAGACTCTTTGAGCCTGATTCTCATTTATACCTCATGCCCTTAATGCTCTGGCAGTGTAAAAGGGCCTTAGTGTGAATGTTTTTTCTTGTTTGCTAACACTTGTTTAACTCTAATACCCATTAAGCACACAGGAGTAAAGACACAACACATCCACCATTGGATTTATGGGTCAAGACAGCTCACATTCATACCTGAGGCTTCCAGCAAAACTAAAAACCACACTTCTTTACAGTCCTTTCATAGGTGAAAAGCAAACAGAACAAGTGTTTTGAAACCAGACTAAAACTTTCCAGCTTTCTTGATCCATATAAAGAAATTTCAGAAGCCCAGTCTGTTCCAGTGCAAGTCACCTGTAAAATCCACGTTCCCCAAAGCATGAATGTCTGCAGAAGGCAAGCACAAAAGATTCATGAATGTGGCTGAAGGGAATTTGTTTAAAAATGTGAAGAAATATTAATGGAACATGTTTTTTGCATTATTCACCGATTCTATTATTTACTGCATTTTCTTGCTTGAGCATCAATTTAAAACCCAAAGAAAGGATTGCATTTGTGGAAGGTAGCGCTGTGCTGAAAGTCTGCCTTTCAAATAAGGTCTCTTTGTTCAGTATATTGTTTGGCTCTTTCATTGTTGCTTAGTTAAAAGACTAATGTGTCAGGCTGGATTTTGACATTGGCCTAGAAGAGAGCACATTCATATTCATGCTGCCTGCTCTCTCCATAGCCCTAGCTTCAGTCGAATATCTTCTCAAAACCGAGGTTATCCTGCATTGAGGGGAGTGTGTGGGAGTGGGAGGGTGAGGTGAATGAGTAATGTGTACTGAGTATGTGCAGTGAGTTCTCCGAGCTGGCTTCAATGAAAATAGATGAAGGCAACAGGAGTCCATTAAAAGCAAAACTAGAGCTAATTCCCCATCTGAAGCCAGTGAGTACTCTTGGGAGGGATATTTTCCCCTTGAACACATTGACGTAACCCCTGCTAATACTGCTACAGGGAAGTTGTGCATATAGGCCCTGATCCTGCAATTGGATACTTGTGCCCATGTGAAAATTCCATCTTTGATTCTGGTTCGCTGCCTTTCCTCTTGAAGGGGCTGGGATGTCAGGGCATATTTGGTAGATGGGTTGCTGCTGCTGGGGTTGGGAAAAAAGAACCTTGATTGGTTCTGGCTGAATAAAACTGTTTACCCTCGGGCTGTGATAGGCATCACCATTGCTCTGGGAGGAAGGTGCTAGTGGATTTGCAGCAGCAAATCTATCCTCCCTGTACCATTGCTCCCTTAACCCCTCAAACTAAGTGCACATGGGGTGCGCATCCCATGTGTGGGCTGCTCCCTGCACTGTTCAGTGGAACTAGCCCTGTTCCACTGCATCTGGGGCCCTGCATGACCATGGAAGAGAGGGTTCGGATTTACTCCCAAGAGAGTAAGATCCAGACTTCCTGAAATAACACCGTCACTTTCAGCTGGTTATACAGCATGAATCATTTAATTGTTCCATAAACCCAGTCCACTGAGATGTGACACAGCCTAGCCTAGCCCAACCCAGCCCAGCCATGTATGATTACAATGCAACTCCAGCACTCCCCAACATTGCAGCCAGTCACTTGCTGTTCTACCCATTCGTCGTGTAGTCTGGTGAGGGGCCCCCTTTGCTTCCCCTTGAGCGGAGGCTCATTCAGATGGAAAGCCATTGTGCTGTCTTGGTGAGGGACTTGCCTTATTTATGACACTGGGTTTTGAAAGACCTCCATTTATTTTCAGTGTAGTTCTTTAATAGATGCTGTGCCCTTGACGTCTCTGCCAGTGGAAGCTCTATAATCTTATCACCCCTGGCTTGCTGCTGTGATGCCTTTGTCTAGGCTGGTGTAATCAACTAGTGGGAATTTTTTGCACAGTACCACTTTACAGGGAACACAAAGAGTAGAAATTAAATAATATCCAATCCCCTCTTCTTCCCCCGCAAAGGAAATTACCTCGTATGTTGTCCATATAACTGAACAACTGTGGCACACTGAGTTACTGAAGAATTGTGACATACAGGCTAGCACTATACACATGACAATCACTTAGGTCCCAATTCTGCAATGTCATGCATAAAGGCTGAAGTCGATGGGGTGCCATTTAGACATTGGGGTCTGCCCACATGTATCTCATGTGGAGATCACAGGATTGGGGCCTTAATGGTCCATATTTTTAGCTTATTTTTCTCTCATGTTGCTGTTCCTCTTAAGGTATGCCTACGCTGCAAAGAAAAACCTGTGGCGCCAAGTCTCAGAGCCCACGTCAGATGACTCGTGCTTGCAGGTCCAGGGCTGGAGCCTGGGCTCTGAGATCCTCCCCACTTGCCAGGCTTCAGTGCAAGCCCGAAGGTCTACACTGCTATTTTTAGCCCCACAGCCTAAGCCTCGTGAGCTCGAATCAATTGACCCAAGCTTTGGGACTTGGCTTTTCTTTGCAGTGGAGATGTACCCTGTGTGTGTGTGTGTGTGTGTGTGTGTGTGTGTGTGTGTGTGTGCGTGCGCGTGTGTGTGTGTGTGTGCGCGCAGCTCTTTGCAATTTTGTTGCTGTGCACCACATCTCTACATGTCAAAGGAGGCTGCCCAGCTGCAGTGGTAGCTGCCACTTTGTTGGGCATATTCAGTGCAGCTGGTTGGAGGAGCTGCAAACTGAGACTTTTCCATTGTTTTGTCTGGAAAACCAGCATGGGAAATATGTCTGTTCTTTTGTTATAGATTCCCAGTTCTCTTAGTGGTCAATCAGAGGGAGGATATGGATGTTATGGAGCCACTCCTGCCTGGATAATATTTCCATTGCCCTATTTCAGTGAATTGGTGGAATGTGTGCATTGGGGGATGCGATTTGGCTGCTTTTGCTGTACTGGTAGGTGGTTATTCTAGGTAGAGATTTTAAAATCATCATGTAGGGATAGAGTCTAAGCCTGCCTCAAACAGCTCTGGAAACTCCAATCCTAAAGTAATTCCCTGTAGGCAGAGCCCCGGCACTTCTCGTTGACTCACTGCAGGATCCAGGCCTAAATCTGTGCCTATGGAGTTCTTCTTTAATAAGAGTCTGAGAAATACTGACACACAAGAGACTGGATCCAGTAATGATACCAAGTGACTATTCAACAACTAGGGCCACATCTTTTTCAAAAAGGGCAGCTGATTTTTGCATGCCTCAGTGTACGGGTGCCAAACTCGTGCCCGAAGACTGAAGCATGCAGGATCAGTGACAATTTGGCTGAAGGTGAACTTTTGACAATAGCCTAAAAAAATAAGGTAGGCAAGCATTTCTCTTTAAGGGTGCATAAATATTCAGGAGCCAAACTAAAAAGGCTCTCATCTCATCGTACAAGCTGTTTGAAAGCGGTGCTCATTCAGTCACAGGAGTATTTTAGTGCTTTAAAAAAAAATTGCCACAAAACATCTGCAGTCTGCAAAGAGCTGTTCCAAAAAGCATCTTGTCGGCATTAGTCTGTGCTGCATCCCCGAAGGATTTATTACCTCCAGTTGGCTGACTCTTAGCAAATCCCCCTTCTTTCGTGTAGATGGCACTCTGGAGTCTGGAAAAGCCTTTTACAGATTGCTGTGGAGTGCAGACGTTTTAGCAACTACTGCAAAGAATCTAGCCTTTAAATTAACTTTAGTCAAGCTTATTTTGCATGAATGGGGAGGAGAGAAGAAGCATAAAGGGGGAACAATAGGACATCAATGCTACTTCTAAAATTTTAGGAGCTAAATGAACATGAAAGAAATACTGTCTATGGCTGGAGTAAATGCTCGTATCTTCAAATAAGTTTGTGGGTACATGTAAGAAATGAAGACCAATGATTTGTTCAGAGGCATTTTAATATGCGCATCTTCTCCTTAAAAAACAACTCCCATGTATAAAGTCCCATTACTCGAGCACACACATTTCTTGTTTCCATTCCTATTTTTGATCCTTTCCTCAGCTTGTCTGCTGAATGTTCAGTCTCCTTGCTCTGACTCTTCCACTGTATATATTCCCCAGGTCATTATATATTGTGTATATATAATGGCAAATAAATAGGGGAATTTGGGGGACTGGGCAGAAGAAGATCCTAATATCAACAAAGATGCTTGACTTGTTTCCAGCACAAGTGAGGAGTTCTCCTGAGAGCACTTGCTCACCCAGTGGTGGGAATCTTGCTGGCTATTGCAGATTTATTTTTCCAGATTCTCTAAGACGCGATCCTGCAGGGAATTCCATGTGGGTGGACCCTTGTGAATGTGCAGAGCTCTGCTGAGCTCCTGTTACTCTTCCTCAAGGAGAGGCTATCCAGCGGAAGTGCAGGCAGGGCCTGAAAAGATTTTACTGTTTGTAAATTCTTTGGGTGCAGGGACTGTTGTTTATTCTGTGTTTGTACAGCGCTGTAACTGGGTGTGCTGAGTCAGACGCTGACTCAGTGCCCTGTCACTCAAATCCCCACCAGGACTCATTAGTTGGGACCTAACTGAAACACAGGCAGTTGGCGCAGCGTGTTAATTAACTGCCGGAAGGAGGGCAGGAGTAGGCAGGACTGGAAGCAAGTGGGAGAAGCTGGCTACTGACTGTAAATCGTATCTAAATAACACCCAGGCTGTGGCCTGCTGCAGGGATATAATAAAGCAGGGTGGGGTTAAGCACACCTGGAGTTGTGATGGTCAGTTACTGAGGATGGAAAAGACTTCCAGGGGACCACACTGCGATAAGTGCCTAACACAATGGGCCCCAGATCTGAGTGAGACCTCCTAGGCACTACCAGGCCATAAGTGGTTAATAAGAGAGCTAGTTGAAAAATTTGTTGTGCAGAGAAGTGAGCTTTCAGTGAAAATTAAAAATTAAATGAAATGCTGCCGGGGTGCCTCATGGGAGTTGTAGGTCGGGTGCCTATTCTCCTTTATAGACAGGGCTCCTTGGTTGGACTACATCACCCATCATGCATGACAGCTTCCCCACTTGTTGAGGGGAGTAGGTGCATCATGGCAGTCACGTGGCCACAGTGCATCATGGGAGATGAAGTCTGGCTGGGGAGCTGTTTTGATGGAAAATTTTTGACCCATCTTAGTTAATAAAAACCTTCTTGCCCAGGGTGAGTGGAAATTTGGAGTGGGCAAGTGAGGTTGGGAAAGAGATGGTGGGGGCAGCCTGGGTTTGGTCCCCAGGGAGGAATGTGAGAGCCCAGTAGCTGATCTCACCGGCAGCGTGAGAAGCATGTGTCTGGGGGAAGTGTGCAGGGGAGAGAGATTGAGGAGATAAACTAGAAAAGGGGACAGAGACAGAAGTGAGGGGAGCAGTAGGAGGAAATCAGGGACAGGAAATATAAAGGAGGAAAGTATTACGAACAATGCAGGGAAGGAAAAGGCAGAAGTGATATAAGAGGATAGCGTGGGAGAGAAGCAAAATAGGAGAGATGCTGAAAACCATTAGGGAGAAAAATACACAGTGGGGAAGATGTAGGTGGAGCCAGGAAAGGAAGGGAAGGAGTAAATTATGTAGTTTTAAAATGCATTAGAGAGAGGGTAAATTGTCAATATCCTTATTAAAGTACACAGCCAATGCAACTGTTACAGAGGATGTGGCTCTGGGGGTTGAGGGAGTCTGCATGACTTCTAGGCTTAGTTTTGGGGCTAACAGGGGTTGAGTTTAACCCCGTGTAACCCTTCTGCCCATCTAAGTTGGCAGCAACAAGGACCGGGTTCTGTATCTAGGGGTTCCATTTCAATAACGCAATGCAAAACCGGCGTGAGCCCCCACCCAGTGACCTGGGACAATTACATACCACCCCCTGGGTGCCTCTAAGAGGCAATACTTCCCCTCTCGCAAGCACGGAGTCTGAGTGTAGCAGAAAATGTTTAATAACATGAGGTAAATGACATCAGCATTAAATTGGAAAAACACCACAAACAGGATTCATGACACAAACCATGAGCAAAAAAAAAAACCCCACCCCAGCAAATTGGGCTGTGTCCTTTCCCTTTGGTTCTTGAATCCAGCATCCCAAGAATCACCCAGAGTCCCCAAAGTCCAACACCCCCAAAGTCTCTTGGGACCAGCAACCACCCAAAGTCCCAAAAGTCCAACAACCCCCAAAGTCTCTGTCCCTGGTTAGTGCAGCCCCAGAGTAAAAGGGGGCACGCAGGGTGTCTTGGGGCACCTTACGTGATCGTCTCTCCGTGGGGTTCCGCCGCAGCCTTCACCATGAGCCAGTCCACTTCCTGCTGTCCCACGAACTGCTCCACTCTATAAGCTGCTCCGCTCTGCGACCTGTGAGACGCTCCAGCTGTCCCCGCAACAGCTCTGCTCGCCGTTCCTTGGGCCGCTCCAACCATCCCTGCAAAGCTTCGCACCGCTCACTGCTCCTCCAGTTGTCCCCACAAATTGCTCCACCAGCTGCTTATCAACATAGCTTCAGGCTCCCCCACTAGTTAACACAGCACTTAATAACTTTAACTCTTTTGTGATTTCAGCTCAGAGTAGGGGAGCCCCAGTGCTGGTGCACCATTGGCCCAAAGTGAATTCAGCTCAGCACCCTGTAACTAGACTCCTAATGGAATCAAAGTTAGCTCTGACATTCAACAGTGGAGAGAGGTGGTGCAACTGGTGTTTCAAGCCCTCAGAGGAAGCCCATACCATCAGGTACAAATACCTGTCCCCATCCTCTCTCAATTCACTGGGTTTTGTAACTCATGCCCTTTGTCAAGCAAGTGCTACTTAGGTAATGGTGAAGGACTCACTCAGTCCTTCTGTCATAGAACAGTTCCACTGGCCTTGATTCACAGAATCAGGGTAACAAAATTTTATTCTTCCTATCCCAATAACAGAGAAACTGGGGCTCCCACACCAGCCAAAGTAACCACTTTCAGTTGCTGTTGTTTCATGCCACGCGGGTTGGTGTGCCTATGCAAACAAGATCAGCCCCTGGAGTTCTTTTCCACACTCGCCATAATTCACCACCAGATGTCAGGGAAGAGCTCATCCTGACTCTGCTTACACCCATATGTGTATATACTGTATATGTATGCTTAGTTTATATAGCACTGCGTGATCTCTCTGTCCATTTTGCAACCCCCTGGTGCCATGCGAGGGCACATTGTTTTAATGGCATGTCAGTAGAGGAAGATTCTTGTCTTGACTAAATCCTGTGCAAAACTCGTAGTGGCCTGACTTCTTTAGAGTAAGACTCCCTTTAATTGAGGACCTCAGTGCTGGAAATGGTATTCGGGGATCTTTAGTTAAGATATTTCAATGTGTGTGTGTTCAGAATAGCACAGATACATGCATCTGTGCTAAATGAGCTCCCCCACAACATGTAGATACTCATTTAGATTTCACATGACATTTTGGAGAACAAAATGTGCTACTATCATTCCTTTGGAGACCACTTTTCTCACTCCTTTGAAGTTAGCTATGGACGGCTAGCTTTGTCTCTAAAATACTCTGGCATGTTTTGGGAATCTCTTCTTGCATTGGATCGGGGAGGTTTTCTGGTGTGCAGATAACTCCAAGTTATGAACATAATTCCCTCTCTCATTACTCGGAGAATAGACCCCAGAAATATTTTGAGAAACATATAGTCAGAAGCAGGAATATGTAGATACTTCCTTTCCTGAATGGAGTGATATTTCTCCACAGCTGTTGAAATTATGGGTGCATGATTTGCTGGAGATTTCAATGGGGAAGAACGTGTTGAGACTAGTTTCTTTATGCAGTTATTTAAAAAGCAGACGTCCTTCATGCCGTGTCTCACAGTAAACATCGATACTTCAGCAGATCAAAGAGGCCACAAGCTTGTTACTAGGTACACATACTGATTAACTAGTATATTCTAAATCTTAAGCTTTTCCCTCCATTTATATTATAATTGACTGGAGTATGGTAGACAGGCAGCAGTGCACACACATGTATACTCAGTTTTTGTGGTTACTTAGTGGTAAGGCCTCCACATTTCTGTGAAATAGCATGGAGCTTGAAGTATATTCTGGTTATTAACATACGCATATGACTAGTCCACCCTGGGAGAGGACTTTGTCCCCTTCTATTGGCTGATCCACAGAATAGGTTAATGAGTCAGCTATAGCTGCTAGTTAGGGGAGTGACTCCTTTAGCTCCAGCAGCAAAGGCTCATTACGTGCTGTAGGTCTTGGGTTCAAACCTGGGATGCCTCAAGTGTGATAGATTGCACCAGCATCTCTCACTGTTTCAGAATTCCACAACAAAACACAATGCGTAAGGTGCATGGGAAGGCATTGTGGTTTTGTAGCTGGATATACACAGCCATGGATTCCTTTGCTGGGGTCAGTAGGGGGAATGGGCAACCTGTTTGCTATGGAGATGCCACCACCAAGATAGACACTGCACTAATTAGGTGCTTCTCCTCCTACCTCTTGCTGTTGGTAAATAAAGCTGCTCCTTACAGTGCTCGCTGACGTCTCCCAGGGCTGGCCAGAGGTGCAAGGGATATAGATGTGTAATAGTTGCAGAGAGCAATGGGAGAGGAGCTATGAGCAACTCTAGTGACATTTGTCAAGTATCCCAATCCACAGCCCAGT
This sequence comes from Chrysemys picta bellii, assembly GCF_011386835.1. Classification (NCBI taxonomy): domain Eukaryota; kingdom Metazoa; phylum Chordata; order Testudines; family Emydidae; genus Chrysemys; species Chrysemys picta. The sequence continues at coordinate 63,242,655 of NC_088800.1, forward strand.
GGAAGGCTTTCCTGGGTAAAAACTGATGAGCAAAGGCTTTTGTATCTGGCCCGAATCCAAAGCTGACAGTCATTCAGACTGGCCTAGTGTTGTATTTAAGAATAGCCTTGCCCCAGTATTCAGTAAATACCACCGAAATTTTAATTGGAGTTCCATATTAGACACTGCATGGTGGATCCTCAGCTGGTGTACATTGTCATGGCTCCAGTGGCTGCCATGAAGCTCTGACCATGTACACCAGCTGAGGCTCTCCCCCTGCGTTCCAGCGTACATTGTGTATTGATGAAAGGGGGTGTGGCTGGCCCCCTGAGCATTGCACAGACCTTGCTCTTTTCTCCTGCCTTGAGCACTGTTTCTTCCTTTGCGCTGGTGCCTTTCTGACTTGTTTATTTGTGTGTCTGGGTGTATTTCCTCAGGGCACTGCCGCCTTTAGTTTTCTTACCAAACTCAATGAATATAGAATGGCAGTTTCCAAGCAGAGCTGATGGTTTCATACAAGTCTAAAATGGCTGTAGCTTGCAAAAACCAAGGCATGGCCTACTGTCTGGCTGCCTTCTTCCGATCACCAAAGGCACTGAGTGTTTCCTCCTTGTGTTAATCTGCACTTTGGGAAGCATTCGAAAAGGCCATTTCTCCGCTACTCCATCTCCATCAAGTCCCTCTACAAGGCTCTCTTCTACTGAGACAAGCAATCAGCCATTCAATAAGGGTCAGGTTGAGAGGCTGCAGTGTAAATTGATGGGAGTTTATTATATACCACTTTGTTTTTAAGTAATGTATCTAAAACTGTACCTATTTTAATTGTACTCCTCTGTTACACATTGAGTGTTGGCTTCTTAGACATATTTTATTAAACTCTAATACGCTGATATGCCTATCCTCTCCCTGACCATTTTGCTTTTTTGGTGTATCCCACTTCCACTTCCTTTCTGTTCCTTGTCTCCTTTAGAGAGTAAACTTTCTAGTTTTCTAGTTTCCAGGGACTGTCTTTTAGTGTGTGTGTGTGTGTGTGTGTGTGTCTGTTTGTTTATACAGCCCCTAGCTCATCAGGGCTTGATCCCTAGTGTCTGGCTGTGCATAATCAGCAGCCAGGCGATCTGCCTCAGCCTCCCACCCCGCCATAAAGGTCTCCCCCTTACTTTCACAGAGATTGTGGAGCACACAGCAAACAGAAATAACAATGGGGATATTGGTTTGGCTGAGGTCTGAGCGAGTCAGTAACGATCGCCAGCGACCTTTTAAATAGCCAAATGCACATTCTACCACCATTCTGCACTTGCTCAGCCTGTAGTTGAACAGCTCCTGACTCCTATCCAGGCTGCCTGTGTATGGCTTCATGAGCCATGGCATTAAGGGTAGGCTAGGTCCCCAAGAATAACTATTGGCATTTCAGCATCCCCAATGGTTATTTTCTGGTCCGGGAAGTAAGTCCCTTGCTGCAGCCGTTTAAACAGAGTAGTGTTCCTGAAGACGCGAGCATCGTGAACCCTTCCCGGCCAGCCCACAATGATGTTGGTGAAACGTCCCTTGTGATCCACAAGTGTTTGCAGCACCATTGAAAAGTACCCCTTGCGGTTTATGTACTGGGTACCCTGGTGCTCCGGTGCCAAGATAGGGATATGGGTTCCATCTATCGCCCCACCACAGTTAGGGAATCCCATTGCAGCAAAGCTATCCACTATGACCTGCACATTTCCCAGAGTCACTACCTTTCGTAGCAGCACCTCAGTGATTGCTTTGGCTACTTGCATGACAGCAGCCCCCACAGTAGATTTGCCCACTCCAAATTGATTCCCGACTGACCGGTAGCTGTCTGGCGTTGCAAGCTTCCGCAGGGCTGTCGCCACTCGCGTCTCAACTGTGAGGGCTGCTCTCATCTTGGTATTCTGGCGTTTCAGGGCAGGGGACAGCAAGTCACAAAGTTCCATGAAAGTGCCCTTACGCATGCGAAAGTTTTGCAGCCACTGGGAATCGTCCCACACCCGCAACACTATGCGGTCCCACCAGTCTGTGCTTGTTTCCCGGGCCCAGAATCGGCGTTCCACGGATAGAACCTGCCCCATTATCAACATGATCTCCAAAGCACCGGGGCCCGCGGTTTGAGAGAATTCTGTGTCCATGTCCATGTCCATGTCCATGTCCTCATCACACTTGTCGCTGCGCTGCCGTCGCCGCCGCCTCCTCACCTTGTTTTTCTGGTCCTGGCTCAGCATAAACTGCATGAGAACACGCGAGGTGTTTACAATGTTCATGACTGCTGTCTTGAGCTGAGCGGGCTCCATGCTTGCCGTGGTATGGAGACTGCAGTGTTCACCCAGGAAAAAAGGCGCAAAATGGTTGTCTGCCGTTGCTTTCATGGAGGGAGGGGTGAGGCTGTACCCAGAACCACCTGCGACAATATTTTTTGCCCCATCAGGCACTGGGATCTCAACCCAGAATTCCAATGGGCGGGGGAGACTGCGGGAACTATGGGATAGCTACCCACAGTGCAACGCTCCGGAAATCGACGCTAGCCCCGGTACATTGACGCACACCACCGAATTAATGTGCTTAGTGTGGCTGCATACATTCGACTTTATACAATCTGTTTCCAAAATTCCAATTATATTAATTCAGATTAATCCCGTAGTGTAGACATACCCTTAGATTCAGGACCTGTAGGGGATGCACTCCATCCACTTTCTCTACAGCTGCCCAGGTTTGTGACTGCACCCAGCTCTCTTATAGTATGTCTCCACTGGAATTAAAAACATATGGCCAGCCCATGCCAGCTGGCTTGGGCTGCGGGGATGTTTAATTGCGGTGTAGATGTTTGGGCTCAGGCTTCAGCCTGGGCTCTAGGACCCTGCAAGATGGGAGGGTCCCAGAGCTTGGGCTGCTACCCGAGCCTGAATGTCTATGCTGCAATTAAACAGCCCCTCAGCCTGAGCCCCGTGAACCTGAGTCAGCTGGCACAGGCCAGCCACCCGTTTAAAAGGAAGACAGTGATATTGCATTGGCAAATTCCCCATAAAAACAAAGAATGGAACAAAAGAATAATAAAGGCACCTCAACTTTTCCTCATTTATGTAGGACAGTCTTATAATATGCATCCAGATATCCTCCAATCACACAAGCTGAAAATTGTTCCACTTTACTGCAGTTCTGTAATCGTATGGGAACCAATTCTGTCTGTGGGCTGTGCACATCCAAAATTCCTGCTGAATGACCTGCCCTGGGAGCGAGTTACCAGTGACCCAGGGCTGGGGTGGCAGGAGGGTGCAGTTGGGGGAGGAAGGGGGAAGAGCCCAGGGCTGGGGTGGGGCGGGCAGCCAAAAATTGTTTTGCTTGGGGCAGCAAAAAACCTAGAGCCGGCCCTGCCCATGAGTGACACTGACCAGTTCTGGCTGCTGGAGAGCTTCAGGTTTGGCTTCACACATTGTAAGCCAGAGTAGCCTTTAAAACTGCCCTGCTTCTACAAACAGAGATAGGACACTATATCTTTCTGCCTTTTTCAGCAATATCCCTACTTGCACAGGAGAGAGCAATTTCACAAGTAATTTCTACGATGAAAACCACTGCTGGGGGCCCATCAGCAGGATTAATGCTTACAGGATTTTTCTGGTGAGAATTTTTGGTGGCATTTACTGTAATTCCCTAGAAAGCAGGAGCTATTATATTAAAGGAGTCAGGCATCAGTAATTATATTCCTCCCCCTTTTGTGTTTTTTTTTCCCTAACAGGCTGGCTTTGTTTTACTGATAGGACCTTTTGTATTTTTCTCCATTCAGAAGAATAAGTTTATTCAAATCTTTGCTACCATTGTATCCTTTTCAGGTAAGATGAAATACAGAGCAGCCTTGGGATAATTTCAGGCTGTTGAGTGAGTAGAATTATTTATCTCTTCGAACAATAGCTACATGTCCAACCCCTAACCCCCCCCCCCCAACCACACAAGGGTCATTTTAAGGGATTTAATTCATATTTTGCCACTGATGTGCATGTCTTTCAAATGGTTTACGCTCCATCCTGCAGAGACTTCCATATGAAATAAGACTGGTATTTTCAATGGGGCCTAAGACGTTAGGGGCCTCATTCCCTTGGAAACTCAATAGGAATTGGGCACCTCCCTCCCTAAGTGCCTTTGAAAGCTAAATACTTGCCAAAGGCTTTGCAGGATGGAGGCCCTGGTTTCTGTTGGGCCAAAACATGCAAATACACATTTTAAAAAAGCACCCAGAAGTAGGGTGACCAGATGTCCCGATTTTATAGGGACAGTCCTGATTTTGGGGTCTTTTTCTTATATAGGCTCCTATTACCCCCCCACCCCGTCCCGATTTTTCACATTTGCCGTCTGGTCACGCTACCCAGAAGCTTCCCGTTTTGTGAGTAAGATTCAGAGCAGCGTTGCCCATTTATATGGAGCAAAGGAATATCCAGAATTACTATTAGAATAGCAATTACTAAAAAAAATGATTGGAAGGGATATTAAACCTCATGCTTCATGGCTTATGCCAACCTCTATCTAACTATTAGGAGATAATGCCCTGAGGGAGCAGATTAGCTCAGAACTGACTGCCTGTCTGTGATTTCTTGCATCTTCCTCTGAAGAGTGATGGTCACTGTTAGAGACAAGATACTGGACTAGATGCACCAGGGGTCTGATCCAGTCTGGCAGCTCCTATGTATAATCTGTTGCTCTCAATGGGAGTTGCTGGATGCTGAGCACTTCAGAAGAATCTGGTTATTGATAAGGTGCCTGAATTGCAACTGAGCTCTTTTGAAAATCTGGCCCCAGTTCTGTTAGATGAGACCTTTTGAAAAGTCTGGCCTAAGGGCCTGATCAAAAGTCCACTGAATGAACAGAAGGGCTCCTGGATTCTGCTCTGAGCATGTGTGACTCAGTGCTAAGGAATATCGCAGAATTTAGCTGCAGACAGATAAGAGGGAATCAAGATGGTTTATAAAAAAAATTCCTACATCATTGATTATTTTTTCCGGACAGCAGTTGTTGAGGCCATGTGTGATAGAAGATTGTGGGTATGACAGAAAAGTCTGAGATCTTGGGTAAATCCCAAATGAACCTGAACTTGCAGACACATTGTTATATTTAACTTACTTCCTCAAACTGTACTTGAGTAATTGTGACTTGGTGTCTCTGGTTCTCTTTCTGCAGTGATCCTTCTTCTTTTGTTTCCTAATATCTCTCACCAGTTCCATGAGTTATGGGAATAGGCTGTTCATTGAGACTCCAGAGCTTTGCATGATCCTGGATTGTTGTATTTTGTTTGCTTGGGTGGCCAAACTAAAGGCTTTTGCAAAACTATATTAAAAATGTCTGTTATGGATATTCATCATTCATCTGACTGTATGCATTGATACCAGTGTCAGTTGTTTGAGTTGAAGTACAAAAGGAGGATTATAATACATTTGAAACAGTATTATCTAGCCACTCAATAAACACACTTACCAGACAAGTATGTGCATTTTGGAATGTTGGGGAGACCTGGAAGACAGAGACATGCCTCTTCTCTACAGCTGTTGACCCCACTGGTCTGTTATGAGCTTGACGGCTTCTCTGAGGATTTGAGGTCTGTTTGCACTTAGAAGTTTGTTCAGTTCTTTCACGCTACTCCTCTCAAATCTGTGCACGAGCTGCTCTAGTTTCACATTTGCTTATTTAATTCTACGCACTTGGCCTTTTCTGTTTGCATTGGCAGCACAAGGAGAAACACAGTTCTACTCCTCATTATTACTCTTGTGTTTACAGATGACTGGATAGGGTCTTTCTTAATTTATGGGCTAATTAACTTCACTTCACACAATGCCATTTTCAGGGACTGGGTCTCCTACTCAGAACATTGTATTAAACATTAGGGACCAGATCTTCAGTTGCTGTAAATCCTTGTCTCCAAAGGAAAGCTATTCTGGCCCTTACATTTGACTTTATATGAATGGGTAAGGAGTGTGATCTAGTGGTTAGAGCACTGACTGGGAAGTCAGGTCAGCAGCTTTTTGGAGATTCCCAGGCTCAGACTGAGCAGGTCATGACTTGTCATACCTAGGTGTACTTGCAGGAGCTAGGCATTTCAGAAATATGTGCTTTAAGCAGGGCTTTGGAGCTGTGCTCCGGCTCCACTCCAGCTCCAGGCAAAAACTTGCAGCTCCACTGCTCCGGTGCTGCTCCGCGCTCCAGCTCCGGGCTCCGCTCCAAAGCCCTGGCTTTAAGGACTCTGTCTCTTTCATGGACATTTTACTTTAGAAAGTTTTAACTTTATTTTAAAAGATTATTTCCATTTCATTTTTAAAGTTGAGAGGCGATAAAGCTTCTGGCTGAGTTTTCATTTTGCTGGATTGAAAAGAGAGGTGAGTTGGATGTTTAATTCCTGCGGGGATGCTTGAAGTATTACCTAACCGTTCAGAACATTGTTCCTGAAAGCGACTCAGCAGCCTGACCTACCTACAGTGGTGACTCATCCACCTCATTTCTGGGGCGGATGGGGATATAAGCATATTCTTTTCATAGCCTCACAAATTATCACTTGCAGTTTCCTTTGTGTTTCAGGGCAGTGCAATGCTGCATGCGAAAGCCCCTGTCATGCTGGTTATGATAACATGATGTCACTGCCAAGCCCTGCCTAGGCCAACTGTCCATCCAGTGGTCATGTTACCATCTGTAGGTTCATTGAGGGGCAGCTTTTATCAGAGTAAGTTAAGGTTAAAGAATTGGCTACAGTGCAAGTGTGACCCAGCGTTCCATGTGTGTTAACCATCCTGCTGCATTCCTGATCCACAGAGACTCCAGCTCCCAGCCATGGGAGTTGATCCTTTAACTCAAGCTGGCGTGAGTCACATGTTAGCTCTGGAGTTCTAGGGTTCAGTCCCCGGTGATAGCCCTGATGATGATTGTTACACAAAGAAAATGAGGACAGCAACAAGGTCAGATATTGTTTGATGGTTCCCAGTGGTGCAAGTAGAATTCATTTCTTACCTGTTTGCTGCACCAGCTAAAGGGGGACATGTGACCCCCCTACGTGACTCCTCACGTGACTCCGCCCCGAGCCTGGGCCACGCGCTCTCTCCCTCCCCTCCCTGTGATCCATCCCACATTACCGGGGGGAGAGGGGGGCTCTGTCCTCCTCCCAGTGCGCTGGAGACTTCTCAACTGCAGGGCTCTCTGGAACCACAGCAGCGAAAGGAGCAGAACATGGGGCCGCCAGGCGGCCCCGTGCCAGCAGCTCCTACAGCACTGCCCCCCGCCCTGCCCCCAGCCCTTCCATGCAGCTGAGTCTCCTGAGTCCTGTTCGGGGTCTGTACAGCAGCCCCTCCAGAGGACAGGGCTGGGGGGAGGGGGAGGCTAGGGGCGGTACAGCCGCGCTGGAGGAACTGCCGGCATGGGGTTCTGCTCCTTTCGCTGCTGCGGTTCCTGAGAGAGCCCTGAACCGCATGGCTCTCCTGGGAACCGCAGTGGTGAAAGGAGCAGAATGTCGGGTGGCCCCATGCCAACAGCTCCTCCGGCGGGGATACCTACAGACCCCAGACAGGAGAGGCTAGACGCAGCTGCATGGAAGAGCTGGGGGCGGTACAGCCGCGCCAGAAGAGCTGCTGGCATGGGGCTGCTGGGTTCTGTCCTCCTGTGTCTTTTCAGTATGGTATACCAGCTATAAATGGCTTACTGGTATACTGCCGTACTTGCACCACTGATGGCTCCCAAATGGGCGGTGCTCATTGGGCAACATACCCAGCTATTTGTTTTTCTTTTACTCCTTCGCCCACGTGGTGAATGCACCCAAAGAGCATTTGTACTCAGTCAAGCCCTGTCAAAGGAATCATTAGTAAATCCAAGAGAAATCTATTTGTCTCTTGTTTGTGTTGTGTTGTAATCCTCGCCTGTGTTTTCAGCTGTTCATTGCAGAGGGCCCAAGCAACTTAATTGGTTTACTGAATGAGGTTTGTGTGTCTGTGTCTGATGTAGAGATAATTGGCTTTGGCAGACAGCACTTTTTATGAATTCTGAGTAGGCCTAGCTGAAGCGCAGTGTCCGAGTAGCAACTGTAAACCCTGCTTAGCAGGAAGAAGCACAGGGTTGAGCATTATAGATTTTTTTTAATAGTCAGCATGACTGGGCAGATGCTGATGTTCTGTATTAGCCTTGATTTCTTCCTCTGGCCCAGTCTTCATACACTCTAGTGTCCTAGGGCTATGAGGGTGGGTGGGGCTGTGTTGTTCATGGTGCCTGTGGCTCTGCCTTTAAATAAGGGGTATTGATACCTGAGCCAGTCTTGTATAGGATGACAGTGGGTTTTATGTTCATGTGGCACAACTTGCTTAGATTTTCCCTGTGACCTCATTCCATTATTTTAGTAGATACTGCTGTCCGATTTCCATGCCCCCTCCCTCCCTGGGAAGTCAGACAAGTTCACTTGATGATTACTTGTTCTGTTCATTCTCTCGGGGGCACCTGGCATTGGCCACTGTCGGAAGACAGGATACTGGGCTAGATGGACCTTTGGTCTGACCCAGTATGGCTGTTCTTATGTTCTTATATTAAGTTAAAGTTCTCCAGGGATTGTTTTAACAATGTAATTTTCTGAGAGTCCATTGGTTTTCCAAGGAAAGGAAACTCTGTTCAGTTAAGATGTTACCTCAGATCTCACATCCAGATCATAACAATGGTGTGTGTGAGATTAAAGGAACATGGTGAGCCCAGATACAAGATCTTAGCATCTTGCACACAGATAAGCAATCGCTTAGGCAAAACATTTGTAGCTTAAGCTCTTTACACTTCACAGTCAGAGGTATTTCAAAGACTTTTCCATCCAAAAACAAATCTAGCAGAAGGAAAATAGACAGAGTCACTTAAAGTCAGAGGCTTATTATTATTTGCCATTACTATTACAATGTTAGACAAAAATAAAAAGGTAAAACCAGATACTATAAAGTTCTCCACTTTAAATTAGGGGTATAATTTTATTGATATTTTTGGGGAGGAAAAACATGTTTTTCCCCTGTATTGTTCACCTTTGATGGACATTATGGGAACCCACAGAGGGACATACCCTATGTAAATGCATAGAAAACTGAAGTCTCTTTTAAAGAAGCTGACTTAGGGGGAATCACTGTTGCATTGAGAGGAAGGATAGTCTAGTGGATGGGGCACTAGCCTGGCATTTGGGGGGCCTGGGTTTGAATCTCTACTCTGCCACTGGATTCCTGTGTGATGTTTGGAAAGTTGCTTACGGTAACATTTTTAGAAGTGGCTCAGTGATGTAGGAGTTAACGCCCATTGGCTTTGGTGCCTAAGCCACTATTGAAAATGGGAGTTAGGCTCCTAAGTCACTTAGGCACTTGGACATTTGACTCGTTGTCTTTCTCGGCCTCGGTTCCTCATTTGCAACATGGGGATAATAGCACTGTCCCGGCTCTTAGGGGTTGAGGTGCTCAGATATTTGGTAATGGGGTTGAGATGAAGTACCTTTGAGAGTGGAAAGGTAACTTGATGGTCATAAATCTCCTTCCCAAGCTTCTCCTGATCAGAGGATTCTAGCGGAGCTGAACTTTTTGTGTACATTTTTGTGTACAGTCTAGATTGTTTCCTCAGAAGCAGAGTCACCATTTACTATGCTATTGCTATTGCTATTTTGTAATGCCCATCTCTCTTTCATTGTAACTGGAGCAGAAGACCTCTTGGAAGCTGTCAGTACCCAGGGTTGATGGATTCTCTTGCTAGGTGGCATCTAGCAGCTGAGTGTACGGTGAAGTTAAAGAGTCTTTATCAATGGGCCCTTTCCGGTGGCATTTGCACTGCAAACAGCAAATGTAAATAAAGGCAGGGGATGATACAAGAGCCAGAAAGAATCCAGCCTGGCTGTAGGGTTGCCAAATTTTTGATTGCAGAAAACCGAACACCCTTACCATGCCCTGCCCCTTCTCTGAGGCCCCTCCCTCATGCACTCCATCCCCCCCTCCCTCCATCAGTTGCTCTCCCCCACCCTCACTCACTCGCTTATTTTCACCTGGTTGGGGCAGAGGGTTGGGGTGTGGGAGAGGGTGAGGGCTCTGGATGGGGGGGGAGCGGGCTCCAGGGAGGGGCCGGGGATGAGGGGGTTGGGGTGCAGGAGGGGGGTCCAGGCTTGTAGGTGGGGGTGAGAGTTTTGGAGTGTGGGAGGGGGCTCAGGGCTGGGGCAAGGGGTTGGGGTGCAGGATGAGGGCTCCAGGAGAGAGTTTGGGTGCGGGAGGGGGCTCAGGGCTGGGGTAGGGAGATGGAATGTGGACTCTGGATGGTGATTATCTCAGGTGGCTCCCGGAAGTGGCTGGCATGTCCCTCTGGCTCCTAGGCACAGGGGCAGCCGGGGGCTCCATGTTTGCCCCTGTCCACAGGCGCCACCCCCACTGCTCCTGTTGGCCCTGGTTCCCGGCCAATGGGAGCTGTGGAGCTGGTGCTTGGGGCAGTGCCTGGACTGTGGGCAGGGGCAGCGGCAGCGTGCGGATCCCCCCGGCAGCCATTGCGGGATATGCCAGCTGCTTACACAGGAGCCACATGGAGCTGGCCGCTGTGGCCAACCGGACTTTTAACAGCCTGGTCACCTGTGCTGACCGGAGCTGCCAGGGTCCCTTTTTGACCGGGCGTTCCAGTCGAAAACCAGATACCTGGTGACCCTGCCTGGCTTTCAGATCCCAGTTTGAGTTGGTAGGGCTGGCAGGTGGAGATAAAAACATCATTTTGCTTAATAATAGAGAAAATCTGATCAGCTTATCAGATAATGAAAAACATGGTACCCCAGAGTGCCATTCTTTGAGTCACTTTTCTAACTTCAAATATATTTTAACTGAATCTGGCCTGTGGCAGTGACAACTTCATAGCACTCCTTGAAACTGGCTATTGTGTAGAAATTCCTTTCCTTCCAGGGGCCTTTAAGTCTCTAGTTTGCACTGTCTGGTCACTAAATTAGCAATATATGTTTTGCTGCTGGATAATAATGGCGGCAAACTCTGTTCAGGGTTTTGTTTTTATATTAAGCAATGTTGAAAGTACTGTATGCTTTAAAAGGAGCAATGCCATTTGGACAGCAATCAGCCTTTGCAGCATATTGAAGATGGGTGCATATGTACATACATATGCAGTGGAACGTATCTGCAATGAACTTTGGTGTAAGGAAACTTTTCTCCTGACTACACTGGGTTTGGAAGCAGGCCCTTTGTGAAGAGGAATAAAAATCTAGGGTAAAATCCTGGTCCCACTTAAGTCAATGGGAATTTTGTCATTGATTCAATGGGGCCAGGTTTTCACCCTTTGAATTACTTTAGTACAGAGTGGTGTTCAAAACACTATTGCATTTCTAGTGAGCCTCTTCTTCTGGTACAGTTTTATGTAGAAAAGATTAATCCAAACTACAATGAGTGTGACTTATGTATGTGTGTGTAATATTTGCTCTTTAAGTTTAAAGGTTAATTAAAACAACCTTGAATAAGGTGGGGGCGGGGGGAAGCTAAATTCCTATGTTAAATCTAAGTTTGTTGGTAATTGGTAAAAATCTGGAGAAAAATCAAAAGGGTCATTGTATATTTAAATATATAATCAGCCTAGCTAAATCAAAGTGAACAAAGCAAGCTGTTTATAAATGGCCACTGCACTTAATCAAATCAATGCAGGAAAAGCCTACTTTCTGAATTAGTTATTCTAAGGCTAGGAAGCTGGCAGCAAGTTCAGAAGGGTTTTTGCTTAAATCCATATGCTGCACATATGGTTTTATTCATTATATGAATAGTCTGGGAAACACTGGCAGAACAGAAACACCACAAAATGGAAAATTAATGTTACTGGCAGCGTGAATTGTACATGGGCCCAACTTATGAGGATTCCAGATCTTTTATAAGTGAAGTGTTTGGTTTTGCAGCTTGATCTAGACCAGTGTCAGGAGACTTGGGCTCTATTTCTGCCTTGACTTGTTGTAATGTTGTTTGTGAACTATTTCTGCTTCTCAATTCTGTAAAATGGGGGGAAATAATAATGTTTAGTGCTTTGAGATCCCAGATGAACAGTATTACTATAATTGTTCTAAGTGAATGTAACTTAGAGCTAGTGCATTATCCTGCATGCTTTTCCAGGTTAACAGAGTTACTGCTACAGACACTGTGTCTTTGAGGAACCTTTCCCCAACATCTCGCTCACAATAGATGCTAGCAATTGCCTCAAGGCCACAGTGGATTACAGCATGACAGCTGTAATCAAAATATATTTCCTTACACACCTAAAAATGTCCTGTTTAGTCACTAAGAAATGTAGGACTGTGCCCTAATATGAGTCTGAAAACCTATAATTTATGCTAAAAACCCTTCAGGTGAGATTGACTTGTACCAACAGAGAGTCTTCTGAGTTTCCCCATCCTTGCAGAAGCCCATGGAAAACTTCTATGTTTTAATTTAATATACAGCAGTTTTGGATTGTGCTGATGTGAGGAAATTGTGTTCTCTGTTTATGGGTTCTTATGTATTAACATTGCCTTGTGCACGTTGCAATGTTTTGTTTGCTTGTGTGAGTGTAACCTGTAGGTAGCAGCTTCATCTAGGAAGTGATTTCAGTCAAGATTCAGTCAGAACCATGTTTTTTGGTGTTAGACTCAGTTTCCAAAAAGAAATGCACCACATTTGACAATAAGCATTCATTGAAGATATATTGAAATTATAGTACTAACTTTAATTGTGTCACCTCATGCCTTCCCATGTTATATGTACGAACAGGTATGGGCCATAAAAGTTAGCAAGAACTTTAACATATATATGTATATCTTGTAATCCTCTATGAAGAAATAATATGCTTAAAGAAAATACATTTCCATCTAAGAAAGACTTGATGAATTTATGAAAATAACAAGTAGGAAATGGGATTTATGGGATTGTAAATATTTTATTTGCTGTTAGGAAGGAAGGATTTGGAAGCCTTATTTATTGAAAATTAGTTTTATTTTTCCCTGAAGGTGTTTTAAACTTAATCTACTTGATGCTTTTTTTATGGACACACAGGGATTTTTATATGAATACTAAATTTTTTAGATCATTTCTCTTTGCAAGTAATTTTTCCCTAAAAAAGATCCCATGCCACAAACCTCCATTGAAACTGATAATGCAGTATATTCTTTTGAAGTGCAGTCTTTATTTCACATTATTCACATCTTTTTTTATCAAATTCCAAACTTGAATTAAAACTAGTGTTTTGATATTCCCTTCCCCACCTCGTCTCATCACCCTGGAGGCATTCTCATTTTTCTTCCCTTTTTGGAATCGGACCACTTGTAGAATCTCTATGCTAAAGAGTGCATAGATTTTTGTTTAAGTAATAGCGGTAGTTTGGGAAGCATAGTAGACGTGCTACAGGAGACTGTAGTTCATTTATGTATAATTAGGTGTGAAGGTCCTATGCACCATCCTGTACCTTGCCAGTAAACAATAATCTGACCCCAATGGACCTGCTAATGAAGTGAAAGGAATGGTTTTTGCTTTCAGTCCTGTGCTTCATTTGAATATGTAGACTCTGCCAGCCATGTAATGAAGCGGAGTAGCTTTGTGTTTAACAGACCCATAATACTAGCATTGTCACACCCTGTCCCTTCTCCACTCACCTCTGTGGCACGTGTCTAGTGGATAAATCCTGTGGGAAAACTGTTTTCCTTTGCACTCTGACCTCTGGACTGCTGGAGGGCTGGGTGGTGGGGAATAGGCAGACAGCTCTTTCAGTCAGGGCCCGTTGCTGTAAGGTTCTGAGCATCACCATCTCCCATGAGCTGCCCCTTCATCATACCCGGTAACATACGTTGTGCTAGGTATAGCAATTTGCTCCCTCCTGTGAGTATCCAAAGAATGGGAGTCACAATGTTTGAGTTATAATCTCTCAACTGGGCTCTTCTAGGGGCAGCTTAACAGTGTGTTACCCTTTGCTCACAGCAGAGCATATAGTCACGATCTAGTCCTTGGAGACTAGATCGTGACTATATATAGTTGGAGGTCACTGAGCAAAGTAGAGCAGCATTTTCAGCAGCCACAGCCATGATCCCTATGGGAAATGACTGGCAATTATGAAATCTCTGCTGTTTCTTAGTAGCCTGAGATAAAGTTTACACACTCTAATGTGCATTACTATTAGATGAATGCAATCTGTGATCACATAATTGTGAATACTGATGGCTTGATCATATGCAGGTATTTCCATTTTCTGTGCAAATACAATGTCCCTTATCAAATGGGCTTCATTTATATTTTGACCTTTGATTTCTATTCTTTGTGATGGACAATGGCTTCTTTACTACTATATGAGGGTTTTGTGAATCTCAGACTAAGCTGATCATGTGCCTACTTGATATTAGATGGAGCTTCAAAAGTGGTGTTCTCAGACCAAGGCCTCTATATACTACATATAAATTACTGGCATTGCGCTGTATTGCATCCCATGGCAGACTCTCCATGACAGTCTAATGCAACACAGCCCACAGAGTGGGCACTTTGATACAACTTTTTCTTGACGTACATGAATCCTCAAAGATGCTGATCAGCATATAGACTTTTTGAAGAAAAAAAAATTGTCCTCTCCAGTAGTTGAATGAGGGCCAGATCCTTGGCCGGTGTAAATCAGTGGAGGTCCACTTTGAAGTAGAGCTGCACACAGGGTCCACCAGCTGAGTTCTGGTCCACACATTTTGACAGTATGTGCAGTTGGTTACTAGTGTTTGGTGTTATGATACTCAGATCATAAGGGCGTCCTACACAAATCATCATCCAATTCCCTTATTTGATAAACATGCCACTTCCAGGAGCTTCTGCTATTACATTTGTGGGAAGAACAAGCCAATTGTTTGTTTGTTTGAAATAATGCAATGTCAGTGCTGAAGGGGATCAACAAGGACATGATGTGCAGTGCAATTGGTTCCCAAGGCTGGTGCTCAAACACTTGTAATTTACAGCTTTGAGGTGACAGGATGCCTGAAAACAAGGTTGAGTCCTACAGAACATAAATTACTATGTTCACTATGAAACTCCATTTAAGGAGACCTGTAATGTGCAGCTTGGGACAATCTTTATCAGATACCATCCTAGCTGGAATGCTGTTCAGAATCCTCTGCTGTGGGGGATATTAATGTAGATCCTTAATGTACCATCCTTTATTTCACCCTTATTAAATTAATTTGAATTAGAAAATTTCAAAGTAACTTCTACCTTCACAACTGTACAAAGGCACCACAACATACGGAGATCAACCACTGAATAGGGGGTGGTTGGGAAAAGTGGATAACAATTGTATCTACACCTAGCTGTAGGTCTCTCCGTTTTGATCCTGTTATGGAGAAATGGAGCCTTATTTATTCATAGATTTTTAAGGCCAGAATGGACCATTATGACCACCTAGTCTAGCCTCCTCCATGTCACAAGCGATAGAATTTCACCCAATAGTTACTGCATCAAGCCTATAACTTTTATTTGAGTGATAGCACACATCTTTTAGAAGACATCCAGTCTTGATTTAAAGACTCCAAGTGAAGGAGAATCCACTGTGGCCCTGTGTAAGTTGTTCCAATGGTTAAGTACTCTGTGTTAAAAATGTGTGCCTTATTTCTAGTCTGAATTTGTCTAGATTCAGCTTCCAGCCATTGGAACTGATTATGCCTTTTTCTGTTAGAATAAAGAGAATTGTTTGCTATCAGAAATTTCTTCCCTGTGAAAGTATTTTTAGACCATAATTGAATCGCCAGAACTTTCCCTTGGATAAATTAAATAGATTGAGCTTGTTAAACACATCACTGTACGGCAGGTTTCCAGACGTTCAATCATTTTTGTAGCTCTTTTCTGAACTCTTTAGAATTTTGCAACATCAGAAAATGGATCTCAGAACTGGATGCAGTATCCAGTACTGATCTCACTAATACTGTATAAAAGGCAATATCATCTTCTTACTTCTTTATATACCCCTGCTTATGCATCCAAGGATTTGTGTCAGCATCACCCTGACAGCAAATGTTCAGATGTTTCTCTACCATTACTCCAACATCCTTTTCAGTGTTGCTGTACTCCAGGATAAGTGCTCCCATCTTGTAAGTGTGACTTACATTCTCTGTTCTAGATTCCACATTGTATTTTGCTGTATTAAAACATAGGTTACTCACATTGCCAAGCCTTTCAGATCAGTCTGTATAACTGACGTGTCCCCATCATTATTTCCTACTCCATCAAGTATTTTGTCATCTGCAAATTTTACCAGTAGTAATTTTATATTTTTTTCCTGATCACCGATAAAGATCCTAAATAGCATTGGACCTCTAGAAACATCCCCATAGGAGACTGTTTCTCTATTTACGATTACTTATTGAGATCTATCAGTTAACCAGTTTTTAATCCATTTAACATTGGGCCACGTTGATTTTGTAAAATACTTATTTTTTATCAAAATGTCTTCCAGGACTTCCTCAAATGCCTTACAGAAGTTAAAGTATATCAGTATATCAACACAATTACCATTATCAACCAAACTTGTGATATCATCAAAAAACAATATCCAATTTTCTTGACAAGACTTATTTTCCATAAAACTGGGCTGTCTGGCATTAATTATGCTACCATCCTTGAATTATTTACTGATTATGCTTCTTATCACTATTTCCATATTTTGCCCAGGATTGATTTTGTGCTAGCCGGCCTACAGTTTCCTAGGCCATCCCAATTACCCTTTTAAGATACTGGTTCCAGTCTTCTGGAATTTCCTAGTGTCTTTCAAGACTTGTTAAAAATCAACATTAATGGTTCAGAGAGCTCCTTGACCAGTTCTTTGAATCCTCTTGGATAAAAGTTATCCAGTCTTGCTGGTTTAAAAAGGTTGATTAAATGTTAGTTTCTCACAGTCAGAGTATCCAGCCAGAGCTCTGAGAGCCCAAACAATAATGTAAAATTCACATGAATTAAAATATAATTGATAATACTGACTGATTGCCAGATAGCACCAGCGCAAACACACTCACCTAAAGACAGCTCCAATTGCAATCTCTGGCCCTGATCCTACAAAGGCTTATGCATATGCTTAACTTTGAGCACTGTAAGTAGTTCCATTGACTTATAATTGCCTTGCAGTCTGGCCATTCTCACTCCAGCTAGGCTCACTCGAGAGAAATAACTTGAGTGCAGATAACTGGAGTTAGCTCTGCAGTGAAGACCTACCCTTGGGCAAGGGTTATTATGGAGGTGGACAACAACAGGACTAGATCTGGTGAGTCAAAGTACAGACAGAGTTCTGTATGTGTGTACACTGCTATAGCAAAAGGTGCCAAAGGCTTGCAGGTCATGGATTTATAAGCATCCAGGATGAAGGTCCCCACAGAAAGAGTTAGGGGTTATGAGTCTGAGTTTTTGTGTGGGTTAAACCACTTTGTCTGGGCCATTAGACTGTTCTGAGTTTCCTTAGGTTGCAGGGCAGCTGCATAGAAGGAGCGTTAATAAAGGCTACCTTTCCAGACCATGAAGTCTGAGGGGAGCCTGAGATTAGAGGTTTCCCCTGGTGCATAGAGTGGGGAGTTGAGGGCACAAAAGGTGAACAGAGTGAGTTGAAGCAGTTGGATCTGTTTGAGCTTTGTGTGAGTCCTGGAGAGAGACAGAGGCCCAAAACAGCTGCTCCAGGGGACAGAGCACTCGTTCTTTAGCTTGTGGGTTCTGCATGAGGGAGTTGCCTGTGTGCTGTTTGGTACGACTGCTGTGCAAAGAGTTAGGACTTGTGTACAATTTGTATAAACCAATAAACCAATCACTGTTAAGAAGTCTCTGGCTCCATGTCATTGATTTGTGCTCGAAATGGGAAAGTGACGTGTAAGGCCCCAAAATCTGTTTCCACTCAGTAAAGAAGCAAGAGGATAATATTCTCCCTAGAACTAATTTCACAGTGCTGGATGTAAAATGAAAATTTGATGCCTAGCAGTTAATTTTTACTGCCACTTGCTTCCATTGTGCTTCTTTACTTAATGCTTACAGGTCTGTTGTTGAAAATCACCAAATGTTGTTAATTGTATGTTATAATGGATTTCAGAGGATGGTGTCTCCACTTGCCCTGCAACCCTGAGTGCCTTACAATGCTTTGCTGTGTACTTGTTGGCTCACAACCAGCCAACAAGTACACAGATCAAACCCTGAAGTGTCTGTGTGCTAGACAGCACTGGCTTAGCAGTTTAGACCCCACCACCCTGTCTACAGCCCCACTCTGGCTTCCACCAGCCTTGGTTACAACCAGCAAGGTGACCCCAACACACACTCAGTCCCAAATTTCCCCAAAGCCATATGCTCTGGAATGTCCATCCCTCTCCTGGACAGTTCAGAGAAATGAGGTTCGTTCGTTCTTGTAAAGACACAAAGCACATCACAACTTATTAGCTTAACATCCTTCCATTTAAACACAGCACTGAGTTGGTTTATAGTAAAAAAATAAAACAAATGTATTAAACAGAACAGAGGTTAGGTGATGCCAAGTAAAAGGAATAAAGTTAAAAGAGGTTTTAAGCAAATAAAAGTGAAAACGCGCATATAAAAGTCTAATACTTAACCTAGCAAGGTACAGGCTTTCTTCAAGATACACCTTTACCTCGATATAACGCTTTCCTCGGGAGCCAAAAAATCTTACTGCGTTATAGGTGAAACCGCGTTATATTGAACTTGCTTTGATCCACCGGAGTGCGCAGCCCCGCCCCCCCCAGAGCACTGCTTTACCGTGTTATATCCGAATTTGTGTTATATTGGGTCGCGTTATATTGGGGTAGAGGTGTAGTTTCTCACCTATATTCAGTTTCCAGAGACTTCACTCCCTCTCCCATGACCCATCATGGTTGAAGTTCCCATCTTTCTCAGCTTGCAGAAGCTCTTTTTGCTTGTCTGTCTAGTGGTGAATGCCAAAGATGGCTTCTGTCTTAGCTCATATCTTCCAAAGTTCAATGACTTTGTTTCAAGAGGCAGGATGACCTCATGCTGTTCTTCCCTTCTTATGGGCTTCCCATTCCCCTGTTTATAAATGGGGCTTCCATTGTTTTGATTCCACAACACTTAATTTACACAGGAGACAGGTAAATAGCTGCCTTCTCTTCTGTCTGGGAGGGAACCTTTTTCTCCCTGTTTTGCTACAGACTTTAAAACATAATATCATTAAGTATCTATATTTCCATATAGATTTCATAGGTACATTTCACAGAGATATTAATCACCAGTGTCATTAGCTTCCAGAAAAGATCTCACTCTTATACCTTTTTATAATACAGTAATATTGTATACCATCAGTTGAGTCAATTGCTTATCACTTGAGGTTCGTACCTCCACCCCATCTTTATAGACCAGGAACCTTTGAAATGGATTCTTTTGAGGGTTACCCCTTTAAAGTAAAGTTTATTCAAACTGTGAGGCAGGCAACAAGGAATCTGGTGGTGAAGGAATCCATGTTGTTTTTCCCTCTCCGTACTTGTTAGCTTATTAGCTTTGTTTACCTAATACATAAATATTAGACCTTCATTGTCTTTGTCTGAAGATCAGGCTGGTCAGAGAATCAAATACACATTCCTTTGTCTAAGGCAGACCTGTTAACCAATTCCTCCGACATGCCTGGTTTAAACACACTTTTGTCACAATTCTAACATATATCCATAACTCTTAGTACCCACTGTGTACATACATCATGCAAGAATATTAATGATCAATGAGTTATTCGTTTTCAAATGATATCTGACAAGGCATATTTTATACAAAAATATTACAGTAGTGTGCAGGGTGTGAATAAAGCGGTTCTTAGTGTTAATACATGTTGTTTAAAATTCTTCCATTGCGCCTCCAAAGATATGTAATCCAAATAGCAGTCCAGGCCAATCAGACTTTCTGCTCTGAGAAGAAGGCCACAGCATGTAACAAGAGCATGATGCACCTGGCATCTGAAGTCAGCAAATTGTTTTTCTTTCTGAAATAGATCCAAGTCTTAAATGAAGTGGTTTTGCAAGTGATCTATTTTGTATTCATTGCATTCCTATCTAGAGGGGATGTTTTCTTTCCATCTTCCACAAATGGAAAAGACAGAGGTGGCCTGATTTTAGTTTCTATTACAATACCAACTAACTTTTCTCTGCTGCTGCCTCAGTTCTAGCACAAATAAGACTGACTTTTTATTCTCCCCTGGGAGTGCATTTCTTGGTTGAAGCAGTGGGGTTAACTGGCGTGGGAACATGGAGAGCAGTTTATCAACTACTGAGGAAACTGATTCACACTACCCGTGCCTAAAAATAAAAGCCACCTTGAAGTGCTTCTGTGGATGAGTAACTGCTGCCCAAATACTGAGCGGACTGTTGCTCAGAATCTAAGTCTGTATAACTGTGTCCAGGGTGAGGAGAGGTGTGCAAGTTAACAGGCACTGCTGTTAGAGCAAAATCGTACACTGTAATTCACAATTGCAGTGCAGTGTCTATTCAGTTAAATGGCACTACTGCCCTTATATTCCAGAGGAGTGATTGCTCTGCTAGGTGTTTATATAATTATGTTATGCTTCAGGGCATGAGCCAACTTACAACTAATGAGGGTTAGAAGAAAACTTTCCCTTTGAACAGGTTATTCTGTAAGTCCCTATTACAGGGTTTCTGGTTTCTTCCTCTGCGGCATCAAGAGATGACTACTGTCAGAGAGACAGGATGCTGGACCCGATGGACTGCAGGTTGGTCCAGTCTGCCATTTCCTATGTAGAGCGGGGTGGGAATTTCGGAGGGAATTCTGCTCTTTAGGATTTGCTTTTGTTCCAAAACAGAACAAAACCAAAATAATTTGATATTTCTCATGAAACAGAATGCTGGGTGCATATACTAGGATATCTATTCCCATAGGGAAGTGGAATAAGCTATAGTGGTGTAAGGTATCTTTATACTGCTATAGTATAAAGCAGGGTCTGCACTGGGCCTTTAACTGGTATAATTATATTGGTAGAAAATCAACCTACTGATACAGTTACACCGTACAGCTTTCAAGTGCAGACCAGGCCATTCTGTAGAGGAGGCAACCATGCACACACAGGCACAGCCAAATCTTTTTGGTCTGTACCAAGAGCTTCAGTGGCAGGAAATTGTAGTCAGGAAATTTCCCAATTCTTGACACATAAGTAGACAAAAGGAGCATGCACTTTGCATCTAGAGCAATCTCTCAGGCTGCCATGCCATGGTGGAAGCAACACACAGCTTTGAAAAGACGGTAGGACGGAGGCTTGGTGAAGCTTCTCACTCACCGTGGTGCAGCATCTCTGGCCTGTGATAACAACACTAAGTCAGTTCTTCTAGTCTCTTTCCCTAATCCATCATTTTGGAGGGAGCGTGTTTTTAATCTAGTTTTTTTGGTGTGTTTTCTGTAGCAAAGAGACACGAGTGCACTGTTGTCAAATCCTGTAGTGGAAGAGAACATTTCTTATCCAATTTAAACACATCAGATCAGTAGAAAAAGCAAATCAGGAAGGAATAACATAAGAAAGAAAACAAGTGAAATTATAGAATTACTGACTCTGAAGAACTCTGCAGCCATTCATGGATGTTTCTGGTTACACTTCAAGGTGTTCATTGCTCACCAGATATTGCACCAGCTTAGTTTAAAGGAATAGGATAAAAATGATTTCAAAGGCAGTGTCACAAACCCACAATCTCCTTTTGAGTTTCTGATTCCACTGCTGGATGTGACAGGATTGTGATGGGGGAAACAATTTACTATGGGGGTGGGGTGGGTGTGTATTTTTTATAAAAGGATTTGGGTAAATAATAATGATTCTTTGCATTTCTAGAGTGCTTTCCATCTGAGAATCTCAAAGCCCTTTACAAACAGGACTTTATTATCTGTATTCTAGAGGCCCCCTGCTGAGAAAAGGGCACTCTTGTGCTAGGTGCTGTAGGTACACATGTTAGAAGCAGAATTACCAACCCTCAAGTGTTCAAAAATCATGAGTCAGGCCCCATCAAATCATAAAATTGGCTTGAAAATCATGTGATTAAAAATAGTTGGGTTCGTTTTCTTTTTTAGCACTTAAGGTTTTTGAGCACTTAAGGTTACACTTAGATCACATTTTCCAGCTTTTCTCTGCCACCAGGAGGGCTAGAAACTTCCTTATTTTTAATGAAAAGTGAGAGTCTCATGACTCCAGTAGCCTGAGGCTTTGAGACGCACCAAATATTGCTAGACTCATGAAAAAATTGTTGTGAGAGTTGACAAAGAGTGTTTCTGTCCCAAGTAGGCAAAACAAGCAAAGGGCAGGAGAAAAGAACTATTATTATCCCCATGTGTAAAATGGGGAACTGAAATAAAAGAGATTAAGTGGCTGGTCAAAGGTCATATGGTGAGTCTATAGCAGAGCAGGGGCTAGACCCCAGCTTGCTGGCTCCAGGCCACAAACAAAGATAAAGCAGGCACAGTGCTGTAATTAGTGAGGTTTTCTGAAATATTGCCTTGTAAGGTTTTTTGTGTGAATGGTTTGCAAAAATAGAGTATGTTTTACTGTAACAGTTTTATGGCTGACCTGACATGCTTTCTCATAACAGGGTAACATTAGAATTAATATTGTGTAGCATAGTATATTGCAGGGGTTCTCAATCTTTTTCTTTCAGAGGCCCCCCCAAACATGCTAGAAAAACCTGTGCCACAACAACTGCTCTTCTGCATATAAAAGCCAGGGCCGGTATTAGGGGGTAGCAAGCAGGCCCGTTGCCCCTGGCCCTACGCCACAGGGGGCCCTGCTAAGCTAAGTTGATCAGGCTTCAGTTTCAGCCCTGGGTAGAGGTGGGGTTCAGGACCCTGAGCTTCAGCCTCAAGTCTAATGCCAGCCCTGCTTGGCAGACCCCCTGAAACCTGCTCATGGCTCCCCAGGGGCCCTGGACCCCTGGTTGAGAACCATGGGTACATTGTATACTTGATTGGAGACATAATTTTGGTTCCTCCTGGTATAAAATACATATTTAAAGTCAATCTGTGAACTAACAGACCAAGTAGGGGTGTGCCCACCTTTTCATACTATAGTGACTTTAGCTGTATTTCTGCACTTCTACAGGAACCTTCAACTGATCTGGTAACATGACCTAGCTGAAAGAGGTATAGTCCAGAATCCGTGGGGGCCACTGAATCGATGTATTATGGCCCTGGTCTAAAGCTCATTAATTGCAGTGAAACGACTCCCATTGACTTAAATGGGCTTTGGATCAACCCCTACTTCTCTGCATGCTGTCTTGGCTAATGAATGCTATCAATGTTGGCCTATGTTCTGAGTTGTGCTGTATCCATTAATGGCTCTATATAAATGTTATATAGTAATTTATGTTCTAGGGCTAATCATGCATGGAATCAGACCATTGCAAATACAGGGGACCTGGCCCCAGCCAAGGGCCATATTATTTCCCTGGCTACACTCCTGCATAAAGGAGTAAGGAGATGTAAGAAGTCCCCTTTCTCCCGTTCATGGGTCAGCCTTATTGTGGGGAGGAACAGAGGACAAAAAGCAGCCTCCAGGAGTCTGCAAGTCCCGCTCCCGTGGAGAATGGGCAGGCAGGGCAACGAGTGGGTGAAGCCAAGGCTCCACCCTTCTCAACACAGCTGAACTGGCATGACAGGGGCTGCAGTCTGTGCCAGGTATTAGGCGGGTGTCGATTACTTCCCCCTTGCCCAGGAGCACAGATGGCATCGATTGCGACTCTGAGTCACAATGTGGTTTCTGGTCTGCTCCAGGGGCAGAGCAACTGTGGACTGTGCCTTGCTCGGGGCTTGTAGCAAAGCCACAGCTGATCCCCAATTAATCAGGGGAAAATTCTGCTGTGTGTTAGCCAGATGAACTGAGGGGGAGGGTCCTGGGAGCCCTCCATCCCCTCCTGTTCTAAGTAGTGCACTTGCCCAGAAATAGCGAAGGCTCTAACCCAAGTCCTCTCCTCAGGAGGCCAAGAGTGCATGGGCAGTGTGAGGTCATGCCCAAGCCCCAGAGTGCCCCTATCCATTCATGCTGCTGCTATGGGAGAATGGAAATACATGCAGTTCCTTCATGGAGCAGCTTTGCTGAACAAGCTCACTCCACTCTCCTCACCCCAGTAAGGCAGGTTCCTCCCCCCCCCCCCGTCCCCTTCCCTCCGCTTTTGTTTCACAAGGAAAGGAAGTAGCGTCCCTTGCCTCCAACGCACCAACTGACCATTTGCCTAATCGAACGTGTGACTATTTACAGATTCAGACGCGGCTGCTGCACCTTGTATTGAATACAGCTTTACATTATACTGGGGTTTATAAGTGGGCAATACATCTTGGCAATTAGATCTCAGGTGAGTGTGCAAGTGCCCAGTTTCTGGTCCTCAGGGTCTAGTAAATTGAAACGTTTACATAATTAAAAACGTATGTCACCCTGTGCATCCAAGGATCTCCAGATGCTTTATAAATATTAACGAACTACCTGCCCTGTGGGTAGGTAAGTATTAGTGCCCTCTGACAGGAGGGGCAGCCGGGATGTGGGGAAGTTGAGTGCCTTCCCAAATGTGGCAGAGTAGAACCCAGTATAGCCAACTTCTGGTTCCCTGACAGCTTGGTCCAATGGTAAATGCACACTCCTGGCCCTTGCTAGAATCAAAGCATCAGCTTAGAAGTGAGCCGTGTGGCCTGGGGAGCATGAGTGAGAGTGGCAACGCATCCAACAGGGTGGCAGTTTGTCTGGTCCTCTGCCTGGCTACTTTACCAAGGCTCCGGCAATAGTGACAACCTTCACTCGTGCTGCTTCGTGACCCCTAAAACGTGCTCTTCTCTTCCCTTCTTTGTTGATTTACCATTTGCCATCCCTTTAATACTTCAGTGTGTTGCCTAGAGGGTTCCTAAGTCCCTGCATTCAGCAAAAAGTTATTAAATATGCACTCTACTTTATTACTCTTGTGACAAATTGTTATCATAAGCATTCAACCGTGTATCAGCTTAATGGAGAGTCAGGTTATCTCTGAGGCATAAAATCCAAACAAAACAGCATTCAGTGCTTTAGTGCAGGCTTCCTCCTTAAGGAGTTTGGAGGCTTTTTCCCCCCCTCAGAAGGTGAATCCATATGTCGTTGCCTAAAAGCTGTAACGAGCAGGGCGAAAGTTGCCTTCCTGAAAAGTTTTATGATTAGAGGAAAAACACCTCATAGCTTCAAAACTACGTCCTGCTTGGCTTTCCTCTGTGTTTTCTCAGTGGTTAGAAGCAGTGATGGGCAAGAGCAGTTTGGTTTGGATAGCACTCAAAAGGTCCCTCTACCCTATTCCACTGAGGTTCCCTTATCTTCACTCAGGATTTTGATTTGTATTACAATAGCACCAGGAGACCCCAAAGGAGACTGAACCCTGCTGGGATAGGCACTGTCCATCATGTGATGAGTTGGATCACAGAAACCACCTTGGGAACTGCCAACTGTTGTGCCAAGATTAATTCTGCCCCTGCTTTCCCTGCCAGCTTGGGACTTGCTGAGCCAGACACGTCCGTCTGCTCCAACACAGACCCAGGGTCTGAACCTCATGCCCCAAAACTGCAGGCTTAACTGAAAGCAACTTACAGAAGTGTTCCTGTCTTTGACACTCAGATGCCTAACTCCCAATGGGGTCTAAACCCCAAATAAATCCATTTTCCCTGTATAAAGCTTATATAGGGTAAACTCATAAATTGTTTGCACTCTATAATGCTGATGGAGAGATATTCACAGCTGTTTGTGCCCCCCCCCAAGTATTAATACATACTCTAGGTTAATTAATAAGTAAAAAGTGATTTTATTAAATACAGAAAGTAGGATTTAAATGGTTCCAAGTAGTAACAGACAGAACAAAGTTAATTACCAAGTAAAATAAAATAGAACATGCAAGTCTATGTCTAAGAAAACTGAATACAAATAAAACCTCACCAGATCCAGTAAGCTTACTTTTACAGACTAGTCTCCAGCAATCACACTCACCCCCTGTAGTTACTGTCCTTTGTTCCAGTTTCTTTCAGGTATCTTTGGGGGTGGAGAAGCTCTCTCTTTAGCCAGCTTGAAGACAAAATGGAGGGGTCTCCCACAGGTTTAAATAGACTTTTTCTTGTGGGAGGAGACCCCCTCCTCTCTCCTATGCAAAGTCCAGCTCCAAGATGGAGTTTTGGAGTCAACAGGACAAGTCACATGTCCATGCATGACTGAGTTTCTTACCAGCCAAGCCACATTCCTGGGAAAGCTCTAATGTGGATTCACGTCTTCGAGATCATTGTTGGCTTAAGTGGTTCTTGATTGGGCATTTAATTTGCACATTCCTTTCTCAATAGAAATCAAGCAAGTATACAGCCAATATTTCTAACTTCAAGTACAAAAATGATACATGTATACAAATAGGAGGAATGTATTCAGTAGATCATAACCTTTACATAGATATGTTACATGGCATATGTAGCATAAAACATATTCCAGTTATATCATATATATATTCATAAGCATATTCCCATGAAGACTTATGGGGTACAACGGCACACATCACTTTGTGCTAGGCACTCAGAGATAGTCCCTACCTGAAACATTCTAGTCTAAATAGACAGGGCAGACAAACAGTGGGAGGAGAAACTGAGGCACATGGTGGTAATGTGACTTGTCTAAGGTGACAGTAACAGGGTGGCTTGCCAGTGGACTGGAGATTCTGAGATGAGCCTCACCTGCGGGGAATCAGGGACTCTAATATAAAAGGCTGCAGGAGTGTGAGCAGGGAGAGAGAGAGAAATTAGGGTCAGCGGGCTGAGCTCCAGCCAGAAAGGGCTGGAAACTGGCAGCTTCAGGTGTAGCAGACTGACAAAGAGTTCTGGGTGTGGCTACTGGTGAATTGTGAGTTTGGACTTTGTTGGGAACTCAGCGAGGATTGTTGGGATTATTTTGTGATTAAGGACTCTGGAGTCTGTGTGAACTTTCTTTGATGTTAAACCAGCCCTGGGAAAGGGCTGCTGTGAGCCACAACAGAGACTGCCTGGGGGGGCTAATAGGGGCGAGGTGCCTGTAAGGTGACCCCTGGCCATGGAGGGGTCAATAAGCAGCAGGTCAGTGGCAAAGACAAGAACCGAACCCAGGTCTTCGGAGTCCCAGTCCAGGACCTCATTTATTGGACTTCAGGGCCTCTCAGAGGCTCCCTCCAACATTGCCCATGCCTACCAAACACAGCCCTCCAGTAAAAACCTGATGTAGCTATACACATTGTACATGGGATTGTTACTATACAAATGGGCTGAATATTAAGCTTGCAAACAAATTAAAATGCTAATACACAATCTCTCTCCAGGGGTTTTTGCTCTTCCACCGCCCCTTTCACAGATGGTGGCAATTTGGATGATATTCCTGCACTTTGGTGGCATTTGGATGCCATTTTGCATTCCCTGCCTGCCTTTTTCTTTGTCTCCTGCCTCCTCCTGCCGTCCCTTGTATATGCCCCATAGGTAGTGGAGCAATAACCCACAAGAAGGAGGTTCCCAGCTTGCTGGGCCTCTGATTACAGACATTTAAGGCCTGAATTTTCAAAGGTGCCCATTTATTTTAGGTGCCCACTTTTGAAGACATCTTGGGCCTGATTTTCAGAAGGGCTGAACATCCATTCATGCTGGGTGAAGTCACTGGGAGTGTGCGTGCTCAGCACCTCTGAAAACCAGGCCCAAGGAGTCTCAGGTTGGGCAAAGGCCACTTTTTATAAATTTGGTTCTCGGCCCTGACCCTTGCAGTTGGTGTGTCTGCTTCTTCCAGGTAAAACCTCATCTCCCTTGAGAGGGAACCTTCCAGGAGAGGCCAATGTGGCCTCCACACACAACCTTTAGGAAGCACCCTTTTGAATGTCTCATTCTCTTGACCCCTGCCCCCACCCTCTGCTACTCACTTTGTTGGTGTCATGTCCCCATCCCGCCCACTGTCACCTGTTACTGCCATCCTCACACCAGCCTTTAGGAGGAAGGGGTTAGAGCCCTCTCAGGAGCTAGGGGAATTATCCTAAATTAAACAGCAAAGACCCTTAGCTCAGCAGTTAAAGTAGCTTAAAACAGCAGGTGGCTGTCTCACCACATGAGCCAAGGAGAGGGGAAGCTGTGTGGGAACAGAACCCCCAAGGCCAGCGAGAGGAGAGGAAGCTCTTCCTTTGATCTTAGCTACGCTCTCCTCTGCACTGCCCTGACTGTAACCCCTGCTTTAACTCTGGTTAGCCAGCAGCCTGAAATGCTTGGCAAGCATTCACAAGCAGAAGGTTTTAAAATGAGTGGTTAACACTATCAATCCTGGTGCGTATGTCTGCACTGCAATCAGCGATGTGACTGCAGCATGTGTAGACATGTCCAAGCTAGCTTTGATCTAGCCAGCCGGAATAACAATAGCCGTGAAGCTGTGGCAACATAGGCTAGCTAGCCGCTGGAGTACATCAGACCTAGCATCTCGGGCGGGGCTGAACAGGCCAAGCTACTACCCAATCACAGCTATTGTTATTTGAGATAGCTAGATCAAAGCTAACTCTCTGCACATCTACACATGCTGCAAGGTAAGAACTTGGTGAGAGAGACAAGCTTTCAAGCCACACAGAGCTCCTTTTCTTATTACCTCACCCACCTTGTGTCTCTCATCCTTGGACTGACATGGCTACCACTACACTGCATATGCACGCCTCAGTGTCTACATACAGAATTGTTCTGCGAGTCTCCCTATGCAGTGCATGCTCCCGTAGGCTTTCAGTTTGCTAGCGAACTGAGCACCACTTGACAGCAGAATTATTCTCTGGTGTGCTGCAGAGTTCACTGCATCCCTGGTGCAATGCAGAGCAGAGCTAAATACACCATGATGTAGCTGTTTGGGTTTAAAGTCCAACTATTCTTACACTGCTGCCTCTAGGGCTGTGAATGATTCCTCTCTCAAACAGTAAGAAGTAAGCCTTTTCCCCTCTACACCCAACAGTTACTGCTCTGGCTGCGCCCTTCGTAAATTAATCTTCTTTACTATTCAGATAAGCAATCCTGTCAAACCAGTGAGCAGTGATGCCCTTTGCCCTATTGACTGATTTACACTGGTATATTAGTTGATACTGAATTACAAAAGCTTCTGTGCTTAGTTGCTGGCTCCATGTGTTTCTGCTTCAGGGAACTTTACCAGAGTTGATTCCTGTGGATTACACAGAAAAAATGGAAGCAGTAATAAAGAGGGAGGGAGGAAAGGGACGTTTTTGAGGAGTGCAACTTCACATGGAGAGAGAAGCTTTTTTTGTGCCAGACGTTTTGGCGTAAGTTATGTGTTACAGTTAGTCAGATGTCCGGAACGACATCTGAACTCTTAAGTAATAGAAAAAAGACAGGAACAATTATTAACTCTCATTGAATGCCATTGATATGGGTAATGGGCTCTGGATCAGAGCGCTGTTCCTTCTCTGACTGGGGAAACTTGAGGAGCTGAAGAAGGCTTCTTCTGATTCATTCTATGGTCAATTAAAAAATCAACTGAAATAAGAGAAATCTCATTTTCTTCCCTCCTTTATCTCTTTCCAGGGTTCATAAGAGGTAGTTCCTTCTTGCTGTGGTGCTGTAAGATGCTGCTCATAGACTTGTAGGTTTTGAAGCTAGAAGGGATCATTATGATCATCTAGTTTGACCTCCTGCTCAATAAATACAAGCTGTAGATTCCATCCAGTGCCTGTCCCACATAAGCTCCCATTTAATTTGATGGAAGCTAGGCTGAGCCCTGATCCTGCAGACGGACCTGTCGGGGTGGGACTCGTGCAACTGTGCAGAACCCCAGTGGGTGTCCTGTTGAAGCCAATGCAGTTCTGCAGGAACCATCTGTCTATCTTTGAACTAGATAAATTCATGGAGGTTAAGTCCATTAATGGCTATTAGCCAGGAGGGGTAAGGAATGGTATCCCTAGCCTCTGTTTGTCAGAGGGTGGAAATGGATGGCAGGAGAGAGATCACTTGATCATTACCTGTTAGATTCACTCCCTCTGGGGCACCTGGCATTGGCCACTGTCGGCAGACAGGATGCTGGGCTGGATGGCCCCTTGGTCTGACCCAGTACCGCCATTCTTATGTTCTTATGTTCTCAGCACAGGCTGCTCTAGTTATAGGCAACTGCCTGGTGTGGCAGACTTCTAAGGGCAGCAGATTTCTGTAAACTCACCCTGATTCTCTTCATTGGAGGTGGTGGCAGGGTCTGAGGCGGATGGGGCAGGTTGCTGGCTGGGACTCTGAGAAGCAGGAAGCAGCCCCCAGCCAGGCTGCTGGGAAAGCACTCCTGCACCCTCCCCAGCCACCCCCTGCCCTAGGGGTCAAGTGTGTGGGCGTGCAGGCTAGGATGGGCTGGGGTGGGGGTGGAGTTGGGGCTAGGTGGGTGGTGTGGGAGGCCAGGTGAGGAGGTATGGAGGCTACAGGGGACCAGATGAAGAATGTGAATGCAGCTGGTGCCGATCCACTTGGAGAAGGCCATGAGGGAGGGCAGTCCTGGCTGGGAGGTGTCGCCTGCCGAGGGACCAGGTCTTGGGCTCTTGCAGGTCCTTGGGCAGAGGCTGGAGGGACTTTCATCCAGGCCTGGCCCAGCTCAGCCTGCCCAGGTGTCAGACTGTTCCCATTCCACAAGGGTCATGGGGTCTCTGCAGCCCCAGGCCAGAGTCTGCCCGATGAGCCTCCAGCCAGGCTGCATGAGGTTCAGAGGTGGGGGTGACTACAGCGAGGGAGACACAGGGAGGGGGGGTTTCTACTGTGAGCTCTTAAGTGGGTAGGAGGGGCCTGGCACACTGAAGTTTTGCCAAGGATGGCAGATTGTCTTGAATCAAAGGGGTAGCCGTGTTAGTCTGGATCTGTAAAAGCAGCAAAGAGTCCTGTGGCACCTTATAGACTAACAGACGTATTGGAGCATGAGCTTTCGTGGGTGATGCATCTGAAGAAGTGGGTATTCACCCACGAAAGTTCATGCTCCAATATGTCTGTTAGTCTATAAGGTGCCACAGGACTCTTTGCTGCTTTTACAGATTGTCTTGAGTGGCTCTGGGGCTCTGATTGTGGGATTAGGGTTTTAGCATAGACGTTCTCCTGCAATGATGCTATTTTTCTGTGCCTGAATGCTTGCAAATTCATTTTAAAAAACAAGAGAAAATCACAGAAGCGAAGGAGAACTCAATGCGGAAAGTCTCCATTGAGAGGCAGCATGGATAATGAAGGATATTGGTTTGGGAGTCAGGAGATCTCGGTTCTGTTACCGGCTTTGACAATGCCTTGCACACCTTTAGGCAAGTCACAGCTCTCAGCGTCTCTCTTTCCCTCCTACCCTTGTCTATCTTGTCTGTTTAGACAGTCCCTGCCCTGACAAGTTTACAATCTGTTTGTACAGCACCCAGCACAGTGGAGCGCCAATTAGGATGATCAGGAGTTTGCTTTTTGACCGGTACACCCGGTTGAAAAGGGACCCTGGTGGCTCCGGTCAGAACCCCAGAGCCCACCCCCATCAGCCCAGAGCCCTCATCCCCCCACACCCCAACCCCTTACCCCAGCCCTGAGCCCCCCCAAAACCTGGAGCCCCTTCCTGCACCCCAAGCCCCTCATACCTGGCTCCATCCCAGAGCCCACACCCTCAGCCCAGAGTCCTCACCCCCCTGCACCCAACTCCCCTGACTCAACTCACAGCTCCCTCCTGCACTCCAAATCCTTCGGCTCCAGCCTGGAGCCCCCTCCTGCACCCCAAGCTCCTCATCCCCATCCCCATCCCAGAGCCTGCACCCCAACCTCCTGCCCCAGCCCAGAGCCCTGTCCCAAACCCTGAACCCCTCATCCCTGGCCCCACCCTAGAGCCCGCACCCTGAGCCCTCACCCTCACCCTCTCCCGCACCCCAAACCCTTGCCCCAGCCCAGTGAAAGTGAGTGAGGGTGGGGGAGAGCGAGCCACAGAGGGAGAGGGAATGTAGTGAGTGGGGGGCGGCGCCTCAGGGAAGGGGTGGGGGTGGGGCCTCAGGGAAGGGGCGGGGCTAGGGTTTTCAGTTTTGTGTGATTAGAAAGTTGGCAATCCTAGCTCCAATCTCAGTTAGGACATCCAGACACTACTGTGATATACATTAATAATAATAACAACCTTTTAATATAAAGCACTAGCCAGGAATATTGTTGGCATCCCTATTACCAACCAATCTACTATGGAATGTATAGCTGTTTATAAAGCTGTGTCCCTCTCCCAGTTCCTCTAAAGTGAAAATCTTAGTACTGTGTTTAGGATATCAGATGATTCTCAACCCCTTGCACATAATTTGCTGACATTAAAAGCTTTAGGTGTAAATTATGTTTGATTTTTGGCCATAACTAATTTATCAGCTAATTATACATTTTTGCTAAGATGATGAATGGGGTGCTGCTGCCGCAGTGGAGTAACTTTACACTCTCTGTCTTGCATAACAGAGCTGGGAGCAAGGATGGGGTAGGCAGGCTGGCATAGCCAATAAAGATATCAGGGAGAGGAAATACCAGGGAGGGTGAAGAGCTAAAGGACAATGCTGGTACAATAACAAATGGGTATAAACTGGCCATGAACAAATCCAGGCTGGAAATTAGAAGAAGGTTTCTAACCATCAGAGGGGTGATGTTCTGGAATAGCCTCCCAACAGGAGTTGTGGGGGCAAACAGTTTAATTAGCTTTAAGAGTGAGCTGGACAAATTTATAAGTGGGACTGTACGTTGAACTTCTGATGGTGGGGGGCATTGGTAGCCTTGAGTTTTTCTGGTTCCAGTCAGATGTCCCTAAAATCTCATGCTTTAGGGCTTCAGCTGGTCATCTGCTGGGGTCGGGAAGGGATCCCTCCCCTCTGCCTCCATGTATTCAGTTTAGATTTTTGTTTTTGATTTTGTCTCCTGCCTCTGAAACATCAGAGATGGCCACAGCTGGAGATAGGCCACCATAAGGGGTGGAACAGTGCTCTGAGGTGGCACCAAGTATCCTCTCACTCTGATGCTTGGCTGGCTGGTTCTTGCTCCCACGGCTCTAATTGATTGCCATATGTGGGGTTGGTTAGAAATTTCCCCCAGGTCAGACGAGCACTGACCTTGGGGGTCTTTCACCTTCTTCTGCAGCATGGAGTGCAGGTCACTTACCAGCATTAGCTGGGTATATCTCACTTAATCAGTTCCCTGCCATTGCAGGGGTCTCAGGTAGCAGTACACCTCAGTCCCTCCCATTCTCTGCCTATGGCCCGTAATAGTCTAGTCCCTGTAGGGTGTAACACTTTGGTCTCGTTTCCATTGTTGGGTTTAGGATGGTGGGTCCTGCGTGGTGCCTGTGATATTCACGAGGTCAGACTAGAGCAGGGGTCAGCAACCTACAGCACGTGTGCCAAACACGGCAGGCGAGCCGATTTTGAGTGGCACACTGCCTGCCCGGTGAGAGAAGGAGGAGGGGTGAAGGGGCCGGAAAGCGCCACGCTGGGGGAAGACGCGGGGGAGGCGGGAAGCTTGGCTGCCGGAGGACCAAGCTTCTGCCTCCTGCCCCCGCAGGGGAGAGCGGGGGGGGGGGGGTCCTGACCCCCGCACCACTCAGCCCCCCCACCCACCGCTCTCCCCTGCGGGGGCAGGAGGCAGACGCTTGGTCCTGCGGCAGCCAAGCTTCCCCCCTCCCCCGCTTCTTCCCCCCAGCGTGGGGCTTTCCCGCCCCTCCTCTCCCTCTCCCTCTCCCTCTCCCTGCCGGCCATGGCCCTTGCGAGGGGGAGGGGGAGCCGAGCCGAGCGCAGCATGCTGGCTGCTCCGCAGAGAGAGGTAGGGACGGGCCTTGGGGAAGGGGGTAGAACAGGGCATATCTCTCCCAGCCCCCTGCCATGAGCCACTCAGGGCAGGGAGCTGGGAGCACCCCCACGAGCCGAGCACCCCAGCCTTCTGCCCTGCACACCCCACCCCCCCCAGCCTTCTGCCCTGCACCCAACACCCCCCAGCCCTCTGCCCGGCACCCCCCAAACCCTCCCACCCCAACACCCCCCCAGCCCTCTGCCCTGACCTCGAGCCGCCCCCAACACCCAGGCTTCTGCCCTGCACCTCCACACGCACCCCAGCCCTCTGCCCTGACCTCGAGCCGCCCCCAACACCCAGGCTTCTGCCCTGCACCTCCACACACCCCCCAGCCCTCTGCCCTGACCTCCCCCCAACACTCAGCCTTGTGCCCTGCACCCCCACACCTCCCCCAGCCCTCTGCCCTGACCTCCCCCCAACACCCAGCCTTCTGCCCTGCACCCCCCCACCTCCCCCAGCCCTCTGCCCTGACCTCCCCCCAACACCCAGCCTTCTGCCCTGCACCTCCACACACACCCCAGCCCTCTGCCCTGACCTTGAGTCACCCCCAACACCCAGCCTTCTGCCCTGCACCTCCACACACCCCCAGCCCTCTGCCCTGACCTCAAGTCCCCCCAACACCGAGCCTTCTGCCCTGCACCTCCACATCCCCCCCCAGACTTACAGAGAGAGACCTTCTAAAAAATGTTAAGATGTATTACCGGCACGCGAAACCTTAAAGTGAATAAATGAAGACTCGGCACACCACTTCTGAAAGGATGCTGACCCCTGGACTAGAGGATCTGGTGGTCCCTTCTGGCCTTAAATTCTTTGAGTCCATGACTCTAAGCTATAGACTAGACTAGCCTTTGCATAGCCAAAAGTGATGATGGAGAAAGGCTATTATCTTTTTCTGAGTAAATAGGAAGTAATGTGGCTAGGGAGTGAGAGAGAAGCCAAGATCTGCCTCTTAGCCCAGGCATCCAACACTACCAGAAGGGCGTGTAAGTCAGAGCCTCAAAGGGGTTCCCACCTCCAAGATAAACATTGAGTGATTCTCCCCCAAGTATCTGGAACTGGAAGCATCCTTGTCCCTTTCCAACCTCTTCTGTTGCTGTGGAGTGGGGCTGAGAATGAATTTTAGGGGAAGGAACTGTAATACTTAAGTGTATGCAATGCCCTTCATCAAAGGATTGCAAACGACACTGCAAAGGTGGAGGGCCAGATTTGGGCAAGCTTTGCTTAAGTTGGTGAGTGTTCAGTCACAGGAGTAGTTCCATTGAGGCCTTGGACAAATCACTTCACCGCTCTGTGTCCCGTCTGCAAAGTGGGGAAGTCATTGGATTACTGATCACTGGTCCTCACTGGGAAAGCCCTGAGAGGAAGGCAAGCACTATTTCATAGATTGGGTATCTGAGGCACTTAGAGGTTGAAGTGACTTGCCCAATATCACCCAGTGAGTCAGTGTCAGAGCTAGGCAGGGCTGGTTCTAGGGATGGGTGGGCAGGAAGGTCTCCCAGGGTGCTTCAGTGCTGCTGCTGGGCTTTATTTTGGTTCCACTCTGACTTCCGCCCGCTCCACTGATTGGCCAGCCCTGTGGTTTTTATATTTTGTTGTCTGTTGGGGAATGTGTGCAAAAAGGTTTTCTGCTCTGGCAAGGGCTGCTTCTGGAGCTAGGAATTCAGCCCAGGAATCCTGACTTGCAGTCCCCTACTCTGTCCACTAAAAAACGGTCTCTCCAACCTCAGAGACAGGCATGTATTAGATCGGGGTCGGCAGCCTTTCAGAAGTGGTGTGCCGAGTCTTCATTTATTCACTCTAATTTAAGGTTTCGTGTGCCAGTAATACATTTTAACGTTTTTAGAAAGTCTCTTTCTATAAGTCTATAATATATAATTAAACTATCGTTGTATGTAAAGTAAATAAGGTTTTTAAAATGTTTAAGCTGCTTCATTTAAAATTAAATTAAAATGCAGAGCCCCCAAGACTGGTGGCCAGGACCCGGGCAGTGTGAGTGCCACTGTAAATCAGTTTGCGTGCCGCCTTTGGCATGTGTGCCATAGGTTGCCTACCCCTGTATTAGATCCAGCCTCAGATGTATTGTACAGGGCCTGATTCCCCACTCGCTTACTGCCTCTGTTTTATACGCGTGTGACTCTGTTGGTGTCAATGGCATAACTCCTGATTTACTCCAGTTTGAGAGGAGAATCAGGCCCATGATGTTTATCATTCAGCAACCACCTTCCTAGCAAAGCAGAATTAGATTGCTTTTTCTTATTTGTAGTTTAAAGTTAAAAGCCTTTTCTTTCCTACTTCTACGAGTCTCATTTCTTTGGATGACAGATGTGCTACAGTACATTAATCTAAGCTCCTGAACATTCACATTGCTCCTGGGAAGTTCAGCCTTCAAAACAGACCCCAAGTCAGTACCATCCATCACTAGAAGCACACAGCTTTGGAGGGCTGCTGGAACTTTGTTGCTGGATGTTCAAAATAAGCCCAATCTGTCGTATTGAGCTTGGAGCTTTTAAAAAAGCTATATCCTTAGCTGTGCCTGTGCTCAGTGCAGCTGGGGGGGGGAGGGGGGGAGGGAGGGGCGCAAAGATTGATCAGATGTCGTCTCAGCACTCTCGTCAGATACCAGGCGACAGTTTGGCCCCAGAGTAGGTCTGAGCTGCTTCAGGGCTGCTCTAAACTGCAACTGGAGCACAATGTTCTCTAGCCACATTTTCCCATTCCCCCAACATGAATCCTACAGTGTGTGTGTGGGAAGGATATAAAGTAAGGTTGTTGCATCATTTTTAGTACTTCAGTATCCACCAAAAGCAGTACCAATAAGCAGTACCAATATGTGCGCTACTAAGGGCTAATCTCGCAATGTGGGGCAGGAGAAATAGGACATGCAATCCTGCTCTTCGCTCTGCACTGCATTGACGTTTTACCCTAATGAATCTCTTTTCTTTCCATTCATGTGACGTCCCGTGTGCTATGGTGTGTCACATCAGACTACAAGGCAGTAGGATGTGGGGAGGGCAGATCTCACATAATGATTTCAGGTCAGATATATGAAACCCAGAGTCATCATACGTAGAATGAAATTGACAAGTGGAAATGGAAATGCTCTGTTTGTATCAAGGGCTTCTATACGACTACTAAATGCATGCTTTATTCTTTTGTCAGCTTGCATGTTCACATCAATCAGTTCATCTTGGAGTGTGATGTCTTGGCCCCTCTATCCTCTTCTGTAAGATATTGTTTACTTAAACTGTAGTTTACTCTCTGGTAACTCAGCAACAGACATAATGGGGGTATATAAAAACATATATTCCATCTTCAGAGAAATGCACAGGATTTAGTCCACAAATTCCCTTGATTCCTATATGAGTGAGGCAGGTACATCCAGTAACACCATTTGAAAACGTAGAGGATGGAGTACATGAGATAAAGAAAATGAAAATTATTGTCTATGGGAAAGAACCCTGGATGAGCTTATACCTTTAAAAATAATAAGCAACCAGGTAAGGAAGTTCTTCTTGAGAATTCAGGAACTGTAAATCTTGTAAAACTTGGCAGGAGCTGTAAATCTTGTAAAACTTGGAAGGAACTGTAAATCTTTGCTAATGTCAGCCTATGACTGAAACTGCGTTAGCTTGAAACCCTTACTTGTTTTGCCAAATAGGAGTTAGGAAAACATTTTTATCTCCCTTGGTCAATTATTCTCCCCATTGATAGTGAGACTGATCCAAAGCAGCATTACTGAGGCTTGGATATAGTGGTTGCAGCTACAGTGAACTGAGATCCCCAGGAGCAACTTTTCCAAGAAACAAAGACAGTTGATTCACTGTGTCAGCTGTCTTTATCATTACATTTAAAAATGGAACTTGTTTTTCACTCCAAATATATATCTGTATAACAGTGAGAGCTTAGAAAAGGGGCTGTTCTAAACACTTCATATGTCTCACTGGGATTTGAAATTCCATTGAATGAAAATATTAATATTTTCTTCAAAATCACGCAGGAAATATTTAACCCAATGTCTACAGGAGAAACTAGATCTTGTTTGTTTTAGCCCATTTGTACATTAGGGTTAGTCTAACAGTAGTAGTGCCCAGAGGGAAATTTACCATGGGAATACAACCTGATAACAATACCTAGAGAGATCGAGAGAGAGGTTGCGCTTTTAGTTAAGACAGTGGATTGGTATTTGGGAGACCTTAGTTCAATTCCTGAGTGGGGCACAGATATCCTGTGTGTGATCTTAAACACATGCTTAAGTTCCATTGAAGTAAAAGGTAAGCCTGCGCTTACGTGCTTTGCTGAATCACAGCCTTAATCTCTCTGTACCTCAGTTCCCCATCTGTAAAATGGGAATAATACTATTCCATTTCTCCCACCCTTTGTGTGCCCTTGTCTATTTACATTGTAAGCTCTTTAAGGCAGGAACTGTCTGTTACTCTTTGTTTGTACAGCACCTAGCACAATGGGGCCCCTATCTTGGCTGAGGCCTCCAGAAGCTACTGTAGTACAAATCAATTATAACAACTAAATTCTCTGGCTCTTCTGTATTTAAAATCTCTTCCAAAGCACTGCACTAATATTTGTCTGTCATTAAGTAGGGCCATGTAGAGAGAGAGAGAGAGAGACTGTGCCTAGGTATAGTAAAAGAATGAGCCTCAGTGATTTCTTTGGATTGAATCTAATAATATATTACAGATAGAAATGCTAGGAACAGCAGTGGAAAAAATAGGTTTAACAGTTAAAAAGCTTTCGAGCTTATAAAGAGAGCTTGTCTCTCTCACCAACAGAAGTTGGTGCAATGAAAGATATTACCTCACCAGCCTTGTCTTTCTAATATCCTGGGACCAACATGGCTACAACAACACTGCATAATTAAAAAGGATGTAATTTCTAAAATGACAGTACTGTGTAGTGTGAATTAGGTGAATAGGAGAACATTTATTAGTTGTAATACTGTTTTGAAAATAAAACAGAAGTGATGCTGATTAGTAAATGGAATTTCTTATTAATAATCAGAAAACATGATGTTATTTCTTCTTCCTGGACTAGTATCTGTTCAGTCTGCCCCAACAAATACACCATTTGCCTGAAGAAGAGAACTTTTCCAGACTATAAACAATGCTGTACAAATGGTAAACCTCTTTCCTTAAAGGAAATCAAATCTGACAGATTGATTTTGATTTGTTTCTAGCCCTACACACACTTGCTATGTGAAATTGCTGTGAACTGAAGATATGGGAGTGTTGAATTATTCATGGCATTCAAAGCGTCTGGTGATCCTTCTAGTTACCATCAGTTAGTGCACACCTGATCCATTAAATATTGGACATCTGTTTGGAGGAATTTAAATATATAGATATATGGTTTCCTTGCATTCTGTTTGCAATGGGGGAGCCTGCGTCAAAAGATATTTACTCCATTTGCTAACTGACAAAAATCTGCAAGTTCATGAGTAGGTTTGGAGGAAACAACTGAGTTTTTGCTTTGTGAATATTTGCATGTGAAAACTAACATCCTCCTAAGTTTCCAGAAACTGTTTTGCAGCCTTGTGCTATGGGTGGTATTTTTCCATCAAAGGTAGTTTTGCAAATTTAGCACAATTTGTGAATTTTCAGCACAGCAAAAGTTTCACTGTTTTGGTATTGAAAATAATGAATTCCTCGCTCCTCCCTCCCAAGAGGAATGGAAGTTTTCATTCTGCAAATACCGGCCATTCATTTCCCAGCCTACAAAAAAGCAAAAAATAAAATAAAATAAAAAATTAAAAATAAAAAGACAAACTGAGAACAAGCTTCCTTCTTTGGCAAGAATGTGATTCTTTGTTATGGCTGGTTTTGCTGGGGGTCTGAATTGGCAGAGGATCTGCTGTGTGTGGTGGGGGGGTCTCTTAAAGTGAAAATTAGTGATATGTTATTAAAGTGCCCCTCTGCTAACAGGGACTGATTTAAAAGGCTCAAAAACATACATGATTAAAATGATAATTCAAACCCTAACTAATAGCAATGTGATCTGCCAAAGGCTCCTGTATATAAAGGAAAAGAAAGGTCCATAATACTTGAGCTACAGATGCAAGATAACAACCCTTCTACCTCTGCAAGATACAGCACAATCCCCTTGTACCTAAGAGGTCTGTAGTTCGGGAGCCAGAAGCTCAGAATAAGGAAAAGCTAGTTACAGGCCATACGACTATATCTATAGTATTTGTAAGCTAACAGATGTGATATTTTCTCAGCTCCTGGAACAGTGGTGAGGTACTTTGATCTAAGCACAGCTCTTCTGTGAGTGAGCTGGGGAATAGTTCTAATGCAGGCATTCTTGAGCTCCATCCCTGGTATGGACTATCTGGTTCTTGCCTGGCTCCTCCCTACCTGTTTTCAGTTGCTTGACATCTCTGTGGCCACTACAGCAACTGCTTACATGGAAAGATAATATTTGGACAGTATTTATGCATTTTTATCGCCTTTCAATGTTCTTTAGCAGTTGGAAACCAGGAGGAAGAGTCAGGACCATGTGAACAGCCACTATGTTGGGGATCACCCACAAGTGCTTTCCAGACTGAGAGTGGTTCATGGACATCTGGTATGCAGCCTCTGTTCTAAGGGAAGCATGTGAGCCAGGCTGATGTTTCTCAGATGAGAATTCCCTGACATGACCTGCTGTTCACTGTGAATCCTGAAGTTCAAATGCAAACACCTCTTGTTGGCTAAGTTACTTTAAGATGACACCTGACATTAGAGTGGAATAACACTGAAAAAAGATCAAGCAATGAGTTTGCTTGTATGTTTTCAGATTCTGTACTTCTCTCTGGGTCCAGCCAGTCATACTGAAAATAGACTTTTTTATGGGGAGAATTTTTGAGCAGTGTGCATTAGTGTAAGACAGAGATTTTGAGCCAGCAGACCAAGGTCAGGTAGATTGCCATTGCTTGTTAATTAATCCTTATTCCCCAGTGCTATTTTCAGAGTTGTGCAGCTTTCCCCTTGGATTTACTGGGGCAAGTTTTCTATTAT
The DNA here is from genome assembly GCF_011386835.1 of Chrysemys picta bellii. NCBI lineage: Eukaryota > Metazoa > Chordata > Testudines > Emydidae > Chrysemys > Chrysemys picta. The sequence goes on from NC_088800.1 coordinate 63,283,420, forward strand.
TCGTGAACTCATGATTTTTATCTATTTTTAGTATGAAAACATCATATTTTTTCATCTGGAGTGAAATCTCTGAACATCCATTATTCAGAAGAATCTTTGTCTTCAAATTATACAAGATCAAAAAAGAAAAGAAAAAGTGACTAGTCTGTCAGAAATGCAGTGCTAAAAGAAGCTGGAACAAACATGGCTTTTTGGGGCATAGATGTGGCGTCTAATTAGAAAAGCTCAGAGGAGTTAAGCTACATTTGGGAGACCTGTTGCTCCCTTTTGCAGAATAGGAGATTTGCAGAGTTTCTCCTAACAGGAATGGGGCCTGGGATTCAGAATTGCCTAAGATGCATTTGTTAAAATTTTATTTCCAAAACCCTAGCTCTGGTCTGTTGCTGTCAAATGGTTGAATTTCAGCAGAACTGGGAAATAGACAGGCAGGGCCATAAGTTCTTCTTTGTAGTAGAAAATGTGCAGAAAGACCTAATAGCTCCAGAAAGCAGCTACAACAATGAACTACGTACGTTATCATGCTGTCCAGTTCTGAGAAAGAAATGACACTCGTAACTGGCCTTAGGCATGGCTGAAAACACCCACTGAAAAGTGCCCAAGGCTATGGAGACCTTGATTTGGAAGATGCTGGCGACTGCTCTATTCATATATGGCAGCATTAGAAGTCCAATATGCCTATAATTAGGGGGCAAGCTTATTAAAGCCTCTTTCAGACTGAGACACCCCTCCCCCCGCCCCCCCCCCCCACTCAGCACCTAAACAGATGGTCTCAGTATGGTAAGAAATCCACTGATAATATGAACTGCAGATGTCTGCCAATCATAAATTAGTGCCATCTTAAGCAGCAATAGCCAATCACGCCTCTTCTGTAGTAAGTTATGTTTTTCCCTACCACATTATCAAATAGGGTTGTTTGTTTTCTGGTTCCTCACATTCTCCTAAGCCTCAATCCTGTCTGTGCTCTGAGAATCATCTGTATGAAACGATGCATATGTTGCAATTTCATGTGGCACTGTACAAGGTAGGACTTTTGGCTTGTGTTCCAGTTTTCATGGGAGTTTTTTTAATGTGTTGCTATGCTTTTTAGTATGCTAGTCAGGATCAGATGGCACATAATTTCCCAGAAAGCTCAAAAAATCCATTATTTGTCTCTACCCAAATTGTATTTTATTAATCTTTGTTTCAAAGTAAAATTATTGTCATCATTCTAGAATAGTAGGATAATGAGCCAATTTGTTTGGGAATTAATAAATTAATGTCAATTAGTGGCCATATGCTCGGTGTGGAGTCTTTGAGCTTGAAATCCTCTATGTATTGGGTACTACATTTAGTCTAGCGGAGAAAGGCATAACTAGAACCAATGTCTGGAAGTTAAAGCCAGACAAATTCAAATTAGAAATAAGGCACAATTTTAACAGGGCAGGTAATTAACAGTTGGAACAAACTACCAAGTAAAATAATGGATTCTCTTTCTCTTGAAGTCTTCCTAGTCTTTCTAAAGGGCATGCTTTGGTCAAATACCACAAGTGATTGGGTGCAGTACAGGAGTCACTGGATGACATTCTATGTATGTCCTGTGCTCTACAGGGAGTCAGTTTAGATAATATAATGGCACCTTCGGGCCTTAAAACCTATTTATCCATTTCCTAAGTACACAGGGGTGGCAGCAGTATAAGCTTCCCTGTATTATATCACCAACCTCAGGATTGCCTCAATCCTGTTTTCGAGAGGTTACTTCTAGGGATGAAAGGATAGTTTAGTTTCTCTGCCCCTTCAATCCTTGGATTCTCTATTGAGACTCCCAACAAGGGTCACAATTCTGATGTGGACACTGTGACACTAAGGAGACCTGTATTCGCACTCTACACGCTATTGTAATAATCTTTGTGCAAACTAGGCCTAATATGCCTATTAGTTTGAAAACTAATAACACACTGATCATTAATGTTCTTGCACAATGTGTGTACATGGTGGGTATTGAGAGTTATGGATATATGCTAGAATTATGACTGAAGTGTGTTTAAACCAGGCATGTCAGAGGGAGTTGGTAAATAGGTCTGCCTTAGACAAAGGAAAGTGTATTTGATTCTCTGACGATATTAAGGCAAAGACCATGAAGATTCATTTTTACACATTAGGTAAACAAAGCTGTTAAGCTAACAATTGTGTGAGGAGGGCAGCAGCATGGAGCATCCTTCACCACCAGACTCCTTGTCGCCTTCCTCACAGCTTGAGTAAACTTTACTTTGAGGGGTAACTCTCAGAAGAATCCATTTCAAAGGTTCACTCATCTATAAAGACAGGAGGGGTTGAACCTGAAGTAATAAGCAATTGAATCGACTGATTATATGCAATATTACATTTTTATAAGAGTGTACAGAATGAGGTCTTTCTGGAAGCTAACGAGACACCGGTGATTAATATCATTGTGAAATGTATTAACACTATCTGAAGAAATATGGATACTTAATGTATTAAGTTTTAAAGCCTGTGGCAAAATAAGGAGAAAGACATTCCCGCTCAGACAGTAGAGAAGCGATTAAGCAAGGTGTGACCATAACCAATGGAAGCCCCATTTAATAGAAATTACCAGGCATGGGAAACCCACTGGAAGGGAAGAACAGCATGAGGTCATCCTGGCTCTTGAAATAGAGTCATTGAACGTTGGAAGATATGAGTAAAGACAGAAGCCATTTTTGGCATCCATCACTAGACAGACACAAGGGAACAGAGCTCTTGCAAGCTGAGAAAGATAGGTCCTTCAACCAAGGGGGCAGGGAGGGTTTGAAGACTCTGGGAACTGAATATAGGCGAGAAAAGACATCTTGAACAAAGCCTGTATCTTGATAGATTAAAGTTTAGACTTTTACATGTGTGTTCACTTTTATTTGCTTGTAACTCTTTCTAACTTTATTCCTTTTGGTTGGTATCATTTAACCTATGTTCTATTGTTAATAAATTTGTTTTATTTTTATGATAAGCCAACTCAGTGCTGTGTTTAAATGGAAGGGTGTATTTACCCCAGTTACGTTAATAAGCTGTGATGTACTTTTATGTCTTTACGAGAGAAAATGAAGCTTATTGTTTCTTTGAACTGTCCATGAGAGGGCTGGACTTTACAGAGAACATGGTTTTGGGAAAACTCCGGGCTGGGAGTGTGTTGGGGTCAGCTTGCTGATTGTAAGGCTGGTGGAAGCCAGAGAGGGGTTGTAGGACTGTAAACCAGCTGCTGGGGTCAGAGCTGCTGAGCCAGGATTGTCTAGCACACAGACACTTCAGGGTGTGACCTATATGGTTGTCGGCTTGTTGTGAGTGTCCCAGGCTGGAAGCTACAACAGCAAAGCATTGTAAAACATTCAGGGTTTCAGGGCAAGTGGTGACACAACCCCTCACTGGTCTGAATTGCCCCCTGAAACCCATGATAGATGCCTGTTGGAACTGGAGTGACTGACACGTGCCAATGAACAAAAATAATAGCTTTCACTTACTACTGCCTTGAACTTGAGCTGATTGATCTAGAGGCAGAAGGCTTTTTATCCCATTATCAGCCCCCTCAGCCATTTAGTCCTGTCTCCTGGCAATAACTTTAAAATCGGCTTCATTCTAAATAATGCTCTCTCAAACTGACGGCCCATATTTACACTGGGGCCTAAAGCCAAAGCTGTGATTTCAGAGCTTCAGCTAGTGAGTGTTTGTCCTATGTAGTAGGTGCTGACTGTCTCTGAAAGGGGTTTACTGTGCATAATTTTGGTAATAAGGTTCTAGGAAGGCACTTTATGAGTCATGTACAAATTAACCACATGCTGATGTCCATCTGCAACTGGGCATGCTTGCCAGGTTTGCTAAGTCAATACTAGTAATGAGCATGCATGTCCCCTAGCACTACTCTGGTAGTGTCATGGTCTTCACAACACTTCTCTGGTCCTGTGTGCACATCCCTTTGAAAATGTTGTTCTGCAGCAGTTTGGAATGTTAGTGTTGCTGTAGTTCTCTCATCAATCTTTACTGGTGCCTTTTCGCTGTTTAGCAAACTGAGGTCCTTTTTATATCTGATGGTACCTTTTGCTCAAAATTTGAATATGGATAGCGAGCTGAGGTCATAAGCTTCCTGGAGTGAATCAAAGACAGTTCTCCCCACATCACCTAAGGCCTGAGTCTAATTTCAAATAGGAGGTGCCTATATCAATCCGCTCTCTGTGGGGTAGCTGATTTTCTGTGATACGGTAGCTGATGATGAATGCCGTTTGGCTAAGAGTAGAAGCACTTCATAAATCATTAGTAAGTAAAGAGGTATACTTTATATTCACGTGATAGAGCTCTTGCAGCATTTAAACAGCTCATAGTTAACTCTATATAGTTCAGGGTCTTTTGCTCTTTACAAACCTAGAAACAGCCCGTGTTAATTCCTATCTTTTTATTAGTTGCAATTATCCTAGGTATATGTCCTCCTTGATTACAGATTTCCCAGATTCACATGGACTTCACAACACTTGCCCCCACTTCTCCCCCAAGCACTGCAAATAATAAAAAAGTCATGTTGCAGGGTTTGGTGTTTTTTTAAATCCCTACCATCAATCTAGCTATTCCTTTGAGAGCTACAGGAAAAGCTTATTGCAGGGAAACGCCATGAATATTTGATTGGTTATTCAAGACTCATGGTACTGCAGTGGAGATTCATGTTCCCTAAGCCGACTTTGACTCCCAAATAGCCTGCCATGTGGTTCTGCCCCATAATGTTGCTGCTGGCATTAAGTTATGCAGTTAATCTACCTTGAAAAATTGCTTCTCCTTATCCAGAGACCTGATGACTTTGTTAGATTGGCAGGGACTCAAACAGAGTGAGATAAGAGACAACCACAAAGTTCAATACGCAAAGGACTAAGGACACTTTTTAGTGTTAGAGCATAGGAATTAAAATATATTGACCCGTCTATCAATGGTAACACCTCTCTGGTTAACTCTTTTTATTGCATTTTTCTCTATCAAGTGGCCAATTACGAAGAACATATTTTTCCTTCTAACAATAAAGGAAATGTTTGAGGTAGAAGCTGAAGGGGTGCACAGCTGGTTTGCTCACCATTTAAGTGTGCAATGCAGACATGTAGCACAGTAATTCCACAGTAAAGGAAGGAAGCTATAACTAGTTGGCATAAGAAGGGTAATAGAAGTCTGTTTTTTATGCATGAGATTACTTACATTCATAATTTCCATCAGTTAATGGGGAATTAAGCATGTAAATCCTTAATGCACCAAGAAGACAATAGGCTCCTACAGTGTCAGTTATGCCAGACTGCTGTTTGTTGACAAATTAACTTAATTTCTGAGGTGCACATGCTGAAACGAATACATTTCCTCATCTCCCCGTCCCCATTATGACACTGATCCAAACCCTATTGAAGTCTTTCCATTGATTTTCAATGGGCTTCGGATCAGGCTTTAAGAAATAAAGTGAAGAATATTTCATACATTGTGTTATTTCTACTGAAATTAACCAGTGAGTTTACAGGACTCTCTGCAATCAGTGGCTGGTAAATTACACAGTTTCAAGTCTCACTGGCTTGAATTTGATTTTTTTCACTGCCTCCTTACTTACCTCTGCAGGTTTGTTTTCTTTAAAATGAAAACAAAGAGTTCCAGCAGGCAGAATGCATCAGAGGACATACTGACAATGGGCATTCTCCGTCTATAAAAATAAGTAAATAACTGTTTTCAAAGAGCCCTTTGGTAGATGGGAAGTGGATTTGACCAGCTGGTTCATATATAAGGGGCCAGATTCTGATCTTAATTATGTTGGCATAAATTTGTAATAATCCTGATGTCAATGAAGTTACTCTGGAGCTTTGAGGGCATAAATGAGATGGGAATCTAGTCCACTAGGTGGAAAACTCAGTCCACAAACCAGCTTCCTACATTTGGATTGTCTGAAGTTACATTGTGCCTTGCAATGTGCAGACTAAAAATGTAAGAAATAATCAGGTATTTCCAACAGACGGTGCAGTTGTGTGGAGCAATAATTCTTGCAGGCATGGTAATAAGCAGGCAGTACTATTTTCTGTTTGTGTGGCATCTGAGAAAGTATAATGAGATGTGGAAATGGAAATTACACAGACTATCACTGAGCCAAATACCATAGCTGAATTTAAAAAGGGCTGGAAAATGTTATGACCTATTAAATTATGCTGATCTAGTGGCCACAGACCCAGAGCACAGAGGGTATGCAGGAGTTCTTGTCCCTATTTTTGTTAAAGTCGAAGGGTTGGAATTTTTAATTGCTGGGAATGTGGGATTCAGCTGCTCCAACTCCTATATAGTCACTCTCACAAAACCCTTTACTCTGGCTTTAGACAAGGGGTTAGGGTAGACTTCACCTTTGGTGCAGGAGGAACTTGAGCCATATGGACAGACTCCCATTGACACCAGGCCTAAAGTGAATCAGTGCACATGAAAAACAGTGTTTTGTATGTTCAGATGCATATTTTGCTTGAGCAACTTAGATTTTGGTGCATGAAAATATTGGCACAAAGGTTAATGACCACTGAGTGGAATAAAAGGCTGTAGGCCATACATGAGCTAAGATATTATAAATGAGTGATGTAGGGGGAAAAATATCTAGCAATAGTTTCAGTGGATGGTTTTTGTAGACGCCTCACAGTTTAGGTGAGAACTTTGTTGACTTGAAATTGGCTAATAAAACCATTGTTCACCAAATGTCAGATTAGACTGATGTAAGCAGTAGGGCAATCATAAAAGATTTTTTTAAAAATGAAGTCACCAACTTGGGCATCAAAAAAGCACTTTAGAGTTTGCTTAGTGATATAACCCATCTAATTCAAGGCAAGCAAGGGTTACATCTTTTTAATTTGTCATAATGTCTGAGCACAAAGGGGTTGCAAAGGGGCTGCAGAAAGTATCTAACACTTAATCAATCAAAATGCAGGTAATAAATTAATGTCTTAAGGCAGTGATGAGCTGCCAAAATCTTAACAACCGGTTCCCTATAAAAAGTTCTGATTTAAGGGATGTGCCACAGTATGTATTTTTTGTACCAATAGGGTTACCATACGTCTGTATTTTCCCGGGAGGAATTTTTAAAATTTAAATTTTAAAAAATTTTTTAAAAATTCCTCCTGGACGGTGATTTAAGAACCAAAAAGCCTGACATGGCCGGGAAAATACAGATGTACCCTACCTTAAGTTCTTTTTTAAAAAGCTGGGCCTGAACTAGAAATGAGCTCTGTTTCACATGTGTGGGTCCCCACCACTCCCTGGGGGTGTGCTAGGGTGACCAGATGTCCCGATTTTATAGGGACAGATCTGATTTTTGGATCTTTTTCTTATATAGGCTCCTATTACCCCCACCCCCTGTTCCGATTTTTCACACTTGCTGTCTGGTCACCCTAGGATGTGCACATGTGTGGGTCCCAGCTGCTCCCTGCCCCCCTCATTGAAGCAGGTGTGCAGGGTTACTGCCCTGGGAACTGCAGGGCACCAGTGGATGTGGGGCTGGATGCAGACAGGGGGTGCAGGATGTGGGGCAGGGCTAGCTGGAGGCAGGGGGTGCAGGGCTGGCTGTGGACAGGGTGGGGGGGTGCAGAGCTGGCTGGAGACAGGAGGGTGCGGGGTTGGCTGGAGGCAAGGGGGTGCGGGGTTGGCTGGAGACAGGGGGTGTGGGGCTGGCTGGAGGCAGGGCAGGGGCTGACTGGAAGTAGGGGCTGGCTGCAGGCAGGGCAGGGGTGTGTGGGGCTGGCTAGAGACAGTGGTGTGTGGGGCTGGCTGGCTTCGGGCAGGGCCACAGGAGGGTGCGGCAGGGGTTGGCAGGGCTGGAGACAGAGGAGTGCAGGGCTGGCTGGCTTCGGGCAGGGGGGTGCAGCAGGGGTTGGCTGGAGATAGGGCAGGGGGTGTGGGGCTGGCTGCAGGCAGGGCAGGGGGTGCGGCAGGGGCTGGCTGCGGGCAAGGGGTGTGGGGTTGGCTGGAGGCAAGGGGGTGTGGGGCTGGCTGGCTTCGGGCAGGGGGGTGCGGCAGGGGTTGGCTGGAGACAGGGCAGGGTGGCGGGTACTCATGGGGATAGCGTCTCGGAGCAGCCTGAGCAGCAGGACGCAGCCCGGGCCCAGCAGAACAGCTGGGGACCCACCAGACAGCAGCGGGAGCCCCAAGGCCAGGGGTCGCGGGAGCAGCAGCAGCAACAGGCCCAGGGCCAGGGGGCAGAACCACATGGCTCCCGCAGTGCAGCGCCCCCGGTGGCCGGAGGAGGAATTACACACTTCCCAGCCCACAGTGCCCCCTCGCAGGGAAGTGGGTTAACAAGTGGTTCTAAAACCGCTTCAAAATTTCGCGTGAACCGGTGTGAACCAGCTCCAGCTCACCCCTGTATTAAGGGAGACTCTTTGGGGTCATGGGTCATGGAATAAGTAAAATATTGACAGCCTGAACTGCTAAAGAACAGGAAACAAAGGACAGCCTTAAATCCCTTTAAAGGTGGATAGGAGTTAGTTGAGGTACTGCAAGGATCTGTAAGGGGACACCAGCTTTCTCTTAATGTACTTATATAAATTACTGTAAGATGTACAAAAACAGCAGATGCTGCTCTAGGAGGAATGCCAGTACCTGGAATAAGGAGGTCTCAAACACAATAGGATAGATCATTTTGCGGATTGGTTGTCAAGTACATCTCAGTGCAGATAAGGATGGAAGTAGTAGCCTGGGAGACAAAAGCCTTAGTATAAATATTTGCTGGGAGTAAACCTGTCACATATAAACCCAGAGACATTTGAAATACTTTTGGAAAAAGACTGATGCAACCAGCTGCAGGAGGGAGACAAACGAGATGTGCTAGAACAATGGTTCTCAACCGGGGGTCCGGTGGCCTTGGGGGGGCCGTGGGCAGTTTTCAGGGGGGCTGCCAAGCAGGGCCAGCATTAGACTCGCTGGGGCTCAGGGTAGAAAGTTGAAGCTTCACCGCATGGGGCTGAAGCCCAGGGCCCTGAGCCTCGTCACCCGTGGCTGAAGCCTGAGCAATGTAACTTTGTGGGGTCTCCTGTGGTGTGGGGCCTCAGGCAATTGCCCTGCTTGCTACTGCCTAACACCGGCTTTTATTATAATAATAATAATAAAAAAAAACAGTTACTGTGGCACAGGTGGGCCGTGGAGTTTTTATAGCATGTTGGGGGGGCTCAGAAAGAAAAAGGTTGAGAACTCTTGGGCTAGAATATTAGCCCCGTGTTATAAACATAAATCAACAGGTGATATTACTTGCTATTGCTGTCATTATTATAGTACATTATTATCCAAAAATCTTGTTTGAGATCTATTGCCAGGACTGTTACCATACAAGACACGTTAAAAAGGTGTAGTTGCTTTTAAGAAAGCCTACTTTAGACTGAGCAAGCTGGTTCAGTAAGGAGCAGGAAGGCACCGATAGCCGTGGGTAACTAAGCGCTGGAAAAGTTGCTGATGCTTTTGAAATTGTGAACGAGACTGACACATTTCAAATGAGCTTTCCAAACCCACCAGGAAAACCTTTACAATTGGGAGCCACTGTTAGCTGCTTGTGAGCATGAAGTGGCTAGAATACTAACATTAAGGCTGAGAATTTTTGTTAAGGAATCTGCACACCCGTTTCCCGTTCATTTACATAGGAATTGGGCATCCAAAACCCTAATCAGCCTTGAAAATCGCAGCCTAGAGGCCTGACTTAAATGAGAGAATCCATGAAATTTAAGGCTCAAGCCTTTACATGCCCAGTGGTGCTGTACTGCCAATTGCAATGCTGCATCTGTGGGGCCTGATCCTGTGAGTGCTCAATATGTGGGACTGCCATGCATTTCAATGGGAATGTTCTATGTGGAGTGTTTACGGAATTGGGCCCCGTGGTTTGTATGCTCCCTCACACTTCAGAGTACTGTGACATCCAGGCGCAATGAAACTATTTAAGAATGAATTTTTAGCTTGGGAGTCTTGGTTAACAGAGTCTGGAAGGCAAGAAGTTTAGTTTCTCAGACAACTGATTGGTGCAACAAAGACACAGAGAAACATGGGTAGAACAATTGCTATTGTTTGCTACAGCTGGTTAAACATTTTCCATCACAGTGGGGTTTCTTTTTTTTTTTTTTTTTGACAGAATTTTTTTTTAGGTAACCAAAATGTTTGCACAAGAAAATGGTTTTTCCTCAAACATTTGTTTTTTCTTCAAATGCTGAACGTTCTTCATTGTTTGGCAAATGAAAATAGATTTTTTTTTGTTTCTGAACTGAACATTTTGATGAAAACTGAACATTTTCTTTTACTGAAAACTGACTCTTTTTAGCTTTTTGACAATCCCCCCAAATTTCAAAGTTTTAAATTTTGACAAAAACCAGGACAAAAATAACTTCTATCAAATTTTCACAGAAAAAGAAAATCCTAATGAGCTCTACTGCTTTTATATGTAAGTATAAATCACCAAGGCTTCATTTGAGCCAGTTCCTAGTTATTCTTTTCCATGAGGCATCCGCCTACCCAGAAGAAAAGTCTGGTCCAAGTAGCTAGAAGGTCCTTTTCGTTTATCAGCCTTCCATCTCTACTTCCATCTATCCCTCACTATCTATAATTACTCTACTTCCGTTCTGGGCCTGAATGGATCGGGAAAGATAAAAAAGAAAGTTTGAGGTTCTCAGTTAAAAACTCCCCAAACATGGCTACAAATGGAGGGATAGCTCAGTGGTTTGAGCATTGGCCTGCTAAACCCAGAGTTGTGAGTTCAATCCTTGAGGGGGCCCTTTAGGGATCTGGGACAAAAATCTGTCTGGGGATTGGTCCTGCTTTGAGTAGGGGGTTGGACTAGATGATGTCCTGAGGTCCTGTCCAACCCTGATATTCTAAGTGAAGATCCTGATTTTTTTTTTTTAAAACATGTCAGTACCCACAAGATATTTTGCTATTTCCCAAAGTGTTTCAGTGGATTTACCAGAGCAAATAGACTATGGTGAGTGCTGTGGTGGATTGCATTAGATTATATGGTAGTACCTAATTTAGGGTTTAACTATGGAGTTACCACAAACCCTGAGTAAGGGACAGCACGGAGCTGTGCTGTCCCTGGGGATTGAATTGTGACTGAGCCTGGTTCCTCCCCCTTGCTCTAGGGAAGAAATACTCTGTGCCAGCACTTTAATGTATGCAGACTACTTTCCTCCTCTGTGCTGGTTCAGCTGCATTGGCTGGTGCATTGTGGGAAGTGTGGAGTCAAGGTTCTGCCCACCAGTTTGGAATTAGGGGTAGCATCTCCAGGGAAGCTGCAGCCCATGCAGGGGAGCAAGGGTTCTTATACACCCTTAGTGCCGGCGTGAGCACAGATGGTGTCTTTACTCCCGAGGTTTTCATGTCAGTTCAGATAAACGTATCTCATGCATTAACTCAGACAGACACATGTCTAGAGGTGGGCATGAAACAAGGCCTCAGAACCGCCCCTTTGCACTGCTTCTCCAGCTCCCCCCCAAAACAGCCCCAGGCAAAGTTCAGGTGCAGATCAGAACTTCTTGGCCCACCATTGCTAGCATCACTGGAAAGAAGAGAGTTGGAAGCTGAGTTCACAGTGTGTGATATTGAGGCTAGGAGGTTGAGAGAGATGCTGAAAGAACCCCGTGCTGTGCATAGAGTTTGGGACCTTATGTTGGCAGCTGAAATCTGTAGATATTTTCAACTAGGAATGTTTTCTATTGTGTCACCTGGCAAAAATTAGTTCAGTGTGACCTGGCACCGTACACGTGTAGTGTGTTTGCCAGGTGGCCCATTAATCATACATGGCTGAAAGCAAGGACTCAACCACTGACATTATGTCAATGCCAAGGAGTTACATCAGGCGGCAGTAACGCATACAGTATAACAGTATTTGTGTGATAGCACAGCATTCTTTGCAACAAGCAAAAAATCCACCTTCATATTTTGGGTTAATGCTGTTTGGAGAAAAGGGAGTTTCTTAACAACCTATCTGGCACATTTATATTGTACCTTGGGAGGCAGCCCTTCTTTATTTTGTTACAAACTTGCTTCTTTATGAATCATTCTCCAGAAAAGCAATTGGCTGAGATTTTCAAAGCAGTACAGAGAGTTCAGTCATCCATCTTCCACTTAGATTAATAGCAGAGTCTGGCTAAATCCTCTGCACTGCTTGTTCTTTCACTTGTGAGCTCTTTGGGATAGGTGCTGTCTCTTAGTAGGTGTTTGTATGGTGCCAAACACAATGGGACCCCAATTCTGGTTGGAGTTTTTGGGCATTGATACATTACAAATAATCATGTTTTTTTTCAACACTAGTTACTGTGTTCCATTCAGCTGAGATATGCCAGCCCCTGTCTGTATGTTCCAAGACCTCAGGCCTTCTGTGGGACAGAGCTATTCTGGAGGGAACATTGAGTAGTGCACGGAAACTGGAAACCACAGCCCTGTACTTGAAGGGAGCATGGAGCCAGCCAATGCAGCCCAGACTGTGGGCTAGGCTGACTCGGGAGAGTATGTGTGGCCAGAATACTCAACAAGGCCAGCACCTCTCCTGGTCAGCCTCTGCCAGTGGGAGAGCTCAAGACATACATTAATGCCGCCCATGCAGCAGAACCCCTGTAGGAAAATGGTAGTGCAAGGGTGTGTGTGAGAATCTGCCCTGTTCATTTAATAGGTTCTGGCAAGGTCTTTATTAATTGCTGAGAATGGACACTGGGAGTGGAGAACTGGGAAATATTTCCATTATTTTTTATAAATATCATCTGCCTTCACTGTATCTGTGTGATAATACCCTGCCTGAGTGCACAGAGTTAGCTCGAAAGGGGTTGTTAAAGAAACCAGGCAGGAAAAAAACAACAAGGAGTCTGGTGGCACCTTAAAGACTAACAGATTTATTTGGGCATAAGCTTTTGTGGGTAAAAACCTCACTTCTTCGGATGCACAGAGTGAAAGTTACAGATGCAGGCATTATATACTGACACATGGAGAGCAGGGAGTTACTTCGCAAGTGGAGAACCAGGCCTGGTCTACACTACGACTTTAATTCGGATTTATCAGCTTTAATTCGAATTTACCCTGCAACCGTCCACACAACGACGCTATTTATTTCGATATAAAGGGCCCTTTAAATCGATTTCTGTACTCCACCCCGACGAGCGGAGTAGCGCCAAAATCGATTTTAACATTTCGAATTAGGGATAGTGTGGCCGCAATTCGATGGTATTGGCCTCCGGGAGCTATCCCACAGTGCACCATTGTGACCGCTCTGGACAGCAATCTAAACTCGGATGCACTGGCCAGGTAGACAGGAAAAGCCCCGCGAACATTTGAATTTCATTTCCTGTTTGCCCAGCGTGGAGAGCACAGGTGACCACAGATAGCTCATCAGCACAGGTAACCATGCAGGCCGATAATCGAAAAAGAGCACCAGCATGGACCGTACGGGAGGTACTGGATCTGATCGCTATATGGGGAGAGGATTCAGTGCTTGCAGAACTTCGTTCTAAAAGACGAAATGCCAAAACTTTTGAAAAAATCTCCAAGGGCATGATGGAGAGAGGCCACAATAGGGACTCAGATCAGTGCCGCGTGAAAGTCAAGGAGCTCAGACAAGCCTATCAAAAAACAAAGGAGGCAAACGGTCGCTCTGGGTCAGAGCTGCGGACATGCCGCTTCTACGCCGAACTGCATGCAATTCTAGGGGGGGCCGCCACGACTACCCCACCTGTGATCGTGGATTCCGGGTCGGGGATAGTCTCATCAGCTACACCTGAGGATTCTGCCGATGGGGGAGAGGAGGAGGAGGAGGATGAGCTTGCAGAGAGCACACAGCAGTCCGTTCTCCCCAACAGCCAGGATCTTTTTCTCACCCTGACTGAAGTACCCTTCCAACCCTCCCAAGCCAGTATCCAAGACCCTGACCCCATGGAAGGGACCTCAGGTGAGTTTACCTTTTAAAATATAAAACTTGTTTTAAAAGCAAACGGTTTTTAATGATTACTTTGCCCTGAGGACTTGGGATGCATTCGTGGTCAGTTCAGCTACTGGAAAAGTCTGTTAACGTGTCTGGGGATGGAGCGGAAATCCTCCAGGGACATCTCCATGAAGCTCTCCTGGAGGTACTCCAAAAGCCTTGCCACAAGGTTTCTGGGCAGTGCATCCTTATTCCGTCCTCCATGGTAGGACACTTGACCACGCCATGCTTGCAGCAAGTAATCTGGTATCATTGCCTGACAAAGCCTGGCAGCGTATGGTCCCGGTGTTTGCTGGCATTCAAGCAACATCCGTTCTTTATCTTGTTGTGTAATCCTCAGGAGAGTGATATCACTCATGGTAACCTGGTTGAAATACGGGAACTTAATTAAGGGGACAGAGGTGGACGTTCCTACTGGGCTGTTTGCCTGTTGCGGAAAATAAATCCTTCCCTGCAGTTAGCCAAGCGCAGATGGGAAATTGGCCCTGAGCTTTTCGCGTTTGGCTAGCAGGGATCTTCCCTGTTACCAGCCACGCGGTGGGGGGAGGGGTACCGTGATCATCCCAGAGAATTTATGGCGGGAGGGGGGCGGCGGCGGGGGGGGTGGTTAGTTTGGTTCCTGCAGGGATCTTCCCTGATACCAGCCACGCGGTGGGGGGAGGGGTACAGCGATCATCCCAGAGAATTCATGGCGGGAGGGGGGGATGGGGTGGTTAGTTTGTTTTCTGCTGCTGCTGAATGTTAACAGAAAAACCGCAGCACTCTACAGGCTATGCTTGGTATGTGGGAAAGGAGGGCGCAGAAGCTGTAAGACAATGGCTTACCATGGCCGCATGCAAGCCGAATTCTGTTGCCCGGACCTGTGATCTCTAGCAGCAAAGCCACAGGCACTCAGCATTAAGAGGCAAAATGCGACCTTGCACAGAAATCACATGTGCTATGTAATGTGAATAGTGTTGGTCACCGTGAAAGAGTATAAGCATTGTTCTGCAAAATGTATCTTTTTAAACAATTCTCTCTTCTTTCCCCTCCCTACAGCAGCTGCAAATTCCTCAAGCCTCCCTCCTCCATCCCGAAGGCTATCACAGATCAGGCGTCGTAAAAAGAAGACGTGAGACGAGATGTTTTCAGAAATTATGGAATCCAGCCGCAGTGACAGAGCTCATCTGAATGAGTGGAAGGAAACGGTTGCAAAGTATAGGAAAGAAGCCAGTGAACGTGAGGACAGGAGGGACCAACGTGAGGACATGAGGGACCAACGTGAGGAGAGGAGAGACGCTCGAGATGAGAGGTGGCGGCAGGAAGATCAGAGGAGGCAGGATGCAACGCTGGGGCTGCTGCGTGAGCAAACAGACATGCTTTGGCGTCTGGTGGAGCTTCAGGAACGGCTGCAGGAAAACAGACTGCCGCTACAGCCCCTGTACCCCCCTCCCCCCTCCCCATGTTCCGTATCCTCCTCACCCAGACGTGTAAGAACGCGGGGGAGGGGGGAGGCTCCGTACACCTTCCCATTCCACCCCAGTAGACAGCCCAAGCAAAAGGCTGTCATTTTTTTAACCTTTTTTTAGTGGCCTTTTCCTTCCCACCAATCCTCCTCCCAAATCCCATCCGGGTTCCCTCCCTCTTTTTCTAATCTATTAATAAAGAATAAATGATTTTTAAATGATAGTGACTTTATTTGGTTTGAAAGAAAGCTGGGGGAAGGGGCAGAGTGGGTTTCTTACAGAAAATCAGTCAATAAAGGGGGCGGGTTTTCATGAAGGAGAAACAAACAGATATTTCACACTGTAGCCTGGCCAGTCATGAAACTGGTTTTCAAAGCTTCTCTGATGCACAGCTCTTCCTGGTGTGCTCTTCTAATCGCCCTGGTGTCTGGCTGCGCGAAATCAGCAGCCAGGCGCTTTGCCTCAGCCTCCCACCCCGCCATAAAGGTCTCCCCCTTACTTTCACAGAGATTGTGGAGCACGCAGCAAGCAGAAATAACAATGGGGAGATTTCTTTGGCTGAGGTCAGAGTGAGTCAATAATGATCACCAGCGACCTTTTAAACGGCCAAATGCACATTCTACCACCATTCTGCACTTGCTTAGCCTGTAGTTAAACAGCTCCTGACTCCTGTCCAGGCTGCCTGTGTATGGCTTCATGAGCCATGGCATTAAGGGGTAGGCTGGGTCCCCAAGAATAACTATTGGCATTTCAACATCCCCAACGGTTATTTTCTGGTCCGGAAAGTAAGTCCCTTGCTGCAGCCCTTTAAACAGAGTAGTGTTCCTGAAGACGCGAGCGTCATGAACCCTTCCTGCCCAGCCCGCGTTGATGTTGGTGAAACGTCCCTTGTGATCCACAAGTGCTTGCAGCACCATTGAAAAGTACCCCTTGCGGTTTATGTACTCGGTGGCTTGGTGCTCCGGTGCCAAGATAGGGATATGGGTTCCATCTATCGCCCCACCACAGTTAGGGAATCCCATTGCAGCAAAGCCATCCACTATGACCTGCACATTTCCCAGAGTCACTAACTTTCGTAGCAGCACCTGAGTGATTGCTTTGGCTACTTGCATCACAGCAGCCCCCACAGTAGATTTGCCCACTCCAAATTGATTCCCGACTGACCGGTAGCTGTCTGGCGTTGCAAGCTTCCACAGGGCTATCGCCACGCGCTTCTCAACTGTGAGGGCTGCTCTCATCTTGGTATTCTGGCGTTTCAGGGCAGGGGACAGCAAGTCACAAAGTGCCCTTACGCATGCGAAAGTTCCACAGCCACTGGGAATCATCCCACACCTGCAACACTATGCGGTCCCACCAGTCTGTGCTTGTTTCCCTTGCCCAGAATCGGCGTTCCATGGATAGAATCTGCTCCATTAACAACATGATCTCCAAAGCACCGGGGTCCGTGGTTTCACAGAATTCTGTATCCGTGTCCATGTCCATGTCCTCATCATGCTTGTCGCTGCGCTGCCGCCGCCGCTGCCTCCTCGCCTCGTTTTTCTGGTCCTGGCTCAGCATAAACTCCACGAGAATGCGCGAGGTGTTTACAATGTTCATGACTGCTGTTTTGAGCTGAGCGGGCTCCATGCTTGCCGTGGTATGGAGTCTGCAGTGTTCACCCACCCAGGAAAAAAGGCGCGAAATGGTTGTCTGCTGTCCGTTGCTTTCATGCAGGGAGGGAGGGAGGGAGGAGGTGAGGCTGTACCCAGAACCACCTGCGACGATGTTTTTTGTCCCATCAGGCACTGGGATCTCAACCCAGAATTCCAATGGGCACGGGAGACTGCGGGAACTATGGGATAGCTATGGGATAGCTACCCACAGTGCAACGCTGCAGAAATCGACGCTAGCCCCGGTACTTGGACGCACACCGCCAAATTAATGTGCTTAGTGTGGCCGCATACATTTCGACTTTATACAACCTGTTTTCCAAATTCGAATTATATAAATTCGGATTAATCCCGTAGTGTAGACATACCCCCAGTGTTGACAGGGTCAATTCAATCAGGGTGGATGTAGTCCACCCCCAATAATAGATGAGGAGGTGTCAATTCCAGGAGAGGAAAAGCTGCTTCTATAATGAGCCAGCCACTCCCAGTCCCTATTCAAGCCCAGATTAATGGTGTTAAATTTGCAAATGAATTTTAGTTCTGCTGTTTCTCTTTGAAGTCTGTTTCTGAAGTTTTTTTGTTCAATGATAGTGACTTTTAAATCTGTAATAGAATGACCAGGGAGATTGAAGTGTTTACTTACTGGCTTATGTATGTTACCATTCCTGATGTCCGATTTGTGTCCATTTATTCTTTTGTGGAGGGACTGTCCGGTTTGGCCAGTGTACATGGCAGAGGGGCATTGCTGGCACATGATGGCATATATAACATTAGTGGATGTGCAGGTGAATGAGCCCTTGATGGTGTGGCTGATGTGGTTGGGTCCTCTGATGGTGTCGCCAGAGTAGATATGGGGACAGAGTAGGCAACGAGCTTTGCTACAGGGGTTGGTGTTTCTGTGGTGTGGTGTGTAGTTGCTGGTGAGTATTTGCTTCAGGTTGGGGGGTTGTCTGTAAGCGAGGACTGGCCTGCCTCCCAAGGTCTGTGAGAGTGAGGGATCATTTTCCAGGATAGGTTGTAGATCGTGGATAATGTGCTGGAGAGGTATTAGCTGGGGGCTGTATGTGATGGCCAGTGGTGTTCTGTTATTGTCCTTGTTGGGCCTGTCCTGTAGTAGGTGATTTCTGGGTACCCGTCTTGCTTTGTCAATCTGTTTCCTCACTTCCCCAGGTGGAAAGGTAGTAGAATGACCTAGATAAAGCAGCATCCCCATCAACACAACAGCCTAGTATATAGCCATGAAGAGGCAACTCCTCAGCCCAACCCTGGCAGCAGAGCTGTTTGCCAAGCCTGAGATACTGGGACCAAAAGACATGGATCTGTTAAAGGATTTGCTCTGCAGAGAGGACGGGCATTTGCAGGCTGCTAGAGACTGACTGGAGTCCAGGCATTGCAGCAAGCAGACTGTAACTTGGTGCCCAGGGAGAACTGAGGAGACACCAGGGCCAAGTTGGCTCTATCCTGGAGTTTGAGGGGAATGCTAAGTGTGGGGAAGAGAACACGCTTGTAGATCTATTTGTTATTTTAAATCCACATCTCTGAGCGCTGTGCTCATACTTTGTGTTGAAGAAGCTGCTCCTGTGTTAGTGCATAACATTACAGTCCACAGCTTCCCAGAATAAACTCTGGCAGGTACCAAGCCCATTGGGTCTGCTAGGTATCATGGTTGGGTGCCAGAGGCGCGCACTTGGGAGGACAGGAAGAAGGTCTCAGAAGGGCCCATGACACTGGGCATCTGTGCTTCTGGGTCATCTTTTAAGATTTAACATCGAGGATTAGGCCTTCGTCTTGTGTAAATGGACAGAGTTCCATTGATGTCAGCGGAGGTACACTGATTTACACCAGCTGAGGATCTGACCTCTAGACCAGTAGAGCTGATTTTTCTACCTGTTTTGAGCTGAAAGGCTATTTGTATGTCTGGAGCCCGGGAGTGTTGCAAGTAGAGCTGTGTGAGAACCTGTGTGACAAACCATGCCTGGGCAGGAAGATAGATTCCCGGGTCTGTTCAGTCTCCACCTTCTGTGGTCATGCAATGCAAAGGCAGGTGGCATTCACCTGTTGGCAAAGTCTGTCAGGTTTCTTTTCCTGGACAGATTTCTCTGTTCTGGACAGACAGCACGAAGTAGGGGATATGCTGAAAAGTGTGGATGAAACCAGCAAGTTTCCTGGTCAGGGTTTCATTACAAAACTGACGAGTCTCACGGGGGTTCTAAAAATAACTGTCAAAACCCAGTAGTTTCCTGAGAAGATACAGTGAAATTCACCAGTTCTGGCAAAACTTGCTGTTTTTGGCTGAATGTTGCTTTGAGTTTGTTTGAACATGAAACTGGAAGGGGGTCACAAATCCTGTGTATTGAACTGACCAGAAATTTTCTCTAAAGCTTTGTGCAAACCCAAACCAATTTGTTCATCCACCAAGGCATTTATATTGTGTTCTTCATTTCCAATCTGGCACGTGACTTTAGGCATTCTCTCATATAAAGTGCCTAGGACCAAAGAGTAGATGATTTTCTTGGGTCTTCCTTTGCTTATATAGAGTATTTAGTTACTCATGCTCTAACCGAGGGGTGGGCAAACTATGTCCCAGGGGCCGCATCCGGCCCTTCAGACGTTTTAATCCTGCCCTCAAGCTCCCCCCGGGGAGCAGTTTCCAGGGCTTGCCCTGCTCCGCGTGTGCCATGGCTCCGCATGGCTCCCAGAAGCAGCAGCATATCCCTCCTCCGGCTCCTATGCATAGAGGCAGCCAGGGGGCTCCACATGCTGCCCCCACCCCAAGCGCCGCCCCACAGCTCCCGTTGGCCGGGAACCATGGCCAATGGGAGTTGCAGGGGCGGTGCCTGTGGATGCGGCAGCGCGCAGAGCCGCCTGGCTGCACGTCCACATAGGAGCCGGGGTGGGGGGACATGCCGCTGCTTCTGGGAGCTGCTTGAGGTAAGCGCTGCCCGGAACCTGCACCCCTGACCCCCTCCTGCACCCCAACCCCCTGCCCTAGCCCTGATCTTCCTCCCACCCTCTGAACCCCTTGGTCCCAGCCCGGAGCACCCTCCAGCACCCCTAACCCTTCATCCCCAGCCCCACCCCAGAGCCCACACCCCCAGCTGGAGCCCTCACCCCCTGCCCCCTAACCCCCTGCTCCAGTCCGGAGCCCCCTCCCACACCCATAACTCCTCATTTCTGGCCCCACCCCAAAGCCCTCACCATCTCCCGCACCCCAACCCCCAGTTTTGTGAGCATTAATGGCCCGCCATACAATTTCCATACCCAGATGTGGCCCTCGGGCCAAAAAGTTTGCCCACCCCTGCTCTAACCCATAAAGCCAGACCAGGCCTATTAACTAACTTATGTCTGAGCTCTATTCTTCACCTTCTCTTTTGCGTGCCCAAGTCCATGGAAAAGTGGTGCATGTACATTTGGAGTCAGAGTCAGATCATCAGCTGGTGTAAATCAGCATTGCTCCACTGAAATCAATGGAGCTATCCTGACTTATATCAGCTGAAGAGCTGGCCTGGAGCCTGTTAGTCATCCCCTTCCAGTACTATTTATTGTTTTGCTAGAGATTAGCCCACAGCTACAAAGTCCAAATTCAGAGCTGTTTGAATCCAGGGTTTTATTTGGGGCTTGTCTTAGCTGCTGGTTACTACCATAAACAACAATCAGAAAAGGGAGGTGTTAATGGGGGATGGTTAATACCTGGATTTAAAAAAGGAATAAAGAAGTTGCATGAGTAATCTAGCAATTAGAGTTTACCACCAACAATTTTAATCCTAACTCTCTTCTTCTCTTTTACAGTTTTTTGCATTATGTTCATCATGGCATTCCACCTCCTAGCTATTGGCCGAGGCAAAGGAAATCCTACTCTGGCTAACTTAGGTGCTCTTCCAAACGTCTTTGGAGCTTGTTCACTAGCCGCTGTATCCCATGCCACCCTTCCTCATATCATTCCTCCCATACTAAACAAGGCCAACCTTGGTCTGGGAATTGCTCTTGTCTTCATAGTTGTGGGTGCTTTTTATGCACTGCTTTCATTAACAATCATGTTCACCTTTGAAAATGACAAGATTCAGGAAATTGTTCTGTTAAATTTTTTGGATTGCTCTATTGTACCCGGAGTGTTCTTCATTTACTTCTTGGGACTCTATACCACTTTTAAGGTGAGTGCCATCTTTCCCCTGAACGCAGTGGCTTTAAGAGACAACATATGGGCTATGTTCAGCTCCTTCCAATGTTCTCGCATTTGGGTTGTTGAAAGACTCTTCTTTCCGCTTTTGGCCATCATCCCACCAACTGTGATTGCAGTCGTTACTAAGAACATAATGGTGATTGTAGGAATAACTGGGTCCTATGCCGCAACCACCATCCAGTTTATCATCCCACCTCTGCTGGTTCACTATAGCCGCAGAGATACCCAAGAGAAGTTTGGCCCAAGTGTTCGTATCAAGCATGCCTCTCCATTTCAGCACAACTTTTGGATAATTCTAGCCATCATCTTTGCTGTATTTACTATCACCACGGTGACAATATTGTATATAACACATCAAAGTTAATAAAAAATACCAGTGTTAAGTAATGGAAATGCATTTTCAGTGAACCAAGTGATCAGCAATACCTTAAAAATTCATACGAAGTGCTAAAGTTAGAAACATAGCCCCTCATAATAGTGATGATTTATTATTGATTCTTACTCGGGCAGGTACTGTATGTAATCTAAATAGATTCCATGTTCATTTTACATTCTAACCTAGTTATTTTCAGGACAGTTTGCAAAGAGAATGATGTGTTGCATTAATTGTTCTTATACTTTAAAAATATTAGTAATAGCATAAAATGTGTTGTACTGAACTGGTTAGGGTGGAAGGTGAGATTAGATAGTCACCACCACTTTACTGAAATGCAGCACACTTCTATAGTGAAACATAGCAGCTGTTTGATACACCACTAAACTACACAATAGCTTGCCGCAGGAACTAAAGAAGAATGTGTCTGTGGGATGAATGCTGTTGGGAGTCTAAATATCCGAGTTCAGAAATCTTTTTGGTATGTCTTTACAGTCATGTACAATACTCACTATCGATGTTAAAATATTTACTTTGCATGACGGTCTTACCAGGTGTCTAGTTGTCACCTGGATAAAGTGAGGGCACATTCAGTGCTCATTCCCCATATCTACCTGCATGTGTGTGTTCTATGTACACACCCTTGCTTACCTCAGAGAAGCATTTTGAGGATAAGTAAGTTAATGGTTATAAAGTACTTTGAGGTACTTAGATTTATTAATGATGATACATGAGCCTCTGTCATTGTGATCTTATTACCATGCACAACTCCCACCAATACACAGACATTTTCATAATAATAATTGGATGAACAGTTTTTAACAAAGTGAGGAAGTGCCAGGCTACCCATAACATTATTATCTATCTCACTCGCTAGCTATGAATGATGTGCACCAGAAATCCACTGCAGTTTCCCATACATTGCGTAGTTCTGTACTAATGAGCGGATTTAAAATTAACAAATTTTGTGAGGTAAAAAGAGTTCTTTTGTTTTTAAAGCTCTTGAGGGAAAAATCTCTATATGACAAACAAAATTACCATCATGGTGATAAGTTAGCATAGCTGTATGCATTATACAGAGCTAAAATAAGTCTGAAATTGCTGACACCATTCAGAGTTCACTTGGCACATTATTAAAGCGAGGAATGTGTTAGTCTCAGTAAGTAAGGGAGTAATTTTTTTTCTAAGGGGTGTTGGGAAATTAATAAATGTTGCTTGTCTGTTGATGCCTGGTCACCAGTTGCAATTTCTTCATGCTGATATCAAATTAGACAAGATGGCCCTGTTGCAACAGCTGAAGGCATGAAATTATAAATCCTATGTGATTCGGAGTGCTCTGACAATACCTGTCCTCACAAGTGCATCTTCATAAGACTTGGCCTATTAGAATGCATACTTGTTGCTTTCCTTAGTGCAGATATTGTCCTCCCATGACAAGCTGATCTTCTGCACTTGCTGTTGGTTGCCCCCAGACTTTTTACTGCGTCCCAGAGTCACAGTCCTTCTGTTCCCATGTTGGACAATTTGAATTGTGAAGTATGGGATGTGTTGGTTGTGGGAAAACTTACTTGAATTAAACAATATATAAAAGTGACATTTGAAGATTGGCCACTCTACCCCTCTTGAAATTTGAAGGGTCTCTGACACAAGGCTCCAGTTTTGATACATATACAACATAAGTAGGCTTTTCCTCTAAGATAAAGTGTAGTTTGTTTAATTTCTGATAATGAATGTCTTCTATTTGGGAATTTATGTCTTTCCCACAGACAGCATGTAATTAGCATGCAATAAATTACCAAGCCAGTGGGAGTAACTAGCAAAAAGTAGTTACAAAGGAAGTTTAGTCACAAAACATTTGAAGTACAACTGGAAGTACAGAAGAGAGGATGCAGCCATATCAGCTTCTTGGCACATTTTTGTTCTAAACTGTTCTGTGAACAGGGCCAAGGGGTGTCCTCTCTGCATGATTTTGTGTGTATACAATCCTCCCTCCCACGATGGGAGGGCTGTTTACAGACCACTTCACCTTGAATGGTCCCTGTAAATCTGTGTTAACTACTCATGCTAAACAATCTGTGCAGATCTTGTATTTAACAGTGACACTTTGAGTTAGGCTATGTCTACATTAGAGACTTTACAGCGGTACAACTACCACTGCACCTGCGCCGCTGTAAGATCTCCCATGTAGCTGCTCTATGCCAATGGGAGATTGCTCCTCACTCAACATAATTAAACCACCTCCAGTGAGCGGCGGTAGCTACATTGGCGGGAGAGCGTCTCCCTCCGGCATAGCGCTGTCCACATCAGCGCTTCTGTCGGTGAAACCTATGTCTCTCAGGGGAGTGTTTTTTTTCACACCCCTCATTGACAAAAGTGGTAGTGTAGACATAGCCTTAGTTTCCCAGACCTGAAGAAGAACTCTGCATAAGCTCGAAAGTTTGTCTCTCACTGATAGAAGTTGGTCCAATAAAAGATATTACTTCACCCACCTTGTGTCTCTGACTTTGTGGGTGTCATTTTAAAGAAGGCTGGTTTGTAAATGCACCCAAATCCTTTCCCTGCCTGCCCTTGCCATTCCAGCCTGGCCTGTCCTTCAATCCCATCACTGACTTTCTATTGTTACTCCTCTGCCAAGTGGTAATAGCTGTAGGACCTTGCATGTTACTTTCCCATTGGAGGAGAAACCAGTGACATGGAGTCTGGATATATTCTCGGTGCAACTTGTTTTATTTACACATACTCCCGTGCTGGAATGGAAGCTAGGGAGTCCAATGGGCTTTGCTAGCTTAGCGCAGATGGTTTTTTTTCGTTGTATTGAACTTGGACAGTCCAAGACAATATTTGCTTCCTGCATAATTCATTTTCCATGGGATACCTTTATATTTCCTCTTGCAGTGACTGTCCTGAATCTCTGCTCCTTGCTTACAGTCCCTTAATGCAAAAATGTCTGCAGGGTCTCTTTCCAGTTTGACTCTGTCCCTGTGTGTGTTTGCTGCCCCCTACAATGTTGGTGATCTCAGCAGATTTGATACAGGTTGAATTTACAGCAAAGATATATGAAACAATGAATGGACTGATTAACAAAGAACTTAAATCTCTGTGAAGCAATCCAAACAGGCAGAGGTTTACAAGGGAGCTGTGGCAGGCCTAGAGGAGGCTTTGCTTGAAGATGGATGCATGAACAAGTGAAATGTTCTAGGTGGTGGACCAGCCTCTTGTTTTACCTGAGCATTCTTAACTGTTATGAAGGATACAACTTTGCAGTCCATCAGTGGTCACAGAATCACAGGGTTGGAAGGAACCTCAGGAGGTTATCTAGTCCAACCTGCTGCTCAAAGCAGGACTAATCCCCAAATGGCCCCCTCAAGGATTGAACTCACAACCCTGGGTTTAGCAGGCCAATGCTCAAACCACTGAGCTATCCCCCCCATGGACTCTAATTTGAGAACCACTGTCCTATATTTTTCATCTTGCGGCACCCTGTATTATGGAGAAGCACTAACTCAGACATAGTTAAGACTGACTGGAGTTTACTGTTTAACAGTAGATTTTTCTAGGGACTCTAAAATCAACATGCATGCTCAGATTGCCCTGAGCATTGGTGTGTGTCATTGGAATCTGGGGTAAGTTTAATGGTGCAAAATTGGTGTCATTTGGTCAAGGGGTTCCTGAGAATCAGTACCTTTAATAAAAGGACATGTCAGTAAAATTTTTCTGTTCTTCTAATGTTTTTGCATACATCTGAGGCCCAAATGCATCACATATCTGTCCTAAATTGATATTGCCTAGTGTGACAAAGTTCCTCCTCTATCTTGGTGGGTCCTGCGCTTATTGGCAGATTTTCTTGCCTCAGAGATTCACCATGTGGGTTGGGGAACAGCCCAGAGACCTTCCCCTCTGGGAGAACCCACAGTCCAGGTCAATTGGGAGGTTTGGGGGGAACCCAGGCCCACCCTCTACTCCCGGTTCCATCCCAGGGCCCTGCGGACTGCAACTGTCTATAGTGCCTCCTG
The DNA here is from genome assembly GCF_011386835.1 of Chrysemys picta bellii. Taxonomy (NCBI): domain Eukaryota; kingdom Metazoa; phylum Chordata; order Testudines; family Emydidae; genus Chrysemys; species Chrysemys picta. Next base: position 63,309,025 of record NC_088800.1, read on the forward strand.
TAACAGCTGCATGACAGCTACAACTCCCTGGGTTACTTCCCCATGGCCTCCTCCAAACACCTTCCTTATTCTCACCACAGGACCTTCCTCCTGGTGTCTGATAACACTTGTGCTCCTCAGTCCTCCAGCAGCACACCCTCTCACTCTCAGCTCCTTGCACCTCTTGCTCCCAGCTCCTCACACTCACACCACAAACTGAAGTGAGCTCCTTTTAAAACCCAGGTGCCCTGATTAGCCTGCCTTAATTGATTCTAGCAGCTTCTTCTTAATTGGCTCTAGGTGTCCTAATTAGCCTGCCTGCCTTAACTGGTTCTAGCAGGTTCCTGATTACTCTAGTGCAGCCCCTGCTCTGGTCACTCAGGGAACAGAAAACTACTCATCCAGTGACCAGTATATTTGCCCTCAACCAGACTCCTGTACCCCACTGGTCTGGGTCTGTCACACTAGCTACGTTTGATCTCAGCTAGTGTCTGCACCCACAACCATTTTGGGGAAGTAATATTGGGAAGGTTATTAGGGGTTGAAGTTGGTCCTACAAAGTCCCTCAATCCTGGATGATGTGCTCCAGACTGTGCCTGGTGCATGCGCCACAGGACTGCTGCTCTATGACAAAACAAGAGTGTGAAGGAACAGCTGATGTCAGCCTTAATTCTGTATTAAAGTCCTTCTGTCAATGAATGGACAGTAACATGCCTTCCTCCCTAGTTCTTAAACTGAGTCAACAGGCTTCTGGAAGGTGACAAAGATTCATCCCACTGAACGTCACAGCACTGGGGTGAGCTCATTACATCCACATCATTAGAGTGGTCTTTGTATATTTTTGGTTCAATTTTATTTTTTAGCATTGGTGGAGAACCCATACACTGTGCCCTCCTTGGTGTATTTTAGTCTGTGTCACGGTTGTCCTCCTTTCTGTAACTCTGGCTATTTTGCAGACTTGAGAGGGGTGACTTATATTATGTAGAATAAATATATAATGTCAGGTCTGACAATAACAGGATGATGTAATGGGCTGCTATTAAAAAGAGGCCTTTTTTTGCCATTTCATATTCTTGTCACTGTGTTAGAAATGTCATAAGGTTACATTTGTTTTCCCTACCATTTTCTCTTCTCGTTACTGTCTTTATCACAGGGAATAAATTAATTTTGTTGGCATGAGTTTTTGTCCTTGCTGTGACAGTGGAGAAAATGGAATGAAACTACTTGACTTTTTCACGGTATCCATGGCTCCCCCAGGACAACAGATTTGCATTTGTATAACAGATTTTACAGTGTGAGTTATGGGGCCAAAGCTTTGTTCTGTAGAGTGCAGTTGGAAGTTTCATTTATGTTCTTGTAGGAAGCAGTTGACCTTTCTAAGGATAGAAACATCAGTAGCCCATAGCAGAGAAAGGGGAAAACTGCTTTTCATCATTCCAATTATAGAAACACAGGTGTCTTATGTTAAAGTTGGCTGAGCTCCCTACAGCTGATCTGCTGTATTTTTGTCAATAGATATCAGTGTAACAATGAAGAAAAACAGCATATGCAACAGTTTATAAAGATTATTTTGACCAAAAAAAAAAAAAAAAAAGTGCAGCCACATTCTGAAGTGGCTTAAATGAAAAGAGAAGAGAAGAAAAGATTTTTGCAGAGTCAAATCAGTTGATTGAATTATTTAAGTCCCTCTTGTCAGTCTGCTTAGCTGTCCCAAAATCTGATCTATTAAGTTTGTCATACATGACCTGTGCGAAGTTTGTGTCAAAGTACTCCAGTAGTCTTCTAGGAAATGACTTGATGAAATAAAAAGCTTGCCCCAGATGTTTCTGTGAAAGCAGAGGACGTTGTTCACATTATAAATTATCTATACCACCCATACAAAAATTCAAGGCTAGTATATTTATTTCTGATGGCTTTCCAATGATGGTCCAAAACAAGATTCTCAGCTGGCATAAATCAGTATAACTCTATTGAAGTCAACAGACTGACCCTGATTTACACTAGCTGAAGATCTGTCCCTTTGTGTTCGTTTGGCAAGGATAGGTGAGAGCTGGAGGAAGAAGGAGACACAGAACTTGAAACCTCTGCAGTGTGGTCCAGTGGAAAAGGCACTGGACTGGGAGTGGAGTCTGTGCAATTTAAGCAAATCACCTCCTCTTTTTCTGCCTCATCATTTCCAGCTATAAACAGGAATAATAGTGTAAAGTGCTTGGAGATCTTTGAATTAAAAGCACTATATACGTGTGAAGTGTTGTTGTCTATTGCTAACAATATGAAAATAAATATGTAAAGAGAATGTCATGGGTAAGTCTTCTCGTACGCTCAATGTCTTCCTGTAAAGATTCAGTCAAACTCTGCAGCCTCCCTGCAGAATATTTTCAAAGCATCTTGCACTCTGTGATTTCAATGTGTTGGCTCTGAATGACTGTAACAGCAGTCACTGTCCTATAGTAAGTTTTGTGGGAGCATCTGCCAGGGACGGCAGCATGAACTCCCAGCTCTGAGTGGGCAGCTGAAGAATTCATCTCCATCTAAACTTGCCCTCTGAACTTTAAAGTTATAAAGAAATGATTTAGTGGGGCACTCCAGACAGGAATCCAAGCCTTAAAAGCTAAGCTACAGCTCAGGAGGATTCACCTCAGCTCCATGAAAGGAATGAGATGATGCCTAGGCTACCTAAAGAGGAGAAGGAAAAGACCCTCACTCTGCTTCAGAAGCTGATCTGGAAATGCTTCTAACAATGATCAAGGCAACCCTATCTAATATTCACTCCCAGCTGCTAGCTATAGGAAAGGATGGTGCTGACCTAGATGAGAGGATCAGCACAGCTGAAAGTGGAAGGAGAGAATACAGATGCAGCATTGAATCAGCAGGTCCAAACCAAGCAGCTGGAGAGAAGCATCTGAAAGAGATGCTATGGAGAATCAGGAAAGAAGGAGTCACTCAGGAATAAAGGAGTCCCTGAGAACTGCTTTAACATTTTAGAATATGGGAAGCTGTAATAGACAGGTTCTTTAATTGAACCCTGAAACCAAAATGTGATCGATCTGACAGAAACATTTCTAAAAAGAGGCTCCATTTTAGTTAGTTACTGGTGGATATTCTCAGAGATGATGGAGAACTGTACATTTGAATGATAAAGATTTTTCTTTTCTCTTGCAGGAATAGAACACACACACACACACTGACTCGATTTTCATCACATATTCTCACTTGCAATTAGCTGATGGCAGCACCACTGAAAACATCACATGGTCAGATCAGATGCCAGTCTCACTCCACCTAAGAAACGGCTTGGCTGAATCCCCATTAATTTATGGTGATTAATACAGGGTCTTGAGGGCCAAATCTGTCCATAGGACCAATTTTTATATAATGACACAAACAAAACTGATCAAGTATTTTTCAAAAATTGCCATATGAAGGGTGGAAATTACATATCTTAGTAACAGAGCAAACAAAAAGAAACATTTAGCTGATGAAGCAGAAATATTATGAGAGAGGAAATAAAAGGAGAGGCTTTTGACCTGGAAGTTGAAAGCTTTGTGGGAAAAACACAAATGAGAAGTACCCAGTGTAAATGTAAATGATTGCTTTGAGAAATATAAAATGATTTACATTTCTCAAAGAAATAAGCATTGTGTTTGGAGAGTACTATAGCAATTTGAACAAATCCAGAAGTAGATAAAACTTATAACTATGTGCAGGCTGTTAATTTCTCAGGATTTATAGATTCAGATAGAGAAACACGGGAAGTGGCTGTAATGGAAGAAGTGTAAGTGAAGCTTTCATACAGGAGAGGCACTGGTGTGTGTGTGTGCTTCCTCTGTGGTGGGCAGCTATCAGACAGCATTAGACAAGTGCTGGGGATTATCCACTCTGCCTGTTCGAAGAAAGACCCATGTATATTATTAGTATTGGATGCTGAAAAAGCCTTTGATCAAGAGTGGAATTAACTGAAGGCAGACATGGAACAATAGTGAATTGGACCTAACTTTCTTAGGTGGATAAAAGCACTATGGGCCTGATCCCAAGCCCATAGAAGTCAATGGAAAAGCTCCCAATGACTCGGCTGGGCTTTGGTTTGTGCCCTATACTGGGAACCGGTGGAGGTGAGGATTTAGTGGATGCAAATCAGAAGTGTTTGCTCTGTCTACAAGGCACTAAGCAGGCACATTCATGACCAGTTAGATACCATCATTGGCCGTGTGCACATAAATATACATGATTTGTGCTCTCACACTGGCTCTTGGGAGCATGAGTTGTGTGCCTGTTAATATACTGGCACACATGCGATTGTGCATGTTCATCCTAGAAAATCAGGCCTTACATGCCTGTTCATATTTCAGAGATATTCATTTTTTGTGAGCTATGATGAATATCTTCTGTGTTACATAGGAATGTACTATTTGGGATTTATCATTGAGTTTATGTTGATGTTTTATCATTGCGTTGTATAGACCATTGGGACATAAAAGGTTGAAGTTTGCTTTCCTAAATGTTTACATTTGGTCTTCTAGTTCAGAATGAGGAGATTGGTTGTTTTACAAAATAGGCAGTGAAGAGAGGACTGGACGACTAAGAGGATTGGTAATAGGATATAGGGTCTTTCAACTCTACTAGGCCTATCTGAATTCAGTTCAAGTCAGTAGTGACTGACAATTTCAATCTGTTATCTGTTCTATGGTTTACATGGAATGAGTTTGATGCAATACCCAGAAGACAAATTATATCACCCACCCACCACTAAGGTTAGTACTAATTGGTACCCTTATTGGCCATATCAGCAGATGACAAGGCCTGAGAACTTAAGCCCCTGTATAACTTTAAGCACCTTGTGACAGGGTGTTGGGCAGAAGGTTGCTGATTCAGCCTTCTGTCACACCAGCTCCCATTTAGCGGAATAAATTAGAGCTGGCTGGAGATAACCTGGCCCTAATTGGGGAAGCAGAGATAGCTGTCACCTAATTAGCCTGGGGCTGTATAAAAGCCGCAGGGGAAGGAAGTCAAGGGGGGAGCAGAAAGAAAGGGAAAAGGTAGAGAGTGGAAGCTGGGAGGTAGCTCTCCCCCCTCCAGATGGTGAAGGGCCAACTGTATGTGGTGAAACGGTGATGGGAAAAAGCCTGTAAATAAACTGCACCTGTGGTTACTAACCCCAGGGTCTCAGAGTGACTTTGTGGACTTAGCAAAGGCAGGAGCTAAGGAGTTCTGCTACACACTTGTGTAATTTCATTGACTGCAATAGGACCGTTCACATGCTTAAATTTATGCAGAAGCTTCAGTAACTTGCTAGATTGGGGCCTGAAGGGGGGGAGATTGAACTATCCTTTTACTTGCAGAGGTGGTTAGGGTGGGGAAGATAGCTCTGCCCATTATAATACTGCTCTGTGGGTGAACAGAATACTCCAGACACCCACCAGGACCTAGATCATCAAAGGTATTTAGGCACCTAACTCCCATTGTGATTAAGAATTTAAACCAATCTTTCACATGTACATGTATTCACAGGGAGAGGCGGGGAGGCATGTGATGTTCTGGGAGCTGTTCATGCTCCCACTAAAGTTGAGAAGAGTTTTGCCATTGACTTCAGTGAGAGCTTGAGTGTGCCCTTAAAGTGGGGAAAGGATTGTTTACAAAGCTTCATTTTTCACAATGTTTCAAATGTTTTATTTGTTCCAAAGAATCCAGTTGTGCATGATTTCCCCCCTCCCCTTAAACTAATGTGGTTAGGGATTTAATTGTCAAATCACAATAGCCTATTGTCCACTGTGTCCCCATGGTTTAATAGTAAGCTATGCATCTTGAAAGGTTCCAAGCAATGGAATAAGAGTTTCTCTTTTATTGTTAAGCTGGGTTGTCCAATGCAGGGGAAAGGTTTATGAACTCATCTATTTCAGAATCACTGTAGATAATCCATGCAATTAAAATGCCAACTCTCCGCAGTGTCTTTGGAGCTGGAGGACATTTCACTGAACCTTGGCTAGGATTTAAATAAATAACTCCTCCCCTGACCAAATCCCAACCTCAGAACTCATTAAACGTTGGTTGGTTGAAGTGCAGCATTAGCAAAAAATCTTTCTATTTTTCTGCGAAAAAAATGTACACAGCACATATTGTTATTGTATTCAGCCCAAAAAGTGGTGATTATTAATTTTGCTCTGCTAACCTATGCTGATAGTAAACAAATTCTGATTCAATTAGAAGAAAGTTGGCAATTAAAAGCCATTGGCAGGCCAAAGAAATGCACATGAGCTGAGAGAGGAATCCAGTGATAATAAACGTTGTGCTGGGAAGCTGTATAGCAATTATGCTCCAAGGGATATGAATATTGGCTGTCTCAGAATGGATGCATTGGGGGGGGGGGAGGGAGGACAAAGGGAGCAATTTCACTCCTCTCGCCCCTTGTATACCTGCACTGGAACCAGCCACAGTGTAATTGAGTGATGGCTGGGGCTCTAGCCGGGATGTCTCTCTAGGGCTCCCTGGAACTTTTCATGGCCTCAGAAGGGCGTGACCATCTGCACTATTGCTGATGGCTGGCTGGGTGGGACGGAGAGTGGATGCTGGGTCTTTTGAAAGCAGCAGTTATGTCTACTGCTAAGCAGGTCCTTCCCCAAAAAATCTCCCCCCTCCCCAGAGCTATTCTGTCATTTGCTATGCACACAGAGAACACCTGGAGCCATCTCTGCTTGGCTTCTACAGCTCGGTTCCCCGCACAATCCACTTCAAGGGCCAGCAGTCACAATCTTGTCCTAAGGGTCTAATTAAGGGATCTAATTTAGAACACTAAACTAAGGATGACCTGACAACTGAGCTAAGGCCAGAAATGTGTGCAAAAAGCTCTCCCTCGCCAGGCTGGCAGGGCATTCAGCACTTACATAATTCTCAATCTGTCACTTAAGAATTTCCTTGTCACCCCCTTTTAAAGGCTGTCAGCCGGTTCTGCGTTTGCTGTTGATGCCGTAGAATCCATCATTTGACATCCCAGAAAGCTCCTCTGCTGCATGGAGCTGCCCCATAAGGGATGACCTCCAGCCCTAAAAACATATTAGGGCAATTAGGTTCAACAATGTCTGTGAGGGAAGCGTATCTGTCACCAACACAGCACTTGCATTCAGTGAGACAGATCCACAGCTGACACAAACTGAAGTCAGGAGATCTATGCCAATTTATACCAGATAGGCCACTATTTGTTTTCTAGTTCTTCTGACTTTCTCAGAGAATAATTAGTGTCAATTCTGCCAACCCTAAGTATTTAAAAAAAAAAAAAAAAAAAAAGGTTGTCATGCCCCCAAACTCATGAGCTTGGCTTGAAAATCAGAAGATTTTAAAATAATAAATTTGGTGTTCTCTTTATTTGCCTTCTGGGGATCGAGCTTTCATGGGTCACGTTTCCAAGCATTTCTCCACCGCCATGAGGCCTAAACATTTTTTTCCCTTTGGTTTTGGGGCTGTAAGAAAAACACCAATATTGTGAGAGTTGCAACAACATTCTGACAGTTGGCAATACTTTATTTCAGAAGGTGGAGAAAGCTGCTAAGGGAGAGTCTGTTCTAGATTAGATTTTGATAAATAAGGAGGAACCGGCTGAGAATTTGAAAGTGGAAGGCATCTTGGGGGAAAGTGATCCTGAAATGATAGAGTTGATGATTCTAAGAAATAGTAGAAGGGAAAACAGCACTATAAAGATAATGGATTTCAAGAAGGCAGACGTTAGCAAACTCAGGGAGTTGGTAGTAGGATCCCATAGGAAGCAAGTCTAAGGAGAAAAACAGTTCAAAAGAGTTGGCAGTTTTTCAGAGAGACATACGTATGGGCACAAGAACAAACTATCCCACTGCACAGGGAAGATAAGAGAGAAGAGACCACCCTGCTTAACCAGGAGATCTTCAATGATCTAAAAATCAAAAAAGAGTCCTACATAAAGTGGAAACTAGGTCAAATTACAAAGTATGAATATAAACAAATAGCACAAGTATGTAGGGACAAAATTAGAAAGGCCAAGGCACAAAATGAGATCAAACTAGCTAGACATATAAAGGGTAACAAGAAAACATTCTACAAATACATTAGAAGCAAGAGGAAGACCAAGGAGAGGGTAGGCCTGTTACTGAATGAGGGGGAAAAACAATAACAGAAAATGTGGAAATGGCAGAAGTGCTAAATGATTTTTTTTTTGTTTCAGTTTTCACCAGAAAGTTTAGTAGTGATTGGACATCTAACATGAATGCCAATGAAATTGCGGTAGGATCTGAGGCTAAAGTAGGGAAAGAACAAGTTAAATATTACTTAGAAAAGTTAGATGTCTTCAAGTCATCAGGGCTTGATGAAATACATCCTAGAATACACAGGGAGCTGTCTGAGGAGATATCTGAACCACTAGTGATTATCTTTGAAAAGTCATGGAAGTTGGGAAAGATTCCAAAGGATTGGAAAAGGGCAAATATAATGCCAATCTATAAAAAGGGGGGAATAAGGACAACCCGGGGAATTACAGACCATTACAACATAACTTCAGTTCCTGGAAAGATAATGGAGCAAATAATTAAGCAATCAATTTGCAAACACCTAGAAGATAATACGGTGATAAGTGACAGCTTGGATTTGTCAAGAACAAATCATGTCAAACCAACCTGATAGCTTTCTTCGACAGGGTAACAAGCACTGTGGATAGGGGGAAGCAGTAGATGTGGTATTTCTTGATTTTAGTGATGCTTTTGATACTGTTTTGCATGACCTTCTCATAAACAAACTAGGGAAATACAACCTAGATGGAGCTATTATAAGGTGGGTGCATAACTGGTTGGAAGATTGAAAAAAATGGGTTTGTTTAGTTTGGAGAAGAGAAGACTGAGGGGGGACATATGTTTTCAAGTACATAAAAGGTTGTTACAAGGAGGAGGGAGGTAAATTGTTCTCGTTAACCTCTGAGAAACAATGAACTTAATTTGCAGCAAGGGCAGTTTAGTTTGGAGATTAGGAAAAACTTCCTAACTGTCAGGGTAGTTAAGCACTAGAATAAATTGCCTAGGGAGGTTGCAGAATCTCCATCATTGGAGATTTTTAAAAGCCGGTTAGACAAACATTCTGTCAGGGATGGTCTACAGAATACTTAGTCCTGCCATGAATGCAGGGGACTGGGCTAGAAAACCTCTTGAGGTCCCTTTCAGTGCTATGATTTTATGATTCTACCATGTGCTTAAGTTTTGGTATGTGTTTAAAAATAAACATGCTGAATTGCTTTCCTGAATTGGGGCACTGGGGGCTGATTCTCCACTCTGTGACACCAATTCTTGAGGTGTAACTCCTCAATGGTATGAAATTCACAGTGCCAAGGGCCCAAATAGCGTACTGGTGGAAGTAGGCACAATGCAACTGTCTTAAAGGGGAGGTGCTACGTTACCTCAGCAGTGACTCTGGCCCCAGCAATGTATACACATGAGTACCTATTTAAAGCCTAGTCCTAGCAAGATCTCAAATACAAATCACACACAAATGTCCCTCTGCACTTCGTCTCTCAGTTCTGAGGCCCAGCGGGAAGTTCATAATCCCCTTAGCTGCTTATCAGAAATGATTTCTGTTCGCTTCGAGTCTTCCCTCATCAGCCAGCATACTGCACCTTGCCTGACTTACCTTATCTTAATTTAATAACCTCCAAGGAGAATGGAATTATCCCATTTGGCTGAGCCCAGGAGCCTGGAAGTTTAAAAAAGAAGACGACGACTTTGAATAAATCATAAAATGCATTGAAAATTTAAAAGAAAATGCAATTGTTATTTCTTGGTGCCAGCCAGCCAGCTGCTTTCAGGAGTGTTATTGGCAATGGTCATGTGAGAGCCCAATATCAAAGTCTTAAGTAACACGTTATGCTGTTTTATATTCTTTATCATAAGAGAAATTGTTTAATTTATTATTTACTGTAAGTCACTGCAGAGAATACAGACGCTGGCCTCACACCTGCGTGTGTGATGAACATTAAACATGTGTGTGGGATTCAATGGGTCTACTCATGTGCATAATGTTACATGCAGGCAGACAGAGATTAAGGGACTCCTGAGTCTGCAAAGATTTAGGCCCATGTTAATGCCACTGGCTTTCATGGGACTGTGCACTTGCATAGTAACAAACCATCCGGATGTGCAGAAAGAATAGCAAATATAGCAGGCGACCAGCTTGGTTTAACAGTGAAATCTTCGGTGAGCTTAAACTCAAAAAGGAAGCTTAGAAGAAGTGGAAATTTGAACAGATGACTAGGGAGGAGTATAAAAAAATTGCTAGAGCATGCAGGGGTGTAATCAGGAAGGCCAAAGCACAATTCTAGTTGCAGCTAGCAAGGGATGTGAAGGGTAACAAAAAGGGTTTCTATAGGTATGTTAGCATCAAGAAGGTCAGGGAAAGTGTGGGACCCTTACTGAATGGGGGAGGCAACACAGTGACAGATGATGTGGAAAAAGCTGAAGTACTCAATGCTTTTTTTGCCTCGGTCTTGATAGACCAGATCAGCTCCCAGACTGCTGCACTGGGCAACATGGTATGGGGAGGAAGTGAGCAGCCTTCAGTGGTGAAAGAATAGGTTAAGGACTATTTAGAAAAGCTGGACATGCACAAGTCCATGGGTCCAGGTCTAATGCATCCAAGGGTGCTGAGGGAGTTGGCTGATGTGATTGCAGAGCCATTGGCCATTATCTTTGAAAATTCATGGTGATTGAGGAAGAACTACGGGGAACTACAGACCAGTCAGCCTCACTTCAGTTCCCGGCGAAATCATGGAGCAGATCCTCAAGGAATCCATTTTGAAGCACTTGGAGGAGCAGAAGGTGATCAGGAACAATCAACATGGGTTCACCAAGGGCAAGTGATGTCTGACCAACCTGATTGCCTTCTATGATGAGATAACTGGCTCTGTGGATATGGGGAAAGTGGTGGATATGATATATCTTGACTTTAGCAAAGCTTATGATACAGTCTCCCACAGTATTCTTGCCAGCAAGCTAAAGAAGTATGGATTGGATGAATGGACTATAAGATGGATAGAAAGCTGGCTAGATTGTCGAGCTCAATGGGTAGTGATCAATGGCTCGATGTCTAGTTGGCAGCCGGTTTCAAGTGGAGTGCCCCAGGGGTTGGTCCTGGGGCCAGTTTTGTTCAACAACTTTATTAATGATCTGGATGATGGGATGAATTGCACCCTCAGCAAGTTCACAGATGACACTAAGCTGGGGGGAGAGGTAGATATGCTGGAGGGTAGGGATAGGGTCCAGAGTGACCTAGACAATTGGAGGATTGGGCCAAAATAAATCTGATGAGGTTCAACAGGGACAAGTGCAGAGTCCTGCTCTTAGGAAGGAAGAATCCCATGCACGGCTACAGGCTGGGGACCGACTGGCTAAGCAGCAGTTCTGTGGAAAAGGACTTGGGGATTACAGTGGACAAGAAGCTGGATATGAGTCAGCAGTGTGCCCTTGTTGTCAAGAAGACTAACGGCACATTCAGCTGCATTAGTAGGAGCATTGCCGGCAGATCGAGGGCGGGGCCGGCGCCAGGCACCAGCGCAGCAAGCAGCTTCTTGGGGCGGCCAAGGGCAAAGGGGCGGCATGTCCGGCTCTTTGGCGGCAATTCGGCAACGGGTCCCTCAGTCCCTCTCGGAGGGAAGGACCTGCCGCCGAGATGCCGCCGAAGAAGAAAGCGGCATGATCGTGGCTTTTTTTACCCCGCCGCTTGGGGCGGCAAAAACCCTGGAGCTGGCCCTGATCAAGGGAAGTGATTATTCCCCTCTATTCGGCACTGGTGAGGCCACACCTGGAGTATTGTGTCCAGTTTTAGTCCCCGCACTACAGAAGGGATGTGGACAAATTGGAGGGAGTCCAGCAGAGGGCAATGAAAATGATTAGGGGGCTGGGGCACATGACTTATGAGGAGAGGCTGAGGGGAACTGGGGCAATTTAGTCTGCAGAAGAGAAGAGTGAGGGGGGCGAACAGCAGAGGCTAACAGCAGGAGTTTGCCTGGGAGCTGTCCAAGAGGAGGTACGCTAAGTGCTGCATTAGGGGGGCTGTGTTGGTGAGTATCTGAGTGCCTGCTGCTGGGACAGTTGGTCAGTTTGACCGTGTGCTTGATTGCTTGCTTGTTTGTTTGAAAAGTGTGAATTGGGAGTGCTTTGTTCCAGGTGGGCCTTGAGTGGGCCTGACTGGTATATAAGGGCAGTCAGCAGCGAACCAGCTGAGCGGCGAACAGCAGAGGCTAACAGCAGGAGTTTGCCTGGGAGCTGTCCAAGAGGAGGTACGCTAAGTGCTGCATTAGGGGGGCTGTGTTGGTGAGTATCTGAGTGCCTGCTGCTGGGACAGTTGGTCAGTTTGACCGTGTGCTTGATTGCTTGCTTGTTTGTTTGAAAAGTGTGAATTGGGAGTGCTTTGTTCCAGGTGGGCCTTGAGTGGGCCTGACTGGTATATAAGGGCAGTCAGCAGCGAACCAGCTGAGCGGCGAACAGCAGAGGCTAACAGCAGGAGTTTGCCTGGGAGCTGTCCAAGAGGAGGTACGCTAAGTGCTGCATTAGGGGGGCTGTGTTGGTGAGTATCTGAGTGCCTGCTGCTGGGACAGTTGGTCAGTTTGACCGTGTGCTTGATTGCTTGCTTGTTTGTTTGAAAAGTGTGAATTGGGAGTGCTTTGTTCCAGGTGGGCCTTGAGTGGGCCTGACTGGTATATAAGGGCAGTCAGCAGCGAACCAGCTGAGCGGCGAACAGCAGGAGTTTGCCTGGGAGTTCGCGTGGGGAGAGCGCACTGAGGCTTTCATCTGCAGGTTTCTCCGAGTAGTTCCTGCAACAGTTGAGGAAGCTCCTAAGAGGACGGTGATATGGAAGGTGAGCGATCAGCTGTTGTAACCTGCACAGGTTGTGCCATGTTTGTCTTTCTTCCGCAGGACAGAAGTGACTTTGTCTGTACAAAGTGCAAGCTGGTCTCCATATTGGAGGAGAAGGTTCGAGGGCTGGAGAAACAAGTATCGACTCTGCGTTGCATAAGGGAAAATGAAGATTTCCTGGACAGACGTCAGGAGATGCTTCTACGGCCACAATGTTCTGAAGATTCAGAGCAGGCGCAGCAGGGACAGAAGGATTGTGAGGAGGTTTGGCAGCATGTGACCTCCAGAAGAAGAAAGAGGAGCGTCCATGCACCAGCAATGGAGATACAGGTGAGTAATCGTTTCCATGTTCTCTCTACAGGTGCTAATGCGGAGAGTGGACTAGATGGCCCATCTGAGGGAAGGGAGCAGAAGGAGACTCCACCGATTGGAAGGCAAAAGATGCACTGTCCTAGGGATGCGGGTTCCACGACCACCACTCCCAAGAGGAGGAGGAGGGTGGTGGTGGTCGGGGACTCCCTCCTCAGGGGGACTGAGTCATCTATCTGCCGCCCTGACCGGGAAAACCGAGAGGTCTGCTGCTTGCCAGGAGCTAGGATACACGATGTGACGGAGAGACTGCCGAGACTCATCAAGCCCTCGGATCGCTACCCCTTCCTGCTTCTCCACGTGGGCACCAATGATACTGCCAAGAATGACCTTGAGCGGATCACTGCAGACTACGTGGCTCTGGGAAGAAGGATAAAGGAGTTTGAGGCGCAAGTGGTGTTCTCGTCCATCCTCCCTGTGCAAGGAAAAGGCCGGGGTAGAGACCGTCGAATCGTGGAAGTCAACGAATGGCTACGCAGGTGGTGTCGGAGAGAAGGCTTTGGATTCTTCGACCATGGGATGGTGTTCCAAGAAGAAGGAGTGCTAGGCAGAGACGGGCTCCACCTAACGAAGAGAGGGAAGAGCATCTTCGCCAGCAGGCTGGCTAACCTAGTGAGGAGGGCTTTAAACTAGGTTCACCGGGGGAAGGAGACCAAAGCCCTGAGGTAAGTGGGGAAATGGGATCCTGGGAGGAAGCATAAGCAGGAGAGCGCAAGAGGGGAGGACTCCTGTCTCATGCTGAGAAAGAGGGACGATCATTGAGTTATCTTAAGTGCCTATACACAAATGCAAGAAGCCTGGGAAACAAGCAGGGAGAACTGGAAGTCCTGGCACGGTCAGGGAACTATGATGTGATTGGAATAACAGAGACTTGGTGGGATAACTCACATGACTGGAGTACTGTCATGGATGGATATAAACTGTTCAGGAAGGACAGGCAGGGCAGAAAAGGTGGGGGAGTTGCACTGTATGTAAGAGAGGAGTATGACTGCTCAGAGCTCCGGTATGATACTGCAGAAAAACCTGAGTGTCTCTGGATAAAGTTGAGAAGTGGGAGCAACAAGGGTGATGTCGTGGTTGGAGTCTGCTATAGACCACCAGACCAGGGGGATGAGGTGGACGAGGCTTTCTTCTGGCAACTAGCAGAAGTTGCTAGATCGCAGGCTCTGGTTCTCATGGGAGACTTTAATCACCCTGATATCTGCTGGGAGAGCAATACAGCGGTGCACAGGCAATCCAGGAAATTTTTGGAAAGCGTAGGGGACAATTTCCTGGTGCAAGTGCTGGAGGAACCAACTAGGGGCAAAGCTTTTCTTGACCTGCTGCTCACAAACAGGGAAGAACTAGTAGGGGAAGCAAAAGTGGATGGGAACCTGGGAGGCAGTGACCATGAGATGGTCGAGTTCAGGATCCTGACACAAGGAAGAAAGGAGAGCAGCAGAATATGGACCCTGGACTTCAGAAAAGCAGACTTTGACTCCCTCAGGGAACAGATGGGCAGGATCCCCTGGGAGAATAACATGAAGGGCAAAGGGGTCCAGGAGAGCTGGCTGTATTTTAAAGAATCCTTATTGAGGTTGCAGGAACAAACCATCCCGATGTGTAGAAAGAATAGTAAATATGGCAGGCGACCAGCTTGGCTAAACAGTGAAATCCTTGCTGATCTTAAACGCAAAAAAGAGGCTTATAAGAAGTGGAAGATTGGACAAATGACCAGGGAGGAGTATAAAAATATTGCTCAGGCGTGCAGGAGTGAAATCAGGAAGGCCAAATCACACTTGGAGTTGCAGTTAGCAAGAGATGTTAAGAGTAACAAGAAGGGTTTCTTCAGGTATGTTAGCAACAAGAAGAAAATCAAGGAAAGTGTGGGCCCCTTACTGAATGAGGGAGGCAACCTAGTGACCGAGGATGTGGAAAAAGCTAATGTACTCAATGATTTTTTTGCCTCTGTCTTCACGCACAAGGTCAGCTCCCAGATTGCTGCACTGGGCAGTACAGCATGGGGAGAAGGTGACCAGCCCTCTGTGGAGAAAGAAGTGGTTCGGGACTATTTAGAAAAACTGGACGTGCACAAGTCCATGGGGCCGGATGCGCTGCATCCGAGGGTGCTAAAGGAGTTGGCGGGTGAGATTGCAGAGCCATTAGCCATTATTTTTGAAAACTCATGGCGATCGGGGGAGGTCCCAGATGACTGGAAAAAGGCTAATGTAGTGCCCATCTTTAAAAAAGGGAAGAAGGAGGATCCGGGGAACTACAGGCCAGTCAGCCTCACCTCAGTCCCTGGAAAAATTATGGAGCAGGTCCTCAAGGAATCAATTATGAAACATTTAGAGGAAAGGAAAGTGATCAGGAACAGTCAGCATGGATTCACGAAGGGGAAGTCGTGCCTGACTAACTTAATTGCCTTCTATGAGGAGATAACTGGCTCTGTGGATGAGGGGAAAGCAGTGGATGTGTTATTTCTTGACTTTAGCAAAGCTTTTGATACTGTCTCCCACAGTATTCTTGCCACCAAGTTAAAGAAGTATGGGCTGGATGAATGGACTGTAAGGTGGATAGAAAGCTGGCTAGATCGTCGGGCTCAACGGGTAGTGATCAATGGCTCCATGTCTAGTTGGCAGCCGGTTTCAAGTGGAGTGCCCCAAGGGTCGGTCCTGGGGCCGGTTTTGTTTAATATCTTTATTAATGATCTGGAGGATGGTGTGGACTGCACTCTCAGCAAGTTTGCAGATGACACTAAACTAGGAGGCGTGGTAGATACACTAGATGGTAGGGATCGGATACAGAGGGACCTAGACAAATTAGAGGATTGGGCAGAAAAAAACCTGATGAGGTTCAACAAGGACAAGTGCAGAGTCCTGCACTTAGGACTGAAGAATCCCATGCACTGCTACAGACTAGGGACCGAATGGCTAGGTAGCAGTTCTGCTGAAAAGGACCTAGGGGTCACAGTGGACGAGAAGCTGGATATAAGTCAACAGTGTGCTCTTGTTGCCAAGAAGGCTAACGGCATTTTGGGCTGTATAAGTAGGGGCATTGCCAGCAGATCGAGGAACGTGATCGTTCCCCTTTATTCGACATTGGTGAGGCCTCATCTGGAATACTGTGTCCAGTTTTGGGCCCCACACTACAAGAAGGATGTGGAAAAATTGGAAAGAGTCCAGCGGAGGGCAACAAAAATGATTAGGGGTCTGGAGCATATGACTTATGAGGAGAGGCTGAGAGAACTGGGATTGTTTAGTCTCCAGAAGAGAAGAATGAGGGGGGATTTGATAGCAGCCTTCAACTACCTGAAGGGGGGTTCCAAAGAGGATGGAGCTCGGCTGTTCTCAGTGGTGGCAGATGACAGAACAAGGAGCAATGGTCTCAAGTTGCGGTGGGGGAAGTCCAGGTTGGATATCAGGAAAAACTATTTCACTAGGAGGGTGGTGAAACACTGGAATGCGTTACCTAGGGAGGTGGTGGAGTCTCCTTCCTTGGAGGTTTTTAAGGCCCGGCTTGACAAAGCCCTGGCTGGGATGATTTAGCTGGGAATTGGTCCTGCTTTGAGCAGGGGGTTGGACTAGATGACCTCTTGAGGTCCCTTCCAACTCTGATATTCTATGATTCTATGATTCTATGATTTGATAGCAGCCTTCAACTACCTGAAGGGGGGTTCCAAAGAGGATGGAGCTCGGCTGTTCTCAGTAGTGGCAAATGAAAGAACAAAAAGCAATGGTTTCAAGTTGCGGTGGGGGAGGTCTAGGTTGGATATTAAGAAACACTATTTCACTAGGAGAGTGGTGAAGCACTGGAATGGATTACCTATGGAGGTGGTGGAATCTCCATCCTTAGAGGTTTTTAAGGCCCAGCTTGACAAAGACCTGGCTGGGATGATTTAGTTGGTGTTGGTCCTGCTTTAAGCAGGGGATTGGATTAGATGACTTCCTGAGGTCTCTTCCAACCCTAATATATTCTATGTACATAAGTATTTGCAGTAGTGGGGCCTTAATGTTGAATGCCATTACCCTCATGGTATTTTCCTTCTTTATGTAGGCCCTGATCCAGGACAGAACTGAAGCTCATGCTTCAACCCCATTCACTGTAACAAAACTTAAAGGTAAGCCATGTGATCAAGAGGCATCCCTCTCACAGAGATGAACAAACCACAGCATGGTTTTGCCACTGTGGAATGTAGGCTTAATTTGCTGCTATTGTTGCATGTTCTTAATTTGAAAATTGTGATCGCAGGTCATGGGGCTTCCGGTTCATTCCAACCCTGATTGAATCTCACTGATTATACAGAGGCATGCAATTTATTAATTAAGAGTAGATGGTGAGCTCCCCTCATATTTTGATTAACCCTAATAGCCTTCACAGCATGATTTGCGAAGAACTGAAGACACCATTACAACTTTTTATAAAATAATTTGAAAAGCTATTAAGCGCATCCCTTGAAACCCTTTCACTTATTAGATGGCTAATCTGCATGAGTAACTGCTTGGCAGCTGAACATGAGCCACCATGGAAAACATTCTGCTGCTGATTTTGTGAAATTACTTTTAATCATGCTTGAGAAGGCAGATGGTCTTTCAGGCTTTAACCAGATTTGTTTTCAGGAAGAGAAGACGTGAAGGACAAGGGGCCTCTCCCTCTTTATAAACCCTTGAGCTCAGTGAGACACAGGGCCAGATGCAAACCTAGGACTTCCCGCAGCTGATGCCAAGAGGCAGAGGTGCTGGATAATCGGAAGAGAGAAAGAGGGTGTAACACTGAAGGTGGGAGTACAAATGAAGGCTTTGTGTTTCAGTGGTGCTGAGCCCTTACAGTTTCGATCAAAGTCCCTGGGAGTGTGCAACACCTCCAAAAAGCTATCCCTTTAATGGCTAGATTATGGGGGTTTCTATCACATCCCATGCTGGAGAAGGAGGACCTTTCCCCCCTCCCCTTCGCCCCGCAACACATAGGCTACTTGTTCACTTATTCCCTCCCTGGAGTATGTGGGGGGAGCCTTGAGTACACGCTCCTCTCACTGGGCCTGTGCAGTGGAGACTGAAATGTTCTGCAGGTATTGGTTAACAGTAACTTAGTGTCTATTGGGAGCAAGGAGGAATTGTCACTCAGAGGAGTGTCTTGGAAGCAGAGTGGCTCCCGACTTTTCTCCTGCATTGGTGGTGCAGCATGTGCATCCCTTCTTGCTCAGACTGCGCCTAAAGTCAAAATCTAGCTTTAAACTCTAACCCTCTGGACAGCAAGTAGTTGCCCAGTCACGCCACTAGTACCTGCCACTAAAGCTTCAGACAGTGAGATCTGCTGAAGAAAACGGGCAGGGAAAAGAGGAGAGCAATGGAGTCCTGCATTGCCCTTCTGTGTCTCCCTGTTATCTTTGCCTTTTTCTCTGGAACAGAAAGATACGGTTATGTGGCGTATATATCTGTTATAAGGAAATGTGAATCCATGAGGCCTGAGTGATTTGGAAACATGTGGGCTATTGCAAGTAAAATCCCACCCTCCAGTAAACTTATAGTTCAACGCTTGTTCTTTTCGACTCCTTCTCAGGGCACAGACTACAGAGTCTTCATCTGCTATTATAGTTGGAGGCTCACCAGCTTTTTTGCAGAATAAATGGTGATATGTATTGCTCTCTCCTAATGGCAGAAGAAGCATGAGCTTCCGGCATATCTGCTGCCGGTTGCGGCCAGTTGAGTCCTGGCCATTAACCTGCAGTGACAAAAAGTCTGGAGTCCTTCCAAACCCCAAACTTCTTTTGTCAAAGAAGTTCCCACACCCCTGCCTTTGTCTGGCTTTTTGTTAGGGACTCAGTCCCCCCCAGGACACACTCAGGAAGTGTTTATCTCCTTGAGTCCCAAATATTTACAGTGCACTTTGATCATTAAAACTTATTGTGATGTTCCCCAACATATGGCAAAAAAAAAAAAAAAAGACAAATCTTCATAGCCATATCTGAAAATGACCGACCATTGCACAAACCCTCGCCTGCATATCAGGGCACAATGGATCTTGTTTGTTGAAGAGATTCCACTGAAATATTATAGAAACGAAGGGCCTGATTCATTTTGCATACACCTGTTTACATTGACTCCATTGACTTCAATACAATTATTCACAATTTCCACCAGTGAGAGGGAACTCTGGCTATTCATCCTTAGTCAGGGACTCAGCAACTGGAAAAGCTTATGCTAAATTTCCCAAGCTGTCCCTGGCCAGATGGGAAACTCTACTCTGTTGTGGTTTTCAATATTAATAGAAATACAGAAGATGTACTCAGAGACAATGCTACAGGAGAGGAGGAGAGGTACTCTCCTAGGCTAGGAGGTTGCAGATAGCTTTGAAAGTTATCTGTTTCTACAAATGACTACAAGTAGCCTCGTAACAGGTGATGAATGAGGAACACTCAGGGTGTTTGCTTGCCTTCTCGCTGGGCTGGAGTGAGTCTTAACTGTCCCTGCCTGGCTGCCTAGCAGAAAAGGTACTGGGAGTGAAGCAGAGCTGGGGAAAGGCCCTTGCCTTGCTTATACTGCAGTCTGCCCCAGGAAGTGGGGCTAGATGGTGACTGGCAGTAGCCCAGACTGAGGCGAGGTGGGGTTAGTGGGTGGGGGTTCCCCTGGGTGGGGAGACCCAGAACCCAGGAGTGTGGGAGTACTGCCAGGTGGGGCAGCAATCCAGAGAAAGGGGCACCGGGGTCCAGGAGGGACACGGGGGCCCAACGGTCCCGGCTGACACAGGGTGTTCCAGAAGGCTGGTGAGCTAATTCCCATGGACGACCAGCAGGAGGCGCCGCAGGGGTGAGTCCTGCACCGTTACAAATGGAAAGCAAAAAAACCCTAGCCCTTGCAGTGTGTCCTAGTGATTAGTAGTGACAAATCAACCTACACCTCATGACCTACACCTCAAGAAGTGAAATGATTTTCCCAGGGTCTCAAAACACTTCAACAACAGAGCCAGGAGTAGAACCTACGTATCTTAACACCCAGTCTAATGCCCTATCTATCAGACAGTACTACTGCTCAATAGCAGCTGCAGTTCAGGCCCATTTTGACTGTGGGCATGTGCAGTAGTTAGGTTATTTGAAAATTTTGATTTTTCAGTACAGTGCCTAACCTTTCCTTTGGTCTGAGAAGGCACGTGATTTGCACGGGATCCTTAGTACAATCCCTTAACTAGAACACCTATATGTTGTCAAATTACTGTGATTAATCTTCTCTGTGTGGGTAGCCAATAAATCAAGAAGCTGTAAACATTCATCTATAGAGACAAGATCTATAACACTAGTTTAATTATTTTACTCATAAGATAAAACGTTTTAAAAAGGAGACAAGGCTTCCAGCTGCCTAGAGAAAACTGAAATCCAGGATCTCAACATGCTTCAGAACATCCCCAGGGAGCCTAGTGATCAAACCTTTAAAGCAGAGTTGAGTTAGGATTTTCAAGGGGACCTAAAGGAGTTAGACACCCAAATCCCACTAAAAGTCAGTATAACTGACTAACTGCCCTAAGCGCCTTTGGAAATCTCGGCCTCAATTAGCAAGATGTTAAAAACACCAGAAGTCCCTGCAACATTTTCTACACCAGGGCCACCATCACTCCTGTTTTTTTGTGCTATTTGACCAGCTGTCCCACCACAAGTAGCATGAGTGTGCCCAAGCCACTGTGAAAAGGGCTTAACCAATCAGTTACACTGAGATTTACACCATAGTCTACACCACTTTCGAAACTGGTTTAACTCTGCCCATGTTTTGAGTGACGTCCTCCAAAGCCCTGGTTATTTGGAAATCAGTTTACTGAAGAGCAGTCAAATTGCATTCACCCCCTGGATAACTCTTCAGGCCTGGCAGGTGCTTGGAAAAATAAATGAGTGTAACAGCATAATAACATAGTGCTGCTGGAGTTGCAGCATGTGAGTCAAAGGAGGTTATGAAACCATACAACTCTGCTTTAAGACCTCCCTGAGAATTCTGTTGTCATTTGGAGCACCACGGGAGATAAAATATATTGCTGTATTTAAAGACGTACTGGGAGTAGAGATAATATCTGCCTCATGAATAAAAGCTATGATGAGGACACTCTCCAAGTGGGGAGATAAGCTAACAGAATAAAAAGCGCTGATTAATATAGAAAGAATTAGGACAAAGCTTTAAGTGAATCGTGTATTATTGTAACTGCTACACAAAGCTACAAACTCTGAGGGGGACGTGTTTAAATGAAAGAGAAAGCAACATCCGGAAGCACTTTGGACGCTGTCAGAGTACTGAAGGTGTGGACTAGCTGGCCAGACAAGGGTATTAAAGACACAGTAATATGGGGGTTATACAATTGGTACTGTAAGACAAACATGCTGGTGTGAGGGACAATGATGCTTCATCTTCATTCCCCATCAATGGCTCACCAACGTTAAAAACTCCTTAATACGTTTTATTCCTTGTACAGCGAGTACTCTGAGTAGGCAAACTGGTTCTGATCAGTAAGGATCAATGTATTATTTGTATTACAGCAGCACACAAAGGCCTGTTGTGCTAGGCACTGTACAAACACACAGTGAGAGAGAGTGCCTGCCCCAAATAGCTAACAGTCTAAATAGACAAGAGAGAAGGAGGTGATAGAGGCAGAGAGAGGTAAAGTGACTGGCTCAAGGTCACCCAGCAGGGCAGCAGACGAGCCCAGGATAGAATCAAGGTCTGCTGAGTCCCAGGCTAATGCTCTATCCACTGAACCCTTCTGCCACCACTCCAAAATGCACAACTTTTTTGATGTTTCCCACCATTCCACAGCTTGCACTTCCTAGTTCTCTCGAGGCCCAGAAACAGGCATGCTGCCATACTACTAGCGAGGTTCCTCTTGTAGTCGTCGTGTTCTGGCAAGAAACAAGAGCCATGAGAAAACAGAGACAGGCGTGAACCACAGTTGATCTCTGAACTCCAGATTCGAGATCATGACTTTGACTGAAAGTGCACATCCCAAAAGTGGGAGTTTAACTCAAGATCCAGATCTGAATTTTCCCAAAGTTTGAGGTGTTCAGATTTGGTGTTCCCAGCTGATTACTATAGAGAGAGGGCTGAGTTTGAACTTGAATATGAAACCGGGTTCAGATCTGGAGTTTAGCTTCTGGCCTATCACAGCTGTTTCCAAGTGATTTCTAGTCCAGTCTCAAAAAGCTTGTGTAAGTACCCAGACTTCTGAGTGCTTGTACAAAACAAACAACAAAGACACCTACAAATCATTTGAAGTTCACCCAGCATTAATTGATAATCTCAGACCAACAGGAAGATTAATTTGTATCAAAGCTAAATCCTACCTGTCCTTTCAGGCTATCTTGAGTCAAGGTACAAAAAGATACTATTCCAAATGCAAAGCATGATAGAAAAATCAATTGTAATTATACAGCCTTAGATATACTCTTCCATTGGGGCCCAGTCATCATTATTGGAGGATTGCTTATGCTAATGCAAGCTGGTGGAAAATTACACCCATATAGGTCTAATGGAAGAGATGTAATGCATTGGGATGAACAGGTGCCCTGACTTGGGAAATGAAATGTTGTGGTGATGATTCCTTTAGGAAAAGGTACGGCATTTGTGGTTCATGATTTGGAAAACTTTTGTTGAATAATTGAAGTAAGAGTCAGGTCTTTGGCACAGCTCTCAGCCCAAGGAACTGGGCTGGTTACAGTGGAGAAGAAGGGTGTGTGGCATCCTTATCGCAAGCGTATGGACTGGCTCTGTGGTAGCCCTGACCAATCCTAAAATGGTCCCACTGCAGAGGAGAGGACTGGAAGATCTGCACAATGGAAAATCCCCTGATCTTGCTCCCACATCTCCCCAGGTTGCCCAGCCCCTCTCTCCACGCAAGTGTAATGAAGGGACTCCCAATTAAGTTAAATGCTCGTCAGTGAAATGCCCACTGCAACCTGGGGTTGGATTCAAGGGGCCATGCAGACAAACCACACACCAGTTCTGCTGCCAGGAGGACTTGTGCAGCTCTGGAGACAGACATTTAGCCATTTCAGAGCTAGATTTTCAAAAGAGCTCAGCAGCCATTTAGGCACCAGAATAAGTGGCCAGATTTCTGAAGATCTCAGCATCCCTAGCTGAGCATTTTGAAAACCTGGCTCTACGTGATAAATAGATGCAAATAATTTCCGTCTGAGATTAGCTTGTATCAGATGGTGGTCCAAGCCACTTTATTTCGTAATGTGAGCGCAGCATCATGCTGTTGAGATTTAGGGGTGGGCAAGTTGTTTGGCTGAGTGTGTGACTCGTGTATGCTCCACTTTTCTCAAGAAATTACTGGGTTTTCTTTATTTCAATTTAAGTTACGATTGGACAAATAGATAAGAGGGGGAAAAATCTGAAGTTACAGCCACTGTCTAGGTGTGAAAATACCTTACAGCCTCAGCTGGGTGGATAAAGTAGTCAGCACCTTCACCCAAAGACATATAGGTGCTGTCATATGGTAGGATGGCAAGCCACTGTGGAACCCATCCAGCTCCCATTGTAAATGGAAAGACTCCCACTTGCTTTCAATGGGAGCAAGGAAGACAGCAGTGCTGAGACTTGCCTATGGGAGGAAAGCATAAACGGAAAGTAAGAAGTTGAAACTGGCCATATGAATTGTGGGAACTGGGCAGTTTGGACTCAGGGCTGGGACTCTGGGGGCTAGGAGTAGCAGACTATCAGCATTTGGCGGGGAGAGTTCAGTATTGGTGCCTGATGGAAGCACTGGGTATATGGACTGTTAGTGAGAAGTTCAGACCGAGCACAGGGGGTTGGGACCTGGAAGGGTATCACCTGTTCGGTTGGAGAGAAGACCCTGATGCTGTGGGTTAGGGGAGTGGAGACTGGAGCCCTGGCATACATTTCATAACATTAACCAATCCTTCAAATGGCTTCCCCAGCCGCACCAAACAGTTTGCAGGTGCATTCTCTCTGTGAGCTCAAAACTCCCATGTGCACCAAAGAAGCACTGCACGTGCTAACTTTGCTCTTGCAGTGAAGGTGGCCATTTGGAAACTGGAGCCCCAACCAGTAATAAGAACGAATACATTTCACGTTGATAGGCAGTCCTTGAAGTGGTGGAAAGGAACGTTGCTTGCCCAAGCAATGCCTCAGCACGGTGATGCTGCTCACTGCGCTTCCGTACTTGAACAGGGAAGCAAACAAGCTTTGACAGCTCAGGCAAGGCAAGTGGCAGCAAAATAATATGTCTCCTAAACAGACAAAGACAGATTTGATCTGCAAGCTGATGACATTGCCAGGTTTGCAAAGAAGTATTAGCAATGAAGATGGGTTACAAGTGTGTTTAAAACCTTGAAGGCATCCCCAGTTTCAATGCAGTGACATGCATTTACATCAGCAGATGCTTCTCCATTGTAGCTTTGTGGTAACAAAGTCAGTTAACACTTTCACTGTTGCATAGGGATGTATCAGGTATGTAGGGCAGCAACCTGGGTAATATATTAGGTGTCACCAAAGCAGTTATACTTCGAGAATCAAGATACTTGGGAAATTATTCCAGGTGAGGGAAGAAAGGAAACCCCCTGAAATTTAAGTATTCATAAATCTATAGGGCTGAATAGTCAAACCAATGTAATGGGATTTGGGGGGAGGATGCTTAGAATGCTCCATCCCCCTGCTTTCCCCCACAGCTGTGAAGTGGCAACAAAGCCACTCTGGGGCCAATCCTTCACCCACAGCATCTGGTCCCTCCCCACATAGGGCAGCCAGGTTTGCACGGACACACTAGCCCTCCCTTGCCCAGCCACTCTAAACCCCCAACCTCCTGTGAGCTGGGACAGAAGCACAGCTCCATCGTGCACAGGGGTTATGGATCCTGTGCACAGGGCCCCGGTGGAACGTATACTGTGCAAATGCACCAGTTCCATTGCCAGCTGGGCAGCCTTTGCCCATTGTGGAATTGGGGGGCAGGGTGTGCCCCATAGCATCTATACAACTGTAATTTGCACAGCTCATCAGCCTTGTGCAATAGAGCTTAGCAAAATGTTGTCATTTAAGCAGCCCAAATCATGTTAAACTCACCTGCTTTGGGGTTTCACTACACACTTCGAACTTAGGCTATGTTCACTGAAAGGTTTGCAAAGTTCCCCAGGTCATGTGGCCCACCGCTTGGCCCAAGCCTTAGCAGATTTATGGTTTTGAACCGAAACCACACCAGCTTTTCTGTGTCATGTGGTTTCATCATGAAGCCCCATATAACCGGCTGCTTCTGGCAGAACTTCATTCTGGGAATTTGCATGTGTTGGAACTCTAGACGCAAAATGAGATTTTTTTTTCACAGTGGGGAGGCTATGAGCTCATAAAGCTCAAAACCAAGGAAACTGCATGAAGCAAAAGTCCTTATTTCCCTACAGCCACAGGGTCTGGCTTTCACCCCTCATCTTTCCAGCTGTTTACAAATGTGTAAACATAAGGATGCAAGGCCAATAAGAAATCAGCCTATTGATGATGAATAAATTGAGTGGCAAACAAAAGTACTTGACAATTTATAATATATACTTTGCGAAGGTATATATGCATATGAGAATTGTATCCCTCTGGCCCCAAGTCTTTTTAGATTGTAAATTCCTTTGTCTTCATAAATGCTAGTAAATAAACACAACTATGACATTGTTGGCATCACAGAAACCTTGTGGGATAATACACATGACTGGAATATTGGTATAGAAGGGTACTGCTTGCTCAGGAAGGACCAGCAGGGAAAAAAGGGAAAAGGTGTTGCCTTATATATTAAAAATGTATACACTTGGACTGAGATTGAGATGGAAATAGGAGACAAAGTCTCTGGGTAAGGATAAAGGAGATAAAAAACAAGGGTAATGTCATGGTAGGGGGTCTACTACAGACCACCTAACCAGGAAGAAGAGGTGGATGAGGCTTTTTTTTAAACCGCTAACAAAATCATCCAAAGCAAAGGACTTGGTGGTGATGGGGGAATTCAACTTCTCAAACATCTGTTGGGAAAATAACACAGCAGGTCACAGGTTATCCAGTAAGTTCTTGGAATGTATTGGAGACAATATTTTATTTCTGAAGGTGGAGACAGCTACCAGGGGAGAGGCTGTTCTAGATTTGATTTGGACAAATATGGAGAAACTGGTTGAAAATTTGAAAATGGAAGGCAGCTTGAGTGAAAATGATCATGAAATGATAGAGTTCATGATTCTAAGGAATGGTAGGAGGGAGAACAGCAAAATGAAGACGATGGATTTCAAGAAGGCAGGCTTTAGCAAACTCAGAGAGTTGGTAGGTAAGATCCCATAGGAAGCAAGTCTAAGGGGAAAAACAATAGAAGACAGTTGGCAGTTTTTTAAAGAGACATTATTAAGGGCACAAGAGGAAACTATCCCACAGTGTAGGAAAGATAGGGAGTATGGCAAGAGACCACCCGGCATAACCAGGAAATCTTCAATGATCTAAAAATCAAAAAAGAGTCCTACAAAAAGTGGAAACTAGGTCAAATTACAAAGTATGAATATAAACAAATAGCACAAGTATGTAGGGACAAAATTAGAAAGGCCAAGGCACAAAACGAGATCAAACTAGCTGGAGACATAAAGGATAACAAGAAAACATTCTATAAATACATTAGAAGCAAGAGGAAGACCAAGGACAGGGTAGGCCCATTACTCAATGAGGGGGGAAAATAATAACAGAAAATGTGGAAATGGCAGAAGTGCTTAATGGCTTCTTTGTTTTGGTTTTCACCAAGAAAGTTGTTGGTGTTTGGACATCTAATGTAGTGAATGCCAGTAAAAATGAGGTAGGACAGAAGAGGGTAAGACAGGGAAAGAACAAGTTAAAAATTACTTGGACAAATTAGATGTCTTCAAGTCACCAGGGCCTGATGAAAAGCATCCAAGAATACTCAAGGAGCTGATTGAGGAGATATCTGAGCCATTAGCGATTATCTTTGAGAAGTCATGGAAGATGGGAGAGATTCCAGAAGACTGAAAAAGGGCAAATATAGTGCCCACCTATAAAAAGGGAAATAAGGACAACCGAGGGAATTACAGACCAGTCAGCTTAACTTCTGTATTTGGAAAGATATTGGAGCAAATAATTAAGGAATCAATTTGCAAACATCTAGAAGATAATAAGGTGATAAGTAACAGTCAGTATGAATTTGTCAAGAACAAATCATGTCAAACCAACCTGACAGCTTTCTTCGACAAGGTAACAAGTCTTGTGGATGGGGGGGAAGCGGTAGACATGGTATATCTTGACTTTAGTAAAGCTTTTGATACTGTCTCGCATGACCTTTTCATAAACAAACTAGGGAAATGCAACCTAGATGGAGCTACTATAAGGTGGATGCAAAACTGTTTGGAAAGCCATTCCCAGAGAGTAGTTATCAGTGGTTCACAGTCATGCTGAAAGTGCATAATGAGTGGGGTCCTGCAGGGATCAGTTCTGGATCTGGTTCTGTTCAATATTTTCATCAGTGATTTAGATAATGACATACAGAGTACACTTATAAAGTTTGCAGACAATACCAAGCTGGGAGAGGTTGAAAATGCTTTGGAGGATAGGATTAAAATTCAAAATGTTCTGGACAAACTGGAGAAATGGTCTGAAGTAAATAGGATGAAATTCAATAAGGACAAATGCAAAGTACTACGTTTAGGAAGGAACAATCAGTTGCACCCATACAAAATGAGAAATGACTGCGTAGGAAGGAGTACTGCAGAAAGGGATCTGGGGGGTCATAGTGGACCACAAGCTAAATATGAGTCAACAGTGTAATGCTGTTGCAAAAAAAGCAAACATCATTCTGGGATGTATTAGCAGGAGAGTTGTAAGCAAGACATGAGAAGTAATTCTCCCGCTCTACTCCACGCTGATTAGGCCTCAACTGGAGTATTGTTTCCAGTTCTGGGTGCCACATTTCAGGAAGGATGTGGAAAAATTGGAGAGAGTCCAGAGAAGAGCAACAAAAATGATTAAAGGTCTAGAAAACATGACTGAAGATTGAAAAAAATTGGGTTTGTTTAGTCTGGAAAAGAGAAGACTAAGAAGGGACATGATAACAGTTTTCAAGTATGTAAAAGGTTGTTACAAGGAGGAGGAAGAAAAATTGTATTTCTTAACCTCTGAGGATAGGACAAGAAGCAATGGGGTTAAATTGCAGCAAGGGAGGTTTAGGTTGGACATTAGGAAAAACTTCCTAACTGTCAGGGTGGTTAAGCCCTGAAATAAATTGCCTAGGGAGGTGGTGGAATCTCCATCAATGGAGATTTTTAAGAGCAGGCTAGAGAAGCACCTGTCAGGAATGGTCTAGATTGCACGGGACTGGACTAGATGACCTCTTGAGATCCCTTCCAGTTCTCTGATTCTATGTTTGTACAGGGCCAAGTAACAGGAGGCTTCAGTCAGGATGGAGGCCCCAGGAGTTATTGGGATGGAAACAGATTAGTACATTTTAAAGACAGGGGGCACCACTCTGATAATCTAGTCTGACCTCCTGAATAACTAAGATCACAGACTTCGGCCAGTGTTTCCTGCCTCGAGCCCAGCAACTTGTGGTTGAATTAGAGCATTTCTTTCTTATAGCTGGTCTTCACTACAGAGAGATCAGCACTGCTGCAATTGATGCAGCAGGGGTCGATTTAGCGGGTCTAGTGAAGACCCACTAAATCAACGTCAGAGTGCTCTCTGGTCGATTCTGGTACTCCAGCTCTCTGAGAAGAGTAAGGGAAGTCGATTGGAGAGCATCTCCCGTCGACGCAGCGCAGTGAAGACACTGGAGTAAGTCAACCTAAGCTATGTGAATAGCTAGCATAACTTAGGTTGACTTACCCTGGTAGTGAAGACAAGCCCTTAATTTAAACACCCCAGATGATGGAGTCACCACATCCCTACTTGTTCTGTTCCAATGCTTAATTACTTTTGTAAAAGGAAGAGAGCCTGAGACATAAGCCCTTGTAGTAGAGGCCTGGTTAAAAAATGGGAATCGTATTTCCTGTTTGAACTTTGCTGACTTGAATTTTGAGCCACTGCATCTCGTTATGCCTTTGTCTGCTTAATTAAAGAGCTCTCTAACCTCAGATATCCTCTCCCTGTATAGATTATTGTAGACCATGATCAAGTCACCTTTTCCTTAATCAGCTCAATAGATTGAGTTTCTCAGTAATAACTAATGAAATATAAATAAATAGCAGATGCATAAGTGTATCCTAGGGTGAATAAATGATGTGAGTTAGAGTAATTCAGAAAACATGAACATGAGGTGTTGAACCCAAGAGTTCAGGGAGAAAAGGAATGAAAAGTAAGCATACTCTTTCATTTGAAATTTATTCCCCCCCCCCATTCTCTCTCTGACTTAAATGGTAAAACTCCCTGCTATTCAACTCATTTTAATTCACATGATTTATGTGGTGCACTGCTTCTGCTGTGGTGACACCCTTTTATTGCTGATATAAACAGTGAAACTTTATGAGGAACTTTGCCTCATTAAAATCATGTATAAGAGTTAAAGTAACAAAGGACAGTGTGAGTATAAAGCATACTGTCAAGTATCAGGGGGTAGCCGTGTTAGTCTGTATCTACAAAAACAACAAGGAGTCTGGTGGCACCTTAAAGACTAACAGATTTATTTGGGCATAAGCTTTCGTGAGTTAAAACCTCACTTCTTCGGATGCATAGAGTGAAAGTTACAGATGCAGGCATTATATACTGACACATGGAGAGCAGGGAGTTACTTCACAAGTGGAGAACCAGTGTTGACAGGGCCAATTCAATCAGGGTGGATGTAGTCCACTCCCAATAATAGATGAGGAGGTGTCAATTCCAGGAGAGGAAAAGCTGCTTGTGTATGATGTTCTGCTGTTTCTCTTTGAAGTCTGTTTCTGAAGTTTTTTTGTTCAATGATAGTGACTTTTAAATCTGTAATAGAATGACCAGGGAGATTGAAGTGTTCACTTACTGGCTTGTGTATGTTACCATTCCTGATGTCTGATTTGTGTCCATTTATTCTTTTGCGGAGGGACTGTCCGGTTTGGCCAATGTACATGGCAGAGGGGCATTGCTGGCACATGATGGCATATATGACATTAGTGGATGTGCAGGTGAATGAGCCCCTGATGGTGTGGCTGTTGTGGTTGGGTCCTCTGATGCTGTTGCCAGAGTAGATATGGGGACAGAGTAGGCAACGAGGTTTGCTACAGGGATAGGTTCCTGGGTTGGTGTTTCTGTGGTGTGGTGTGTAGTTGCTGGTGAGTATTTGCTTCAGGTTGGGGGGTTGTCTGTAAGTGAGGCCACAGCAAGCCTGGTGGCTGAGCTTTGTGACTTTGTCCTCACCCACAACCACTTCAGATTTGGGGACAACTTATACCTTCAAGTCAGTGGCACTGCTATGGGTACCCGCATGGCCCCACAGTATGCCAACATTTTTATGGCTGACTTAGAACAACGCTTCCTCAGCTCTCGTCCCCTAGTGCCCCTCCTCTACTTGCGCTACATTGATGACATCTTCATCATATGGACCCACGGAAAGGAGGCCCTTGAAGAATTCCACCTGGACTTCAACAATTTCCACCCCACCATCAACCTCAGCCTGGACCAGTCCACACAAGAGATCCACTTCCTGGACACTACAGTACAAATAAGTGATGGTCACATAAACACCACCCTATACCGGAAACCTACTGACCGCTATACATACCTACATGCCTCCAGCTTCCATCCAAGACACATCACACGATCCATTGTCTACAGCCAAGCCCTAAGATACAACCGAATTTGCTCCAACCCCTCAGACAGAGACAAACACCTACAAGATCTTTATCAAGCATTTGTAAAACTACAATACCCACCTGGGGAAGTGAGGAAACAGATTGACAGAGCAAGACGGGTACCCAGAAATCACCTACTGCAGGACAGGCCCAACAAGGACAATAACAGAACACCACTGGCCATCACATACAGCCCCCAGCTAAAACCTCTCCAGCGCATTATCCACGATCTACAACCTATCCTGGAAAATGATCCCTCACTCTCACAGACCTTGGGAGGCAGGCCAGTCCTCGCTTACAGACAACCCCCCAACCTGAAGCAAATACTCACCAGCAACTACACACCACACCACAGAAACACCAACCCAGGAACCTATCCCTGTAGCAAACCTCGTTGCCTACTCTGTCCCCATATCTACTCTGGCAACAGCATCAGAGGACCCAACCACATCAGCCACACCATCAGGGGCTCATTCACCTGCACATCCACTAATGTCATATATGCCATCATGTGCCAGCAATGCCCCTCTGCCATGTACATTGGCCAAACCGGACAGTCCCTCCGCAAAAGAATAAATGGACACAAATCAGACATCAGGAATGGTAACATACACAAGCCAGTAAGTGAACACTTCAATCTCCCTGGTCATTCTATTACAGATTTAAAAGTCACTATCATTGAACAAAAAAACTTCAGAAACAGACTTCAAAGAGAAACAGCAGAACATCATACACAAGCAGCTTTTCCTCTCCTGGAATTGACACCTCCTCATCTATTATTGGGAGTGGACTACATCCACCCTGATTGAATTGGCCCTGTCAACACTGGTTCTCCACTTGTGAAGTAACTCCCTGCTCTCCATGTGTCAGTATATAATGCCTGCATCTGTAACTTTCACTCTATGCATCCGAAGAAGTGAGGTTTTAACTCACGAAAGCTTATGCCCAAATAAATCTGTTAGTCTTTAAGGTGCCTTGTTGTTAAAGCATACTGTGTCGCTTTTCCATGTTTATTTAGCACAATACTGTATTGGGATTACAAGTAGTCAACACTAGTTTGTTACTCTTTGTAATTCAGTAAAAAAAGAGTGAGAAACAAAACTGATTCTAATGAAACCATCCAATCCAGTTAATTTTCATTGGTTCTAGGTTTTTTTAATTCATCCTATTGGTGAATCTCTTTTCTGTAAACTCATATTTTTTTCCCCCTGGCTGCCTGAACTCTTCAAAAATTTATGCTGGTACCAGGTGTGTCTAAATTTATGATACCTTCACTTTGTATGCCTCAATACATTTATAGTCACAGTTTGTCTACTTTGACTTTTAGGCAGAGCAGTATTCAGACAGCAATATTCTTCCATGGTACGTGCTCAGACATTTGTACAAATTGGACCAGCCTCCTTCTTTGGTTCCTAGGATGAGAGAAGGTTGCAGCATAATTGAGTTACCTAATAATAATTTCTTAACTGTTTATCTTGCATACTTTTTTCTGTTTTTCTGTCTCCACTTACAAATAGGCAAATATTTCCTACTCCGCACTGTTTATCTCCCAATTGTTCCTCTCATTACTTAGTTCCCCTGTTTTTTTCTATTACCATACTTTGCCCCATACCACAGAACCAAGAATGGGTCTTCACCATAGGGGCCCCACTAATTACCACACATATTTTTACCATTGCTTTTGCCATTCCTTATCCCCTTCTGTCCAAGTATCTCAGGGCATTCTACAAACATTTATGAATGAAGACTCACACCCCCTCTGTGAAAAATATAACGGAATTGAGAGATGGAACTCATTGCCACAAGATAGCATTGAGGCTGAGTGGTTAGCTGCATTGAGAAAAGGATTAAACATGTATATGGATAACAAATATGTCCAAGTTGTAATAATAAATACTAAGAAGATGAAGAGTTTTAGAAGAGAGATAAACCCTCATGCTTCAGGGCTTACTCTAACCTCTAAGTGTTTGGGGTTAGGAGGAAATTTTTATTTAAGGCAGGCTATACCACACCTGCCTACTGCAGTGTTTTTTGCACCTTCTTCTGAAGTATCTGATGTTGGCCACTATCAGTGACAGGATATCAGACTCACTGGTCTGATCCAGGATAGTAATTCTTATATTCTTGAGTATTATTGGTCCATTTTACAGATGGGAAAACTGAGCCACAGTGTGGTAAACTGATTTGTAATCCAGTTGGCTAGTGTCAGAATGGTATTAGAACCCTGATTTCCTGTCTCCCAGCCTTCTGGTATAACCACTAGACCATGTGGCCTCTCTTTTAAGGTATATGTATACTGCAGTCAGGAGTATGATTGTAGCCATACCAAGCTAGCTTATTAAAAATAGCAGTGAAGCTGTGGCACAGGCTAGCCACCTGAGAATGAGCCTGCCCTGGCCCCTAGGTACATACTCAAGTGCCTAGCCCATGCTGCTGCAGCTTCACTGCTGTGTTAGCTAGCTCGATCAAAGCTAGGTCAGATGAGTCTATTGTGCTGCCATCACATCTCCTGATTGCAGGGTAGAGATATAAACAAAGATCCTATTTAAGCAATGAGACAACAAATAAAGGCTCACATGCTACATTCTCCCAGGAAAAAATCAAAGCCTGTAAAATGTGGACCCAAAATCTATGAGATAGAGGAGGAGTGGGTAGTAAAAACACTAGCTCTGTGATGGGATTACAGCTAACTCTATGTATATCATGCATAGGGGTCCTGGCTGGCCACAGGGATTGAACTGGGGCCCTCCAGAGAGAAATGTGTGAGTCTTTACAACTGGAGATAAAGAGCCTGCTTCTTTTGCTGGGGACTGTAACATTCACAATTTCTGTGGAATGGGTACAAAGGGATTCAGATAACATACAATGAGCAGTGGATTCCAGGAGTGTCTGG
Source organism: Chrysemys picta bellii (assembly GCF_011386835.1). Taxonomy (NCBI): domain Eukaryota; kingdom Metazoa; phylum Chordata; order Testudines; family Emydidae; genus Chrysemys; species Chrysemys picta. The sequence continues at coordinate 63,342,863 of NC_088800.1, forward strand.
GGTAGAATAAATTGTGCTGTGGAAATAGGTTTCCCTCTTCTGCAGATTTTGCTCCTCTCCATACCATGTGTTGGAAGAGAGTATATATGGCCTAAAAATAATACTGTGTGTAAAACAAGACACAACAGGTGGATAAATAGACAAATGAGAGTTCAATGGGGTGAAGTGGGAGCATTGCTAAAGATAGGAATCTTTCCATAAATGAGGAGTCTCAGTAGTTCTAGTAGTTACCAGCCTGAAAGAGGAGTGGGACTTCTCCCCCTCACCTCCAAGCTATGCCAAAGAATAATCATAGCCTTTGAATTTCGTTACTGTGCATAGATTTTGTAATAACTTCTGACATTACTTTCTAAAATGATAATTTAGTGAAGCTCTGTCCCACACATATTAATGCTACAATATGGAGGCAGCAGGGAATTATTTAATAAAAGTTAACATTGCTTTCATTCCGTGTTAGTTATTATGTGGTATTAGTCATCACAGAGAGCCCATCCTGCAATAGCAGACTGTGCTAAAAACTGCAAACATTTGGCCTTAGCCTCATTGTATGTTAAAAGAAGTTTGTGTCCATCTTGCTCAGCTATGCACCGTGAAAGTGGGCATGTAAGAATCCCACTTCTCAGCAAACTGTGAGTGGTAGAAAATACAGCTGGCATTTCTGAGCCTACTGTGGCAGCTCAGCATTGAAAGTGACATTAGTTGAAACCCTCCAGATGAATGCAGTGTAGTTGTAGCCATGTCGGTCCCAGGATATTAGAGACAGATCATGTCTTTGATCAGACCTACTTGTGTCTCTCTCACCAACAGAAGTTGATCCAATAAAATATATTATCTCACCCACCTTGTCTCTCTACGGATGAATGTCTGGTCTGGATACTATAAAACCTTTCACCCCAATCACAGACCTGAACCTGTTTTTATTATCTGCTGATTCCTGAAGTGGCTGTTTGGAGGGGAGTCACATCTGTAGGTCAGGCCACAGATAAGGGAGATTTGGTGTGGAGCTGGCGGTATGGATCAGCTGTGATGCAGGGCTGGAAGCACTGTCAGTCGTCATGTTCTTTCACCCCTGAAATGGGTATTCTGAGGATTGTGAACCTAGTTAGTGAGAATGTTGAAGTGAGAGAGTGGTAATTTTCTCTTTTTGGGGATGAGTGCTGGATAATGTAGCCCCCCAGAGCATCTCAAACTGTACTCTTGTGCTAGGCGCATTGGTAGTAAACAAATCTGATCTAACTGGTATTACTGAAACCTGGTGTGATGATTCGAACAACTGGAATTTTAAAATAAATGGTTATAAACTATTTAGGAAGGATCAAGTGGGCAGGAGGAGATGGGGAGTGGCATTCTATGTCAAAAATGGTATTGCCTATTTCTGAGTCACTGATAAATCAGAAGAATATGACCGATTGATCCTGAAAATGCTTCTGGATCAATGTCCTAATGGTAAAGCACAAGATGAGGTACCAGTTGGTGTCTGTTACAGACCATCACGTCACACTAGAAATAAGATGTCCTTCTCCTTATGCATCTATCTAGAACATGTAGGGAAGAAAAGCTGTGTGATCATGGGGGATTTCCATCTGAGTGATATATGCTAGAGGTCCCATGCTGCCAGTAATAAAATATTGTTGGAATTTCTAAACATAATAGATGCCCATTTTCTAACACAAACAGTTTTGCATCCAACACAGAGTAATTCTATATTAGACATTGTTCTAAAAGATAAAGAGGAACTGATCACAGAACTAAATTTAATGATAGCTTAGATACAAGTGATTGTGACTTGATCACATTTATAATCTGCAAGCAGAATAAAGGCCAGATCAGCAGTTATACATACATTCTCGCTCACTCGCTCTGCTTTAATAGGGCCAATTTCACAGTGTTGAACCCAAATGAGCCAAATCAGTGGGAAGGAAGAATGTAATAAAAAAATGTGAGTGATAAAAAGCCACAATCCCTCAAGGAAGAAGGTTGTGCTGGTTAAAAAATGACCTGATTTAGAGGGGAAGTGAAGGAAGCTATAAAAATAAACAAATAATATACAGTAATGTCTCGCTTAACATTGTAGTTATGTTCCTGAAAAATGCTACTTTAAGCAAAAAGATGTTAAGCGAATCCAATTTCCCCATAAGAATTAATGTAAATAGGGGAGTTAGGTTCCAGGGAATTTTTTTCTGCTAGACAAAAGACACACACACACACACACACACACACACACACACACACACACACACCCCCCGAGAGAGTATATGTTAAATTTAAACAAACAATTTAATACTGTACACAGCAATGATGACTGTGAAGCTTGGTTGAGACAGTGGAGTCAGAGGATGGGATATTTCCCAGGGAATGCCTTACTGCTAAATGAACTAGCACTCGGCTGAGCCCTCAAGGGTTAACACATTGTTGTTAATGTAACCTCACACTCTACAAGGCTGCATGAATGGAGGGAGGAGACACAATAGATGCATGGCAGTGGCTGCAAACATTCCCTGCGGAAACTGAAAGATATGATGAACCCATGCTATCCCATTGGAGCGCACCACTCCCTCAGCTTTCCAAAGTGCTGGGGGGGGGGGGGGGGCGATGCATGTGTGTGTGAGAGAGAGAGACATGCATTGCCTTTAAGTACGCTGACCCCACTCTAAATACACTGCCTTTTTAAGTAGATCAGCAAGTTGAGACAGCAGCTGCTGCCAGCAAGCTCCCTCCATCCTGAGCCCTGTCGTGTCCCCCCCTGCTCTGGAGATGGGGTAAAGGAGTGGGGGGAAGGAGCAGGGGGAGGAGGACATCCTGACATCAGCACCCCTCTTCCCCCCACACTCCCTGCACAGCAAGCAGGAAGCTCCTGGGAGCAGCTCCAAGGCAGAGGGCAGGAGCAGCACATGGCAGTGGTGGGAGGGACACCTGAACTTCCCATCAATTGATAGCCTGCTGGGTGGATGCTGCACAGGGAACTTAAAGGAGCTGATAGCAGGGCTGCCAGTCCACCCTGGTTCCAAGCCCCCACCTAGCTCCAACGGGCTGCTCTTCCTGCAAGCAGTGGACAAAGCAGGCGGCTGCCAAATGACATTACAAAGGAGCATTGCACAACTTTAAATGAGTATGTTCTCTAATAGATCAGCGACGTAACAACAAAAGAAAATTAACCGGGACGATGTTAAGTGAGGAGTTACTGTATAATAAATAGAAGAAAGGGGAATTTGATAGTAATGAATATAAATCTGAAGTTAGAAATTGTAGAAAATTGATAAGGGAAACCAAGGGACAGAAGGAGAAATCTGTGGCCAGCAGTGTTAAGGACAATGGAAAGGAGTTTTTTAAATATATAGGAACAAAAATAATCCTGAAAATGGTATTGGTCCATTACTAAGTAGAAATGCTAGAATTATCAATAATAACAAAGAAAAGGTAGAAATGTTCAATAAATATTTCTAGTCTGTTTTTTGGGGAAAAACAGATGGTGTATAGTCTCATCATATGGTGATGAGACTCACTCTTTCCATTCCACTAAGATTTCAGGAGGATGTTAAATAGCAGCTACTAAAGTTAGACATTTTCAAATCAGTAGGTCCAGATTACTTGCAGCCAAGAGTTTTAAAAGAGTTGGCTGAGGAGGTCTCTGGACCATTAATGTTGATTTTCAATCAATTTTGAAGCATAGGGGAAGTTCCAGAAGACTGGAAGAAAGCTAATGTTGTGCCAATTTTTAAAAAGTGTAAACGGGATAACACATCTAATAACAGGGTATCAACCTCATGTAATCCCAGGCAAGATAATGGAACAGTTGATACAGGACATGATTAATAAAGAACTAATGGAGGGTAATGTAATTAATGCAAATCAACATGGGTTTATGGAAAATAGATCCTGTCAAATTAACTAGATATCTTTTTTTTATAAGATTAAAAGTTTGGTTGATAACGGTAATAGTATTGATGTAATATACTTAGACTTCTGTAAGGCATTTGACTTGGTAACACAAGACATTTTGATTAATAATCTAGAAGAATATAAAATTAATACGGCACACATTAAATGGATTAAAAATGGCCTGACAGGTCTCGAAATGTAACTGTAAACAGGGAATCATCATTGAATTTATCTGTTTCCAAGTGGTCTTGCAGGGACTGGTTCCTGACCCTATGCTAATTAACATTTTTATGAATGACCTGGAAGAAAACATAAAATCATTGCTGATAAAGTTTGCAGATGACACAAAAATTGGTGGAGTGGTAAATCGTGAAGAGGGCAGGTCACTGATTCAGAGCGATCTGGATCAAGCGATAAACTGGGCGCAAGCAAACAATATGCATTTTATTATGGCTAAATGTGAATGTATACTTCTAGGAACAAAGAATGCAGACCAGACTTACAGGATAGGGGATTCCATCCTGGGAAGAAGTGACTCTGGAAAAGATTTGGGTGTGGTGGTAGATAATCAGCTGAACATAAGCTCCCACTATGACGCTGTGGTCAAAAGAGCAAATGCAATCCTAGGATGTATAAACAGGGGAATCGCAAGTAGGAATAAAGACATTATTTTACCTCTATATTTGGCACTTGTGTGCCTGCTGTTGGAATAATGTGTACTTTTCTGGTGTCCACATTTTAAGAAGGATATTGATAAATGGGAGAGGGTTCAGAGAAGAGCCACAAGAATGATTAAAGGATTAGAAAACTTGCATTAGAGTGACAGACTCAAGGAGCTCAATTTATTTACCTTAACAAAGAGAAGGTTAAGGGGTGACTTGATTGCAGTCTGTAAATACATACATGGGGAACAAATATTTAATAAAGGGCACGTCAATCTAGCAGAGAAAGGTATAACACAATCCAATGGCTGGAAGTTGAAGCTAGAGAAATTCAGGCTGGAAATAAAGTGTAAATTTATAACGGTGAGGGTAAATTTACCAAGGGTTGTGGTGGATTCTCCATCACTGACCATTTAAAAATCAAGATTGACTGTTTTTCTAAAAGACCTGCTCTTGGAATTATTATGGGGAAGTTCAATGGCCTGTGTTGTACAGAAGGTCAGATTAGATGATCACAATGGTTTCTTAGAATCTATGACTCTGTGGCTACACTATTGTTTTTAGCATGATAGCTCAATTAGAGCTAACGCAACTATGTCTATACAAGCTGGGAATCACATCTCAGCTCATAATATAGATGTAGCCTTACTCACGTTGGATGGTGCCTTAATCCACAAGTAGCCTTGTGGGCTTCAAAAGGACTCCTCAGGGAGAAGGTTCATCACGGGTAAAGGTATCACAAACTATCCCTAGAAGGGTGAATACCATTTGTGTTTTTGTACTGGAGTCTGTTCTGTGAACACCCAGGCGCCTAAAAACCTGTTCATTCCAACTGGAACAGTGCCTGATTTTACAAGGATAAAGTTTTTTATTAATTTGTTTCCTCAGGTACCCTCACAACATAAACACGCAAATCATTCAACTGTGTTCCACTGCATGGGTATCTCTTGTATGTTTGCACTGCAGGTGGTTCTGAGGGATGTTTTCTTCCCCTCAGCTTGGGCGGTGGGTGTCATAGGCTGGGGGAGGCTGTGCCTCCCCAACAGCTTGGTGTGGCCCCACCCACGGTCCACCTGCAGGCACTCTCCTGCTTGTGGCTCTGCGGCTCCCCCTGTGTGGTGGCCCTGGCTCGGGCTGGGGCTGCGCTGCCTGCCCTCCTGGTGCCGCCTGCCCTCCTGTGCTCCGGGGCTGGGGAGGCTGGGGCTGCGCTGCCTGCCCTCCTGGTGCTCCAGGGCTGGGGAGGCTGGGGCCACACCACCAGCCCTCCTGGTGCTCTGGGGCTGGGGAGGCTGGGGCCATGCCGCCAGCCCTCCTGGTGCTCCGGGGCTGGGGCGGATGGGACCACACCACCAGCCCTCCTGGTGCTCCGGGTCTGGGGAGGCTAGGGCCACACCACCAGCCCTCCTGGCGCTCTGGGGCTGGGGCCACACCACCAGCCCTCCTGGTGCTCCGGGGCTGGAGAGGCTGGGGCTGCGCTGCCTGCCTTCCTGGTGCTCCAGGGCTGGGGAGGCTGGGGCCACACCACCAGCCCTCCTGGTGCTCTGGGGCTGGGGAGGCTGGGGCCATGCCGCCAGCCCTTCTGGTGCTCCGGGGCTGGGGCGGCTGGGACCACACCACCAGCCCTCCTGGTGCTCCGGGTCTGGGGAGGCTAGGGCCACACCACCAGCCCTCCTGGCGCTCTGGGGCTGGGGCCACACCACCAGCCCTCCTGGTGCTCCGGGGCTGGGGCGGCTGGGACCACACTGCCCGCCCTTCTGGTGCTCTGGGTCTGGGGGCGCTAGCCTGGGGCAGGGGTTGGCGGTTGCAGTGAGGGGGGTCTCTGGGTTCTTGTAACGGGCATAGTAACAATTTTCACTCAAACCTATACTTTGGCCAACCTACACAATTGTAAAACAGGCCCCTTAAGAACCACTTTTAAGTATCCCCACGAAGTTACTAGCACAGTGTGGTTAATGTAAAAGACCAGGCTCTACTACGGAACTGCTTGCTGCTGGTCCCATGGGGAGAATTCACAAGGTCTGTGGCAGTGGTGTCTATCAAAATATTTACCTCCCAATGACAGACTAATATTTGGTGTTCACATAGTTCAAATAATTATACAGGCATTGACTAATTAATCCCTTTGAGGTTGATTGCCCAAAGTACCACGCTGCATCACGGTAGAGCTGAGATTAGAAAACACGTCTCCTGACTCCCGAGCCGGTAGACCACACTGCCCCTTAATGGAACAGCATTTTTGGCTTTCTACTTTGTATTTTGTTGTTGCATCCCTCATACTGGGTCAGACATTCTAGCAAGTCCAACCTTGTGCATTGCACAAAACTGAGCTAAGTGCTGATTAGCATGGCTGGGTTTTCCAGAAGAAACCTTGACAAATTTATTCCCGCCTGTGCTGGTGGAGGGTAAAGACCCTGGGACAGTTTTTTGTAAGAGCAAGGGTTTGCCCTAGTCTCCTTGCCCAAAATAGCCCTTCTGTAGTGCAGTGTGCAATATGCCAGCTGGATGTACCCTCCACTCCACAGAGAGCTGCTTTTCAGCACTGCTTTTTGTACACCCTGTAGTCTGTGAAGTGCTGTGGGATCTTCCGCAATGAGCAGCACTATACAAATGTGAAATATGATCACTGTAGTATGATTTTAACGGTTCGCATTACATACGTACACAGGAAGGCTGAGTGCTACTGTCTGCCTGATGTGATTTATGTGCTCTAGGAGTGGACCCAAATATTAATAGCGCTGATTAAATAATGATGGAGAAAGTAGAAAGTCTCTTCAAATATTGAATCTCTTTATATTTACAATCCTACTAAAAAAAGAAAGTTTAGTATGAAAAATGGGCATATCTTCAATAACATATATTTTTGTAATAATCTCAAAGAAAAACAGAACACCCTAGGAGGTTTGCTGACATCTCCTGGGACACAGCTAAAGTATCTCTTCTAAACACAGCAGCACAAACACAAATAACTTTGAGATTTAAAATTCAGACAGTTAAAGTATAACTCAAGGCAAGTCAGCAGCAAGAGCCTCAGTGGGACCCAGTTCCCTCATACACCAAAATTATTCACCATTTCTTGGAGGGTGGGGAGGATCCTGATAGGGGGGGATAATTTTTTTTATTGTGAAGATCGAAAAGCGCCATCTGTCAAAAGCAGTGTGGACAGTCATCTGTTTCAGAAATATGCACTTGAACAATGCGTATCATCATGATTTACACTAGTCTAAAATTCCATTAATGCAGGCATCACAAGTTACAAAATCCCCTTTGCAGATATATATCAGCAAAGTGCTGGAACACCAGTAAATAATCAAAAGGCCTTAGAAAAAGATCAAGGATTAAATGCATTCATCACTAACTAGCACAATGAATACAAAAGCTACAGAGAGGAAAAGATAAACGCTGTAACCTTCTATTGTATTGTTCTTCATTTATTCCTGCATGTCAGAAGGAGAAATAACAGAAGTACAATTGGTGGTACAGTTAGAGACAAGTAGACAGAGAACTTTTTTTTCCCCCTTTAAAACAGACTCATGGCCTGTGAGCAAACACTATATGTGCAAAACCTGGATATGGTCAGAAATTCATAATTCCTCTTCGATGGCTTAAGGGAGCCCTTCGACAAAAAGCTATTGAGTCTAATTCTACCCAAGCATGCACACAACCTCCTTTGATCTGGAGGTGTGTCAGATTGGAGCTCAACGTTTAGTCCCACAGTCCCCCCAGTTTTATAACATATAGTTGTGTCTTCTCTGATGCAGACGTGTTGTGTCATTCTGCAGTCACGTGCTCCCATGTCCCCGCAGCAGAGCTACAGTCTATACCAGCAGCCTTTGTATCATCTGGGCTGCAGATGCATGAGATTGTGTATTGATTTAATAACAGACTGGAGGAGCAGTTCATTTGTGTACCAGAACTGGCCCCCCGATAAATTCTTGCCAGATTAAGGCCTCGGACCTGCAATTAACTCCATGTGGCCGCAAGTGTCCACCTGAACAGAGTTGGGGGTGGGGGTGGCGGATGGCCTGAAGGGCCTTATCCAAGAGCCATGGAAGTCAATGGGAAAGGGCTGCTATTGTCTCCCTCTGGGCTTGGGTCAAGTGTTGTAAGGACCTGTTAGTACAGATGCTTGTTATTGAGCCTCCCTCGATGTTAATGTTTGCTTCTGACCCAAGCAGATAGATATTGTCTCACTTCCCAGCCTCAGCAAATATGTGCTGGGCCTCTCCTTCCTCTCCCCAAGTCACACTGGGCCTCCCTGCCCTCACCTCTCTGTTATATGGTGCTGCCCCCAGGGCTGGATTACAGCTATGGGGGGCCTCAGGCTAATGGGAGGGAAGGGCCTAAGTAAGAATGACATATTGCAAAAAAAATTATGAAGTCATCAAACATTTCTCTATATACATATTTACATATTATTTATTTATGTAAAATTAACAAGTTTATTCTACTCTCATGACACTCAATTCTTCAGATACCTCTGAGTAAGAGGTAGCACGGGGGATGCTACGCTGTCCTTCTCTTAGGCCTCCTTCCTCCTAGGTAGTGGAGTGCTCATCTGTATGTGGATGAACACTGCAACATTCTCCATCCTGCTCACCTCTTTCAACCTGGTGCTTCTACCCTCAGCCCTCCACATGGCACAGTGCAAAGCCAAGCCCTGCAGGTGTTTCCCCCAAGCTATGGGCCTCTATCTACCACATAGCCTATCTCACTCTGACTGTAGTCTGGGAGGCAGCCAGCTTTTATTATGTAAAAGAAAACCACTCAGGTGTAAAATCCACTGAAGTAGAGGAAGTAGTAGTGGGAAAATGACATTGGGTGGGATTGTATTTTAGGCTGTCTTGCTCTGAAAGCGCGCTCCCGATGTTGCACTGTCTGAGGACAAAGAATTACTGTTTTCACATTGAATCCAAATATTATTTGTGGGATGATAGCCAGTTTGTGTAGTTAATCTCCAGTGATTCACCACATCAGGCCAGTCTATCACCAAGCTCTTCCACAATTAGAGTCATAGAATAGAATCATAGGACTGGAAGGGACCTCGAGAGGTAATCTAGTCCGGTCCCCTGCTCTCATGAGAGGACTCAGTATTATCTATTCTAGAATGTGTGATCAGCAGCTCTGACGTGATTTTTTAAGCACCAGCCCCTTAAGGTTTGCATTTGTTTGTTTTAAGCTTTCTGTAAGAAAAAGGTAACAGCTAGAAGTGACTCAGATCTCTATATAGTTGCCCAGTCATAATATTTAGCACTTCTGTACTATGTTACCTGTTCAAAATCACTGTACAAACATTAAACAAATTTAATCTAAAGCCTTTCAGCTTTTGAATGACAAGGAGTTGACAAAACAGAGCTATTCCCTGTTGTGTTTTCTGCTCCCACAAAAAGACTTCATTGAAAATCAGCAGCTTAAAAGAACCATTAAAGATCTTTCAAAAGAACAGTCCAACCAAGGCTGCAGTAGTGACACCCTTTTTACATCAGGGCTGGTGTTTGTTTAAGGCTGGTGTAGAATGAAGGGAGAGCTTCCTGTTTCGTTTGCATGTATAAATCAAGCAGACCTTGCTTATTATTTCTCTTAAAGTGCTCAGAGTTTAGGGGAGGAAAGTGAATGAGATTCTGCTTATATCAGGTATGAAAAAAGCAGAAGGGACCAAAATCTATTCTTGTGCAAACATCTGTTCTCCCTGAAGCCAATAAGGCTACAGTTATTTGTATTATTTATATAAAATCTTTGATGGAGAAGGGAGGGAGAAACCTACAACATTGTGTGTTGAGCTTTCTCCAGTGTTTTTTCAGCCCCTTAAAAGTACAAAGATGTGTTGGCCCGTGGAACTAGGTTGAGCATAAGGAAAGAACTTGGTTGCCTGTGCATCCCAGTACAGAAAAATACATCAAAGAAAAAAATTGGATTTCTTTGATTTTTAGTACAGTTCAATACAGTATTGAACACAGTGCATCATAAATCTGAAGGTCCTGTAAAAGTTAAAGTACTGGTATCCAGAACGGGATGTTTTGTTTTGTTTTTCCTACAAATGTGTGGGAATTCGTTCCTTATACATGGAAAGGGCAATAGTTCTGGCTGGAGCTGGATAGAGTATGTGCAGGTTCTGTGCAAGCTTCCCATCCCACTGCTCTGGTACTGCCTCTTCCTCCCTTTGCCCTGTCACCCCCCCACAAGCACTCACCAGTTGTCCAGAAACGGGACCCAGCACACATAGAAGATGACGGTGACAGGCACTAGGACGCAGGAGATTTCCTGGAGCTGCCTGCCAGCCTCAGTGAAGGAGAGGGATGGAGGGAGCTTTTTCCCTCCCTGACAGCTAAGCAGAGCTCTGGAGAAATTGGGGGTGGGGGACAATGCCCGCTCAAACTACACCCATGGCTCGCATGGTCAATTTCTTAAGGAATCATCAAATCCCACCTTACATGACTGATCTATAAAAGTTGCACTTTACTTTATGTTCCTTTATGGAAACTTTTGCATCCTCATTTCAGCTAACGTTCTCCTGCACCTCTGGCAAGGAGCAGTTTTTGATGATATCACTGCAGGGTTACTTCTTGTTTTTGTACAATGGCTGGAGGAGCAGCAGGAAGCTCATTCTGACAGCTTGTTCTTGGCACAAACAACAGTGCACAGGAGAAGGAAAAAAGGAAACAGTGAGTTTCATGTTTCTCCTAGATGTTCAAAATCTCCTGGGAAGGATTCTGAAGTGAGTTATCACAGCCTGCCTCTGATAAATTCATCTCTTTACTGATGTAGGGACTCCAAACCCTCCTCTAACTATAGAGATAAATACCTGCTGACATCATGTCTGGAATCTGATTTGGAGCTGCAGGGCCATTCTTCCTAATGAAGGAAGAGGATTTTCAGTGATCTGAAAGGAGACATTTAAAACCTGGAGCAAGTCCCGTCACTCTTTGATTTTTCATCTGACTCTCCAAAGCATGTGACAGCAGTACCCAGGAAGACAGTTCTTCATAGTCACAGCACAACAAACGGAGAACACATACCAAAAAGTGTGACAGAAGGAGGGAGATGGGGAGGGCGGCCTCTCAGAAAGTTAAGGAGCTAATTGTCTTCTCTGAGTTTTCTGATCATGGAATTTTACCTACAGCAGAACCACACTAATTTGCAGAAATGACTGGGAGACCCGGTGTGAACTACTGAACCTTGTAAATTACTGAGTAATTGGAAAAACACAATGGAAAGCAAGAATCTTGCACCACAAACCATACTTTGTTCATTTCTTGGGAAGAGTGTAGATTTCGTTATTTGAAAGAACTCTTTGCAATGTGCTAGCAAAGTGACTAGAGAATATTTGGTTAGAAAAACAAACTATGAAATCTTAATAAAGTGAGGCTTCATTATATGAGAGCTAGGTGTTATTATTGCACCCATTATTACATGTTGGCCCCAATACCTGTGACTGTGTCAGAGAGCCTCAAAATATGAAGCATACCCTACAATGCCTGCGGTTTGAGCGCAAATGCTCTTCCAGTGACCTGGTGGAGTAAAATGCACTGCCAGATAGCCGGTTAACACCGGTGACCAGACATTAAAAATCCGGTTACCACAGGAACCTGTGACAGCCGTGGGTGTAGTTTGAGCAGGCATTGTCCCCCACCCCCAATTTCTCCAGAGCTCTGCTTAGCTGTCAGGGAGGGAAAAAGCTCCCTCCATCCCTCTCCTCCGCTGAGGCTGGTAGGCAGCTCCAGGACATCTCCTGTGTCCTAGTGCCCGTCACCGTCATCTTCTATGTGACCTGGGCCCATCTCAGAATACCGGCTACTTTCCAATTGTGACAAGAGAAGTGAGGGTAAACTGGGCAGGATCTGAAAACAAATCGTTTCTGAATTGCAACCAGCATCAGCCCGAGGCTAAGAGAACAGAAGTAAATTGGTTTTGGATTTGTGGCTTAAACACAGGTACAGGCAGACAGGGCTTTAGTTTTGTTGGGTAGGCATTTGGGGTTTGTTTATTTACTTATTATGGAAATAGATATGCAAACTTTTTTGAAGGATTGGGCTATATCCAAATGACAAGGGAATAAATTAACTGGCTGGGAGGCTATATTGACCTGTGGTGAGTTTGTGAAATAATGGATGGGGTAGAGAGGAACCAACATATAAAAGAAGTCAGGTTTGTGTAAAAGGCTTTTGAAAGGAATGAGCACAGCAGCAGAGGACACATAGGTGCCTGGCAATGAAATAGATAATGCAAAGCCTAAGAGAAAATACAATTTTTGAAAGTGCTAAAGGAAATATTCTAATGAACAGGGTCAAACTGCCAGGCAGCGAAAGTGGCTCAAAAAAAAGCTGAATGGTGTTATGCTGCCTATATGCCACAATCTGCATACAAATGCAAAAAGCATGATTAGGAACAGAGCTGTAAAGTTCAAGCCAGATTTCATCCCCTAACACTTATTTCAGGGACATGTAAATCCCAGGGTAGAGGTGGTAAGCAAACAGAATTTTCATCCTGTGAAAAATTCGGATACTTTGACATTTGTTTCCATCCTGAATGGGAATGAAAAATCACAGTATCATTTTTTTCACAGACTGAAAGGTTCTGAACATTTTCATTGTGGGACTGCTGGAATGTAGAATTGGAAAACAGTAAAAAGGTGTAAAAAGTGGGTTTTCCCAACTTTATTGTGTTTTTTTTCACTTTCCCCCTTTTTTTCTGGTGGAAAAAGGGGGAAACAATAAAAACAGGGTAAAAAGAGGTGTGTGGGGGGGAGCCATGAAAATCCCCAAACCAACCAGGAAAACCGATTTTTTTTTTAATTTTCAAAAATAAAAACAAAACACAAAATGTGAAAATGAAATAGTTCAACAATGTCCAAATTTTCCAGTTGAAAAATGTCATTGAAATTGACATGTTCCCATGGAACATGTTGATTTTCATGAAACCCCATTTTTTAACATGAAAACTTTTCATTTGTGAATTTTGACCAGGCATTTTAGTTTGGCCCGTTATAAAGGCAGACCTCAGTCATAAAATCTAATCTAGAGCTCAGTTCAGATTGCAATACCCACTAACATTCAGGGGTGTATTTTGGTTTAGACTTATCTTCAAAGAAGAAGGCACACACATACAAAAAGCTCCATCTGGACATTTACAGCTCCAGATTTTCAAGTGAGTTCCCATGTCCCTACAATACAATCTTCCCTCCCTAACCATCATAGCTGGGGCATTTATTTTCTTCACAGAAGAATCAAGCTGACTTCACATAGGCTGGCAAAATCAGACGCCAAGCAGTGCTTCAATACATCTTAGTGTAAGAATTATCTGTGTCACCATTTGGAACCTCCTGGTCAGATCCTCAGCTGGTCTAAATCAGCATAGCTCTATTGAAGTTAATGTTATAATATTATTATTGAGTTATTTAGCTCATGGGTGAATTTAAAGAAACATGAAATATGCCACTTTTTGTCTTAAAATAGACCAAGAACTTTAGGAATCTGACCTATTTTTATTGATTGCATATCCTCCTGGTTTAGCCATGCAGTCTTTTTCATGAGAGTGAGCCTTCCTCATATGTCTAGTCCCAGTGATTCACCCTACTGTGGCAAGTAAGAATTTGTAGGATTGGGCCCCATAATTGACCATGAACTAGAAGAAATTTGCTGTTGGGGAAACTGAACTAGATTTCAGTACTAGTTCATGATTATTCAGACTCTAATGGGATGTAGGAGTCCGGTCTGGAAACCCTAACTGTAACTGCACAGCTACTGTGAGCATCAGGGTAGGTTTAATTAACTTCAGCTAATCTTGCAGGCTTTTTAATGCAGCCTTGATCATAGGAAAATAAAAGGAAGATTGCCTGTGCTGCTAAACTCTCTGGGAAATAACACATTGATTATCCCTTGGGACAATTTAGGAACAGACCCTTAACATTACAGCGCTAAGGAGTTTTTCCAACTTAATTTAAAACCTGTAGGGGTGTCTAGAAGGTTTGCCCTTGGTTGCTAGACAACAAACACTGGATGTTAATCTATCAAGAATCCTCGTACATTCCCAGATGTAGCAATCAGGTTCTGAGCACTGTATTCTTGCTATGAAGTATATCAGCTTCCAGACCCAGGACACTCTGCTGAACGAGAGGCTTCAACAGAAAGCAAGGGAGCCATTTGTTATATTTAGCAGGAAAAACTGTGACCCGTAATTCTGCGTCAGTGCCGCTCATCCAGTGATAGCAACTGTACAAACTGCACTAAGCAAGGCACTATGGCATTTGAGAAATGTGGATGACGGTAAAAACTTCTGCAGCTTCCACCCTATTCCTTCCTCCCCCATCTATCCCCCACCCACATTGCCCTGTGTAACAGCTAAGTAAGTACTCTTCTCCCAGAAAAATCCAGGATGCTTCCACTCACAATGCACTCGATATACAGCATAATCCACTCCATATACAGATTATAATCCTAGTGTTTCTAAGAACACTGAGGCATATAGGATCTGTAAACAACTGCTACTGCAATTGAATGTCTGTTCATCAGAAGATTTTTAAAGAGGACTTGAAATGTATTTCATGGTGTTACATCGAAGATAAGAGCCTGGCCTATGGCTGGGTTGTTCATGAAAAGGCGCCCAGCTATACTCAAATGTATCTTTTAAATTAGTATTTTGGTAATTGAAAAATCAATCTCTCTATGTCTTAAAAATAGCAATATCCCTATTTTTATTATAGCTATTCTGTGGATAAATTGAGGCCTTCAGATTTGATGTTATCTGTTTTCTTGTAAGTAAAAGCCTTGTGATAAAAATGATACCCTAATATACAAAATGTACTACCAGTGTAATTTTTATATTGTGCTGGATCAATATACTAGTCAAACCATTTTTTTACCTTTTCGCTACAATGGGTTCAAGGCAATTTACAGAATAAACTATATCCTTTCTGCTTCACAGATTATCACTAACAGTCAAATAATAGAAATGTTCTGGAATAGTTATAGTCCTAGCAGAGATGATGTATGAAGAAGCAAATAAGCAGTTTGATCCTTGCAAGATAGATCTGCTCTATAGGCCCAAGAAGAGAAAATAAACTGACTGTCATGTAAAGGGTACAGGTCTGAAAGCATCCGTACCAGATCTGTAAGCAAAACCAGTGATGGCTGTGTTTTCACCTCAGTTTGGAGGTGTGTGTATGGGGGGCGGGGTAGATCAATCTCTCAGTTGACAGTTCAGCAAAATTCATTCCATGTTTTCAAACTTTAAATACATTTGGGGTTGCGGTGACACGAACACAAACTAGTCAAGCTTTGTTGCTGTGAGTTATCACACTGGCACCTCCTAAGTGAAAGTGTGGTTTTTCTGTGGGCGACTGGAGTGATGTCATTTCTTATTTTCTACTACAGGTAAAACCTCTGACTGAAAGTGCTATCCTGGAGCTTGTTCCATGAGTGAGATCAGGCTGCCAATTCTAGTTACAATGGCCTTTAAATACATTCTGTCTGCCTGTCTATCTAATCTGAATAATGAATCAGTCCTTCACGTTTGCATTGTTTTTCACTGTAAAAGGGTGACTAGCCCCTTAAGGGCTGGAGCTTGGGCCAGCTGAACCTCAGTACTAAAGAGTCACACCTAGGTATGGATCAGGTGATTGTCCTGTAAAGAGCAGCAGGAGGCTGCAGTGAAGGGGGATGCTCAGGGAGAGCAGAGAGGAGAAACCTAGACAGAGGCTTGGGAGTGGCCTGCCACCGCAGAAAAGGCCCCAGCAGTGGTGCAAGTAGAATTCATTTCTTACTAGTACGCTGCACTCATGGGAGGGACAAAAAGGAGGGGCATCAGCTAAAGTGGGGGGACATGACCGCCCAACATGACCCCCCCCCCATGTTACTCCTCCCCGCCCCCAGCCCAGGGCCCCTGTGCTCTCTCCATCCCCTCCCCATGATCCATCTCATGTTACCTGGTGGACGGAGGACGGGGGGGAGAGGGTGGGGGTGGTGTCTGTCCTCCTCCCACTGTGTGGAGACTTCTGAATCGCAGGGCTCTCCCAGGAACTGCAGAGGTAAAAGGAGCAGAACATGGGACTGCCGGGTGGCCCCACGCCAGCAGCTCCTCTGGCACAGCTGTACCGCCCCCAACCCCCCCTCACCCGCCCAGCCCTGTCCTATGGCGGGGCTGCTGTGCAGACCCCAGATAGGAGACACAGCTGCGTGGAAGGGCTGAGGACGGGGCTGGGGATGGTACAGCCGTGCTGGAGGAGCTGCTGGTGTGGGGCCGCCGAGCGGCCCCACATTCTGCTCCTCCTGTGTCTTTCCGGTATTGAGTACCAGCTATAAATAGCTTACTGGTACAGAGTACCGTACCATGCCACCGTACTTCCACCACTGGGCCCCAGGCAGGAAGACCTGGCAGTAGGAAGAGTGTAGATTTGTGCTGGACTTTAGTATGGGACTTGGAGTCTTATTTTGAGTTTATTTTACATTACTAAACCTAGACCCCCCCAATGAGGGGTATTTTTGGCCACGAGGAGCCTGGCTGAAGTTTACTGAGCAGCCTAAAAGGGAAAACAGAAGAGAGAGGCTGCTTGCAGAGCTGCTCTGAGGGCACCCGGGGGCATCAGGAGGCAGCCAGTTATTCACAGTCACTTAAAAGTGTTGTGCCATTGTGTGCCACAACTGTGCTGCGAGAGATGGGGCAGATGTAGTATTCTGCCTGTGAAAGACAGGCAGTGGGAATTCTGCTGGGGTAGGCACTTAAAACACGCATGCTGAAAGGGTGCACACCTCTAGTGTTAGTCTTCAGCCACCTGTGACTATGCAAAGCCATCCCACTCTAGGGTGACCAGACAGCAAGTGTGAAAAATCAGGACGGGGGTGGGGGGTAATAGGAGCCTATATAAGAAAAAGACCCAAAAATCAGGACTGTCTCTATAAAATCGGGACATCTGGTCACCCTATCCCGCTCTATTTCTTGTGCTCCGCGGGGCAAATCCATTCATGACTTCCGCAGCCAAAGAGATCCCCTGGGCATCAAAACCAGGGCAGGATTCACTGCGTAAAGGAGAGGGTCTAGACTGATCACAATGCAATGCCTAGTTACAATGGGGGCTCCTTGCGTTCCTATGTAGGGGAGTGAGCTAAGGGTGGAGGATCAGGGCTGCTGTGTGGGTCCTCTTTACAATTTGGATGTATTAATGCCATGACGTGAAAGAGCAGTGTCTGGAGAGCATTTCTGCAGAGTGATCCCGTGCATAGCCTGCTCTCTGGGCTGGGTGGTGGGTGCTAGCAACTCTTTGCAACTCTAAAGCTCACCATCTCTACTATGAAACTGACCTAAAAATTCTATTTGTGTCTGCATGGATAATGATCTGTTAACCAATTCTCTCGCCCTTTTCTTTTTAAATAAATGTTAGTTTAGTTAATAAGAATTGGCAGTAAGTGCAGTGGTGAGCTGGAACCGTTTCGCACCGGTTCGCGGGAACCGGTTGTTAAATTTAGAAGTCCTTTTAGAACCAGTTGTCCTGCGGTTTAACAACCGGTAAAGCTATGGCAGCTCCGCACCCCGCCCCCGGCCCCAGCTCACCTCTGCTCTGCCTCCTCCCCTGAACACTCCGCCCCACTTCTCCTCCCCCCCCTGCTTCCCGCGAATCAGCTGTTGTGTGGGAAGCCTGGGAGGACTGAGAAGCAAGCGCGGCCCGGCTCCGGCCCAGCTGTAGCGCCGCCAGCCACCTCTAGGCAGCGTGGTAAGGGGGCAGGCAGCAGGGAGGGGGTTTTGGATAGAGGGCAGGGAAGTTTGGGGGGGTGGATAGGGGTTGGGGTGGTCAGAGGGCAGGGAACAGGGGGATTGAATGGGGGCAAGGGTCCCGGGGGGGGGGCAGTCAGGAAGGAGCAGGGGTTGGATGGGGCGGTGGGAGGCAGCCAGGGGCAGGGGTTCCAGGGGCAGTCAGGGGACAGAGAGAAGGGGTGGTTGGATGGGGCAGGGGTCCTGGGGGGCCATCAGGAATGAGAGGAGGGGTTGGATGGGGCGATGGGGGGGCAGTCAGGTGACAGGGAAGGGGGGTGGATGGGGCAGGTGTCCCAGGGGGGGAGTTTCAAGGAATGTGGGGGGGTGGATGGGGCAGGAGTCCCGGGGGGCAGGCCACGATCCCCTCGTGGGGTGAGGAGGAAACCGGTTGTTAAGTTTTTGGCAGTTCATCACTGAGTAAGTGCGTATTTGGGTGAGATCTGAAATATTGACTTGGAGGGTGATGTGCCCAATCCTTTGGGATCAGTTGAACTTTTTATTGATGAACAAGACTTTCCGTAATCCTCATCATATTTGACTTGGCTGTGTGGGTGGAAGCCCAAGGCTAGGTTGTTTTAAGGGAACTGTGTTTTTGGCTTCTGGGACCAGGAAGGTATGGTAGAAGCTGTTTTGTTGCTGGCTTGATGAATCTAAGTATTAGAATAACCACCGTTTTTGGGATTGTCTGCCCCATTCTTTGCAGTTTGCCCTAATTGAGCAATCTTAGCGTGGCCCCCTTGGGACCCTGGTCACACTAGCGTAACACCAATGACATCAACAGAGGTACATTAGAGATTGTGGTTTCTGTTTGGCCAAAGTCTGTCCTCATCCATACCTGTAGAGCACTGGTGAAGTCATTGAGATGGTACCAGTGGAACTGAGAGCAGAATTTGGCTTGGTATTTTCAACATAGTGTGCCCCTGACCCATAACAACGTGTTATGCCACAAAAAATACATTTTGAAACTCCAGCACCCCATTAGAAATTGGAAACGGTCTTTTTGTCTTACAACCCAAACATCAGGTCCCCTGCGATAACTTTGCTGCTATTTTTGGAGCCTTGCTGAAGTAGATACTTTAAAGGGAGCCAGTTAGAAGGTCTGTGATTGATACTGTTGTGCTCAAATGTATTCCCTGAACAGCCAATGGTCTCAAAATACAAGGTCAGCTGCCTTCAGTGAAATGACAGGTCTTTTCTACTTTGTTTCATTTATTTCCTTGAGGGAATAATAAGATGAGAGTGGTAACAGTGTGGTGAAACAACAAAGTGCTGCACAGGACATGAGACTAGATCTGTTGTGCAGATTTCATCCTGTTTTTCAAAGTGTTTATGATCTATATTTTATTATTTATATACATATATATGATGGAGAGTCTCTGTGTCTATATATGTTGTGGCAAGGCACACACCGACCTTGGTTCTCTCACCAACCTTAGCATTTCTCCCCTCTGGCGATGGTGGGCCTGGGGTAATTAGTCCCACTCAGGTAGGGTTTGCCTTCCCTCTTCAGTGCTCCCTTGGTTTGTCTTCATGGTAGGCCGGAGGGTAAGCCTAAGGGGTGCTCTTTTCCCTCCCATAGACCCAAAGGGTAATACATTTCTCTGCCTCTTCGCTGGGATGGGGTGTCGTCCTGTTGTTTGTCCTGGGGTGTCAATCCTCCTTCCCCTAGCCAGAACTCAGGCTTGTCTGCTTCCCCTCTGGGGAGGAACACAGCCTCTCCTCCTGGAGAAGCTACTTCCCTATTAGCCTAGTAACAGCCAGTCTCTCTCTCTCCTCCCTTTCTCTCACTGGAGGAGGGGTTTTAAAAGGTCTCAGGCAGCCCTTAATTGGATTCAGGTGTCTCTAATTAACCTGAGGTAACCCCTTCTCAGTTTGTAGGGAAAAGGGCCTTTAACATTCTAGGGCTAACATATCTGCTTTCCACTACCCTCTTGCAGCCAAAATGGCCATCTACAAAACCAGGGAGAGGAGGTTGGCCGGCGGGGTTTCCTGTGACTGTGGGGCCTATTTCTGCTCCTCAGTCCGTTCATGCATCTGGGCAGAGTTCCTCTGGGTGGTGTCCACTGGCTCCCTTGACACCTTTGAGGAGCAGTGGGTGCTGTCCGGGGTTCTCTGCTCGGTGTCCCCGTCCGGTTCCCTTTGTTTAGCCCTGTGACCTCACTCCTGTTCCTGTTATCTCATTAGTTGTCCCCAGCAATTATTTGGTATCATGGACCTTAAGGCTGGGGGGAGGTCCTTTAGCAGTGGGCGGGCCCACCCACCCACTTCCTGGATACCAACAGGACTACCCTCTTGCAGCCATCCGGCCTGACTTTATCACAATGTAATGTTTACGTATGTATCTGTGGAGGTACACAAGCTCGGGATCTGACCTGAAATTTTAAAAAATGCTTACATTTAGGTCGCATAGTTAAGCACATGCAATTACGTACTCTAACATAATGCATGTGCCATCATAACTGTTCCATCTTCTGCATATGCAGCATGATATTGGACTTGATTCTCGTTTACACCACAATGGCAATGTAAATGGGCTTTACAGTAGGTGTAAATCACATTACATAAAAGAAGATCAGAACCAGAGTCTTTAATTACATGATCCCATTGTTTTCTCAAATAGCTTATTTTTCTACAACCTTAGCTACGCATTGTCATACCTCCTTTCACTTCCGTAGAGCTAAGACACCTTCTACCAGCTGAGGATCTGCTCCAGGTATTAGATAATGTTTCATTCTTTTATACTTACACTAATTACATTTCATTTGGTCTCTGCATAACATGTAAACAGCTGCTCACTGCGTGGCTCAGCTGTGTTGTGTGCAAGAAAGATCAACTTGTCGAGGGGTAACATTTTCAAAAGCACCCAAATGACACATGATCCTAAGTCTCAATGGAAGTCAAAGGGACTCTGGCTTCTATGGCCGGATTTTCAAAGGTACGTAGACTTCTAAAGATGCATCTAGATACCTAGTGGATATTTTAAATGAGTGTAAACAATGGGATTTCAATGGGAGTTAGGCACCCAACTGAGTTAGGCACCTTTGAAAACCTCACTACGCACTTGTCTGCATTTTAGGTGCCTAAATACCTTTAAAAATCTGGATCAGTTACTTTTTCAAAACAACTCCTAAGTCATTTGAGCATTCCTGAAAATTTTACCCAAGACATAGTACTGTGATGTAGCAAGGCTGTAAGAAGAAAAGTATTAAGTTTAGAAGATGGAATAAGAGTTATCCCTGGAAATGAGCATAGAAAGAGTAGGAGAATCACAGAAGATATTTTCGGGGATCATATTAGTGTTCCAAAAATGTGAGGAATGTTTAAGCTTCCTGTAGGTGCACTTGTTGCTTTGCCATCCTTATTCATAGCACACTGTACCCCCAAGTCACTGTCAGTCTTAATGAGCATAAGAACACTTGGGTCCATTGCTATAGCTGATACATACTGAAATCTGGCAGGTGTGGCAGTCTGCCTGCATGTTATTAAGTGTAGTCTTGGGGATTCAGTCATTAACTGATTATATTTAACAGGTTTCACTGTGCTTGTGATTATTCCGTTTTGTTAGACACAGCAAAATCTTCTTGGTTCATTGGAAATAAAAACCTGTAGGCATGGTATGGTAAGTGAAATCCACTATTCAATTTAATTTAGGTTCTATGCTGGGGTATAATTCTGTGTCTTTTACTTAGAGGATGTCAAACATCTGGTATTAGTAGTTGAAGGTTAAAATATCTGCAGCGAGAGAAATTGCAGATGGCTTAACAAAAGATTGATTGGTGCTGAAAGTTAAAGGTCTTTTCACACAGTGTAACCTCCGAAAACAGGTTGAAAGTTAGGATGGCTGATCTAAGAAAGGTTGGAACAGTGAATAAACACCCCAAGGACAAGGAATACAATTCACAACCTCTAGCAATGTGAAGTTTCCAGGAAAGAGAAGAAAATAAATTGGCTCTATAAAATGAAAATCCAAACCCATCTGGTACTGTAGGAAACATGCCATATCCACCTGTATGTGTGTCTAGATGTATGTTTTCACCCCCTCTCTCTTTTCAAACAGCTACTGCACAAAAGAGTCCCTTGAGCCAGAGAATAGTGACATGGAGGAGAATAACAAACTCAACAGATAGGAATCTGAACTGAGTGATCTGTTTCCCTGGGTACTCTATTACTTATAAACTCTGAGTATCCAAGAGAGAAAAATGAGGGGATTTCTGAGTTTTAGGTCTCTCAGTTACCAAGAAATGCATTTGGATAATTCACCTCTGATACAAAATGGGCCAGATCCTGATCTTACCTGCACTGATGTAAATAATAGAATCATAGAATCATAGGACTGGAAGGGAACTCGAGAAGTCATCTGCTCCAGTCCCCTGCACTCATGGCAGGAATAAGTATTATCTAGACCATCCCTGACAGGTGTTTGTCTAACCCGCTCTTAACAAACTCCAATGATGGAGATTCCACAACTTCCCTAGGCAGTTTATTCCAGTGCTTAACCACCCTTATAGTTAAGAAGTTTTTCCTAAAGTCCAACCTAAACCTCCTTTGCTGCAATTTAAGCCCATTGCTTCTTGTCCTATCCTCAGAGGTTAAGAAGAACAATTCTTCTCCCTCCTCCTTGTAACAATCTTCAATCATCAGCTGTAATCCCACTGAAGTCATTCAGTTGTGCATATGTAAGATCTGTTTAAGTGAGATCAGAATCAGGCACCTTAATGTTTTCCAACTTGTCTTTGTTCTGTTTGCTTGGATGTATATTCTTTCCTAGGCTTAGTTACAGCTGGTCCATACACTTGTTAAATCTGTACCCCAACCTCAATTACTGTGCTCTGCAGAAAAACATGCTTCATCTCTTCCTGCATTTCAGTAATTCCTGCCTCTATCAAATATCATTTCTTGTGGATGGTTCCCAGTCCATCACATCTGTGCACTAGGAACTGGAGTGAAATCACCACTCTTTTCACACAGCTGACTTTTGGTTACCAACCATGGCTTTATTCAATCGGATAAACTAGCCAGTGAAGTTGTCTCATAAAATTACCAATCCCTTAAACCATCCAGTCTCTCAGTCATGACAAAATAAATGATGGATAGACCTCAGGATGCTGAGCTTTGATATGCACTGAAATGTCCTCACCCTCATGTCTACTTCAATTCTGAGGTTTTCCTTTCCTCTTCCTCCTTCCAAACTAACTAGATCCTCCTTCCTGTTCCAAATCCACCCTTCCATTCCCATGACCTCCAGCTCCCTCTCTTTGACTCCCTAGTCACTGAACATAGATGGACACCTACTCATCCGTTAGGAGGAAGGAGAAGTCCCAGTTCTTCACTGAGTTTTGGGAGGTTAATCTATCCAAACCCCATTCCTTCTAGGGCTTCAGGGGTGAGATATGCCCTTGAATACAAGAATATTTTGCTCCCTCTGACTCAGAAAGAGCCTGGAAATCATGAAATTTATAGAGAGTGTTTAGCAGGGAGTATTTGATCTAATGAGGAACCAATGGATCTCAGTAAAAGGTGCTAGTAGGAGAATGGGGGCTACATATCAGAACTCATCCGAATTGGGTTTCTTGCAAAACTTGGGCTGAAGTTGATCTGGCTCTTTCCTTTCCTGATAACTCATTATTATACAGTGCCTTTAATTTTCCACACAAAATAAATATATTACGCTTTCACATACACTAATGATGGCTCTTTAGGAAGTAAATATTTAATTTTCTAATACACATATTTATCCTTTGTCAGAAGATATTGACAGAACTAATGATTCCCGAGTATAACAAAATTATTATGAATTATAACAATTAATAATTATAACAAAATTAAAGCAATACAAAGATAATGGACTTGTAGAATGCATACATGATAGCAGGTAAAAGGAGAAAATGGACATTTAATTAAACACAGACAATGTATTACTGTCTCTAGTAATATCCATTGACAACTAAACTGCTGAATAAAGGAGGCTGAACATTTGTGTGGAATTCTTGGAAGATTCTGTGCATAGCAGATTTTAGTCATCTGATGACCTGTTCTATATCCCCTTAATCTTTGCAAACACTGAAATTAGAACTCACATTAAGTTAGAACTCTATGGTCAAGAAAATATAATTATAAAAAAATATGGCCAAAGAAAATTACATCCTCCACAGGACATGGAATAAATTAATAAACTTTTTTAAAAGTTATACAAGATGCTTCTGTAAGGTCATCTTGCTATATGTGATGCAGTTTTTCAAAGTGCCTAGGAGCTAGATACACTGAGTTATATAAAGCATCATGGTATCAACAGAAGTAAGAACATAAGAACATAAGAATGGCCATACTGGATCAAACCAAAGGTCCATCCAGCCCAGTATCCTGTCTACTGATAGTGGCCAATGCCAGGTGCCCCAGAGGGAGTGACTCTAACAGGTAATGATCAAGTGATCTCTCTTGTGCCATCCATCTCCACCCTCTGACAAGCAGAGGCTAGGGACACCATTCCTTACCCTATGGATTACACAATAAGCTATTGAAGGAAACCTCCATTCTTAAGAAGAAATGGGATTTGCGAGGTTATAATAAATGTCACTAAGAGAGTTAAAAAGTAGGGGGGCTGGCTATGAATGCCAACTCAAGCATCACCTCGGAGTAGTAACAAAGGCCTGGATTAGTAAAGGAAATAGTTGATGAGCTTGGAGAGGTTGGGGGGTTGTTTGATGGCCAGAAGTGGGGGTTCAGGAAAGATTTATTTCAGGATAGATTTGTAAAGGTATTTATACGTTGCTCCGCTCAGCACTGCAAGGTCTAAGTGATTTAGATGGCTGCATCCGATTTTCAAAAGTGAGGTAGGCATTTCGGAGCTTAAGTCTTATTGAACATTAATGGGGTGCTAAAGCACCTCCTTTGCAGAGCTAATGGTGACATACTGGAAGGAGCGGCAGGTTTGTAGAAATTTTGGTGGTGTCCAGAATGCCCAGAGCCCACCCCCTCAAACTCCACCCCCCCAACTCCGCCCCCACCTGCCTAAGGCTCTGGGAGAGAGCTTGGGTGGGAGGAAGTGGTCTGGGGTGCAGGCCCTGGGCTGGGGCAGGGGATTGGGGTGCAGGAGGGGTGCAGGGTACAGGCTCTGGGAGGGAGTTTGGGTGCAGAAGGGGTGAGAGGTTGGGCTCTGGGAGGGAGATTGGGTGGGGAAGAGGATCTGGGGTGCAGGCTCGGGGATGGAGTTTGGGTGCTGGGTGCAGGCTCTGAGCTGGGGCAGGAGGTGGGGGTGAAGGAGGGGTGAGGGGTGCAGGCTCTGGGAGGGAGTTTGGGGACAGATGGGGGGAGGGAGGGGTGCAGGATCTGGGATGGTGTTTGGGGGAAGGAGGGGGGCTGTGGGAAGGGGGAGGGGGTGCAGGCTCCAAGCTGGGGAAGGGGGTGGGGTGTAGGAGGGAGTGAGGGGTGCAGGCTTTGGGCTGGGACAGGGGGTGGGAGTGTAGAAGGAGGGGTTGAGGAGTGCAGGCTCTGGGAGGGAGTTTGGGGGCAGGAGGGGTGTGTGGAAAGGGGAGGGGGTGGGGGAGTGCGGTGCTTACCTGGGGCTCCTAGGCAGGGCAGGCCAGGGGGCCTCCACATGCTGCTACCGCCAGGCACTGCCCCTGCAGCTTCCTATTGGCCGCAGAGCCGATTGGGGTGGGAGCAGCGTACGTGGACACAGACCCGCCCCATCCCGCCCAGGGAGTGAGCAGGCAGGAAGCCGCTCAGCTCCACTGTGCTGCTGGTGGGTGGGGGCCCCTGGCCATTTTAAATCGCCTGGGGGACACGTGGGGTGTGTGTGGGGGGAGTGCCTGGGGGTGGAAGGCAGGGCCGAGGGAGACACCTGGCCTCAAACAATGCTGGAGCCGGGCCCCGGGCCAGGAATATTCCTGGTGCCCAGGCACCACGGGCCCATAGAACTCGCCGCCTATGCATATCGGTTCCTGCTTTTGCAGTCATTAGATTGGAGTATTACACTATCTTTCACTACATTGCAGTCCGTAAAAAGACACCTTTTGATTTACTGGCTTTTTGCTAGGTCTGGTATAAGGTGAGATGAGATAGAAAGCAGACCCAGGGTTTTAAAGGATCTAAAATGAGTTCAGTACGTATGAGAAGAATTCTCGTGAGAGTTGTTCTTTTATTTGTCCATGTTAAACCTCTGCCAATCACGCTGTACATGTTACCAATGACATTTTGGATCTATTTTCAAATTTCACAAGCACATCATTAAAGTGCAGTTCCACTCCGAAAAATGACTATGTATAAATGGCACCTCTCTTAACAGAAGGCGTAATCCAGGAGGATATTGGGAGCCATATTTTCTGACTTCAGTGACAGAAATAAATTCTCACTCCCCTTAGCTTTATAGAACCAACAATTGAGAGCGAGCAGGATCCTGGTCTTCCTCTGAAATCATCCACAGAATTGCTTATTGAATTCCAATCTGCTGCATCTATGTAACCCTGGAAAAGACAATGGGTTTGCAGAGGTGTCAATGGGGATCTAATTTAATCTGAAGAAGAGGGGAGAGGTGAGGGGGGGAAAATATACCAGTTTGACTCTCAAAGCTCAGGTTGGCTGTGCAGGGGCCGGAGTGGAGGGGAAAAAAGTTAACTGTGACTAGTTTATATGGGAACCAGTGAGGCACAATAAAGATCAGAGCCCTGATGTCGTTACTTTTACAGCATAATTTATTTTAGAGTGGAACATCTCTTTAAAACCTTGTGTGGTGTACTCCACACTGTCTCGATTGCCTGTCTGTCACATTCTCCAATGAGCACCCTTGTAATTTTCTCCCATGATGCCTTGTACATGGGAGGAGCTCCCCATAAACATCCACAATGCCACTTTACTGTCCTCCAAATCCCTTCTTCAACTCTCCTCCCCTATGATACCTACAAAAACATCACCCATGACTAGGCAGCTGCTGTGCTGCGACTGCTACTTCTGATGCTGACCAGTATTGTCTCCTTGTCCTCTAGTGCTTCCCCATCAGTCTGTCTGTATCCATCTGTTGTCTCTTGTGGGTACTTAGTTGGTAAGCTCTTCAGGGCAGGGACTGTTTTGTGTGTTTCTATAGTGGTGCTCTGATCCCTGACTGCTTATTATTTATTACAAATAATTACAAATATTACAAATAGCCTTGCACTCCTGTCTGTCCTTCATTCTGTATGTACTGGTCTTCTATGGGCATGTGTACCCAAAAGCTATGCACGGGCTAGCTTAAATCTAGTTAGCACAGGTAACAATAGCTATGAAAACAGTGCAATGCAGGCTTCAAAGCAGGTTAGAGAGCTGGGCACATGTGACGTTCCCCTCTGGTGTTATTTGGACCAGTGATCTGCTAGGTCACTCCAATCCTTGACTCTGGGAGCCAGCCTTACCCTGCTCTGCTGTGAGAACTCACTCCTGGGCTATTCATGCACAGCCTCTGGCATGTAAGCTGCTCCTAGCTGCTTGCAACCGAATGACACTAGCCAATATCTCCGGTCCCAAACAAAACCCTAGGAACCTCCGTCTTGCAGTGTCCAGTTATGCCCGCTAGACACTGCAAGCTTATATGAATTCGTCAATTTAACAAAGAAATTGGTATGTACCAGGCTGTTATCCCAAGGGGAGCCTCTGACACACTTCAAACCAAATTCACAGCTTCAGGTAGAATAAACAAACACATGTATTAACTATAACGATAGATTTTAAGTGATTATATTTAAAAAAATAAGTCAGATTTGGTCAAATGAAATAAAAGCAAAACGTATTCTAAGCTGATGTTAACACTTTCAGTACCCTTACAAACTTAGATGCTTCTCACCATAGGCTGGCTGATTGCTCTTCAGCCAGGCTCTCCCCTTTGATAAGCGCTTCAGTCGCTTGGTGTGGTGTCTGTAGGTGTAAGAGAGAGGAAGAGCATGGCAAATGTCTCTCCCTTTTATCATGTCCTTTCTTCCCTCTTGGCTTTGCCACCCGCTTCAGTGTCAGGTGAGCATTACCTCATCGCAGTGCCAAACTGACCAAAGGAAGCAGGGTAACTCCCTCAAGAGTTTAACAGATTCTTTTGTTGTTGCCTAGGCCAGCGTCCTTTGTTCCTGTGAGGCTGGGCTGGGTTTGTCCCATACCTGCCCTGATGAGGTGTGAACTGTCTTTCTGCTCTTGGAGAGTTTTTGCCTGGGCTTATTTTAAGCCATGAGGATACATTTCAGCCTCATAACTGTATACATGAAATCATAACCTATAACAACAATGTTCAGTGCATCATGAACCTTCCGAAGACACCCGACATGACAAATTTTGCATTGGATACCACACAATCATTTTACAAGGATGAACATGGAGGTGTTCGGTGTGCCCCCGAGGTACAGAGCATCAGAGCATGTACCGAAGGTCTGAGTTGGGCTCGTATTATCTGTGCTGAACTCTGTGCTACATTGTCTTCACTGCTATTGATACGAAACCTGTGAATGGCATTTGCTGTGTAGACATACCCTGTATCGCTCAACATCACCATTACATTTTTGGGTGCAGATCATTATAAAATTATCAAGACTGGCTGATTTCAATGAACATGAAATTCTGTCTCTTAAAAATGTTTGTCTCCTAGTCAGAATATCATCATTTCTACAGCATAAAGTTTTTAGTCTAAGGTGGGTGCTATAAATGAATGACTGTTGTTGCTTCATTATTTAAACTAGAGACCTGGGATCAATTCAGCTCTTCCTGGCATCATTATTTGGTTGAGACAATAGTGCTGTCTCTGAGAAATCTATTGCTTTGTGGGTATTTTTAACTTAATTATCATAGATATTAGCCCAGTCAACAAAGATGTCTTGGGTGGATGTTCTCAATCTTTAGAATATTGGATTCTTTTAGCAGGCTTTGTACGTCTCAACTTTCTTTTTGGCAGTTATTCCAGCGTACTATACAACAAAAGAACCAATAAATTCTGCAAATACACTATAGTTTTTCCCCAAAATTGATTTAAAAAACAGTTACTGATGCTTGGGCCTCCTGTATGGGCAGCAAAATATGCCAATTAACTAGTTTATGAAGGTTATAATGAGTACCTTTAGCATTATCCTGGAGAAATAAACAGCTGGAAGTAAAGGAAATAAACTCCTTTTAAGTTAACTTTAAGTACTGCCCATCTGATATGAACCAGTCTGAACTGTCAACAGCCAAGAAAGACATTTTCTTGCTCAGAAACATATATCCTATAATAACTGATTTGTTGATCCCATGAGAGATAACTGGGCCATATTTTGATCTCAGTAAATCCAAACTAACTCCACTGAATTTAATTACGTCATTGGATACATTATCTGGATTTACAGTCTGGTGTAACTGAGATCAGAATCTGGCTCGAGGTGTTATCAACCTCTTTTTCTTCTGTGATTCTTCAAGGAACTGAATATAGTTTACTATACTTCAAGATCAGCCTTGAGCTCACCCATTGCTAATCAGTGGGATAGATTTTGTGATGTACAGAAATGGGAACTAGGCTGTGACCACCAAATTGATTCGCATTTAAAAAAATCTCAAATGTCATTTTAACATTTGTCTCCAGGCTTGTACATTAATCCACTGTTACCTAGTTTGAGCAGAGGACTAAAACTATGTGAAAATGGTGGTTCACAAACGGGGTTCAGAAATTGAATCCTGAAGTTTATTTAGCTTTATTTGAAGCAAAGAAATTCTTGCAGATGAAAAACCTTCTTATAGCTCCTTATCACCAGCCAGGGCCTCTTACTTAATGCTCGAACAGCTCACATTCCCCCCAAGAGAAATACAGGATGGTAGAGAGACTCCTATAGCTTGTTAGAGCAGGGGGATGACTTGGGAGGAGGAAGGAGGGGGCTGTGGTTATATGGGTTTGTGTACATTCTCTGTTTTTGCCCATAGAATAGAATGAATTTTGAACCCTGGCTAACTTTGAGTGCATCTGAAGTTCAATGCATAGCTGAAGACAGAACTTATAAGCAAAAATACCTCTGGTCTCTTAGAGTAACTGGAAATTCTAAGAAGCAATTGTAAGGAATCCAGCTACAGCTTCATCTAAATTGTCCTTCAGTGTTCCAATTAAGATACCCCAGAATACTCCCCCTCTCCCAAATTAACATGCAGCAAGTGGGCCAGTAAATGCCACTCTACAGTTTAATGCATGTGAAGTGGCAGAAAGAGGGTCTTTAATAACCAATTAGCATAATAGAAAATATTTAGCTTTAAAAGATCATATTAACAAATCATATAAATTAGTTCGAGAATATTTTTAACATAACCACATCAAACTGTAAATCTCCTTTGATATAAATTACATTGCAACATCCAAGATATTTATTTTGAAGTCTCAGCATATAATTACAGCAGAGATATTTCCCTCCCCCCCGTAGCCTTGTTCTTCCTTTTTATAGGAATTGATAGATCTGGGATAAGGATCACACTTTGACTTTGTACTCTATGCAGACTGTGGCTCTGATTTTTTTTAAACCAAAGTTTTATTATTATTTATATAATAATTGTGCTTCGAGGCGCCAATGGAGATCAAGGCCCCATTGTACTAGGTTCTGTACAGACATAGTAAAATCCTTGCCTCATAGCTTACAGACAATGTAGGCAAGGCAGACAAAGCGTGAGAGAAAAGTACTATTATCCCCATTTTACAGATGGTAAACTGAGGTACAGAGATCTTGGCCCTAATGCAGCAAAATACTTACATTCCATGGGATTTAAGCACATGCTTAAGAGCTTTGTTGTATCTGGGCCTAAAGTAATTTGTCCAAGGTCAAATAGGATAGCTGTGTCAGAACTAGGAGTTGAACCCAACTCTTCTGAGTCCCTGGCCAGTGCTTTCTCAACAAGACCATCCCTTTATTTACCTTTCATTTATGCCATAATCTAGGCACCCAAATTGTAGGCACTGTTGCATAAATACCAAAACACCTGATTTATGGATGTAATAGATGGCCAGGCTTCTAAATGGATGCATTTAATTGTGGACTCAGAATTATGCTCTCTATTTTGGATACCACTTATTAATGTATTGGCCTATTTATATATCTATAATTTCAGAGGGATAAGAATATAAAGTATTTATGTTTAAGAGGAAGTTAAGCTTTAGGCCAGTCAGCATTGACAAGTGTCCTTTTAAAAAGAAACTTTTCATATTAAATTTTCACTATCCAAATTGATGTTAGCCATATGCTGGAGGAAAAAAAATGACATGGTGTCAACCTCGTTCATGTTACAGCATGTAAAGTTGCTTTTTTGCGTACAATGGAGTGACATTGACATTATACAAAGAGTCAGATATTCAAATAAAACCATTTTAGATCTGACATATGAGCTTAGATAATCAGATTTTAGTCTGAATTTGTTGGGATGGTTAATGGTTATAGCCTACCCACTTTGTAACTTATCGCTTTCTAATGCTTACTGTGGTGGTGTTTTGTTTTTTTGGTTTTTTTAGGATTCTCTTTGGTGTTTTGATTGTGATCACTGTGTGGGTTGTTTTCGGAGTTAAGTTAATTTTCAGGAGAAAGAGGGAAAAAATGAAGAAAAAAGATATTTTCTGTTTTTCTTGTAGGGTATTTGGTACCATTGGGGAGAGAGGTCCTGAGATGACAGAGCAAGTGTAGACTGTGAGCAGTCTGGGGACGGGGGCTAGCTTTGTTGGTGAGGGATGATAGATTGGTGGTGGTTTGTGCAGTCACAGGGCCTAGCACAATGGGGTCTTGCTCCCTGACTGGGGCTCCCAGGATCTATAGTAATACAAATCATATGGATAAGTATTACATTCTGAAGCCACCCCTAATAAAGGTTGAATCTGTTGCCAGATTAAAACATGAAAGTGAGGGTAAAATTTTCAAAAGCACCTACTTGATTAGGAACCTAAGTCACTTACGTTCCTTTGAACATTTTACCCAGGATCCCCAAAGAGCAGATGGTGTCTGAGCACAGATACCAGCCAGAACAAGGCTGTCTGAGGAAGTGTGGTACACACCCAGGGTAAAACCCAAGATAAAGTCTTAACAGGCTCCCTCAAGGCAGCCTCAGTCAAATGTAAACAGGGCAGTGAGCAAACATGGTGCTATGTTCTCACTAAGCACTGTGCGAGTGGCAGTCAGATGGGCGCTATGAGGTGAGGTCAGCCTCACTCTGTAGGTTGCTTGTCAACAGCACAGTTTAACAAGTCGCTATTTGTGCTGTGTTACTGATTTCCTAAGCTGCATGGCTACTGTTTCTGTTCCCTGCCTGGATGACTGAAACTTAACCAGGAGGAAAACGGGCGGCAAATAACTTGTCTAGCGCTGCTTTCCATAGATGGTGCCTTGCCACCTGTCAGCCAATCCCAGCACTTCTCAGAAGCATGGGGATTGACTAATAGTAGCCGTCCTAACAGAGGATGGCTGCCACAGTGCCTTCTATTTCAGTCATGTCATACATGTCAGCATCAGCTGGAGTGACAGACACCCTTCCCCAAGTCTCATCACATGAATGTTCACAAATAGGGTGCAGTTTACCCCGTGTAGAACAGCAGCTCATGGACTCTGCACCCCCTTAAATCCATTCCACCTGAATCAGCCCCTGCCTTTAGTGTATCTCTGCGTAACCACCTTGCTGCACTCCACAACATTTATTTGTATATTCTGTATAATTTTGCCCACAATAAAATGTCCTTCTTGGGAATGAGTAGCAGACAAGATTTGATGAAGGAATTTATTCTCCCTTTGATTTGGCCGTTGCTGTAATGGGAATTGCCTGCCTGCACAGAGCCTGGGTTGTAGGAAGAAAATCAAATGCACGAACTCCTTTAGCATTATTTGACCAGCAAAAGAATCAAGTGATGGTTTGTATTTATTGAAGAAAAGCACATAGCAATTCATTTTGCACAGTATTAGAAGGACAAAGAAATATGTAAACATGAGTAGGAGGCAAGGAAATGAGTTTGCTAGTGTCTGTAAAGCTGCACACTAGTGGGAAATAAATTACCTGAAAATGTTTGTTTTTGCTGTGCCAATGTGTTGCTCCAAGATATAATTCTGACAGGCACTGAGACTTCTCAAGTAACAGCCGTACAATGAGATTGTTGTAGCCGTGCAGAGCAACCCAAAGTTGAAAAATTACTCGAATTGATGTACATCGGCTCATTTAGCAAGCATTTTGGAAATGGTACACGCTTGCTTTTGCATGATGTGCATCGTGCTTTAGGAATGGTTTACAGCTCAGTGGCTCGTCATGACCCAGTCAGGACATGGTTGAGATTTCTCATAAGAAATTCATTTACAGCTAATTATAATGGTATTAAACCACTACATAGCCATGCCTTTGGAAGGGTAAAAAATGAAAAGAACCATGTCATGACTGAAGCCTAATTTCTCAGGAATGTAGGAATTGCCCGACTAAATTGGACCAGTCATTTATTTAGCCCAGAATCCTGTCTCTGACAGTGGCCAGCACCAGATGCTTGAGAGGAAAATACTAGAATTCTTGTAACTGATAGTTGAGGAATAACCTGTGCATACAGGAGTACGGGATAAATTGCCTTTAGTGTGTGGTTTATGCCCTGAAGCATGAGGGTTAGTATCCCTTATAAAACATTGTTCTCCTGTCTAATGTAACTATGGATGTTCTAATTATCCATACAAAGTGCATAATCCTTTTTTATTTTACCTGCCTCATAGATATTGTTATTTGTGTTACAGTGGCATGTAGGAGCCCCAATCATGGGGCTAGGACCCCATTGTGCTAGGTGCTGTACAGAACAAAGAGTTGGTTCCTGCCCAAAAGAGCTGACAGTCTCTTGTGCTGGTGAGTTCCACAGGTTCATTGCTCTTGGTGTAAAAGAATATTTCCCTGCATTGGTTTTAAATGTGTTGCCTTTCAGTTTCTCTGATTGCCCCCTTGTATTATGAGAGAGGGTGAACAGGCACGTCCGATTAACCTTCATTCCACCAGGGATTATTTTGTAGATCTCTAACTTGTCCTCTTCTAGTTCTTTTATATCTGTTGTGGATTCCAGACTTCCCTCCCACTTCATATTATTTAACAGATTTCCCATTAGCCTGTAATATGCTTTTCCTCTTAACTTTTTTCAAACTGCAGCAGTATCAGAAACCAGCACAAAATGTTGGCAAATTTAAAGGGGGGGGGGATCAATTCAAATGAAAACCCTCCCTCCCCACTCTGTATGCCAGCAGAGAAGTCCTTTTGTGCATATGGTAGGGAGTGCTGCAGGTATGTGTGTTCTGGGACAAGGTAATATTACATTTAAGCTTTCATACAAGCCCAACATTAACTAATCAATATCTTGATAACGTTGGTATAGCCTAAACAAGGAGCAAGGCAATGGAGAATGAGGCCCATCTTGCTGTCTTAAGTGTAAACAATATTATGCTAATTTACAGGGGGAAAATCCTTAATCCCTACAGCAAATGCTCCTACAAAAATGCCTGTGAGTTGAAACCATTGTTGTAGGCCCTAACTTCAACCCAGAGTCTGACCTTACAATTAGAAACTCTTAACTTTTTTCTGATAGGATATCAAGTCCCTCTAGATTCCTCATTTTAAATTCTTGTCAGCTTTCGTTATAGGGTAGCTGTCCTTAAAGCCAACCAACATTCACCAGCTGTTCCTTCCTTGTGGTGTCTGAGATCCCATAGTACTTCTTTGTATTTAGATTAAGAACTAATGGTGGTATCTAAGATTGCACTATATGATAATGTTTGATAAATGCTGGTTTTTAATGGAGAACTCTGCATATAAATCATATGAAAACTTAAAATATATTCTGTATTAAGAAACTATCATGCAGTAACTTTCTACCCTGGTCAGAAATAATATCTGAAGATGGTTATTCTGGTTTTACAAGGCAATACTCTAGCTCAGAGAGGAAATACTATGAGGTCAAAAGGCAAGGTAATTTATCCCACTGAGGGACTATATTTATTGTGAGGAAAGCAGAGCTTGTCTCCTATAATCAGTATCATGATACAAATCTAAAAGCCAACACTTTCCCTATTCTTGATCAGAATCTCTTCCTTCTATGTTTTGAAGCCAACTTATACTTT
This sequence comes from Chrysemys picta bellii, assembly GCF_011386835.1. Classification (NCBI taxonomy): domain Eukaryota; kingdom Metazoa; phylum Chordata; order Testudines; family Emydidae; genus Chrysemys; species Chrysemys picta. Next base: position 63,378,204 of record NC_088800.1, read on the forward strand.
TTAACCAATTAAAAAAATGTCCCCCTACTCTATTGTAATTAAGAACTTTAAAGACTGCATCCCGCCAATGTGACTCCCAATTCCTACTCTCCTTACTTAATGGTTTTGTTAATAAGGATTGAATGCAGGTTAATGATTAATTAATTAATTAAGCATTAACTGGATCCTGACCTTATATATTCCGAAGTAAATCTGGTGAGAACTGCACTGAAGTTACTTGAACATTTACTCTTGTATAAGAGACGAGAGTTTCCATGAATCTAACCTCTTTCCTTTTTTCCTTTCATTTGCCTGCTGCCGTTTCCTGTTTCCAAGTTTATTGCTGGGCCATTCAGAAGTCTCCGTCTCATCTGCACAACCTTTGAACCACACAATGCTGGAGCTGACAGCTGAATTCAGCCCTAGAGAGTGGCAAGGCTAGCTCATGTTTTGTTGTATTCATATTTTAGAATACAGGCCCAGAAAAAGAGCATACACTATAACTTGCATATTTTGCATCTGTATCGACCCTGGTAATGGGTCAGCAGTAGGGTAGGAACCTGGGACCATCAATCCTAGAGCACCTTTACCACTTGAGTTAAAGGAATAACTCTATTAACTTCTAGTTGTAACTTCTAGTTGTAGCAGACTCTATGAGTCAACAGTGTGCCTTTGTTGCCAAGAAGGCTAACGGCATTTTGGGCTGTATAAATAGGAGCATTGCCAGCAGATCAAAGGACGTGATCATTCCCCTCTATTTGGCATTGATGAGGCCTCATCCAGAGTACTGTGTCCAGTTTGGGCCCACACTACAAGAAGGATGTGGAAAAATTGGAAAGAGTCCAGCAGAGGCCAACAATAATGATTAGGAGGCTGGAGCACATGATTTATGAGGAGAGGCTGAGGGAATTGGGATTATTTAGGCCTTGGCTATACTGGCACTGTACGGCGCTGCAACTTGCTGCGCTCAGGGGTGTGAAAATACCCCCCCTCCCCCGAGCGCAGCGAGTACAGCGCTGTAAAGCACCAGTGTAATCAGAGCCTGCAGCGCTGCACGCTCGCTCGCAGCGCTGCAAGCTATTCCCCTCGGAGAGGTGGAGTACATATAGCGCTGCGAGAGCTCTCGCAGTGCTGGTGGCGCGACTACACTCGCGCTTCACTGGGAAGTCCTGAGTGTAGCCAAGGCCAAAGCCTGCAGAAGAGAAGAATGAGGGGAGATTTGATAGCTGCTTTCAACTGCCTGAAAGGGGGTTCCAAAGAAGATGGATCTAGACTACTCTCAGTGGTACCAGATGACAGAAGAAGAAGCAATGGTCTCAAGTTACAGTGGGGGAGGTTTAGGTTGGATATTAGGAAACACTTTTTCACTAGGAGGGTGGTGAAGCACTGGACTGGGTTACCTAGGGAGGTGGTGGAATCTCCTTCCATAGAGGTTTTTAAGGCCTGGCTTGACAAAGCCCTGGCTGGGATGATTTAGTTGGGGATTGGTCCTGCTTTGAGCAGGGGGTTGGACTAGATGACCTCCTGAGGTCCCTTCCAACCCTGATATTCTATGATTCAGGCTGTCATCCTCAAGTAGACAGCTAGAGGAGGCTGTGACACCCACTTTGCTAGTGTGTTAGACCAGTAGTGCCTAAAGTTCCCCCATTTAGTTTAAGGTGGAGTGAGTACTTGTCATTTCCTCTTAAAAAGTCTGTTTTGGGTGGGGTGCTGTTTGCCTTCCCTACCCAAAACAATTCCAGAGGCTGTGGCTCCAGGTCTGTGCTAGCAAGTGGCAAAGTGATTGCTAAGGTGCATGTAGTCTGTAGCGTGCTTTGGGGTCCTTCTAGATGAACAGTAGTGATCATTAACTGGGCTAGTGATTTGTCAGGGTAAATGATAGGAAAGGTTGCAGTGAAGGGAGGAAAAAGGCAGACATTTAGAGTAAAATAATGCCCAAAGTTGCAGGTGAAAGGATTTAATCAAAATCTCCTTTTTATTTTGCTAAAAAATTGCTTGAAAACCTTTACAGTTAGGATACATAGGTTCAAACCCTTGAAAACTGCTAGCCAGATGCCTCCTGGTTCAGTCCAGAGAAGCAAGGCACACAGGAAACAGCCGCTGCTGCAGTTGCTGCCTCCAGGATTGGCCTGGAGGCTCCCGGAATCGGCATCGATCTCCCGGTGACTCTTGAAAGCAATCCGGGGGGATTTTAATAGGATATTTTAAAAAATCACATTGTTATGTTGGGGAAAAAAAATCTCCTGGAATAGCTTCAGTCAGAGTTGGGAACCCTACGCTGCTGCCACTTGCTTTCCTGCACTGCCTCCCAACCGCAGCCTCTGCAAAGGCCTCTGTAGCAGCAGCAGTGCTGGACACGCTCCTCTCAACTACTTCTGTACATGGCCATTCTCCGCCCCCCGCCCATATCAAAACTTTGACTTTCTGACAAGCCACCGTCCCTAATTCTGACCGTGCCTGCTTGCTCTCTCCCTTTCAACATGCCGTGCAGCCCAGGTTTGGGGTTGGCAGCTCTCTGTGCTCTGTGACATTTATTCAGCTGCTGCTATCACCTTCAGCTGCCTCCACACACAGAAATACTCATTAGCATCACAGGATATATAGTTCCATCACAAACACACAGCCTTAGGGCCTGCTCCTGCTGAAACCCAGTGACTTCAGTGGTTCATGACTGACTCTTATGCTGCAGGGTGGAAGCCTTGTCTATGTAATCTACCTCTTGTAGTTCCAGTACCAGTCACTGTAGTATCTATGCAACCAGGACAAAGTACTTGGCCTTTGGCCTCATAATTAAATTTGCTTATTGGGACTACCTTGTATAATAATCTGTCATCCCTTTAAGAAAAGAGAACGAAGCATACCAAACAGAGTGTAATTGGGATACTACACCAGGATATTGCAGTCTTTTCTGATAAGGATTGTTCAGTCTGTTTCATTTTCAGAACTGTCACCGTAACTAACATTTATGGAAAGGTGGCATTTTCCTACTGTTCCTGAGGCTAAACAATAGGCATATGGTATAACTCTAGTCATTGGTTGTTTCTCAGTAGCTCTCCCGAATGAATAGAATATAACAGTCTTCTCAAAATGAAATGCCCTTTGCTCGTGAGTAGAAACAAAAGACTCACACATTTATTTTGTCTGGTTTATTCATTGTTTACAGTTTGACTGTGTCTTTCATGAAGACAAGATGAATTTAAATGCAAAACGGCAGAAAAATCCACTGAGACAAAGATGAAAGAATCCTAGGTCATTAGTGGCAAATGGAATAATGGATCATATAAATCTGAAGAGCAGGGGAACTTAATGAAGTCTATTATAATTTTTTGGCTGGTCAATTTCAATTGCCAACAGTATAGTCTGGCTGGGAGATAATGTAATATTTAAACCTGCTGTGTCTGTTTATCAGAAATGCCAACCTCATGGATGCTAAATCATGGAATCTCTTAAATGCCTCAAAGCAGAGGCAGATGACGGTGATGTCTGGGGCTCTGATTTTAATGCAGCACATTTGTTTCTCATTTAGATATATTATCTGGGAAAGAAAAGCAAAGTCATTCTCCAATTTTAATATTTTAATTTCTGCTATGATTGGTTTATAGCATGTAACACAAGAGCTTGGTAATCCATGGGTCCTCTTCCTTTTGCACTTGCAACATTAGGTGTATGAATATGCAGACACGTAAGCTTTGGGGTTCCAACCACCAGCAGCCTCGACATTAAAGACCAAGCAGTGGTAGTTTTCACACAAAGAGGTGTTTGTTATAGGAGGTCTGCATGTGGGATGAGATTCATGGAAGGAGTGCATTTGGAAAGCTTATGGGGCTGGATTCTCAGATGATGTAAATTTAAGTTTACATCAACTGAGGATCTGGTCCTCCAATTCTGATACTCATTGTGACTAAAGGTAGCACAGTTTATCGACAGTTTGCCTAGTTTATCGATAAGAATATCATGTGAGACCGTATCAAATGCCTTACTAAAGTCTAGGTATACCACATCCACCGCTTCACCCTTATCCACAAGGCTCGTTATCCTATCAAAGAAAGCTATCAGATTGGTTTGACATGATTTGTTCTTCACAAATCCATGCTGGCTGTTCCCTATCACCTTACCACCTTCCAAGTGTTTGCAGATGATTTCCTTAATTACTTGCTCCATTATCTTCCCTGGCACAGAAGTTAAACTAACTGACTTCTGGTGGAATGAGGTACTTGGTGTAATACGGTTAGCGGAATTGGGCTCTTAATATGAATTAAAAGGTGAAGAAAAGGAGCTGACATGATCTGCTGTGTCTGTGACGTCTAAGTCAGACTCATGTTCTGGGTCAAACATTTATTTCCTATTTGCCAGAGCAACGATATTTATTTTTCCCATGCACAAGAAGCAAAACATATTTGTAAAAATCTCTGAGAGCAAGTGAACTGTTTCTCTCCTTTGTAGCATTCTGAGTCTGAATGGAAGCACAGAATGACAGCAGCAGGGCATGGGGACACCACCGCATTTAAAGGTGTGTGGTATTCTCCTTTCAGCTGCATAGCTACACCCACCACAATGGGCCCAAATCCTCAAAGATGTGGAGGCTCTTAACCCTCAGCAGCGAGGCACCTAAAAACATTGAGGATTTGGGCCAGCACGTTCTTTCACGGATCCTTTGCCTGCTTCTCAAAATATTTCTTCCAGTGGTTAAATAACACCCAAAGATGCTTATGTAGTACTAGTCTCAGGTTTTCTTCACTTCTTTTTTAAAAATAGGAATGCGATATGCAGAGCGGCTAATGCTGTTAGTCACTACGTTCTGCCACCTCTCTGGAGTTGCATTCTCATTTCCAGCTTGTAAAAATAACCTTTTTATTCCACTGCCAAATCCTGTGCAGGTCAGGTGTTCTGTCCTCTGAGCTGGTTCCCTCACTTATTAGCACATTTGGCTTCATGTTAATGTGCCTTTAACAATGAAGCAGGTATATTTTGCTTTACTCCCAACAGCAGATTGGTTGTGTTATCCGGGGTGTGTGTGTGTGTGTGTGTGTGTGTGTGTGTGTGTTTGTGAGAATAATGGATGGGCAAGGTAAAAGCCTATGAACCGATTCCTGTTGGAGTTGATGGGGACATTACCACTCACTTCCATGAGAGCAGGATCACGTCCTAATTCTCCCTTGCTGATAGGGATAATTTCTTTGTCTGGTTGTCCTCAATTGCTGGAGAGGAAACGTCACACGACCTGCAGGTATAACTTCAGCAAAATCTCTCTTCACTCACCTGGGCCATATCACTTCACCTCTCCACTTCTCCTCCCACATTTTGTCTGCCTGGTCTATTTAGACTGTAAGCTCTTTGAGACAGTGACTGCCTCTCATTTTGTGTTTGTACAGTGCTTGGAATCATCATCATGTTCTTATTACACTTCTGGTGTTTAGGACAGTGACGAAGCTCCTCCACTCCTGTCTGTTTCTGGCAAATCTTTCAATGGTTCCCCAGCTGTGCCCCAGGTTTTTCATCTCGGCTTCCACAGCTCTTCACCATGTTGTTTTCGGGCAGCCTTGTTTTCGCTTGCCTTCAGGTGTCTATCTTATTGCTACTCTGGTGATGGAATCAGTTTCCATCCAAAGCACATGACCGATCCATCTCCAACGTCTCCTGGCAATGATGGTGCTCAGATCCTCTTGGCTGCACTGTGTCAATAGATCTTGGTTTGAGATTGTTCTGGGCCAAAAGATACAGAGGCAGGTTGTATGGAATGAAGACAGTTTGGACATGTCATACTTTCTCATTCCCCAGCATCCTGCACTATAAAGTAGTGTTGAAAGTACGCAGCTCTGATAAATCTTGAGTTTGGTTTTGGTGTTGTATTTTGTTGTTTTCCAGACTGTATTTAAGCTCCTGAAGGTGTGCCTGGCTTTATTGATTTTGTTCCAGATATCCTGGCTTGTTCCACCGTCCTGACTAATGGTGCTGCCCAAGTATGTGAATGTTTCTACATTGGTGAGAACATAATCCTCTATCTGTACTGGTGATGGTGAGGCAATATTAAAGGTCATGATATCTGTCTTATTGCTTGGTATAATGGGGATCCAATCTCAGTTGGGACCTGTAGGCACTACTGTAATACAAATGAAGTAGTATTAGTTTTATTAGTAGTAATGGAAATAATAATTCAGCTATCAGCAACTTCATAACTGAACCTTCCATCTCTCTCTCTCACTTCACACTTTCACACGCACTCATGGAATTACTTGCTGTCTGTTGAAGTTATATTCATGGTCTCTGCTTCTTCCATGGTCTTTGCTTCACCCAGCCAATATTATCTGCTTCCTATAGCAAGGATCCATTACAGCTGGAACAATGTATCATTCTGAGGATAGATGAATTTAAGAGTTATACCTATCATCTGGAAAGTTATCCAAAGAACAGCTGCATAAACACCACGTACATCTCTCATTTGTAACTAACACAAGGGGAGCAGAAAACACCACTAGAGTATCAGAAACTTGTCTAGCCCCAAAGTTGCTTTCTCAAAGATTGCATACGTGCTAGCTGGCACCTAAATACCACAGTGAGCGGGGCAAATACTTACAGAGATAGATGGCTTCAGGTGTTGGAGTGAGTGCTCTGTTTTGATACCATCCCTTAACATCAATGACCAAGGGATGAGGGGCTTACAGCAAAAACAACCAGTCCAAGAAGATCTTCTCTTCATCCACTGCACTTCTTTGGTTCATCATTCCCCCCTCTTCTTATATTAATCCTCCAGAGCTAAACAAAATGTGTACCACTAATAAAATATCCAGTGAATTTATGCCCTGGTCTCTGCTTATGAATCACTCACAAACCACACCTGGTTTCTGAGAATGTCTTTGTTATTCACACGCATTTGCTGATTAGTGTATGCCCACAAATTCCAGCCTATGGGTTGCTCACTGACTCCATTAGCTTTGGCTATTTGCTATGGCCAATCACATTAGACATGTGTCATTGTTTCTGCTTCTTGACTGAAGGGGCTTGAGAGAACGTCCTGTAACAAATAATGTTCTTTCCATGTGAGTTTTCAGACAAACAGGTATTTTGTGCAGCAGCTTGTGAAACTTTTTGGATGTGCATAAACTGGTGACCATCCAAATACTCAAACAATAAATAATACAAGTCAGTGAATAACAGCAGCGCAAACTGACCAGTGGAGATTTTCAGAGGTGTTTAAGGAGTTGGGTGCCTGACTCTCAACCACCATGTTTACTCATGAAAATATCTTTGAATAACCAGATGTATCATCCTCACCTACCCTCTCCAGCCAAACTGTAACTGGAGTAACAGGATCTTATTTCTACGTCCCCTATTTGAGAATCACAATCTCTTTTGTCCAGGAAACAGGAATCTTCAGGTCACTTTGTACCTGGTGTCCTCCTGCATGATTGCATGATGTGTGGCCATCAGCGCTACATAGATAACATGGCTCTTTAATGTCTAGGCTTATTTAGCAGCATATAAGTGCACCTACTAAAAGAAGTGTATCATTACCATTGATTTCTAGCCTCTACTGAAATAAAGCTTCAGGGCTTGTAGTACTGGCAATCTATTCCAGACCCATTTTAAAATAAGTTAAACTATTAAGGCAGCAGTTGAGTCCACTTACTGTAGAGTAAATATTTCTCCTTCAGCAATAAGGAAAGAAAAAATCTTAAGCTTCTCAGGCAAGGGGAAGAAATTCAGCCGTGAAAGCCAGATTGCAAACAAAGGATTGTATCTACTATTAAGGCACCAATTGGAATGAGAGCATTAAGATTTAGTAAAAAGTTTTCAATAGCATATATGGTGTATTTAGTTGTTAATGGGAGTCACACAGGTACATATCCATGCTCCATACTGTGAATATAGCCCTTAATATGCCTATATAAACACCAGGGGTACTTCTGTCTAATAGAGAGTAGAACTAGTGTAAGCCTGCCTTTATAAAGAGATTTAATTTGGATGCTTATCTGTGGTCAGGAAGTGGGCTCTCTGGTGGGAATATTATGAGTGTAACATACCTATAAATGCAGATGTGGTCTGATTTAGTTTTGTGGGTACTACATCTTTACATGGAGATGTGGCAGTGTGTGAGTCAACGCAAACTGTTTGCTGTATGGCTTGTCATGCTGCACTCTCTCTCATTGAGACGGATATTAGAAAGTTCAGAAGAATTCCTTTTAAAATAACTTGTTTCTAACCTCAGAGCAAGGGTAGCTTTAGCATGGGTTTATGGGTGCAATCCACCCACCAAACATGGGGTCACAGTGCATGGCAGTGGGTAGCATTGTGACTTGGTGCATGGGTTGCAGCACCACTCAGGTTTGGCCCGGCTGTCAGGCAGGAGGGCTGAGCCAAACCTAACTGCGCAGCAACCCTGTGTACCAGGTCACAACAATTGGAGCAGGGAGTTGGGTCCAGCCCTGGGGGACAGGAGCAGGCAGTGCTGGGTAGTGTGATTCAGTCTCGGCCTCCAATCTGCCTCTTCTTCCTCCTAGGCCTCCCCTCTACATCCACTGAATCTGGAGGCTACGTGCATCCCTGCTTCAGAGGTTTGTGTATAGTTTTAGTTTTAGGAAAATGTTTAGGCCAGGTCTTCTTTTGTACAAACTGGTTCACTTCTCTTCAACTGGAATGGGGGGAAAAAAACTCAAACTTAAAAGCTGCATTTAAACAGCCTAAACTGAACTGAACTCAGATCTCCTGAGTCCCAGTCCAGTGCCTTACCTACAAGACCAATGTATGTAAAGGGGCTTGCAGGTTTTCAATAGGGACAGGTGTTATGCAAGAGGGTCTCTACACAGCACAAGTTGGGCACAGGCTAACCTACCTAAGCTAGCTTGAATCCAACTAGCATCGGAAGAATAGCAGTGAAGAAAGCACCGGGTGGGCATCAGTTTGGGTAGTAGAAGCCCAGCCCAGCCCCTAAGTATGTACTTGGCTCACTAGCCCTCTCTGAAGCCTGTGCTGTGTTGGCTTCACTGCTATTGTTACATACACTAGATGGCTTCAAGTTAGCTTGGGTAGGCTAGTCCATGCACATCTTCTGCTATGTAGACATGCCTTTCGTGTTAGCTCATCATTATTGCTCCAGTAATTTAAACCACATACTGAACAGTGTGTGTGGCAGGAAAATACGACACATTTTAGAAATGTGTGTATTCAGTAGGACCAAACCTTGGGGGAGGGAAAACTACAGGAGCCATATCATCTCTGTTCAGAAGTTACTCTAATTTATATCAGAGGGATAGCCGTGTTAGTCTGAATCTGTAAAAAAGCAACAGAGGGTCCTGTGGCACCTTTGAGACTAACAGAAGTATTGGGAGCATAAGCTTTCGTGGGTAAGAACCTCACTTCTTCAGATGCAAGTAATGGAAATCTCCAGAGGTAGGTATAAATCAGTGTGGAGATTGTACCTCAGTGTTTGGCTGTAGACGATGGATCGTGTGGTGTGACCGGGGTGGAAGCTGGAGGCATGAAGGTAGCCGTAGCGGTCGGTGGGTTTTCGGTATAGGGTGGTGTTAATGTGGCCATCGTTTATTTGTACGGTGGTGTCTAGGACGTGGACCTCCCGTGTAGATTGGTCCAGGCTGAGGTTGATGGTGGGGTGGAAGCTGTTGAAATCATGGTGGAATTCTTCCAGGGTCTCCTTCCCATGGGTCCAGATGATGAAGATGTCATCTATATAGCGTAGGTAGAGAAGGGGCATGAGTGGACGAGAGCTGAGGAAGCGTTGTTCCAGGTCAGCCATAAAAATGTTTGCATATTGGCAATGCATTGGTGACCTCCCAGAAAACACCATCCTAGCCACCATGGATGTAGAGGCTCTCTACACAAACATCCCACATACAGATGGAATACAAGCTGTCAGGAACAGTATCCCTGATGATGACACAGCACAACTTATTGCTGAGCTTTATCCTCACGCACAATTATTTCAAATTTGGTGACAATATATACCTCCAGACCAGTGGCACCACTGTGGGCACCCGCATGGCCCCACAATATGCCAATACTGAAAACCCACCGACCGCTACGCCTACCTTCATGCCTCCAGCTTTCACCCCGGTCACACCATACGATCCATCGTCTACAGCCAAGCACTGAGGTACAATTGCATCTGCTCCAACCCCTCAGACAGAGACCAACACCTACAAGATCTTCACCAAGCATTCTCAAAACTACGATACCCACACAAGGAAATAAAGAAACAAATCAACAGAGCCAGACGTGTACCCAGAAGCCTCCTGCTACAAGACAGGCCCAGAAGAGAAACCAACAGAACTCCACTGGCCATCACCTACAGTCCTCAGCTTAAACGTCTCCAATGCAACATCAGTGATCTACAACCCATCCTGGACAATGATCCCTCACTTTCACAGACCTTGGGAGGCAGGCCAGTCCTCGCCCACAGACAACCTGCCAACCTTAAGCATATTCTCACCAGCAACCACGCACCGCACCATAACAACTCTAACTCAGGAACCAACCCATGCAACAAACCTCGATGCCAACTCTGCCCACATATCTACACCAGCAACACCATCACAGGACCTAACCAGATCAGCTACAACATCACCGGCTCATTCACCTGCACGTCCACCAATGTTATATATGCCATCATATGCCAGCAATGCCCCTCTGCTATGTACATTAGTCAAACTGGACAGTCACTACGCAAGAGGATAAATGGACACAAGTCAGATATCAGGAATGGCAATATACAAAAACCTGTAGGAGAACACTTCAACCTCCCTGGCCACACAATAGCAGATGTAAAGGTAGCCATCTTACAGCAAAAAAACTTCAGGACCAGATTCCAAAGAGAAACTGCTGAGCTCCAGTTCATTTGCAAATTTGACACCATCAGATCTGTGAATGGCTATCCAACTACAGAAGCAGTTTCTCCTCCCTTGGTGTTCACACCTCAACTGCTAGCAGAGCACCTCACCCTCCCTGATTGAACTAACCTCGTTATCTCCACACTGATTTATACCTGCCTCTGGAGATTTCCATTACTTGCATCTGAAGAAGTGAGGTTCTTACCCACGAAAGCTTATGCTCCCAATACTTCTGTTAGTCTCAAAGGTGCCACAGGACCCTCTGTTGCGTTCTAATTTATATGTTTACATTTTTCAAAGAGCCATTGATTCTTTAAAATCTTCCAGATAAAATGTGATGCCTTGCAAAGAGCTTGATACTGCAGTCACTGAAGTCAATGGCAAAACTTCTACTGACTTCAGTGTGGAAGGATCAGGCCAAGGCACGAGGTGGTTGTAATCACTAAGCTGCAGTAGCACTGTATGGAAAATGCTAACAAAATATGTAGTAATGTTGATTACAAAAAAAGCTTCCCAAAGTGACAGCACTGAATGTTTTCTTCTTTTTTTTCCCTCTTCCCCCTTAAGCTGTTACATACAGTTATAAAAAGAAATAGCATTTCAGTAAAGTGTATAGTTGTTCAGTGTTCAGACACTGGATAAAATGTACATTAATTTTTCACAGAGAGAGAGCTTACCATTTGGGACCCTGGGGGCTAGCCTGCGAAGCTCAGTCTCTCACAGAGTGTTATGCCATTTGAGTGTAAGCAGACTTATTTTCTTAAATGAATTCTGATATTGCTTTCAGATTTCAGGGTTTGAGTCAAACTATCTAATCACACTAGGAGGCAGCTGCGTTAATGCTGTATTAGCTCAATACGGGGTCTATACCATATTGTTGTTTTCTGACATGCCTGATTTAAAACTAGAATGATGTGAAACTTTCTTAACAAAATCCCAAACTCGCTGAGATTCTCAAATCTTTCAGAGATCCTGGAGCACATGTCGGGTAGGTTTGACCAAGCCTAGTGTAACAAAGTTCCTCCTCTATCTTGGTGGGTCCTGCGCTTATTGGCAGATTTTCTTGCCTCAGAGATTCACCATGTGGGTTGGGGAACAGCCCAGAGACCTTCCCCTCTGGAAGAACCCACACTCCAGGTCAATTGGGAGGTTTGGGGGGAACCCAGGCCCGCCCTCTATTCCAGGTTCCAGCCGAGGGCCCTGTGGACTGCAGCTGTCTATAGTGCCTCCTGTAACAGCTGCATGACAGCTACAACTCCCTGGGCTACTTCCCCATGGCCACCTCCAAACAACCTTCCTCCTCAGTCCTCCAGCAGCACACCCACACCCTCTCTGCTCCTTGCACCTCTTGCTCCCAGCTCCTCACACTCGCACCACAAACTGAAGTTAGCTCCTTTTTAAAGTCCAGGTGCCCTGATTAGCCTACCTTAATTGATTCTAGCAGCTTCTTCTTAATTGGCTCCATGTGTCCTAATTAGCCTGCCTGCCTTAACTGGTTCTAGCAGGTTCCTGATTACTCTAGTGCAGCCCCTGCTCTGGTCACTCAGGGAACAGAAAACTACTCATCCAGTGACCAGTATATTTGCCCTCTACCAGACTCCTGTACCCCACTGGGCTGGGTCTGTCACACTAGCAAATATATCCTTCTAGGTGGATGCCCTAGGAAAGGGCATGGAATTTTCCCATGTTCAACCAGAGCTAAACCTGAATCACAATCTCAGCTCTGCACACCCTGAATATTGGGAAAGTTGGATTTGAACTTAGCAGCTCACTTTCCTCTTCTGTCTTGACCTGAAACCAGGCAAGTAATTGAGGTATGATTTTGTTCGTGCCTGAAATTCAAAGCAAAATTAATGGAGAGTGAACCCATACAATCATCAGTCACTCCAAAGACGGCTTGAACCCCAAACATTTTGAGGATGGCTCATCACTAAATATAGTGCCAATATTACTAAAGGTGATAAAATGAAGCAAGCTCAAAACAAGGCTAGGAAAGATTTCATGGCACACATGATCCTGATGGACCAGAAATGTGCGGCGCTATGCCTGATTGAGGAGTAGGAATGGGTTACTGCTGGAAATCAGGGGCATCATTTTAGAAAAAATTTGAGGGGGGCTAAGTCCTGGCAGCATCTCTGCTTCTGCCTCCATGCTGAGGCTTTGACTGCTCAGGGTGGAGTTAGCAGGCCAGTCCCACTCTAGAGAGAGGTGGACAGGTAGCAATAGGGTGACCAGACATCCCGATTTTATCGGGACTGTCCCGATATTTCCTTGTTTGTCCCGCGTCCCGACCGACATGCGGTCGGGACACTGGACAAACAAGGAAATACCCCGGAGCCTAGAGCCCGGAAGTGCTCGCACCCCCCCCCCCCCGACTCCGCCCCCTCCTCCCCCGATTGGCTCCCTCCCCGAATCCCCGCCTCTTCCCCGGGCTCACCATTCCCCCTCCCTCCGCAAGTGCTGGAGGGAGGCCCCGGAGACTCAGGGGAAGTGCGGGGCCGGGGTGAGTAAGAGTCCGGCCTGGCCCCGAGCAGGCAGGACTCAGTTGGGTGGTAGGGCGAGGAGGGGGGCGACCCACGGGGCCAGGCGGCGGCTGTTCTCACCCCCGGGCAGTGGGACTCGGGAGCAGCCGCTGCTGCAGCTCCCACTGCCGCGGGGGAGGAAGCGGCCATGGCGCTTGGCGGCTGCGGCGCCTCCGAACCCCCCGAGCCGGGGCCTGCTGCAGGGACCCAGCAGCGCGTACGCTGGGCCCAGCCCCTGGCCAGTCGCATCTGGGCTGCTGCCCAGCTGGTGCAATCCCGCGGCGGCCCCGGGGCGGAGGCATCGGCCGCCCAGCCCTGTTCGTTCCCCTGCGGGATGGGGGGGCTGGGGCCTGCTGCCCCCGCTCCGGGGCCGCCGCGGGATAGCACCAGCTGGGCAGCAGCCCAGACGCGCCTGGCCAGGGGCTGGGCTGGGCGCAGCGTGCGGGCTGCTGGGTCCCCGCAGCAGGCCCCGGCTTGGGGGGTTCAGGGGCGCCAGAGCCGCAGCCGCCAAGCGCCATGGCCGCTTCCTGCCCCCGCGGCAGTGGGAGCTGCAGCAGCGGCTGCTCCCGAGTCCCGCTGGCCGGGGCTGAGAACAGCCCATCTGGCCCCGCGGGCCGCCCCCCTCCTCGCCCTACCACCCAACTGAGTCCTGCCTGCAAGGGACCAGGCAAGACTGTTACTCACCCCGGCCCGCGCTCCCTCTGAGTCTCCCGGGCCTCCCTCCAGCGCTTGCGGAGGAAGGATTTTTTTGTTTTGTTTTTGCCCCCCCCCCCCGGCACCCCCCCCCCGCGTCATCCCCCCTCCCCCCGCGTCCCGATATTTGTCTTGGGTGATCTGGTCACCCTAGGTAGCAAGGCGATCCTATCTTAGAGAGTGAGAGGGGTCCTCTGCAGGGATTGAGGAGAACACAGTACCTGTGAAGGATGAGGTAGCCATTAATGGTACTAATTTATCCTTGGCTGTGAGACTCCAATGGAATTCACCAGGGATGTCTTTGATCTCAGCAGTTTTGTGAATCTAGAGCTGTGGTGGGCAATCTGCGGCCCGTGGGCTACACGCGGCCCATCAGGGTAATCTGCTGGCGGGCAGCCAGACAGTTTGTTTCCATTTGCACGGCCACCCAAAGCTCCCAGTGGCTGTGGTTCGTAATAGTGAATACATAATTTTGTACCAATGGAAACATTTGCATTTTGAGTTAAAGACATGAAAGTGGCTGAACCTGCTCTTGTGAACATTAATATCTTTGATCATCTTATTAGCCCGACGGAGAAACTCAGTTTCACTTGAATCACTCGTCTTCAAACTTTGCTCTCTGCAAACTCTTCACGGACATGGCCCCCCATCTTTCTCCTCTATGGAGACATAAAGGGGTATATATAGCGATGGGGCCACTAGCCATGGTAAAGATAAATACCAGATCTGAGTGGACAGAAAGTCATATACAGAAACCTCAACCTGCTTAGTAAGAGGGTAAACATGTTAAAAATTCTTCCCCACCTTTCATTAAAGATACAGAAAAAAAAAGAAATAAAAAGAAAAACAGTTTAAAGCATTTTAAATGTAGAATATTAAATAAGGCTTTAATTTCAACATTTCTTGTTCTCTTTCCCTTTAGCTGGAGAAGGGTTTTAGAATGAGCCCCCCATTGTTTGACAGTCTCTTAGATGGTATTAAACTTGGTAATAACTGTCGTTTGGGGAAAAGAGAAGGAGTTACTTGAGATGGGCTGGAGATGTGGTTATTGCTCTTGTAGTTTAACTCCGATCCCATTTCCTAGAAGACAAAATAAAATAAACACACGCAAAAGGGGGAAGAAAAGAACAGTGAAGATAGAAAATGCAGCATCTGTCTTTGGTGTTGACTCTCATTTGCTGCCTTGCTGCTGGAAAAACAAAGGCACAGCACATTGTTTTATCACCCACTCCGAAACCTAGCAAACTTGTACCAGTGTGGGGCTATTTAGGGCATAGCTGTTAGCTGCCTCTTGCTGGTCTCCAGTTTACAGCAATGTTGCAAAATATACAGTTTTGTCTGGCTAAACCGGACTCTTAAAAAGAAGGCAAAAGGAGAGGGATAGGAAAGAGAAGAAATAAGGTGGGGAAGGAAAAGGTACACAAGGGGAGGGGAGGTTGATAAAGAGTTACATCCTGGGTGGTATTTGGGATTTAGCCAGAACTGCTGGAGGTGGCATCTGAGTCATCTGAGTGCCTCTCTCTGGCCTGGTCTAGAAGACATTTCTCAGGATTAGGACAAAGATGGTCCAGGAACCCCAGAGACAGTGGGCATGACAGCCATGATGGTGAAGCTCACTTCTTCCTGTTTGCTTGTCTTTTTGTCAGCCAGCATTTGCATCCCCTTTTCAGTCAGCCATAGTCATGTTAGCTGGCTTCCCTCCTTCAAATTCTCTTTTTTTAAGGGCCCCAAAAGGGAGTCATGGGCAGAATAGCCCAGTCCCTCATTATTTTGTCCACCAGTTAGGCCTAATTTCTGACACACCAGTTTTGGTTCACTGATCTCCGGTCCTACACTTCTCTTGTTTACCAGGCCTGGTCTTAATGAGTTATATCAGGAGCCTTTTTGTTGGGACTAATTTAGTCTTCCTGTCTCCCTTTTGTATCTTTTCTCATAAACATTTACTGTTATAGGTTATTGTTACACTTTATGAACTTTCAGTCACTTTTCGCAGTTGAGCTCACAATTAGGGTAAATTTGTAGGCCCAATTATCATAACAGTGTCTCATTAAGAGCTGAGTGAGCATTTGAATTTCTGTCCTGTGGGAAATTCTGATATTTTGATATTTTGACATTTGTTTTCATCTTGAATTTGGGACAAGTCAAAATATCAAAGATTTTTGCTGAGGGGAAAGTTTGGAAAAATATAGATTTGGACTCTCATGATACATCACGTGGTTTAGTGAGAGGGAAGACTGCATGGCATCATGGGAGATATAGTCCAGCGAAGGAGGCCAGTCCATGAGAGAGAATAGGGGCATAAAGCACCCAAACTACAATTCCCATGAAGCACCGCAGCACCTCAGATGCAGTTTAATGTCACAGTGACTCAAAACAGAATATTTTGGTTCACGTCAACAAACCAAAACATTTAAAATCAGGTTCAACAGACCCAAACAAAACATTTTGTTTCAGTTTTCTGAATGGTAAACCAAAATATATTAGCAAAATCAAATTTTTCTGCTTTTGCAGAAACTGCATTTTCTGTGGAAAAAATCATTTTGATGGAAAATTCCCAACCAGCTCTACTGAGAATGATTGGGGCATGGAAAAACTCAGACTAGGAGACACTTGAAAAGACTAGGTTTGTTTGCCTTAGAAAGGAGATAAGAGAGGTCATGAGAAAAATATATAAAATAATCTATGGTTTGGAGAATGTAAATGGGGAGTTTCTGTTCTCCCTGTTTCATAACACCAGAACAAGGGGAAATTCAATGATATTGAAAGGTGGTAAATTCAAAAGTGATAAAAGGAAACAATTTATTACACAGTGGGCAATTAGTTTGCAGAACTCATTTCCATGGGATGTCCTTGAGACCAAGAACTTAACAAGATTCAAAGAGGGATTGGACTGTTATATAACAATATCCAATAGTTAATGCTAAAAAAAGGAGTATTGATTGGAAATACTGGTGCTTGCTACAGTCAGAGGAAGAATGTTGGACTAGATGGACCACAGATCTGATTCTGTCTGGCAATTCCCATGTTTCACTGCTCACTTCATCTTAGACAGGGAAAACAGATATTCCCCAATAATTATTTAAGTTATATTTAATGTCATGAATTTTCTTTCATTTTTCTTTTTGTACAGCAACGCTCCATTTTTTCCAGGGAGGGAAGGAGGAAGAGAAAAGTCACTGTCCTTCTTCCCTTGCTTGAACTCATCCACTCTTGAGCAGAGCTGTGCCTTGACCATTTCACATAGGTTTTTGTCACCCTGATGTGGGTTGCATCAGTAAGTGTTACTTCAGAGTTTGGATAAGCTGAAATTGAAATAACTCTGCTGAAAAAAACACCTTTTGCCTGCATAAGGTAACATAGGATATGTCTACATTGCATTGTAAATTCAGCTCTGTGGGACTTGGGCTTGTAGACTTGGTGTTTCCAAGCCCATGCTTGAGTATCCATACTGGATTGTAAACCTGGGCTTAGAATTGCTGGACCCGGATCTCAGAGCCATGCTAATGCGACCAAACCATACTGCACAGACCTTCGGACCTGGCTCTGCAGCTTGACGTGCATCCACACAGCAAAATGACAGGACTTGGACCTGAGTCACAGTGAGACTCGGGTTCTTACCCACCCTCTTAGCAGAGTCCTAGGACCCAGGTCTTGAGTGCTTGCTGAGTGGAATCGAACTGGTTTGTGTGTGCACTCAAATATGGGTTGGAGCCCAGGCTTCGTATGCAGTGTAGATATACTCATGGAGATCATGGAAAGTCACGGAATTTATTGCATGGTTTGAGCACTATTCCTCTGGAATCCATGGTAGGGAAAAAGGGCTGTTAAATAGTCAGTAGAGGTTTCCTTGATGCAATTATGACCATTTCAGTTGTAGCTTTATGGGGGTTGTAACAAACACCACTCCAGGCAGTTCTCCCCTTTTGTGGGGTTTTATTACAACATATTTGCCCAGCTCAACTCTTGAACCTTACATGGAAATCATTCATAATCTTCTATCTAAGGGAAACTCAACAGAAAGCTTTTCGGTCTCTTTAACGGACAGCTGTAGAGTTTGCTGTTAATGAAACGAAGGGGTCTTAGTTTCCCTGTTTGAATGTTATTTTTCACTTAAACTTTAAATCTGAGAACACTAAGCTGCCTTTTAAGGGTCCCTCTTGAAATATGCTGGGGAGGTAGCAAAGCCTAGTGCACTAGACTGGGATTCAGGGGACCTGGCTTCTAATCCTTGCTCTCCCACTGTCCTGCTGAGCTACCCTGGGTAAATTGGTTTGCCTCTGTTTACTCCCCTTGCGCTTTGTTTGCTTGCCTATTTAGATTATAAACCCTTCAGAGCATGGACTCTTTCTGTGTGTGTTTGTATTGTGCTTTAGATGCTAATCTAAACCAAATAATAAATGAAATCCTGGCTTCTTTGGAGGCTCCAGGCAGCAGAAGGGCCCTGAAGGTCTGTCTAATCAGGTGCCAGTGACACGAACAGGTTTGTGAAGGCTGGGGGGTGGAGCTTGAATGACAAGCAAGGCAACCAGCTGTGTTCCCTGAATTGCCTGCAGGTGGCTGGGCCTGTCCTGACATGATGTGGGCCTGCACAGAGACAAGGTTTGGGGGAAGGAAGTTGGGTCACAGTAGCCAAAGATGAGGGGTTTTCTTGGCAGAGGACTTTCTGTGCTTCTCACCGTGAGGCCTCCCTTGTTCTGGAAGCTGAAGGAAGGGCAGGGTTTGAGTCACCTGGGACCTGGTCTGCCGAGCAAGAGATGTGCCTTGCAATGGGGCACCATACCGTGAGTAATGGGGGTGTTGCCCCTCATTGCTTAGGGAGAGGCTCTGGGGGGAGCAGAGGCCTGGTCAGTGGGTGCACAGGCAGGTGAAGGCTCACCTGGAATTGAAAAGGTATGTTAGTGCTGCACCATACCCTTGCCATGATCAGGCTGGCAACATTGATCTGGTTATTTTATTGGACAAACTTACCTGAGTTCAGTCAGCCCCACAGAGCTCAGCACAAATTGCTTCATTCACAGGGACTGCTGAGACCTGCGGGCGAACTCCAGGGTGGCACCCGCTTGCTTTTACAGTCCATGCAGGAGTTTAGTTACACTTTGCTGTTAGAGGGGTTGATTCTCTCTATAGGAGAGTCTGATTTATGGCTGTGAGTATAACCTGTCTGTTCATGTCCAGTTCTCTTGGTTCCCCTGCCTATTCCCTCTGCCCAATGTCTTTCCTTACCCCTTGCAAGTTAACCCTGCTCTTTCCTGTCATAAAGAGTTTGTGCCTTTTTTAACCTGGTTGGTCCTTTTTGGAGATATCCTATCTCCTAGAACTGGAAGGGACCTTGAAAGGTCATCAAGTCCAGCCCCCTGCCTTCACTAGCAGGACCAAGTACTGATTTTGCCCCAGACCTCTAAATGGCCCCCTCAAGGATTGAACTCACAACCCTGGGTTTAGCAGGCCAATGCTCAAACCACTGAGCTATCCCTCCCCCTTGATTGCTTTGAATTTGTAATGTCCTGGAGACCACAGGGGGGCCGTGTTTAATTTATTCACCTGGCCTCTCGATGGGGGCTCTGTGCACTGGGAATCCAGTTAGCTCCAGAGATCAGCAAGCCAAGGGCTGACACCTGCCATCTGCTCAAGGAGCGTAACGAACCCAGGGCTGATTGGTCTAAGGGAGGCCACAACTATACAGAAGAGAAGAGTAAGTGGACTCCACTGCTCTTGGGGGTCAGGAGTCCTCCAGGAAGGGGCTACATAAATAACTTGCAACTTCCATTAGGCCCAATCCTGGTCACCTTGATTTCAAAGAGAAGTTTACCATTTTGTTCAGTGGGGCCTGTTGTGTTCTCAGAGTCTCTCAACGTCCAGCCCTACAGTAAATGTGTGTATTCAGTAAACAGACATTCAATTATCCCTCTTCAGCGCCTCTGCCCAGCAACACCCCAGATGCCTGACATGTTCCTTTAGTTCACAGTGCTGTAAATGAAAGGCTGCTGCACATGTAAGATAGAGACAGAGGGTGCAGGCGAGTCAGAGGCTCTTTCTTTGGGCTCACTGAAGTGCTGCGTAACTATGTCTGGGTGGGAAATTGAACACAGCTCTGAAACAACCTGCATAATTGTATTATATCACTTTTCATTGTTGTGTGAGCTCTCGCCTTTTTCTAGCCCACTGCCACAGGCTGCTGATCTCAGAAGTGACTGACTGATTTCATAAAACACTTCTGGCTTCCTAAAAGAAAGGAAAGCAGAGCCTTAAGCTGCCCACTCAGAATATCAACTTTGTTGCCAAAGGGCTACGCGTGGGCAAATGCCTTCGCTTTTCAGAATGTACTAGCTGTTACTGACAGTTCAGTTCCACAGGTGGGCATCCTCCTCCCAAGAGATGCTGACTTTCGTTTTATTGATCAGAGTCCAAGACAGATCCTGGAGCAGGATGGAGGAAGCGGACTGCTACAGCTAAAGTATGGTTTGTGCCTGTTGTTGACCCTATGTAACATATATTTGACACGTCTGCGGTTTCTAGCTGTTATTTATTTTCCATTGCCTCACTGCCTGTGCCCGAATGATCTGTTAATTATGGACTTGTGGCCCAGCCCTTAGCTCGTTGAAGTTAGTGCAAAGACTCCTGTTGATTTCAGTGATGTTTCAATCAGCCTCTCCACCCCATTCTGCTCCCAGTGACTTCAGTGGAAAAACACTTGTTGATTTCAGTGGGAGCAGGGTCACTTGCTTTATACAAACAGCTTTGTCTCTGGATTTCCTTTAGGCACCGTTCTTGCTCAACTGTGTATTGTGTTTCACTCTTATCTCTCTGCCTGACGGGGAAAAGAGTGTGGTACGAGGTCTCTTTGGCAAGTTAAGGACACAGACAGTTGGAATTGCTAAGGGCCAAGTCGTGGCCCTGTTTTAAGAGGGTGTATGGGGCATGTTAGCCACACAGACCCATGTATGCTGGCTCTGCACCAGCCTGACAATCCTGGAGACAATGAGGCTACATGGAGGGAGCGAAGATAGTTTCTAAAATCTGGAGCTGCTCAGGAGAGCAAAGAGCTCATGCAAACAATCTCTCCACCCCTCTAAGTGGCCCTCCGGGTGTCCTGGTCCCTCTCTCTTCCTACACATGACTCACAGAGAATAGCATTGCCTTGGGGCTGTAGTAAACCCCACAACAAAGTTGTGGGAGACAAGGGAGGAACCAGAATTGTCTCTGACAAGTCCCCCACAAATTAAAGCTGCCTGTGTGATCTAGGGATGGGCAGGGATACTAGGAGTGTGGGGGAATCAATGTGAAGGGTTCTATGCCCCAATGGACGTGGCTTGGGTCCTGGTTGACGATACCTTTTTGATGCTGTCAGCTACAGGGGACCTTCCAGCTGTGCTGTTCTTCTTAGTTCCCTTCAGGTGAACAATGGAGGAACTCCCCCCCGCCCCCCCGAGCTGTCAGGAAGGCTGTCACATGCTCAGGACCTCGTTATCCAGGGTTCAAGGCCTCATAGCCAAGGCACAGGGTTATGGGCCTCTGGAATTACTTCCCTCCTTGGGATTCCAGGGGTAGCCTTGGCTCCAGGCTGGGCCATAGTGATCCAGAATGCTCCTTGCACATATGGCATGCCAAAGGGTCAGGGTTTGGTCCTAAGAGTGCAAGGTAGGACCAGTGCGGTGCAGCCTAATCAGTGAAGTACTCTGTGGAAATGAGCATCAAGGAAAGAAAAGAGGAAACACAACATAAAAGCCCCATAGAAATATAAACAAGCTAAGGTGCAAGCTAGGAAAAAGAACATGGTACCAAAGAGAGAGGCTGGCTGGTATGCTGTTTCAATGGAAAAAAATATAAGAATATATTTTGTTGTTGCTAGAGGAGGCCTGGGGTTGGAGGAGGGGAGTTATCACAAGCTGGCTATCCCCCACCACTAAGGAATGGAGGTCCTGAGAGAGAGAGTGTGTAAGTGGGGAGCAAGGTAGCTGATTCATAGGGAGCTGGTAAGTGAGCCCATCTCAAGATAATAAAAGAATTAAATAGTCCAGATCCCAAACTACAGACAGTGGAGTTCAGATAGTCTCATATTTGGGCATTGGCCAATTTTGAAATGATGGTTTAAGAATAGACATAAATTATCACTTTAAACAGTAAGCACCCAGAGACGGTCTGTTTCATGCTTAGCAGCCTTTATAACTGGAGGTTTTATAATGGAGTAAGCAGGACAGGGGTTCCCAAAGTACATGGAAAGGCAATATTAGTGAAGTATTCTGTGTTCTCTACAATGCTTTTCTCTGTTCCTTTGTTTCCCTGCATATGCTTCTGTCATCTAGACCCCTTCTCCTCCCCGCCTCTGCACGTGTTTCCCTGCCACTTGCTTCTCCTCTCCCCCAAAGCACAGACCATCTGTCTGGTCCTCTGCTGTCCAGTACATACAGTCTGGATGCCTCAATTCCTTCCCCCAAGGACATTTCTCTTTCACTTAGCGGCAGTCCTCGGGGACTGGAGCCACATCTCCTTTCCTCCTCTACAGACATCCCTAATATAGGCACCCAAATCTGGCTCCTCGTTTCCAGCTGCTTTTACAGACCTTCAAGCTCTTCTTTGGAATGAAGAGTCTGGACAGCTGTGGAAGTGGATAGAAACAAAGGGGAGGAATCAGTGTCATGTTATTATCTAGCTCTCCTCTAATAAGTTCTCCATGACAGTTAAGGAACAAATACATTAAGAGGCTGAACATCACCCCTGCAAAATGTAAAGTAATAGACCCCAAAAGCCATAATTATTTCAAGTAGTAGCCATCTATGATTTAGCCACTTAAATTATCAATGCCATTGCAGGTGAAGGCTGGAACTGATAGATGCGTGGAGTAAGTGATCAGGTCACTTTGACACCAGAATGCATTCAGACACGAGAGCCCAATCAAGGCAGACAACTTCAGGTGTTTAATCTGTCAAACAAGGGGATGTTGGAAACCCACATGCATTTGAATACTTTGCTATGTGCACTAGTATCTGTAGACTGCTGACATATTTGTACTTTTTTTTTTAGGGAGTATATTACAACAGTGCTTTCTGATAAATGGTACTGAAGGCACTTTGAGAGATTAAATTGTGGGAATGTTGATAGGCTGCCAGCATGGTAATCATGCAGCACAGAGGACAGCCTTGATCCTAAAAAGATGTATGCATATGCATAATTTTATCCAACATGAATAGTTTTATTGGCTTCAATGAGAATACTCTCAGTGTGAAAAGTCAAGCATGTGCATGAGTCTTTGCAGGATTAGGACGAGTATTAGCCAGTGTATTTCTGACTCTTACAGATAAGCAAGCCAAACAACTCAGCTGCTGTAATGAACTCAAAAGTACTGGCTGAAAGGCACCAGCGAGGCTAGTATCATTTAAGGTTAGATAGATTTTCTTTAAAGAAACAAATGAAATCAAAGTGTAGTTTGTTGGAACATATCCTAATACGAACACTCTCAACATAACAGGCCTTTCTTACTGAAGTGAATTAAACCCACTACTTCAACAAGTTCAGAAAACGAGCTTACTGTTCCAACATATTATTGTCTTTATCTGTCGTTGTTATGTTTCCCTCTGCATTTGAGAGGAGCTGGAGATTCCAACATGTTCTTGAAATATTAGCAGTCAGAATATTTTAAGATCATGTTATATCCTCTCATTCTTGGAGCAGAGAACCGATCATTGTGTTAGCAAAAGAAGGCCACTTTTTTTTTTTTTTTTTTTTTTTTTTTTAATAAACACCAGTTCCCTGGTTCACTGGGGATTAGCAGAATGATCTGGGATGGGAGATTTTATCATCTATTGTATTGTGAATGAATCCAGAATGCATGCTTCCCAGACTGCCAAGATATTTATTTAATTCTTGTGGAAGCACTGGCCAGATTTTCTTCTAGTGGAGCAGATGACATTTGTAATTCTTTCAGTTCAACAAAGTGAACTAGTGGCACATTTTCTGCAGTTCTTACTAGTGCAAATGGAAAGTGGTTCCCCGTGATTTTTAAAAATATTTTTAAAAATAATGTTTGTTTTAAAATAGAAGTAGGGAAGATGCTTGAAGGGCTTGAGCCATTGATGTCAAGGGGAGTTTTTCCATTGGCATCAGTGGGAGCATGACCAGACCCTAAATGTCTTGTTGAAAGACTCTTAGAAGCTACATCTCACACATTTAGTCCCCGGCCACACGGACTGCAGACAACATCTTTGCCCCACCTTTTGGGGAGAGGCCCTGTACTACCAACTTTTCCTCTGATCCAGGGCTCAATCCTGCATGGTCATGAGCACCATCAGTTCCCACTAAAGCATGTAGAAATTGATGGCTTTCAGCACTTCTCTTGATCAAAATTTAAGTGCTTTATTCATCACCTTTTTCCTGATTGTGCCTCCTTTCTCTCTGGGGTACCCAACATTGTGCGTCACCAAGTACAATTCAGGGAACTCAACAAACGTGTCTTAGACTACTGTTGCCAAGAGAGGAACCATAAACTGGTGTGACATCATTTACCTAAAATCTTACATGAATCTTACATGGCCTGGGTCTCCCCCTACAGCTCTGAAGCCATGTCTCCAATCAGTCTTTCCGTGTCTCTTGTTAGTTCAAGGTCATATATCAAAAATCCTGTGCATGATTCTGCCCCCCAAAAGTCTCTCATCTCTTTGTTTTGTCCCCTCTTTCTTCTACTCTACTCTTCCTCTGCTGCCCCTTCCTCTCTCTTGATTCCTGCTGGACACAGAACTCTCTTTAATTTGAAAATAAAACTCAGAATACTCTTGCCAGGCAGGTGATTATGTTGTTTTGTCTCCCACACGACTGCTTTCCCACAAAGATGGCATAGGCCGTGATCCTGGAGCTGCTGCTGAAGTCAATGAGATTTCTGCAAACAAGGAACTCACAGGCCTGATAATGTTTCTTTTAGTCATTCCCAGATGTAAATTACTACAGTTCTCCTCATCACTGTGCTATCAGAACATGAGGATGAGGAGATAATTCTAAGAATTGTGAGATGGGAGTCTAAACTTTGGTTCTTTAGTGTGAGTATTTCTATTTAGGAGCAGTATGTATTATTCTCTTTTGAGTCCGTGGTGCTCTAGGGACCTGCAAGAAATCTTTGCACCACAGCTTTGACCTTCACGTGGATATGTACAACTGTCATAGGTATGGCATATAAATGCAGGGCTGGATTAAAGAATTTTGAAGTCCTGTGCACTATGGAAATTTCCCCTCCCATCCATCTTCCTTAAACTAGACATAGAAGAGAAGAAGCCCAAAGGCTAAGGCAGCAAACCTGCCTGTGCATCTGCCTAGGGTGTCCAACCTGAGCGCACTGCGACCCCATGAGCCAGATTGCAACACCACTCACTGAAGTTTGGCCTGCCTGCCTGCCCCCGTGTCATGAGTCCTGATGTGGGGTGTCTGGCCAAACGTAGTCGGAGCCCAAATGGGGCTGCTACCTCCAAGAGATAGAAAAAACAGTCACTGCCCCCCGCCATCAGCCTTCCATAAGCCCCTTCACCCACCCCTTCCAGGAGCCTCAGCCCAGAGACCCCCCCCCCACAGTTCCCTTCCAGGAGCACTTCCTCCCCACACTGTCCCCAGTTTGTACCCCTCCCTGCTCACGAGCCTTGGGTCCATCCATCTTTCTGGCATTGAGAGGAGCAGGAGTCTCAGCCACCGCATTGCATGCTGCAGGCCTGGCATGTGGAGCGGGACCTGGGTGCTGTTCCAGCAGCATTCCCAGTGGCCATGTGACCTGAGCATTGTAATGAAAGCAGTTCCTGCGGCCTCCTGTGTGTGCATGCAGCAACGGTTGCCTGTTACAATGTGCTGATAAATTACAAATGAAACCCCCTCCCCCCAGCACATTGCAATGGGCAACAAAAACCTGCCAAGTGGCAACCCTAGGCCCAGAGGTGGCCAGGAGGGCCTCCTGAGATTGGACACCCTGTGCAAGTGCACACAGTGCATGCTGGTTAATCCAAGCCTGTATACATGTGTATACTGCAGCCAAGATTTTCAAAAAGTGACTAGCGATTTTGGATGTTCAACCTCAGACACCTCAAAGAGGTCAGTTTTCAGAGGGTGGATGCTCAACATTTGCCAAAAATGAGGCCCCTTTGAGATGTCTCAAGTTGGGCACCCAAAATCGCTAGTCACCTTTAAACATCTTGTCTTATCTTTTTACCTGTTTCCTCCTTTTGCAGACCCACTCACCGCTCATGACTGAAATCTTTGTTGTCCTAGTTTTCAGGTACTACCCATTGTTAGGAGGTAGAAAATAGGTGCTATTATTGTCTAGAAGAAAGTAAATCTGGGCACAGACCTAAACCTTTGCTCAGAATATATGCTAGATTTTTTTTCTGAGTTTCAGAAAGTTTGGCTTATCTTTTTTAAAATTTAGCACACCTCAGACTTCTGGCTGGGTCCAAATGCAGACGTGCTGACTGAGATGTCACCAAAGAAGCTGATCTTGTGGTGTTTCAGGTCCAAACAGAATGTACTGGACATCTCTTGAGAGAGCATGTTCTCTGAAGATTTCATGTCCAAATCTGCAGACCTGATAGGGTCAGAGGAGATTTGGACAATCATCCAAACTGAACTCTGCTTCTTAATCTTTTCAGCTTGTCCCATCACTAACAGCTTTTGACAACATTTGTCGCTGTCCAAACCACCCAATGAATCAGCATTTACTTTCTTTTATTTTCCCAGTGAAACTCATATTTTCTTTAGTGAGCAAGCAGGCAGCATTGGTTATGATGGATGCAGGCCTAAATATAACAGGCCATGTGCAATGACACTTATTCATTGACAGGCTAGTCAAGCAAAACCACCAAATGGATGGTAGTTCACTTCAGCACAATCCAATCATACTGTCAGATAAGTTGTCCTCTAGATCACCTATATGGCTGTCATTTCAAAAGTTGAGTTTACTGAAAAAATAACTTCCTCACTCTGGCTGCTGCAGAACTTGGTTTGATTAATTTTTATCACCATTTCCTGAGATTCATGTTCTTTAATATATATGCCATGCAGGTGCCGTTGCTT
Source organism: Chrysemys picta bellii (assembly GCF_011386835.1). Lineage (NCBI taxonomy): Eukaryota > Metazoa > Chordata > Testudines > Emydidae > Chrysemys > Chrysemys picta. The sequence continues at coordinate 63,405,277 of NC_088800.1, forward strand.
CTCTCTTTAGTGAAACATGTCTCCATCTTCTGCTTGATGAAATCTGGCATGGCTATTACAATGAACTGTAGAGCTTTGATTGTGTGGCTGTCCCAATTGGAATGGTTTTTGCATTATTATTTAGTATGTGAGTGTCATAAGATTTTTCAGTTCCAGTGTGGTAGAAGGAAATGTGAATAATATGTCTTTAGAGGCTGCATGGTCTAGTGGATACGGTCCTGGACTATGACTCTGAAGAGCTGGGTTGTATCGTCCTGAATGCCCATGTAATTATTTGGCAAATGACATAACAATAGCATTTCTGCTATGTCTAATATTATTATTGTGCCTATAAACACCAATTGAGATGAAGACCCATTGTGCTAGGTGTACAGGTACATGGTAAGAGACGGGAGAATGCCTGTTCTACAAGTTACAAATTGTCTCCCTCCCCCCTTTAATCATGTTAAGGATCTGATCTTTGACCCACATCCTACATACACTTATGTGTGTGAGAACTGTGCATGAACTACTTACGCATCTGATTCAACTTCCATTGAAGCCAATGGGAGCCTTTCCACTGACTTCACTGGGAGCTGGATCAGGCCAAACATATATAAAGTGTCAAGTATCAGAGGGGTAGCCGTGTTAGTCTGAATCTGTAAAAAGCAACAGAGGGTCCTGTGGCACCTTTGAGACTAACAGAAGTACTGGGAGCATAAGCTTTCGTGGGTAAGAACCTCACTTCTTCAGATGCAAGACTTGCATCTGAAGAAGTGAGGTTCTTACCCACGAAAGCTTATGCTCCCAGTACTTCTGTTAGTCTCAAAGGTGCCACAGGACCCTCTGCTGATATATAAAGTGATTCATGAATGTAAGTGTTTTTCAGGGTTATCTACAGAACTGAATATAATAATTAAGGTAACACATTTCCACACATGTCACCAAGCCACTTTTTGTTCTGATTCGTGTGAAATCTGAAATACTCTTTCATCTTGTCCTGGAGAAATACACACATACTCAAATGCCTTCTCTTCTCTTTCCATTCCTTTTGGTAACAGCAATGCTTTCAAGTTTTTAATGTGGGAGTTGTTTCCTAAAAACTCTGATCTTCTAAATAAGGAGTATTTTCTTGAACTAATGAACTTGTACCAGCTTAACACTAGCTACCTCAGATAGAACAGGTTTCAGAGTAGCAGCCGTGTTAGTCTGTATCCGCAAAAAGAAGAACAGGAGTACTTGTGGCACCTTAGAGACTAACAAATTAACAGTTCATGTTGTTTAGATGAGGTCTCTAATTTACCTTGACAATTATGTACAAATTTCTTATTGTTAATTATTCTGGAGAGACAGCATCTAAATTATACACATTAATTTTAATAACCTTCAAAACAACATCCTAAAGATGCATAAGACTTTAACTGGTCTTAACAACCGACCTAGTCAAACTAACGTGATGCACTGTGGATGAGGAAGCAGCACTGGTTTTATCCAGGAAATTCACCCCTATGCAGAGGACATTCACAAGACTTAAGAACAATTAAGTCCCATTTAAGTCCCCAGAATAGGATTTAAGTTAGATTTAAATGGATTTTAGGCATTTGCACAAGAATGAATTTTGCCCCTCTGCTACTAGTGCTCCGCTACCATCACATGTACTTCTCTGTGATCTAATCTATGTAGGACAACTTGTCCTTCCTGTAGTTATTAATATTAATCCTGATTTTGATTTCATGATCACTTCCACAAAGACCAACTGTGATGTTACAAATGATTATGACTTCACATGGTAAGGAGCCATCTACACATTTAAAATAATTCAGATAACAATTTTAATAAGCATAATTACAACATATAAACCAAGATAATGCAAATACTATATTGGGTTAAATTCTGAAGTCTAAGTGCTAGATACTACATTCATTATTAAATCAAGAGAACTACAGTGCTATGTATCTAATCCCAAATCCATTAACATCCCACAACTTTTAGAGAGATTTGAATGGCCTCAGAATTCATTTCAGCAAAGTACAAGCATTCATTCTACTCCGTTGCAGAAGAAACTCAGTACTTTATCCCATTAAATCAACTCTTCAGCTTGCAAAGTTACTGCTAGTACTTTTCTTTCATATCTTGTTTAAAGAATTTAATCCAAGTGATTTAACAGACAACTTCTTTGATTAGATCATCCTAATATGTACAAAACATCCTGCATATAGTGAATAAACTTTGATCATCATTGTGCCATTTTCCTATATTTCCAAATCACTGGCCAAATTCTAACCCAGTGTCTGCTCACGTAGATGTCAAATGGTTACGCAGGGAATAAGTTTCTCTGGAAAAGAGGCCATCTCTAGAACTGCAAACTCCAAATCACACTGGTGGAGAAACCAGTTGGAGTTCACATCAGTCTGTCCTCTGCCAGTGTCTGAGGGACAGGGACAAAAAGGAGGAGTGTGTGGACCTACATGGCCATTTGGAGTTCAGGCTGAGTGAAGCTGGCCAGTAGGAATCCTGAAAACTAATGCTAGCTATGAGATGTAATATATTGGTGCAGATGTCAGGGCTTCCTTTATTGTCCCTGACTGGCCTGCTGGAGGAAGCATGTGAAGAGCCATCCACATGGCTTTAGATGCTTCACAGAGTGAGAGAGCAAGTGAGAAAAGGACCTGGCCTCACTCCCCGCAGCACTATTTCACCCCAAGCATATCTCCTCTGAAACGCTATGTGCTCTGGGGATGCACCTCTGAAAAAGAGAAAGAGATAAGCCAATATTTATGTTTCAGTACTTTACCCCCTCCCCCCTTTCCTGCAAAGATAAACTCCCATTGTGGTGACTGGATCATTGATCTAATAAAAAATCATGTTTTCATACCAATAGCCTTTGTAATAAAAATGGGTAAAAAGACCAGTATAGAATCAGTATAGCATTCATAAGAACTCACTCTCCAGAGTCATATCTGCTTTCTTAAGTGAAAGAAGTAACGTTTTTCTGTTCTTTACACTGCAGTAAATAACACTGTACTGAAGAATTCTATACTTAACTCTGCAGAACCAACACAGCTATGGGAGAGTGAACCGCATTTGTTTCTGGCTTTTAAGTTATGAACACAATGGTTAACGGAGTTCCATTTGCAGGAGCAACCATAGAACCCACCTGTCTGTCTCCATATTGCCTGCCTTCTGTTATACCTGGGCAGCCCCACTGAAGGCAATGGATACAGGTGTAATTGAGGGCAAGCACTGAAAACAGTGCAGTTTTCCATTTGCAGAGCCATGTTGACCTTAGTTAACCATTCTGTTGATGCATGAGCCCGAAAGGCATTGTTTTAAATTGTGAAAGGGTTACATACTTGTGTTTTCACTTGGTGAGTAAAAGAACAGAGGTATTAGCATCAAAATAAGCTGTGTGTATTGTACACCTAGGGTATGTCTATACTGCAGCTGGGAGTGAGCCTCCTAGTCTGGATTCACAGACTTGTGTTGGTGGGGCTTGTAGCAGTGTGCTAAAAATAGCTGTATAGTTGTTGCTTTGATATTGCATCTTGGGCTCTTAATCCCCTTCCCCTCCCAAGCTTGAGAGCCTGAGTTGCAATGTCTACATAGCTATTTTTAGCATGTCTGTTGACCTGGGCCGAGAGGCTTGTTCCCAGATGTAGTGTAGACATAACCTAAAATCATAGAGTTCACAATTCTAAGGAAGGGTAGAAGGGACTACAGCAAATTAGAGACAATGGATTTCAGGGAGGCAGATTTTGGTAAGCTCAGAAAGAATCAAGACAAGGGAAAAACGACCGAGGAGAGTTGGCAGTTTTTCAAAAGGACACTATTAAGGGCCCGAAAGCAAGCTATTCCGCTGGGTAGGAAAGATAGAAAATGTGGCAAAAGACCACCTTGGCTTAACCACGAGATCTTGCATGATCTAAAAAATAAAAAGGAGTCATAAAAAAATGGAAGCTAGGACAAATTACAAAGGATGAATATAGGCAAACACAGGAATGTAGGGGCAAGATTAGAAAGGCAAAGGCACAAAATGAGCTCAAACTAGCTACGGGAATAAAGGGAAACAAGAAGACTTTTTATCAATACATTAGAAGCAAGAGGAAGACCAAAGACAGGGTAGGCCCACTGCTCAGTGAGGAGGGAGAAACAGTAACAGGAAACTTGGAAATGGCAGAGATGCTTAATAACTTCTTTGTTTCGGTCTTCACTGAGAAGTCTGAACGAATGCCTAACATAGTGAATGCTAATGGGAAGGGGGTAGGTTTCGAAGATAAAATAAAAAAAGAACAAGTTAAAAATCTCTTAGAAAATGCAGATGCCTGCAAGTCACCAGGGCCTGATGAAATGCATCCTAGAATACTCAAGGAGCTAACAGAGGAGGTATCTGAGCCTCTAGCTATTATCTTTGGAAAATCATGGGAGACAGCAGAGATTCCAGAAGACTGGAAAAGGGCAAACATAGTGCCCATCTACAAAAAGGGAAATAAAAACAACCCAGGAAACTACAGACCACTTAGTTTAACTTTTGTGCCAGGGAAGATAATGGAGCAAGTAATTAAGGAAATCATCTGCAAACACTTGGAAGGTGGTAAGGTGATAGGGAATAGCCAGGATGGATTTGTAAAGAACAAATCATGTCAAACCAATCTCATAGCTTTCTTTGATAGGATGATGAGTCTTATGGATAAGGGAGAAGCTGTGGATGTGGTATACCTAGACTTTAGTAAGGCATTTGATACGGTCTCGCATGATATTCTTATCAATAAACTAGGCAAATACAACTTAGATGGGGCTACTATAAGGTGGGTGTATAACTGGCTGGATAACCATACTCAGAGAGTTGCTATTAATGGTTCCCAATCCTGCTGGAAAGGCATAACGAGTGGGGTTCTGCAGGGGTCTGTTTTGGGACCTGCTCTGCTCAATATGTTCATCACCGACTTAGATATTGGCATAGAAAGTACGCTTATTAAGTTTGCAGATGATACCAATCTGGGAGGGATTGCAACTGCTTTGGAGGATAGGGTAAAAATTCAAAATGATCTTGACAAATTGGAGAAATGATCTGAGGTAAACAGGATGAAGTTTAATAAAGACAAATGCAAAGTACTTCACTTAGGAAGGAACAATCAGTTTCATACATACAGAATGGGAAGAGACTGTCTAGGAAGGAGTATGGCAGAAAGGGATCTAGGGGTTATAATGGACCACAAGCTAAATATGAGTCAACAGTGTGATGCTGTTGCAAAAAAAGCAAACATGATTCTGGGATGCATTAACAGGTGTGTTGTGAGCAAGACACGAGAAGTCATTCTTCCGCTCTACTCTGTGCTGGTTAGGCCTCAACTGGAGTATTGTGTCCAGTTCTGGGCACCGCATTTCAAGAAAGATGTGGAGAAATTGGAGAGGGTCCAGAGAAGAGCAACAAGAATGATTAAAGGTCTAGAGAACATGACCTATGAAGGAAGGCTGAAAGAATTGGGTTTGTTTAGTTTGGAAAAGAGAAGACTGAGAGTGGACATGACATCTAAAAGGGTGTCATAAGGAGGTGGGAGAAAACTTGTTCATCTTAGCCTCTAAGGATAGAACAAGAAGTAATGGGCTTAAACTGCAGCAAGGGAGGTCTAGGTTGGACATTAGGAAAAAGTTCCTAACTGTCAAGGTGGTTAAACACTGGAATAAATTGCCTAGGGAGGTTGTGGAATCTCCATCTCTGGAGATATTTAAGAGTAGGTTAGATAAATGTCTATCAGGGATGGTCTAGACAGTATTTGGTCCTGCCATGAGGACAGGGGACTGGACTCAATGACCTCTCGAGATCCCTTCCAGTCCTAGAGTCTATGAATCTATGAATAAAAGCCACTGTAACAGGGGTTCTCCCTTCTCTGCATTCCGTGGACCGCTTCGCCAGAGACCATTGCTCTCATGGATCAGCTCCAGTTCCAACCCCATTGACTTTTTCTCACAATATTTCATTCTGCAGCGCACTAGGGAGGGCTCTGCAGATAACGTGGCCCACAGTTTGAGAACCTCTGCACCAGAGCCAGTGGCGAAAAGACAGGGTGGAATATGTAAACTCTTGTGAAAATGTATTCCCAATATTGTGGTGGTGGTTGTTTTCCAACCCCTCCCACCAAAAAACTTCAAAATTTTGGATGACATTCAACATTTGAAAAAGTTTTGGCCAGTTTTATTGAAAAAAGGGGTGAAGAAATTTTGTTTACAAAAATTATCAAAACATTTTATTGAAACTTTTCCCAATTTTGAAATTTAAATTTTGAATTTTGAAATTCCCTCCAGTGGAATATAGCCACCTGCATACCAAACCATAATATTGCTAACTGGGGCAAGGCTATTTATTTATAGCAGTTGATAATAAGACCAGATAAAGTATCTGTCCAAGTCTGACTGTGCTTTCTTCTTATGTGAGTATATTTGATTTCCAATTAAAAGCAAGCCAAGAAAACAAATCTCAAAATTCATTGTAACCTAGCAATAAACCTCTAAACCTGTGGGTGGCATTATTGGTCTTCTTTCTAAATTTTCTGTGGCTAGGAGGGAAGCAATTACCAAACCACAGTAGCAAGCATTGGCACAAATGGGAATGCATGATGCATGGCATTTCACTTCTTAACAAATCTCTTCCCAATATGAAGATTTTGTAGCCAGGAAGATGGCTGTGTCCACTCTCTATTCCAGCTTCTGACTGTGGATATTAAAACCTACATGAGTAAATTACTGAGTTCTGCAGTTTTCCCAAGAAGACTATTTTTTTAGTGGCAAACCCCAGTCAAATTTTTCTGAATAAATAGCATATATAGATCTCTTTAGAACCTAAACACACACTTAAAATACGCCAATGCACATATTGTACATACTGCATACACACAATCACATACATATAGGCCACTGGTGTACCTATGTTTGTCTATTTAATGCTGTATCTATGCAGCAGTCTTCGTTTTACTGATGTGTACCTTTTTCAGACCTCTGGGGCCACATTTCATTCTCAGCTATACTTATGTGACTCCCATTGACTTCAATGAGTTTGCCCGGGTGTTAGTGAAAGTAATATTTGGCTCTGGTTGTAGAGGCTGCATTTAAGAGTCATTTAAAAATATTGGCACTGCCAACAAAAATGTGATGAAAAACAAAATAATGTTTGATTGTTTTGTGAAAAGGAATGTGATTTCTTATCTCTCTCTTGCTATTCTTCATGGGGAAAACTACAGGCATTTTTTGTAGGCATACATTTTTATTTGTAGAGTGTTTTGAATTATAAAGACACGATGGCTGTTTCATAGACTCATAGACTTTAAGGTCAGAAGGGACCATTATGATCATCTGGTCTGACCCCCTGCATGCTGCAGGCCACAAAACCGTCCCCACCCTTTCCCTGACTCTGCTGATGAAATCCCCAAATCCTGTGTCTTAGTGACTTCAATTGGCAGAGAACCCTCCTGCTAGAGATCCCTGCCCCATGCTACGGAGGAAGGCGAAAAACCTCCAGGGCCTCAGCCAATCTACCCTGGAGGAAAATTCCTTCCCGACCCCAAACATGGTGATCAGCAAGACCCCGAGCATGTAGGCAAGAGTCTCCAGCCTAACCCTTGTTAACCATTATACTGTTTGCCTACCATTGCTTGGTGTTTCTCAGCTAATATGTTTTACCATTAAACCATTCCCTCCATAAACTTGTCTAACTTAATCTTAAAACCAGACAGGTCCCTTGCCCCCACCGTTTCCCTCGGAGGGCCATTCCAATATTTCACCCCTCTGACGGTCAGAAACCTTCATCTAATTTCAAGCCTAAACTTCCCCACGGCCAGTTTATATCCATTCGTTCTCGTGTCCACATTAGTACTAAGCTGGAATAATTCCTCTCCCTCCCTTGTATTTATCCCTCTGATATATTTAAAGAGAGCAATCATATCCCCCCTCAACCTTCGTTTTGTCAGACTAAACAACCCGAGCTCCTCCAGTCTCCTTTCATACGACAGGTTTTCCATTCCTCTGATCATCCTAGTGGCCCTTCTCTGCACCCGTTCCAATTTAAGTTCATCTTTTTTAAACATGGGAGACCAGAACTGCACACAGTACTCCAAATGAGGTCTCACCAGCGCCTTATACAATGGAAGCAGCACCTCCTTATCCCTACTAGATATACCTCGCCTAATGCATCCCAAGACCGCATTGGCTTTTTTCACCGCCACGTCGCATTGTCGACTCATAGTCATCCTACGGTCTACAAGAACCCCTAGGTCCTTCTCCTCTTCCGTTACTTCTAACCAATGCGTCCCCAGCTTGTAGCTAAAATTGTTGTTAGTCATCCCTAAATGCATCACCTTACACTTTTCACTATTAAATTTCATCCTATTTCTGATACTCCAATTCATAAGCTCATTCAAGTCTCCCTGCAGAATATCCCTATCCTCCTCCGAATTGGCAACGCCTCCCACCTTCGTATCATCCGCGAACTTTATCAGTCCACTCCTGCAATCGGTTCCGAGGTCAGTTATAAATAGATTAAATAAAATGGGTCCCAAAACCGAACCCTGAGGAACTCCACTGGTAACCTCCCTCCAACTTGACAGTTCACCCTTCAATACCACCCGCTGCATTCTCCCCATTAACCAATTCCTTATCCACCTCTGAATTTTCATATGGATCCCCATCTTTTCCAGTTTAACCAATAATTCCTCATGGGGTACAGTATCAAACGCTTTACTGAAATCCAGGTATATTAGGTCCACCGCATTTCCCTTATCTAATAAGTCCGTTACTTTCTCGAAGAAGGAGATCAGATTCGTTTGGCACGATCTGCCCTTCGTAAAACCATGTTGTAATTTATCGCACTTGCCAGTAACCTCGAGGTCCTCAACTACTTTCTCTTTCAGAATTTTCTCCAGCACCTTGCACACTACAGATGTTAAACTAACAGGCCTGTAGTTACCCGGATCACTTTTTTTCCCTTTCTTGAAAATAGGAACCACATTAGCTATTCTCCAGTCTAACGGAACCACCCCCGAGTTTACTGATTCATTAAATATTATCGCTAATGGGCCTGCTATTTCCCGCGCCAATTCCTTCAATATTCTCGGATGAAGATCGTCCGGTCCTCCCGACTTATCCCCATCAAGACGTTCGAGTTTTGTTTCTACCTCGGAAACGGTAATCCCCCATTCTGTTTGCCCCTCTGTCACGGTGCTAGTATCCCTAATACCTTTATTGGCCTCATTAAACACCGATGCAAAATATTCGTTGAGATATTGTGCCATGCCTAGGTTATCTTTAATCTCCTCTCCGGCTATAGTCTTCAGCGGTCCTACTTCTTCCTTCTTTGCTTTCTTCCTATTTATATGGCTGTAAAACCTCTTACTATTGCTTTTAATTTGTTTCATTATGGTCCCCTACCTCCCTCTGCCCTCCCGCCTTTAGAGTTTACCTTCACACCCTGATATAGGATGCAATATCTAGAGGCAAAAGCTCAAACCAGTTGATTTGCTCACTAATGAAAGATTGCAGACTTTTCTTTGATAAACACCAAAGCTCCAGCAATCTAAATGGAAATACCTTGGAGTCGTAATGCCATTTTTCCTCATAATTTATTTCTATAATTAACTTTTTTTGTTACTAAAATTAAATGAATTTTGGGTTTGATCCAAAACCCACTGAAATCAGTGAGCTGTTCCATTGGCTTGAATGGGCTTTGGATCAAACCCTTGGTGCTTATGGAATGTCCAGACTGACAGCTCTAGAGACTTATGCAAAAATGGATTCAGTGGAGTTACTGAAGACAGAATTTGTTTGTCCACATGGGGTCAAACATGCAGGAAAATTTCCCATTAAATGCAACACGAGTGTTGCCAGTGTGCGGACTGTAGCATAGGTCCAAGATGGGCTATGGCAGTGAAAGCTTATCCATATCATCTTCCCAATGTGTTGCAGGGCTGAGTCCTCCTGACATTAAAGTCAAGAGACAGTGTTTTGGGTCAATGCCTCCATGTCCATGTTGTACAGTTCTTAGTGTCTCCTGTGAGAATACCAGCACAAGCAGTGCAGGATGTAACCTTTCCCCCACTGAAGCCAACACAAGTTTTGTCATTGTTTTCTGTGGGAACAAGATCATGTCTTAGTGCACTAGCCTTTCCGGCAATTGACACCACTGTGAGTTTCTGTGAGTTTTACACAAATAATTCTTTGGACTGTTCAGTACCCTGTGATCTCTTAATTCTCTAACTACCATTTAGCAAGGGAGGATGCTCCACCCCATGACCATAAGAAATGAGGCGTCACGCTTCAATAGGCATTGTCTCATTTTGAACCACATGCCATATTTCAGCAAGGTTCTGTAGGTCTGAAATTCAGTCTGGGAGAAGAGGCTGCAGAAGCCCATGTCCTATACCACAACCTCTTACAAACTGCAAAATTCTCTTTCCTTCGTTTTCAGGTTGAAAAACTTGGGTTTGAAATATAAATCTGAACCTTAAACTCCCTACCTCAGGAAAAAGCAAGCTGCAAAATACAAAGCTGCAAGAAATGAATGCTAGGAACAGGCTCAGAGATCTGTCTAACTGCCAGCGAACCTCCTTACTCCTGTCTCTCTTACTTGGATCTTAGTTGACTGCTGCACTTCCTCTTTTAGCTCCAGTGCCTCAGACCTCCTCACTTTGATGTCTTTTCCCCCATTCTTTGGCCAGATTCACTATTGCCGTTGTGTTGTCATTTATACTAGTGCAAAGTGGGTGCGAAATGCTACCATTTTGAGGGCTTGTCTACACTTAAAACACTGCAGCGGTGCTGCTGTAGCGCTTCATAGAATCATACATTCAGAGAAGATTAGGGTTGGAAGACATCTCAAGAGGTCATCTAGTCCAACTCCCTGCTCAAAGCAGGACCAACACCATCCCAGCCAGGGTTTTGTCAAGCCGGGCCTTAAAAACCTCTAAGGATGGAGACCTCCCTGGGTAACCCATTCCACTGCTTTACCACCCTCCTAGAGAAATAGTTTTTCCTAATATCCAACCCAGATCTTCCCACTGCAACTTGAGACCATTGCTCCTTGTCTTCTGCCACCACTGAGAACAGCCTAGCCTCATTCTCTTTGGAACACCCCTTCAGGTAGTTGAAGGCTGCTATCAAATCCCCCCTCACTCTTCTCTTCTGCAGACTAAACAAGCCCAGTTCCATCAGTCTCTCCTCATAAGTCCTGTGTCCCAGCCCCCTAATACTTTTTGTTGCCCTCTGTTGGACTCTCTCCAATTTGTCCACATCCTTTCTGTAATGGGGGCCGCAAAACTGGATGTAATACTCCAGATGTGTCCTCACCAGTGCCGAATAGAGGGGAATAATCACTTCCCTCGATCTGCTGGCAATGCTCCTACTAATGCAACCCAATATGCCATTAGCCTTCTTGGAAACAAGGGCACACTGTTGACTCATATCCAGCTTCTCATCCACTGTAATGCCCAGGTCCTTGTCTGCAGAACTGCCGCTTAGCCAGTTGGTCCCCAGCCTGTAGCAGTACATGGGATTCTTCTGTCCTAAGTGCAGGACTCTGGGCTTGTCCTTGTTGAACCTCATCAGATTTCTTTTGGCCCAATCCTCCAATTTGTCTAGGTCACTCTGGACCTGATCCCTACCCTCCAGTGTATCTACCTCTCCCCCCAGCTTAGTGTCACCTGCAAATTTGCTGAGGGTGCAATCCATCCCATTATCCAGATCATTAATGAAAATGTTGAACAAAACCAGCCCTAGGACTGACCCCTGGGGCACTCCGCTTGATATCGGCTGCCAACTAGACATCAAGACATTGATCACTACCCATCAAGCCTGACAATCTAGCCAGTTCTCTATCCACCTTCTAGTTCATTCATCCAATCCACACTTCTTTAACTTGCTGGCAAGAATACTGCTGGAGACTGTATCAAAAGCTTTGCTAAAGTCAAGGTATATCTTGTCCACTGCTTTCCCCATATCCACAGAGCCAGTTATCTCCTCATAGAAGGCAATCAGGTTGGTCAGGCATGTTTTGCCCTTGGTGAATCCATGTTGATTGTTCCTGATCACCTTCTGCTCCTCCGGTCATCTTCCTCTCCTTCAAGTGCTTCAAAACGGATTCCTTGAGGACCTGCTTCATGATTTTTCTGGGGACTGAGGTGTGGTTCACTGGTCTGTAGTTCCCTGGATTCTCCTTCTTCCCTTTTTTAAATATGGACACTATATTTGCCTTTTTCCAGTCATCTGGGACCTCCCCTGATCACCACGAGTTTTCAAAGATAATGGCCAATGGCTCTGCAATCACATCAGCCAACTCCCTCAGCACCCTTGAATGCATTAGATCTGGCCCCATGGACCTATGCATGTCTAGCTTTTCTAAATAGTCCTAACCTGTTCTTTCACCACTGGGGGCTGCTCAGCTCCTCCCTATACTGTGCTGCCCAGTGCATCAGTCTGGGAGCTGACCTTGTCTGTGAAGACCGAGGCAAAAAAAGCATTGAGTATGTCAGTTTTTTCCACATCCTCTGTCACTAGGTTGCCTCCCCCATTCAGTAAGGGTCCCACACTTTCCCTGACCACCTTCTTGTTGCTAACATACCTATAGAAACCCTTCATTGAAGATACTACCTACACCGATGGGAGGGGTTCTGCCATCAGCATAGGTACTCCATCTCCCCGAGAGCTGCTAGCTAGGTCGACAGGAGAATTCTGCCATTGACCTATCACTGTCTACACTGGGACTTAGGTCAGTTTAGCTGTGTTGCTCAGGGGTGTGGATCTTTCACACCCCTGAGCAATGTAGTTATACTGACCTGATTTCCTAGTGTAGACCAGGCTTCATTCAGTAGCACTTCACACTCAGCTTGCCCTGGAGTTAAATGAATAACCCTGGTTCAAGTGCAGTGGTGAATTAGATATTGTCCCCATGGGCCAGATCTTCAGCTAGTGTAAATTGGCATTGCTCCACTGAGGCTAATGCCATCTTTCATTTTCTAGCTCTGCAAGCATTAGTCTTGAGTGAATACTGGATGAATTCATTTTAATTAAGAACAGGTCTATGATCTGAACATGTTCAGACCTCTTGTAAGCCAGGATTCCACAACAGTGGGGAATCTTCACCTGCCATTTAGGACAGCTGTAAGATCACATTGCGCCACTAAAGCAATGCCTAGGATCTGGCACAAATATGCTTTGAATACAGAACAGTAATTCATAGTGTTATGTATAGCAAAGCACCAATGTTATCCATGTAGATAAATGCAAAGTAATGCACATTGGAAAACATAATCCCAAATATACATATAACATGATGCGGTCTAAATTAGCTGTTAACGCTAAAGAAAGAGTGGGGGGAGAGGGATAGCTCAGTGGTTTGAGTATTGGCCTGCTAAACCCCGGGTTGTGAGTTAAATCGTTGAGGTGGCCACTTAGGGATCTGGGGCAAAAATCTGTCTGGGGATTGGTCCTGCTTTGAGCAGGGGGTTGGACTAGATGACCTCCAGAGATCCCTTCCAACCCTGATATTCTATTTAGAAAAAAAAAGAGAGATCTTGGCATCATTGTGGATAGTTCTTTGAAAACATCCACTCAACGTGCACCGGCAGTCAAAAAATCAAACAGAAGGTTGCTTAATCATTAAGAAAGGGATAGATAATAAGACAGAAAATATCATATTGCCTCTATATAAATCCATGGTATGCCCACATCTTGAATACTTTATGCAGATATGGTTAACCCATCTCAAAAAAGATATATTGGAATTGGAAATGTTCAGAAAAGTGCAACAAAAATGATTGGGGGTACGGAACAGCTTCCATATGAGGAAAGATTAAAAAGACTGAGACTTTTCAGCTTGGAAAAGAGACAACTAAGTTGGGATATGATAGAGGTCTATAAAATCATGACCGATGTGGAGAAAGTAAATACGGAAGTGTTGTTTACTCCTTCTCATAACACAAGAACTAGGGGTCACGAAATGAAATTAAAAGGCAGAAGGTTTAAAACAAACAAAAGGAAGTATTTCTTCACACAACACACAGTCAACCTGTGGATCTCCTTACCAGAGGATGTTGTGAAGGCCAAGACTATAACAGGGTTCAAAAAAGAACTATATAAGTTCATGGAGGATAGCTCCATTAATGGCTATTGGCAGGGACGGTGTCCCTAGCCTCAATTTTGCCAGAAGCTGGGAATGGCTAACTTGATGATTACCTGTTCTGTTCATTCCCTCTAAAGCACCTGGCATTGGCCACTGTCGGAAGACAGGATACTGGGTTAGATGGACCTTTGGACTCAGTATGGCCGTTCTTATGTTAGACAAGCCCTAAAGGCAAATACAATCCCCCAAACCTATGTACAGGGAAATTCCATTGGCACACGTACAAATCCCAAGATGAAATTCAGCCAAGCTAGGAGACCTGTTCCCCCCCCCCCCCCCCTTACCACCATAAGATATTCTGACTGACTGAATTTTATGTTTTGCTGGCTTAGATTTAAAGGCTGAGATCCTATGGTGTTAATGACTGCACCTTTTCTGCTCAAGCACATTATTTTATTTTATGGCTTTCCAGTTGGATGGCTCTAGTACAAGTGTGGTACAGTACATCATGCATGTCAGTGGTATCATATACTGCAACTGCAAACCCAGTACATCTTAATGTTTATTGAACCTTCCTTTTGAGACCTCAGAGGTAAAAATATTAAAACCCATTAGGTTGGTGCATCATATAAGTAACTCACCATGTTACACCAACTACGAACCTTAAATTGTTGGTATCAGAGGAAAAAGCATTTCCTTCCCCCTTAACTCATGATGCTGATTAAATAAATGGGGTGCCAGTCTGGTGCCTTTGAAAGGTTAGGACACCGTTGCCTGATACATCACTCACCCTATATTTTAGGGAGTCATAATTCGGTTTAATGCAGCTTTCAATAGGAACTTACATCTCAAGAAGCCCTATTGAAATACAATGGGACTACTTATGGAGTAAGGTATTTTGGAACGATGGCAGAATCTGGCCGGATAGTACCAAGCATTATATGTTTGCAGGGTCAAATCTTGGTGAATACCCAAAATTATACCTTTTAAAATCATTTCATTTTCACTAGATTGTTGGATTAAATTAGCATTAAAAACATAAAGATACAAGTCAGATACATAGCATATTTAAATGTATATTTAATTCATGATATTTCTGTAATTCTCCTTCTGGAGTGAAACCACACAATGCCTTATAGCAATGTATAAAACAACATATATAAGGAATTACTTGTGAGACGTTGGATCTGATTTTGCTCCCACTGAAGTCAATGGAGGATTTGCCATTGAAATCCACAGGAACAGGATCAGACATACAGACAAGAAGTACTGTGATCCAGTGGCTAGGGCACAGGGCTTGGAGTCTGGTTAATTGGATTCTGTTCACGGCTCTTCTGTGTAACCTTGGGCCGTCACATCACCTCTCCCATATTTAATATCCTGGTTACAACATTTCTTATGGTGATTGCCCAGGTTTTTTGTTGTTGTTGATCAGACCTTTTATTAACACGTAGCTAAATCTCTGTCTAACCAGGTTTGTTATGCTAATAATCAGATTGTGTCTAATGACATGCCTGCTTTTGGAAATTGTGAACATACTGTAGAGAAAGTGGACAAAAATTGGCTGGGGTGTATGCAGATTTTATGTCTCTAGCTATGTTCTTGCTGTATCTTTTGTGGGTTATTAGAAGAGACAGTCAGCATTTATAGACTTATTCCTTAGTTTGATTTTTAAGCCTCTCATGCTATTTTGCAGACAAACCTCTAGCTATTTCTTTTAGTTTGACACTTTTGTGCTTATGGGGTCTGATCCATTGCCCCTTGAAATTAATGAAAAGTCACCCATTGACTTAACAAGCGTAGTCCACAGTCTATTGGGGTATGTCTACACTGCATCTGGGAGCAAGCCTCCCAGCCTAGGCCCACAGTAGGCTTCATGCTAGTGCTCTAAAGATAGCTGTGTAGACAGCGCTTTGATGCAGCCTGAGCTCCAGACCACGTGCAATGTCCGAGCATCATATTTTAGAAGTGTTAGCATGAGCCTTGCTAGCACAAGTCTGTAGACCTGGGCTAGGAGGCTACCACCCAGATACAGTGCAGACATGCCCTTACAGTCCAAAAGGATTCCACTTCATACCGTAGCACTACTTCTGCCACCTTTGCATATTGTTTTTAAATGTGTGTTATCGGATGGTTCTGTTTTTATGTAGCAACTATAATCTTTGTGCTCACATTGAGAATGGAAGTACCTTAACGGATCTAAGGATTATAACAGAGACTGGGCAAATGCTAAAATATATATCTAGAATCTGCAGTGACTGAAATATAGATATCTGGCAGCAAACATCTTGAAGAACATGTTTTGTGTTTATTTACAACAGCATAGTATATTGAATGCAGGCAAGCATATGCAGGCAAGTGTAGTAGATAGAATGAGTCAATCAGTGCTTTGTTTACTAGCCATTAGAGACTGTTAGCAAACCAGTGACTGTAACTGACAATCTCATGAGGTCTAATAATGTGAAGGTATTAAATTATACATAATCCAGATTAATGTGTTTGTGGATAAATGTGACCGCTTGGGCAAAATGGAACTAATTCTTGACACAATCTGTTGGATTTTTGTCCAGCTCTTATTTTCATCTGTAAATACATGGGGAGGGAATTTAAAAACTATGGTATGGGCCCATTTGTAATATAGTTATAGTTTATTATACAATACAACTTCATGAAGATTGTGGCATTTTGCAGTAATATATTTTTAGCCATTGACTTTCCCTAATTAATTTTATTGCAAGACTAATAGTGTCCCCTCTTTACAATTCCCACCATATTACAAGGATCTAGGGTTCTCTGGAAAGTTGGTATAAGTATGAATACAAGTGCACTGGATGAAAATTTACTCCACCCACACTAAGCCCAAGTATTCAGGTAGAGTGTGGGGAAAGTGGGGTGGTGAAATCCCCTTGACTTTGGAAACCAGGTCTAGGGCATACCCCCCACTGGAGCTGCTAATCTAGCCCTGTTCAAGCTGCTTGCAGAGGTCACTGAGGCTTCTGTATCCATGTAAATATGGATTGGCAGCCATGCCCCATCCCATCCTTAGACTGCCCATAAAGTGACTTTCCACTGAGGTTGGTGTGGATGCCAATTCTGCAGTGCATAGGGGATATACAGGCTGTCTCGACTGGCTGCTCAGCCATCCACCTCCCCATGTAGCCTCTGTCTAGAGCTCTGGTGGGCCTTTTGGTGGCCCTCAAACCCAGTGATCAGTTTAATCTATTGTAAATCCTTCTATGCTTACAGAGATTTAAAGGCTAATCAATTCAGCTTGCAAATGACCAACATATTGCACATCAGTCACAGGAAAAACAGGCACCAAAGTGCTATTATTCAAATTAAACAAAGAATAATTAAAGTTAATACATTTTTGGGAAAAAAAATCATTGACTCCTCAGAGGACAGATTCATTAAAGCCTTTAGAATCCCCTAACTCTATTCCTCTCTGGACATAACATATGAGCATACTAAGGCAAAACATCTGCTAATTGCAAAATATTTTATTACCGGAGGGAGAGCTGAGTCCTGCCTAATGTTTTGGTAAGGGTGGGTCATTTAAGGATAACCCTTAATTGTGTGAACTGTATTGCCTGCCTAACTGAGAGTGTTAGGTCATGGAGTGGGACCATGGTCACCCCAGCCCATACAGTGTTGAACACACTAATAGTGTTAATTAGATAATAATAATTACAGTCCTTCAACAAAACTACTGGATTGGTGAAAACATCAGAGTGTTTCCCTTTTCCCTTTATAATGTTAATATTTTGTAGCTGGCTGACTTTCTTAGCCTAACAGACTGATCGTAGTGTGCCTTCTGTGAGCTCTGTTGCTGTCCCCTCCTCACTCACCTCCCAACTTATAGGACCACACAGTACCCTCAAACCACATGAACATCTCGTACCCATTGAGAATCAAGGACAGTATAGTTTAAGCTTAACATTATTCTAGGACACCTAGGATTTTACAGCTGGTCATGCTGCATGCTGTATGCTACTAAGGCCCAAACTTTCCAACTTGGGTGCCTAAAGTTAGGCAATTATATTCATGTCCTGCTACCTAAATAAAATGTATCTGATTTTCACAGGTGCGGAACACCCACAGTTTCCATTCAATTAATGGGAGTTGTAGGCCATATTTATTTAGGTGATTAAATGTGGCCAACTAGTAATGGAAAGGTTGAGGGTAAAGCCCTGCAAATCCATGAATATCCACTTTATATCCCCGGATATCTGCATCTGCGGATGTGGATGCAGTTGTATTGTTTACCAGCTTTGTGGATCGTGGATTGGATGCGGATCCAAATTTTTGTATCCGTGCTGAATTCTAACAGTGAGACAGGATGCTGATGTGGGTGTGGATGCAGATACATCTAAACGATCGAGTGTGGATTGCAGGTCGGATGCAAGTTAATTATTGTGGATGCAGATCCAAATGTTTGTATCCAAGCAGGGCTCTAGTTGAGGGGCAGTGAAGTATAACTGATGTGTATTTATTTAATAAACACAAAGCCCAGTGTGTATACAAATTGCACATATTTTGGTTGTATCCTCCTCTCTCACCCTCTGTATGTCATTCATTTTATTGTAAGCTCTCTGTGGTAGGAACTGTCTTTTCCTGTATCTGAGGACAGTGCCTAGAGCATTGTGGGGCCTCCTGGAATACAAATAAATAACCACAATCTTGCCAGACTTCACACTACTGCCTAGTTAACGCTGATGAGATCTTATGTTAACACATAATTGCTATGACTGAAGACTGACAGGACTTTGACATTGTCTAGCAGATGGGTGATTTTAAAGAAATGAAAATTAAATTCTCCTTATGGACGGCCTATGGCAACTAGCTGCTTTGAGAAATGCTGTTTCATGCAGGCTGCCTGGCAGGTCCATAGAACCGTTGAGCATCTTCAGAGAGAGGCAAGATGGTGTATTGGTTGTTTACCCTGCATAGTTTGTTGAGTCTAGTGCTGCGCTAGCCTTTTAACTTACCATAGCTGGCTAATACACCTCCACCCCGATATAACACGACCCGATATAACACGAATTCGGATATAACATGGTAAAGCAGTGCTCCGGAGGGGGCGCAGCTGCGCACTCCAGCGGATCAAAGCAAGTTCGATATAACACGGTTTCACCTATAACACGGTAAGGTTTTTTGGCTCCCGAGGACAGCGTTATATCGGGGTAGAGGTGTATTTGGGTGAAGTGGGGCATGCTGCTGTTAAAAAATGACTCTTGCAATAACAAAACAGAGCGCCTAAATGGCATCACAAGTGTCTTTCCTGCTGGGACCTGGGATTTCCCAAAGTGACAATCCCATGCAAAATGCCTTGGCAGCACTAATGGGAGTTATCTTACCATATGAAATATGCTTGCAGTCGCAATCATTGCCATCTTCGATAATACTTAACTCGGCTCTTGATGAAAAGCAGACACCATTAACAAGGCTAGATTCCACCATGGGCAGGTTATCATTATCCCATCGATTTTTTTTTTTTTTTTTTTACAATGCTATTTCAATGTTAGTTGTCTTTTAAAAAAGAGAGAACAGGGGTTTATTTTTGGTGAGCCAGGTGAAAGCCAGGGACATCCCTCTAAAAGATTGGTTTCCTAGTTCTAAATGATCAATAATTAAGGACACTGACTGGGTCAGGTCCTTAATTATCCTAGCTCCACTGAAATCTGTTTTATGTTGGGTTGCACCAGCTGATGCCTGATTTGGGTATGAATGGTGAGATACACTGAACCTGTGGCAGAGCTACAGCATCTTAAAATGAAACACAATAAAATATCATGTAAAATAGTAAGATCAGCAGAGTTGCACTGTTGACCCCAGGTCTGAATCTGGCCCCAGGTGTTTGATTTATATTACACGATTGATTCAAGTGCACAGGGGACAAGCAGTATCATGGTGTCGGAGGGAAGGATGCACAGCTTTCAGCAGGACACTCTGTACTGCTCCTCTCAACAGGAGGAACATGTTCACAGTCAACAGTATTGACAAGCATGTGCTATGGGTGGCAATAATTACACTAGCCATATTGTGAGCCATCCACATGTCTATTCCTGCAACATAAAACCCATTGTGTCCCTTGCTGTGTTTGGCCAGCATAGCCTATACTGCAGTACTATGTCCCGTGGCACAATGTTATCGGACCAGCTGTCTGATTCAGACCACTGCTTGTGCAAGGCTTTGTTGCTGCTTGCATCCTTTTACTTCTCATGTTTTCCCTAGGCAACATTTAGATACATAAGAACTAAAAAGTCTATAAGCATAACTGACCCCTGGCTTGGGCCAAGAGCAGGGTTTGAACCCAGGACCGTCAGTGCTAAAGCACAAGCCTCGTTTGCTTGAGCTAAAAGCCTGATTCAGCCTAAATGGAAGCAATAACACTTAAACTTCTTCTGTGGACCAAACACTAGTGTGGCTGACAGAAGCAGCAACACATGCTTGCACAGCCAGAGGGACTAGCTGGAAGGTGGAGGGGGCAGGGTTGCCAAAGCACAAGATATGCTTGGCAACAGAAAGTAAAACAGTTGTCAAAGGGTATTATCAGACTGATCCTGAGAGGGGCTAAGCACCATCACATCTTCTTTAGGTCAAAGGAAGTTGAAGGCACTCTGTGCCTTCCAGAAGGTGTTCAGCACTTTGTCTGTTTTGGCTGTGTGGTAGCAGACACCATATCAGTGAAGTTTAGAAACTTCCTTCTACTGTATGTACGTGCAACCTGATTTACCCTCTTATCCTCTGTAGTGACTGACAGTTCTGTGGGACACTACTCCCCCCAGCTGTGTTTCACATACCAATTTGGTCTGATACTCTGCAGTAACATTGTAAAGGTGTGCACAACTGTACACATATTTTTTGATTGGAATTTGAAAAGGGACAGGAAACAGTGACACTGACATGGCTATATGAAAATCCGGAGTTAGACTTTGCAAACAAAAAGCCAGCTGTATACAATATGAACATAATTCCTTATGGTTCACTGTCCCTGTCAAACAGGGTAATGTGCTTGTAAACTTCCCTCAACAGAAAATACATCACAGCATCAGCAGCACTAGAAAATGACAAGACAATCAAATTGTGGAAAAGTGCCTGTCAAACACCTTCAACAGCACTCAGAGACAGCACCAGGAAAATGCAAGAAAAATAAAGCCAGTCTAGCAGAAACCCCAAAGAAATCCTTGAGCAAAACAGGCTGCGTTATTCCTAGCCCAAAGAAACAACCACCTAGAATAAACAGAGAAGCAAAAAGATGCATCATTTATTACAAATGGATCACCCCTGCCTAGCACCACATGTCAGACCCAATGGATAATGTGATTGAGCTCTGTGTGGGCACAGTGCTGGTTTTAAGACAGGACAGTTACAAGAGTGATAATCTGTCTTTACAGATTTGTAAATACACCTTAATACTCTTTTATTTGTTTGGAAAATTGAGATGAAGTCACTAGCATAAATTGTTATGAGTGCATTCTCCCAGCCACTGTTTTCATACACATTGTAATTCTGTATCTCTTTCATTTGCCAAACAAGCCATTTATAGAGCAGGTGGACATTTTTATTCACAACAACTTCATTTGAAGTTAACTATAAATCCAGCGGTCACAAAAATCACTCTTTCCAGCTAGCCATGCATGTGTAGTGGGCCCAAGAAACACCAAACACTCCATGCACAGAATTTACTTCCAAAAAGCAGGCTGCAAACTATGGGTCAGTTGTCAATCCCTTTACTCATACTGTTAGAACAGTTACTCAGATAGGTAATTTCACTAAAGTCAATGGATCTATTTATATGTGTAACTGGTTGCCAGTGAGTGATCACATTCATCACCTCCTACAACTATAAAGTGTTGTGACCTATTTACATAGGATCAAAACAAAATCCCACACAGGAGTTTGCTAGAAAAAAAATTCTATAAAAGACAGCATGATTGGTTCTTAAATCAGTTGAGAGTGCTTTGAGAACAAACCAGGACAAGAAATGAATAGCTACTTCTCACAACTTCAGGAGCAATAAACGTTATTGAGGAGAGATGTATACAGCAGTGGTGGACAACCTGCGGCCCGTGGGCCGCTCACGGCCCGTCAGGGTAATTCACTGGCGGGCTGCGAGACAGTTTGTTTACATCAACCATCTGCAGGCATGGCCACCCACAGCTCCCAGTTCATCGTTCCCGGCCAATGGGAGCTGCAGGAGCTGGCGGCCAGCCTGCGCTGCTTCCTGTAGCTCCCATTGGCTGAGAATAGTGAACTGCAGCCACTGGGAGCTGCGGGCGGCCATGCTTGCGGACGGTCAATGTGAACAAACTGTCTCGTGGCCCACCAGCAGATTACCCTGACGGGTTGCATGCAGCCTATGAGCTGCAGGTTGCCCACTATTGCTGTAGCCTCTTTGGGGCAGAGATTCTCTTCTACTGTGCTGGTAATAGTGCCTTGCACAATGGGGCCCCAATATCAGGTGGGACTTCTAGACGCTGCCTTATATAAATAATAATAAAGCAAGAAATGACTCTTCAAACACCTGAACCACCATAATGAGCTAGCAAAGAACTATCGAAACCAAAGCACAAGATATGCATGATTCCTGTTCTAACACACAACCTATTTCATATGGGTCTGACTGTAGCTGGTCCCTTTGTAAGTGAGAAGAAAGGGGAAAGTGCAGTGCTAATGTATATTTTTAAGGGATTTGTTGAGGGAGTGGATTGAAGGCTATAGGGTAGATCAAAGGTGGTGGCAGCAAGTCTAGGACTTATTTTGAGCTGTCTGGCAGAATGACGTGGTTGAGGGCCACTGAGTCAATCATGTTTTTTGATTAATTATATCTTTTTAAAATGAGACATTCAAACATAGAGCTACAATAATGCTGGGTGCTTCCATTGAAGTCAATGGTAAAACTGTAAACCTGCCCAGGGGAGGGCCATTAGACCAATGCTGAGCATGTTTGAAAATTCCATCCTTAATAAATGTATGTAAATTAGAGCTGGTAAGAAAGGTTTTGATGAAATATATTTGGTTGGAAAATGCTGATTTGTCAAAACCAAAAGCTTTTAGGGGAAAGGGCTGATTTCAGTGAATATTTCAACTTGAAAAGTTTTTGAAAAATGGTCAAAAAGAAATGTCTCACTGGCTTCAGTACATTGATCACTTGTGTGGATGAGGATTACTTGTGTGCATTGAGAGCGACAGGTTCAGGACTATGGTCTCATAATGATTATCAACATGGCAGTGTCGCACTCCAGTCCTCAGTCAGTGGAAATGCTAACCGTTGATAGAGCACAAGTTGCTATACAAGTGCTGGGCTAAGACAGAAGTGTGTAAGCTTCGGAATAATAATCACTGGTTGTATTAACCTTTCAGAGAGAGATTGCAAGAGCTGTCCAAACTTCCAAGGTCAATTGAAGCTAGCTAGGCCCTTCCAAATAAACAAATAAATCCATAACCCACAAATATGAACTGTTCTGAGCACTCATAAGAGCAAAATCTCATTTTATACAAAAGAGCTATTTGTTGTGTTCCAATCGGGATAACAAAGGATTTATTTGAATACCCTGCCAGTTCTGAGAGAAGGCTGATATTTGGGAAGATCATAGAAAATACCTCCACTTTCTCCCCCAACCACCCTGTGGTACCTAAAACAATTAAAACCAACAAGTCATGTTTAATTATCTCTCAAGGGAACATTCTTAATTTCTGTGCATAATCAGTAAGGATATGGTACTGTTAAATCACTAATAAAGCAGTGCTGCAGGTAAGCCGTTCAGGTGGCCAACAATTGGTGCAAAGTTCTATGCTGAAAATGTTGGGCTTCATTTTCAATCCAATGAAACTGACAATCACAGTGAAACCACAGCACCACTAGTAATCCTTCCCAAATCAGAAGTAATGGACATGGCCAATGGCAGCCCATTCACTGACTGTGCAGCATGTTATCCTTGAAAAGTGAGATGTGAGTGGGAAGTGGATTGCGTAGTGAAGGGACATTGAAAGAGAGCCAGTAACTTGCAGGCATCCTTGGAGAGATTTGCAGAGCTAAAACTTTAAGGTGCATGATAAAGAGAAATTAAATATAGATGATAATCTAGAGAAATCCAGACTCTTTCTCCTATTCTGCTCACTTTTAAAAATTCTTTTGATGCTGAAATATGATTACTTCTAACTGCTGACATTTCACTCTTTGAGATTTGTATTAAAATATATCAGAGACAGTCCAGAAGAGGCTAAATTAAAAGACAGTTGGTGTGGTGTTGATAAATGATTCAGACACTAGTAACAGTGCTACTGAAGAAACCACTCAGTGATGGAGATGTGAGGTTTAGCACTGTAATAACGATGAGAAAGATGCCTTTAACTCCAGGAGGAATTAAACGTGGCTAGGAAAGAAAATATAAGGTTTGCAAAATATTCAGTTGGAAGTGGAGCATCGCTTGAGAAAAGGTGCATCCATGCATTAATAATCCAATATATCAGAACTCTGAGCAATGCTTCCACTCAGAGATATTGCATAAAACAAGCATTTGACATTGAAGTAACCACAAGACACTTC
This sequence comes from Chrysemys picta bellii, assembly GCF_011386835.1. Classification (NCBI taxonomy): domain Eukaryota; kingdom Metazoa; phylum Chordata; order Testudines; family Emydidae; genus Chrysemys; species Chrysemys picta. The sequence goes on from NC_088800.1 coordinate 63,429,909, forward strand.
AGGGCAGTGCTATATACCTTGAGACCTTTAGCTGTAAAACTCTTTCTAAAGACATGTGAAAGGAGTTCAGGCACTGGAAAGTTTGTGTGCGTGGTAGAGCTGTGTCATCCTTGCAAAAGCTACTATTCCAGAAAGGGTGTTTGATCTGTCTGGCTAATTACACAAATCAAGAGTAGGATAATTTGCTGGACAAAATAATTGGAGGTTGATAATGTGGGAAAATATGCTCAGCGTTGCTGATGTGGGGGAAAAGTGTCCATTGTTATGTAGGAACACACTGGATTATTGGATTAAGTCAGCATCTTGATCAATGCTCTCTTTAAAAAAAAAAATCCCTAAAATTACACCTGTGCCTTTGGGGATTTTTTCAGTGGGGGAATCCAATTTTGTACTCACCTCGGTTTCTCTGTTGAGATAAATCCATTGCCTTTGCCTCCAGTGGAGTTATTCAAGATTCATATCGGAGTGACTGAGATCAGACTCAGGCAGATTATGTAGCACAGATATAGCCATACGCTGCCTCAAGAACAGGAAGCTAAAGTATATTGCTGGATGCATTAACAAAACCATCTCCCAGCTTTGCAAGTTTTCTGCTATTCACCCAGTACTTTTATTCCTCATCAGGAACCCTGTAACAGGGTATGTGAGTCCTTTAAGACTGATGACGGCAGTCTCCCTGGCTGTACTACCCAATTTCAAGGGTCGTACAGTAGTAAAGAGAGTCCAGTGAGATCAGGAAAATAGGCACTATGGGAGGACATGGTCTCAGGGAGGCAGTAAAGGAATCTAGAAACAAAGCTAGACAGCTGCCTCTCTTCAAGGCTAAGACCTCTTGGTGTAGAGTGGGCAGAGGAGGATACACTCCTCTCCCAGCCCAGAGGGATATTAGATATTAATGTCCCCGGGCTGCTGGCTCTGAAGGCCTGCCACACAAGGCATGCTGGAAAGAGGCAGTGTATTTAAGCAACTTCTTTTGCTCAAAAGGAGTGAGACTAAGGAGGAAGCTGGAACAGCTGGCAAGCTCCCCTACAAATAGGGGAGACACACTGCCTGACTTATGTGTTTAGATAGTCAGACCTCTGGGAAGTGCTGCATTCTCAGGAGAGACCCTGCAGTGAAGGAAACTTCTGAGGAGGGTTTTTTTTGTTTTGTTTTTGTACTCTTAATCACAAAACTCCAGGTTTGTTTTATTTTGGACTCTGACCACAAGTCCTCTATGGAGAGTCAGGGCTCTTAGGAAAGAGAACATAGAAAGGAGACAATGGTAGGGGATGTTTTCTTGGTCTTGCTTTGCTAAAGAACTTCCAGTTTGTTTATTCTCTGGCTACAGGATCTCTAATGAGAGCCTGGGTTCCCAGGAGGAATGTCTCCTAGGAAATGACCTCTGGGAGAAGGGCAGCATTGTGTATTTTTGAAGGAACTTTGTGGTCCAGCATTGAGTAGATATCTGCTGTCTGCAAACCCGTGTAGGCTGGTGATAAAAGGGAGGCTAAAACAAAACACCCACCAGTAAAATGACAGAAAATGTCAAACAGTTCAAATGCAAAAGACAGCAGAGGTACTTATATAGGAAGTCCCATTTGGAATGAGATCACTGCATCATGGGAATTTTTAAAAATTGCCTTGTCTAGGAGAGAAGAAGCACTATGTTCAGCCAGGGTCAAGTTCCCAGTCTCTTCCTCCCTTCCCCCACAAATTACTTCTTCGGTAAGAGCTTGCTCCTCTGTAAAGTCATCAGAGAGTCTGAGAAACAGTATTGTACTGCATTTCCGAAGCACTCAGAGGACCTTGTCATAATGAAGTCACAGGTGAAGTGCTTTGTAAATTCAGCATGCTTGAGTCTGGTTTAATTTTCCACTGCATTAACATTAATATGATACTATTTGCTTTTAGTGATTATAAGAGAATGTTACAGATGGACGAATCTTTTATTTTGCTTAGAAAATAGCTTGGTTCCCATCCAGGCTGTATTTGTGGGAAATTTGCACTGTTACACAAAATCCCATGCCCAGTAATAAGTATCGCACTAGAAATCTGATTCCCCCACCTTTGCTGCGTGGAACAATTCTGCAATGCTAGTGGGATGGACTGGGTGATTCAAGAGACCTTTTCTATATCTAACTTCTATGTTTATTACTATACTAGTGGATTTATATCAAGGAAAAAGAGCATCATATGGAATAAGTGGACACTGGAGAAGGAGTCCCACCAATCTTCTATCAACATAGATGACATGGGGCATGATTGGTGTCAGTCCATTGGGTCCAAATCCTCAAAGATGTTTAGGCACCTATTTTTGAGGATTTGAGCTGCTGCTTAATATTAATAGCAATAATTAGAACACACAACATCCTTCAGTGGTGTTCATGCAATCCAATAATCAGACAAGTTATTGTTTAACATCTCCCCTTTTGAACGGTGCTTCTGAAACTTTCTGGGTCAAGGATCTGAAATCAAGTCCTGTTCACTTCACCCGTGTGAGGCTCAGCTGTGGTTTCCCCATAAGCCCTGCATTATGGGCAGTGTGGTGTTGTGCAGCCCAAGTGGGAGCTTGTGATCTGGAGTTGGCTGCGTAGCTGCACTACTGAGTGCATTGGGGGACTTGGCTCTGCCCACTACTCCCCCTCCTGTTTCTTCCCTCCCAACTACACAGAGAGTGTACACAATGAGTCTGTAGAGCCTGTAACCCCTCCTGCATTGGGTGTAGCTGACATGTAGCCCAGGTCATGGTTAGTCCATGGTAAGTGGTCTGTGTGTCATGGAGACCATATGTCCTCATGTTGCTTATAGCACTTTCCATTCAGACAAATTTTATACAATAACTGTAAGTGCAGATGCTCAAGAGTGGATGAAAGCAAAAGGTTGAATTATTTTAATGATGTGCTTTGTTTTGCCACAGAATCCACTAATATATCATGACCTTCACCCTCAAAAGAACATAGACAGTATGTTCATTATAATTTTAACTTCTCCTCAAGTTATTTCTCTGGAAACGGTGATAATAAAACCCCTCTACCTAAACCACTTCCTGCCTCTTGCCTATAATGTACAAATCTAGAGTCGGATCCTGCAATCCCCTGACTCACATGAGTAGAGAGTAAGTTGTGCACAGTCCCCTTTCTTCCAGCATTATCCCCTATGCTAGGCTCTGTGTTCCCTGGAGAGTTGTCCTTTCAAGAGCAACTGGCAAACTAGAGCAGTGTTCAAAGGGCTGACAATCAAATGGACTCCACTTTTAGAAAGCAAATTTGCTGCCATTTTCCCGGGGAATATACCATCAGTTTGCTTATGAGGCCCAAGCTTAACACAGCCTTCCTGGGCATAATGTACTGCTGCTTCCAATGGTGCATTACCATATTTGTGGTCTGGTAAAGCCAAATTTTCTCACCCTCATGTTACCATTCGTCTTTGCTGCTGCAGAACAGAACATCATGCTCTTTTGGAAACATACCTCATCAGTAATGTGCTGTCCAGTCCTGGGAGGTACTGAATTATCTCCAGTCACACTGAAGCCAATGGAAATTGGGAGTGCTCAGCACCTCACTGGATCAGCCCCAATGTTTGTCTATTACAAAGCTAGGAGAAGAAAGGCTGGGTCTCAGAATCTCTTCTAAAACTACCAGGTAACTGATGACATATATATTAATCTTTCTGGCCATTGGCAGCACTTCTCTTCTGAAGGGAGAGTGGGTGCAAATATAAAAAGACAAGGCAATTGAGTGCACATAGATTAAAAAACGAACACATGGCAATTCCAAAAATGAACAAGCAAAATTTTGTTTCATCCAAGGTAACATATATATATTTTCAGTAGAGACAATTCTGTCTTTCCAAGAGGGATGAATAAATTATTTGAAAAAAATAGTATGGTTTGCATTGCCTGCTGCTCCAGCTAGCCTGCATCAAACTAAATTTCAAATCAAACAAAATCATAGGAACAAAATAATGGAGGCGGGCAGGGCAGGGAAGACAAATTTGTACATGAGAGTTATTCTCTCTGCTGCCTCAGCTAGCTGTTTCCTGTGTGAATAACTCTCTCAGGTCTCTGCTTTAGCTAGTGCATTTCAAATGTACTTCTCTGGCATCTCTCTCTCTGTTTTGATTTTTAATCACACACTATTGTTTAATTAGAGCAGTGGATGACACTCGTACATCTTCTCCTCTGGAAAGTTGTTCCATATTTAATCTCTTTCTCTCCATTAGTGAAGTGAAAGGCAATTATGTGTCATTTATTCCAGTTGGCCAATGTGTAGATAATACCTGCCTCTGTTATGAGAGGATGGCATTTGTGGTGGTCATAATAATTCTTCTTCCTTTTTGAAGAATAGGGTTTTATTTAGAGTCAGTCCTTATTCTTCAGAGACATCTTAAAATAATAAACCTAAATGGTTCCAGCAAAAAACAATTGGATACATCTGTCTTTTATTACCAGGTTAGAATGAAATCCATTCTCAGCTGAAGAATGCAGCTTATTAAAACTATAATATGTCACACCACAATAAATTCAGCATGGCATTGCAATGATACAGCCAAAGCAGCTATACGCAGAAGCAAACAACTGTCTTGTGTCTTTGTGGTTGAACTGATTTTTGCTGTGTAGGCACTGGGCTGATTAAACGCACTTTCCTTTAATTCCTCTATCACAGAAGTGAACATGGCTGTTTTGGGGATTTGTTAGCAGGTGCCATGTTTGTGTTTGATAAGTGGCCTCATTTAGCATAGCATTTGGGAAGGGTCTGTAAAGGTTAAGTGGCATGCTATTTAAATAAATAAATATAAACCACTCTTCAAGACTGTAAAGCATTAAGGGAGCAATTCTCTGTGCAGAGGCCCACCACAAGGCATCATTTTGGCTCCGCTTCAGTCTCCCCGTAAAGCTCTCAACATAAAGCTTAAGTAGTGCATAGGTCTTGTGCTGTACAAGGAAGATCATCAACCAAAGAGAATATTTTAAAAGCATTTCTTCTTTTATTTACCTACCCAGATCTCCTCCTGTAGAAAGTAAATCTTGGTAATTGTCAATTTCTCTTTCCACTCTAAAACAACCAGCAAACAAACAAATGTCAATGAGGGGAAAGTTTAAAATGTACAGCGTGGTACAGTGAATGTGTCAACAACTGATGCATCTTTTGTCTGTCAGTTCTAGCTGCAAATTAATTAATAAGAGATGAAATCTGATTTAATATTTTGTTTCTGAATCTATTGTGGACCTCATGTTTCCAGTATGTACAATTAAAATAAAGAACCATTAGGACCATGAGGCGAAGGATTGAGATGTAAAATGGTGGATCTCTTTTGCATGGGGCTAATTCATTCATGTGCCAGTGTTAAAATAAACATTTTAGGAAGTGGTTTCAAGAAGTTGCAGCCCATGCACTTGAGTAATTAGGAGCAGGAGAAAGGGCAGGGAAAGGAGATGGGAATATAATGACTGCCAGTTTAGTCAGCACCAGGGATTGTACTGGACTAAGAGCATGAGCTTGAGTAAAAAGGTTAACTCCCCTGGTGGAGTGTTGTAGCTCTGTCACGTTTGGTGGGTCAGGTACAGAAGAAGACACACAACTCAAACTAATGAGTGGGTTAGAGAAGCTCAAACTGTCATCCTGTTAGGTAACTGAGCACACACAATACAGAATACTCCAGGAAGCTTGAAACTGGGGCTTGAAATGTGTGAAGGACTAGCACAGAGTTAACAAGTGATAGAGGGTTTCTACTCCTGCTCTGTAATCTAAGAAGCGTTACTCCTAGCCATCTCTCGGAGAGGACCCCAGTGTTAAACTGTGAGATGTAAGAACTAACAGATCCTGAACTTGATCTACCCAGTCAGAATTATTGCACTTACCCTATCTCAAACTGCCGCTTGCGGAATAGAGAGGGGGAGGCAGGGCTGCACAAACATTGGTAACAAACTGGTGCCTTTCTATTGATCTCCCTGATGTAAAATCCTTGGAGGCTCTATTACACGAGTCATATCATTCAGTCTGAAAGGAGCTATTCTATATGTGTAGCACTACACTGATGAAATTCTGATTTGACAGAATTGCCTATGGCAGCCGTTTTCAGAGGCAGTGGAGAAACTGATAAAGCTGATTGCATGATCCTTCTCTTCAGGGCCTCTTGCGGTAGATGGAAAATAATGGGTTATTATATCTGACCATGACTTTTGCATTCATATTGGGATCACGTGCGTAGGGAATGAAACAGAACCACAATATCATTTGTGGGATTAATGAGCATGAGTTCAGGATGTATGTGTTAAACATATGGCCCCTCTCAAGCGTTTAATTTTGTTTTACTAAACCTACATCAAAGCTTATTGTTTTACACATCCTTGTTTGTAACTTGAAACATTAATGCACATGATAAATAAAAGATAAAATCTGACTAATTGGCATCCTTAGTTCAGTATATATAATCCAAATGGAAGTTTGCAGTGATTCAGATCTATTCATCTGTCCAATCCTATAAAAGGAGACAGAATCACTATTAGGCATTTGACGTGCACGTTTACCTCGAGGTAAGAAAAATGCATCTGAATTCAAGTCTTCATAATCTGATCACGCAAGGATATAATATTGCAAGCTACCATTTGATTAGCAATACCCACAGAAGATCTTTGGTTGAGACTGAAAAGAGCTGAAGGGACTTAGGTGCCCCACTTCAAAAGAAATGTAATAGGAGTGCAGCTCCCAACCCCCTTAGGCGCCTTTGAAAATTCCAGCCTGAGCCTATAAAGTCTTAAGATTAAAATCATGCAAACCCTTATTGGATTGGCATTGGATGAAATGTACTAGCACATGAAATGATTACTTACCTGAATTAGGGTTCGCAGGACAAAGCCCATAGTCTGTTAATTCAGTGTTCTTTTTAAAATAAGGAAACTCCTAAATCAACATTTATGAGCAGGCAGAAAATAGCAAAGGAACGGGAGAGATGAGCAATAACTCAGTAAATTCATGTCTTTATAAGATGGGGTATCTGGAAAAAGGGGGATGAGCCTGAAAGAAGTAAATAAAATAATTTCCTAGCCACTTATGTAGCCCACTTGACATTTTGGGGGCATGAGATGCTGCTTCCATGGACAGACAGCAGTACAGCAGTAGGGACTAGAGACTGCCTGCCTAGCCTCTGCTTGGGACCAAGCCCAGAGTGGAGAGACGACAGCCAAGAAGGGAGGCCTGAGACCTGCTGGGCCAGAGGCCTGACTGCATTTCAGGACAACCAGCTGCAGGCCCCAACAGCCAGCACATGGTTGAGACTACCCAGACCAGTGTGCTGAGCACTGACAGATACAGTGGGTGTGTCTACACTGCAATAAAACCCCCACAGCTGGCCAGTGCCCGCTGACTCAGGACTCGGGCTATGGGGCTGTTTAATTGCAGTGTAGATGTTTTAGGCTCGTGGTGGAGCCCAGACTCTATAACCTTGTGAGGTGGGAGGGTCCCAGAACTCAGGCTGCAGCCTGCAATTAAACAGCTCTACAGCCTGAACCCTGTGAGCTTCAGTCAGCTGGCATGGGCCAGCCACAGGTGTCTAATTGCAGTGTAGGGTGTTTGGGGGGAAGGAAGTTGGCTGCTAGGTGTCTGCTTCTAGCAGCAGGAGACACAACTCCTTAGTTGCTCACAGCTGAGTTGGGAAGAGAACACCATTTTGCCTTTTAGCCAGAAGCACCTGGCTTCACAAGGGGTTCCCCCCCTCACCTCCACTAGCTGCCCCCAAACTGTTTGGCAGCTGAAAACAACGGATGCAGAGAGAAACTAGTCCTCTTGCCTCCACCCCACCCTCTGCATCCAAGCAATCATTAGCCTCAAGCCAGACTCAGCAGGGAGAGGAGGAGCCCCCAAACGCCATATCCAGAGAAGAGGATTGGCTGCCATCCTCACCTTTTAGTCTGGCTCTGGAAGCCACCCAAGGTCTGCTCCTTCCAGTGAGAAATCTGCCTGCCTCACAGTGGTACATCACGACAGTAAATACTGTTTGCAGTCCACACCTAGCTAGCTGAGAAAGGGCTCTGGGGGGAGAAGAGTCCTGGTTAGTTGGTGCATGGCTAGGGGAAGGCTCACCTGCAGTTGATGGGGTGGGTGTGTGGCACCTGCTGATCACTCACAGGTCAGGTCTGCAACATTTTGTTGTTTTCTTTACTATACAAAGTTTCCTTTGTTCAGTCAGCCCTACTGCCGCTCCAACACAAAGCATCATGTGTACACTAACAACGAGGGGCCTGTAGAGCGGGGGTTCTCAAACTGGGGGTCATGACCCCTCAGGGGGTTGCAAGGTTATTACTTGGAGGGTTGCGAGCTGTCAGCCTCCACCCCAAGTGCTGCTTCGCCTCCAGCATTTACAGTGTTAAATATAAAAAAAATGTATTTTTAATTTATAAGGGGGGAGGGTCACACTCCTAGACTTGTTGTTTGAGAGCCACTACAAAAGTTTGAGAACCACTGCTATAGAAGGACTCTGGGGTTGCACCCATTTGCTTTTATGTTAGGTGTGGGCTTTTGATTACATATAATTACTAGAGGAGATATTTTTACTTGAGGGAGGACCTAATTATTATTGTAGTTTTAACTTGTGCATTCATTTATCTGTTCCCCTTGATTTGCCTGCCATTTCTCTTTACTCCAGTTCCTATTTTTATCCCTTCTTTAATTTAACCTTATCCTTTCCACTAATGAAGTGTTTGTCCCTTTTAAACGGGATTGGTCCTTGATTTGTTCTAATTTGTAATGTCCATAGGGGCTGCATATTTCATTTATTCACCTAGCCATTAGGTGAAGGCACTGCACACTAAAAATCCAGTTTAGCTCCAGTGACCAGGAAACTTAAGGGCTGGCACCTGCCATTAACCCAAGGAGCACAATGAACCCAGGGCTTATTGGCCCTAAGGTGGGACAGCCCCACTGGAGAGATGAGCAATCAGACTCTACCATGCTTGGGGATCAGGGATGCTCCCTGAAGAGGCTGCAGTTATGACAAAGTTGAATGAAAGAGGCAGGAACTCAGCTGCGACACACCAACATGGAAAGAGGGATTCAGTGTGGTCTAATGCTTAGAATCATAGAATCATAGAATATCAGGGTTAGAAGGGACCTCAGGATGTCATCTAGTCCAACCCCCTGCTCAAAGCAGGACCAATTCCCAACTAAATCATCCCAGTCAGGGCTTTGTCAAGCCTGACCTTAAAAACCTCCAAGGAAAGAGATTCCATCACCTCCCTAGGTAACCCATTCCAGTCCTTCACCACCCTCCTAGTGAAAAAGTTTTTCCTAATATCCAACCTAAACCTCCCCAACTGCAACTTGAGACCATTACTCCTTGTTCTGTCATCAGGTACCTCTGAGAGCAGTCTAGATCCATCCTCTTTGGAACCCCCTTTCAGGTAGTTGTAAGCAGTGTGACAAAGTTCCTTCTCTATCTTGGTGGGTCCTGCACTTATTGGTGGATTTTCTTGCCTCAGAGATTCACCATGTGGGTTGGGGAACAGCCTAGAGACCTTCCCCTCTGGAATAACCCACAGTCCAGGTCAATTGGGAGGTTTTGGGGGGAACCCGGGCCCGCCCTCTACTCTGGGTTCCAGCCCAGGGCCCTGTGGACTGCAGCTGTCTATAGCGCCTCCTGTAACAGCTGCATAACAGCTACAACTCCCTGGGCTACTTCCCCATGGCCTCCTCCAAACACCTTCCTTATTCTCACCACAGGACCTTCCTCCTGGTGTCTGATAACGCTTGTACTCCTCAGTCCTCCAGCAGCTCTCCCTCTCCCTCTCCCTCTCAGCTCCTTGTGCCTCTTGCTCCCAGCTCCTCACACTCACACCACAAACTGAAGTGAGCTCCTTTAAAACCCAGGTGCCCTGATTAGCCTGCCTGCCTTAACTGGTTCTAGCAGGTTCCTGATTACTCTAATGCAGCCCCTGCTCTGGTCACTCAGGGAACAGAAAACTACTCATCCAGTGACCAGTATATTTGCCCTCTACCAGACTCCTGCACCCCACTGGTCTGGGTCTGTCACAGCAGCTATCAAATCCCCCCTCGTTATTCTCTTCTGCAGACTAAACAATCCCACCATGATTTGCCCTTGGTGAATCCATGCTGACTGTTCCTGATCACTTTCCTCTCCTCTAAGTGCTTCAGAATTGATTCCTTGAGGACCTGCTCCATGATTTTTCCAGGGACTGAGATGAGGCTGACTGGCCTGTAGTTCCCCGGATCCTCCTCCTTCCCTTTTTTAAAGATGGGCACTACATTAGCCTTTTTCCAGTCATCCGGGACCTCCCCCGATGGCCATGAGTTTTCATGATAATGGCCAATGGCTCTGCAATCAGATCCGCCAACTCCTTTAGCACCCTCGGATGCAGCGCATCCGGTCCCATGGACTTGGCATTGGGAATATGAATATTGGGAATATTCAGTAATGAATATGGTATTGGGACTTTTGGGTATCTTTCTGACTCAGCTACTGATTCATTGTGTTATGTGGGGCAACTGACAGAAACTTTTCCTGCCTCAGTTTATCCAATTGTAAGATGATTGCTTAATTGATTAACAGGACAAATTTCTTCTCAAGGTAACGCCACTGGATTTAATCAGAGTTACACCTGGGGTGAATTTGAGCCAAAGTTTGAGAAGAGCTTTCAGATCCCTGTGTGCAGAATGCTAAATGCAAAGTATTATTATTATGATTATTGTATCTTATAATGTGTAATGATGAGATTTGCCTCTGTACAGTGCTCATGCATAGGTCCTAGGGTTACTATTTCAACCCCATTTACACTTTATTTTGAGGACATTAGTGAGATTTACTTGATGCATGAGCTTTGCACTGCCCCTCTCTACAGGATGAATTTTACTCTAAAAGAATAAGCAGGGATAAGATATCTATGGGACAGTTCTACACTGGTGTCAATCTAGGGTTAATTCTATTGACATCACATGGAGTTACTTGGGATCTACACTAGTGTACGTGAAAGCAGAATTAGGTTCTTTTATCAGTAGGATACAGAAATCCTCCCCGGGAAGGCCACCTCCTCTCAATGTCAGAGATGACTTTTGTACCTCCTCCCCTTTGAGGGAGACTCAGGAAGCTTGATACCAGCAAATATAAGGTTTATTCACCTCCCTCTTTCACAGAGCTTAGATGCTTTCTCTCCCTCTCCTGCTCCTCCAGTGCATCATGGGAATTGTAGTTTCTGGACTCAAAGCCACAGAACAAACTTACAAATGCAAACTGAGGTATCTATCTGCACCTTGCTAGCTACAGCAATGACCTTAACATCTTTCCTGAATCTGTTACTGTGTTTGCTGTCTGCTCCTAGGGACTGGATTGGAGGTGGTGCCTGCAAAGCTTGAGGAATTTTCACTCTGCACTTGGCAATTTTGGTCAAGATTTTCAAAGAAGGCTGTTGAATTTGTGTGCCTCAGCTCCTGGATGCCTAATCTGAAACGTTTCAAAGGAGGCTGATTTTCACCTGGTGGGTGATCCAAGTTTAGCAACCAGGAAGTGACGTACCCCAAATCACTAGTCATTTTAGAAAACCTGTTTTAAATTTTACCCAAGTTTGTATACCATATTTTAATACATCCGTTTGTTGTAACACATAGCATTTTGTATAGTAAGATATACATAAATTATGTGGTACAGATAAATCCATTTTTTGTGTACAGAATATATCACAGACATAATGCAATATGGTTCTGAGTATATAGCATCTTTTGCTAGTCTGCTAATTTGCAATAGCAGGGAAAAACAAAATAATCACTTTTCAAATTACTGAATAAAATGTATAGTACAGACAACAAGATTATTAGAAGCTTTCACAGCAATAGATTCTTTTGGTCTTTCTCAAGGGGGTTTTAAAGCTATTTTCAATTCAGTTGTTTTCTAAACTTAGCACTCCAGCATTATGTAGTGTGATTGATTATACTGAAGTGAATGAATGGATGAGCTGTTTTGTGAATTTCATATTTATATCCTTCTTTTCATTATCATGTTTCACATAAGCATGCAAATATTATGCAAATTTTATGCTGACATTAGACCTACTGTATGGCTGACCCAGGAATGACCTACAAAATAGTAGCATTCAAAAGAGGGATGATGTATTATGATGTCTATTATAAAAGTCTGGGCTATTGTGGGCCTTGTATCTGCAATGGCAAAGGGCTTCTGGTTGACTAAACCCTACAGTTCTTAATCAGGCAAAACTCTCATTTACTTCATGTGGAATTTTGCAGGAGGACTGGCCCTTTATTTACTTTGGGATTTCGACACATTCACATCCTCTGCTATTTAGCTTTTGTATGTGTGAGAGAGACATTGACACATGCTGGTATTACCCTCCCTGGCTCACTATGGATCTTTGTTCCCGGCTAGTGCTGGGCTACATCAGTGTACTTGTGTCTAATATGCTTTTCCAAGTAAGTTTGCTTATGCTTGCAGTGGACGCTGTAGGCTGTAGATCCCGGGTGCAAATTCTTTGGTCGGCTAGGTTCATTATGTTCCTATCTCTGGGCACAGAAACCTACTCCTTGTGTTTGTGTTGATGTTTCTGGGAATAACTTTGTAAAAGGAGAAGAAAAGAGCATTCTGCGCAAATGACCACATTCATAAGGGGGTGATGGGGGGGAAGGCTTCTATTAAGCTTTGTAGGAAACAACTATAAAAGTAACACTTTCTGAGTTGCTTGTGAATGGTGCAGTCTAAGGCCCATTATAATTTGGGAAGATAATTCATGAAGAACAGTAGCAGCCGAGTAGATGATCAAAGCCAGCACATACAATCTGGGGTTTCCGTGTAACGTTTCATAATATATAGGGCTAACAAACACTTCTGATAAAGAGTGATAGGATAATGCAGCTGAAATTGGGAAAGATTGAGATCCATTTATTGTTTTGTGACCCATATCTCCATTATCTGAGTACACGAAAACAGGCCATAATCGGCTATTTCCTCCTTGCCGTACCTGTGTTGAGGTCCTGTTGAAGTCAGTGGGACTACTTACATAAGTAGGGTGAGCAGGATTTAGCTCTGTTTCTATAGTTTCACATTTTGGAAAATATTTATTTAGAAACCGAGCATTACATATGTGTTTGCAGAAAGGAATTTACTATAAAAATTATCCCTAAGTGTCAAGAAAACACAGCAGGATGAATCAACTAAGTGTCTTACAGCAAATGATACACAACATTAACTTGATTCAATGTGCAGAAGCTCAAGTGACAATTGATTTGCAGATCAAATGCGCTGGTGTGTTCAGGCAGACTTGTACCTGGAATACAAAATTGCCTTGAAGCTCACATAAGCACAAATTCACACTGGTGCCTTCTCTGACCTTCCATATCTGCAGATGAGCTTTGTTAAAGCTATGGATCAAGGGGAGGGAGCAGGGAGGAGAAGGCGATAGGAACGCACATATTGCGGATGAACATGGAGGGGTAGCTTATCTCTTTTTCTTTGCTAGAAGATTAGCCCCTTTGTGGCTTGATCCTACATTCTTTGCAAGCTCTCATTGCCCAGTTAAACACTCAGAAACAGCTGAACTCACTTAACCCCAAGTATAGAACAGTGTGTGTGAAGGTACCATGGTAATGTGCTCTTTCATACATTTGTAGTTAAAACAGGAAGCAACTTCAATGGTAAATTACTACACACACAAATATTAAGTCAAAGCACGGATAACACCATTTTTAATAATTTATCATAGTGTCTTATTTACTGTTATTGACCTAGCTTTAAAAAATGCCTCTGTACCAGTCATAAAACATTTTATTTTAAAAATATGTGAAATTAATTTAATGTTCTGAAGAACTACATAATATATTTGAAGGTCACAAGGGGAATTGAACACAGATTTTGTAATTTTTTCTCAAAAAGGTTTGCTGGCCTGGGACTCAGGATAAGATACTGCTGCATGGACATCAAGATTTAGTTATCCATAGTATTAAAAATTTTACTTTTCTATGTCCCAAAGGTAATATAATAGGAACTGTCAGTGTGCGTACAGAATTATACTGTAGCTGAAAAAGAAACCTGCAGCATCTTCATTTGAAAATGATAGTCTTAAAAGAATCTAGCAATGAGCTTCATCATTTTTTGGCTTACATCGTCTCCACTTAAATCCATGCAGAGTGGGAATGTGAAGCATCCTTCACTGGATCTTGAGAAGGAGGAGGATGGTGGCTCAGAGATAGCTGAGTCTACTCCTACTGTTCTTCTTGGCATTTGGGGATCTTTCCCCTCCATTAGGAACAGCCACCTCTGCTGTGCCATAACCACTTCCTCCTCCAGACCCAGTGGAAAAAGGCCTTCCACATCCCAGGGTCTATGCTGCAAGAATTAGTGAAGCTTGGGATGAGTCAGCAGGTCAGAGTACATGCATGTCCTCTTGGCCCCATGGAGACTTCCTGAGAAAGATCGTATATTCTAGGGTTGTATTATGTGTTCAATAGAGATGTACCAACCTGAGCATCCTAGGGGCCACTGGTGCTAAAGGGCCAGAGCCAGGTTGCAAGCAGAGGGGGCCACTCTGTGGATGATCTGGCCTCCCACATATCCCTTGGCATCCCTGGGGACCCTGCAGCTTTATGGGTGGGCTGTTACCACAGTCTGGCATCCACAGGGCATAGGGACATCTCACCATACTCCTGATGGCAGTCTCAGGAAAGGGGTTGGTTTAAGAGTTCCTACACCAGCTCACAACAGCAGATTATCCTGCATGGGGGTGGTTCTCCAGTGGCTGGTTAAGCTGTGGTTGGAGGCAGCATGCGGCACCTACACAATGCAAAAGGGCTCAGCACACTACAGATTAGGACTTTTACAATGAATGGAGTCGTTTGCAATTTACTTCATAATCACATGCATGTTGGTTTGGAATGTTAGAGAGACAAAGTGGGTGAGGTAATATTTTTTATTGGACCAACTTCTGTTAGTGAGAGAGGCAAGCTTTTGAATTTACACAGAGTTCTTCTTCAGGTTCTGAATGTGTTTATTAGTGTCCCAGAGATTTATGTCCTAAAAACTCCAGGGCACAGTGGAGCACTGAATTATCTTATCTACAAAATGATGTACGACAAGACGATCTCCTGTAATGCTTACTTGCGACGTAACTCGGTAACTAACTCCTGCCAACTGTAGTTATGTTTCAAGGTATTGTCATTTAAAGAATAATTAGGGCTAATGTTTTAGTGGAAGACAAATGTTGCAGTGATGTCATCTCACGCTTCTAGAGCACCTTACATTCTAAAGGATTCCAACCCACTTCCAAATCTACAGATCCTATTAACTAAAACCGACTATAGTGCTGCTGGGCATTGATAGTGGTGTTGCAAATAGCAAAATTGATTCCTTATTCTGTTTTCTTTTTGTGCATGCAAGATTTGCTATTACTGCTGAATGGCCTAATCCCTAGATGTCTTCACCGAGCATCAGGTTAATAAAGTATGACACATCCCTAAAGGTGAGATACTTGTCACCCTAAACTTCATAAGTATAACCCCCCCCCCAATATTATCATGCTACCTGGGCATTGTGTGTGCACATACATATATACACATATAATACACTCAGACATTTAAGGTGAGATTTTTAAAAGTGCCCAAGGCAGCGAGGAGGACTTTCAATGGGATTTGTGCTCCTAACTCACTTAGGTGCTTTTGAAAATCTCACCCTTGCATCACAAGCTCTTTTGATCCCTATAGCAAATTTTGGCATTGGTTCTGCAAACACTTCAGCACATGCTGATCTTTAGTCACCTGTGCAGTCCCCCTGGTTTCCAGGATTAGGGCCTTCAGTGGTTTTGTTACAATTTTGGGGGGGTCTATACTGGACACCCACTTTCTTTGTACTTAAATGAAAATCAATGAATGTTGAATTTAATTCAGAAAATTATGTATTTTAATAATTGTCTCCATTAGCTTCTCTTGTTTATTCTGAGTGAAGCCAACTCTGGGGTGGAAGGTCGGGACCATTTCATAGCACAGAGCAGCATTCAAAAGTGGACAAGAAGGGACAAAGAGAAACAGATATAATTTAACTGTTGGATAGGAAAGCACATATCCTGTACTAGAGACATGCAGCTTAGTACAGGTTGAACCTCTCTAGTCCGGCACTCTCTGGTCCGGCAACATCCATGGTCCGGCATGATTTTAGTTAGCCAGATGTCCACTTCTCATGGGTGGGGCCAAGTTTCCTGTGGTCTGGCAAAGTCCTGCCAGTCCCGGTTCTCAGTGTTTTGTGCTGTTATTTAGCTCTAATTTACTCCTAAATATGTCTTCTAAGGCTTGGTCCACACTGGGGCAGGGGATCGATCTAGGAAACGCAACTTCAGCTACGAGAATAGAGACCAGCAAGCAGTGGAAGTGTTGATAATGCTGCTAACCGTAAGCATGTGTCAATATCCATACAGCAAAAGGTGGAATTGCTGCAGAAATTGGAAAAGGGCACATCAGTATGTGCCTTGTGTGAATTTTACAATGTAGGGTCATCTGTGATTTGAAGAAGCAAAAGAATCAAATCCTTAAGTTTTTTGCCGAAAGTGACTGTAAAAAAAAGTATGAGTGGTTTGTAAAACATTGAAGGAGGGGGAAAGCAGTGATTTAGATAGTGCACTTATACACTGGTTCAAGCTTCGTAGGAATGAAGGTGTTAGCATTTCAGGCGAGATGATGATGGCGCAAGTAAAAATATTCCACAAAGAACTTAACCTGCAGCATGAGTGTGACTGTTCACAAGGATGACTTCAGAAATTTAAAAACAGGCATGGCATTAGTCTACATCATGTATGCGGTGAAAAAAGAAGTGCAGATACGGAAGCTTCCGCTAAGTATGCTGACATATTTTCACAGTTAGTTGCAAATGAGAAGTTATCCCCAGAGCAGGTATTGGCGTTGTATGCCTAAAAAAATGTTTTCTACTGATGCAAAGGGGCCACCATCTGGTACGAAGGAGTCGAAGGTCAGGGTAACTGTCCTTGGTTGTAGCAACGCAGCAGGCACACACAAATGCAAGCTCATGGTTATTGGGAAAAGTGTGAACCCAAGAGCATTCAAAGGGGTGAAAATATTCCCAGTGATATACCGTGGTAACAAAAAGGGATAGATAACGACTAATCTATGTCTCAAATGGATTGAGAAATATTTTGTACCGGAGACAAGAGCCCATTGCATCTCGGTAGGTCTGGATCCGAAATGACAAATTGTGCTGATTCTCAACAGTTGTTCCTCCCACCCTAAAACAGAGCTGCTTGTCAAAGATAATGTGGTGGGACTGTATTTACCCCCAAAACTGTACCTCACTGATTCAGCCTTGTGATCAGGATATCTTACGATCCCTGAAGTTTACGCACCAATTGCTAGTATCGCTTAATGATGGGAAGAGTTTGAGAACATTTAGGAAAGAATTTAACCTCAATTATGTGATTTGGACACTAGCTAGAGACTGGGAAAGAGTAACTCCATCTACTCTGAAGAATGGATGGCACAAATTGTGGCCAGCCCTAATGTCTGAGGACAGTCCTGATGTCAATGACGAGTCCGAGTTCACTGGATTTCAATTGTCTGAAAACCAAAAAAATTGTTGTTGAGTTAAGGGAGTATGCCAGCGGTATGTCCCATCTTGTAGTGCTTGAGCTGGCCAAGGATTTGGGAGAGGAAAATTTGCTAGACTGGATGGAAAAGTCGACAAAGATGCATTGATTGCTAGTCAAATGACGTATGAAGACATTGTACAAATGATACAGCAGGGAAAAACCAAAGATAATGAAGAATCCAGTGATGGTGACAAAGATGAGGAGGATGTCACAGGAAAAATTTCTATCGATAAATGCATTCAGTTGGCAACACATTTAATAAAAGGACTGGAGCAAAGACATTTCATTTCTGAGCAAGAGATCATGTCTCTGTACGTGATACGAGAAAAACTCATTAAAGAAAAACCAAAATACATGAGAGAAGCCAAGCTGGAAGATTGGTTAAAGGTAACGAAGAGGAGCGGTGAGCAGCACTCTACAGTCAAAAATCCTGTTGCCTCCACTTCATCTACCCCAGATATACCTACAGCAGAGACCCCAGATCTTGTCACATCACTTTGGAAGCAGAACTCAGGCACCATTTTAGGTGAGTAAATTATAGATTTACCTGTATTATCTATTTTTGTCACATTATTTTATGTTTTTTATGCTTTATCTACTTATTTCCTTGTGCCAATACAGTAAAATTGTGTAACAACACTAACACTTTGTTACGAAGAGAGACAGTAAGCCTTGGCTAGGCAGTGTTGCAAACATTGTTCCGTTTATTCGCCTCGGCAAGATAAAAACAAAAAGAGACCCGCTCACTACAATATTGACCTCCCGTGGTTTGGCAAATTCTCTGGTTTGGCACCGGTAAGATCCCGAGGGTGCTGGACTAGAGAGGTTCAACCTGTATTTTTAGCAGTGGAAGGGTCTGTCTAAACTGTTTGCAAGTTGTGGCCAGAAAAGGGAAATTTCCTTTGTGCTTTAGGATCTCTCTCTGTATCTATAGATATCTGCATATGTACACATTTGCTGTATTGGCATATATAAGCAGAGACATATTTGGAAGGACTATCAAGGACTATCTTTGTGGACATTCAAGTGTGTTTTATATACAAGTCAGTTTAGGTAAAAGAGTCTTTCTTCATCCAGGAAAGTGTCCCATGCGGGAAAGAAGAGAGAACCTGCCAGTCCCACTTTATCTTGGGATAGGCTGTCCCCCCGCACAGCTCCTTGTCCCAGATATTAAACTGGACACAGATCAGATTTAATGAACGGATCTGGGGTTATAGCTGAGGCCCATCTCTAGATCACAGTGTTGCTGCAAGGGTTGTAGCAGGACTTGAGGAGAGACTGGGGCGTCAGAAGCAGAGCTCCCATTCCAGAGTGCACCTTATGTACTGAACAGTCCAAAGTCTACATGCAACAACTACTGCTGCTCAGTTTTACAGTATCTGTTACTTGGAACTTTTCCTGTTCAGACTCACTTCAGATGATTGAATAGACGGGCTGTAAAGTGTTTTTTATTTCAAACATCTGACGCATTTATCATTGGTCAAGTTTCCTAACTGACAACAACTGTAATGGAATTTAGGATTTTGCTGCCAATAAGCTAGACTGCAAGATAGGGGCGGGGGGGGGGGGAGGGGGGGGGAAGGCGGGAGAAGAAGAGAGAGAGAGGGGAAGAGCCTCAGGCCTTATATGGCACTTTGATTTTTTTTCAGCAACTGGCAACAAAGAAGCCCTTTCTGCCCCTTGGCAAGCAGCCATTTCATTACTGCTAGTTAAAGGTCCACTAAGCACAACTGGAGTTGCAGCTAGCAAGGGATGTGAAGGATAACAAGAAGGGTTTCTACAGGTATGTTAGCAACAAGAAGGAGGTCAGGGAAAGTGTGGGACCCTTACTGAATGGGGGAGGCAACCTAGTGACAGAGGATGTGGAAAAAGCTCAAGTACTCAATGCTTTTTTTGCCTTGGTCTTGACAGACAAGGTAAGCTCCCAGACTGAAGCACTGGGCAGCACAGTATGGGGAGGAGGTGAGCAGCCTTAGTAGTGAAAGAATAGGTTAAGGACTATTTATAAAAGCTGGGCATGCACAAGTCCATGGGGCTGGATCTAATGCATCAGAGAGTGCTGACGGAGTCGGCTGATGTGATTGCAGAGCCATTGGCCATTATCTTTGAAAACTCGTGGTGATTGGGGGAGGTCCTGACTATTGGAAAAAGGCAAATATATCCCATCTTTAAAAAAGGGAAGAAGGAGAATACGGGGAACTACAGACCAGTCAGCCTCACCTCAGTCACTGGAAAAATCATGGAGCAAGTTCTCCAGGAACCATTTTGAAGCACTTGGAGGAGAGGAAGGTGATCAGAAACATTCAACATGAATTCACCAAGGGCAAGTCATGCCTGACCAACCTGATTGCCTTCTATGATGAGATAATTGGCTCTGTGGATATGGGGAAAGTGGTGGATGTGATATATCTTGATTTTTAGCAAAATGTTTGATATGGTCTCCCACAGTATTCTTGCCAGCAAGTTAAAAAATATAGATTGGATGAATGGACTATAAGGTGGATAGAAAGCTGGCTAGATCATTGGGCTCAAAGGGTAGTGATCAACGGCTCGATGGCTAGATGGCAGCCGGTATCAAGCAGAGTGCCCTAGGGGTCTGTCTGCGGCCGGTTTTGTTCAACATCTTCATTAATGATCTGGATAATGGGATGGATTGCACCCTCAGCAAGTTCACAGATGACACTAAGCTGGGGGGGAGACGTAAATACGCTGGAGGGTAGGGATAGGGTCCAGAGTGACCTAGACAAATAGGAGGATTGGGCTAAAAGAAATCTGATGAGGTTCAACAGGGACAAGTGCAGAGTCCTGCACTTAGGAAGGAAGAATCCCATGCACTGCTACAGGCTGGGGACCGACTGGCTAAGCAGCAGTTCTGCAGAAAAGGATCTGGGGATTACAGTGGACGAGAAGCTGGATATGAGTCAACAGTGTGCCCTTGTTGCCAAGAAGATTAATGGCATATTGGGCTGCATTAGTAGGAGCATTGCCAGCAGATCAAGGGAAGTGATTATTCCCCTCTCTTTGGCACTGGTGAGGCCACATCTGGAGTAGTGCATCGAGTTTTGGACCCCTCACTACAGAAAGGATGTGGACAAATTGGAGAGAGTCCAGCGGAGGGCAAGGAAAATTATTAGGGGGTTGGGCACATGATTTATGAGGAGAGGCTGAGGGAACTGGGATTATTTAGTCTGCAGAAGAGAAGAGTGAGGGGGGATTTGATAGCAGCCTTCAACTACCTGAAGGGGGGTTCCATATAATATAGTTACTCCATACCATTTTAATTATCCTATTATCTAAACAGTGAATTGGAGAGTCATAGGTGGTCGGTGTTTGTATGACATTGCAGACTAGATTAAGTATAATGCAGTTATCACAGACAACACATGCTGATTTTAAAATAAAATGCAGTGTGTGCTTCATTCTGCAGTGAGAACTCTAGTTGATCAACTGGGTGAAAGAGACCTGTAAAGCTGAAAATAAAATGGGAGGTTTTCACTTCTCATCTTTAAACTGATGCAGAATGTTGCATGGTTATGACTCTTTTGATGCATAGTGAAATGGCTCTAATTAATTCCAACTCCTAACTTCCCAGAATGCTAAGGGAAGTTGATAAGAAAGGAAAATGAACAGGATGCAGTTATCCTAAGAGATGGCTCAAAGGGATTATAAACAAATCATGAGCCAAACTTTATCTTCTGAAGAGCTAATAAGGTCTATCCACTGGGGACTGGATAGGCTGATACAGAAACCTTCACCTCTAAATCTGTGTGTGTTCAAGGGTTTACTTTAAACACTCTGGAGCTGAATCTCATTTACATTAAGGTCCATTCAGTCCACTCTGGCCTTACAGTGGGTCATTTTAATTCTTTTTTATACTAAGAGCAGTGTAAAGCAGCCTCAGTATAAATAAGAATATGTCTCCATGTTGTGTAGACCTGTTCGAAAGACAACAATGGTTAAAATATTGGCATCCAACAGCACTTTGTCTATAGTAGCATTCCGAGTCGGGAAATTCTGTATGAAGTAGGTAGAGTACAAGGGACCGAGAAACCAATATGAAGCATAGCTTTGTCTGATGTGAGCCTTTCTAAAGTCTCCCAGGGCATCTGTAGTGTGACTGCCTACAGGATTATAGGGAAGGTCTGTCACCACACAGTGGACTATATTTTTAAAAAAATCACAAGCTGGCCATTTTGTGGAAACATTCTATGTATGGAAAGTACAACTGTGTGAGTGTGTGTCTGAAAAAGTTGCTGTATTTTCAAAAGGTGCTAACATCAAATAAATGAGTTGAGGAGATCTTTCTCTCAGTGCAGAAGTGAATGGTTGGTTATAATTAAGGCAAAGTTTTTATCACGGATATTATTAGTAAAAGTCAGGGACAGGTCACAGGCAATAAACAAAAATTCACAGAAGCCTGTGACCTGTTCCTGACTTTTACTAACAATATCCCTGACAACAGGGGTAGGTTGGTTCAGCACCCACTGCTGCTGGGGCTCCCGGGTCCCCCACCGCTGTGGTGCCTGGGAGCTCTGGGGTCCCCCTGCCCATGGGGCTGGGCTGCTGTGGGGTCCCCTTGCCCCCAGGGCAGCTGGGAGCTGCAGGGGGTCCCGTGCCTGCCACAACTGGGCAGCTGTAGGGTCCCCCCGTCACCTGCCATGGCTGGAGAGCTCTGGGGCCCCCCCAGAGTGGGGGCTGGGAACTGCAGGGGAGGTGGGGGCTAGCAGGGAGCTCCAGCTCCAGGGCAAAAAATGTCATGGAGGTCAATGGAAGTCACAGATTCCGTGACCTCCGTGACATAATTGTAGCCTTAGTTATAACAAAGATGGGCCAGCATGCTGGTGTTCATATCTGGGTCTAGGTTAGATTTTGTTTCAGGTTTGAGGCCCAAATGAGGGGTAAGGTTTGTATTTGTACTAGTTGGCCCCTAAATGGTAGACATTCATAAGATTTCCTCCATCTCAAAGAACAGAAATTGCATGAGAACATTTGTTCTCACAAGCTTCATACCATCTTAGACTGAAATCTCTCAGAAATGGCTGTTCTTTTGAGACTTTGGTTACATCCAAACTAGAAATGAAAAGAGGCCCTCTTCTGATTTTGGATCTGTCCCAGAATCAAAAATGGATTCTAAGGGACAAATCCAATCTGAGATTTGGATCCAACCTGCCCGTCACCCTATGAAATTGGAAGGATTTTGAATGTAAAGTTCTATTGTTGACCCATCTTTACGAGCAACAAGGTTCTTCCAGTTTGCCTGCCTTATTGTTTCTAGGCATTTCAAAGTAAAAATAAACCCAAAATAAATACAACTGCCTCTGGCCCAATAAATCAATATGTTTATTGCACATTATCTCTCTCATCAGCTAGTGAAATGTAGCCACCACTTACAGTCTCGCCTTCCCTCATATCTCATTATATACTAGTGGCTTTCACTTTTTAAACTTCACTCTCTGGGTCAATCAAAGACATTTAATAGCTGAGCAAAATCGGAGGCGCTGTTAATAATGTTGAACATATTCTGAAGTAGTACATGTACTGTCTATTTTTAACCGTAATCTTCGGCAAAGTTAATGCACTGGTTAGAATTTGAATAAAACATGAGGCTTGCACTACTGGAACAATCATTTAGCTGTAAGCTAATGCATAATGAAATAAGAGTGATCATTTCCTTTGGTGATCTTGTCAAAAGCAGTGCCCATTAGTAGACTAGTGCAAATAGTTCAATTTGCAAGCATATAATAGGCAGATTGGGTCAAATTTATTCTGGTGTCACTTCACTGAGTCACCAGGGATGCATGAATTTGGTCCAGTGCACTTAGGAGGATTTAAATCTGACTGTATGTGAGGGGATAGAAAGGCACATTCTATTAGGTGTTGTGAGTGTCAATCTCTGTGAAACTGTTGATGAAAATATTTAAATTAGAGCTCCATGGAAAAATAATTCCTCACTGGCAAAGCTCTCCTGTTTGCACCAGACCCAGGCAATATTGAAAATTGTCACGTTTGCTTCAGTATTGTTTGCTGCCTCTAGGTATGCAAAAGGCAGCTTTTCACAAGTGAAAATGGCATCTTGTCCATTTTCAGTTTTGATTGGAAACACGGCATTGTCAAAAATAGAAGCAAGTCATAATTTACTAGATCTCTGAGATAGGCAGGAGATGAAAGGAGAGTCATTACCAAAGAAACTGGGAGCGACACTCAATCATGGTGTAAGTAAGTATGACTTCTTTTGAAGTCGTGTGAAACTGTGTCATCTCTCTGTCCATCAGAGGGTTATCTGTAGTACCCATCAGTATAGAATCTAAGTAATGTCTGTATGTCTTTATCTTCCTTCTAATAGCATTATCTTGTCTCATCTTGAATAAAGCAACTGATATGTGACATTTCCTTAGATGCAGACATACTATATCTATATAGTAATACACATGCTATGTAACTCACAATATCGGTGAAATGCCTGTGTTTCGTTTACCTCTGGTTTATAGTTTTGGCCAGTTTTTCAAATGAGATCAGCACCCAACATGTACTTGTTTTAGTGCCTAAATAGAGGCTGAACTCTTTTGAAAATCTGGTTGTAAATTCTCAAAATCCATCAAATTACCCATTAGCTTTGACGTTTATGGTCCTGCTTCCTTTTCTCCATGTTTTAGATCTCTCATGCAGGGGCCAAGGTATAGAGAGGGGTTGGAGACCTTTCTAAAGTATCTTTGGATTCTGGCTTTGTCTTCTATATAAATTCCTCTCTCCATGTAAGTGTACTTCCTGGTAAGATCTCCTGAACTCCCTTCAAAACCCATTTAATGTTGCAGTGACAGACCAATGGTAATGCAAAGCAAAACCTGGGCTGGGAGTTGAGCACTTCCCCACCACAACCCTCCCAACACTATAGACTTTGCGACAGAAGAGAAAAAGCCTTCCAGCTAGTAGCAGAAAGTTAGGGTTACCATACGTCCGGATTTTCCCGGAAATGTCCGGCTTTTTGGTGCTCAAATCCCCATCCGGGGGGAATTGCCAAAAAGATGAACATGTCTGGGAAAATGCCGGCATCCCTGCCCCAGTCCCCTGCTTACCTGAGCGGTTCCGGCAGGCTGTGAGCTGCAGGCAGATTCCCCCGCGGCGGCGGCTGCAGCTGCTCCCCCCAGACACCTCAGCTCTGTGTAGCTGAAGAGCGGAGCTGCCCCAGCGCTACCGGCTTCACGGTTTGCCGGGCAGCCCCCAGACCTCCAGACCCTGCGCCCCCAGCCGGGCGCTTCCCCTCCCGGGCTCCGGCTGCACTGGGGAAGCGCCCGGCCCGGGGCGCAGGGTCTGGAGGTCTGGGGACTGCCCAGCAAACCGTGAAGCCGGTAGCGCTTGGACAGCCCTTTTCATGTGGCTTGAAGGGAGGAGGAGGGGGAATGCGGGGTGCTCAGGAGAGGGGGCGGAGTTGGGGCAGGGAAGGGGCAGGGCCAGGGCCCCGAGGAGTGTCCTCTTTTTAAAAACCTTTAATATGGTAACCCTAAGAAAGTGCTACCAAGTCAGCCAAAGTGTATGAGTTAGCCAAAGTCATTGCTGCTCCTACCCTTCACAGTATCTGTGAATCGCTTTAAATATACATATTGTTTTATTTCATTATAGCCACATCCATAGCACTCATCCCTGTATTTAGCTGGATTGAGAGTGGCACAGAGAATATCCAGAATGACTCTTTCCCCCCAATGATTGCTATGCATTATTCTTTGTCAGACCTTGATCTTTTAATAGTTGGTTAAGTGGATAAGTACAAAGAGAAAGATAACTGGTGACTTCTTGGTGGAATTCAGTGACATCGGTAGTTAAACCCAATTGCGTTCAACATTTGCTTCTTAAAAGGCATTATTTTGCTGGTAACAACGGAACACAGTGATAGCTGCTGAAGTATAAGTACCATCATATCCCTTTAACTGGTTTGGTTAATTGGAACCTGTAGAGGCTGTAGGACCTGCAAGACTGTCACCCATGACTTTCCTCTCTTGCATTTGTGTTTGTGTTTGAAATGAAGAGTTTCTTTCTAAGCTAGTTCTTTATGTCAGTGACCCGGGGAGATTAGACTATGGAGAGGTATAGATCACAGAAAGGAAGTGTGAAATTGTATTGACAAAGAGAACCATACAAACCTCTCCATTTAAACTTCGTACATTTTCATATGTGAAAATCAGGACTGAAATTCTGTGAAGACAAATGTATTTGAACACCTGTCTCTCTGTTGCCCCCTGGGGCAGGACTAAAGGTTACAGACTGGATTCTCAGCTGGTGTAAATAAACACAGCACCATTCAAGTCAGAGCTATAGCTAGTTACAGCCGCTGAGAATCTGGCCCTCTGGCTCTGCTGGATTCTACATGACTAATGTGGGACTTCACAGCTGAGTTCTCTGAGATACTGTTGGGGTTTCCTTTGGAATCCTGATGGGTTAATGGCCTTGGGGATTTCAGCATGGATTCGAATGTCAGCTCCTAATGGCTGACACATATCTCCATGAAAGTGATGAATTCCCTGGGTCTTACCCGGAGCACAGAGAACTCTTACAGGGCCACCATATGTTTAGCATCATGTTTTGAGTTTGGTTTGAATATTTCAGGTTACCCTGCTGGGTACTCCGATCATTTCCTCATCCATTTAAATTCAGGTGCTATTCCATACCCCTATCAGTACCAGAGCCAGGGTATTTAATTATGGGATCAGAGATAAATGAATCCCATGTTGTTTAGTAATTTCCTCATGGGTGTAGAGGCACAGCTGAGCTCCCTGCATCCAGGCTATAGACAAGCTCATTGACAAACATTGTCAGCTGTGAGAGGGGTGTGCCTGCCTCCCGGCTGCTCTTCATACCCTGGCGTTCTCTGCTGTATGTCGTTTAACAGTGAGCTCCTGGAGTTCTCACAGCTGGGTCATAGTTTGGAACTACAGCAGAGCGGGAAATGAGTTTATTTTCCCCCATAAAAATAACAATGATTTTTTTCCATTAGTTGAAACATTTCTTTGACTTTTGTTGGAGGGGGGTTATTGAAAAAATGAATCTCCCCACATTTTCTTCAGAACTACTCTGTATATGTGTGTATTTCTATGTCACAGAAAATCCATTTTCCATTCAACAAAAATTTGCCTGGAACATTTTTTGACCAGCTCAAATTGCAATGGAGATTGCCAGGGAGTCAGCTAGAGTATGATCAAGGAATTTATGCACATGAAAAGATGAAATGAAGAAATATTCCTTATCCTCATCCATAGAAGCCGAACTCTTTTGGGTAGTACAGAAACTGATTAGTCCATGAAGCTAGGGGGAGTGTGTGTGTGTGTGGGGGGAGTAAAATTCATTAACTAATTTACTGTGAATTATTCAATCAGCCCTGGTTGAGGGGGGTGGGGAATGCAGATGGAGTGTGGTCTCCCCACATGAAGGGGGAGAGAGAATGTGGGGGGATTTCTGTGAAGGAAGCCATTCAAAACAAAATAACAGAGTTATTCTATTTCAGAAAACAAAACCACGTTAATTGTCTTAGGGGAAAAAGACGCTTCATTTGCTTCTGTAAGAGAGAAGCTTCTGGCAGGTGTTTAAAAACACTCCAGCTACAGCCAAGTGATGGGGTCAAGGGCAGGAAGGGAGAGGGATAGAGGTTGGCCTGGAAGTAAGAACTAGTTAAAGGGGCCATGTTCTGACTGGCTGTGTAGCCTGAAACAAAGTGCAGAGGTACTTCAGCGGCAAGCGAAACATCTCTCTGAGATTCAGGTTATAGGAGAGAGACACAATAGCAGAAACAAGCCTCATTTCAGGGTTGATCTCAGCCCTGTGAAAGGCTTTTTTGTTCTTTTAAGCCTGTGTTTCCCTTTGTTTTATGGTGATACAGTTCAAGAACTGTGTGTGTGTGTGACCTCCAAACTGTCTTATTTCCCAGGACACCCATCCCTGTCTTCGACATCCACACAATATTTAGCTCACAGAGATGCAGCAAAGCAAAACTAGCCTCCCAGGCTGAACAGGCTCCTAAATAAATGTAAACACAAATCAATAAATCCCACTACTGAAAGTCTTCAGTGGTTTTCATTTGCAAAACGTTTTAACTGAGTTTTTTTTAAAGTGAGTTCCTTTAATGTACTGACACAGTCATACCATTGTCAGAGGCAAAACCATGCGTAATGGATGATGGGATGTCAAATGAACTTGCTAATTTCATTAAAATCATATCAGGTTAGCTGATACAGGTATAGTGCTGATGTAATATACTTAGACTTCTGTAAGGCATTGACTTAATACATTACATTTTGATTAATGTGTGCCATGTTAGTTTTATACCTTTCTAGTATGGATTAAAAACTGGCTAAATGGATTAAAAACTGGCTAAATGATTAGTTCTCAAAATGTTTGCAGTGTTGTTGTAGGCAGGTTGCCCTAGGAAGAGAGAGAGTCAAGGTGGGTGAAGGAATATCTTATTCCTTATCTTATTACCAACTTCTGTTAGTAGAAGGGACAAGTTTTTGAGCTACACAGAGCTCTTCATCAGGTCCTGAACTGACCTGATGAAGAGCTCTCTGTAGCTTGAAAGCTTGTCCCTTCCTCCAACAGAAGTTGGTCCAATAAAAGATATAGGTCTCAAAATGTAATTGTAAACACGGAATCATCATTGAACAGGTGTATTTCTAGTGGGGTCCCCCAGGGATTGGTCCTTGTCCCTACGAAATTTAACGTTTTTATTAATGGACTGAAAGAAAACATAAAACCATCACTGCTAAAGTTTGCAGATGGCCCACAAATTGGGGAAGCAGTAAATAATGAAGAGGGACTGGTCACTGATACAGAACGATCTGGATCGCTTGGTATGCTGGGCTCAAGTAAATGATATGTGTTTTAATAGGGCTAAATGTATACATCTGGGAACAAAGAATGGAAGCCATGCTTACAGGATGGTGGACTCTATCTAGGGAAGCAGCACCTCTGAAAAAGATTTGGTGGGGTGGTAGATAAGCAGCTGAACATGAGCACCTGGTTTAGTGCTGCAGCCAAAAAGACTAATGCAATCCTTGGATGCATAAACAGGGGACTCTTGAGTAGGAGTAGAGAGGTTATATTGCATCTGTATTTGGCACTGGTGTGACGGCTGTTGGATTGCTATGTCCAGTTCTGGAGTCCACTATTCAAGAAGGCTGTTGATACATTGGAGAGGGTTCAAAGAACAGCCTTAAATGCATAAAGGATTAGAAAACATATAGTGATAGAATCTAGGAGCAACATCTATTTAGCTTAACAAAGAGAAGGCTAAGGGGTGACTTGATTAGAGTGTACAAGTACTTACATGGGGAACAAATGTTCAATAATGGGCTCTTCCATCTAGCAGAGAAAGGTATAATGTGATCCAATGGCTGGAAATTTAAGCTAGACAAACTTAAACTGGAAATAAGGTGTAGACTTTTAACAGTGAGGGTAATTGACCATTGGAACAACTTACAAGGGTTGTGGTGGATTGTCTATAAAGACTGGATACTTTTCTAAAAGATCTGCACTAGGAATTATTTTGAGGATATTTTATGGTCTGTGTTATACATGAGGTCAGTGTGATCCAGGAACCTTTTACTGCCAGCTGGCAAGGGAGACAAAGGGGGTACACAGGCATTACAGGAATCTGCTGAGTCTTGTATGTGCGGTCAGTTCACCAAAGAATGTAATCTGAGGTGTCAAATAAAAACTGGTGTCACCCTGGTCATCACTATCATTGTGAAACACATGTACAGATGTTGTGTAAGGAGTTATACATGGAAATTATAAGATCTGTGTCTAGGACTTGACACCAGCAAAGATGAAAAACATATTTATCCTAGTAGGCTGTTTACATGTAAATTAAGCATTATATAGTTCACAATGGGTCTCCTATCACCAGTCTAAACTGAATGCAAATGAAGGATTGTGAGAACTCCAGGAAGAAACTAATACACAGAGTGAAACAGTGGGGTGGGAATGGGGATGGACATCAGTGGCTTGTTTTACTACCGATTACCCTTCACTAAGGACGTAAAAGGACAGTAAGTTTACTTCATGAAAAAGGGGTCTCAACCAGGCATGGCTGAAAAATGCTAGAGAGAACTTTGGGTGAGATGAACTTCTTTAGAAAGGTGGTTAACTCAGTAGTTATGTTTAGTACCCAGAAAATGTGTTATGATTTTGTTTTGTGTAACATTTGTTTCCAATATTCTTACCATCACTAGAATCTCTGTTCTTTGATAATAAACATAGATACATTTATAGCAAAAACAAGAATAAGTGCTGTGGTTAGGCAAAGCGGTGCTCCAGGTTGAATCTTACCAGCTGGTGTGTACTGTCCTTTTGAGAACAGCAGGCCTGGTAATGAATGTTCAGTGGAGAAGGGGCAGGAATCTGCAGGGAACGCTCTGAGGACTTGGAGGTTGGTGCGTGCCTATTGCTACCTGTACAGAGAGCGCGAGGCTTGCAGAGGACCGGAAGACAGTGCTTGTGCTGCCAGAGGCTGGCAGTGTCAGGGAAATGATCCACAGCAGTCACAAACAAGACTGTGTCATGCTAAGCGCAGGTGATGGTGAGGTGCTGCAATTCTGGGTATTTGTGGGGGAATGTCACCGTCAGACTAGATGATCATGCTGGTCCTTTCTGGCCTACGAATCTATGAATGTCAGAAAAATATTGCATGGGGAGCGACAAGTATAACAGGCTCATCCTGCTTGCAAGTTAAGGGAGAATTAATAAAAAACAAAATGACGGGTGAACTGGGGTTGGAATGCATTCTGGCTGACAGAGGCAGTAAGCCGATGCTGGGACTGACCCAGAACACCTGGATTTAGCTGCCAGCTTGCCAGATTGGGCTGCAGCTGCAGAAGAAGCCAGTGCTGCTGCCAAAGCAGCTTGAAACTGACGAGGCTGAACTCCTGCTCCCAGATGAACTGGAGTTCAGCGTGTTGTCAGTTTCAAGGCATTGCAGAAGCAGCATCGGCAGTGTGTGCTCTGAATCTGTGAAGGGGGGATGTAATGTTGAAAGGCATAAGAGGAAAAAACAACAACATGAGAGCACACAGAAGGGAGTAGACAAGAAGTGGGGGAAAGAAAGAGAAATGAGAGGGGAATGGATGGACCAAGAAAACATAGGACAATAAGAACCCAAAAGTCAGTGTGAAAGAAATGAAAAAATCCCCCAGACAAACAGAACTGCTGATGGAAAATAAAGGTGGAAAGCAGACTTTAAGGGCTCAGTTGTTCTATCCCAGGGGTCGGCAACCTTTCAGAAGTGGTGTGCCGAGTCTTCATTTATTCACTCTAATTTAAGGTTTCGCATGCCAGTAATATATTTGAACGTTTTTTAGAAGGTCTCTTTCTATAAGTCTATAATATATAACTAAACTATTGTTGTATGTAAAGTAAATAAGGCTTTTAAAATGTTTAAGAAGCTTCATTTAAAATTAAATTAAAATGCAGAGCCCCCCAGACCGGTGGCCAGGACCCGGGCAGTGTGAGTGCCACTGAAAATCAGCTTGCGTGCTGCCTTCGGCACACGTGCCATAGGTTGCCTACCCCTGTTCTATCCATTGTACAGGATAACTGACTACAAAGCAATGATATGACTGTGCTGCTGAGTGGAAGCACGGTGCAGAGAAAGGGAGCATGACCTCAGGAAAAGGAGTGGCCAAATGCAACTTCTTCCACATATGTTTTGCTGAGGCATTAATATGCAAAGCATGTGCAAGTAGAGCACAGGCTGTGAAAAGTAACATGCCTCCTGCCCTTTAACAAACGTTTCCTCCAATGTGAACTTGCATCTTTCTCACCCCTTGCCTGTGTCCCAGTCACTTGGCTGTAGCAGGAATGCAGATAATGACACACATCACAATGAGCATGAATAGGGTTACCATACGTCCTCTTTTTCCCGGACATGTCCGGCTTTTCGGCAGTCAAACCCCCGTCCGGGGGGAATTGCCAAAAAGCTGAACATGTCCGGGAAAATGGCGGCTCTGCTCCTCCCCGACTCTTCAGCTCTGTTTCAGAGCCGGGCTGCCCGAGCGCTACCAGCTTCGGGCAGCTCCCGTGCCTCCAGACCCTGCGCCCCCAGCCGGGCACTTCCCCGCCCGGGCTCCGGCGGCGCAGGGTCCGGAGGCACGGGGGCTGCCCAAAGCCGGTAGCGCTCGGGCAGCCCGGCTCTTAAACAGAGCCGAAGAGTCGGGGAGGAGCAGAGCCGCCGCGGCTGGAGGCTCTGCTCCTCTTCGGCTCTGTTTAAGAGCCGGGCTGCCCGAGAGCTACCAGCTTCGGGCAGCCCCCGTGCCTCCGGACCCTGCGCCGCCGGAGCCCGGGAGGGGAAGTGCCCGGCTGGGGGTGCAGGGTCCGGAGGCATAGGGGCTGCCCAAAGCCCGAGCGCTACCGGCTTCACGGTTTGCCGGGCAGCCTCCAGACCCTGCGCCCCCGGCTGGGCGCTTCCCCTCCCGGGCTCCAGCTGCGCTGGGGAAGCGCCGGCTGGGGGCGCAGGGTCTGGGGGCTGCCCGGCAAACCCTGAACCCGGTAGCGCTGGGGCAGCCCTTTCCCCCTGGCTGGGAGTGGGAGGGAGGAGGGGGCGGAGTTAGGGCGGGGAAGGGGTGGAGTTGGGGTGGGGCTAGGGGTGGGAAATGGGCGGGGCCAGGGCCCGTGGAGGGTCCTCTTTTTTTATTTATGAGATATGGTAACCCTAGGCATGAGGCCTCCACAGGCAGACAGCACATGTTGTTGTAGGACAGAAGACCATGCATAGTAAGGAATGCCAGGAGTTTCTTCTGTCCTTTGTTCAGACCCTGCTTCTCATGTGAAAATAAGGCTCACTCCTTCTCACACATTCTCCCAGCTCTGTACAACTCTGTTTTCCTTGAGGCTGCACTGTCTACTGAATGACCACCCAAGCACGCAGTAGGTGCCAATGAGGCAGCCATCAACTGTGTGTTGTAATGTTCAGCCTGAAGAACTGTGGCCCCATGTCCCAATTATACCCTGTTAAAGAGGAGGTCATCTTTTAGGGCACACGTGCGAACAGTTTATGTACCAGGTTCCAGGATTAAATAATAAAATAACTCATTTATCAGGGAGAGCAAGCAAAAAACCCAATGGTGTCCAATGTGCTGAGCGAGAAGTGAGGACTTTAGTGGAAAAATCACCCTGACTTTGGAACTCATTCTTGGGACCTCTTCAACCCTTGATCAGTGTGGCTCCATCATGTTGGCATCAAGTGCCTGTATAAATAGCACTGCTTTCTTCGTTTTTCCCATTCTAGTAATTGAAGGGTGCTGATTATTCTAGGCTCTTGTTTTAAACTAGTTCACTCGTAGTTACTGTATAATGAGGAGGTTTGGGCAAACTTGTCTGGCCTTTTTTTGACCCAAGTCAACTGAATGTTGTGGAGACAAAGTTCAACTTAATTTAAAGCATTATTGGGTTTGTGTTGTACTCAGAAGAGAATGTGGGGGGGAACCCCTCAAAATCTGTTAAAATAGTGAGAAAAAGTAGAGAGAAAAATATCTACTGTATACATGGTTATGCATATACAGACGCCCCCTGGGTTACGCGAACCCGACTTATGCAAATCTGCACTTACGGAACAAGTTCCATAAACTAGAAATAGGTGGGTTCCCAACTTATGCAAAATTCGCGTTACGCAAGGTGTTCCGGAACGGAACTCTTGCATAAGTCGGGGAGCGTCTGTAAATGCTTTACAAGCTTCTATCCTTAATACATAAAGCAGCTTTCCCTTTAGCTAGGAAAAATATTTTTATAGTTTTATTGAATAAAATAAAATTTGGGTTTAAATTGCAGAAAAAGTGGTACAGATAATAAACCATAATAATAGTTTGAGTGTGTGTATTACATTAGAGTCCACAGCCCCAGGGAAAGATCAGTGCCCTATTGTGCTATGTACTCCACAAACAGAGTAAAACAGTCCCCCCAAAATGCAGCTTAGATCTAGAGCTGGTTGGATAATTTTGGTTTCTTTCCCCCATGGAAAATTTTAACTTTTATTTAAAACCCACAAACAGATTTTTTTGGTTTTGGCCAAAAAATTCATCAGTGTTTGGCCAAAAATACTGAAAATGTTTAGCTGAAAATAGAAATCCTTTGGTTTCTAGGTTTTTGGTTTTATAACAAAAAAATTGTTGTTGTTGTTGAGGAAAGCAGACACTTTCTGTGAAAAGTTTTGTTCTTTCAAAAACTCAGTTTTTTCATAAAAATATTTCACTGGAAAACTTTCAAATAGCACTAATTATACCAGTAACCACTAAAGCAGGGCCGGCTCCAGGCACCAGCTTAACAAGCAGGTGCTTGGGGCGGCCAAGGGAGAGGGGCGGCACCTGCAGCAATTCGGGGGCAGTAGGTCCCTCACTCCCTCTAGGACCTGCCGCTGAACTGCCGCCGCTGATCACGGCTTTTTTTTTTTCCAATTGCCGCCGCCGATCGCGATCGCACCTTTTTTTTTTTGCTTGGGGCGGCAGAAATGCTGGAGCCGGCCCTGCACTAAAGCCAGCATAGACTGACCTCTGCTATGTGACAGGAGTGTCTACCTTTGTAACCCTGAGAAAACACGTGACCGGGCCTAAGACAAAGTATCTTACCAGCTCTAGTGTGTAACAGATCCTTCTTATAGGGTATTTGCCTTCGTTTTCCACTGTAGTACTAGGCCTGTGCTGTGAAGTTCACATCAATACTGGGCTGGGTCTGGAACAAAACCGACCGAGACCCCTGAGGCATTGGCGGAGCAAGGTCTGGGAGAAAAGAAGAGAAATTGACATTTTAAGTGCTATGGTGTCTTCTTGAGGGATCTCTGGTTTTAGAAGTTCCCTTCTGTTCATCAAAGAAAATCAATGCAGTTTCACTAATTCATTCATTACAGACAACTATAGCACTTTTAAAAAAAATCTTTTGGGAGAGAGAGAAACTTGTTTCCTTTCTAAACTCTTTAACTTCTAGCTGGAAATTGTGTTGTTCACAAAGGCACTGCACAATACAACAGGAGTTCCTTTGCCAGTTGTTTATTTTTGTAGATTTATAAAAATTCCTCCCCACTTCTCTTAAATCCCTAAAACTTACTAGGAGCTCGAGGCAGAGAGAAAACATAAGCCTTATTTGCAGGAGAAGAGCTTAATTTTAAGCTCTCTGCTACTATCTGGTGTTTTCAGAGAGAAATAAAATCTAGTGTGACCATGCTGAAGAAGGAGGAGCCACATTTATCCTTGGTGGAATTCTGCTGTAGTCAGTGGAGTTACACCAGAGATGAACTTGGCATGTGGTGTTTATAGTGCAAGTGGAAGTAATTAGCACTAAAGCACAAATATTTAGGGCAACTTGGCTTTGATATGTTTTTAATTATTTCACATCTTCTTTACAGGTTTAATTATATATTGCAGTTTAAACTGTTTATAAACATGACCTCTCTATAAACATTATCACTTGATAATCTGGCTTTTATAGGTTATGGGTCAAACCCTATGAGGTCCTGAGCACCATCGACGCAGTCGTGGGAGTTGAGTATAACTGGGGCTCAACATCTTACAGTATTTGAGCTTTTGAAACCTCATTGTTTTGTTTGCCTAACATCAATATCCCTAGATAATGGTACATACGATCAAACATGCTGATAACCCATTGATGAAGCTTCAAAGAATACTTGTTCTTTGAGCCCCCTGGCATTTGGTTCAATTTAAATTTTATGCAAACAGGTTGTCTTGCTTCATTTCTAATTACTGTATCTGTATATAATAATCAAAAATTAACCCCTAGGATTTTCCATTAGCTACATCACCACCTGCTGTATCCAGCTGTTCTGCCATCCGCTTAGGACTTTGTGAATCTGATCTGGGGTCAAGAGGTGAGGAAGATTAAAGAATGAACCTGTTAAACTAATAAAAAGGCTATTTTTCTAGTAGAACAGCTTCACTGTTGAAGATATATTAGCTTAATTACATCCACAGAGTCAGTTCATAGAGATGCCAAGGAAGAACCTGTGAAGTAATTTATGCTTTTGTATTCTCCTGATGTACAATTCACTACAGGGATATTTCAGTGGTCAGTTCTTTGTTTTAAGATATTAACTTTGATCATCTAACCTACAGCTAATAGGCAATAAACTAGATTATAATAACTAATCATCTCAGTAAGAGGTATTAGTAAAGTAGATTTAGAAAACTGGAATTTTGGTTGTTTAAAATGGAGAACCCACCATGGTGTAAATCAGCAGAGTGCTATTGAAAACAATGGAGCTGAATCAACTTATTCTTGCTGAAGTTTTCTGTATTCATTAGTGACTTGCATAAGCAATACATACCCCTTTTTTGCCTAAACTCCTCTTGTCTCCATCCACCCCAAGCCCATCTGAGATTTAGAGACCATCAGTACACTAGCAGTGAATTGCAACAGTGCACAAAGGACGCATATCTCACATACACACTTCAGGTGACTGTTTTGCTCATGTCTAAATCATTATTGGGATGATTCAACTAAAATGGAGTTCCGTTGACTTCACTGGGAGTTGGATAAGGCCCTATGCCACCCATTTCACAGCCATGCTTAGGAGGTCCTACTATTTTTGGACAATGAAAGCCTTTTAGTTAGAGGTGGGAAAACTATGGCCCACAGACCACATCTGGCCCGCGGGACCCTCCTGCCCGGCCCTTGAGCTCCTGGCCCAGGAGGCTGGCCCCCGGCCCCTCCCCCGCTGTTCCTCTTCCCTCACAGCCTCAACTCACTGCGCCACTGGCGCAATGCTCTGGGCGGTGGTGCTGCGAGTTCTTGCCGGGCAGTGCAGCTGCAGAGCCGGGGCCTGACCCAGTGCTCTGCGCTGCGCGGTGGTGTGGCTGGCTCCAGCTGCCTGTCCTGGTGCTCTGGGTGGCGCGGTAAGGGGGGGGGGGGGGGCTTGGATAGAGGGCAAGGGAGTTCCGGGTGGTGGTCAGGGGATGTGGATAGGGGTTGGGACGGTCAGAGGGTGGGGAACAGAGGTGTTGAATGGGGGCAGGAGTCCGGGGGGGGGCAGTCAGGAATGAGAGGAGGAGTTGGATGGGGTGGCTGGGGGAAGTCAGGGGTGGGGGTTCCGGGGGTGGTCAGGGGACAGTGAGCAGGGGGGTTGGATGGGGCAGGAGTCATCTGAGTGAGCGGGGGGGGGTTGGCTGTTTGGGAAGGCACAGCCTCCCCTAACCAGCCCTCCATACAATTGCCGAAACCCGATGTGGCCCTCAGGCCAAAAAGTTTGCCCGCCCCTGCTTTTAGTAGTTGAATCACCAGTGCTAGTTCATATGAACCCAAGGGAGGGATATTACAGAGAGCTGTTGCTCTCCATTTCTGTCTCAAACTGATCCTTATATGTCATCTGCAGCCCCAAATCTGTGATATGCCTAGAGACGGGCTTCACAGGAAGCATACCATGGAGTTGATACTTCCTTTTTGTGCTTCCCACATTCTATGTGTTCCCCTTCACCAGCACAAAAACATTAGGTACATCGTGTGAAATTAAGTAAAGTCCTTACGCTGCAACCAAATTGTAGCATCTGTCTTCCTTCCACCAAGGAGTGTAGACAATTATTTCATAATTAATGGACAACTTATTTACAAAGAGTTAGATTCTGCTACCCTTATTTATGCGGAATAGTACCTTTTTCTGTAACTAGCTTAGTAGAATCCAGCCCAAAATGTACACCAAGTACTAAAGCAGCAAATACTCATTTCATCAATCTGTTTGTATATAGGGAATCCATAATGAGTCTGTCCTCTCTTAACACGATTAAGAATATGAGGAATCCACTTGAACAGAATGAGATTCCAAATAACCATGTTTACTAGCTACTATATACAAACATAGAAAGCCTAGCTACGTATATACGCTGCTAGTCTGTTAGCTTCTGGTTGCTTCTGCAATAGAAGATAGACAGGCCTGCTAGCGGGCTCTCAAACAATTGAAAAGGATACTACCCAATTCCTCTACACTACAGTGGGATTTGTTCTTTTCTTTTCCAAAGTCATTGCCAGTGGGGTTTTTCTAACTAAACTTTTGAATATATAGAATCTTTTAATCACTAGACTGCCAAACCATGTTGAGCCTCATCTGGTTTGTTTACCTCTGTCAAACTTTGTTCCCGTACATGATGTAATGTATTGTGATGTGATTGACACAAATTGACATGAAGTGTCACAACAAAATGTGCCAGCCTGGAAATTCCAAAAGACAGCTCCCCCCACCCACTCACCAAGTTGGAGGTGCTGAGCATGTAAATGAACTGGAAAAATGTCTCACAAATAAAGCAAATGTTTCTCATTGCCAGTAGGTAGAACACAGGAGGTGACTCTTTATCTTTGGTTAAACTTCCATTTACCATTCTGGAGGCCAGATCCTACAGCCTTTTCACATTCAGCCTTATCTCTAATTCCATATCAAGAGCCATTCGCTGTGTCTCCACCAACAGTCCCCTTACATGCAAACACCACACCTGCATACCTTGTTCC
This sequence comes from Chrysemys picta bellii, assembly GCF_011386835.1. NCBI lineage: Eukaryota > Metazoa > Chordata > Testudines > Emydidae > Chrysemys > Chrysemys picta. Next base: position 63,467,965 of record NC_088800.1, read on the forward strand.
CAATCCAGTATTGACCACGGACCCTCAACTATCACTTGCGTTCAGACTGATCAATGCTCCTTTATAGTAGAAGCAGTTCCCAGGGAGACACATGCAGTGTCTTCTGTGCTTGGCTTTTGGCTGCTGATGCTCACCACGGTTCTGTAGAGAGTAATGCTTTGGCCTGCAAGTTGCAGATGTGTCTTTTCTGGCTGACATAATCCAGGATAACTGTTGGGACTATTATTATACATGAACAACACACTCCTGGAGGGAGTGCAAGGTATCAGTTTCTAAGCTAGTGTTAGTCCCACAGTTAAGAAATATTTGTTGATATGATCAACTCCTCCAATAATCACCCCATCCTGAAAGTCCTAGTTTTTGGAAAGATGGTTGAAAAGATTTTAACTCCAGGAATATCCAAAGACCTCAAGTTTCAGAGTAGCAGCCGTGTTAGTCTGTATCCGCAAAAAGAACAGGAGTACTTGTGGCACCTTAGAGACTAACAGATTTATTAGAGCATAAGCTTTTGTGGACTACAGCCCACTTCTTCGGATGCATATCCAAAGAAGTGGGCTGTAGTCCACGAAAGCTTATGCTCTAATAAATCTGTTAGTCTCTAAGGTGCCACAAGTACTCCTGTTCTTTTTTCAAAGACCTCAAGTCTCTTTCAAATCAGTCAGTCTGCTTTTAGGCCTGGGTATAGCACAGACGCTTCATTGTTAGTGTTAGTTAGGGTTACCATATTTGAACATTCAAAAAAGAGGACACTCCATGGGGGAGTGAGGGGGGTATATGCACCAGTATCTACCAACTCACATTGTATTAATGTGTTGTTATACTGTTATATATGCTGTGCGCTACATGTTGTCTATATTGAGTATATATAAGAAAAAGTGATATGGCCTCAAAAGTGAAGTTTAATTATTTAAAGTTTACTGTACTTCTTTATACGTAGTGAGTCCTTTCCTTTCACCAGTTCTTCAGTTTTCTTTCTCCTCATGTGCCCACACATATTTCTCTGTAGATCAAATTTTTCACAGCAGTGGTTGATTGCTCTTTAAGAAGGCATGAAAGTCTTTACAAGAAGTTTGTCTGAAGTTGTACTATACAAGTAGAATTCCTTTCAGTGACCCAACATTCAAGTTGTTTCTTTCCTTTGTCCACTGGCTTTGCATCAGTGAAAAAAATTCACTCTACATTTGCATTGTGAGAAGGAATAGCAAAGAAGAACTGTGCAATCTTTAACAGTTCTGAATGACACTCAATGTTTTTGGATTTCTCAAAATATTTGGTCCACTTCTGGTGTGCTAGCAAATAACTCTTCATCACTGTTGCTCCAAGTCGGTGTCTCACTTAGGGTAATCCACCTGAAACAAGAGAAGTCTTCCAAGGGTCTAAACCACTTCTACAAATATTCTAAGCATCTGCTGTACATATTATCTACGTCAGCACAGAATTTGTCACACGCTTCATCAATTCCTTCCATGTGATTTTGTGCCAGTAGTCCCTTAACTTTCAGGGACATAAAATTGTGAGTCTTGCATTCAAGAAGGATAGTGTGAACTGAGTTCAAACTTTTCAGCACTTCCATGACAGAATTGCTTTCTCTTTTGATTTCTTGGATGTAAGTTTGGAATAAATTAAATTAAATTGGAGATATCCCATCTCCTAGAACTGGAAGGGACCTTGAAAGGTCATCAAGTCCAGCCCCCTGCCTTCACTAGCAGGACCAAGTACTGATTTTGCCCCAGATCCCTAAGTGGCCCCCTCAAGGATTGAACTCACAACCCTGGGTTTAGCAGGCCAATGCTCAAACCACTGAGCTATCCCTCCCCCCCACTCATGAGTGAATGCATGTGCCAGAAGTAAATCTCACTTAAGGTTTGTCCTGTGACAGAAAGAATGACTTCAAGGCTGGAAACAGCTGTATCAGCCTTGTAATGCCTGGAAATAATGACAGCCATCGTGTCTTGCCATGAGAAAGCAGCTTTCTCTATTCAACGTCAACAAACCCACAGTACTCCTTCAGCCGCTCAGTTCGGACAGTGTAGATCTGAAAGTACTGGTAAATTTTAAAAATAATGTTCTCAATGTCAATGTTCATTCTTTCTGCTATATCGTGAACACAGTTGTTCAAAATGTGTGCTGGGCAACCCACACCGATTAATGTTCTCTTCTGCAACAACTTCTTTAAGTTTGCAAACACATTCTTTCCATCTTCATCATGCCAGAGTCCTCCAAACTTTGTATTGCAGTTGTCACCTGTAAATGCAATACACTTCTCGAACAAAACATTTTTTTCAAGTGTTTCTTTTACGTAATGAGCAATCATGTCGGCAGTCTCATTAGGTGTGCTCTGGACCTCAATCAATTTTGACTGCAAACCGCCATTCTTCCAGTTGAAATACTGAATAATTACTGGAAATATTTTCACTGAACCGTGATTGCTTCCATCTGCAGCTTCCATCCACAGTAAGCTATGTCATTTTCTTCAAACGTTTTCAGAACAACATCAACAGAATGCGGTGCAAGCACAGAGATAACAATTGCTTCTGTCTTGGTTCTAGCATTTGAAAATTTCCATGCTACTTCAGAATCAGGGAATGTCTTCAACAAGACAGATGTGCAGTCCATTGACTTAAAGCTATTATGATGCTTAATGGTGTGAAATGCAAAAGCACCCTCTGCTGCAGTAACAGCATCCTCTGATTTGCTGCCTGGTTTTACAAAATAATCTGTCAATTTTGTTGATGAGCTCTCTCCTCGAACTACTTTTTTGTGCTTGTCTGAGTCCACATGAGTTTGTAAATCATTAGTGCCTTTATTTTTCACAGAGACATAAGTACCAGGTCTACATACCAAGCACTCAACTTTCCATTCTTCTCTACCACTTCGAAAACATGGGTTTTCTTTAGTTTTGCAGTGAATTTACACTTTCGTTTTGGCCTTGTGTTTGGGGGCAGTAAAATAAAATATCAAATAAAGAGCTCTTGAGGAAACATTACCGTGCACAGTACGAATTCAGAAAAGACACTGAAATTGTCGACGTTGCACTATCACCACTATGGAAAAATGATCGTACCTGTCTGGAACCATAGGACTAGGTGCCAACTTTCCCTGGCGCTGGTGGGTGCTCGTGCCCCCTAACCCGAACTCCACCCCTTCCCCGCCCTCATTCCAACCCCTTTCCCAAAGTCTCCACCCCTTCCCCACCCCCATTCCAATCCCTTTCCCAAAGTCTCCGCCCTCTCCCTACCCCATTGGACCCCTTCCCCAAATCCACACCCTGGCCTCCTCCCCCTCCCTCCCAGCTGCGCGAAACAGCTGTTTCGCTGCACAAGCACTAGGAGCTAGGGGGGGAAAGCAGGCACTCTCTTGAGTGATCAACATTCACTTTCTTTCTTTCTTGAATGATCAATTCTTCTTTGGGGAAAAAGAATGATGACACAATCCTGGACGTTTTTAGATATTTTAAAATTCCTCCCCGACGGTGATTTAAAAACCAAAAAGCCGGACATGTCCGGGAAAATTCGGATGTATGGTAACCCTAGTGTTAGTTAGTGAATTCCTCTTGGAAATGCTATACCATATGCTGAACAGCTTCCATGGAAATTGCATTTTGAGTATAGGTTAGTGATTGTTTCTAACCTGCCACTGAAGTCTCCATCTCCTTGGCTACATATTCCTACCTGGCTAACAGTGAAAGGGAAAGGATGTTTGAGTTGCAGTATTTGTTATGAATTGAACTCCATTTCCTGTTCACAAATAATTTGTAAGCCAGAATCAACTGATTCTAATTTTTTTGAATGTTTTTGTTATTTGTCAGAATATACTGAAAAGTTGGGATGAGCAGATTTTGGCTTCATAAACTGATTACTCTGGTGATTCACTATCCGTTATTAGTGCTGCAGGATTGGTCATTGTTGTTCTTCTGCTCTTTATGCAACAAACATAATATGAAGGAACCACACAGGGCCAGGGCAGTCCAAATAACTATGTTTACTAACTATATACAACATGCAAGGCCTAGTTATGTATATAAACTACTGCTCTGGAAAGGTTCTGAAGGCTTCTGGAAAATAGAAGACAGTGGTAATGGCATTGTTTTTTCCTGATTGGATGACTGGAACATTTAAGACCAGGACAATAACGAACAGAGAACAAGAAGTGATGCCTGAAACATTTCTAACAGGAATTTTTGTACATAATGTATTCATGCTAAAATTGATGAATAGAGCTATTTGAGAAATGGAATTATTTTTCATGAAAATTTTCACCTCCCCCACCCAACAAAAAATCCTTTTCGGGGCGGGAGGGAAGGGAAGGGTTTAATTTTTTTCAACCAGTTCTATGGGTGTGTCACAGGGTGCGCCACTGACTGCTTGTCTGGCATCCCCTCCTGGTCATTCTGGGGATTAGCTCTCAAGGTCAATGCCCCTTCCCGCAGTTGCACACCATCTGTCTCTCTTTCTCTCTATCTGCAGTCCTCTCTCACTCCAGGAACCGCAGCGTCCTCTTCATGATTCAGCAATCCAGTCAGGTCTCTCAGCATTCCCCTCTTCTGGGGTATATCAAAGTCTTTCCTTCAGCAGTCTTAGGCAGTCTTCCCATTCGCTGCTTCAGGTGCAACTCTTTCAGTGGCGGGTAGGTGAACCTGGACCCAGCCTCAACTCCAGGTTCTAGTCCAGGGAACCTCAACCCAGCAGTTCTGGGCTTTACTCTCCCAGCCCTGACTGCTTCTTCCCTGGACTGCTTTCTTTCTCCACTCCTGGTTTCCCCCTTTCTCTGGCAATACCTCCTCCCTCTTCCCAGAGTATGACCACTGCCCTATCCCAGCAGGAGCCTCTATTTGGTGACTGCTTCCTGGCTTTATAGGCCCCACCTGTTCCTGCTCAACTGAACCTGCTTGCCATCAATTCCCTGCTCCCTGGCTCTTCCTCCAGGTGCAGCCTGTGGAGTTAATAAGCCTACCCAGCCACCTCAACCCCTTCCAGTCTTGGGTGGGGTGGACACCCCATCACAGAGTGGTTAAAAAGGAGATGATATTTTTGCAAAAATATTTGCAAAATTTCATCCCATTTTGTTTCATTTATAATCAAAATTCAGAAAATTTCAACCATCTCTGCCCATGAATATTTTGCAAATATCAGGAAGTGATCGGAATACATGAAAATAACAAAAAACATAAACAAATTGCAATGTGAATAATAGGAAATCAGACTTTGCAGTTTCATTTCTTGGGTAAACATTTTTAAAAAGAATTTCAGCCATCTGCAGTGGGATTAAGGAAACCTGGACCTGCAAGGAAGTTTTGTGTGTGTGTGTGTGTGTGTGTGTGTGTGTATCCAATTCTCAACTATTTTTAGAACAACAGTAAATAACTTTGGTTGTTGTAAACTCACCCACCTGACAGTCCAACTATGACACAACTGAAGGTAACAAATGTAATAAAAACATACCTAAGGGTAAAATAACACTCTGACGCTTCCTTTTTCTAAAGCTCCATCAGGACTTTATTAAGCTTCTGGGGTCAAAGGAGCAAATCTATATGTGTTTCAATACACATGAGAACCCAGTGGTTGGCAGCAAGGTACTCCTCTAGACCTGCCTTGGCCCCTCTGGTGCGTTTGTGATAGTATGTACAGCTGGGCCATGATCACCATCAACATTATTCTCTGCAGCTTGAAATAGTTGTTCTTCTCCTGCTGGGCTGTGTACTTTCTTCCACAGGGCATATTTCTCATCCCACAGGACTTCTACCATGTCCCAAAGAGCTCCTTTTTCCTCTTGTAGGTTTTGATCATTCTCCCTGAAAACCATGTACTCTTCCCAGAGGGCCATTTTATCCCTTGAGATGGCCATATCCTCCTCCCAGAAGACCTTGTCCTTCTTCCAGAAAGCTTTGTATTCCTTCCAGAAAGTATTGTTCTTCTCCTGGGCAGCTTCATTCCTTTCCTGCAAGGCTTTGTTTTTCTCACGCAGGGCCTTATTTTTTTCTTGGAAGCCCTTGTTTTTTCTCTGGAAGACCCTGATTGTTTCCCTGAAAGCCTCATTCCTTTCCTCAAAGACTGCAATCTCCTCCTCAGAGACCTTGATCTTCTCCTGGAAAGCTTCAATCTTTTCTTGAATGGTGCTAAGCTGTTCCTGGAAAGCTTTCTTTTTCAGTTGGAAGGCCTTGATCTCTTCCAGGAAGGCCTTGTTGTCCTCCAGAAATCCCTTGATCTCTTCTATGAAGTTTTTGTTCTTTTCTCGGAAGGCCTTAATCTCCAATCCCATGGCCTTGGCTTTGTTCTCCTCCTGAAAGGCCTTGATCTCGTCATGGAAATCTTTGTTCTCCTCCCAAAAGACCTTGATCTCTTCTTGTAAGGCCCTTTTTTCCTCCTTCAGATTCTTGCTGAGGTGCTTCTTGCGGAGGTTAGTAAAGGGTGCCAGACGGTTCTTGGTCTCCTGCTTTGTGTTATGCGAGACAGATGTCTCGTTGTTTATTCTGACCCGTAAGGTGCCATAGTCCAACCCTCGTTCTGGTTTTTGCTTCCTGTGGTCCATCAGTCACTGCTGGATTTGGAGATGATTGGGTGAAACAAGGAACCTCTTGAGCACAAATGTGCTGCTGTACAGAGCACTAGCTGGTAGCCTGTGTGAGGAGCAGAGCAGGTGGGTATCTGTGAAAAGGCTCACGCAGGACCACTAAAGCAGGAAGTCAAGAAATAGAAATCAAACAAGCAGCATTAGCTATGAAGTTTATAGGATTGAATTAAGCTACATTAGGGAAGGTGCCTCCCTTTTGGGTGTCCTACTTGAGACTTCTTAAAGGATCCTGATTTTCAGAACATGCTGAACAGCCACTCTCTGAAAATCAGGCCCCTCTATGATGTTTCAAATTTGGCACTGAAAAATGGAGGCACCCCAAATCACTAGTCCCTTTTGAAAATTTTGTGTACGCAACTACTCTGTATTATATTTTGTTCTTACCATCACTTTATAAAATAAAATCCCTTAAATTACTGGTCCTTAATATGACCAGCATAAATTTAAGTAGCCAGATTTGATAAGGTATTGTTAAAAATTGGGGTCTGACTTGATTAAAGGAAATTATAACTACAGCAGATATTTGTATAGACATACTATTAGCACTTCCTGTCCTTGTGGTTCTTAATATGTTAAGTATTGGAAAGGTAGTCTTGTAGGTGCTGATGATGCTGTGTAAGGAAATCTGGGATCTCTTCCCCGATCTGCTCCTTACATTCTGTGTTGTATTGAACAATTAATTTAGGTTGAGATCTTACATCCTATTCAAACTGAGTAAGGATTGTATCTTATTTGCAAGTAGGCCAGTTAAAATCTCTGGCACTACTAGCAGATTTGCCTCGTAACTTCTATGTGCGTCAAATGGGGATGGTAATACCCAAATTGATGCTTGTGAGGATTATGAATTCATGAATGTTTTGAAGCATGTTGAATTCATCAGGATGAATGTGCTGCACAAAGGCCAAGAATATTTATTATACACGTTGTCTTTATATTAAAAAAAATTGCGAAATAATTTAAGATGCAACTACTTGTAATTTAGACGTTGAAACTCATTTCTGCATTCAACGTTTAAAAAAAATACCATGATGTTTGGAAAATGGGCCTACAATTCCAATTATGTCCCATTGTCTGTAGATGATGAGAAGAAACAACTTGGAATAAGTTGAGTGCAAATATTTTTATAACAGTTCTGGAAAAATACTAAATCACCGATGTCATCAAGCTACAGCAAATAAAGCCTGAATTATCCAAATGTAAGGAGAAATCTTCTCCTGTGAAGAGAGCCAGCCCCAGGTGGATGCACCACTTAGCTCTGACTGAGGCCCACAAAATAGGGATAAAGGGCCTGATACTGCCATGTGTAGTGCAGAGATTCAGCAGTCCATCTGGATAGTGCTCCCTTGAATTCAATGGGGACACGTTGCAGGATTAGTGACACTGAAACGGTGTGTATACCTTGTGCTAACTCTTTTCACAGAGCTGAATTTTACTTGTAAAAAACAATAATGTATAAACACAGGGATTTTATTACAATATTGTCTGTCCAGGAAAATCTCCCCTGTTCCTTCACTTCTGATGCTCTTTCAAATGAGTAAAGGGATTCCAAAAGTTTAGTGGAGAGATTTCATTTCAGAGTTCACTCTACTATGAACCTAGATCAGAAATGCCTTTCCCAAGATGGACTGAGTGAGCAGCAGATTGTTTGTACAATTGCCTACTACCAGCCCTATGTGGTGCTACCTTTCCATGATTAGCTTGGGGAAAAAAGGCTAAAAAATGCTTCGAGGCCCTTTTTGCTGGAAAATTAACCTTCTCTTCAATGTCTGTCTTTCTTAACCCCTCAGACTGAATTCTAAACTAAAACTTCCATTCCTGACATGGAATTGTAATTAAGTATTATTTATATTGAACTGACCTGCTCTTCTTCTCTACACTGCTGAAGTCTCTTGGGTTATGGATAGTGCTGTCATGGCAATTAGTGCATGCACCCTAAAGATGAGAATGTTCGAAAAGATCCAGAACCCTTAGTGTTCCATCTCAGAATGCAGAGACTGACTGCAGCTTCTTAATTATTTGGTACGTGTGGTGTGATTGTGAAGTCACGTGATATTGGCTTTGCTCTCTGCTTCAATAACTGAAGTGTAACAAAATGATGACATTTCCCTACAGTTTGGATGAATGATCATTCCTACTAAAACAGGCAAGATTCATGTACATTTCCCCAAGACACCTGGTAAGTGGTCCAGTTAAGGACTCCAATCTGACCACACTAGCCATGCAGAACTGTGAATTCAATGCATGGCTTTGCATAAGTATGCACAAATTATTTCCCCCTATTTGACCTGCTCTACCTAGGAGCATGAGAAGTGACAGGGAGGTGAACTGGCTTTCGGGAATGCTCCAAGAGCCAATCCCTGCAAGTCATGGTATTGGGATAGTGTCCGGTTGCCCTGGGGCTCTGAGCACAAAAAAGCAGCAAAGAGATGGAAGTTGGGAGGAGCACAAGTAGAAACATAGAAATGGAGGGCTGGAAGGGACCTCGAGTTGTGCTGAGGCAGGTCCAAGTAGGTGTGTCATAACTATAAAGGGAAGGGTAACAGCCCTCCTGTGTACCATACTATAATCCCTCCTGGCCAGAGTCACCAAAATCCTTTGACCTGTAAAGGGTTAAGAAGCTCAGGTAACCTGGCTGACACCTGACTCAAAGGACCAATAAGGGGACAAGATACTTTCAAATCTTGGTGGGAGGAAGCTGTTTGTTTGTCCTCTTTGTTTTGGTGGTTGTTCGCTCTTGGGACTGAGAGGGACCAGACATCAATCCATGCTCTCCAAATCTTTCTGAACAAGTCTCTCATATTTCAAACTTGTAAGTAAACAGCCAGACAAGGCGTGTTAGTTTTATCTTTGTTTTCTCAACTTGTAAATGTACCTTTTACTAGGGTGTTTACCTCTATTTGCTGTAACTTTGAACCTAAGGCTAGAGAGGGTTCCTCTGGGCTCTTTAAGTTTGATTACCCTGTAAAGTTATTTTCCATCCTGATTTTACAGAGATGATTTTTACCTTTTTCTTTAATTAAAAGCCTTCTTTTTTAAGAACCTGATTGATTTTTCCTTGTTTTTAGATCCAAGGGGGTTGGATCTTGATCCACCAGGAGTTGGTGGGAGAAAGGAGGGGGGATGGTTAATTTCTCCTTGTTTTAAGATCCAAGGGGTTTGGATCTGTATTCACCAGGGAATTGGTGAGGAGTCTCTCAAGGCTACCTAGGGAAGGGAATTAGCACATTGGGAGTGGTGGCAGCGGACCAGATCTAAGCTGGTAGTTAAGCTTAGAAGTTTTCATGCAGGCCCCCACATCTGTACCCTAAAGTTCAGAGTGGGGAAGGAGCCTTGACAAGGTGTTTGTCTAAGCTGTTCTTAGAAATCTCCAAGTAGACATGACTTGTCCAGCCTCCAGCACATTTGCTGCAATAAGGTCTTTTGCATTCTAAAAGAAAATTAGCTAGTAATATTCATCACCTCCACTGCATCATATGTAAGAAAATAATTGACACTGTAACAGTTCTGCTTAATTGTATTAGGATGAAGAGCAATTTGGTGGTTACACGTTCTTCCTTGTGAGAACTACTAAGCTCTAGTAGACCCCACTAACTCTTTTTACAGGTGAAAGGATCAGAGACTGAGTTGGTGAATAGTGTCTGTGTGACGTTGACCCTCACACAAGAGAGCAGAAATGGAAACAAGGAAATGGAATGAATACAATACAAACAAACCTAGATGTAAAACACTCTGATGCTTGAGATGCTGAAACTCAATCAATACTTTATTAGGTTTCTTAGCTCAAGAAGACAGGAGTTATTGTACACACATAAAACCACTATTTTTGGCTTCTGGGGCAATACAGTAGTTTACACTGGCTCTTTCCTCCTCCCTGTGGGCATTCTTACTCTGTAAGGAATCCCAGTTCCTCCTCCCAGAGGTCCAATTCCTTCTTCCAAAGCTTCAGCTCATTTTTCCATTGGTCTAGGTCCTTTTCCCAGAGCTCCAGCTCCTCCATTAATATGGTCTTGACATTTTCCCAGAGATTCATACTCTTTGTCCAGAGGATCATGTTCTTTTCCCAAAAGGCCTTGTTTCTCTCCTGGAAGGCATTGATCATATCCTCATTCTTTTCCCATAATGCCTTGTGATTTTCTCTTCTGACATTGTGCTTCTGAAGGGTCTGGATTGCCTCTGGTAAGGCCACCACCTTCCCTTGCAGGTTCCTGAAAACGTGGCCCATCGTATCCTTCAAGCGATCCATTAGATTGGAAGCAAAGTGGAGAGAAGATCTAGCCAACTGGGAAACCCTTGGGTACCAACTTGCAAGAGAAATTTGCTGCATAGTCCATCAATAGTCATGTTAGACAAAGCAATATTCTGCTACAGCAACTACAGAGTCAAATTATAGAACAAAATAATCATCAAAGGAGCATTAGTTATGAAGTTTGAGGGCTAGAAAAAGCTAAATAAGACTAAGCAACTTTATCAAATTATTGTTTATTGTCATCCCTTTATAAAATCACTAAAAGCAGAGCTCCATATTTTAATGTATGAACACTAATAATAAGTAACAGAGTATTAAGCAAACTAACTGATGGAATTACTGATGAATTCAACCTCCAATTCTTTTACATAAAAATAGCTGGTGTGAATTTAAGGCCTGATCCTCCTCACCCTGTATGAAATAGGAGTTTTGTCTGGTGCAGAAAGGGCAGTGTCAGTGCAATTTTTTTACACTGCCTTGCTGTCATCATCCCTCCATCCTATCCTGAAGAAAACAGCCTAGGGTGAGATGATCATTCTCTTCGGTGGTAGTTGTTAGCCTCCTTTCTGAGCTTGTCCATTGTGGTGGCTGTCTTCGTGATATGGAAAGTCTAATTTATAAGGGAATCCTAATGTATACAGGTGTAGTTCTGGGGAACCTTGACATAGCGTCTAAAAGATATGCTGTAGCAGATTTTATGGTCTCGATGAAGGAATTCCTGGGTAAAATTTGATGGCCTAAGGCCAGACTAAATCATCATAATGGTCCCTTCTGGCCTTAAAAATTATGAATTTGCTACAGCTATTTAGCAAATTAATAAATATGAAACCCATTTGCAGTAAACAAATAAAGACCATGTAATATTGTAGGAGTAGGACTTTATATTTGTATTAGAGATTATAATGATTGACAGTTAAATAATGTAGTATGTATTAATGTATGATTTGATCATCCTGCCAGCCACCGTTTTTGATTTCAAGGCAGGAATAGACCAGAATAGTCTTTACAGCTGATTATAGTCACCTTTTGTTTTAGTATAAGATTTCATTACAGTTTTTGCTATAAGGTCTTGCTTCTTGTATGCATTGCAAACTAAGTTGTGTAAGGTTCTTTTGTAATCCCTTTAGTAACCATATACTCCTTTCCAAAATGTCATCCTGTCTGAAGGTCTCTGTAAAAGACTGTTTGTGTGAATGAGGAATGTATGCATCAGGAAAAGATAAGGTGTGAAGGCCATTGTTATAGCTAGATGGTCAAGGAAGGAGTGAAGAGACTTAATGACCAGGGCCGGCTCCAGCTTTTTTGATGCCACAAGCGGCGAAGCAAAAAACAAAACCAAAAAGCCGCGATCAGCGGCACTTCGGCGGTGGCTCTACCACGCCGCTTCATTCTTCGGCAGCAATTTGGCAGCAGGTCCTTCCCTCTGAGAGGGAGTGAGGGACCCGATGCCGAATTGTCGCTGAAGACCGGCAGGTGCCGCCCCTTTCCATTGGCTGCCTGAAGCACCTGCTTCCTTTGCTGGTGCCTGGAGCTGGCCCTGTTAATGACAGCAGAGAACCATCAACGCGCATCCATAATTAAGGAAGGGCAGATTGACGACCCTGAGGTGGAGGCTGGCACCCCTAAAGACAAGACAATTGATTAAATCGAAACCAGGACAGGATGACCCTCTCGGAGGTGTTTTGGAATGTTAACATCAAAAGATAACACCAATTAAGGCATGACCGGTCACAAACACAGCAAACACAGGTATTTTTTACAAAAAAAAAAGCTCAATTTCAAAGGAAAACATCACTTTGAAACAAAAAAGTTGATTTTTTTTGGTTTAAAAAATGTCAAAACAAAACAGTCTGATTTATTTGTTTAAAAAAAAATCAGTTTTTTTCCAGCTAACACTATTTGCTGAAATTAGCCTGGATTTGCAAACAGTTTTGCTTGACTCAAAACTGCATTTGTTGGTGAATAAACTTTTTGCCCCCAAAATTTCACCTAGTTCTACTTGCAATCTCTTATTTCCCCCCTCCTCATTTCTGTGACTCTCTCCATATATCTCTTACTAGTCTTTCCTTGCCTGAGAATACTAACAGCCTAGGGGAGTGAGGCCAAAGGTGGCTTTGAGACAATTTTGTACCTTCTTAATTTGGACCTGAGCAGACAGCAGAACAGCTCTCCCTGTAATTTAGGTAGTTCAAGGAGTTGTTCTAAATTATAGCAGTTCTGCTTGGCCTGCCTATGATCAGCTCTGTAACCTGGAGCTGCTCAAAATGACCATAGTGCTTTGCACAACACCTCTGGCCCTGATATGCCCCCCAGCGCTGCTCACAGCACACCCTGACACCGGACCTTGCAGGAGTGGGTGTTTGTTTGTGTGTGGGGGGAGAGTTATAGGGCAGCATGGTGCTGTCTTATGCAGCACCTGTCTCAGAGGTATTTTTTGCTTTGAGGCTTCTATGGCCCCCATTCACTGCTGCGAGATATGGAGTCCTTAGTAGGGAGGAAGAATCCCTCCCAATGACTTTGCATTGGCTTCAGTGTGCTTTGGGTCCCTCAGGGACCAAATGCCCAAGCTTAATCCCAAGCTAATATACACAGTGACTCTATCCCGCATCCGAAGAAGTGAGGTTTTAACTCACGAAAGCTTATGCCCAAATAAATCTGTTAGTCTTTAAGGTGCCACCAGACTCCTTGTTGTTTTTCTATCCCACTAGTGTATCTTCCCTCTCCTTCTTCTCCTCCTTTTATTTACACCACCCACCTCCCATTCCTCTTGCCCTCCTACCCTGATGCATTTTTTGCTTTTTGTGGGTCTTCATACATGCCCTTCTCTGATACATGGCAAAGCTACTCAGTGAACAGGTAGGGTAACAGATGGCCTGCCCCTTTAAGGGCCAGGAGGCCTTCGGTTAGCCAGCCCTGTTCAATCAACCTCACCTGGCCCATAATTACCTGCCCCTCAGCCTGAGGAGATGGGACTAATGGGGACAGGTGTTAGTTGGGGGGAACACCCAGGGCCTCATAAAAAGCTTTGTGAGCACAAAGCTGGGGAAGGAAGCTGTGAGAGAGGCTACAGAGAGCAGGTGGCTGTGAAGTAGGGTCTGGAAGAAGCAGTGAGGACCATGAGGGAAGCTATGGGTGACCCTGGTGAGGGGAGTGGGCTGGGGAAACCTATTAGGAGGAAATGTGCCTCCAGGGAGACAGCCCTAGGAGGCAGTGCTCTGTTTAAGGAGCACAGAAGAACTCTGTAGGGCATTGGAGTAGGGGTGAAGAGCAGAGAACTTCAGCATAGCCCAAGGGAAGCAGAAGAACTGTTTCTTTGGCTTTTCAGTTGGACTTTCCTTACCCTGGAAGGGGACTGAGTTTGAAATGTGACTTGGCCAGAGGGTTGGGCTGGGAGATGCAGGTCACTGCAGAATCAGATTGGTTAAAAATAGGGGGTGCTAGAATGAATTAACCCCTGTGATGCTGACTCCTGGCTGGTCTGTAGCTCCCCATTACAGGTAGGTACCTCCAAAATAACAAAATGTAGCTTACCCATGTGCTGCCCTTCAGTCAGCTAGCTGTGTCATGGGCTCTTATGTCACCACCTCTGGTGTGATGTCATGTCTCAGTGTGATTGGTAACACTACTGTCACAGGAGTCACTGAATGATGTGCCATGTCCCCATGGTAGCTGTTGGGGGAGGGAAGGATGAAAGTGTATGAAAGGCCAGGATTGCCAGTGTAGGTTTGGGTTCCTTTGGCTGTTATGCCTCCTGATAATGCAGACAGTTGTGGCAGGCTGTAATTCCTGCTTGGAGTCTGTCTGTGTTACAGTTGGAAGCTCCTAGTTGAGGGTTTTATTTACATCTACCATGAAAATGGCATTCTAAACTAGAGGTGAGTTGTAAACCCTGAAGTATAAAACCAGCTTTTGGGATGTTTGAAAATCTGTCTCATGTTGAAAATAACTCTTATCATGCCACTGTCTGAACAAGGAACTGACCCACACCTTCCCCTGATCCAACACCGCAGACCCATTAAATGTAATGTTCTCCTTGGATATTCCTCATTTCCAGTGGAGAGCCCAAGCAGATGTCTGAATCCCCAGGGAAACAGGAAGGAAAATAGTGGGATTGAGGCACTCTATCTCCTACAAGCCTGGTGTGACATCCTGGCCACATTGAAGTCAATGGGAGTTTTACCATTGACTGCAGTGGCCTAGGAGTTCACATCAAATCAGTGGGGCAATGTGGATTTACTGCTGGTGGGGATTTGGCCTAAGTTTCTCACTCCCTGCCCCAGAGCAGACATTCTGAATGCACTGGATGCAGAAGAGCCAAGCAAGAGCACATTGCTAAGTTGTTAGTTTCATTTTTGTAGGTTCCCAAAGTCTGGCAAGTGATCAGATGATGCAACAAAAATTCAAGGAATCATTCAGTGCAAGAGGTCTGGGGTTCTATTCCTGACTCTGCCACTGGTCTGCTGGGTGACCCTGGGCAAGTCGCTTCCCCTCCTTGTGCCTCAGTTTCCCTCGCTGTAGCTCCTTTGTAAGTGCTTTGGGATCTACTGATGGAAAGTGCTTTGTAAGAGCTAAGTATTATTTAGAATATGTAAAATATAGAATCAGGATTAACACATGGTGTACTTCCAGAGATGCATTTTGAAACATCAGTTAGAAATGCTGTGCTGTGGGATGCATTCTTATACAAGGCAAAAATCTGAGATGCTATGTTTCTGAATCTGTTTTTTTTTTCTTTTTCCTGCTACTCTTTTAAAAAGTCTCTCCCAACCTTTTCTGCATTCTGCAAACTACGTGCTAGGTAGTTTGGTGTTCCTGTTCCTGACTACACGACGTCTGAGCTCAGAGGCAATTAAAACCTGTTAATCCAAAATTAGCTGCCCTGGCAGCAACCCATGAGTAGCACAGAGATTTCATAACACCTCTGATTTGTTTGGATGTGGTTGGGCTTGACATCTGCACCACCTCAGGCCAATGTGAACGAATATCAATATGCACTAAAAACGCATGTTTCCCTTTTTCACAGAAGGCTAGTCTCCATATGTTCTGCCAAGGAGATCCAAGCCATGCAGAGGGGTGAAATGGGGCTGTTGCAGGTTTGAGATTGCTTTGATAAGCAGGGTATTGGTTAGCTATAACTTTAATAGCTGAGTTCATTTTAGCCCCCAGAAATAAATGTGGGCAAGTGCATTAATTTTTATTATCTCCCCTCCCCTCCCAATGTTTTCAAGGAAACCTGCTTAATGAAGCTTTGTGAAACACTGTGGGTACTAGGATCTGATTGACTAGTTGGGCCAAATCACTCTCTAGTCAGTTTATTTCTACTGCTGTAGAAATAGTTTTAGTTGTTCCTCAGGGATCTGGTTGAACACCCTCTGATGGAGTGTGCTCCCCACACTAGCCCTGCAAGAGCTGAAGTAGGCCAGGTGGGCCCAATCAGCTAATTGGGCTGCAAACAGGGGAACTTTAGGCTGGAGGCAGCTACTTAGAGAGAAGCTCACCTGTGAGGGACAGGTGGGACTTCTACAAAAGCCAGGAGGCTGGCAACAAAAGGGGCAGCTGGGAAAAGGAGGCTGCAGAGACACTTTGCTGAAAGTTAGTTCCTGAGAGGGAAGAGAGTGGCAAACCCAGTGGAGTGGGGAAAATCAGGAGCTATGGAAGTGGCTCAGGGAAAGGCAGCAAGTTGCAGGGAATGGACCTTGGATACTATGTAGAGGGTCCCTGAGGCAGAACCCTGAGACGAGGGTGGGCCTGGGTTCCCCTGTCAGTCACTGGGGAAGTGGCACTGTGAGGCAGTGAAGCAGAAGACTGCTGGAAAGCAGGAACCTTGATCTGCTCCCCCTGGAAGGGGAAACCACAATAGTGACCTGGCCAGAGGTTGCTGCCTCGCTCAGGAAGGAAGAGAAGCCCTGGATGGCTAGCCCCCTCCCCTGCTCTTGACTGGGAGCAGGAAGACAAGAGCCGGGGGTGGTAGGGGGCAGCTGGGCTCCGGGCAGGGAGCTGCACAGAGCTGTGAGCCCTGGCTCTAAGCCCCCCCCCCTCCACTGCCTCTCTTCAGTTGGTGGAAGCACTCCTGGTGAGGATGTGAACCACCAACAGAAGGAGGGTAGTGTGGACATCAGCCATTGCAGTAATTGCTGCGGTGGCTGTAATTTGACCTAATGTAGGTTGACTTGCAGTGTAGGCATGCCCTTCGAGGGCAGCTGACGGTATGTCATGGTTCCTGATTTAGGGGCCATAGCAGTGATCACTGGTTCCTCTCTTGATATAGGTGTTGGGACATAACAAGTTTTAAGGGACACTGGTAACTTTACATTGAGTCTAGCCAGTTTCAGTTTGAATTACCAGGATGCACATTCCTATCTCATCCCTCTGCAGTACTTGCATACAGCAAGGAGAACTGAATAGACAAGACAGAAATATAAAAGAATCTGGATCCCTGAAGGAACCAAAAAAGGGAAAATCCTTAAGATTCAAGGCTAGTTCTCTGCAGGGGTCTTCTGCAGCAATTAGTCAACCAAAGCCTCTTTCCAAGAGGTGGGGCATGGGAAGGGAAGATTAAGGGGAGGAGGACTTCTAGTATTAGAAGGAAAAGTCTGTTTGGGGAGACCAGAAAAATCCAAGGAGTCCAGCAAAGGTAGCTGGAGTAGGAGTGGTGGAAGGAAGGGAAACTGGATGTTTAGAGAATGGGAGATGCTGATGGGTTGGGGACAAATGAGGAAGTTTTGTGGCTCTGAGCCCCATTTAATTTTTAAAGCATCCCCTTCACAGATATACCCATTGTACAGGCTGCATGGCTCTGGGTACCTCAATACCTAGCAAATCACCTGTAGTAACAAACTCGTATGAAAGTTATCAAAATTCTCAACATGAGCACCCGCAGCTACATTAAATAAAACTAGGCAGAAATTTATCCTACTCCCGCCAACTAATCCCTCAACTGCTGACAAACCCGAACAATTCTAATACTTTAATCTCCTCTTAGTGCTTTTCCACAGTTAGGATACAATTAAGATATAAAAAGAGAGCACATTAAGATTCTGACCCTTTCCATTCATATCTGAAATAATTGGGAATAAAATATACAGTATAAAAATAGCACAAAACCCTTCTTGTGCTTCTCTTCCCAGTCTCCTGTACTAGCCTCACTCCACGTGCAATAGGGCACTATGCTGAGTGTATTCATGGGCGGCCAGAGGTTCAGGCAGTTTCTTTGAGATGCCCTTTTTTGGGCTGCCTAGCACAGCGCCATTTGCTCACAACACAATCAGCAAAGCAAGCTACCATGGAAACCTTTTTTTCTTCCAATGGAACAACTTTAGTTAGAACCGTGATCTGCGTACTGCAGTCAATTGGTGCAATTCTGGACTGATTAGGCCAACTTCTCTGCTGATGTAAATTAGTTTAGTTCCACCAACTTAATAAAACTTGCCAATTAATACTGAAGTGTCACAAGAAGTGAAAATCAATGAGTTACTAAAATACCAAAACCCAGATTTTCAAAGGTAGCCTCTAATTTTAGGAGCCCAACTTTGGAGACCAGATTTTCAGAGGTGCTGAGTGCCCACACTCCAGTGAAAGTCAACGAGGGCTGGCTTTGCTAAGCACCTATAACGCTTAGGCCATTAATCACTCAGGTTTGAAAAATTTGGCCCATGCATTAGGCACTCTAAGTGATGCACTGAAAATTAAACGCCACTTCTGAAAATTGGACCACAAATAATTACGGATCAGCAAAACAGCTCAGATCAACTCAAACCTCTCCTCTCCCCACTAGATCTGCTCACACTGTGTGATCTAAACACAGACTGAAAGGTCTCTGAAGTTGAGATGTGTTTGAATAAAGGTCTCCTTCCCCATGCTTCTGGTTTCAGGCAGACAGCTCTATGTGGCAACATATTGTTCCAAGAGGTTTGGTGGTAGTGACATGATTACCCAGAGGTATCTGATGTTGAATTAATTTAATTTACTCTGAAATATTTAACTCATTACTACTGATCATCTCCAGGCCATAGTCTGTAATTAAAGGGATGCTGTCAAGGTGGTAGGCCATAAAATTAACTTCGTTTTGACAGGTGTCTCATTTGGTAGCTCTTGTATGTTGAGTATTCCAGTCCTGTTTCCTGGATTATTAATGCACTGCTAAATTGAAATGCAAAAGCAAATGACAATAGGTATCTGTATTGGCCGGTTCAAAACAAACCATCACATCTGTTTTATGATGAGGCATCATCCTGATGAGAGGCTCATGCTAAGATTTTTGCCTGCCTCATTTCCCTTGACTGCTACCCACTCATGTTGCAGCTCTTCTGCCGTAAGTGAATGTGGCAGTGCTGTTGTCTGCATGGGGATGTTTTAATGGTCAAATCACAGGTCTAGGAGCCAGATGTTGCTCCTGAATTCTAAGCCAGACTCTGCTGATTCCCTCTCTGACTTTGGGCAAGTCATTTAGGCTGAAATTTTCAAACATGGGTGCTTAAAGGCAGGGCTTTGGAGCTGTGATCCAGCTCTGCTCCAGCTCCAGGCAAAAAACTGCAGCTCCACTGCTCTGGAGCTGCTCCGTGCTCCACCTCCGGGCTCTGCTCCAAAGCCCTGCTTAAAGGTGGGCACTTGAGTCCATTCTCATTACGATGGTAGTGGAGCATCTTAATTGCCTCCTTGTGGGTACACAGGGTAAAGCTACAGGGATAAGCATAGGGTGAATCTTTGCAGTACCCCGCTTTGCCTATCCTTTCTATGACAATAAACTGCAGTGGCATCTCTGTCTCCAGGGCTGTTTCAAGCTCATCACCCACTTGATGAAGGCTCCCTATTAATGATTATTACATAATTATTTGTCCACCCCCTGTGCCTCACTTAATTATTAAAGCTCTAGGGACAGGCAAGCTGGGGCAGTATTGGCTGCTGGGAGGAAGTCTCCATTAAGGGCAACTGTGGGAAGGGGCCCAGCAGAAGCCCCACTCTACAAGTACAATCACTGATTGGTAAAGGCTGGAGGAAAACCCCAATCCGAGAAGACCTTGATAGCAGTGGAAGGCAGGTAGGGTGGAAGCTGGGACCTGGGGATCAATGGAAAACACTGCTGCCCCCTCCTAATCTCCCCTTTCCTTCATGTCTGCCCTAGGGAAGGGGGCTTTCCCAGTGCTGTGGACTGGTACACAATCAGAGCTGGTGGACTTTGGCTGCTCGAGGCTCAGCAGATTGCTCTCAACAAGGCATGTGGAGGGGAGGAGTGAGGAGCTGCACCGATCATGCACTGAACAATCTCTCCCTCTCTTGCCATTGTGTGGTGCCCTTTCCAAACTCAGGATCTCTTGCCCCGGCAGAGTCTGCATGCTGGCAGAACTGGCCCTAGCCCTCTCCCTCTCCCATCCCAGGTGGCAGTGCTCCCTGCAGGAGAGGCTGGCACAGCGCCCAAACATAGACAGGCCAAATGTGTATCCAGCCCGTACTAAATGAAACAAACGCTAGAGTATCTATTCCACAGTACATTCACTTGACCCACCAGAGCTTCCGTGCAAGGTTTGCCCCTCTCTAGTATCTATTAGTTAAAGCATGTAACATAAACACACTGTTACCTCTTCTCAGCATATACTCGGAATCACCCACTAGGGATTCAGGGCCCCTCCCTCCATAGGAGGGCAGACACAAAGCCCATTGATACATGGCTTATAATGCAAGTCTTTAAAACTGGCTAGCCTTTGCATGCCACCCGCCACAGTATTCTCACCGCAGTCCTAGAAGGAAGGGGACAAAAAGGAGAGGCATCAGAAATAGAGATCACTGACCACAGGGGGCCCGACAAAGCTAAGTTGCTCAGGCTTTTACTTCAGCCCCGGGTGATGAGGCTTGGGGCTCCATGCGGTGGGGCTTCGGCTTTCTGCCCTGGGCCCCAGCAAGTCTAATGCTGGCTCTGCTTGGCGGTCCCCCTGAAACCTGCTCGTGGCCCCCCAGGGGGCCCTGGACCCCTGGTTGAGAACCACTGAATTAGAGCATGTGAGACATTCAGCTGCCAATACCTCTCTCACAGAGGGGGTGTGTGATCTATTCCAATGACTGAAAGCTGCATGATAATATATTGGTCGCTGTCATGCTAACGGTGAGTGATGGGAATCACAGATGACTGAACTAAAACTCTCCTAGGAGGGTATCATTGCAGACTGTAATCTTGTGCTGCAACTTGAGACACATCAGGAGCTCTCGCATGGCTCCTGTTGCTATCGTCTCATAAGTTCTTACTACTGCGGGGAAAATCACAGCGAGCCAAAGGCCAGAGCTGTTGATTTTGGGTTTAATTTTCTTCTTTTCAAATGCAGCAGAGTGAAGCTTGTGGCTGGAGGATAAATTGAATTAAGTGGCATGTTTTGAAGAAAATAAAAATGCTGGCAATCATGCAAGTCATTGCTTCATAGCAGGGCTATATCTCCTCCCGACGCAGGAGCTAATAGCAGTTCCAGCCTGATAACTGATGGACTTTTGTTCCTTCTGTAAATGGTTGATAATATAGCCCATTGCTTTCCAGGGTTTCACATGCCCTAGTGATTGCTACGTAGCCAGACAGCACCATGCCCCAACATAAAAATAAGAGCCCCTCTTAACTCCAATGATAAGCTCAAGAGGCATCCTACCAAGAAAAGTAACCGTTTGCTAACTATGTAACCTATGTGTGCACCTAGGTTGGCATCTTGATTGCCAAGCTAATACTGAGTGGGATTAAATGGAGTTAACTGTGACAAGTTATTTTCTTTTCTCTTGACTCACAATGAGCTCTCTGCCTTTCTCTGTACTTAAAATAAAATATGTGATCATAACTCTAATCCATGAAATTGCATGGCACACAGTAAAGTGCCAGTATTTCTGTTTAGAACTGGGGTGCCTTGTCTGAGCTTAAGTGAAATTAAAAGATTGATTAAAGAATAATTGGTTTTAGACTAAGGAATGCATATTTGCTGAGAAGCAATGAATTCAGCATGTACAGTAACTCCTCACTTAACGTTGTAGTTATGTTCCTGAAAAATGCGACTTTGTGCAATGTTAAGCGAATCCAATTTCCCAATAAGAATTACTGTAAATAGGAGGGGGTTAGATTCCAAGGAAGTTTTTTTTGCCAGACAAAAGACATTATATACATATACAGTATAAGTTTTAAACAATTTACTATTGTACACAGCAATGAATGATTGTGAAGCTTGGTTGAGGTGGTGAAATCAGAGGGTGGGATATTTCCCAGGGAATGCCTTGCTGCTAAATGTAGAACTAGCAGTTGGCTGAGCCCTCAAGGGTTGTTAATGCAGCCTCACACTCTACAAGGCAGCATGGACTGAGGCAGGAGGGAGGAAACACAATAGATGCAGGGCAATAGCTGTAAACACTTCCCTGCAAAAACTGAACATGATGATGAGCCCACGCTATCCAGCTGGAGCGCACCACTCCCTCCTCCAGACAGCATATGCACAGCTGCACAGGTGCTGACTTTCCAAAGTGCTGGGGGTGCATGCATGAGTGAGAGAGATGTGCATTGCCCCTTTAAGTACGCTGACCCTACTTCAAGTATGTTGCCCTTTTAAGCAGATCAGCCAGTTCAGACAGGAATCAACAGCTTCCAGCAAGCTCCATACTTTCTGAACCAGAGCCCTGTCCTCCTCCTCCGCGTTGTGGAGAGGTGGTATGGAACGGGGGCGGGGGACAGGAGCAGGGGGACATCCTGATATCAGTACCCCTCTTCCCTCTCTCCCAGCAAGCAGGAAGCCCCTGGGAGCAGCTCCAAGGCAGAGGGCAGGGCAGGAGCATCAGGGCAGTGCGGGGAGGGACAGCTGAACTGCTGCTGGGCAGCTGCTGAGCCACATACCGTACAGGGAATTTAGGGGCACTGATGGCAGGGGGGGCTGCAGCCTCCCTGGTTCTAATCCCCACAAGGAGGGGCTGCTCTTCCAGAGAATCCTGCAAGCAGTGGCCAAAGCAGGCAGCTGCCAAACGACGTTAGACGGGAGCATTGCACAACTTTAAACGAGCATGTTCCCTAATAGATCAGCAATGTAACGATTAACAGGGACAATGTTAAGTGAGGAGTTAATGTATCATCCAATCACTGTACATTTCCCATAAATCATTGAAGGCCAGTTTACAAGCAAATGAAACGTGTTTGTGGTCTTAAATTTTTTGGTATTCCCAGAGCATTGTATCTCTAATAGATTATCAGACAACTGCAATAATCACTTACAGTAGAGTTCTGCACAAAACTCAATTCAAATCAATTCATAAGTAATTTATTTGCATATAAAATATTGCCATTCTCTGCCTAGTCTGTTTATGACAGTCATGTTATTTTCTTAAAATGTAGCTGTCATAAGAGACATTTTCTACATGGCCTAATGGCAAGATCACCTGAAGTGGGACTTGGGAGACCTGGCTGCTATTCTTGGCTCTGCCACTGGCCTGCTGGGTGACCTTGGGCAAGTCACTTGCCTCCCTGTGCCTTAATTTCCCCACCTGTGAAGTGGAAATAGTGACACTGACTTCCATGGTAAAGTGCCTTGAGATCTACTGGTGAAAAGTGCTACTCAAGGACTAGGTATTTTCATTTCACAGGAAAGTTTGTTCTCACAGTATTTCCAGTCCAGGACTTGGGGATTTAAAATAGTGTCCAAACTTTTGGGTGCTCAACTGAAATGAACCTCTGAAATGTAAAAGCCAACCCCAACTAGTCAATAATCATAAGACTGACCCCCAGAAGAATGAGATTTTTTTTAAGCCAATCATAATTAAAAAAAAATAATAAGTTTATTTTCTTTGTCTTCTGCTTTCTAAGTCTTCAGGGTTACAATCAGACCACATTTTCAAGCTTTTTCTCTGCAACCATGAGAGCTAGACACTTTTTTAATGAAAGCTGATAATGATGACTCTACGAACTGGGCTTTAAGAAAAACACCAAATATTCTGAACACCGTGATTAAAAATCACAAGAGTTGGCAACACTGTAAAAAGCTGACCTACCTCTGAGCTTGCAAAGCATTACATTCCCTCTCAAGAGTCTGTAAAGCCTCATACTCTGCAGCTTGTGTAAGTGCAGACAACAATATTAATCTCTGGAAACCTTTGCTACTCAGTAAAATATACGCTTGGGAATCTAATGCTGACTGGCAATGCTTTGCATTGCATAATGTGAATGCCATCGTTCATTAAACAGATCCATTATCCGGAGCTAAACCGGAGGTCATGACGCATGTTTCTCAGCTCAGAACTGCATACCATTTGAATGATTTTATTAATGGAAGAGTGGCTGAGAATGATGGAATTTCACCATTGTAGGCCTGCCTCGATGTGAGTAATTAAACATGCTGTACAGGGATTGGTTCCTACTCAGTAACCAAACCAATCCTGAAAGGCTTGATGCAACGTATAGTAAATGCAATGAAATGCATAAATATATAAAAAGGGAGAGGGTTTCTGTGTAACTGGATATTTCATATATCCTTCATCCATCCCCCTGCGTTTGAGTCTAATCAAAACTCAGCGTAGCACTGCTCTATGCCCAAGATACCGGAGTGACAGTCTTGAGTCGAACTAGTTCTTGGGAAGCTGAGTGGAAAGACATCTCAGAGGGAATCCCAACAACCGTAAGCAAAACAAGTCTGTTGCATGTAATCCAGGAAGTGTAGTTATTGGGCCACATTCTGATATGGAGGACTTCCAGTTTACACCAGAGCTGAATTTGGCCCATGAGTCAGTTTCTGATTTAATTTTGAATTCCTTGGTATTTTTATTGTATTTTCAAGTACTATATAGTTCAGGTTACACATACCAACAGCTCCCATAAGTACTGCTTAAACATACACAAACACAAAAAGAAATCAAATACATCAACTATTTGCAGTAAGCACTGCGGTACATCTTTTGAAACCAGCCCATAAAGCCCTCACTCTTGAAACAAAGAATTCTTGATGTCATCTTTGCTTTATTTGTTCTTTATGTACAGCGGATTTAATGTTTTTGTAGAAGGTGCTAAAGTGACAACACAACAGACTCAAAGCCTCTTTTTAATTCACAAAATGAAGAGAGGAAGGATGGGCCAGTGACTGGGCACTAGTCTGGGACTTGGGAAACCTGGCCTCAATTCCAGCCTGTCACAGACTTCCAGCATGGCCTGGAGCATGATGCTTAATCTCTCTGTGGGTAATTGTATCGGCCTTCCTTACTGGGGTGTTGTGAGGATAGATGCCTTAATGTTTGTGTGGTGCTCAGATACCATAGCATGAGCTGAGCATATTTTTTAAAAGAAGGATAGAAGATGTGTGACTGTGTAAGCTTCCTCTAATTCCTTGACTCATCAGCGTGCCTCAACCCCGTTTTGGAAGAACACCTTGTAAGCATTTAAGTTTCCAAGTTTTGTTTTTCAGTTAATTGCAAACTTTCATTTGTTCATCTAGTTTTAATTTCAAATCTTCCAGACATCTGTTTATCTAAATTAATGCCGGGAGTGCATTACCTCTAGCTCTGTTGCATCGTCGTCCTCTGAATCATGAAATGTTCATAATATCCTCTCCAAATATTTCGCCTCCTTGGAACCTGGATGAGATATACCAGCTGGCTGCTTGGGTGCTGCAGACCATTAAGAGTTGGGCCATCTCTGCCCCAAGCAATATTTGAACCTTGGGCTACTGGTGAACTTTTTACTTTTTCTATTGGAACCATAATTTCTTTCACTGTTGATACCACTAACCTGATATGCTTCCAAAAAGACCTCCTCTCCTTGACCTCCTCTAACAAGTGAAGATTCTATTGGGGTAGTTGGGAGGGAGAGGTGGAGACGAATGAGTAGGCCGTTATTTTATATCATAAAATGGCAGAACAACCTGAGTCAAGGAAACTGGAGGAGAAAATGCCAAAATATGGGCAAGTAAATCAAGCTGATTGCTTCAGTCCACATGCATTGTACCACCATTTGGCCGCAACTTCCAATCAATACCAAACGTTTCATAAAAAGCAAACTGAAAACACCAAGAACAGTGGAGCAATGAGAACAATGCATTTTAAATATCCTCCCCCTCCCCAAACACAACGGTAAATCATATCATTATGGTCAGTGCTGTCACTAACAAAATAACAGAAAGAAAGAATGTCTGTGTTGAAATGTGTGCAAAGGAAATGACACCAGTAGGAGAGGAGCTGATTTTTTTCTACGTCATCTCTTTGTGGGGCTCAGTCCTGCCAGGTTCTGAGCCCTCAGGCCACAGATCCAGCAAAGCACTTCAGCGGATGCTTAACTTAAACACTGAGTACTGCTACGGAAAGTCAATGGGACTATTTACGCGCTGGACTCCTCATATGCTTCAAGTTAAGCACAAGCTGAAGGGCCGTGATGCATCTGGGCAGCGGCGTATTATCGCCTAGGCCGACAAGGCCTAGGCCTGGGGCAGCAAATTTCTAATAGCAGCATTTTTGTAATCGCGGCATCAGTGGCGCCGCAATTCTACCAATCATAGCGCGTATTGAAACCACCAATGACGGCGCGATGCCTTTTAGTAAACATACTTGCAAGAATCCTAAACTGCACTGGACCCCCTCTTGAATGCAGGGTTTTGGATCCATGTGCGGTCCCGCGCTATAAGCGAAATCGCGCTATACAGACGTGCTTTCAAGCGAGGGTCTTCTGTACTTGTAATTTTATTTATAATAAAACTTGTACATGTTCAATTATTTTAATGATATTTAGATTCATTTTAGTTCAAACGAATTTGTAAAAAAACTAAAACAAGTTCATATGCGGCCGGGGGCGGCAATTATTTCAGGGCCTAGGGCAAAATCATTAATCTGTCACTGAATCTGGGCCTGAGTTCTCAGCATGTTGGAGGATCAAGTTGCTAGCCTCTTGAGTGCCCCACTGTGTGTATGCAAACACTATACAGTTCCACTGGTTTCAGTGAAATGTGGATACATATGACACCTAACCATGGGGCAGTACTTGTTTCAGAAGCTGAGCATTTGTAGGGCAGCATGTTCAATAGGGAAGTACAATCTGTCTATGTGGCCTTTTTTTTAAATTATCAAATCTATTTCAACCTCTGTATCCTTTCAGATGAATTACTATAAATAAAGGCGAGAAAATGATCAGACAAATACCGGTGAGCTTCACAGAAGAGCATAAATGTTATTTCTTAGTAACCAAGGTAGAAAAAAAATTATGAGCTACGTTTCAGAAAAACATTCATCTTCGCACATGACTCAAAGATGTAGGAATAAACCATCAGTGCACCGAAGACAGCAGAATTCTTGAAAACCATCCCTGGCCTTGATTCTGCTTGGACAAGCTGTTATGTACACAGCCCCACTGTGGGTACTGGGTTGGATCTCTGGAGACCTACATTCTATTCTTTGCTCTACTACTAACTTGCTGTGTGATCTCACGCAAGCCACTTCACCTCTGTGCTTCTGTCACACTTATTTAGGTTATAAGCTCTTCTGGGCAGTCTCTTACTATGTGTTTGTTCAGTGCACAGTGTAGTCCTGATTTAGGTGGAGGCCTCCAATATAGCTTGTATAATATGACACGTTGTTCATAAATAATGATGATTGCTGACGGACTTTTGTACTCTGACTTCAGAGAGCCACTTGCTGGTTTGAGCCCCACGCTTCTCTCTGAATCAGGCCCATATTAAGGAGTTCCCATTAGAAACTGTTTCAGTAGCAAAATTTCTATGAAAAAATAAAATAATGGACTATTTTTTCTGTCTTACAACCTCTGAATCTCTGTTGACTACATTTGGTCCATAGTCACTAAAATTTCCAAGAAAATTTTGAAGTGAAAAAGTCTTGTTTTCATTTTCCTCACTTTTCTACTACCGCTGCAGTTTTCCTTTTCATTTATAAATCATGTGCCAGTTGCCCTCTTGAAGCTGTCTGGTTTTAGAGTCTTATGATCTCCAAAGGTGATTTCTTTCTGCTCTGCTTTAGGTCACTTTTATGGTACATGACTCTGACTGCTATTTATGGAGATTTGATTTATTGCCTTATTCTCCAAAAATCTGTTCTAGCTATTTATACATTTATCTCTTTCTCACTCAGAACCATATTTCCCCACAAAGTATTTCAACATGATTTTTGTAAAAGAGAATGTCCTTCCATGCCACGAATCAGCATCACATTTATTCATCAACTCTCCCACCGCCTCCCAAAAAGCTGATTTGAGTTCTGGAATAGATACATTTTTCCTGTGTAACCTTCCCTTCTATGGTTTCAAAGAATTTAGAAGATTATCAAAATTACTCTGATTAAGTGTTTCCAAATTCTAACCCCCGCATCTCATATTGATTCAATGTAACAACTGATGGCAGCAAATAAAGATGGGAACTACTTTAAAAAGTGTCCCATATTGTCACTACAAACACTGTCAGGGGCAACACTACTCTACAGCCAAAATGCTTCTGAAATAAATGTAGTCAAACTTTACTAATTCTGGGTCACTGAGAACGAAAATGATGCTTAAAATTGTTGATTGGCTCTAGTTTTCAAGATATGCTATTGGGTCAGTATATACGACCCTTGACTTGGGAATGGCGGAGGATAAGTGAGCTATAAAGGGAAGGGATCTCAATTTAAACCAGAAATTACTAAAATACATCTTTGACTGGATCTATGAATAAATCTATGACTGGGTTTGGACAGTACTTGCTTTTGAGGCAAAACAATGAATGATGCAATCTGAAGCTGGTATTGCGTCATACATGATATGAATTGCATCATGTTATTCCTAGAAGTCATGGATGATGCAATCATAACGAAGCTTACATCACTCTGCTGAACAAATTGCCCTATATCAGCTCTAGAAATCATACAGTGTCGTGCTCTCTTATTTGTCAGTGTTTGATTTTGCAAAGGGACACATTTCTGTTTAGCCAAAGTGAGCAGAGATGCCTCATACTTGTGAGAACAGTGCAGATAACTTCTGCTATGTTTGTGGTGAAGTGACTTTTGCATCACAAAAGTGCAGTATAACCACTATGGTTAAGAAAGCCTATCACCTTTATTTTGGCTGCAAAATTGGAGATCAGGACAAGAGATGGGCCCCACACATATGCTGGAACACTTGTGTAACAAATCTTTGCCAGTGGTTGAACAGGAAAAGGAAATCTATGCCTTTTGCAGTGCCAATGATTTGGAGAGAGCCAACAGATCATACCAGCAATTGTTACTTCTGCATGGTGCCTCCAGTGGGCATTGTGATGGGCTGATGGAAGCTTACTTAGGTCCTGGCCATGAGGGGATTACTCCTTCTTCCAAATTGTCAGTCTTCTAACATGAGACTTCGTCAAGCAGGCTAACAGGATTGGGTGGCTTTGCAGGTCTTTCCTAAAAGAAATGCAGATGAGCAGGCATCTGATTCTCCAAAGATGGATATATAATTGGACTTCTCTGATCTATGTAATCCTTTCTTTGGTTTATAGCAGAGGAAGGATCTCAGGGGCTTCATATTCCTTTCATACCAGTGTAAAACTGGTGTAACTCCATTGATTTCAGGGAAGTTACTCTTGATTTACTCCAGTGTAAGTAAAAGGAGAATCCATACATTTGTATTTGCTTTGATCCTTAAAGGCCAGGATATGCTTAGTAACTCCACTTTATAACAACGTCCCCACAGGTGCACACAGAGTGCTTTCTTTAACTAGCCCTGCTCTGGATTGATAGAGGCAATATGGCCTAGTGGACTGGGCATTGGCCCAGGACACAGAAGATGTGGGTTCTATTCTTTGGCTCTGCTACTGATCTTGGGCAAGGTGCTTCGATTTCCCTTCCTATCCTTTTCCTCTTTAGATTATAAACTCTTCAGGACAGAACTGCCTTCAGGTGACTGTACGTATAGCGTCTAGCACAATGGAGCTCCGATCTTGACTGGGATGTCTAGGCACTCCTGTCATATAAAGCATACTGTATGGTAAAACTAGTGTCTGTTCTATGGCTTGGGATTTTTCATGTCAAACTATTTCTACTCTTGTAGCTGTGAAGTAGATTACATAAAGAGGATGCTGTCTCTGATGGTGGATTATCCTTGGATATGGTTTTGTTTTCTTGTGCCAGGCAAAAGTGTCTGCCGCTCAGATATTGGTATGTGGGCAGTTGCTCATGTAGTAGTTTCATTCACTAACAAAGTGAACAGCCCATTGAGCATAGAATTTCTCTTCGAAAGAAATTGTTGCCTGGCCGCTAATCAAATGGCTGGCACTTAGAGCTATAATGTCAGTTTATTTAATATTGTCATATGGGTATTCTGTGATGTTTTCCTATTGTTACAATATCCCCATTTCATTAATCTGAATGTTTATTATGCAATTTCAATTATCTGAGCTATGCCCCTGTGGATTCTCCAGCACTTCCGTGTTGAAGCTAAGAGCTAAATTTATACATCTAGCAATTTAACTTGAAAGAGAAGAAATCTCAGAAATTTTCAGGAAACAAACAGGAGAATTGCCACAGGAAATGTGCTGGAAAGTCTGTCAGAAACGAGACATGGGAATACATTCCATTAGTAGCACTGGGTGATAACACCCTGTGTATTTGTTGGTGAGACTAGAAATGGACTTGAAATTATTGGCAAACACAGCTAACCTATTGATTGGCCAGATGGCTCCCTAAATACCGCTAGGCAAACCAATCTGTGATATGAAAAAAGGGTGGGACGAGCTTTTCAAGTACTTTAAAACTTTAAAATTGCTGGCTGAGATTAGACCAATTGAATTCTTATTGTTCAGCATCACTAGCACAGCATGTAGAAAAGCACTTCAGTAATTAGACAATGGAAGCAGGTAACAAGAAGAGCATTCACTTTAGTGTGGACTTTCCTACAGACTGCTAGATCTGTTTTGTGTCTGGTAATTAGCCCAGGATGGGAGTAATTAAAATAAATCCAAACAATAACTGAAGGTCATTGTATGGAGGGATCGGCAGAAGAATGCATGATGGCATTTTTTGGGCTGATACCTTATCTTGTATTTGCTTGCTAGGGAGAAGACAGCTACATGGAGAGAGCAGAATAACCACTAAAGTGATGACAAAGGAAGTACTGGCTACTGGCAGGGAGCTCCTGTTGAAATGATGCTTGGAAGACAACAGAATATACAGTCCCACCTCAAGAAAACTAGCTGAAGGGTATTACTCTCCAATTGCCATGTGGACATTATCAGGCAGTTGATTATCTGTCATTCACAATCTTCCAGAGTGGCAGCTTTGTCCTGCTCAGCAACAGGTAACAGGCTTTTTAAAAATAGGATACCAGGGTTGGAAGGGACCTCAGGAGGTCATCTAGTCCAACCCCCTGCTCAAAGCAGGACCAATCCCCAGATAGATTTTTACCCCCATTCCCTAAATGGCCCCCTGAAGGATTGAACTCACAACCCTGGGTTTAGCAGACCAATGCTCAAACTATTGAGCTATATTTATTTATTTAGGTGAGGCGGGGAACCCTATTGAAATATGCAGTATCAGTTGGAGGTGTGGCTTTGTTCTTGTCCTGCTGCTACCACCCCAAGCGCGTATGACCTCTGTATCTTGTTCCCAGCAATGCATTCCTGCTGTACTCCTAAACCAAAACTCATTCTGTACTTAGACCCAAATTGTGAGCACAGAAAGTAGTTGAGTGTCTCACTATTCAGTCCTCACCAGTTACTGAACTTCTCGTTCTGTACCCTGTGCTCTGGATAACACCCTATGTTCTGTGCCGCCAATCCCATTCCCTTTCCTCTACAGAACTCTTCCAGATCCACTTTTGCAAAGGCTTTGTCTCCTCACCAATGATACATCCACAGATCCCTTGTCTGAACTGATGACTCATTCATCATATCTATCCACTGGATAAGTGTTAATGGGAAGAGACTTTTTTATTTGCATTTTGGTAGTGCCTAGGTCTCCAGCCCTAGATCAGGGCCCTATTGTGCTACACAGTGTATAAATGCATAACAAAGAACCCAGAGAGCTCAGGGGCAGATCTTTAAAAAGTATTTAGGTGCCACAATTCCCATTGACTTCAATGGCGGTTAAGTGCTTAACCACCTTTAAAATTCTGGCACTTACATTGCAGAACATGTTATTTAGATTGTATCATGTCAATTTACAGAGCTTTAACAGTGAAAATAACTTTAGGTCTTAAACATACACTGCTGAAGATTAATTAAATAATCTAAAACTTTACTGCAATCTTCGTGCAGCACAATGTACATGACGGTTGAGATTTTTAAAGATGCCAGTGGGATTTGAGTACCCAATTTCTATTAATTTTAATGGGAACTGGCCATCCAAATTGCTTGCATCACTTTGAATATCTCAACCCCAGGTTATATCCACAAAGTATTAAGTGCCATGATTTCCAGACTCCTTTAGTTTGATAATCAAAGGCTCTTTGGTGCCATATTCTGTCTTCAACTCCCATTCATCCATGCAACTCAAATCATACTGTCAACAGCTATAAAATTCTTCTCTAATCTAAGAAGGTTCTTTACCTTTAGGGTTATGGATGCTGTATGATTAAACCCTACCAGTAGTGTAGCAGACCCCCAAGGAGATCCGTGTGTGTGTGTGCGCGCGTTTGCTTGCTTTATTAATCAAAAACATCTGGTAGCAGATTTTTGGTACTTAATGCATAAAACTTCCCATAGCAACATAGGGAATAGGCACCTGAATAATCCTGGACACTTCTCAAAGGCAGAAAAAAAATCCCTGAGCCAGCTGCAAAGGGGAAACAACTTTTTGAAATGTCAGTTAAACAAGGTATTCTCACTTACTAATAGTTTTAGATTCAGCCTCTTCTCAACAACAACAATAATAATAATAATAATAATAAAAATAAAACTGGCTGCACATAACTATGAGAAACACATTAAAAATGTAGCTGTTGTCCTTATATCCGCTAATTCGAATGGTTGTTATTATTAGAGCTGGCTAGAAAATGGCAAAAATCATTGTTTTCAGTAGAAATACACTATTGCAACAAAAATGAAATTGGAATATTTTACGATTCTAGGGAATGACAGATAGAAAGAAGTAGAGGTTATAGCTACACTGATTCAGGCACTGGCAAAATACTGTTTGCAATTATTAACACTGGAAATGGACATTACAGCCAAGGAAGACAGGACAAAGCACAGCAGGCCCAAAAGACACCAAGAATGATAAGTTTAGTTGCTTTGGTATCTGAATCAACATGGTTGCTGTAAATTCGGCTACTTTTTACTTACTCTTCCTATGTGTTTGCCCAAGTGAGAACAGCAGTGCTATGCCTTACCCTCTGTACTGGGAATCAGGAGGAATAATGGATGGTGATGAGCATATTCCCAGGTAATTTACTGTGCTGCAGGCATTTTAGTACGTTGTTCAGCAGAAATTTAGTCACCTGTCAAGCACACACACCACTGAAAATTCAAACTGACTTTGAAGCAAAGCAGATGTCACATTATTAGAAATCTACCTCTCATCTCTACAGGTTCCAGAATGAGTAAAAAATAAAGGACAGGGAAGAATGTGATGGCAACATTTCTCTGATCCATATCTTAGGGGTAGAATTGATTGGCACTATGTCTCCACACTATGCCTAGATTTTTTTTGCAAGGATGTTTTCATAAATGATGTGCCAGCTGTCACGTCATCAGTTGTCACCTCATGATCCTCCCTCTCTCCAACTCCCAGGCAGGCATGTATATCTTATGGAACAGAACATATACAAGTTGCTGAAATAGCCCACAGTACAAAAGAGGCATCCGTGAAAGCAAAAATGATGCTAGTACTAGTATAAACACACAGAGAACCCATTGCATTTAGCTCTCTGGAATGGATGGCAGGTTTTGATCAAGCCATCGTGAGCTCGCCTTACAGGCAACAATGCCCATCTGTATTGATATCTTTGAAAAAATATGCCCATGAGGAAAGACAGGAGATTTGAGTGAAGATCTTGGTAGTGCAGTGGGGACAGTGAAATGAGTTTGTGGGGATGTATCATCCCTACACCAACCTAATGAAAAGTTCCATGAGGACGTAAGGGTCACGATGGGACACTTGCCAGGTAAACAAATCATGGCCTTATGTAAGGCCCCCTGGTGGTCTAGGATTATATAAGATGATCATGGCCTTATGTAAGACCCCCTGGTGGTCTAGGATTATATAAGATGATCATGGCCTTATGTAAGGCCCCCTGGTGGTCTAGGATTATATAAGATGAGGTAAACAAATCATGGCCTTATGTAAGGAACGGTTGAACCAATCGGTGTGGGGCTATACATGTGATAAACACATGATTCTCCTTCTTGTCCAATCCGTAGATGTGTGATTATAGCCTAATTGTGTTATGTAATGTTGAGAAAAACTATAAAAGAAAGCTTGCAATAAACAGAATTCGGATTCAGCTTGCAACCACATTGGTCGTGTGCTTTATCTGCTCCGCATGGAACCCCACATGAGTTGCAGCCAACTCTGGTAAAATCTGCTTTCCCATCCCCAGTTTTTATCCACCATGAAGCTCATGCATTCCAGGAGCATCATCAGGTCTGTTGATGGCATTTTGACCAACCAGAGAGCTCTTCATGGTACAGTCAGTGTAAAGTAAGAATACATCATGCTCTTTTAAAAGAGATTCTGGAAAACATCCCAGATTGTACATGTACCTCTTTAATTTACAGTTCAGAGGACAAGGCTGAACAGGGATTTGATGGAGATTAATAGCTGGGTTCTTTTTTCCCCATTTAGAAATGAAGTAATATTCACACTCTAAAATAAAACCCCTCCAGGATTTTCTGGCATAGATAGAACAATGCTCATGTGCTAGATGTGTACAATTGTACTTGCACCATTGCGATTCACCTTGCTAGAAAGCCCTATCAAGAGAGTCCATCTATAGCTCCATTTAGAAACTTACTATTATTTGTATTACAGTAGAACCTAGAGATCCCAACTGAGATTGAAACCTCGTTGTGCTAGGCACTGTACAAACACATAGTGAGAGATAATCTCTGCCCTGAACTGCTTACAATCTAAGGAGAGAGTGCAGACAAAGGGTGGGAGAAGAGAGATTAAATGACTTGGCCAAGATCATACAGCAGGTCAGTGTCAGAGCGAGCAATAGAACTCTTCCTTCCAAGTCCATGGCTCTAGCCACTAGACAGCACTGCCTTTCTAAACAAAACCTATAGTTTCTGCCCCGCACGTACCCTGCTCGCATTTACTGCTTTTATTATCTTTTCTTTTCTATTTGGTGTCAAATATCGGGGGTAGCCGTGTTAGTCTGTATCCACAAAAACAACAAGGAGTCCGGTGGCAGCTTAAAGACTAAATAAATCTGTTAGTCTTTAAGGTGCCACCGGGCTCCTTGTTTCTTTTCTATGCTTGTTTTTTCTTCTCTTTGACTTTAGGATTTGGAGGCTCAACACTTATGACCATTCTTGATCCAAATCCAGATGGTCATTTTCTGGTAATTGATTACAATATTAAATATTCAGCTTTGGGAGTAATTGCTAGATCAAGCTGCCAATTTATAGAAGGGCAACACTATAGGTTGTGATGGGAGCAGGGAGCTTAGCTGGGGTTTGGATTCTGGCCCAAATCTAGTTGCTACGACTTACCCAGATACATTTTTACCTGTAAAATCTGAAGGTATTCTAGTGTGATGCTATTGTAAAAGGAAGTATTTGTAGATCATCTGGTAAGGGTTACACTGTGTGGTATTACAATGCCAACACATCTAAAATGCCTAGAAGATCAACTCTTTGCCAGCTGTTGGTTAATGGCAGATGGCCAACAAAGCATTCAGTTTCTGTTTGTTAGAACCTTGGAGAATATAGCTTTTGTATTAATGGAGTTTAACAGCTATTTAAGACCTGTTTCATAAAAAGTTTATGCACCATTGAATTCCAACAATTTTTTTTTAAAGCAATTCTCCTAGAAGTGAATTTCTGACTCATTTTAAAGGGGAAAAAATCCCAAAACTTTAACTACTTTTAAATACTGCACTTGGAATTGGTGCAGTTTGACACCCCAGTTTATATCACTGAAGATAAACCTCAGGTTACCAATGGAGCTATCTGGATGCAATTATGGGAAAGCAGAGGACGTATAGT
Source organism: Chrysemys picta bellii (assembly GCF_011386835.1). NCBI lineage: Eukaryota > Metazoa > Chordata > Testudines > Emydidae > Chrysemys > Chrysemys picta. Next base: position 63,503,866 of record NC_088800.1, read on the forward strand.
GCATGAATATAAAAATTTTAAAGGTCAGATGTGAAATATCATTCTTGGCTAAGAGGGGCTACAGACATGCTAATTGATACATTCAGTTGTGTTAGCTGAAATCTAATTATAAACAGACACTTATTTGTGGAAGTGCAAATGGTGAAATGTCAAGAGTTTGGCAGAATACCCAGTGGGGATAATAAGATATGAGCCAAGTTTAGACCTGGTGGAGATGAATGCCAGTCCCTCGATTTCCATTAGGGTTGTACTTGCTGACATTAGGTGTGAATTTGTTGCATAACTAGATAAAGTTAAAACCATAATCTTTTACAGTTTTCTAACCCAACTTGTCTGAGAATTTTGCCTTCCTTTTTGGTCAGAACTGGAGCTAAACAAAACATTTGTAACGAAATCAAAAGCCAGGGCCTGGCTTCAAGAATTAGTAGTAACCTGAAACTTGGGTTAAGTTTGCGTATCTTCCAGTGAGCCTTAGTGGAGTTATGAGCCCAGGACAAGTAGATAAGGATGGTAAAATTGTCCATCATGATATAGAAAAAGCAGGAGTAGTAAATAAATATTTGTTTTGTATTTGAAAAGAAGCAGAGTGATGCATTCATATGTTACAGTGGTCATGAAATATTTTCTATCCGTCAATAACTAGGGAGGACGTTAAATGAGAAAGTTAAATATTTTTAAATATTCAAGATCCGATAACTTGCACTCCAAAGTATTACAGGAAGTGGCCGAGGAGCTCTCTCAATCATGAATGTTTTTGTAAACAAATCTTGGAACACTGGGGAAGTGCCGTAGGACTGGAGAAAGCTAATGCTGTGTCAATATTTTAAAAAGGTAAATAGGATGACCCACGTAACTGTAGGGTGGTTAACCTGACATTGATCTGAGCAAAATCATAGAAAGGCTGGTATGGGACACAGCAGTAAAGTATTAAAGGATGGTAGCATAACTAATGCCAATCAACACAGTTTTATGGAAAACAGGTCTTATGAAGGAAACTTGTTTTTTTTTTATGAGATCACAAGTTTTGTTGAGAAAGGTAACTTAACATAACTACTTGTACTTAGGTTTCAGAGTGGTAGCCGTATTAGTCTGTATCAGCAAAAACAACTTGGAGTCCTTGTGGCACCTTAGAGACTAACAAATTTATTTGGGCATAAGCTTTTGTGGGCTAAAACCCACTTTGACTTCATCTCACATGACAGTCTGACTTTGTACAGTGCTATTTTTATATAAATGTATCACATATTAAATAGATTAGAAACTGGTTTAGTGATAAAAAGCAATTGGGAATTGTCATCGAATGGAGAAGTATCTGGTAAATTCCTGCTGAGATCTGTTCTTGGCCTAAAGCTATTCCATCTCTTTTTATCAATGAACTGGAAGAAAATATAAAATTATTACTGATGAAATTTGCAGATGACAAAAAATTGGTGCATTTGTTAATAATGATGGAGACAAGCCCATTATACAGACTAAAGTAGGCTCTTTTGAACAAATGATTTAATACAGTTAAGTGTAGTACCATAAAACTATCCCCAAATAATGGAAGACACACTTACAAGATGTGGGACTGTATCCTGGAATTCAGAAACATTGAGAAGAATTTAGGGATCATGACAGAGAACATGATCTCCTAATGCGATGCTGTAGCTAAGAGGGTGAATCAGATCTTCAGAAAGGTTGTTAAAGAGTTGAAAGTATTAACACAAGAGCTACAAAAATGAACTGAGACCTGGAAACTTGTCTCTCTCACCACCAGAAGTTGGTCCAATAAAAGATATTTCCTCTCCCGCCTTGTCCTTATAAACGCATTAAAGTGAGATGCTTAAGAAGCTCAATCTGTTTAGTTTTTGCAAGAGAAGGTTAGGGATTACTTGTAGATGCTTGTAGACAGTAATCAAAGGAAAGAAATTTGTGATAGTAGATGGCTCTATAATCTAGCTGAAAAAGGCATAATGAGACCCAGTGGTTGGAAGCTGAAGCTAGACATATTTGGACTAGAAATAAGGCTAAATATAACAGTGAAAGTAATTAACCATTAGAATAATTACCTAGGGATGCGGTGGATTCTCAGTCACTTAGGCCTGGTCTACACTGGGGGGGGAGGGGGGAATTGATCTAAGTTACGCAACTTCAGCAACATGAATAACGTCTTCACCGCGGTGAGTCGACTGCTGCCACTCTCCCGTCGACTCTGCCTGCACCTTTCGCTGAGCTGGAGTACAGGAGTCAATGAGAGAGCACTCCGGGGTCGATTTATCACGTCTAGACTAGATGTGATAAATTGATCCCCGCTGGATCGATTGCTGCCCACCGATCTGGATGGTAGTGAAGACATACCCTCAGTCTTTAAATCAGGCTGTATATCTAATGTTATTCTATAGCTCAAGCAAAAGTTATTAGCTTGATGCAGAGTTTACTGGATGAGGCTCTCTGAGGCCTGTGTTATGCAGATGGTCAGACTAGATGATTATAAGGGTCCTTCTAACCTTAAAATCTATGAAATATAGTTTGGAGTCAGTGTTTATTTGTTAATCTGTTCAGGATTAGTGCTGTTCAGGACACATAAAGACCACTCCCTACCCTACGCAGTTCCCAATCCAAAATACAGATACTGAGAGACCTACCGGAATTCTGCCTCCCCCCTCCACCCTTCTTCCCACTCTCTTTTTTTTAATGCCTCTCTTTAAAATGTTGGCATGGAGAAGACGTCTGTCAGACTTGAGTTTGTGTCTGTGTTACAGAAGTGGTGGGTCATTGGGAGAGCTTTGGATGACATGAGGGCATCATACATTGGGACAGTGATGCTGTTCTCTGTATAGGAGGCAGCATGGAAAAAAGTACAGAGATGAATGGGCGAAGGAAGCAGATCAAGTGGCAAAGCTGGCATGAGGGTGGAATGAAACAGACTTGATAATAAGTCAGATCTGAGATGGAGGGCTGGGCAGAGCTGTGCAGTTCTTCAAAGGCAAGAAGAAGTTGAAGTATGAAGTGGTGCGGAAGGCATTTCCTTAGGAGGGAAAAACATGCCAAACAGATCATGGGTCAATGCGGGATTCCTGCACATGAATAGGGTTACCATACGTCCGGATTTTCCCGGACATGTCCGGCTTTTGGGGGCTCAAATCCCCGTCTGGGGGGAAATCCCCAAAAGCCGGGCATGTCCGGGAAAATCGGGAGGCTCGTCCGGGGCCTCTTTGTGCGGGGCCGGGGGCATGGTGCCGGGCCGGGAGCCGGGCCGGGCGCGCGGTGCCGGGCCGGGGGCCAGGCCGGGCCAGGGTCGCAGTGCCGGGCCGGTCCCGCGGGGCCGGGGGCGCGGGGCCGGGGAGCCGGGCCGGTCCCAGGGAGCCGGGCCCGGGGGGCTGGGCTGGGGTCGGGGAGCCGGGCTCGGGTCGGGGAGCTGGGAGCCGGGCTGGGAGCCGGGCCGGGGTCGGGGAGCTGGGAGCCGGGCCGGGGTCGGGGAGCCGGGCTCGGGGAGCTGCGCTCGGGGAGCCGGGCCGGGCTCAGGGGGCCGGGCTCGGGGAGCCGGGCCGGGGAGCTGGGAGCCGGGAGCTGGGAGCCGGGCTCGGGGAGCTGGGAGCCGGGCTGGGAGCCGGGCCGGGGTCGGGGAGCTGGGAGCCGGGCCCGCGGGGCTGGGAGCCGGGGGTGGTCGGCCGGGGCCGCGCCTCCTCCCCCCCACACCCCCCCCCTTACCTGCTTCAGGCTTCCCGCGAATTAAATGTTCGCGGGAAGCAGGGGAGGGGGCGGAGACTTTGGGAGGGGCGGAGTTGGGGCGGGGGCGGGGCTGGGGGCGGGGCCGGGGCCCCCGGGAGTGTCCTCCATTAGCAGGCACAAAATATGGTAACCCTACACATGAAAGAACAGCAGCATGCTAAAGAGAGGCATTTGCCAATTAACACATTAATTTCCATAGTCACTAATCACTGTCTAGCAAGATTAGATTTCATTTTATTGCCTTAGCAACTTTATGTACAGTACAGCTGTAGGTCTAGGGTCCAGCTGTAGGTCTAGGGTCCAGCCTTGTGAAGCACTGAAGACCTGACAACCCCCGCATCCCAGTCCAAAAACTCAGAGTAAATTCGTCAACATTAATGGGAATTGAGGGTCCTTAGTAGAGCTGGTCAAAAGTCAGAATTTCTGTTCCACAGAAAACTCTGGGGGTGGGGAACTAGGAACATCAACACCTTCCGTGGAAGGGAAATTTAAAAAAAGCATCATTAGAAATAGGGCTGTTCTCACTTCATTAGAAATAGGGCTGTCAAGCGATTAAAAAAAATTAATCACTGTTAATCACGTGATTAAAAAAATTAATTGTGATTAATCGCACAATAAACCGTAGTGTTAAACAATAATAGAATACTATTTGTTTAAAAATTTTTGTTTTCTACATTTTCAAATATATTTTCAATTACGACACAGAGTACAAAGTGCATAGTGCTCACTTTATATTTATTTTTGATTACAAGTATTTGCACTGTATAAAAAGTGCAATAGTATTTTTCAGTTCACCTAATACAAGTACTGTAGCGCAATCTCTTTATCATGAAAGTTGAACTTACAAATGTAGAAATATGTAAAAAAACCTCACCTGCATTCAACAATAAAACAATGTACAATTATAGAGTGGGGGTGGGCAAACTACAGCCCGTGGGCTGAATCCGGCCCACCAGCAATTTTAATCTGGACCTTGAGCTCCGGCTGGGGAACTGGGTCTGGGGCTTGTCCCGCTTCAGTGCCCCAAGTGGAGAGCAAGGTCGGGGGCTGCTCCACGCAGCTCCTGGAAGCAGTGGCATGGCCCCGCTCCAGCTCCTACGTGTAGGGGCAGTCAGGGGGCTCTGCTCCGCACACTGCCCCCACCCCAAGTGCCACCCCTGCAGCTCCCATTGGCCTGACCGCGCCTCTGTGTAGGAGCTGGAGAAAGGGCATGCAGCTGCTTCTGGGAGCTGCTTGAGGTAAGTGCCACCCAGAGCCTGCATCCCTGAGCCTCCCCTCATGCCCCTGTCCCAGCCCTGATCCCTCTCCCACCCTCCAAACCCCTCGATCCCAGCCTGGAGCACCCTCCTGCACCCCAAATCCCATATCCCCAGCCACACCCCAGAGCCTGCACCCCCAGCCAGAGCGTGCATCCCTTCCCACACCCCAACCCCCTGCCCCAGCCCTAATCTCCCTCCTGCCCTCCGTACCCCTCGGGCCCAGCCCAGAGCACCCTCGTATACCCCAAATTCCTCATCCCCAGCCCCACCCCAGAGCCCACACCCCCAGCTGGAGCCCTGACCCCCCCCCCCCACCTCCCACACACAGCCCAGAGCCCCGTCCTGCACCCTGACCTATTCATTTCTGGCCCCACCCCAGAGCCCGCACCCCCAACCAGAGCCCGCATCCCTTCCCAAACCCCACCCCAATTTTGTGAGCCTGGCCCGCCATACCGTTTCTATTCCCAGATGTGGCCCTCAGGCCAAAAATTTGCCATCCTCTGTTTTAGAGTCTACAAGTCCAATCAGTCCTATTTCTTGCTCAGCCAATCACTTTGTCAAATAAGTTTATTTACATTTGCAGAAGATAATGCTGCCTGCTTCTTGTTTAAAATGTCATCTGATATTGAGAACAGGCATTCTCATGGCACTATTGTAGCCGGCGTCGCAAGATATTTTTGTGCCAGATTCGCTAAAGATTCATATGTCCCTTCATGCTTCAGCCACCATTCCAGAGGATGTGCTTCCATGCTGATGATGCGTTCGGCTCAATAACAATCCAAAGCAGTGCAGACTTTGCATGTTCATTTTCATCATCTGAGTCAGATGCTACCAGCAGAAGGTTGATTTTCTTTTTTGGTGGTTCAGGTTCTGTAATTTCCGCATCGGAGTGTTGCTCTTCTAAGACTTCTGAAAGCATGCTCCACACCTCATCCCTCTCAGATTTTGGAAGGCACTTCAGATTCTTAAACCTTGGGTCGAGTGCTGTAGCTATTTTTCGAAATCTCACATTGGTACCTTCTTTGCGTTTTGTGAAATCTGCAGTGAAAGTGTTCTTAAAATGAACAACATGGGCTGGATCATCATCCGAGACTGGTATAACATGAAATATATGGCAGAATGCAGGTAAAACAGAGCAGAGGACATACAATTCTCCCCCCAAGAGGTTCAATTATAAATTTAATTAATGCATTATTTTTTTAACGAGCGTCATCAGCATGGAAGCATATCCTCTGCAATGGTGGCTGAAGCATGAAGGGGCATAAGAATGTTTAGCATATCTGGCATGTAAATACCTTACAATGCTGGCTACAAAAGTGCCATGCAAATGCCTGTTCTCACTTTCTGGTGACATTGTGAATAAGAAGAGGCCAGCATTATCTCATGTAAATGTAAAGAAACTTGTTTGTCTTAGCAATTGGCTGAACAAGAAGTAGGACTGAGTGGATTTGTCAGCTCTGAAGTTTTATATTGTTTTGTTTTTGAGTGCAGTTATGGAACAAAAAAAAAAATCTACATGTATAAGTTGTACTTTCACGTCAAAGAGATTGCACTACAATACTTGTATGAGGTGAATTGAAAAATGCTATTTCTTTTGTTTTTCACTTTTACAGTGCAAATATTTGTAATAAAAATAATATACATTTTGATTTCAGTTATAACACAGAATACAATATATATGAAAATGTATAAAAACATCAAACATTTAATACATTTCAATTGGTATTCTATTGTTTAACAGTGCAATGAAAATTATAATGAATCGCAATACATTTTTTGAGTTAATTGCAGGGGCGGCTCTAGGCACCAGCAAAGCAAGCACGTGCTTGGGGCGGCCCATTTGCAGGGGCGGCAGGGATCCAGCATGGGAGCTGAGAACCAACAGGGGGCCCCGGGAGCTGTAGTTCCTTGGTTAGCTCCCTGCCGATGGAGCCAGCCCTGGAGCAGGGAAAGAACTACATTTCCCAGCATTCCCTTGACCACTACCAACAGGAAAGAGGGAGAGGGAATGAGGTAGCTGAGACCTCATGCTGCAGCCTGCTGTGAATGGAGAGCTGCACTGGGAAGGGTAGGGATACCATATTTTAACATTCAAAAAATAGGACACTCCACAGGGAGGGTAGCCCCACCATCCACCCCCTCCGACTGCCCCCCAAAGAAACCCCAACCCATCCAACCTCCCCCGCATCCTGTCCCCTGATCACCCCCCCCCGGGACCCCTGCCCCTAACTGCCCCCCAGGACCCCACCCCCTATCTAAGCCTCCCTTCTCCTTGTCCCCAACTGCCCCCTCCTAAGACCGCCCCAACTTCCCCCCAGGACCCCACCCCCTACCTGTCCCCTGACAAATCCCCGGGACTCCCATGCCTATCCAACCACTGCCTGTCCCCTGACTGCCCCCCCAACCCCTGACCCCGCTAACCCCCCCTTCTCCCTGCCCGACTGCCCCCCCGAACCTCCGCCCCATCCAACCCCCTTACCGTGCCACTCAGACCAGCATGTCTGGCTCCGTGCAGTGCCAGACACACTGCTGCATACATGCTGCCGTGTTCCCCCACGGAGCCACAGCCCCCTTTCCCCCCCCCCCCTCCCCCAGCACCTGCCTTCCAGATTTGAACACCTCAAAATTCAGGAGTGCTCAAGCTCAGTTTGGGCAGCTGTTACTTCATTTCTCCCAAATCAAATATACAGATCCACTGTAACTTGCTGTAGAAAAAGTAGGATAAAATTGAGCAAGAAATGCTTCCCAGTGGTTATTAGGACTGGAATTGCTATTCTCAACAGCCATTGCCTTTTTGTTTGGTTTGTTTGTTTGTTTAAAAGGAAGACAGTGATATTGCATTGGCAAATTCCCCATAGAAAGAAAGAGTGGAAGAAAAGAATAATAAAGGCACCTCAACTTTTCCTCATTTATGTAGGACAGTCTTATAATATGCATCCAGATATCCTCCAATCACACAAGCTGAAAATTGTTCCACTTTACTGCAGTTCTGTAACCATATGGGAACCAATCCTGTCTGTGTTCTGTTCACATCTAAAATTCATGCTGAATGACCTGCCGTGGGAGTGAGTTACCAGTGACCCAGGGCTGCGGCAGAAGGAGGGTGCAGGTGAGGGAGGGGGGGAGAGAGCCCAGGGCTGGGGCAGCAGGAGGTGTGTGTGGGGGGCAATGGTGGGGGGGAATGAGGGAGCCCAGAGCTGGGGCGGCAGGGGGTGTGGGTGGGTAGGTGGGGAGAGCCAGGGCCAGCTCCAGGCACCAGGCAACCAAGCACGTGCTTGGGCCAGCACCTGGTAAGGGGTGGCCAATCTTGGGGTGGCAGGGGGCGGTGCGGCGCTTGGTGTAGGGGGGGTTCCAGCGGCGCAGCACTCGGTGGAGGGTGTTCAGCGGCGCGGCGCTTGGCGGGGTTTCAGCGGCGGGGGGTGTTCGGCGGCGCTCCGCATGGGGAGGTTCAGCAGTGCGGCGGGGGGTGTGTGTTCGGCAGCGCGGCGGTTGGCCGGCGGCGTGGCGGTCGGCGGGGGGGTTTTGGCGGCACGGTGCTCCGCGGGGGGCAGGGGGTGTTCAGCAGTGCGGCGGGGGGGGGGGTAGGGGCTGTTCGGCGGTGCGGCGCTCAGCGGGGGTTTCGGCGGCGCGGCGCTCTGCAGGGGGCGGAGGAGGTTCGGCGGCGCAGCGCTCGGCGGGGGGTGGGGGCTGTTTGGCAGTGCAGCACTCAGTGGGGTTTCGGCGGCACGGCGCTCCGCAGAGGGTGGGGGTGTTCGGCAGCGCGACGGGGGGCGGGGGCTGTTTGGTGGCACGGCGCTCGGCGGGGTTTCAGCGGCGGGGGGTGTTCGGCAGCGCTCTGCGTGGGGGGGTTCAGCAGCGCGGCGGGGGGTAGGGGTGTTTGGCGGCGTGGTGCTCGGCGGGGGCGGTTCGGCAGCGCGGCGCTCGGTGGGGGGGGTGTTTACGGCGGGGCGGTGCTTTTTTTTGCTGCTTGGGGCGGCAAAAAAGTTAGAGCTGGCCCTGGGGGAGCCCAGGGCTGGGGCAGCAGGGGGGTGCGGCAAGGAGCCAAGGGCTGGGACAGGGGGCAGCCAAATTTTTTTTTGCTTGGGGCGGCAAAAACCTAGACCCGGCCCTGATTAATCGCATGAGTTAACTGCGATTAATTGACAGCCCTAATGAGAAATAATCAAAATGCTTCATTTCAAAATGAAAACGAGCCTGGGAGCCCAAACTCCAACACTCCTGGCTCAGATCTGTTTCCCAGGGTTTCGAGCCAGCTTCTAAGTGCAGAGGCTGCCAAATTGTTTTGTTGGAAAATTCCCAACTTGTTCCAGTCCTTACCACCTTTTAGGATCAGACTCTTAATCTATTACCTCCCCCAAGTCGGCTAGGTTCTATTGATCAGCAGAACTGTAAGGATTATTTTTTGAAATTGGATTTATAGGAAATTAAAAATAACTTAATCTAAAGCATATTGAAGTCCATAAAAATTCTCCCAGTGATTGGGCTAGGCATTGGATCGGACCCTAAAGGCCTGTCTTCTGGAATATGCAGTAAGTGAGATTTTTATTCAGTAGGAGAACTATTTTGGTACTTTGGTATGTAAATCTAAAATATATTTAAGGCACTTTGCCATTACAGTTTACAGCCCTCTGTAGGCAAAACTTTTTTTGTTTTGGGGTTCACTAATTGGAAATGGTATTCATTTTTTGCTACCTCAGCAACCTATATTGTTTGCAGCATAAATCACAAATCTGATGGGAAATCAAACCCTGTTTTTCACATTATAGTTCCATGTCTTTGAGTATAATTGCAATTATAAGTTGTGGTGGTAAGAAATAATCTGACTGTATTATGAGGAAGCAGGAGGCAAGGAAAAACCTGCTGCACTGCAGTCCAGAGCCTATTCCCAATTCCAGCTATAATTTACTTACAATGAGTTCTTCAAATTATTCATAAAACAGCAGTGAGCCTCATTTACCAACACAACAGGGCTGCATGTAATTAGAACTATTTCAAAATGGAGTTTTTCCCCCGTAGATCAATTGTTCCTACTATAAGTGCTGCTAAAACAACAAATACTGTTTTCCTTCTAAAGTGGAAAGTAACAGTTTGAACAAGATATCTGACTCCTAGTCTGAAAAAAGTCACAGTGGCAGTAGCTGGGAGATGTCCAGTGACACAGTCCTATTATTAGCTTGTTTGGTTTTCTCAAATGCGATTGACTATTTTATTTGGGCTCTGTAAACATCCCAACCTAAAACAGCCTGGGCCATGCTTTACACATTTACACCAGCTAGCTGTTCTAAAGTCAATGAACCTTTGCAGATGTACCACATCAGAGGATCAGATTCCCCATATCTCCTTATGTAGGCATGTTTGTTTTCAGTCGGCCTCATTCTCATCTCACTTACACCAGTTTTACCATGGACTAACACCATTGACTACATTGGGGTTACTCCTGATTAGAGCTGTCTGGGAAACCATACTTTAGTTCCACAATTTGAGTTTTTGGAAACATTTTTGTCATGAATTCAGGAGAAAACATGAAAATTATCAAAAATCCCACAATATACTATGGATATATTGAAATATGGTGTTTCTAAGCCAAAATAGACTTATCAGGACTCCCGGCTGCTCCCAAGTTAAGAGTCTGGTTGGTTTCACTTCAGCTATTCAGTGGTGGACAGTCATGAAACTGACAAGACACATATCAATTTCAGTGAGCAGCTGCCAGGGCTTCTAGCCTACCCTCCTGGGTGGGAGCTCTGGGTTCTCCATATCCTGCCTGGTGGGCTGGAGGGGAGCTGGGAAGCCCTGGATGGACCAGTAATGGAGCTAATGGACCAGTAAAGGTAGTTGCCTTTTTGAAGAGGTCTCTCACTAAATGATGAACAAAATTCTACTGGAAACAGCACTGGGCAACTTTAAGGTGGGCACTTCAGCCTGTAGGAGTTGATTCTTAATGCAAATGTCAGTGTAGAAAATACAGTATCTCTGTGCTTCCAATGTCTGACTTTCCCCCCTATCTTTCAGCCGCGTGTTTCCATGGTCTTCTGTGGGTTTTGGATCAGGCCTAGAATGCATGTAGATGTGCTTAACAAATGATCTGTATATTCCATTTAGATAATTATCTCCCTTTTTTCCCTTTGACATTGTTCAAGTTCTCCTTGCACACGGTATTATTTTGTTTGACATTTGCATTACCTCTGCTGTTTCCATGCCAGTGGCCTAATATTAAATGTGACCAAGATTTGCTATGTATAAGGTCAGAAACTATCTTTATATAACATTAATTCACATTAACAAATCACATTGCCTGTTCATGTGAAATTGTTATGTAATGCCACAGAACATAGGGAGTCAGTTCATTAAAAGAAAAGTTACAGGTCATAACTGTGGGCAGCTTTCTGCACTTTTATGCAATATTCAGTTTTATCCCTTCTCCATCGTTTGGAAATGTTAACTGGTCCATTATATATTTTCAGGAGGTACATTGGGGAAAAAGAAACAGAATAAGACTAACAGAGTTAGACTGTATTAGTCAGGGAGGAAACGAACTAAGTGCCAGATCCTCAGCAGGTATTAATCAGCCTGGTTTCATTAACTTCAATGGAGGTACATTGACTTAAAGGGTTGGATCCTCAGTTGGTGTGTAAGTCGTCCTCCGATTGGAAAGAATAGTGTAAAAAGAGCTGTGTGGGATGAGGCTGCCCAGAGACACATCCCATCTTCCTTTTCCTTGCTGCATGACTCTGCAGTGTCTTTTCAATAAAAGATGAATGCGTACTGGAACATCTGGAATACATGCAGCTCAATTTCTGTTTGCGAGGTACTGTATTGGCCTCATAAAGAGAGACGCTCACAAATACAAAACCCCAGACGCATTTTCCCCAGACCTCCTTTTTCCCAGTAGAAGACTGGGAGAATTAAAAAATTAAAGGCTGGATGTTTCCAGCCCAAACTGCTTGCATTTCAGTGGGTTACTTGAGAGAATGGGTGCCTGAAGGTTTGCAAAGCCCCAGTCCTTTAATTGGATGCATGTGGGTGGAGAGCTAAATCCATGCGGTGCGCCAATATCATCTTTATTTGTATCATCTTAGTACTTAGAAGCCCCAGTCCTGGAACAGGACCTCATTCTGCTAGGTGCTCTACAAACACAGAACAAAGACAGTCCCTGCCCCCAAAAGCCTACATTGTAAGTATAAGTCACGAGATGATAGATGGATGCAGACAGACCAACTGGGAAGTACAATGAAACAGAGATAAGACTGGTCACCATGATGGGCAATGATCTCAGCACATCAACAGCCTAATCATCATTAAGGTTTTTTGTAGGCATCATGTCAAAGGAGAGTTTTAATGATGGAGCTGAAGAATAATAAGTTAGTTTTACAGATTTTTTTATGAGGAGCTTGAATAGTTTCAGTGAAACTTCATGTAGGTTCAAGGTTTGCCCATGCTGATCTGACTGCAAAGTCAGGTCCCAAGAAATTAGAGGCCCCATTTCAGCAGCCAGTCGCTATGCAGCAAGGCACTTAAAAATATGGTTAACTTTAATGGGCTTTACAGTTAAGCATCTGTGTGATGGGGTGTACCAGGCCATTTGAGGCCCCCTGCTGGAGGACTTGTGGTCCTACCACACCCCGCCCCAGGAAAGGAGCAGGCCTGCCTAGAGAGGCTGCACAGAAACAGCCAATCAGAGCACAGCAGGCTCAGTTAAAAGGAACTGCTGGGCATGAGCAGGTCAGTTTCTGGCTGAGACTAGAAGGGATAAGACAGAGGAACTGTCCTAGCAAGGAGGCCTGGGAGAGATCCTGTGCAAAAAGGGAACAGACAGAGAACCCAAGGACCATAGCCCTAACGGGTGAAGACGATGGGACAGAGTGGGAATGGCAGCAACTATTATAAAAAACCTCATGTGGCTTCTATTTATAGGGTCCCTGGTTTGGGATCTGGAGTAGTGAGCAGGCCCAGGTCCCCCCACTGGCAAAGTGGCCAAGGCCCCAAGAAAGGGATGAGTTTTGCTTTGGAGCCCAAGCAAGGGGCTGGAATTTAAACAGACCCAGACATGGGGCTGGAGAGAGCCAACCATTAGTTGGACTGTATTTCTGTGGAAGGGGACTGACATTAAGAAGTGACCTGGCTGGAGAGCTGGAAACCACAGAACCGCAAAAGGCAGTCTCCAGGGCGAAAGCCCTGAGGTCACTGCTGTATAATGGGGCAGGCACAGAGCTGAGAACTGAGCCCAGAGGCAGGTTCACAGATACCAATAAGGGAACAGTTATAGTCTTTGTTGGACTTTTGTTACCCCAGAAGGGGTTCATCCGTTTTAAACTGTGTGACTTAGCTGAGGGCTGAGCCACTGAAGACCAGCCTCACGAGGGTAACAGCCAATAGGGGGCACCACGAACAGAGACAGAGTGCATGTTTGCACCCAGCTGTGCTCACGAGAGGTGAGTGCCCCCTCCCAATGTTCTTAAGTGTTTTGCTGAAATAGGGCCAGAAAGGAGTCCGAGAAAAGGAGAGAGAAAGAACCGGGTTAGAAAAGAGGGAAATAGATGAGCAGAAGTATGGCTGTCTGGGGAGAGTGGCAACATAGCTAAGCCTAACTACACCAAGTGAGATTGATGAGCTAGGAAACAATATCTTGTAAGAGCTCCCAAGAGAAAGAGACTCCATCCAGGCTGTTTTCCGAGAGGGTGATCTTTATGAGAAGTGCTGAGGAGATCCCCTGATGCCATTCCCTAAGAAAAAATTATAGCCACCATTATTCTCTCACCAGAATTAAATCTTCCCCTTTGTCTTCTTTACAATTGGGATGCCTCCTTTTTCTCTGTGTACATTTGTATTCCGTTCATACCTAGTATTTGATTGTCCTTGCTGGGTATAGTATTTAACTGTTGAGAGGGAAGCTGCACAAGAAACTAAATGCTAATGAAGAACGGCCTGATAACCCTCCATCTTGTTCAGAAAATCAGGTAGAAATCATCGTGCTGACAACAGCCCTTTATCCTCCAAAGTTTGGAAGAGATTAATAGGGGACCCCTTGCAATCTATCCTTGGGCAGGCAGACCAAGTCATCTCTGACTCATAGTTTGGTCCTAGTTCTACTTTGCTCCAGAGGAGAAGTAAGATTTGCCAGCCCTTTTCCTGGCAATAGTTCCAATAGGATCTATGCCCATGTTGTGCCTTGCAATGTGAATAGCCCATGCGGAGGAGTAAGGGGGTTCTTTTCACCCATGTAGGTTAGTTGAAATACGAGGTCCACAGAGATAAGCAACTATACAATTCCAAGTCATCCCACGCCGAAAATCTTATGCCCTATTCTGATCATCACATAGACAGTGTTTGAAACACATGAAGGGAATTGATGTTATAATAGCCTTCAAATGACTCTAGATGCAGTAATAAGATATATCCTTTAATAAGAGAGAATATTTCCAGGAAAAGCTATTCACTAGATAAAACTAGAAGGAGTACAGAAAAGATTGTCAGTGAGAGAGGATATGACCAAGATAAACAGGAATTCTAAAGATAAGGATACTGACTTCTTTTGTCAAGGCACGTTGGGACCTACTGATGGTAGATAATTATTAAAGCCCCAATTAAGTAAAGCATTTAAACACATGCCAATGATGCTGAAGTCAGTGTAACATAAACTAGTCCTTATATGCTTTCCTGAATAGTGATGGATTGCTGAATTGGGGCCTAAATGAAGAGAGACAAAAAAACAATCTTAGTAATAGCTGAGAAGTGGTAGCAAAACCATGAGCCACAAACAAGTCCTTGGTGACTTCATTCCTAACCCCAGCTGACATTTTTCTATATTATATATAATTGCTACTGACACTATTTATTTGACAGGGTTGCTGGGACAAAATAATGGGTCACTGAGGGAACAAAAGTTTGATTTCTCCTTCAGGTAGGCTGCTGTCTGAGCTAGTTCCTGTTTAATTTTCTTTCCTTAATTGTTTTCGTTCTAACTTCTAGATTCCTTGCTCTTTGGGGTTATAGGCAGACCCTTAACTTCATCTGAGCATCGATTTCATACTTTCAGCCTAAGAAATCACTAGCAGCAGGGCCGGCTTGAGGCCAATTCAACCAATTCCCCTGAATCGGGCCCCGCGCCCAATCCCTGGTACGGCGTACCGGCAAGAGCCGGTGCGCTGTACCCGGGTGGCCCGGCTTCCCCAGGGGGCAATTTAAAGGGCCTGGGGCTCCCAGCAGGGGCTGGAGCCCCAGGCCCTTTAAATTGCCACCAGAGCCCCACTGCTGGAGCCCTGGGGTAGGGCTGTGGGGCTCTGGGGGCTATTTAAAAAATCTGGGGCTCCTGTTGCTTCTACCGCCCCAGCCCTTTAAATAGCCGTTGGAGCCCCGCTGCTTTCCCAGGGTTCCCGCGGCTATTTAAAGGGCCGGGGCGGTGGAAGCAGGGGAGCCGCGGGCCCTTTAAGTGGGGGAGGGAGGTGGAGGGGGCACTTACCGTACAGGGTGGGTTGTACCCACACCCTCTGCCCGCACCAGCCCCCCACCCCCTGCCCTGCCCGCAGCCAGCCCCTGTCCCGCCCACACCAGCCTTGCCCCCCTTGCCCTGCCGCTGCCCGCAGCCAGCCCCGCACCCCCTGCCCGCAGCCAGCCCCTGCCGCACCCCTGCCCTGTTTCCAGCCAATCCCTGCCGCACCCCCCTGTGGCCCTGCCCGAAGCCAGCCAGCACCACACACATCCCCACCCGCACCAGCCCTGCACCCCCTGCCCTGCCCACACCAGCCCTGCACCCCCTACCCTGCCTGTAGCCAACCCCTCACCTCCTGCCCTGTCTTCAGCCAACCCTTGCCGCACCACCCTGCCTGAAGCCAGCCAGTCCCACACTCCTCTGTCTCCAGCCCTGCCAACCCATGCCGCACCCCCCTGCGGCCCTGCCTGAAGCCAGCCAGCCCACCCCACACACCCCATCTCGAGCAGCCCCGCACCCCGTGCCCTGCCTGCAGCCAGACCCCCCTGTCTCCAGTCAGCCCCTGCCCTGCCTCCAGCCAGCCCCATGTCCAGTGGTGCCCTGCAGTTCCCAGGGCAGTAACCCTGCACACCTGCTTCAATGAGGGGGGCAGGGAGCAGCTGGGACCCACACATGTGCACACCACTAGGGTGACCAGAGAGCAAGTGTGAAAAATCGGGACAGGGGGTGGGGGTAATATGATCCTATATAAGAAAAAGACCCCAAAATCAGGACTGTCCCTATAAAATCGGGACATCTGGTCATCCTAGCACACCCCCAGGGAGTGGTGGGGACCCACACGGAGCTCATTTCTAGTTCAGGCCCATCTTTTTAAAAAAGAACTTTAGGTAGGGTTAACATACATCCGTATTTTCCCGGACATGTCAGGCTTTTTGGTTCTTTTTGGACATATGGTAACCCTATTGGTACAAAAAATACATACCGTGGCACATCCCTTAAATCAGAACTTTTTATAGGGAACTGGTTGCTAAGAAATGAAAGGCTTTTTTTTTAACATGTATTTTTTTTTTTAATCATCCCTGCTGGAGCCCCGCCGGAAATGTTTGAATTGGGCCCTGCACTTCCTAAAGCTGGCCCTGACTAGCAGATCAGAATCTTTCAGCCTCAATTACAGTGTGAACTATAGAAATGAAGAGGTGAAATTGATGCTTAAATGGGGAGAACCCATTTGACCTCTTCAAGGCATTTTTTCCAACAGTTCCACTTCTTCAGTGTCAAAGTCAGAGGTAGTCTTCCTCTCCTATATTCTATTTTTTCCAAATCCTCTCAGAAACAGATAATGACTCTTCCTTGTTAAGGATGGGCTGTCAAGGCATGCATTATACTCCCCACCCATAAATTATTCCAGCTCAAAATTGAGGCTGAATCTCTTAAAGTTCTATAATACCAGAAGTATTGCAAAAGTCAAATAGACCGGTGCAGCCGTGACTGTATATTGCAGCATTAATCAGAACATTCAGTGGCCCAGCTTGTCCTTGGCTGTTTGGGGGATGTGGGACAGTATGAAGGTGGGTGGATGGGACAAGGCACAAGGAGCTTTCCCCCTGCTTGACACATTCTGCTGAAAGGCTATTTTCAGGGGACTGTAAAGGCTGCTCTCTTCATGCACTTCCAGGTCACAAATCACCCCAAATGGAGTAGAAAAAAGACAGGACCATGGATGCCATCTTCTCTGCATTGCCCTGCAGAGCTGGTTGGGTGCAGAAAGGGGAACAGACTGCACCATCTTAAGAGGTGGTGCAGCCTATGAACTTCCTTTGTACTTCCTGGAGCGCTGGGAGGGATTATTCCTCCTTGTCAGAGCTCCCCCTAGGAGGCCTAGGGGCAGTGCAGAGCTTTACCTCGCCCTTGTCATGATTATAGCTAAATACCACAATGTAGGCCTGCAGGTCTGTGTAAGAGAAGTTACAGTCCATAGTGCTACATCAGGGCATCTGTATCTACTTCTTTTCTAGCCATGTCTTCACTTAAGCTTAGTCCATGCATCGTTTATTGTAGGAGAGTAAAACCAACAAAATGTTTATATAACAAAGGCAGCCATAATACACACACAGCGCTATAACTGAGTAAAAATAAGGCAATTTTTATTCTCCCAGGTTCACATTCAGAGTTTACCAGCTTAGTCTCTTGTAACAAGTTTTCTTGGAGCACTGTTTGCGGCCTCTGCATTCTATATTCGAAAGAAATCACACAACAGTTATAACTTCTCTTACTACCATTTGGGGTCTGGCGGCATAAATAAATGCATATGCTAACTGCTATTAGCTCAGAGCTTTGGCTTTTCAATCAGTATTGAACATAGGACACTGGGTCCATCTTTCAGTGACTGGTATGTCCCCCAACATCTCATATTAGGCCTCAATCCACCAAAGTACTAATGTACATGCTGAACTTTAGACGACATTTAGGTTAAAATGAAAATTAAGCATGTGCTAGCTGAGGGCCGTAATAAAGTGCTCAATCCAAGTAGCTTGCCAGGGTTTCCATGACTGAGACAATCACCAAAGTCACTGTGATTGCCTTCTATATAGCTGCTTCATCATTAGATAGGGACCTATTCTGTTGACAGGCTGTGATATAAAACTATTTAAGCCCAATGCATTTGCCTGGTAGAATTCCTGCTGCTTTGTCTTATTTGTGACTCATTAGGTTTATTCCCCTTTGCAGATATATGGAAATTAAAAAGCAATTTACAATGACTAATACTGCCAATTCTGATCAAACAAGTTAAAAATCACACTTTGCCATGTTAAAAATGCTCTAGGGAACAAAGTGAACAAATCTTCTGTGGAAATTTCTATGGCACTCTGATGGAAACAAAAAGCTAATGAGACTTAGTTTCAAATTTCTGTATACTAAACCTTTAAAGTCTCTTTTCTGCTGCTTCCATATTTTCTATGACTTTAGGTTTAATAATAGTGATGGGCACACCTCAAAAAGCAGCTGTAGATAAACTAAGAAGAGTATGGGATATTAATTGAGACCCATCTAATCCTTTTTGAGATCTCCCTCGTCTCTCTCTCGTGCCTCCAGTCCCAATCAGTCTCTTCTCTAACCCACCATTCCTTTCCATCACCTCAAGTCATTTTGCCCTGGGTATATTCCACTGCGGGTAGGAGTGTTTAGTTCTGACTCTGGTTTATTCATACGGCATCTGATCCAGGGATTTCTTGGGCCGCAGGTCTGTCGGAATCAGGGCCGGCTCCAGGGTTTTGGCCGCCCCAAGCAGCCAAAACCAAAAAAAAAAAAAAAAAAAAAAAAAGCCGCGGCCGCGATCGCGATCTGCGGCGGCAATTCGGCGGGAGGTCCTTCACTCCGAGCCGGAGTGAGGGACCGTCCGCCGAATTGCCATGGAATACCTGGACCTGCCGCCCCTCTCCAGAGCGGCCGCCCCAAGCACCTGCTTGAGAAGCTGGTGCCTGGAGCTGGCCCTGGTCGGAATGCATTGCTAACCTCAGGAACCCTCAGGATCAGTGAAATTTGTAGACAGCATCTAAACTGGCAGGAACCACTGAAACCTGCTGAGGTTCTGAGTTGTGGCAGGTGTCAGAGCATGTGGTAATGATAAGATCCTAACTTTAATACAGCTGGCTCAAATTCAATACAGTGAAGACAGAAGTGACACTGCTAGAGAGAAGAAAGCATTTTGAATGGAGCCGATTAAAAAAAAAAAGAAGTTTAAAACCCAAACTGAACAGTTTAAAAAATATTTCACAGTTGAATGTATTCCAAAACTGAACTGTTAATTTCATCATAATTTGAAGAATTGAAATCTAAATTTGAAACATTGACCAGATCTGATTTTGAAGAACTTACGAAGACCCTGACTGCTCTCCATCAGGGTATCTGTCTTCCAATTGTCAGAGTAGCATTAAGGCTTTAATATAGTTAGTCTAGTTTCTTTTCCTCAATAACTAATAACAGCAATAGCAAAAATTGCATCCTACCAGCTCCAACTGTTAGGATATTGTAAGAGATGAAGTCTTCATAACTTTTCATCTTGAATTCATCATCTCGAGATGTCTTCTTCAATTCCTGGGCTATCAGTTACAGCCAATCAAAATCTCCAGCTTGTACAACTCATGGCAGCCTATTTCTTGAGTGGGAGTACTTTTTGGAAGCACCTCACACCAGTTCTGTTTAACCACCACTAGCTAGTCCAAGCCTAGGTCCTAATCTTCAGTGTACTCTGTGATCTGGAATGACAGAGTAGGCCGTGCTGGTGGGGGAGTGGCACTATATGTGAAAGAAAGCATACACAGTCAAATAGAGTAAGAATCTTAAATGAGTCAACTTACGATAGAATCTCTATGGATAGAAAATCCATGCTCTAATAATAAGAATACAGCAGTAGAAGTCTACTACTGACCACCTGACCAGGATGGTGATTGTGAAATCCTCCTTGAGATTAGAGAGGCTATAACTATCCCCACATTGACTGGGTACATGTCACCTTAGGACCGGATGCAGAGAGAAAGTTTCTTGACACCATAAATGATTGCTTCTTGGAGCAGCTAATCCTGGAACCCACAAGAGGAGAGGCAATTCTTGATTTAGTCCTAAGTGGAACACAGGATCTGTTCCAAGAGGTGAATGTAGCTGAACCACTTGGTAATAGCAACCATAATATAATTAAATTTAACATCCTTGTGGGAGGGGAAACAGGAACAGCAGAGAAGCCCACCACAGTAGCATTTAACTTCAGAAAAGGGAACTACATAAAAATGAGGAAGCTAGTTAAATAGACATTAAAAGGTAGAGTCACAAAGTGAAATGTCTACAAACAGCATAGAAATTTTTAAAAAACACCATAAGAGCGACTCAAATTAAAGGTATCCCCCAAATTAAATGAACATAGTAAGAGAACCAAAAAAAGTGCCACCATGGCTAAACAACAAGTACAAGAAGTGGTTAGAGGCAAAATCGGAAGCTAAATCCTATGAGGAAAATAGAAAGGAAACTCTGGCAAGTCAAGTGTAAAAGTATAATTAGGCAGACCAAAAAGAACTTGAAGAGCAACTAGACAAAGACTCAAAACTAGTAGCAATATTTATAAGTCTACCAGAAGCAGGAAGCCTGTCAAATCATCAGTGGTGCCACTGGATGATCGAGATGCTAAAGGAGCACTCAAGAAAGATAAGGCCATTGTGGAGAAGCTTAATAAATTATTTGCATCAGTCTTCACCACAGAGGATGTGATGGAGATTCCCACACCTGAGCCATTCTTTTTAGGTAACAAATCTCAGGAACTGTCCCAGTTTGAGGTGTCAGAGGAGATTTTGGAAGAAATTGATAAATTAAATGGTAATGAGACACCAGGATCAGATGGTATTTACTCAAGAGTTCTGAAGGAATGCAAATATGAAATTGCAGAACTCCTAACTGTTGTATATAATGTATCATTTAAATCAGCTTCTGCACCAGATGACTGAAGGGTAGCTAATGTGACACCAAATTTTTAAAAAGGCTCCAGAAGTGATCCTAGCAATTACAGACCAGTAAGCCTAACTCCAGTACCAGACAAATTAGTTGAAACTATAGTAAAGAACAGAATTATCAGAAACATAGATGAACATGATTTGTTGGGGAAGAGTCAATATGGCTCTTGTAAAGGGAAATCATGCCTTTCCAATCTATTTGATTTCTTTGAGGGGGGGTCAACAAATGTGGACTAGGGTGATCCAGTGGATATAGTGTACTTTCAGAAAGCCTTTAACAAGTTCCCTCATCGAAGGCTCATAAGCAAATTAAGCAGTCATGGAATAAGAGGTAGGGTCCTCTCCTGGATCAGTAACTAGTTAAAAGACCGAAAACAAAGGGTAGGAACAAATGGTCAGTTTTCACAATGGAGAGAGGTAAATAGGGGGGTCCCTCAGGGATCTATACTGTGACCAGTGCTTTTCAACATATTCATAAATGGTTTGAGAAAAGGGGTAAACAGTGCGGTGGCAAAATTTGCAGACAATACAAAATTACAAGATAGTTAAGTCCAAAGCAGACTGCAAAGAGTTACAAAGGGATCTTACAAAACTGGGTGACTGGCCAACAAAATGGCAGATGAAATTCATGTTGATAAATGCAAAGTAATGCACATTGGAAAACATAATCCTGACTATACATACAAAATGATAGGGTGTAAATTAGCTGTTACCCCTTAGAAAGAGCTCTTGGAGCCATTGTGAATAATTCTCTGCAAACATTCCATGTGCAGCAGCAGTCAAAAAAAAAAAAAAAGAAACTAACAATGTTAGGAACCATTAGGAAAGGGATAGATAATAAGACAGAAAATATCATAATTCCACTATGTAAATCCATGGCATGCCCACACCTTGAATACTTCATGTAGTTCTGGTTACTACGTCTCTAAAACAATATGTTAGAATTGGAAAAGGTACAGAGCAGGGCAACAAAAATGATTAAGTGTATGGAACAGTTTCTGTCTGAAGAGAGAATAAAAAGAATGGGACTTTTCAGCTTTGAAAAGAGATGACTAAGAAGAGATATGATAGAGGTCTATAAAATTGTGACTAGTATGGAGAAAGTGAGTAAGGAAGTGTTATTTATTCCTTCACAAAACACAAGAAACAGGGTCACCGAACAAAACACACAACTCATAGTCAACCTGTGGAACTCATAGCCTGGGGATGTTATGAAGGCCAAAACTATAACAGGGTTCAAAAAAGAACTAGATAAGTTCATGGAGGATAGGTCCGTCAATGACTATTTGCAAAAATTTAGTGATGCAACTCCATGCTCTGGGTGTTCCTTTCCTCTGATTGCCAGAAGCTGGGGATTGGATGACAGGGAATGGATCACTCCATGATTGCCTGTTCTATTCATTCCCTCTAAGCACCTGGCATTGGCCACGGTCAGAAGACATGATACTGGGCTAGATGGACCATTGGTCTGACTCAGTATGGTTGTTCTCATGTTCTTATGTCCGGAACCTGTTTACTTCAGAGATTATCTTGCTGATGTGTAACCTATCCAGATGATTGTGCTGACTGTGTATAGAGAAATTAGAAGTGCCTGGGGAAAACAATTTTGGGGAGCTGAAGGCAGGGCATTCTCATTGTTAGGTCCTACACTATGAATCGCACTGCTGAAAGAGATTGGACTGTGCTCTGAACTGTTTCCATCTGCCCCCTTTCCCACAGAAGCTTGCCAAAATAAAAGGATGAGGAACAAAAGGAATGGGGGGAGGGGGAAATAAATTTAAGTGGCTGAGCCCAAGGATGGCAAGAGCAGAGTCTAGTTTCATTATTTGTATACTTATCTTGAAATTCTATTGTGCACACAAAGGATCAGGTCCTCAGATGTTCTTAATTGATATAGCTCCATTTAAGATACTTTTGGGATTGGTACCCTCTAAATACATAAGAGACTGGTTGCAGCTGGAGACTAGTGGCCTTTCAGAGAAGGGAATAGGACGTGTTGGGGATCAATCAGGTAGGCTGCTCGACTGGCTGAGGAGCAAGGAAAAGTTGAGTTATGGGGTAATGAGGGGTATTAAGTTCTTCATCTTGAATACCAGTGCACCTAGGGTTGGCCTTGTTTGGTTGTTGGCTTGCATCCCTTCCTCCTGTTTTGTCTGGATTATCTCAGTGATGATTTCTTCCTTTCTCCTAATCTGCCCATTTCTACTCCCACTCCTGAAATGATCCCATTCAGAATGAGGGCATGATACAGAGAAGGCCACATTCTGACTATGTCCTTTCATATCAGGAGCTCTGTAAGCTCCTTATTCATTGGGGTGGACCTCTCTTCCTCCCCCCGCTCCCAACAGCCAACCAACCATAACCATTACAGTCCTGGCTGCTTTCGTTGGCACATATCTTTGTCCCAATCTTAATGGGTGCACGTGGCTCATGAAGAAATATGAGGTGCCTCAAGGTCGCTTGCTGAATCCAGTAACTGGAGTGAGACTGTAATGCATGATCCTGCTCCTATTGACTTCCGTGTGGTGGGAGCAGATCCACATTTTGCTATTGTATCCACAGGTAACCCATTGTTCAATTTATATTTCCCTTCTCTCCTCTGTGCCTGATCCACGGTGGATAGTCACCTGCTACAGCTAATGGGATTAGTCCTTTAGCTCAACTATTAGAGGTCTGGCTTCAAAACCTGCTATCGGTCCACATGGGGGGATTGCTACTTGTAGCCCTATGGAGTCTTTCAGGTTGTCTCTGTTATCAGGATAAGTTCTACAATGTACCCTAGTTTCTGTGGTAAAGTGTCAGAAATGGTTAATTCCCATATTTCTCAGCTTGAGCCATTACCTGAGTTCATTTGATGGCCAAACTTTTAAAGTTCCACCATTATGAATTCATTCTAATAGTGCTAATCATAATGAATTCATTTGGTATTCATTCATTCATTTCCTATGTATTTCCCTTGGTGTTTAAATGTTCCACTTCAGCTAAATTGGCATTACTTAAGCATTAGGTAAGGGACACTTGAAAGAAAGTATAATT
The DNA here is from genome assembly GCF_011386835.1 of Chrysemys picta bellii. Classification (NCBI taxonomy): domain Eukaryota; kingdom Metazoa; phylum Chordata; order Testudines; family Emydidae; genus Chrysemys; species Chrysemys picta. The sequence goes on from NC_088800.1 coordinate 63,527,802, forward strand.
TATGTACGCTTCTGAAGAACCGTCTGTACTATCCATATTGGGGAAATCCAATTCATTTACATTACTCAATGTAACCAGTTGTTTATGGGTTCTCCTCATGTACATACAAAGTTGGGGAAATAGTCATCATTACCCTGATTATGTTTTATAAACATGCAGATGGGGAAAATTTAATTCCTAAATTTGGCTTGTAAAGACTCTAAATTGCTTAGCAAAGATGTTCATTTAGAAGTCCAAGGGAATCAGATTATCAGAGCAGAGGGGGCTAGTTGTCCTAATGCTGAGCATACTGTACAGCTTTTTCACATGGTGTTTAGTCATATTAAAGGGAGCCACATTGATACCTTGTCATGCACCTTGAAGAAAACATATCCTCCTGTTTAGAACTAGTGATGCTCTTTGCTACTGTGGGTGTTTGGAGAGGGGATGAGATAGTGGGTGAGGATACAGTGGATTTGATCTCAAATTTATTGTCCTTGTCATCAGTACTAGTGATGGACAGACTTACTATACAACCATAACAGGGATGTGCAAGCAGTTTAGTAAGAAAATGAATGTTCAGTGTGGAAACGTTGTTTGTTTTAATCCCGTAAAGCACACAGATTTTATAGCAACTATCCTAAACTAAAGCAATGCGACCTTAGCATTTCTGCTCATGGCAGTGCTGGACTTCCCAGGAGTGGAATATGGAGGCTTTCACCACTAGATCACCAGAAAGGAGTAAATTCAGCCTATGTTAGCAGATAGGCCTAGGACACTGAACTTTCCTGTCCCATTAGAAGAGGTCCTTCTAGGTCAGGGCTTAACTACATTAATCTGGCAGTGTTGTTTTTGTTCCAATTTTCATATTTACTAAGTAAAGACTTCAGGCCAAGATATTTTTTAAGTGACGCATGAATTTTGGATCCTCAACTTTAGACACCGTAATGGGATCTAGTTGTCAGAGTGTTGAGCATCCACCTCTGAAAACCACACCCACTTGAAGTGTCTCAAGTTGGGAAGCCAAAAATTGAGACCCAGAATCATTTGAAACTTTTAACCATTGTCTTTCTACACAGCTATGTGTTTAGTATCTTTTAGCAGCACTAATGTTTAACCCCTTTTAGGAAAAAAGGTCCCAGCTTTTTTGCAAGAATAGAAGACTGACATGTTATATGCTCTCATAGCTTATTATTCATAAATTGAAAGCTCTTTAGGGCAGGGACTGTCTTTTTGTTCATGTTTGTACAGAGCCTAGAACAATGGGGTCCTGTGGTCCTTGGCTTAGGCCTCTAGACACTATGTGATACTGCACTCCATATTCTTCATAGAGATATTATTATGCTATGATTATGGCATAGTTCTGATGTATTTTATGCAAGATAGGTAACCTGAGATATCACTGGAAAGGTTATGATTTCCTTAATATGATTATCCTATTTGTATGCATGTATCATTTTTGTATCTGAAATTAGAAATATTGACTGTATATCTGTATTACAAATGTGTTTACACCTGGGGAACGCCCATTAGGCAAAAGAGATTCAGTCTAGATGGCTGGCTGGGATGGGCCCATTCAGGTTGATGAGCCATTAGGAGAAAACAATAGGTCTTAGAAGAAGCTAATCTCCCACCGGGAAGTCTTCCTGAGGATGCTGTAAACAGCCTCTGACTCCTGGCTGCTATTACACTACAGGGTCATGTGATCAGGTCACCTCGTGCTGGTCTCCATTTTGGGATAGCAGTGTTTTTCCACTGGCTGGCATGAGAACCAAGCTTTGAAACAAAGAGTTCCCACCATATGCAAAAGCTATTTAAGGCAGGGGAGTGACATCATTGTGGTTCTTCACTGACACCCCACCCAAGAAGACTCCTGGAAACAGTTGAGGAACAAGGACTGAACTGGGGGGAAGTGCTGGACCCAGGCTGAAGGGATTTTTAGCTGGTGAAAGGAAATCTTGGGGTTTTGAAGCTGTAGGCAAGTGAAGCTGGCCCCTTAAGAATCTCTGAAGCCTGCTTGAATGATCATTTAGGGTGAGAATTTGCTACTCATATCCAATCTCTTTAGTATATTAAGCTTAGTTTGCATGTATTGTTTATTTGCTAGGTAATCTGCGTTGAGCTGTTTGCTATCCCTTATAATCACTTAAAATCCATCTTTTGTAGTTAATAAACTTGTCTTTGCTTTGTCTAAAACCAGTGTGTGTGGCATTCATAACTTGGGGCAGAGAGATGTTTCATATCCTTCTCCACATTGAGGAAGGAGGCAAATTTCATGAGCTTATGCTGTACAGATCTCTGTGTCTCGCAAGACAGTCTAATTTTGGGTTTACACTCCAGAGGGAGGTGTGTACTAGAGCAGATTGGCAGTTCTGTAGCTGTAGCCTCCCCATGCAGAGATGATCACACAGTCTGTATGTACTACAGCTGGGTGTGTCCTACCTGTATATGTGCAGGAGCCTGAGAGAGGGCTTGGCAGGGTGGTCACAGCGGTACAGTGTAAAGGGAGCCCAGGCTGGTGAGGGGGGGGGGGCTCAGTGGTACCCCAGTTCCAGGTGGCACCCCGCAGGAGGGGAGGAACCATCACAACCAGGGTAATGCAAATTATTAATATTGTGTAGTAACTGACACTCATATAGTAATTGGCAGTTTGTTAATGAATCATAGAAGTGTAGGACAGGGAAGGATCTCAATAGGTTATCTAGACCAGCCCCCTTCACTCAAGCCAGGACTAAGTAATAAATAGACCATTCCTGACAGGTGTTTGGCTAACATGTTCGTAAAAACCTCCAATGACAGAGATTCCACAACCTCCCCTGACAGTTAGGAAGTTGTTCCTAATGTCCGACCAAAACCATCCTTGATGCAATTTAAGCCATTTGCTTCTTGTCCTATCCTCAGAGATTAATGAGAACATTTTTTCACCCTCCTTCTTGTAACATACTTGTAAAAACTTCTTTTTATGTACTTGAATACTGTTGTTGTGTCCCTCTCAGTCGTCTCTTCTCCAGACTAAACAAACCCAATTTTTTCAATCTTCCCTCAGAGGTCATGTTTTCTAGACCTTTACTCATTTTTGTTGCTCTTCTCTGGACTTTCTCCAATTTGTCCACATCTTTCCTGAAATGTGGCACCCAGACCTGGACACAATACTCCACCTGAGGTCTTATCAGCACGGAGTAGAGCGGAAGAATTACTTTTCATGTCTTGCTTACAACACTCCTGCTAGTACATCCCAGAATGAAGTTTGCTTTTTTGCAAGTGTTGCACTGTTGTCTCCTATTTAGCTTGTGATCCACTGTAACCCCCAGATCCCTTTCCGCAGTACTCCTTCCTAGGCATATTGTACGCAATTGTTCCTTCCTAAGTGGGGTACTTTGCATTGAAGAGTGACCATTAACTGATACTGCAGGGTGAATGCTTCCAGGCTAGAGCAGATGTGACTGTGACTGGAATATAAAGAGATGCTGCTGTTATTTAGCTTTTAAACAGAATGTCTGAGGGCCCAGTCTTGCTGAGTGCCCTTGGCTCACATTGAAGTCTCTTCTGAGAGCACACAGCAGCTCACAGGATCTGGACCTTATGTCAGGGAGAGTATTATCTTCATTGAAACTCAGGAACTGTGCTGGAATTAGAAATGCCAATAATAATAATAATAATAAAAAAAATCTTTCCATTTTCAGCACTTTCAGAAACATCCGAGAGTTAACCCAGAAAATGGGTCATGGTAACACTTAAAGTCTGTTGTTGCTGCAAGAGTACTGAGCAAATATGTTTCCATGTACAAAATTTCTCTCCCTTCCCATTTGACCTTTACATCTTCAAAGAGAACTATCTGACATAGATTGCCCCCCATGCAGCAATGGTGCTCCTTGGTCTGTAGTAATCTGATACCAGTTACACGCTATTACCTTTGCTAATCTCTTCTCTTGCAGTGTTTTGTCCAAGTAAAGAACATATTTTGTCCAAGTAAAGAAAATTATTTCCTCTTGTCTTCTCCTTTTTTTATCGAGTTGCACTATTTTACAAGAGAATAACTACAAGGAGGGGCTCATGAACCATGAAAATGAAGCTCAAGAATCAGTACTTGGGCAGAATAAATTCCATTTAAAAACTGAGCAGGCCTAAGGGAGAAATCTCAGGCCCTGATTACCCTCCCCTTGAAATCAATGAGCGTTTTGCCACCAGTTTTAATCAGTTTTGGTCCAAGTCTTCCAATAAGTAGAGAAGAGACACTCCAGAAAACAGGGAAGACCCATCAGACCTATTGGAAGCTTGTTAAAATGGTGAAAGAGCGTACTTGTGACCGCTAGATTAGGACTCCTGAAGAGAGGAGGTTGAGGGAAGGGAATGAAAGAAAACCAAGAAAAAGAATTGGTTTGGGTTTCAAGGATGAGCCAAAGATTCAGGTGGCTTTTTTATTTTTACTAAATTTATGGTTAAAACTTGGTAGTTGTCACTTTGAAATCTTGCATAAAAGGAACGCAGGAATGATCAATTCCTAAAATGAAACTACTACTAGAGCTTACAAGTGCTATAAGGTTCCTTTGCTGGTCTGCAAAGATGATTATAAAGGATCAAGAGAAACAAAGTTTGGAAAGATCCAAGTTCCAAAATGCTGTAAAGTTTTAAGAAGTTAGGAAACTAAACATTTAAATAATCAAATCTTCTCTTCTCCCTCACTCCAGTGGATGTTAGCTGGAATGAGGCAAACCATAATTTAAAAACATGACATGGTGTTCACAGTTTTAGGTCCCAAGCTAGATCTCTCAGTAGCATATTTGACCTTTCACCCACTGGCCTCCTGTCTTTCATTCTTGTTTTGACATTGCCCTTTTTATTTAAACCCTCATCTTTTTTCTTTGTTTTTAGGATCTTGTCCTCCCTCCATACCTTTCTATCTCTTTCCCCTCTTTTTTGGTCTAGCAGGCTCCATCTCCTGTTTTTTCCCTCTTGGAGTCATCTTTCTATCCTTCCAAGCCATGCTAGTCCCCTCTACTCCCCTTCATTACTACCCTGGTCCTCTCTGACTCCTCCATGCCCCAACTCCTTTCCCACATACCACCAATGTGGGACCAGGAAGAATGGCTCCATGGCTGCATGTTGCCCCAGACTGCTACTCCAGACCATGTCTCTCCTGATCATCTGCTGTTTATTCTAGGTCCTCCAAATCTCTTCCTAGATTCATGCCTCCCTACTGCTGTCCCATGCTTTCCCACAGCTGGCACAGTCCAGTAGGGGCATCAGCATCATAGCCTGGAGCTAGACTGGTTAATACTCTTATTAAATCCCCTGTATACATGTTGTCATAGGTTGTACTTCAGGGCAACTCTTTCAGCCCCAGCATCTTCCTCTGCCTGTAGATGTCCTGTAGCACCCGTGTGGCAGGTAGGGGGACGTTTCCCAGCTATCAGTCTTGGGAAGATGCTTCCCCACCAGAAACTTTCTAGGAGTAAGTGTAATTCAAAGCAAAAGGCAAACACAATAATCTTGCAGCCCACAAAACAGCCTGGGCTCACAATGCAGTTCCTCCCAAGACAAACAGCCAATAGTCCCTATGAAGGGGCTGGGTTCCTAACCCACTGAACGTCTGAGAGGTCCAGCCTGAGCAACCTGGGTTCAAATAAGAAACAAAGCAAAATAAAGATGGTCCCATCTCGCTAGAGGGTTCAGGCCATAGCGACTCTTCATCATCTGTCTGGATAAGCCTCCCGCCAGTCTGAGAGACCAGAGAGCTCTGTTCCCATCCAAGTGCCACCACATAGTGAGCTTGCATCCTCTCTTTTAAGGTGTTGCCCTTCTCCTGGTTTGATAAGCCTTACAAGTGGGTCGGGTTGAGGCTGACTGAGCTATAGCATGTGAAATGTTAGTGGGAATAGGTTTCTGGGGGAAGTTGTGGGGTGGAAATTGAAAATTCAGCTTAAAATTGCAAACTAGTTTCAACCTTAACTAGAAAGCAGACTAGAGGGGTTATCACTGGAACACTAATGAAATGGTCTGTTCAAGGGATGGTTATATTGAGAATGCCCAAATAATTATGACATCCAAGTCACAGGTAAAATCTGAGACATTTGTACAATTGTGGGGACACCTATCTTTGCAGTGGCATCTGGTCAACTTCAGTTCCTAATCATAATCTAAGGGGAATGCAGGACTGATTGCCCATACAAGCAGAAAGAATCTCCAAAGGATATACAATTTAAGAATCACTAGGTGCTAATAGTAATCCTATATCTACAATGAGCCTACCTGTTCACATAGACTAATTATGCAAAATAAGTGTGTGCCGCACACACTCACTTTCAGAGTGATGCTCAGGGAATAACATATTGTGGGGTTGTGAACATCAGTGTTGGGTCCAATTCTCTGTGCACTTTGTCCAAACTATATCAAATTAAGCTCAATTATTTTCACTGCTCAGCAGAATACATCCAAGTCCATGAAAGAACAGCTACGAAGGCTGAATAATAAGGGGTACAAATTTTGAAGTAAGGAGAAATGACAGCAGCATGTGACATAAAGTTAGAGCAAAACTAAGTATATTGAACCCCAACAGGGCTGTTGAAATGTCAGCTATTCTTCATTCTGATGTTTGAATGTAACACTAGGCAATGGCTTGTGGGATACCTTTGTCAACAGTTTGTGAAAGTTTGTGCATCTCTTTTTTGTTTCTAGCACTTTATAAGGAGTGGAAAGAGAGTATTTTGCCAAGACTTTGATGTGGTTGGCTGTGCCCAAGGGAAGGAGCTGAAAATAGGTCAGGCACCACAAGTGTAACCAGGCAGAATTGCAAAGGCCACTCAAGAAGAGATCAATCATGATTGTAGTCTCTGGGTAATTACTGTATAATCAGGGCCTAAAAGCATTAAGCAGAGGTATTAGGGAGTCCGCTTTGCTTTGTAAAGCCACGTCATGGGACAATCTTCTTAAAATCCAAACAAAAACACAATTAATATTTTATTTAGGGAATATGAAGCATCTGAGGAATGAAAGCATGCAAGGCTGGTGGGACAAAAATATAAGGGTCAATAAGGAATTGGAATTTCTCGAATGAAAGCAGTTTTAGAAGACACTTGTGTTTATTGACTTCCAGTTTCATTATTTTTTGATGTTCTTATGAAACAAAAAATCTGATCCAAAGCCTGTATTCTCCTACGTGCAAGGCTAAATTGTGTAACCTTTACTTGCTGGCACTCACAGGAGTAGTCCTATCAAAGTCAGTGGAATCACTGCTGTGAGTAAGGACTCCCCATACGAGTAAGGCTTGCACAATCTAGGCCTCAATGTGTGGATCAGCATAGGACAAGAAGCTTGCTGCTGCCCCCATCAGTCTTGAATTAGATTGATAGGGTGGATTTTGAGACTCAATTTTTACCATTTTTTTTTTAAGTATTAGAGATCAATTTACACCCCTTTCTGCCTCCTCTTTTTGCAGGTAAAGATTTTCTCCTTTTCATGTGTATTAATCTTTCTAGTCCTCTCTTTGCTCTGGCACAAGTTTGTTCCATTGCTACTGACACACACATCTTCTTTCACTTCCTTGCCCTTCCTAGTTTTGTCTTTACATCCTTCAGATGAGATTTCTAAACCAAGATTTCAAGTAGCTGTCAAGCTGAAATGTAAAGATCCCATGGCACTTTTCAAACAGAGTACTGGTTCACGGTGCACAAACTATGCATGAGTTATTACAGAGGGCTTAGAGCTTCCACCTTTTCCTATAGAGGCTGTTGCACCATTGACATGTCATTACTTTATAAAGGATTCTGGGATACCTGGCCTATGAAAAACGATATAAAAACATATTCTCTTTATTCAGTTACTTAACTGTGTTGTTCATGCTGTGCTCTTTGCATATTTCTCAGGGCCTTGTTTCAGTTTGGTTGCTGTTTATGAGCTCAGTCCTGTGAGGTGCTGAGCACCCACAAACACAGCACATAGGATTTCAATAGAAATTGAGAGTGCGCGGCATCATGTGGTAGCCCCCAGACTGGGCATGAGAACTGGAGAAACCCAATAGAAGTAGTAAACAATGATGTTAAAGAACACAGTAAAAGTCAATGTGGTCAGAAATATACTGCACCATTTGTACTCAAGGTATTCCAAAGGGCTCTATAAAGCCACGAGTTGGTATAGTATCTCTGTAGGCAAAGGGGATAGCCCTTGTGCATTCAGCAATAGCTCTTAAACAGCATCTGGGGTTAATCACTACTCTGCTCAAAAAGTGCCTTGGAACCTCTAATTTTCATCTGGACAGGTGTTAGAGATATGTAGAAAGGGTTTTGGTTACAATTGCCTCTGAAAGATGCAGTCAGTGAGAGTTGAGCACCTCACACGAGATGTTCAGCACCTGACAGACTTGGGTTCTATGCCCTCAGTCCAAATCTCATGGATCCAGCTATGCATGAAAAGATTGAAGCATGGGTTTCTGCCATTGCACTCTTTTTCAGCTTTTGCCCCCCACCCCTTGATTGCTATAACACTTGCTTAAAAAAAATCAATAATCCATTAGGTAACAGAGTAGTGGCATTATAGCAGAAGTCAGCTTGGCTGCTGCCAAACATGAAAGCTTGGTGTCCAGAGATGAAGGCGTGTCCAAAAATGGAATAAAAACTCCTTTCAGCTCTAAAATAGTAATTGAGCAAATTAGGGTCTGTTTCTGTGGCTCTGCAGAATATAGTTGCTGCTGGTGAGAACATTTTATTGCAATCTGCATCACAAAACCTACACTGAAAAACATCAAGAGTATCAGATAAATGCACTAGAAGAAAATATTTCCAATTACTGCTGAAACCACAGGGGGTGCATTAAGGTAATAGTAAAGTGGTGTTTTGTTGAAGTCTAAGTGCTGAAGATGTAATCTTAACTGAAGATTGTCTTTTGTTTTTGTGTGTGTCCCACAATGTTGGGGACTTGTTGAGTGAGCAAGGGCAGCAATGTTTGGGCCATAATAATCGGTAATGCAGTTTTTTGGTGTATGTATGTGAACACCCTTTGCTTTAGTCTTACAGTCATGTTTCCCTAATCAGCACCTATTACCATAATGAGTGTGAATATATTTAATAGTATAATTATGATGAGTAATGATATCATAAAAATCTTTACTGGATATTGTGAAGAAATGTAATGTGCCTATGAAGGAGACAATTTTAAAGGTTACTATATTTTTTTAAATACCCACAAGGGATTAGTTTGTATTTATATTGTAAAGACCCAATTTTCTTTGGTTGTAAATAGGCAGTCTTGTTCATTTCAATGGAGTTTCACCCATCTAAACTAAACAAAGAAATTATTTTAAGTTCCTGGAAATTTGCATTCATATATCCAAACCCGTATACAGTCAGGGTAAAATTCACCCTCATGCAGCGGGCTTATACCTGGCCAATGCACCAGTAAAGTTACTCTGTGTTTTGCAGCCTCTGAGTGCTTACGTAGAACTTAAATAGCACTTAAGTTTTGTGTGGGTCCTCTGCACAGCTGTGAGTTTCACCTTAGGAGCACAAGGGCAGTCCCCACAATACTAATTTTCTAATTTATCTCCCCTGGTATAGCCCCAGAAATGTTCCAATTGATTCTCTTTAAAAAGACACTCTGTGAGTTACTTTGAATTTATCAAATAACTTTTCTTTAAAAAAAAATTGATACAAAACAGTGAGATTGGTAGTTTGCTCCTTAATGTATAAGAACAAATTTTCCTGGGACAAGCTTTCATACATTTACTGGTAAGTTTCAAGAAGTAACATTGGGATTTGACTTAAACTTTCTACAAAAATTTGCTTTTTAAATGCAAAATGAGTACTGATCATCCACTCATAGTCCTTCCCTTACTGTAGTTAAGGGATGTTCTAGGATAAGGGGCCCTTCAAACACTATATTGATATGATTGTGGCGAAATCTAGATGTAACAGGGAGATGGATTTCCAGCTGTAACTCAGAATTTCCTTGCTTTTTGTGGAGAAAGTCAGACTCTTAAAAGGTATATTTTAGCAAAGTCCCAGGGATTTTGCTTTGTAAATCATATGTTCTGGGATTATGCAGCTAAATCTCTATGTGCTTTTATTGGCATCTAACCCTTCATGTTGTTTGAGGAAAAAAATGAAAACAGGAAATTGTTACTAAAAGACTTAACATTTGAAAATCCAAAGGAGTGAAAGAAATAGCAAAGCCTATGGAAGGATATACAAGAGACTGCAGTGATGCTGAACAGGTCTGTTTTTTCCACATGACACTTAGTAGTTTCAACTAGAGCTGGTCGGAACCTTTTGATGGAGATGTTTTGAGAGACAGAGGGAGAGATTAGGTGGTATGGATACTGGCCTGAAAGGTGGGAGACCAAGAAACACGTTCCTGCTCTGCTTGATTCAGGACTTGTCTATGCAGTGGGGTAATGCACACTATGGAAGTGTGATTTCTAAAGCATACTAACATGTTGCACCTTCATTGGTCTGTGTAAACCCTGCTGGTGCACATTAAAGGTTCCCAAGGGCACTTTAACATAGTGCTCTAAAACAGCAGTACATTAAAGCGCACCAGCAGGGTCTACATGAACTAACTAATACACATCACATTAGTACGCTTTGGAAATCACCCCCCCACCCCCGCCAAGGAGTGCAGGTAGACTTTATGTAGACAAGCCCTCAGAGTGATCTGGAAGGAAAAACTATGCTCTGAATCAGGGAGATTAGGGACTTGAACTTGGGTCTCCCATATCCCATGCGATAGCGTGTGGCACATACACACTCTATTCTGTTTTGGGGCAAGTGTTTGAAAGGTTTTGTTTTCATTTCAATGCAAATAAAAATAAACTTTGAAACCTTAAACCCCAAAATGGAATTGCTACCCCCCAGTCAGCTCTGGTTTCAACAGATTCTTAGTCACTTTTAGGTAATTCCCTGCTTAAGTTCTTTACTGCCACGGAATGCTAGAGTTGTTTAAAAGGATTTGCTCTCCCAAAATTGTTTTGTGTTCCTGTTTTGTTCATCCTTAGCCATTCTGTGTCCATCAAGATTAAATTGCTTGGGGAAGTTTCCTTTTCTGCAGATTTAGTCTTTGTACAGATTGTCGTCTTTGATGACCATGCTAGCATTCTCCACTAGTTGACTTGACTTTCACCACCCAAAGGGCTTTCCAGTCATCAGACGGTTTCAGTGCAGTCCATCATTCCAGTGAAATGAGACTACACTTCATAAATAACAATGTCCTTTGGGTTTGTTACTGTAATGCAGCAACCATACTAAAGGGATACTTGTCTTTCTAGGTTGGTTCCCTCAGCTTGTTTGTGCTCAAATGTTCCTTTTGTGCTATTTCTCTTCCAAGAATATTGGCATTAGGGGACCAAGATTGGGGCATTTTCTGAAGTAATGGCACCTAAACAAATTGGACAAATTCAGACCTGACCTGAATAGTGGTGTATGTTACACATTGGTAAATTGGTGTAACTGATATACCAAAGGGGCACCAGGAAAAGCAGAAAGTTTTTTTGTTTTTTAAAAAAGTAGGTCCCTCCTGTTTTTTTTCTTATACCTTCATACAGCCTCCTGTTCAGTACCTTTCCTATTTCAGCCTAGCCATTTTTCCCTGGTGGTATGGAGTCACTCAATTTACGGCAGCATTTTCATTACCTCTGAATTGGATCAATTATCTCCTGGTATCTATGATGGTCAAGCAGCTTATGATCAGGGCCTGATATCAGTCAAAGAAAAAGGGCTAAGTGTAGATAGCCAAGACACAATCATATTACTTAGTCCTGTCTTCTTGGTGTCATATCAGCTTATCCACTTGTGTGTGCAGCAGCTACAGCAGGGATGTGATCCAGCCCATCAGGGCTTTGGATCCAGCCTGTGGGACTGACATCCTCATGGCACCGTGGGCCCTGCACCACTGGTGGAAGTGGCCAGCACCATGTCCCTGCGGCCCCGGGGGAGGGGGGCAGAAGGCTCCGTGCACTGCCCTCACCTGCAGGCATCGCCCCCTGCAGCTCCCATTGGCCAGGAACAGGGAACTGCAGCTAATGGGAGCTTTGGGGGAGGTACCCGCAGGCGAGAGCAGCGCCTGAAGCCCTCTGCCCCCCCTCCCTGGGGCTGCAGGGACGTGGTGCCAGCCGCTTCTGGGAGCGGCGCGGGGCCAGGGCAGGCAGGGAGCCTGTCTTAGCCCCACTGCCACCCTGGAGCCGCTCCAGGTAAGTGGCACCAGGCCAGAGCCCACACCCCGAACCCCTCCTGCACTCCGCACCCTAACCCCCTGCCCTGAGCCCCCTAACCTCCTGCCTTGAGCCCCCTGCTGCACCCCTTCTGCACCCCAACCCTCTGCCCTGAGCCTCCTGCCGCACCCCCCGGCACCTCAACCCCCTGCCTTGAGCCCGCTCCTGCACCCTCCTACACCCCACCCCCCTGCCCTGAGCCCCCTCCCGTACTCTGCACCCCAACCCTCTGCCTTGAGTCCCCTTGTACACCCCACACCCGTCCTGCATCCTGATCCCCTTCCTGCACACTGCACTCCCTCCCACCTCTCACACCCCAACCCCCTGCCCCAGCCCTACATTCATGGCCCTGCATGCAATTTCCCCACCCAGATGTGGCCCTCAGGCCAAAAACTTTGCCCACCCCTGAGCTAGAGGAAGGGAGTAGTTTGGTTCTTGACTGGAGTAATTTTCTGTTAAGCAGATAGCTAATGCAGCTATTTCGGAGGTTTGGTTCTGATAGTTATGTCATAATGATTTACCACCAGGGGGAGCAATTCATCCTAACTCTCTGTCTAAGAAAATTTGGGCATCTGGCAAACTGTTGTTGTTCCTGCAGAAGGTGACCTTTTAGATTCCACAGCTCCTGGGATTCATGTTCAACAAAAATGAGACTGTGGCACGATTTCAACCAACAGTTGGAACCCCCCACTGGAATGGCCTTGGCATGGCGGTGGGCTTTGTAAACCCAAACCCCTCTGCTAGCCGTCCTCCCTTGGTTTGGTCGACTGAGATTTTCCTCAGCTGTCTTGAAAGCACTTTTCTTTTTCTTGCACAACAAATTGCGATCCATTTGGTCCTACTGTGTGAATGTTTTACAGTGACATAGTTCTAAATGATGTGATTGCCGTGTCTGTTGGCAGGCAGCGTGATTCACAGCATCAGATGCTTTCCGAGCAGGTAAAGCAGCATCTGGGCTAGGATGACACTGTTGGTCTCCAGTTTCCCTATCCTCTCCCTGGGCAGAAAAGACTGATTATTTGCCAACTCCTTTGCTGACAGCCACACTGATTTTTGTCTCAAGTTTAAGGGCTGCAACACTTGCCGGCACTAAATCCTATTAAATGTTGAACCTTTGTTACTCTTTCCTCACAATAGAGGGGAAAAGAAATAAGATTTGAAGTTAACTCATTTGATTTATCAGGTTGGTTTAAAAAAAAAAACAACCGAGTTCCTAAAAGAATGAGAAAGAACTAAAAAGCTTCCTCCCTCCTGCTAAATCTCTTATAATCCCCCAGATGTTAAGAAAGGTGATAAACAGAGATCACATCAGTACTACCTATTCTGTAGAATATCAGCTGGTTCCCAGATCATAAATCCTCCATTCTTTGCAAAATGGCACAAATACTCCTCAGAAAAAAAGCAATCTCCTGAGGCTATTCCACCGTAGCAGCAGGTCCCCTGGCCATTCTTGGTCACGTTCTCCCCTACTGCTAGGAAATGAGCAGAGGTGATCTAGTCCTGTGGAAACTACTATGCATGGAAGACAAGTAAAGAGGAGAATACTGCCTCTGTGGTAAGGGCTGTAGTCCCTCGACTGGTACTGTACATTGTGGAGTCAGGGCTCTGCAGACTGAGGTAGGACCTGCTCCATGCAGCACCATTACCTCTCAGTGCTACAGGAATTTCTGGGAGTTTTTTTTTTTTTTAAGCAAACTAATTCCCTCCACTTTGCTGTTCAGGGGCAGGGAGTTGCCCTAAGGGGCCTTGCTCTCAAGCTGCCCCTGAACAGCTTTGTAGAGACCCTGGGCCTCCACTGGTGTTCCAAGGTATGTGTGCATCAACTGTTTAATGGGGCCAAACTTCTTTCCCATTCACTGTGGAGAGGCAAATCCTGCCTCCTTCCTGCAAAAGAAACTGCACAAATTTCAACCAACGAGGCCAGTTCCTGTTGTCACTTGCTTTGGTATAAATCTGGAAGAACTCCAGTGAAATGACTAGGTTTGCAGCTACATAACTGAGAGCAGGATTTGGCCCAGGGATTCTCCTGCCCCCTTTGCAGATTTTTTCCCATATAGGGGAGAATCTGGATCTCTGGGGCTTAGTCTTTCCACTCACTTTCCTATAGCATGGAGTTAAATTATTACTTTGAATTCAGGTGTATCTCTCCCACAGATGTTAATGGGAGCTGTAGGCAGTCACTCAAGGACAGAACTGGGCTCCAGTATGGGTTGTAATGTTACTGGAACCAGTAATTGCTTTCTCCAGAGGAACTATGGAATTATTGAAACCTTTTATAGTATAATCAAGCTTGTACGGGAACAGTCACTATGATGTAGGAACAAGGGTGTGGGAATCCCAGAGGATTTCCCCTCTCCTAATTAAAAAGAGAATGTCTGTGCTAAAATCATTGATAGAATTAAATTGTTATTACCATGCCCTTTTGAAGGAGCTCATTATGTAAAAGTCTCTTCCAATTATTTAATCTCCCTTTAGTCTCTTGAAGATTCCATTCAAATACCTGTTAAAGTGTCTGTTCATAGGAGCACTTATTGGACTTTCAAGCTGAACTTGCTCCTTTTGGAATTTATGGGAGCAAAGGTCTCAAATTTGGCAACAACTTCTAAACTATTTTTTCTTTTAATTTATAATTGCAAAGGAAACTTTATCTTTGCAATTTTTATAAATCATATGTAGACATGCATAAAACTGGCAAAGAGGAATAGAGTAAATGAGCAGATACAGAGGGGGGAAAGCGCTGAAGTTCCATTTTCAAAAGTAGCAGGCCCTTAGAGCTTAAATTTCATTGACTTTCAGTGAGACTTAAGCTCTTAAATGCCTGTCTATTTTGAAAATGAGCCTTAGGCACCTAAATGCTTAGGTGCTTCTGAAAATTTTACCTATAAACTAAAAACTCTTGTATTCAGACATGATCACATAGGACAAATCTTGATTCCCGGAGCCAGAGGCACATCATCAAGCTGAAGTTACACTTCATACTTAGTGTACACTTGTGCATGCTCTCACACACTCGGGTACACTCTCTCTTTATCTCACACACTCTCTCTCTTTCCATCTTTCACAGCTTGGCTGAGGAGCAAGAGAATGTTGCTCATTGACATATCCAGCTGAAGAATCCAGGCCTGCTCTTTGACTATTGGGGTAAATAATTTTTTCTACTATGAATACGTCTCATATTCCTGCAAATTGTTAGGTGTTGCTTGGAAGCTTTTCCTTCTTTACAAAACTATAGCTTCATATCTGGCAGGAACCAAGATATAAGAAACAAAGGTAGCCGTAAGTCTATCAACGATGAAAGCCTAAGAAGCTTCTAGTCACTCATTTCAAAGCTGCAAAGCGTTCAAGTTAGAACTTGGAGGATTCTCATAAAGATCAGAAGGCAACGTCCCATGGAGAGCATTGATGGTGTTGGCAGCAAATTTAGGGCCTGATCCAAAGCCCATTGAACTATGGCCCTTATATAGAAAAAGGGATTACATTTTGGACCTCATCGAAGAATATGACATAGTGAGCTAACATAAATAATCAATCCAGATGTCTGTCCTGACAGAGAGATAAAGGCAAACATGCATGAGCCTAGCTGTGTAGAGCTGCACACAGCTCTGTAACTGCAAGTGCAGAAGATTTAATCCACAGGGTTGGAAATAGGAAATGATCTGACAAAAATGTTAGCAGTGTAAGGGTATTTTCTTGTCCACAGTTAAGATTTGTGTGTATAAGAACCTTAAGTGTTAATCGAGAGTGAAGACAAGTGTGTTTTTTCTAAGTGCTAAGCAGCTGGAAAACAGTGTTTTCAGAAGGGGTTGTAATTAATGATATTCTTATTCCACTTAGGCCTTTCTCTGCATCATCAGTTAAAGTAATTTTTCCAAATGTTCTACCATTTAGAAGAAATGAGCAGTTGAGAAAGGATCAATTGTCATTTCAGAAAATTAACTAAGTCCAATTAAAATGAATCCTCTGGCTTGTAAATTGGCGAAGATCAATTCTGTTGCAGTGTTTGGAAATCATTGGCTTTCAATCTTAAAGTGAATAAAGTTCTGACTTTACCTTTAAGATTTATGACGATTATTTTGGATCACGTTGGATCAAATTCATCTCTGGTGTAATCGCACTGAAGTCAGAGGAATTAGACCTAAGATGGGTTTGAGCTATTGTGTCTACAGGCCCTGAAGACGTGTTTTGTATTTTTGGGACACTATGTTTTCCTATGCCCTGTGTTAAAGCCATACACTGCTCTGAATCCACCCCCACAATACCAAATGACGCCCATGGAAATTGTACATGTAGATCGACAGCACTAGCTGCTCTTCAGTTTGCATGTCTTTGTTGCTCGTTAAATACAGGCTCTCTGCAGCAGATTGGGGGCTAGACTTTTCCTTACCACATATAAAGTCTGACATTCTGAATCATATATTCATTGCTTATTGAAGGAATGAAACACTTTTCTGATTTTAATTTCAAATGAGTTTATTTGGAGATTGCATATCTACACAGGAAAAAGCTGTCCCCCCAGAACAGACATAAAATTGGTAAGGCTTAATAAAATTGATGTAATGATTGCTAATGCACTGCCTGTATAAAGGCAAACCTATATTGACTTAGTCCTCCCGAAAATGACATACATATGGTGTGCTTTTAATGTAATTTTTTATCATTACGGGAAAGACATTAGAATCCCTTTATCCCCACCACCAGGTTCTGGAAAAATGTCCACAAGAAAATGGGAACTGTCTATTCTTTATGGGTGAAATTTGCCCATGTGCTGAGGACCAATTCTTGGCCTACGCACCACTTAAGTACCACTGTTTAGAGGACTTAAGTCGCACATATATCTTTGCACAGCAATGAATTTCACGCATGATATTTATTTGCTTGACACAAAACACAGGTTTATTGAGCCAATAAATATGGGCCAGTTAACCACTATCAGGTTAGGAGGTTTTTAATCTCTTTGCAGATTTTTTTTCTTATTCATATTGAAACTTCCTATTTAAAAAAGTAAGTTAGAATTTTTATCTAAACTGTCAGTTATAATATCATGATCTTAGTTTCATACTCCTTGGGGGAGGGGAAGAAAAAATGGTGCTTCAACTAGCACATGGGCAAATTTGACTTTATTATAGCGATTCCAGTTCTTTCCATGTCACTGCTAGATGTACTGTGAGACATTCCCACGTTTCACATGGTAACTAAACGTACAGAGAAAAAATAAGTTAATCAAAAAGCACCAAAGTCATCCCTGCCATAAATCTATTAAGCTCAGTGGATTTGTACCAATGAAATTATGCCAGGGATGAATTTGGCCCCAATCTCCTGTCATTCTTGGATGCAAAGAATGCGCACTCCAATAGGTATTTATTTATGTACATGTATTATTATTTTATTTATTCATGTATGTTTATTTAGAACATAAGCTCTTTGCAGCAGGGACCACGTTTTTATTTTGTGTTTCTCTGGCACCTGCACAATGGGGTCCTAGGAATTAACACAATACAAATAAATAACAATAATAATAATAAAGCATCTATTCTGCAGGCCCCTGTTTAGTGCCAGGAGATGACTCATACCACTTCTATCTAGAGATGACCAAATAACGGAGAACCAATTTCACAGAATATTTTGAAGTTATTTCCATTTCCCAGGGTTTTAAAACAACAATTTTAGAAATTCTTTATGAATTTTTTTTCCAGTTTTTTAAATTCTCTTCCCCTCCCCCCTTTTTTGGGTAACTGCATGCAATAAAATGAACAATGTCTAGGATTCCCCCTCTGCCCCATTCCTCTTGCTCCTGTGTAACATTTCAAGAATTCTCTAACTTTTGAGGCACAGCTAGTTTCATTATTTACAGAGGGGCAAAAGGAAAAAATGAAAAGATTCCTAAACATCCATCATTTTATTGTATTCAGTCTCAAAAAGGAAGAAAGAAAAAATGGGAGTTGGAGGAGGAAGGGGGAGAAAATTCAAAATTTTAAAATGTTTAGTTTCAGTGAAAAACTGGAAAGTTTTGTTAAAAAAAAATTCCCAAAATGTTTTTGGTTTTAAAAAAGGCCCTTTTTAATTGAAAAATGTTGGCCAAGTCTACTTCTACTGCAGAAATCAGTTGAGAAGGAGAATTAGAATTTTATATTTTCCTTTATAATTTTGCACATTTGCTTCACCATAGTGTACACTAGTCTTTGAATTAATGAGTCATCTTATTCCTGTATTCATGTTCTTCAACCTTTCTGTACTGTTTTGTTACCCTATTGTGATTTAATATTTCTATTGCAGTAGCTCCTCAATACCTCAGACCATGCCAGAGCCCCATGATGCTAGACACTGTACAAATGTTCTTGCATCATACCTGAGATTAAACTGCAAGTATAGTGTCTGATTTCTATTGTAAGGCACTTAGCATGTGTTGGGCACTGTACAATAATAATAATTAATAGTAATAACACTAATAAATATGTACCAAGAGACAAATTCAATGGGGTTATACCAAGTATGAATTTAGCCCTTTTGAATCCACTTCTTTTTTGAATTAAATCTGACAATAACACACAGCACATCTGGCATTGAATTGGAAAAGAACTGGCTGTTACTGCAGTAGAGTATAATGTGTTGTACTTGCCAGTCAAAGCACCCTTTTCCCTCGCTCCCCTTTTTGTTTGCAGTAGTCAGGGCCAGCTCTAGCATTTTTGCCGCCCCAAGCAGCGCAAAAAAAAAAAAGCTGCGATCGCGGCGGCAGCTCTACCACCACTTCGTTCTACGGCGGCAATTCGGCGGCAGGTCCTTTGCTTCCAAAGGGAGTGCCGGCCCTGCCGCCGAATTGCCACCAAAAAGGCCGGACGTGCCGCCCCCCTCTTCTTGGCCGCCCCAGGCACCTGCTTGCTAGGCTGGTGCCTGAAGCCGGCCCTGGTGGTAGTGTGAAGCTAAGGTCATGATCTATAACTGACAGTTTTACATTAAGCCAGAGGCCTCTGAACTTTAGTTTATATTTTCTGAATTGTTTAACTTTGTCAGATTAGAACTGAATGTAAGAATTCATGGATAGAAAGCTGGAAAGGTACCATTGGCAGCAGGGTTCTCCCCCACCCCTTTATATTAATGTAGAAAAAATCTCTGTATACTGAGCTCCTGGGCTTGAGTCTCACTTACTCCATCACTACACTTGGGTCAGGAAATGTGGGGTGAAGGATAAAGATATATTATATATCACCTTTGTTATTCCCCTGTTCTTAGGTGTGTAAGGCTTGCCTAGCCCGGGTGTAACTACTGTTGAGAAAGCAATAAAATACAGAATTATAATGCTCCTACAGGAGATGAGGGTAATATGACATGGACCAAGCAGCAAGTCTCTTGTAAGGGTAAATTGAACTTCTACAACTTGTAAAATTCATTTAAAGACAACAAACAGTGGCTAATTAAGAACTTGTGAAAATATTTTATTTTAACTCTCAAAAGGCTTTGGATAAAGTCTCTCACAAGGCTAGTAAGGAAACATGATAACCATGAGCTAACATCTGTAGGCTTGTCAGGGATTAAAAGATGGTTAATAGGCAGCAAAGATTAAGAATGAATGACCAGGTCTGAGAGCAGGAAATGAGTTTATTAGTGGGGTACCTCTGGGACCAACTTTGACCTCTAGAGGAAAGGAAGTAAAGTGACATATTTTGCTGAAGATGTAAAATTACTGAGATTAGTCTAGGCCATGGGAGATTATCAGGAATTCATATGGCTCTGATGAAATTTGATAAGTGAAGAGCACCATAGCAGATCATATTCAACACAGATAAGTGCAGTGTAGTGCACATTGGAATGAACAATGAATACTAAAGAGTCTGACTTGTATTTAACTAACACCATTTATACAGTAGGTTCCCAAAGCACTTTATAAGATATTGAACTAGCAGTCTCTCTCTCTCTTTCTCTTATACAGTGTGTGCATCTATCTATCTATCTATCTATCTATCTATCTATCTAATTTCTGCTATCAATGAAGTGCAGTGGCTGTTTTCACAGTGCACAGTAATATTGCAAACACTTCAGCAGAGGAAGGATTAAATTCACTTGTGTACAGAGAACTAGGATATAGCCTCTGTGCCACTCAGGTTCCATTTTCAGATCTTAAGTGAGACTTAGGCAGTACCTAGATCTTGGCCTGCCTCTTTGCATTGGGGTGAATTTCACTTGAAGCAAAGAATATCTTAGCCATTCAAAGTGACAGGAGAAATTTTAAGTAAGCAGGAGATAGTTACTAGAACTGGTCAGAAAACTTTGATCAGAATGAAATTGTGATGGAAAGTGAGAAACAGTGGATCAGATCCTCACTATGTGTAAATCAATTGATTTGATTTATCCATTGATTTGATGGAGCGATGGTGGTTTACCTCACCTGCGGATCTGGCTTCCTGTCTTGAAGATTTTCCATGATTTTGCTCTACCATCTTCTGATGGCTATTCTGATCCACTTGGAAATTAGCCAGGATACGGGGGCTAATACATCTGACTCTTTGTAAAATGTGCTACAGGTTCCTTAATGGCTATGCAGGCTGTCAGAACCTTGCAATAAAGTGGGACTAAATGAGTGAAAGTCACCCCAGTTAGAAAACCAGCATAAGGACCACCTGAAATCTAACTCACATCCTCAAAATAAGATTGGAGTGATTCATGTGCCTTGAATTTCACCCTAATGTGTAGAGTAGTAAAATCTGATCTCATATAAATAAAAACAGTGTCTGTGTTTACACTTGCTAGAATTCATTACAATTCCTATCTGACTCCAGTTTCAAATCACCAACTCGGGTCGGGAAGAAATTTTCTCCATTGCCAAGTTTGCCATAGAATTGAACGTGTAGGTCTACTTGGGCTGAACACAATGTCCAAGAACATTTTTACTTCTCCCCCCATATCCCCTCCATTTTTTGGTTGAAATTTCATTGTGACACAATTTTTTCAAACAGTTCTACAGTTATATATATTATGGGGTTATTTTAATTTCTGAAACAGAGGGAATTGGGAAAGGAAGCTGAATTAGATGGACCATTGTTCTTTTTTTGGTTTGGTAGCTCCTATGTTCCTGCAGTACAAGCTCTTTGTCTTATCCAACATAAAATCAATGCTGCAGAAGAATTGGCAGATATGCAGCAGAATAGCTATTATTCCTGAAATAACCCAAAGAAAACTGAATTTTCCCATTTCTCTTGCATAATCTTTTGAATTTCATTAAAACAATCAGTTCACTGGGGTACTGGCTCTTCCCCTCCTTTTTAAAATATAAAAATAAGATAGATGAGAGAACAATTTTTGTTAACTATTTGCTTTACTTCATTTGCAGTGTTTCTTCTATCAAACGAAACTTTGGAGATTAGCAAATAAAATACATCACAAAATGTTTCCATCTGTAATTAATGGAGAGATTAAAAGTTTAATACAATACACAAACACTCCTAGGTCTTACTCCCTAAAGCTAAGCCATGACTGAAAACACCCTTTCCTAAGATTCAAAGTGCTTCAAAAAGCTATAATCAGACTTTTTTGTTTCCAGGAAGACTAGTGCTATTGTATTCCATTTTTCTCCTTGACAAGTTGTACTTTTTCTTCCTTTCTATTAGTTTGGGTAAATCTGAGGTGAATCTGGCCCTCATTAAAGTGGAAAAACAAATGGCACTGGTACAATACAGGCAGGTGTTTGGCAAAATTCCCTCTGCAGCTCTGCTAGGGCAACTCAATGCCCATGATATTCTGACTCGGGTCTCTTATGAGCTGAGTTTGCCAATGATGCCGAACCATGCGGTGCTTTTCCTGATGTGTGTAACCATCTACTAGGGATGCCATCCGTATTTCCACTTGCAGTACTTCAAGTTAAGTCTGAAGAGACGAACGGTTTCTTTAACCCACTGCACCACCTTGTCTGATGTGAGAGCTACTCCACTGATGCGAGGTATCCACGCCAAGCAAAAAAGTGACAGAAAAATGAAGCCCTGTCATGTTACCTGTCCATGCCAGTTCCATAAACTACTGTCCTTTTTATTTTATAAATTTCATCTTTCCAAAGACTGCTTAGTCCCACCATGTGCATGACACAAACCTGAGAGAAAGTGAGCAGGTCACATGCATGTTGGACGAAAAGCATACAATATAAGCAAAACATGTTCTCTCTTCAACAGCTATCACTAGCATAGTGGGGCTTCTAAAGCATATGCAAGTATCATACACTGATTTAATGTGTGATTTTTGTCTCCCTTTAGAGGCTTGCCTCCGCAACTAAATTGCCCTACTACCTTCAGTTTAAGGTGCTTTCTTGAGCTCAAAAAGTAGAGGTCTGTGTTTCTGGTGTAGTAGTTCCTGGGTTCAATCTCTGCTGAAGAACCAGGGTGGGATCATTATAAAGTGGCACCCAAAATTAGGACTTGAACTTTTGCGGGGTTCTAGAGGCTTGAGACAAGGTTGTATTGCAGGGGAGAGTGTGTAATGTACTGGCCTAGTCCATGTCTAGTATCTCATGTCTTCCTGTACTGTTTCTAGGTCCCAGCTGCAATCCAGTCTGATAAGTGGTGGGTTCATTATCCAGAGGTTTGCACTTCTCTTGTGTTTCTTTAGCCATTTGTATGTTATGTGCCTGATTTCAGAGATCTAAGCCCTCACGACTCCTGTTAATTAACTTCAGTGGAAGCTGCTGGTACTCAGGACCTCTGAAAATTGGGCTTTAGCCCTTTTTTGCCAAGAATTTCCTACCATTGCTACCGCTGGTTATTGAGAAGAAGGGTGTTCTTGTGGTCAAGACATTGGACTGAGACTCAGGAAATCTGGGATGAGTTTGCCAGCTCTGCCATAGATTCACTGTGTGCCCTGGGGTATAACCCTTAGGGGCTGATTCTCACCTGTGCTGAGCAAAGCTCTGATATGGCGGGGGTGGGTGGGGGGAGAGAGGTTCTTCAAGGAGCTGGTTCTGGATCCCTGATTCTGGGGGCTGGAGTTGGCCCCAATGATGATTGGAGCTGCTCCTAGGCAGCATTAAGTTGGGCCACTGCTATAGCCTCTTTAATAGATGCTACATCTGGGGAGGATTGCATTCGCCCTGCCCAACTTGCCCACTACACTGGGAGGGACATGGGGTGGAGGAGCAGAGCCAAGACATGTCAGCACGGAGTTCTTCTCTAGCATGGGAACTCTCTGCTGGGTATTTGTAAACTACTTGGAGAATCTGTCCCTTAATCTCGCTGATCCCTGTCTGTAAAAGTAATACCCCCTCTCTCCCACCCTCTCTCTGTTTTATCTACAGTATTTAGATTGTCAGCTCTTCTGAGCAGTAAATATCATTTGCTATGTGTGTTCAGTGTCTTGAACAATGGGGAAATTGTGAAGCACAATGGGAAATTGATTTCAATGGGATTTAAGTGCATGCTTAAATACTCAGCTGAAATAGGGCCTAATGTGTCTTTTCTCCTCTGCAGCTCATAACAGAGGGAACATTTGATTGGATCCCATTGTTTGGATGTGCAGTTTTAGATAAGGCCCATATCTCCTTCAAGCAGTAGAGTATGAAAGCAGATGTGTATTCAGAGCACTCAGGTCCCAGTAGCAGAACAAGGAGACTTTTTTTTTCAAAATATTTTTATTGTGGTCACAAACAAACACAGGAAAATCAAGATCTCAATTATAGAGAGAGTTCCAAGGAAAACAGACAAGAGAAGTTGGATAATTTTAAATACATACTTGCTTGCAAATAAATTTCTTAACCAGTGTTGAGATATCATCATTGTATAAATACAGTAGATGTAGTTTCTTTGGGAATGTGTATGTATCTAACGCCTATTATTATTAATAGAAATTTAAGTCCATCAATATTTTAAACACAAATGTCTAAAATTTTGGTTTAAGTTTTCCTTTTAAAAACCCACAGACAGATATTCAGTTTGGTGCGCAATAGTTCAGAGGCTCCAAATTGATTTTTACTGGGGAAAATGGAACACTTCCTGTTAGGATCCATCCCTCCAGTAACTTGTGAGCATAAATCAGAATGATCAGCCAAGTTAATGAGTGTTAACGTTGTAATAACCCTTCTCTCATTTCAAAGATGAATGGAAATTTGCTCATTTCAAAAAACATTTTATTTGATCTACTAATTCATCAATTTCCTGCAGACACAATAAAGTACATCTCACTTCTGAATTCTTTTCAGTTTTTCTCTAAACACTGACAAATATTAAAAGATAAAATACTAATAAAACAAGAAATATCTTGACACTGACTAGTGTGCTGTTTTGTCTGAGACCAGTACTCCAAATTATTTTTGCAGTTTCATAATAGCACCAAGTTAAATTCCTTTTTCTTTTGCTGCAAAACCGAAGACATTGGATGTAAAGGTTGAGCTCCTTTCTAATTCTAAAACACAATGGTCTTTATTTCCTTATTGAAACTAACAGGAGTTGTAGACAGACATTCCAGAGCACAGAAACGAGAATATACTTCTCAAATGTCCGGACAAAATGCAGATGGTAAATGTTAAATCATAAATCAAGGCAAGCTGAGCTGAAAATGTCCCCCCAAAGATGTGCTTTTTTAGGCCCTGATCACCAAGGGACTGATGCGTATATTTAGTTTTAAGCATGTGAGCTTAAAGTGTGACTAGTAATATGCTTGAAGTTAAGTGTGTGCTTAAGTCCTCACAGGATCAGGGCCTTATTGCCATTGAATGAAATCCAAACAAACCCATAGTTAAGAAAAATACTATTTAATAAATGTACACGGTATGATGCTCATTACTGACTTGGAACTTACTATTTATTATCTCTCATTTGACTTGTGGTGGCACGTAGCATCCCGTTGTGCTAAGTGATGTACATACTGAAAGATGGTTCCTGCCTGTGCTGGAGTATATAAACCCCCCCACTGGCATGGAAAGGGACATGGAGCTGCTTTGGATTGGAGTGGCCCTGCCCCTCCATGTCTGCAGATCATGGCAGGACCAGAGGAGGAGTTAAAATGAGAGAACTCTGCTCAGTTGGGAGCAGCCCTGAGAAGGGAACCGACTGTTGAGTGCCACCAGCCCTGAAGAAAGGGCTGGCAGTCTGCAGAGCCCCTGCCCTGGCTGAAGGAGGGTGCAGATCCCCTGAGCTAGACAGGAGAAGAGACTGAGACTTGCACTGGAGCCTCAGTGAACTCTGAAGTGGACAGTGATACCCCCAGGTCCCTCTGCAGTAAGAGAGGCACATAGTCTGGAGGGAGCTGCCTACAGGTTTTTTCTTTGCCTTTCTGTGTAACCTTGTTTGCTGTCCGTGGGCTGTTGTTTCATCTGAAGCCCTGTGCAGGGAAGAAGCTGCCAAGAGGCGGGCCTGCTCGAATGACACCCTGCAGCACCGGGGGTGGAGGTAATTGGACCCGCATGTGTGTGCTCCCCATGTAGCTCCTAAAGGGGGCGCTATGCCATGGACAGATTCGTGGCACTGCCCCAAACAGCAAACAATATAAATAGACATGACAGACACAGAAAGTTTATCACCATTGCACAGAGGGATTAAGTGAGTTTCCCATGGTCACACTGGGAATCTATCTTCCCCCATCTTACCCCTCAGGAGGCTTGGATAGAGTACTAATAGCTTTCTTTTTCCAGAGGCGTGAATCATTCCCTACTTAACTACCAACTGTGTTGTGCTTTTTTCTCTTCATTATGAGATGATTTTGAGATGTTACGTTGTAACTGAATGTGTCAAAAGCCTACAGTATTAATTTGAGACTTTAGTCTGTAGATCCCTTTGGAACTGTTAATTCACTGCCTTTTCAAAGGCATAGCCATTTATGGAAATGTCCTATCTCCATCTGTAGAGCGTACAATTTCAACTCTTCAATGGCCTTGTCTGATGTCTGGCCCCAAGTATTACTTTTAGCTCATTTAATATGAATGAAAAAGCAAAAACCCCAAACCATGCGCATACAATCTCCAATGCTAATGTGCCAGGGCTTGATCGGTATTTGTAGCCAGTCATAATCCCATGGCACAGCTTCCAAGAGTTCGAGTCACTGTTCAGGTAACTTTCGATAATCACTTACTGTCGCCCTAAATTGTCCTGTGTTTCCAACTGCATGGAGCATTCATCTTTACTTCATGTCCTTAACTGTTGTGTAGTGTTGTTGTGAACGGTTAAACAGCTGCTGAAGTCCACTCCAGGAGTGGTTCCCTTTTTGCTCTTCATAGATTATAAGGCTGGAAGGAACCACTATGATAATTTAGTCTGACCTCCTGCATGACACAGACCATAGGACTTCCCTGAATTAATTCCTGTTTGAACTTAATGAAGTGATTCTTCTCTTTGTGTATAGATGTGTTTCTACAGCATGGGGCCAGGAAGAGCAGAGTGGGGAAGCAAAGCCTGAGGCAGGAAGAGAAGGAAGTATCCTTAAGAAAAATGTGGTTGGTATGAGTGGTCATGTCTCTCACATGTTCAAGAAGATAACACTGTAAAAAGGATATGAATTGTCACACTCAGTTTTGTGAAGTTGGGAGATGAAGGGCTATAGGACCCTGTGAGGATCTCCTTAAGTTCCAAAGGTTTGGATAAGCATCCACATCTTTGGATGATTATCTGAACCAAATTCATGTCATTTGAGGTTGCCCCATGACTAATTGGTCCTAGTTATATTTTTCCAGTGTTAAGGCTGATTTAGTGCATACTTTTACAATTAGTTTTGCAATAGTGATGCTTGATTAGGGCATGCCTTCATGCATCTTTCTCCAGGGTGGCTGGCTGCAGGCTTTATAGTATTAATGATGGAGTTTGCGTGTTTTTTGTTTTATGACCTTTTTAGTCCCCAAAGAAGGGAAATAATTATTTTAAGGCAGAAAGGAGTGAATTATAATTGAGCAAGTGAAACTTGGAATGTGGAAAATACTCTGTATTGCTATAGGCTATGAGTTCAGAAGCAAACCCCAGAACAGGGCAAGATTTTTGCTTTTGCTTGTAAGACTAAAACAAGATGACTTGAGTCTGACCAAAATCACCTTGTCTAGTTCCATCTTTGGTTTTTACCTAGCTGAGCAGCTATTGTATTCAGCTACATGTCTTTTCAGGGATGGGAAGTGGGCCTTTGGGCTCCCATTTCTTTATTTCTATATATATTAAAGAGGAGTACTTTGCTGAAACTTGTTTTATTCTCAAAAACTTCCGTGATACCCCATTGTGGTTGAGTATTGCCAGTTCATTTGCTGAAGCCGTTCTGTGTGATACTGTATTAAACTTCCACTGCTGCTTTTCAGTGCTTGCACAGTCTGTGTGCAGGTAGGAGCCTGCATGGGTCACATTCAGTAATGTCCTGCTACACATTAATAGCAGTGGGAAGGAATTCTGGCTGTGATGACAATGCCAGGAAGTCTGTCCAACTTTTTCCCTGCAGCTGCTGTCCCCATGCTGTGTATGCGTGCATATACAGGCTGCCTTCCTCTTTCAGTGCATGATCCAAAGACCATTGAAATCAGTGAAAAGTATCCCAGTGACGTTAGAGGGTTTTGGATTATGTCCATGTGCTGTTTTTAATCTGTGGACAAAAGGAGTTAGCACATTCTTTTGTAAAAAGAAGAACAGGAGGACTTGTGGCACCTTAGAGATATGTGGACAGAGTTGGCATCGGGCTTTGTTGCAAGGATAGGTTCCTGGGTTAGTGGTTTTGTTCAGTGATGTGTGGTTGCTGGTGAGTATTTGCTTTAGGTTGGGGGGTTGTCTGTAAGCGAGGACAGGTCTGTCTCCCAAGATCTGTGAGAGTAAAGGATCATCTTTCAGGATAGGTTGTAGATCTCTGATGATGCGCTGGAGAGGTTTTAGTTGGGGGCTGAAGGTGACAGCTAGTGGTGTTCTGTTATTTTCTTTGTTGGGCCTGTCTTGTAGGAGGTGACTTCTGGGTACTCGTCTGGCTCTGTCAATCTGTTTTTTCACTTCAGCAGGTGGGTATTGTAGTTTTAAGAATGCTTGATAGAGATCTTGTAGGTGCTTGTCTCTATCCGAGGGATTGGAGCAAATGCGGTTATATCTTAAAGCTTGGCTGTAGACAATGGATCGTGTGGTGTGTCCTGGATGGAAGCTGGAGGCATGTAGGTAAGTGTAGCGGTCAGTAGGTTTCCGGTATAGGGTGGTATTTATGTGACCATCGCTTATTAGCACAGTAGTGTCCAGGAAATGGACCGCTTGTGTGGATTGATCTAGGCTGAGGTTGATGGTGGGATGGAAATTATTGAAATCATGGTGAAATTCCTCAAGGGCTTCTTTTCCATGGGTCCAGATGATGAAGATGTCATCAATGTAGCGCAAGTAGAGTAGGGGCGTTAGGGGACGAGAGCTAAGGAAGCGTTGTTCTAAGTCAGCCATAAAAATGTTGGCATATTGTGGGGCCATGCGGGTACCCATAGCAGTGCCGCTGACTTGAAGGTATATATTGTCCCCAAATGTGAAATAGTTGTGGGTGAGGACAAAATCACAAAGTTCAGCCACCAGGTTAGCTGTGACATTATCAGGGATACTGTTCCTGATAGCTTGTAGTCCATCTTTGTGTGGAATATTGGTGTAGAGGGCTTCTACGTCCATAGTGGCCAGGATGGTGTTTTCTGGAAGATCACCGATGGATTGTAGTTTCCTCAGGAAGTCAGTGGTGTCTCGAAGATAGCTGGGAGTGCTGGTAGCGTAGGGTCTGAGGAGAGAGTCTACATAACCAGACAAGCCTGATGTTAGGGTGCCAATGCCTGAGATGATGGGGCGTCCAGGATATCCAGGTTTATGGATCTTGGGTAGCAAATAGAATACCCCTGGTCGGGGTTCTAGGCATGTGTCTGTACAGATTTGTTCCTGTGCTTTGTCAGGGAGTTTTTTTAGTAGATGGTGTAGTTTCTTTAGGTAATCCTCAGTGGGATCAGAGGATAACTGTCTGTACTGGGCTAGCTTGATTATCACTTCAAAAGTTTTTTTTCTCTTAATTAATTGGCCTCTCAGAGGTGGTAAGACAACTCCCACCTGTTTATGCTCTCTGTATGTGTGTATATATATCTCCTCAATATATGTTCCATTCTATATGCATCCGAAGAAGTGGGCTGTAGTCCACGAAAGCTTATGCGCTAATAAATTTGTTAGTCTCTAAGGTGCCACAAGTCCTCCTGTTCTTCTTTTTGCGGATACAGACTAACACGGCTGCTACTCTGAAACCTCACATTCTTTTGTGTCCATCAGCTCTCATTGTATCTTTACAGTATTTTACCAACACATAGAATTAGCCACCAACCTTGGGGCATCCATAGAGGAAGTGAGTCCTTCCATGGGATGTCCCCTTCCCTCTCCCAAAGGTAACACAATGCTAGCTTCATGGCAACCACTTGGATGCCTCTGGCCCTCAGCTCCATACTCTCCTCAGCTGTCTCCAAGTGGGTAGAAGCCACACATTAGCAGTTTATGCTGTAAACTGTGGGATTTTGCAGTGGAAACTACATGAGTTACCCTGGGAATCATGCTGGCCCGAACCACTGATGCCTAGGGAATCCCCTCAGGCATACACACTGTCTGTGCTCCCATTTTCACAGTGGGGCTGTAACCATGCTATTATTATTACAATGTATTTGTATTTCCATAGTGCTCAGAGGCCCCAGCCATAGACCAGCACCCCATTGTGCTAGGCACTGTACAAACACAAAACAAAAAGATGGTCCCTGTCCCAACAAGTTTATTATCTAAGTATAAAAAAAGAGACAACAGATGGACACAGGGAAAGAAACAATGAGACAATGTTGGCCAGCATGATAGGCAGTGGTCTAAGCACACCAGAGGCCTAACCCTTGTCAATTTTTGTAGGTTTCCCAGAAAAGTAGGGTTTTGAAGGAAGATAATGACTGAATGGAGGGAGGGTCTTTTGCTGGCTCTGGAAGAGATGGAGTTTATGGGATAATGGCTCTATTCCCCCCTCTCCCATGACGCTTGGCCACAGTGGACTGGTATATGCCTCTATCTGCTCTCCTTCACAGCTGACAGCCGAGAACCTCTTGTCATTAAGCCTTTTGTCTTGGGTTATATTTTACCCATTGCTTTTGTTTAGTTATCATATTGTTCAGAGTCATGCACTGTATAAAATGCTGTGATTTCAGGTTTTCTTTCTTTTTTAAATTAAATTAATTTTTAATAACTATTTTGTGAGCATCAGTTCTTCCCCAATGATCTAACAGCTCTGGGAGGTATCTTCTGAGTTCGTCTTCTCCCTTTAGTAATGGTCATATTGCAGTTGTGACAGTCATAATGTGGTTGTTTCACCAGACTCTTAACTGAAAGAGATTGAGTGGTTCCATTTCCTGTTTGCTTTCACCTTGATTTTTCTCTAAACACTCTTGGTAGATGTATGTCATTAGAGATGCATTCATGAGCAAACATATAAATAAATAAAATAAATAATATGGAAAGAAAACTCCATGCCCAGTTCACAGAGAATGTAGATGGTCCTTTGTGCTGTATGGCAGAGCTGGAAGGATATTGCAAAAGAAATCAAAAGTTTGTGAACATTTGTACAAATAAAACCCAGGAATTGGCCCCCACAGTGTTTTCATGGCTATTTTTATTTATTAATGTAATTTTATAAGTATTAGTATTCTCAACAGAAATGCTCCTGTAGCCATTTGAAAAGCTTTTCTCTATCCTTTTTAGCCACATAATAGATTCATCACTGTAATGTTTGTAAATGAGTGAGGAAAGGGCTCATGAATAAGCAAAGCAAATCAGTGAGCTTATTTACAAGAATGTTTTCCTGCATTCACTCAGCTTCATCATATCTGGTTCAATCCTTGGAAATTCAATAAGGTTCTTTTTCATTACGATTCTAGTAAAAGATATTTCATTAATTTGAATCATCTAAAAATTATCCTTGTCTATATGTGTTTTATGGCAGCATATGAGTCGAATATTTTGTTAATGTCACATTTCTGTAAGGGATAGAAGTGTAGATTAGGTGCCGTAATGCTAGAGTGAGGGTGATGGGAGGATAAGTATCTGAATGGATGGAAGTTTAGATAACCACACATAACTGCTTCTAGTAATACTTGGGAGATAAGGTGAGTGAGGTAATATCTTTTATTGGACCAACTTCTGCTGGTGAAAGAGACAAGTTTTTGAGCTTACACAGAACTCTTCTTCGGGTCTTGGAAAGGTACTCTGAGTGTCACAACTAAATACAAGGTGGAACAGACTGTTAAGCATAAGGGGCTAACACATGTTGCAAGTGACAATTCAAGGTGAAGTGGCTCGTTAACACCTCTGTAGGACAAAGTGTTCGCTCATAGACATTGAAAGTGTGTTGTAGAGTGTATTGGTCATCATAGCAGTGGAGATGTCTGATAAATAAATATTTAGTATTGACCTAACTCACTGACATAACTCTCCAATTTCACTCACTTTGGTCCCAGGGTTTCCATTCGTTTTTGGTCATCACTCATTTTTATTGCTTCAAATTACTTACATCAGAAATAAAGAGTATTGAAACTGAGGTTCTAAAGAGAACTGTATCCTTTAAAGGAAGTTTGCTGTGTGAATGGTTTGTACATCATTTTGGGTGTTTGTCATGCACTGTGTCCCATTCTTGGGCCTTTCCAGGTGGAGAGGCATCATCGTTAACTTCAGCAGAATTAGGATTAGTGGAGAAATGGATCAGTTCAATAATACCACAGTTTGAGTTTTGGAAAGAAGAAAAAGAGAGATCTATGGGTTGGATCACAGTAATCCCCTGGGAACTGACAACTGATGTGCCAAGACTACTTCTGTCCCTGCTTTCCTTGCCAGCCTGGGAATCCAGCACCCTGTCTTGCTGAGCCAGACATGCCAGTCTGCTCCAACACAGACTCAGGGTCTGAACCACGTGCCCCAAAGCAGCTGACTTAACTGAAAGCACCTTACAGAAGTGTTCCTGTCTTTAACACTCAGATGTCCAATTTCCAATGGGGTCTAAACCCCAAATAAATCCATTTTACCCTGTATAAAGCTTATAAAGGGTAAACTAATAAATTGTTTGCCCTCTATAACACTGACAGAGAGATATGAACAGCTGTTTGCCCACCCCCCAGATATTAATACATACTCTGGGTTAATAAGTAAAAAGTGATTTTATTAAATACAGAAAGTAGGATTTAATTGGTTCCAAGTAGTAACAGACAGAACAAAGTGAATTACCAAGCAAAATAAAATAGAACATGCAAGTCTATGTCTAAGAAAACTGAATACAGATAAAATCCTCACCAGTTCCAGTAAGCTTCCTTTTACAGACTAGTCTCCTGCTAGTCTGGGTCCAGCAATCACTTACACCCCCTGTAATTACTGTCCTTTGTTCCAGTCTCTTTCAGGTATCATAGAATATCTGGGTTGGAAGGGACCTTAGGAGGTTATCTAGTCCAACACCCTTCTCAAAACAGGACCAATGCCCAGAGAGATTTTTATGCCAGTTCCCTAAATGGCCCCCTCAAGGATTGAACTCACAACCCTAGGTTTAGCAGGCCAATGCTCAAACCATCCTTGCGGGTGGAGAGGTTATCTCTTTAGCCAGATGAAGACCAAATGGAGGAGTCTCCCACGGGCTTAAATAGACTTTTTTCTCTGGGTAGAGACCACTTCCTCTCCCCTATGAAAAGTCCAGCTCCAAGATGGAGTTTTGGAGTCACATGGGCAAGTCACATGTCCATGCATGACTCCGTTTTTACAGGTAGCAGCCATTGCTTACCTGCTCCCTTGAACATCCTCATGTAGACTTTTTATGTGGATTGGAGCCTCCCAAGATCCATTGTCCCTTAAGTGCTTCTTGATTGGGCACTTAATTTGCACATTCCTGTCTCAAGAAGCTGACCAAATGCTTTACAAAGGCTACTTAAAAATCAAGCCAGTGCTCAGCCAATATTCATAACTTTGAATACAAAAATGATACATGCATACAAATAGGATTAATAGATTCAGTAGATCATAATCTTTGCAGAGATACGTTACATGGCATATGTAGCATCAAACATATTCCAGTTATATCATATATACATTCATAAGCATATTCCCATGAAGCCTTATGGGCACACTGTCACACTATATATGACACCAAAGCCTATGCCTTTAATAGATTCACCAGGCACTGACTGGTAAACCTATTTCACAAAATTTCAACTTAAGCTTGGTAGTACGTGAAATTCTTACATTTTTTCCACCGAATTGCTTTGAATACTTTTTTCTGGGGAAAAATGAAAGTTTGTAGCTGCTAAATGCCTTACTAGGGTGTTGTATTAAAAAGTGAAACACTATTGTGGAATAGTGCAAAGTGTCCAATAGACAACAAAGGAAACCATTAGTAATTTCCAATTCTGGCACTGATTTCTGTGCAATCTGGTTGTGACTAGTATCATGGAAGGCAAGAATACACAACACAGATATTCAGTACATTCCTGTAATGCCACTAGTTAGCATTAGTATCAAGAGCAGCCCATAACTATTATAGCATCAATTTATGAAACACGGTGGGCCAAATTCTGCTGTCACTTCACTGGATTTGGAGTAATATCATTGATTACATCAGATATACCGTGAAAAATAGCTGTGTAGACACTCAGGTTCAGACTTTGAAGCCCGGGGATGTGGAGTGGGTTTCAGATCCTGAACTCCAGCCAAACCTGAATATCTACACAGCTGTTTTTAGTGCTGTAGCACAAGCCTGAATGTGTAGAAGTGGGCTCTGAGATTCACTGCTGCAGCTTTTAAAACACAGTGCACACATATCCTGTAAGTCGTTTGACAGTAAGAGGATCACAGTCAGACCCATGATGTTCCTTATGTTTTTGATGATCAGGGCCCTTTGTGAATTCCTTTTCTGAAAACTCCTCCCTCCCCATTTCCAACTCATGTTAAATCTACAGTGCAAACGAAGGAGGACAAAAAGAGTCATTTGCCATTCTAATCATATAAATATGTTATCAACTCCAAAGTGGGATGCCTGAATAAAGGCCAAAAAATACCCCCTTTATTCGCTGGGATGATTAGACATTTTATCAAAACCACAAACGCTTTTGAAATGGCAAAAGCAATTAGCAGCAGAGGCACTTCTGGCAACAGCTGCAAAATCACTTGGCATCAGAGTTTGACACAGGCATGATGGGTCTCACTCTTTTGCCGTTTGCATGATTATTCACTAACAGGTGATATTGCTGACAGTACAATACAAGCAGCGGGAACTAGGACAGGGAATCAGGGATTCCCTGGCATAGGCCCACTGTTCCTGGATATGCTGCAGCTGGTATTAGTTCTCTTTATGATAAAATACATTTTAGGTAGACTTCATGTCAATTTCTCATGACAATGAAACAGTACTGTTCTGTGAGTAGAGTTCAGTGGGAAACGGATTAGGCTCATAGGGCCCCATTCTGCAACCTTTCCTTATGTGGTGTAGCTCTTATGTGAATGTTATGGTCATGGCACACAACAAGTTAGATGAAAACATAAAATACTCGTGCTGGAAGATTGCAACATAACACCACTTTATTTGTTAAAATCCAGAATCCTAACACACAAGTAACAAAAAGAGAGAGAGAAAACAGGCTGCTCCCTAACACAGATTGCCATAGCTCAGATCACCATGCTGTAGACTGGCTCTTTGCAGACTGGCTATTGCTAGGCCCAGATCGCACATTTCCCTGCAGAGTCCCCTAGTCCCTAACTGGGATCAGAAAAGTCCTTACATTTAAAGTGATAGCTTGTTATTTTAGCATAACAAATTTATGTTAGTCTCTAAGGTGCCACAAGTACTCCTGTTCTTTTTGTGGATACAGACTAACATGGCTGCTACTCTGAAACTGGGCCACTGAGAACTACAGGGGTCCCATCTGCTGCCCACAATGGCTGGGAGTGGCGGGGGTCCCCCCATGCCGCCTGCAGCAGATGGGAGCTGAAGTCACGGAGGTCTTCCAGTGACCTCCGTGACTAAATCACAGCCTTAGTTATGATCTGGTTTCCTAAATACCAGGATATTTCAAAACAGATTGTGATTCTTGTACTGGTAGTTGGCCTTTGTACCACACTTTGAAAAATGAAAGGACTATATATATGCTAAGTTATTCATTTTAGGGTCCAATTTGACTAACCTTACTCATGTTGAGAGGTGCTTACACACAAATAGTTTTGCTATTATTATATGTATTGTGATAGTTCCTGGAGGCCTTATCCCTATTGATAACAAAAAGACAGTCCCTCTCCTAAACTGCTTACATAGTAAGGCTGTGAACTAAAAATACACCCATTGTAGTTAAGGAAACTACTCACTGTTTCCTAGCCCATCTTAGCTTTACTCATAACTAGTGCTGGCTGGGAATTTTCGATCAATGTTTTTTCTACCAAAAATGTAGTTTCCACAAAATCAAAATTTTCTATGAAAATTTTTGATTATACTGACATTTTAAAAACATTTTCTGGTGGGAAATAGAATTTTTTTTTTCCAGGTTCTGGTAAACCCCCAATCAAAACATTTCAGTTTGTTGATCTGAATGGAAAAATGTTTTGTTTTGGGTCAGTTAGGCTTCAATCTATGTTTTGTTTTGGGTCAGTTAGGCTTCAATCTATGTCTGCCTAAAGGGCCTCATGATTCATGGGAGTTGTAGTTTGCACACCTCATGCCTAGACAAGAATGGGGGCAGGACGCACTCTAAATACAGCTCCCCTGAGGATTGTGGCAGCACAAAGGTACAGATTAATGTCACACCAAGCCAAACAAAACAATTTGACATTTACAAATCTAAACTTCTTTGTATCTGTCCCGTCCATAAAAACTGTTGATACAGTATTTTGAATTTGGAAGGAAACCAAATTTCAAAACAGTGGAATTCTCCCTGGGACAGAAATTCTAATTTTCATCCTGCTCTGTTCACAACCTGTCTCATTTTCTGTAGTGTTTGTTCAAAAGCTATGCTAAAATATATACTTGGTTATTACCTGGTGGAAAAGCTAGATATTGTTGAACTGGAACTATTGCATGATATATTGTTCTGTTGGTTTTTCTCATCTTATGTCTGGTTTATATGGCAGATGAGGATTATCATTTTTGGTGTGTAGAAGACAGATGGACCTCTGAATGAACCCTATGCAGATACACATTTCTGCCCTCACCAGAGATACATACCTATCTTGATTATCCAGCATGTTTTCAATGCATTTCTCAGTTGTTAGAATCTTTTAAAACATTACTTCCCTACAGGGGTTCCTTTAGTAGCTGGGGTGCAGTAGGTTAAATACTGAGGGCCAGGCTATGTTTCTGAAGCCATGGCCCATGCTGGAGATTGTGAATGGCAACAGAATCCCTCAGGAGGAATTCTGGCTGACACAATGAGAATGCCTCAAATGTTGAACAGTATAGCAGCAGCTCCATCACCTTTTCAAGGAATGAAATGTGTGCTCCTATCTGCACCCAACCAGCTCCACTGGGCCCTTTCCCCCTGCAGTAGCTAGCATAGCACCCACCTGTGCAGCCCAGAAGGAAGTTGCAGATATCTAGCTCAGCATCTCACAGAACTGGGCTCTTCTTTACTAACAAATGAAATTCAATATTGATAAGTGCAAAGTAATACACATTGGAAAACATAATCCCAACTATACATACAATGATGGGGTCTAAATTAGCTGTTACCACTCAAGAAAGAGATTTTGGAGTCATTTTGGACATTTCCCAGAAAAACATCAGCTCAATATGTAGAGTTAGTTAAAAAAGCTAACAGTATTAGGAACCATTAAGAAAGGGATAGATAATAAGACAGAAAATATCATGCCACCAGTGTCGGCTCCAGGCACCAACGCTCCAAGGGCGTGCCTGGGGCGGCAAGCCGCGGGGGGCACCCAGCCGGTCCCTGTGAGGGCGGCAGTCAGGCAGCCTTCGGCAGCTTGCCTGTGGGAGGTCTGCCGGTCCCGCGGATTCGGCAGCAATTCGGCATTGGGTACGCCGAAGCCGCGGGACCGGGGACCTCCCGCAGGCATGCCGCCTGCCTGCTGTGCTTGGGGTGGCAAAAAAGCTAGAGTCGTCCCTGAATGCCACTATATAAATCCATGGTACGCCCACACCTTGAATACTGCATGCAGTTCTGATTGCCCTATCTCAAGTATCTATCTATCTATCTATCTATCTATCTATCTATCTATCTATCTATCTATCTATCTATGTGTGTTAGTATTGGAAAAGATGCAGAGAAAGGCAACAAAAATTATTAGGGGTATGGAACAACCTCCATAGGAGGAGAAATTAAAAAAAATGGGGACTGTTCATCTTAGAAAAGAGACGACTTAAGGGGGTATGTTAGAGGAAATCATGAATGGTGTAATGAAAGTGAATAGGAAAGTGTTATTTATCCCTTCACATAACAGAAGAAGTAGGGGTCACCTGATGAAATGAATAGGCAGTAGATTAAAAACAAACAAAAGGAAATACTTCACATAACGCACAGTCGACCTGTGGAACTTGTCACCGTGGGATGTTGTGAAGGCCCCAAGTATAACTTGGGTTCAAAAAAGAATTAGATAAGTTCATAGAGGATAGGTCCATTAATGGTTATTGCCCACGGTGGTCAGGGACACAACCCCCCCACTGCCAGGAGCTGAAACTGGATAATGAAATGGATCATTCGGAATTGCCCTGTTGTGTTCATTCCCGTTAAAGCATCTGGCACTGGCCATTGTCAGAGACAGGATCCTGGGCTAGATGGACCACTGGTCTGACCCAGTATGGCCGTTCCTTGCGTTCTTAAGGATAATACAAGTTGGAATCCTAGGTAACTCTAAAGTTACTTAAACATAGTGGGTTAAATTTGGCCCTCAATTACACCCATACATTGATGTTAATCTGCAGTGGGGGTGCATGGGTGGAAACAAGGACAGGTGATACATTTCATGTATAAATACCTCAATCTATTCATCTCTCTCAAAGATTCCGGCCTGAACATCTCCTGCTTGTTTAACATTAACATACCATTCATCTGATATAAATATACTAAGAAAATGTTTTTGTGCATTCCGTTGCTTAGCTTACTTAAGGGCTGGTTCACACAGTCTTTTGTCACACAAGCATTCCCATTGAGCTACACTCAATTTGGCAAAGCACCCTATTAGTACTGTGTATTAATTTTAGTTGCCTTAAGGGTTTTATTGCCCTTCTCGTCTATGATTTCAGATGCAGGGGGAATAGCTCACATACAAATAATCCTGTTTTAGTATAGTTAGAGTTTGCAATTTGCATGAAGAGCCCACATAGGACTGCAGCTCCCTTTTTAATATAATTTCCCTGTTCAGCAGGAAACCTGGCCAAACACAGCCCAATATGGGCCAGTTGTACAGATGCCCCATCAGAGAATTGCTCAGACAATAGAACACTTCTCTCCTTGCCTGCAAAAAAGTGGATTCAAAGACAC
Organism: Chrysemys picta bellii; assembly: GCF_011386835.1. Lineage (NCBI taxonomy): Eukaryota > Metazoa > Chordata > Testudines > Emydidae > Chrysemys > Chrysemys picta. The sequence continues at coordinate 63,566,381 of NC_088800.1, forward strand.
CAATTTATCAGATACAGCTGCAGAGCTAGGAATGGCCTGTGATGGGGTGTTCACCCCACCCCAGACCTGAAGGGGTGAAGATGGCCCAGAAGAGACCAATTAACCTTCATGGTTGCACCGGGAAGGAGGCCCAGCGATTTATAAATTACTAATTGCTGATGAAGCCCAGCTATGGGAGAAGCTAGGCAAGGAATATAAAGAAAAGAAATGTGTAGTATCAGGAGGCTTCAAGGGAAGAGTCTGCAGTCACTTGCTGGGAGAGGTGACATGACAGCAACAAATAACCACGATGGAAGAGTAGCCTCTGGGTTTCTAGCCTTGGAGGAAAGGTCAATGCCAGAAGGGTTGTGAAGAAAGAAAGCCTGAGAAGGCAGGGTAGGAAGAATCCCAGGAAAACAGCAAGAAGGAGGGAGACCATGCAGACCTTGGTGGCTGGTTACAGAGTCCCTGGGCTGGGTCCCAGAGTGTAGTGGGAGGGCCTGGGTTCCCCTACCAACCACTGGGACGTGGCACAGGACAGTTGGAGATGTAATCTAGACAGCTGGTCCAGTGAAACTCTGATACCCTGGAAGGGGCGATTATATAGTGGCCTAGCTGGAGGGCTGAGTTGCAGAGGGGAGCACTGTTAATTACAGGAAGAGAGACCACCACAGCAATGCAGTGACCATGCTCAGATATGGGTAACTGTGATTAAAAACCTGAGAGCCAGATTGTGATACTCTTACTCAAGTTGAATCGTATTTTATGCCAAGAGTAATCCCGTTGACGTCAATGGGACTATCTGCAGAGTGAGGTACTACTCAGTGAACGTAAGAGCACCACCATCTGACCCTTATCTGTTAGTGAGAAAGCTGAAAGGACTAATAGGAAGACATCCTTGAAGGGGAACCCCACCTCCAGGTTATGGACCAGATGCAAATGTCAGTGATATGTATTAACGGTGGTAGTGTAATAGGTCCTGCTCTCTCCAGGTCTTTCAGTTTCAACTTCAGGTTGTGATTCCTTCTGGATTTAACACAGGTGACTTCAGTGGAGACTAAGTACTCTCTTTCGTGGGTAAGAACCTCACTTCTTCAGATGCAAGTGAGGTTCTTACCCACGAAAGCTTATGCTCCCAATACTTCTGTTAGTCTTAAAGGTGCCACAGGACCCTCTGTTGCTTTTTACAGATTCAGACTAACACGACTACCCATCTCATAGACTCATAGACTCATAGACTTTAAGGTCAGAAGGGACCATTATGATCATCTGGTCTGACCCCCTGCATGCTGCAGGCCATAAAACCGTCCCTACCCCTTCCCTGGACTCTGCTGTTGAAGTCCCCAATCCTGTTTTTAGTGACTTCAATCGGCAGAGACCCTCCTGCTAGTGATCCCTGCCCCATGCTGCGGAGGAAGGCAAAAAACCTCCAGAGGCTCAGCCAATCTGCCCTGGAGGAAAATTCCTTCCCGACCCCAAATATGGCGATCAGTAAGACCCCGAGCATATAGGCAAGAGTCTCCAGCCTGACCCCTGTTAGCCATTATACTATTTACCTACCATTGCTTGGTTTTTCTTGACTACTATGTTTTACCATTAAACCATTCCCTCCATAAACTTATCTAACTTAATCTTAAAACCAGACAGGTCCGTCGCCCCCACCGTTTCCCTCGGAAGGCCGTTCCAATATTTCACCCCTCTGACGGTCAGAAACTTTCGTCTAATTTCAAGCCTGAACTTCCCCACGGCCAGTTTATATCCATTCGTTCTCGTATCCACATTAGTACTAAGCTGGAATAATTCTTCTCCCTCCCTTGTATTAATCCCTCTAATATATTTAAAGATAGCAATCATATCCCCCCTCAGCCTTCGCTTTGTCAGACTAAACAACCCAAGCTCCTCTAGTCTCCTTTCATACGACAGGTTTTCCATTCCTCTGATCATCCTAGTGGCCCTTCTCTGCACCCATTCCAGTTTGAGTTCATCTTTTTTAAACATGGGAGACCAGAACTGCACACAGTACTCCAAATGAGGTCTCACCAGCGCCTTGTACAACGGAAGCAGGACCTCCTTATCCCTACTAGATATACCTCGCCTAATGCATCCCAAGACAGCATTGGCTTTTTTCACCGCCACGTCACATTGTCGACTCATAGTCATCCTGCGGTCTACAAGGACCCCTAGGTCCTTCTCCTCTTCCGTTACTTCTAACCAATGCGTCCCCATCTTGTAACTAAAATTGTTATTAGTCATCCCCAAATGCATCACCTTACACTTTTCACTATTAAATTTCATCCTATTTCTGATACTCCAATTCACAAGCTCATTCAAGTCTCCCTGCAGGATATCCCTATCCTCCTCCGAATTTACAACGCCTCCCACCTTTGTATCATCCGCAAACTTTATCAGCCCACTCCTGCAATCGGTTCCGAGGTCAGTTATAAATAGATTAAATAAAATGGGTCCCAAAACCGAACCTTGAGGCACTCCACTAGTAACCTCCCTCCAACCTGACAGTTCACCCTTTAATACGACCCGCTGCATTCTCCCCATTAACCAATTCCTTATCCACCTCTGGATTTTCATATCGATCCCCATGTTTTTCAGTTTAACCAATAATTCCTCATGGGGTACAGTATCAAACGCTTTACTGAAATCCAGGTATATTAGGTCCACCGCATTTCCCTTATCTAATAAATCCGTTACTTTCTCAAAGAAGGAGATCAGATTCGTTTGGCACGATCTGCCCTTCGTAAAACCATGTTGTAATTTATCGCAATTGCCATTAACCTCCAGGTCCTCAACTAGTTTCTCTTTCAGAATTTTCTCTAACACCTTGCACACTACAGATGTTAAACTAACAGGCCTGTAGTTACCCGGATCACTTTTTTTCCCTTTCTTGAAAATAGGAACCACATTAGCTATTCTCCAGTCTAACGGGACCACCCCCGAGTTTACAGATTCATTAAATATTATCGCTAATGGGCCTGCTATTTCCCGCGCCAATTCCTTCAATATTCTCGGATGAAGATCGTTCGGTCCTCCCGACTTAGCCCCATTAAGGTGTTCAAGTTTTGTTTCTACCTTGGATACGGTAATCCCCCATCCTGAATGCCCCTCTGTAGTGGTGCTAGTATCCCTAATACCTTCATTGGCCTCATTAAACACTGATGCAAAATATTCATTGAGATATTGCGCCATGCCTAGATTGTCTTTAATCTCCTCTCCGGCAATAGTCTTCAGAGGTCCCACTTCTTCTTTCTTTGCTTTCTTCCTATTTATGTGGCTGTAAAACCTCTTACTATTGCTTTTAATTCCTCTCGCTAGGTCCAACTCTACACGGCCTTTGGCCTTTCTCACTCTATCTCTACATTCTCTGACTTCACTTAGGTACATTTCCTTACTGATCCCTCCCCTCTTCCACTCTTTGTACGCTTTCTGTTTTTTCCTAATCGCCCCTTTGAGTCGGTCGCTCATCCAGCTCGGTCTAAATCTCTTGTTTAGTAATCTTTTTCCCTTTTTTGGAATACAGGCCTCCGACAGCTCATGCATCTTTAACTTGAAGTAATCCCAGGCTTCTTCTGCCTTTAGATCCATTAATACGTTTGCCCAATCCACTTCCCTTACCAGTCCTCTTAATTTGTTAAAATTGGCCTTTTTAAAATTATAAACCCTAGTCTTTGACTTAATTCTGTTACTCCTTCCATGTAGTTTAAACCGAATTAGCTCATGATCACTGGAGCCCAAATTGTCCCCTACTACCACTTCCTCAACGAGGTCCTCACTACTTACCAGAATCAAATCTAAAATGGCCTCCCCCCTCGTCGGTTCAGCTACCACTTGATGGAGGAATTGATCAGCAAGCACATCTAGGAACATCTGAGCCCTATTATTGCTACTAGCGTTTGTTCCCCAATCTATATCCGGGAAGTTAAAGTCCCCCATAATTACACAGTTTCTATTAGTAATTACTTCTCTAAACACATTAAATAGTTCCTTATCCATATCCTGGGTCGATCCCGGCGGTCTATAGCACACCCCAAGCACTATCCCCGGAGAGGCTCTAGTAGTCCTTTTACCCAGTGTGAGTATTGCCCAGATGGACTCTGTGTTATCTAATCCATCAACTATTATTTCTTTACAGCTTATTTCACTATTGACATACAATGCCACCCCCCCACCTTTACCTTTGTTCCGGTCTTTCCTAAACAGCGCATACCCCTCCATACCTGTGTTCCAGTCGTGACTGCCATTCCACCACGTTTCCGTTATTCCTACGATATCTGGTTTCAGCTCTTGGACCAAGAGCTCCAATTCCTCCATTTTATTACCTAGGCTTCTGACATTGGTGTATAAACACCCTAATGTATGTCGTTTAGCCTGTCTCCCATTAGTAGCACTATATGTTGCGGGCCTCCTTGTGTCCGTCCCCCCTGTCCTTCCTATGTCCAATCTCATCTCCCCGGCTATGTCTCCTCTCATTTTACTCACCTTTTCCATACTGGAATCTGGCATGGAGATTAACTGTGCATCTCCCAACCGTCTCCCCAAACTTCCTAGTTTAAAGCTCTTTTGATAAGATGAGCCAGCCTCCCTCCCAGAAGTCTATTTCCTTCCCTACTCAGGTGAAGCCCATCCCGCGAGAACAGGTGTCTGTCCCCGAAAGCCTCCCAGTGGCCATACATCCCAAAGCCCTCCTTATAGCACCACTCCCTTAGCCAACTATTTATTCTCACAATCCTATCAGCCCTTTGCTGCCCTTCCCTCGGAACAGGCAGAATCCCACTAAAGATAATCTGAGCCTCTATCTCCTTGAGCGTCTTCCCCAGCCTGGCATAATCTCCCTTGATTCTCTCTAACGAGAACCTAGCCGTGTCATTCGTTCCTACATGAAGGATTATCAAGGGGTTCTTACCTGCTCCTTTTAGGATCCTTTTCAACCGCAGGTCCACATCGCGTATCTTTGCGCCCGGTAGACAGCACACCCTTCTGTTCTCCGGGTCTGCCCTGGTCACAGGCCTGTCCAATCTCCTCAGTAAAGAGTCTCCAATTACATACACCTGCCGTTGCCTGGCAACAGTGCGATCTAGTAATCTAGTCTCTGATCCCTCTAGTCCTGACCTGTGCCTGTTCCTATCTTCCCTTATGCTCCCCCTTATGCCTTCCTGAATCCTCCCGGGGCCCAGAATTGGTGCTGTCTCCATCAACTCCTCCCCTCTCTCTCTTGGACTAGCTGCTCTTCTCTTCTTCCTCACCCTCCCACCTTCAGTCGCCACCTGCTGCCCCTCCACCTCGCTATCCAAACACTCGAACCTATTCCTGAGTTCTATTCCCCCCTCACTGGCCCTTCTTTTCCTTGGCCTGCTTCTCACAGTCACATGCTTCCACCTCCCTTGTTCTTCCCCTTCCATTCCCCTCTCACCGTCCTCTACCTCTGCCTCTACCTGCACCACAGGGCATTCTCTTTCAGCCCCCCATTGCCTGTCCTCCATCAGCTGCTCAAACCCCCGCCTAAACTCCACCAGGGTATCTACCTGCATCTCCAACCCCTTAATCTTTTCCTCCAGTAACACTATCAGGCGACACTTCATACACACATACCTGTGTTCCAGCTCCCCTGCTAGGACCATATACATACCACAGCTTCCACATGCAGCCATCTGCATTCTGTCTGCTGCTGCTGCTTGGCTCATGGCTGCTGTAATCTCTGCCCACAGCACCTGTGGACTCAGAGCACACACCACACCGCGCCCTCCTGCCTCCCCCCTTACCTCCCCCTGCAAACTCCCTCTCAAACTCCCCTGTTAGCCGCCCTGTTTGCTGATAAGTACTCTCAGCGCTTCACAGGATCAAGCCAGTAACCTCTATATGCCTCAGTTTCACCATCTATAAAATGCATATAATATCTACCTACCTCACAGGGGGTGCCGTGAGATTTGTGTAATGACTATTTGAAACAGCACTTTGAGACAATCAGTTGAAAGGTGCTAGATGAGAGTGAAGGAGTAGCAATAATAACCCATTTGAGTCTGCTAGAAGTCTTTCCAGTGATATTTTGAATAATTCACAGCACCGTGTCAATAGCCCTTGAATAGTGATGTAGCACAAGAGCATTGATTTGATAGCATAATTCCTCTTCAGGCACATAGACAGCAGTCCCTGGGAAGTGCTTTGGCAACATTTAATAGAGTGGTTCCCTCTTTCCTGACCAGTTTTCAGTCCTCCAGTCATTCCTCCATGACTCAGGACATCCTCTTGGGATGAGGGTGATCATCAAAAAAATAAAATAAAAGGCTAGATTTTATACTTGCCCTTCTCTGGATTCTGCCCTCCACCATTCCTCCCCGACCATACACCATTTGTGCTTGTGAACTGGGACTTGTCTTAAAACACATTCAGTATATGGACCAGAGAATATGAAAAGTCATAAATGACCACGAAGAAGAGTTTCTTTCCATAAGCCAGAAAAAATTCAGTCCAGCCATAGACTTCATGATTTTACAGCTTTCAGCTACCACATCAATATCTAATAGCAAGAGAAACTACTGGATTTTTATATATTTAAGTCAACAAGAGAACATCAACAAGGCAGAGATGCAGTCAGGGATAGAAAGCATTGTGGTAATGATCTGCTACAATCCATTTACTTCAAAGCATTATAGCAAATGTACCTCCTTTACAAGATACTTTATTTTTAAAAATTGATTTCTACTATTTTTATGGACCTGTTCAGTTAAGGTCAAAGCTGCAACCAGGAACAGGTTAGATAATAAACGTTGCAGAAATTAATTCGTCTAAAAAAGATGCTTGTCACTGAAATTTGAAGAGAATCTAAGGGCATAAAAATTGCAAAGTATAAATATTATCCTCTAGTGAATGTCTTGATGTATAACATTACATCATGTTCAGCTAACTAGATAGAAGGCCCAAACTGTTAGTAGGATTGAATGTGAATGCAATTTTAGAGCACTATCAAGGTTAGATGAGGTCCCAAATACAAACAACTCCAAACTTTTGGGGTGTTCACCTCAGGATGCGGTTCAGTTCTAGCTCTAAGAACAACATATATGAGTTTGTGTGGTGCCCTTGCTTCATGCTCTAGCAGCGGGACCTGAGTTCAGCACTGAGATCATTTTTCAAGTAGATCTGGTTAAAAAATATTGACTTTCAAAAAGGGATTCCCCCCCCCCCCAAAAAAAAACCTGTGAAAAAAGTGTTCCCTTTTCAACTAGCTCCATTCTGAAGCCCTGGAGCTCGGGGATCTGTGGAAACAGCCAGGTAGGGGAGGCAACCATTTATGTTTCTGTGTAGTGAGTCTTTCTATTAGGTTCATAGAATGGCATTGACTATTTCGTTAGAACATTTCAGTTAGAGAGGTAGAGCAGGGCCATGGTGTGTGTGTGGGGAGGAGCAATGACAAAAGGGGGTGGGCATGTGGGGAAGTCATCTGGGCTAAAGAAGAAAAAAATAAGATAAAGTTAGAATGACTCCCTAGAATGGGGCCAAATCCATAACTGAGCTGAAGAGGGTGCAGGAAAGGCGACTCTTTCTGCTACGTTCTAGGCTCTTGTCTTCCTCCAGATATCCTCACTACATCCTCTTACTGTCAGCTCCCACGTCCTGAAGATTAAATTCATTCTCTTAAAGCCACAGTAGCCCCCACATCCTCCTTGTTCCATCTTGCTATTGCCTGAAGTTTATCTTTCTTACCCATATTTCTCTGGATACTATCCAGTTTAATTGCAACACAACAACATGCCGAATGCCAGCACTATTCCTTATCCTTTTACTTCCTCTGCATTGTACTACTTGTTTGATGGGATGTTAGGCATGAGCATAGCGCCATGTAGCTCTCCCTTGAAAGTTCTGTTTTGTTCTTATTCTGAGACTGTCTCATCTATGATGTTTGAATGGGTTCAAAATTCCCCCAAAGTTAACATGTTTAATCATTCCCATCGTTTAAGCAAACAATTGGAATAAATCTACACACACACTAAAGACAAGTAGGGACCACGTTTGCAGCTGAAAGTGCATTTCTGAAACCATACAGGTTATGTCTTCGCTGCAAAAAATGAGTGTAAAATAGGTATAGCCAAGGTCTTAGCTACCTGAGTGTAAAAATACACCTCTTTTGTAGTAAAAACATAGCCGGAGACTCTAAACAAAACATTGGCAAAGCTGAGAAATATGTATGTGCTGCTCAGGATATGCTACCTCACTGCTTATGGGGTTCTACCAGAGCCTCTAAGGGCCTCATACAGTGCTTGCTGAAGTCAATGTGAGTCCTTCTATTGTATTAGTGAGCATTGGGTCAGGCCTTGAAAAAAGCTCCTGGCTTACAGGATAAAGTTCAGGTTAAAGTGAACTATGGTGAACAACATGTTTTTTCATTACTTTGCCTTCCTCAAGAATTGTCCCATGTACAGACACCCACTTCTGAATTATGCTCAACCTGGTGTTCAGGATGAAAGTACTTACATGTATGCTGCAAGAATAGAAACAAATGGGGTGTGACTCCCTGGCATCCCTTTAAAAGGTGCAAAACCAGCGGTAGAAACAAGAGTAAGCAAAACACAATGGTCAGTTTTAAACATTTCCCCAACCCAAATCTGTCAAGTCTGGGCCCCCAGATCTAGGAATAAAGTTCTTGGTAATAGCAACAAGGAGCCGGGAACTCACAAGACACGGCAGAAGAAACAGCCTCTCTTATGGAGTGCTTGCAGGGGATCCTAGATTTATTGGAAGAAAGCATGTCAGTAAGTGTCAGAGGGCAGCACAAAACCCTGAACATTGAAACTTAGTGGGAATTAGGCATCTAAATCACTTGGGTGCTTTTGAAAATTTCACCCAGTGTTAAGTTGTTATGGCCACAAAATGGCTCCAAACACAGCTGGATATATTTTTAAAAAGCCAACATGTATTTGCAAATAACTTGTTGCTGTGTTCACCAAGCTCTACTGCTCTTAAAATGACTTCCTGGAACATGGCGGTCTTGTCTCTTATCTGTTCCACTGGTCAGTGTATAGTACATTTCTTTGCTAGCATTATGGACAGTTGCATCTTCATAAACCAGATATATGATTGGACCATCTTTACTCCGGTCATGTCCAATGTTCATTTAATGATGAGCATCCTGAACAGTATAGTTAGCATAGTGAATATTGTGATGTTCACCCAAGACGGTGTTGAGGAGCAAGTGCCCATCCTTGTGTGGAGCCAAATGGATTTCCACTAGGTAGGCTCCTGGTGCTTCTTACATTTGATCTGTGCTAGTGAGATTAGTATGTTACTCTGCTCTGTGTTTTCTGTGTGATAGGAAAGCCTGACGCTCCTGTCTATCCCCTCCTACCCTGCTGAAACAGCTGCTATTTCCCAATTACATGGTTCAGATGACACTGGGGCCAAATGATGTTTTCATTTCTATTGGTTTAATTTCATTCTTTTTAAGTTGTCACAAATTTTATTGGCTATTATATCCATGGGGGGGGGAGGGGTCTATTCTACTTCCCTTGTATATGTTTAACTTCTGTTTGCGTCAATGGTAAATGAAGATACCTGATTTACAATATCTGTTTTGTTGTGTTCTTGATAAATTGATACTTCATACAATTAAACCATAAGCCTTAAAAAGGGCCTAAAATATTAGACTGTTTTCATGCTATGGGAGTGAAATCTTGACCCATTGAAGTCAATGGGAGTTTTGCAGTGAATTCAGTGAGCCAGTATTTCACCCTTGGTGTTGAACTACATGCCACCAGTCCTCGAAAGCCGTGAATTCTTTAATTTGCCTGAATGGTGCTCCACTCGCCACTTATTCTAAGTAGCAGATGTTCTCAATTTAATATGATTTATGTTTCTTTTAGTATTACACAGAGTTTAAAATAAAGAAAAATGTAGAGTTTAGATTGAAATTAATCCAACAGTACTGGTGATAAACCAAAGCAATATTATTTCACTTATTCAATCAGAAGATCAAAATGTAAAGCTAATGCTGATACATTTGTTATTTTATAGAATAAACCTTCTCTGAATAAATTTATCTTCCTCTCACCTCCACTAAGGAACATCACACAAGTTAGAGTTACTACGGAAGGGAGACATATATCTTGATCCTGCCCTCTAATACATGGTCAAATAAAAATGTGTGTTTCAGGAAAACATCTGCACACCTTATCGCAGGGTCATGGCTATCCTATTCAACTGTCTGACTTATTAAAATAAAGACCCTCTTAGGATCAAAGTGCAAACAGCACTTGTCTTCTAGAATACAATCCCATTCCTCCAGACGACTGGCAATAAAGCAGCTCACATAGTTACTGTAGTATATTGCCTTGCCATTGCTTTTTGAATTCTTCTCACAAAGGTTAGCACCAAGTTGTATCTTGCTTATGGAGATGATACGGGACTAGTTTGCAAGACTACTGTACAACAGTTATTATTAGAGCAATAAACAATGGAATAAAACTATCGTGACATATATTTTCCCCATGAACTTTGAAATGGCAGTGATCTGTAATGGTTCTAATGTCCTGGAGTAATCTGTTACTTTCTAAATGAGTAATGTTAGAAGCCAGCAGAAGAAACACAGGGGTTATATCTACCTAGAAAACAAAGAAACCTGCCCGGAGAACACATCAAGCAGAAGAAGAGCAACTGATCAAGCTGGAGTGGAGCTGATGTCACTTGATGTAACAGACATTTTCCAGGCTGAAGCAATGCTGTCAGTGGAGAATGGGGTTGTAACTGAATGGAGAGGTTCTTGAATGAGAGGCAATTTTCAAATTCAGTTGAATTTACAGCAATTAATTGTTTTCAGCACTCACGCAATTATTTTTACTTATTTACAGAAAACCATGCCTAAGAATTCCATCTAGTCTGTATTTAAAAATGGAGCTGTATTAAGATTCAGTAAGAACAAGAAAGCAAACTATATATTCATACTTCCCAGGTTTGCACATATTTGTCTAAGTCCCTGATCCAGCAAAGGTCTTAGGCATGTGCTTAGCATTAAGCACATGTGCAAACTCAACGAGACTCATGTGGTTAAACATAAATATGTGCTCAAGTGTTTACAGGATCATGGCATAATTGCACAACAAACCACCAAAATTTTATAAAAAGACACACATGCTCTAAGAAGAAACAAACTTGGAAGGAAGCATGTCACCCATAAAGTCTCCCTCATGCAGTGTCAAAACAGAAAGATCTGTATAGAGAGAAATGCAGGGTTTTTCCCCTCAAAAAACATGAGACAGTATTCCAAAATTGTCAATGGGAAAATACTGTATGTCTTGTTTTCATTAGTAGGCGTGTAACTAATACATATCCCCCCTCTAATTTAATGTATCTATGCATGTTGCCTTGGGGATGTTTTCAGTAGCCACTTTTGCAAAACTGCAGAATTAAGCCTAAGTGGCAATGTTGCAGACTAGAGAACTAAAAACTGTGAATAGCAAATATTTTGAGCATGCAAGAAAAATCTTGCCAGTGGCCATCTTTGACTTATCTGATGTGAGCTTGAAACCAAACAATATGCTCTTTAGAACAAAATGTAACTGTGAAGGAGTATAGTTCCCTTTTAAGGGACAGGCTGGTGCCTATAGGGAAGACAGTCTGGGGTGTAATGAAAGAGGCCTCGCCCTAGGGCTTGGCTATATATAAACAGGAAGAGACAATTAAGCAAGAGAGAGGGGGGTGCATCAAAGCTTTGGAGCCTGCAATGGGTGTTTGATATTGTTTTCAGGCTCTAGGAGAGTAGCCTAACCAGGGGCTTTGTTTGTGGTCTTTAAGTTTGGGAGCTGAGCCAGGGTTCTGAGATGAGGACCTTATGAACTGTTTATTTGTCCTGAAGCCTTATTAAAAAAAAACATGCTATTGTGTGTTGGCTTCGTCTTGCCTCTTCCCCCTTGGATTTGTAAAGTGAACCTATTTCTATCTCAACTAGGAGAAATTGGGGGAGTGGGGTTTACACCTGCAGTACTACACAGGCCTGTGAGGGGAAGGGTGAGTGCAGGGGCAGCTAGTGCCTTTATGGTAGCCTATTACAATCCAACTTATACTGAATATAGAGTTTTTTGCTTGAGATGCTACAAAACCAATGTTTCCAAATGCCTCAACTCTAGGGGCTGTGGTTTAGATCTGAATTGCTAGGTAATCTAATGCTTCGTCACATCATTTGAAGGCAGAGTAGTCCCTCCAGATCATATTTTTAGGGAAGTATGGGGAAGGCTTGTGCTGCTGCTCCCTGAGCTGTCTTTAGCCTCTGTGTAAACAGAGGCCTTCAGTCTCTAGTACTGTCAGGTTGATGCCTTTGGCAAGTGCTGGTGGGACCTTTCTAAACTAAAGAGGAACATTTACAAACAGAATTGGTGAGGGAACATGAGATTAATGTTTGAAAGCACCAAGTTGCTACACGTAAGGGCATACCTAGAAGGATGACTTAGTGGAAGAGTAGAATATAGTTGGAAAAAAGCTGGGAGATATTATGCTGTCTCTTGGGCCTGTTAAACAGGGCCGGCTCCAGGGTTTTGGCCGCCCCAAGCAGCCAAACAAACAAAAAAGCCGCGATCGTGATCTGCGGCGGCAATTCAGCAGGAGGTCCTTCACTCCGAGCAGGAGTGAGGGACCATCCGCCGAATTGCTGCCGAACAGCTGGACGTGCCGCCCCTGTCTGAAGTAGCTGCCCCAAGCACCTGCTTGGTAAGCTGGTGCCTGGAGCCAGCCCTGCTGCTAACAAGGGAACTGGATTTCAGGGGTGGGTGGGTGAGGTATTAATAGGCGAACAAGCTGTATATGTGGTTTTTATTGAGTTCCACATTCTATGAAACATGAATTTTCCTTAATGTATGGTTAGCATTTATACCCTTATTAATTTGTTTGTAGACCCAGGCCTTGCAACTGGCTCTTGACACCCCTTGCCCCAAACTTCAGTGGGGCTCAGGGCACAGTCTGCCCATGTGGAGTCAGTTGCAGGACTAATGCCTTAGGGAAGAATGTATAGAACCAAATCAAATTAGGAACAGGAAATACTAAATACACTGGCATGAACAGCTTAAGCAATTAGAAATTTGCATTAAATAATTTATTATATACTGAGTCAAATTCCATCCTCAGCTATTGCTGTGCGCAACTTCCATAGAACATGAGATCTACTGCATGAGAATGTTATGGATTTGTGGGCACATCCGAGCAAAGCACTTGGACCCCTTTGATCCTAGCTTCTTAAACATGGGTTAAGACTTGAACCCTTTTTATCATTATTTTCTGAATATTCTGGATGCCATTATTAGGCTCAAAGTTAATTTTTCTTATTAAAGAATGATAGCTCAAGGTAAGAAATGCCTGCCTTCTGGAGAATTACTAAGACAATTATATTGTATTCTTCCTCACTTATCTTCTATTTGTGGACAAAAAGCCAACTTAGGAGGGTGGTGGGGTGGAGTACAGTGTTACAGAAATCTGTAAGCCTCAGGATAGACAAGCGGTGCTCAAAGTTTAGACCTATCTGACAACTCTGCCAATGCTCCTAGAGAAACACAGGTAAAATTTCCAATAGCATCTAAAGGCCACATTTACTGAAGTGTTTAGGTACATAAAGATGTAGACAGGATTTACAACCGTCCCTAAATAGAATGAATTGAATGGGATTTAGGCACCTAATCTGTTTAGGTGCTCTTTTAAACCTGGCTATGTGCTTTTTTAAACACCTTAATGCCTTTGTAAATCTGGCTCTTCATGATGCAGGAGGCTGGGGCGCACTTTCAAAAGTGACTTAAGAATTTAGGAGGTTAAACTTTGGCAATCAGCTAATGTGCACCAAAAAAGACCAACCTAAGGATGGTTCTATCTGTTATAAAAACAAATTGGTTTTAAAAATATTCCCCCCACCCACCCCCCCAGGTTCAGGGAAAAGAATAGAGAAAGCATGAGAAAACCAAAGAAGAATTCACTGCAAGGTTACCAACAGTAAGAGGAAATCCATAACAGTAAGTTCTTATCAAATAAGCATTATTTATTGTAGTGGAGACTGACCCTTTCTGTTGGAAAGACAAATCAGAAGAGACTCCTGTCTGCCAGCTCTCACAGTAGCAAAGCACAGCTCTACTCATTACTTCTCTACTTGGAGAGTACCTACAAATCGTCAGTCATGCAGAGTTCCTTAATGACAGCGGCAGGCAAAGCTCCTTGGGTTTTGTGAGGATGCTACACAATATTCTGAAATGACCCTATATCTATTTCTTGTTATAAGCAGCATTGCTAGTGATCCGACTTGGTTGGTAGGCTTGGGTTTCTTCTTTGCATTTGGACCAGGAGCTGTTTTTTGCATGACACTGACACACAAATACAGCTTTAGATCAATTAATATTGCAAAATTCCAGGAGAGCGTACTCTAAGGGTTTAACTGGACTGAAGCAAAAATTGAGTGGAATGGGCATAACAGGAGAAATTCATGCACAGTGTAACACTCCTCTGTTTTCATCAGAGTTACGATGGGGGGAATATGGCATATTGAACTCAGCCTGCACACTTCTAAAATTGGTCCCAAAGGATAGTTTATCTCATAGCAGTTGTGGATGGTTCTCAGTGTAGTCCATGAAATCTCTTGTTGTGAGTACAATGTCACACTGGTGGTGACTACAAACATTTGCTGGTTTGGCATATTTTTCACCATGGCTGTCCCTTATACTTCTCCGCATGCCCTGAACTTACTGGGTAGGAGTAGGGGAGAGAAAGTTTAGAAAATATCCAGTTTTTGCTCTGATTTTTTTTCAAAGGTCAACACATTTACCCATACACGTCTACCTCGGTATAATGCTGTCCTCAGGAGCCAAAAAATCTTACCACATTATAGGTGAAACCGTGTTATATCGAACTTGCTTTGATCCACCGGAGTGCACAGCCCCGCCACCCCAGAGCGCTGCTTTACCGCGTTATATCCAAATTAGTGTTATATCGGGTCATGTTATATCAGGGTAGAGGTGTACTTTTAAAATGTGTTCTGTTCTTATTCATTGGCCAGATTCAACCCTGGTATAATTTCATTAAAGCCAATGTGATTACACCATGGCTGAATTTAGCCCATAAGGTAAAAATTTTACTATTCTTAGACGCTGTTCTTTTAGTGGCATACTTTCAGTGCAATTAATAGTTTGTTACTTGAACAGAAGATGTTTGCTTTCCAGTTTCTAGTGTAAGGTCATGCATTGGGGCCTCCATTGAAGTCAATAGAATCTTGGCTATCGATTATAACAGGGCCAGGAGCAGGCCCTCAGTAATTACAGCTGGGGCTCTCCTACCCTTCTGTAATGGGAAATCCAGAATTGTTTACAAAACTGGAGTACTGGAACATTAAGCATTCATCTACTCCATGGCTTGGATTAGGGCATAATTTATTGACTTGCATATCTATAGTTTTCTCTTATCCATATCCAGACATATGGGCCAGATTATCAATGGGTGTAAATTGGCCTCGCTCTATGACACGAGCTGAAGATCTGGCCCATACATAGTGTATTTGGGATGGGAGTGGGGGTTATTAACTCTATGCTTCTATTTTTCTACTCGGTTATGGAAGGAATAGCAAAATATAACTCTGGGTATTACAGAAGTGCATTAGTGCTACTGAGTGGGGGATAATAGCTATTTTCTGTCCCTTTTATCTTTGCAACATCTCTTCTGGCCATAGTGATCTTGGCTGAAAAGCGCTTTGTGTCTGGTTTTGCATATTTTGTCAGATTGTCGTGGAGGAGGGCTTGCCAGTTAGTCACATTATTTCAGTTCAACAAACTGCCTATGCCTTACTATATATATTTTTTTACCTTCTGTTCACTTTGCTTCTGAAAGTTAACAGAGCAAAAAAGCTGCAAAAACTATAGGTGTGCAGGATTTCACGGCCTGGCAACTCAGATCCTTTGCTGACAATAGACGAATGATGATGTGCTGCTTTTTAAGCACTTAGCCGTGCTTGCCACTGTTCATCTTCAGAGATTTAATGTTTCATTTTAAATCATAAATATGGGAGTATTTCCAGAACAATGGAAGGGAGATGTGCACACAAACACGGGGATGCTCTCTCACCCTTTGTACAACTGTGAAAATGTCCACCAGTAACAATTAGTTCTGACACAGTCCTTTTAATTTGTAGGCCTCACAAGCCCTTCCCACAGGTTGGTAAGTAGCATTATGCTACAGCAACAGATAGAGAAACTGAGTCACAGAGGCAAAATGGCTTGCCCAAGGTCCCACTACTTCAGTTGGATAGACAACAGGCTGGTAGAAATTGGACAGATGGTTACTGCTCATATCTAAAACCATGCTGCTTATTTCCATATTCTTCCATCCTTATGCAACTCAAGGACTAAGAGCAGATAATTGGCAACAGGAACTAGAGATCTATTCCTGCAACAATCCTGACCACGCCTATTGATAGGGACCAAATCCCTCCCACAGGGGGTGCTCTGAAGACTGGTCCCTAAATAGATAACTGCAAACTACGTTTAAATAACCTTAAACCTGAAGCTAGAACTCCAGCTATGTCTACATGGCCCCAGATTCCGCACTACGGGGGTGTGAATTGCAGTGCATGCTGGCGTGCTGTGCTGTAACTCCCCCATGTGCACATTGCAGGAGTGAACTGAATGGTACCTAGTTTGCATTAACATAGTCCTCTTTCAAACAGGATTACGTTAACATGAATTTGGTACTTTTTAGTTCACACCTCCAGCATCCACCCAGGAGAGTCACAACATAGCATGTTAGTGCATGCTGCAGTTCACACCCCCATAGTCCGAAATGTGCAGCCACGCAGACAAGTTCTAAGCAAATCAGAAAATAGGAAGAAAGATGTGTTCTCTGCGTAACTCATGCAATTTTAAAAGGAGAAACGCGACAACATGCATCGTGGGTTGGTTTCTGTCATATTCACCTTGTTTAAATGTAGTTTTTTCTTGGATTTCTTTTCCTTGCAGGCAATTCTTTGTGTTTGTTTACAACACAGGGGGGAAAAAATTCTTTCATTGACTGTCATAAAACAATTTAGCAGAGAGAGAACTGCTCCTTTGAGGCTACTGGAGTCTCCTCATTCTTTGGTGAAAACATATTTTTTTTTGCAAATAGCTTGCGCTTAGAATCTGTTGGGGGCTGTAAGAGAGAAACTGCTCACTTCAGAAGGATAACTCTCCTTGAGCTGAATCCAGACTTGCGGGTTATATCAACAAAGCCAGTTCTGTTAACAAGGACACTGTGATCTTTGACCAAATAGTAGTTAGTATCCTAGGAGAGACAAAGGTATGAGAGCCCCTTTTTGCCTAGTCAGTATTCATACCCCTCCATTAATGGCATTCATATTAAAATGACGGCAACATTGATCTAAAACATTTTTTTCTTAAGGTCTTGAAGCAAATGGGTCAAGATTTTTAAAGCAAATTCCTGAAATTAGGCTTTGAGGGTTAGATTTTTAATGGCATTTAGATGCCCAAAGATGCAGATAGTGAAGATTTCAGGAGTGCTTAACTCCCATTGATTTCAAGGAATATAGATGCTTTTGAAAATCCCACTAAGCATCTAAATACCTTTATTTAAACACCAAAGTAAGGGGCCGGACTTTCAAAAGTGCTGAGTGCCCAGAAACTCCCATTGACTTCTTTAGGAACTCAGGGTTTTGATAACGAGGTCACTTAATTTAGATACTTAATAAGGACACAGGCCAAGATTTTTAAAAGTGTTTGCGTTTGGGTGCCTTAATTTTCGGGTGCTCAACTGAAGAAATCTTCAAGGAGCCTGAATTTCAGAGGGTTGGGTGCTCAGTAACTTCTGAAAATTGGGCTCCTTTAAAGTATGTCAAGTTGGGCTCCCCAAAATAGAGCCCCAAATCTCTAGCCATTTACAAAAATGAAGGTCCTAGGTGACATTTGGAGCTTAACTTTAGCACCCATTTTTGAAAATCTTGGCCATCAACTATATTCTGCAGCATTATTGGTGCCTGTCATGTGGAAATGCCTCACCTGCACAAGAACACCCCTTGCAATAGAGAAGGATATGGACTTTATTCTGATATCAGTTATGCTTGTGTAAGTTCAGAGTAGTCCACTGACTTCAATACAGTACAGCCTTAGAGTTACGAACGCCTTAGGCATGGAAGTTGTTCATAACTCTGAAACGTTCGTGACTCTGAACAAAATGTTATGATTGTTTCAAAAGTTTACAACTGAACATTGACTTAATACAGCTTTGAAACTTTCCTGTGCAGAAGAAAATGCTGCTTTTTACCATCTTCAGTTAAATGAAACAAACACAGAAACAGTTTCCTTACCTTGTCAAATCTTTTTTTAAACTTTCCCTTTAGTTTTTTTAGTAGCTTACATTTAACACAGTACTGTACTGTATTTGCCTTTGGTTTTGGTCTCTGCTGCTGCCTGATTGCATACTTCCAGTTCCAAATGAGGTGTGTGGGTGACTGGTCAGTTCATAGCTCTGGTGTTCATAATCCTGACGTTCTACTGTATATACTCCCACTGGTGAAATCCTGACCCTATTGAAGTCAATGGATGTTTTGCCATTGACTTCAGTGGAACCAAGATTTCACCCCAGATTTCTTTCTGTGAAAATGAAATCAATCATACCCATGCCTTTTCAGTAATGCAAGATCTGTATTATACTATATATTTCTACGATGTCTTTAAGAAATGCTGCCTGTGGCATTTAATGAGGACGAAAAACAGTTGCTTATATCTAATAAATGTCACCCAGAAGGTATACCAGAGTTTCAGTAGCAAACTATAGTTAAGTGCACAGGTGTAATAGCCACAATATATCATTTGGATCTACAGTCTGGCAAGGACTCTTAGTTATGTCCTGACTCTTTTATGGTGTCACTTCCAGTGGAAATGAAACTCCCCCAGTTAAACAAGCTACTCAGCTTGCTGACTCACCCACAGCCCACACGGCCTTTCTTTATTATTTACCATGTCCTTGGAATTAGGGAATTTAGAACTGAGATCTCTCATTACGCCTCATTGAATCCAAACCAATGCAGGCAGTGAATGTTAGTCTCTTATTTATTTATGAGGAAAATAAGAATTCATCTCCCCTGATAAATTGCCTGCCTTTAAAGCAGTGTATTGTCTCATTGCACTCAAAACACTCTGAGCTATGGACATATGTATGTCTCATACTGACTACCTTATTAACATAGCAGGAGGCAAAGGTTTAAGGCTGGGAGCACACCTGGTGCTGCATTTCACAGGGGCACTAAAAAACAGGGCAAAAGAATTAAAGTATTGGGAGAATAATAGTCTAGTTGTCCTGAGGAATTGTGTGAACAGTAGTACTCAAGGTGAAGTTTATATTTTTTGATCCATTCAGCATCATTTACAATTCTAATCTAGTCTGGAGGGGGAAAAAAGATCTTGGATTTAAAGATATGGATAGAGACGATTATCTGATACTCTTCGGGGTTATCTCACAGTTCTTATTGCACTAAAAACTTTAAGTTACAGCCTTAAAAATAAAAGTTATTATGGGAACAAACAAACACCAAAAAAAGCATTGCTGGGTTTGCGTTCACAATGACTTTATTTGCCAACTTCAATATCACTTTGATACATTTTCTTTCAAATTGTCATGGGGAACACTAGCCCTGTTTATGAAGGATAGACAGTTGGGGCTTGCATCACCAGAAGTCTCGGACAGCCTGTTGTGCTATGGCTTACTGAACAACACAAAAATAGTAATATTACCATGGACGTGTGCAAGAACTTTACTTGAAATATTGTCCTAGTGCATAGTTATATTCAAATTGTTGGCTAGATATGCCCCTGGGGGACCTGTTTTCTAAACTGCTGCTCTTAAAGCAGGAGATTCCATATGCTAGTAAGAACCCTAATGATAGCTTAGTTCTATAACTTTCTTTTTTCATAGCTGCTTAGCAGTCTGTCGTATAGTAAGTGTTGCTTTGTCAGTTGTTTCAAGTTCTGCTCTGAAAACAGTTGGCTGTTGAAAAGCATACTTGTGTCATCTCCGAGGAGCCTGATATTGCTGCTCGGTTTTGTCAGCACACACAATCCAACTCTTTTCATGAAAATAATTGGCAGAGTTGATTATAATAATGCATAAGTGATTAGTTTGCTGCATATGGTACTGCAGCAATGAGAGTTTTCCCCCCCCCCCAAAGAACGTATCGATTCAATATCTACATTCTCTTCTGCTGCTTTTCCCTGTTGAAGCACATAAAGGTTTCAGTGTGAGGTTGTTAGTCATGGTATCCGCAAGCGAATCACTTGTTGCTACAATCCTATCAGGTATCATACACTGGACAGCTGCACTGCTTGGTGAGTATTCTGTACTTAAGCAGGGGAACAGACCGCTTCAGAACAGAGCACCATATAATGAAACTCTTTGGACCTTTCTTGAAAAATGTAACAACAAAGGCGTCAAGAGCAAATTATACACTATGGACCTGTTTCTTCCCTCCCTTATACAAGTGCAACCAGTTCATTCATCACCAGGAATCTGGTACACAATGCTTCATATTTACATGGCTTGTAAAAATCCATATAATTGTTAAAGGAAAGAATCTGGTTAGCATTGGTTTGATCTGGGCATATGCCTATTAATGTGATATCCGTTCATCCGGGTGTGCTGTATGATTGCTGTAGACCTCATTGTCATGTGCAAATACATCAGAGTCAGTACAACTGGAAATGTGATGCTGCATCAAACTGCAAACTCAGAAATGTCAATAATATCCTCAGTGAGCGCTAAGCAGCTGCTCCATCAACGTTCAAAGCAGGAGGCAAGTTAAAAAGGGTGCCAGTGCTAATTCACCTGCATGTTGATACATTTGAATAGTTGCACTTTAACTCCCAGGGTTGTCTGAACTCATTCAGAACAGGCTAATGAGGCTGCTGCTCCTTCCCCTTCTGCAGCGAAAAATAGGAAGCCAGCAGCCTCCTGCATCATGAAGTAACTTGTTCAGAGGGAAAACATAACGATAAACCACATTTCCCGTTGTCAATTAAAATATGCATCAAAAGATATGTCTACATTGCTCCAAAAAAGCCCCAAATCCACACCAGAGAGTCTCAAAGCCTGGGTCTGCATATTTGAGCTTGCAGGGCTTGCACTACAGTGCTAAAAATAGCTGGGTAGACATTACGGCTTGGGGTCTGCAGGTCCCCCCCCTTTCCCACCTTGCTTGGCCTGGCGAGCCTGAGCCAGAATATCTACATGGCCATTTTTAGTGTAGACCTGGGCTCTGAGACTTACTGCCATGTGCGTGTGTGTGGGGAGGGGGACGGGAAGGGGAGGGCAAAAGGTGAGTGGGTTTTTGTTTTTTAAGTGTAGAAATACTCAAAGAAGCTTGACTTTGCAGAGATTGACTCCGGTTTCATCCTCTTGTCCCTGAAGCACACTATTGTCTCAGCTGGTGTTTTAATCATTCTGAATGCCGTAGTCTTTTCAAAGGAATATGGCACCAATTAGGAGTCATGTATAAACATAACATTCAGACAGGTTTGTTTCCAGGATGTCCAGTACAATAAAGAAACACGAACATTTGGAATAGGAAAAGGAATTCCCTCCCTCCTTCCATTGATCAAGTAAGGACAATTACTCGGAAATAATTAGATAGACTTGGCTATAGTTTGGCTACCACCAAAAAGTGTCTCTGGTTCCACTGACAGCTGTTATAATGATGAGGAGTCTTGGTATATATACGTTCACTCCCCCACCCCATGCATTAGCCTTGGAGTATGAAAGTGTGGGGTGACAGAAGTATTGCAGAGTGCATAAACAAACAGCAGTTCTTAGCAACTTATTGGGTGTATGGCAAAATTTTCAAAAGCACCTAAATGAGGTAAGGACCCAGGTCATTTCCCCCCCAAAAGTGACTTAGGAGCCTAAATCTTATTGAAAGTCAATGGGATTTATGTTCTTATGTGTCTTTAAATATGGGACCTGGGTTCCTATGGCATTTCAGCTGTTTAGAAAACTTTGCCTCCAGCCTTTTATTAATATTTCAGTGTGATTTAGGCATCCTATTCCCATTGACTTTCAGTGGTTATTGGTTTCTCTCATTGGTTTCAGTGGGAGTTAGGCACCTAAATATCATTGAGGATCTGGGCCTTAGTTGCCAACTCCATTAAGCACTTAGAAAATCTCACCCTTTATGTGTAAATCCCAGACCTCTGCCTGCAAAGTAAATTAAAACGTGTTTAAAACAAAACTACTAGTGCTGGCTGAAACTTTTCAAAACTTGAAATCGACGAGGGAAAAAAAGTGGGGAAAATTTTGTTCGTTTTTCATTCAGCACTAAAAATCTACGTTTACTCCCCCCAAAATTGTAAAATCCTGCCAGACACAACTTACAATGGCATTTCAAACACACAAGCTTTTTCAGCTAAATAGATTTCCTCCATCACAGATATGATCTGTTTACCAATAACATAGCAGTCTCAGTCACCCATTGGTATGGAAATTTTAAAACTCCCACAGTCACTAATGTAGTAATATCCATCTAGTTAAAATTGTATTCATACATCTGCTTTTAAATATAGATTGACTGAGTTGTGCAATATTTGATAGAAAAATCATCCGCTTTCTCTTGCCTGTGATTTTGACATTATTTCTATTTGTGTAGCTCCTACGGGGGTCGGCTGAGAACAGGGCCCCAGGCAAACACATCACAAGAGAGAGTCCTTGCTGTGAAGAGCTTGCAGTCCAAGTAGGCAAGAGGGACACAAGGTAGGAGGGGAAACAGACACAGAGGAGAAGTGACCTACCCAGATTCACCCCACTGGCCAGTGGCATAGCCAGAAAAAGAACCTACATCTCCTGAATCCTAGTCCAATGCCCTATCCACTGGACAACACTGCCTTTCATGTTACAAATCAGGCAATGGGCTAAATTCAGATCCAGACTTTCAGTGTTGAGTTTTGTTTCAGACCTGTCACTATACAACATTAGCAGAAACAACAGAGCCAGAAACAATGCCATGTTACTTTCTTGGCACTAGTCCTAATTAGCAGAAAAGACTATTACAATAAATGGGCATATCATATGGCTCTGCCACGGCTTGTTCATTATTTAGAAGATGTGTTCTATAACAGCTTTGAAAAGCTGTTTGGTTGTATAGAAATCCCCCCAGTGCTCTCACATGAATGTTTTAAGGTAAAGTTACAGGCATTTTGATAACACATTAACAAGGAAACTTTTCGAGTACTAGCCACTTCAGATGAGATAATAAGATGAGCTTCAAAAAGCCCAGGACTTAACTGTTTCTTATCAATGTGAGTTTTAGCTGCCTTGGGATGGCACAGGCAGAGCTATCATTTTGCTCTCAATCATAGCTGTTGATACACTCTGTTACTGGGTTCTCCGTGCTAGCTGGGCGGTGTTCTACTGGGTGACATTAGAAGATGTTACATTTAAAAAAAAATGCAGTAAAAGTTATGGGCCCAGTTTCTAAGCTGCATCCAGTACCTCTGGGGACTGCTCCGATCTATGGCAGCTGACTGCTCAGCTAGGGGCTGGCTGTCAGCTAGGGATTGCTGGAGTGCAACCTTGGGCATTGCCATACCCCCTCCTTTCTCACATGCCTCCTAATGTTTAGCTCTGCAAGGGGCCCGTGGCAAGGAAGCCGGCTTTGTTGCTCTCTGCCTGCTTGGGGAATCCCCAGCTGGGGAGATCCAGCTGCTTTCCAGTCCCTTAATGGTGCAAAGAAGCTGGAGGGAAGCGAGGTGTCTGGTCTATTGTAATTTATCACCTTAGTCATGCCTGCAGCATTGTAAACAGGCAACAGAATCCAAATCTGAAATGACTTCAGTTCTGAAGGAAGCTCAGCCTCCTGATTGGGGGAAAAGGCTCCTACAGTGATGCTGCAATGCTCTCATTGTAATGTAATGCAATGTAAGCTCTTGGACTGTACTGGATGAGCCAGAGAAAGTCTGTCAAGGCAGAGGGACTCTCTCTCTCTCTCTGGTGGAGGAAATGGGAGGGAAGCCATTCACAATAGGGGCTTTTGTGTCTTGCCTTGAGAAGGAGCAGTTCCTTGTGTGGGCCATTGTCTTTTCAGAGGGCAACTCCATGCCCCAGATGCACAGGCCGGGGCGTGATCTTCCTGGGCAGCCCTGAAGTGCTTCTCAAAGTGGAAAGGTGGGGGCTTCTGCATCTTAATCAGGGGAGACTTCTTTGCGGGGTGATTCTCCTCTTTGTGCGAATGTCCTCAGTGTCTTAAATTGTGGGAACTGCTTCCTGAGCCCAGGGTGAGGGTGTGTGGTGTCTCACAGAGGGAGACTTAATGTCTCAAAAGGTGCAAGGGGATTTGTTTGGTTTCTTACATTACAGGAGTAAATCTTAGTTGTGGGTCTTGTGGCTTCACAGTGCCAGGGCAGTTTCATGGCCACAAGTTAGGGCCAGCTGCTTTTCATATTTGAAACTGCAGCACATATCCCCATTCCTGAGACCTGCAATAGAGAGTGTCCGACTGGGGGATTCATCTTAGCATGAGGTTCTCACTGAGGAATTTGATATTGAATCTTCTGTCCATCTCAGATCTTAGGCAGCTGCTATAAGCAAGGGGCTCACTGTGTCAAAAGAGGACAGATACTCTTCATAAGGACACCTTAGTGTCCGTGCGGTGGGATTAGCTATCATGGGAGATTAGAAGCCTATGCCCAGCCTCACCATTGATCTGTCTGGGTGCATAGAGAGTGTTTGCCAGGATTCTGATTGTGGTATATGGCCTTCAACATCAACATTGGCTTTAAATCAGTTCCCTGATATTGATGATGGCTGTAAATGATTTTGAAAAAGCAATTATCTTTGCTGAAAAAGGACCCTCTATCCTGTATGTTACATACAAGACACTAAGGCATATAATGGAGTTTTCATAACAGGTAAACCACTGGGTGTTTTTAGTGGGACCAACCCTCCAATTTTAGCTGTTCATGACGGCTTCTAATTGAAAGGTGCCATTCATGGACTATAAGGTGGATAGAAAGCTGGCTAGATTGTCAGGCTCAACTGGTAGTGATCAACGGCTCCATCAAGTGGAGTGCCCCAGGGGTTGGTCCTGGGGCCGGTTTTTACAGAATCATAGAATATCAGGGTTGGAAGGGACCTCAGGAGGTCATCTAGTCCAACCCCCTGCTCAAAGCAGGACCAATACCAACTAAATCATCCCAGACAGGGCTTTGTCAAACCTGACCTTAACAAACTCTAGGAACGAGATTCCACCACCTCCCTAGGTAACCCATTCCAATCCTTCACCACCCTCCTAGTGAAAAAGGTTTTACTAATATCCAACCTAAACCTCCCCCACTGCAACTTGAGACCATTACTCCTTCTTCTGTCATCTGGTACCACTGAGAACAGTCTAGATCCATCCTCTTTGGAACCCCCTTTTCAGGTAGTTGAAAGCAGCTATCAAATCCCCCCTCATTCTTCTCTTCTGCAGACTAAACAATCCCAGTTCCCTCAGACTCTCCTCATAACTCATGTGCTCCACCCCCTTACCATTTTTGTTGCCCTCCGCTGGACTCTCTCCAATTTTTCCACATCCTTCTTGTAGTGTGGGGCCCCAAACTGGACACAGTACTCCAAATGAGGCCTTACCAATGTCAAATAGAGGGGAATGATCACGTCCCTCGATCTGCTGGCAATGCCTCTACTTATACAGCCCAAAATGCCATTAGCCTTCCTGGCAACAAGGGCACACTGTCGACTCATATACAGCTTCTCGTCCACTGTAACCCTAGGTCCTTTTCTGCAGAACTGCTGCCTAACCATTCAGTCCCTAGTCTGTAGCAGTGCATGGGATTCTTCCTTCCTAAGTGCAGGACTCTGCACTTGTCCTTGTTGAACCTCATCAGATTTTTTTTGGCCCAATCTTCTAATTTGTCTCGGTCCCTCTGTATGCTATCCCTACCCTCCAGCATATCTACCACTCCTCCCAGTTTAGTGTCATCTGCAAACTTGCTGAGGGTGCAATCCACACCATCCTCCAGATCATTAATGAAGTTATTGAACAAAACCGGCCGCAGCACTGACCCTGGGGCACTCCGCTTGATACCGGCTGCCAACTAGACATGGAGCCATTGATCACTTTGTTCAACATCTTTATTAATGATCTGGATGATGGGATGAATTGCACCCTCAGCAAGTTCGCAGATGACACTAAGCTTGGGGGAGAGGTAGACTCTGGAGGGTTGGAATAGGGTCCAGAGGGACCTAGACAAATTGGAGGATTGGGCAAAAGAAATCTGAGGTTCAACAAGGACAAGTGCAGAGATCTGAACTTAGGAAGGAAGAATCCCATGCATCGCTACAGGCTAGGGACTGACTGGCTAAGCAGCAGTTCTGCAGAAAAGGACCTGGCATTACAGTGGATGAGAAGCTGGATATGAGTCAACAGTTTGTCCTTGTTGCCAAGAAGGCCAACGGCATATTGGGCTGTATTAGTAAGAGCATTGCCAGCAGATCGAGGGATATGATTATTCCCTTCTATTGGGCACTGGTGAGGCCACACCTGGCATATTGCGTCCAGTTTTGATCCCCCCACTAGAGAAGGGATGTGGACAAATTGGAGAGAGTCCAGCGGAGGGCAATGAAAATTATTAGGGGGCTGGAGCACATGACTTACGAGGAGAGGCTCAGGGAACTGGGGTTATTTAGTCTGCAGAAGAGATGAGTGAGGGGGGATTTGATAGCTGCTTTCAACTACCTGAAGGAGGGTTCCAAAGAAGATGGAGCATCGCTGTTGTCAGTGGAGGCAGATGACAGAACAAGAAGCCATGCTCTCAAGTTGCAGTTGGGGAGGTCTAAGTTGGATATTAGGAAACACTATTTCACTAGGAGGGTGGTGAAGCACTGGAATAGGTTACCTAGGGAGGTGGTGGAATCGCCATCCTCAGAGATTTTTAAGGCCCGGCTTGACAAAGCCCTGTCTGGGATGATTTAGTTGGTATTGGTCCTTCTTTGAGCAGGGGATTGGACAAGATGACCTCCTGAGGTCTCTTCCAACCTTAATATTCTATGATTCTATGAAGCAATGAAGAAGCAAAAGAAGATGTAGCAGTCAATTAAAAATGTAGAATGTGCTGCTCCAGGAGCAAGCAGATTCAGATGTTTTAAGGTCTCCATATACAATGAAGCATCATCAGACTTTTCTGAGATTCAAAAAAGGACAGGTGAATTTAAATGTTCTGGGTCTTGCACTTTCACACAACTCTGCACCTCCAGGCTCTAGCCAGATTTAGAAGCATAAGTGACCAAACTACAAGCAATGCTGGTCTAATTACAAAACCCAGTGTCCAATGTTAAAAGAGGTCTGAAAGTGTGTATGGTCTATCTGGTAGTAGTAGCTTTGGTAAAGTGTCCCACTCAGTAAGCCAGCTCGATTAAAAACATTTTTATTACCAGGTCTAAGACCCCCTTGACACCACCCACCTCACTTTAAGCACTGCCACTGTTGTGGAAACACTAATTTTATGAAATTCCCTTGAGTCTACTTCTAAATGCCTTTGTGTTCCTTAGTCTGATAAATTATTGTATATTCTCTTGCTTTACGAATCTTTTGTTTTATAAAAATACTGTTTTCTGAAGCGTTAATAAAATTGGGGCTCTGCTTTACCCCAAATCCCATGAGAGAACCAGCTGCTTTCAACCCAATAGTACAGAATCATGAAGGTCAGATTATGTTCAAATAAGCACCCAAGTTAAATCCTGACCCATCTCTAATACCAATGGGGAGGGCTAATTATTATGAACCTGTTTATCTTTGGAAAAATCTGAGTTTGTTTGCAAAATTGTCTCAGCTTCTTTCAGTGGGAGTCTGACTGAAAATAGAAAGATCTTGGGCGGACTTTTTACAAACACAAACCTGATTTTCAGCAGTGCAGAGTGCCCACAGCTGCAATTGAAATTGGTGGTATTGTGAGTGCAAGGTGTCTCTAAAAATTAATTGATTAGGATACTGACTGGAGCTGTGCAACTATGGCTGTTTCAATTTGCCAGGGTTTGTGCAAACTCTTCTCTGTTTGGATTCACAATATGAATATGCACATCATTAGTTTCTTAAATGTGGGGGACCAAAGAGGAACAAATCTACCAGAAGTTTGTATTTCAATTGATTACTCTTTTTTCTGCATATCAAATATTTTTTCTAATGTAATTTTCCAGTACTTTGAATGGAATTTACTATTAAACAACATCCACCTATTGTAGAATGTCAAGGTGCATTGAACCTCAGGATGGTGTTAGACAATAAATCAACAGTCAGTGAAACTCTTGTTTGTAATTTAAATTGTCATGGTATGGAAGATCAGTAATAATGTGTAACTGCTTTATAGCCAATGAAGGACAGAGGCTTCTTATAAAAGTGCATAACTCTTATGAATTGATCTGTTTATTTTTTTTTAGCAGTACATGAGTTGACTTGCAAAGATATTGATTACATCAGTGTTTTAGAATTCAATAGTGTTTGGAAGGAATCAAGGCATATTTACTAAGTTACTGCAGCCATTGTGATGAAAAGTATCAGGGGGTAGCCGTGTTAGTCTGTATCTACAAAAACAACAAGGAGTCTGGTGGCACCTTAAAGACTAACAGATTTATTTGGGCATAAGCTTTCGTGAGTAAAAACCTCACTTCTTTGGATGCATCCGAAGAAGTGAGGTTTTTACTCACGAAAGCTTATGCCCAAATAAATCTGTTAGTCTTTAAGGTGCCACCAGACTCCTTGTTGTTACTCCTTGTTGTTATTGTGATGAAAGGCATACAAAATGCTGTGTGATGACATGCCTGGTTATTAGAACAAGACAGTATCCTCAGAATAATGAAAGCGTCATTCATGCAGAATAACTTAACTGGATTACATCAAAGGAATGGTAATTATTTTAAGTTGTAGCAGAACACAGAGACCAAAACTGTTGTGATTTTTTTAAATTAATTGAAAGCACTTTAATTATCATTTCAAAATGGAGCAGTTCCCTTGACTAAACATTAGTAATTAGGATGTACTGCATACATGTACTGCTTAAACCAGTGGTTCTCAAACTAGGGCTGCTGCTTGTTCAGGGAAAGCCCCCAGCGGGCCGGGCCGGTTTGTTTACCTGCCGCGTCCGCAGGTTCGGCCGATTGCGGTTCCCACTGGCCGCGGTTCGCCGCTCCAGGCCAATGGGGGCTGCAGGAAGCGGCGTGGGCTGAGGGACGTGCTGGCCGCCCTTCCTGCAGCCCCCATTGGCCTGGAGCGGCGAACCGCGGCCAGTGGGAACCGCGATCGGCCGAACCTGCGGACGCGGCAGGTAAACAAACCGGCCCGGCCCGCCGGGGGCTTTCCCTGAACAAGCAGCGGCCCTAGTTTGAGAACCACGGCTTAAATTATACTGGTATTGTTAAAGAGGTACAATCTCCATAGTGTGGATGCAGTTATACCTGTATACTGGTTCTTATGCTGGGATAGCTATTTCCATAGGGAAGGGGAATAAACTATACTGCCTGAAGGCACCTTCATCCTGGTATATCTGCATCCACTTGGGTTTGTACCAGTTAAATTATTTCAGCAAAAAAATCATACCTGAATAGCTATCAGTACAAAAACTGTGAAGGAATGCCCAAGATCATCCCTTTTAAACATATTATCCCCATCCTGCTCCCACAGAAGCCAATGGCAAAACCAGTACAGAGGAGTCAGATCTTTCAATCCCAAAGGGCTTGATCCTGTTCCCATTGGCTTCAGTGGACTAGGACTGGTCCTCAGATCAGTGATCAATTAGAAACTTGGGAACCTAATGAAGAGGTAATTGAGCACATAAAAGAAACAGTATAAGTATGGGGACTTTAGGGGAGATCGGTGAGGTGAATGGGGACAGTATTGCTGATCTCAACTGACTCAAAGTGAGTCAGCTTCCCACACCAAAAAACTCAACGAGACTTTAAAAACTCAGGGCATTTCTACCTGGTGACTTAAGCCAGGGTCTGACTGTAATGCACACTGATGTTAACAGGCCATGTATACTTCAAAGTGCACTGAACTCTTTGTGCAAGGTATCAGAATGCACATGGCCACTAAGCGCTCCGTAAGTCCTCGGCCCCCAAAACGGGGATCAGATTTTCAAAAGTGCCCAGCACTCTGGCATGTTATTTAGGCATGCAATTGGCAGGATCCTGGCAAAAAATCCTATTGATTTTCTTATGTCGATGTGTTTTTTTGTTTGTTTTGTTTTGGATTTTCACTGTATTGACAATTTTTTGTTTCACGGAAAAGCAACAAAATGGCAAAAAGCTGCATAGCAAGTAATTTTATTTCGCACCGTTTCAGAGAGAACCCCCACCATTTTCATGTTTTCTGAAAATTGTTTTATTTCATACATCTCTATAAAAGATACAGAGAGATCTTGGAGACTCCTAGATTAGATAGTAACAGCTGACTCTTCATTTAGACAGGTGCTTGTCTCGGAACAGTTAATATTTGTGAGTTGTTTTAATGAAAGCAAAAACTTGCTAGGTCACCAAATTAACCAAGGTAATGTCAGGGCAACCGACTGAGACTGCTGTCATTGAAAAGGACTGCTGGGACCTCCTGAAACTTTGGAAGTTTGCCACAGTGATTTTTTTTTTTTAAAGTTTCCTGTGTCTCTTCCATCTGTAACATTGGAATGATGTAAATTAATGCACTCTGCCTTATATGCTAATTATATTGCACAAAAGGCGGTGACTCTTTTACAATGATTGCATTTTTTTCCTGGAGGGAAAAGTTAGTGAAGATGTAGTTGTCTGGCTCTATGAAGCAGAGAAATAAAAACAAGACCCTGTGTTCTCCTTGAAGATTTGTACTGGGGACTGACAGAAATACAAATGGTCTAGGAGACAGTGTCCTCTTTAATGATGATCTTGAGGCGACTGGGGCTGTTCATAAAGAAGATTGTTCTTGTCTAGACAGGCATAAAGAAACTGCAAGTAGATTTAAGATTTTTTCTATAGGGAATGTAATTCCACATCAGTGATAGTCAGTGTTTAAGCAGGACAGACTTATGTATAATTTTAGAAGGGATTTCAGAAGGTGATATCAGAGTGGTCATCCGAGCTCTTTGAAAATCCATTAAAAAAAAAAAAAGGTGTGTTTCAAAAGTGAAATAAATGGTGGTATTGAGAACACTGGGGGAAATCACCACTAGGTTAAGCTACTTTATTTTAGCATTAGATTAAATTCCAAAGTGACATTCTGATTGACTGAGTCCTAGAGCCGGTAGTAAAATTCATGCTTTGATGGTTCAGTATTAATCAAGGGGAGAGCTAGGGTGAGAACATTTAGCTAAAAGTCATCTTCAGTCACAGGTTCATAAGAAAAGAGAATTAATTAGCTGTCTAGTGTAGGCTATAACGGTGTGGGACAGGCTGCCTTTGAACTTCCACATTAGAGGCAGCTTAAAACCCAAAAGTACCAACTGATAATTTATATCCGTTTAAAATATGCAAGATTTTTCTGCCTTTTAAAATTATTGTGCATTATTACAGTGTAATTACTCCCCTTGGCTTCATGGTGAGATTTAAATAATGCTGTTCATTGAGATTGTTCCTACCACAGGATTCTTCCATTTGCAGTCCTGGAGGTGTACTTTGCACAAAATAACATATAATGGGTGAATATATTTTAATGCTAGTCACTGACATCTGCCACACAGAGGTCGTAGTCAGCATCTGGACCTCCATATGGATACTAAAACTCATTGTGTTAAAAGAATGTGTCTCAACTCCTCATTTTGGCAGTGAGAATCTTAAAGGCCTTTAGTGTACTATTAGTGTATTCCCATTGGGGATCTAGGATAACTACCTTTTATTTTACTTTTCCCAGAGTGCGTAACTAATCAGTGTGAAATAAAAGTGTCACCTTTCCAATATGCCTTCCACGTCTCATTCTGGAATGGTGGGAAGAAATTCTAGTTACATATTTCACATGCTGTATGTTTCTTGACAAGGTGGGGAAAATAACTCTGAATGAGCAATTGCTTTCTGAATTGACAACGATAGCTCAACCTGATGCTTCTGACACCCATTTCTCTTTCCTTTTTCTAATGTTTTTGGTTCAGCTATGCTCTTAGCAGTGCCATACCCCTTTCTACTTGTATTCTTTGATTTGCAGGAGAAAAAAGGGTCCAATGTTACTATTTAACAATATGTTTTCAGCTTTTTGCCTAATATTGTGACATGGCAGTAGAAGCACAGGTGCCCCAATATTCTTTAACTCACCCTGCTAGCTCATGTGAAAACTACAAATTACCTTCTCTTCACTAGGATTTTACATCAAGTTAAGATGTAAAAGTGAAGACAAGACCTAAGAAAAGCATCCATTCTTGACCAACAGGCCCGGGTGAACTGGAGAAGAACATGGTTGAACTGCAAGGGTAATCAAGGACAAAGCATGCTCAACATCAGTGCAAGTACACGTGTTGCCACCACCTCTTGTCACCAATAGATACTTTTTATAGTGAGGAAAAGGCTGCACTGGGGCAGTTCTCTTTTGCACAAGGCTGTCTTCAGTGCACCAGGGAAACTCTTAGTAAAGACTGAAGGACAAAGCTTATTGTCTTCATCTGCCGAGTATTTCTAAATTCATTTTTTTAATAGATTGATGACACACAAGCCATTTTAGATTTCAAAGGTCACTTTTTTTACAGTGTCAGTTGCACATGGTGAATCTACTATATTAAATGCAATTCAGCATAGTATCCCTAATGTAAGATGTAGACAATTGTGACAGATTAACCGGATATAATAGCTGTGAGATGCTTCTTTATTATCTGGATCAGCGATGTTGGAAGAATAAATGGGAGACACAGATGAAATGGTCTGTGACAAGGCAGTTAAAGAACCCACTAAATCACCTGGGCTGACCAAGAACCAATATTACGTTTTTGGACTGACAAAAAATATCATGGCTAAGGTCACTGTAGATTTATGACCCTGTAGATTTATAATGCGGAGCACTATAGTAAACTAGGTTGTCTTTATTATGTAACTCATTGAAAGTAATTTCAATCTTCAGCCTATTCCCTATAGCTTGTAGGGGAACACCTTAGAAGACAACATCATCCAAACATCATAATGGATCCTCCTTTAAATATGTAAATGAGGGGGGAGACTTTCAAAAGCACCTGAGGCAGTGAGCAGCACATGTCCCATTCAGTCATCTCCTTGTAGGTCAGTGTGACTTATGCTCCTAGCTTCCTCTGCTTCTTGAAAATGCTCTCGGTTGTCATTCAGCTCAAGAGGCAGCTGCTGTGTTCACAGCACG
The DNA here is from genome assembly GCF_011386835.1 of Chrysemys picta bellii. Classification (NCBI taxonomy): domain Eukaryota; kingdom Metazoa; phylum Chordata; order Testudines; family Emydidae; genus Chrysemys; species Chrysemys picta. The sequence goes on from NC_088800.1 coordinate 63,599,649, forward strand.
CACGCACAGAAGTTGGATAAAAAACAGAAAATGCTCTTGTTGGAAGGTCATGACGTAACATGACTTTATTTCCTGAAATCTGGAACCTTAACACACAAGAACCAAAAAGAGAGCGAGGCAAAGCAGGATTCTCCTTCAGGTAAAGAGACACAACTCAATACACCTTGCTGTGGGAGGCCAGATCTTTGCAGACTGACTGAGAACTCCAACTTTGCTGCAGAGCTCCCTAGCCTGCAAGCAGGACCAGGAAACCCCTTATGTTTAAAGTAACACACTTTACAATACACCATAGCAGAGGGCTGTGCTTCAGAGCTAAAGAATCTGGGTTCAGTCCCTGCTACTGTCTCTGCTGCAGTTAGTGGTGTTCGTCATTTAACTAAGTGGTATAACTCTGTGCATTATAGCAAGAAGTCCTGGTTCAGTCTCATCTGTGATGACCCAGCCAAAGGGGCATTACCCAAATCATATTAGGGTTTGAGGATGAAATTCTCTTCTTTCATCTGCTACCAAAAAATGTATTGAGAATTGCAGAATGATAGACAGGCTGAGCATCCAGGACTGAAGTGTGTTTGTGTATATGTGGGATATGCTCATGTGGTGGAGCATTAACTATAATTTTCAAATTAATTGAATTTTAGTGTGTGAGAAAGGAGCTGGTGAAGGAGTATCCAGACCTATTGGTGCCCTTGGAGGGAGCTTGAAAAGCCCTACCACACCCCACGTCAGCAGGGATTTTAGGAGGAGGCCCTACCAAGCCAAGGCTTGAGGGGCTAATTCCCAGAGGGAGTGCAAGGGGTCACTACCAGCTGAGAACTGATATGCAGCTGAATTCACTCAGACTCATCACCTTTAAAAGAATGGCATTGTGCTTAATTAGAAGGGGGGGCTTGTGCTGACTGGAAGCCAAAGCAGGGACTGCTGGGAAGGAGGATAGAGGAGTTACTTTGCAGGGTTAATGAATTTTTCTGTTTATTGATTATCAAACTACATGGAAGGAATGCAGCTAGAAATAATCCCCCACAATAAACCTCTGCATGGGCATCTAAACCTGAACCTCCAGTTAATCTTTTAGATTTAATGATGAATTTAATAACCATAGTTCTAAAATCATTAGAATAAAATGTTTATTGGTCTGGTTATCAGCTGAATTGCTCTGGCTAAAGCATGCACAGATCAAAAGATCATGCTCTACTGCAATGAAGCATAACTTCAGATCCATTAACAATTGACTAGCATAGCCAATTAGGTCATGAGGGTTTATCTGGGGGAAGACCGTTTCTTTGCTTCATGAAATTTCCATAATATGAATTACCTTTGCGCTTGCCACCACCTCTTTTCTTGTTTTGATTCTCTAATTTCATTTCCTCTAAATAGTGACAGACATTCTGATTTTCTCTTACTTATGACAAGCCAAAGATGATGTCACTCTAAGTGGAGAAGGTAAAAGGTGAAACAAAAAACACTGCAACAGTGTTGATGGCAACAGCTGGCATCTGATTTAATAATTACACATCAAGACTGGATTCCTTTGTAAAAAGAAGTTTTAGTTCAGGTAGAATTTACTGGGCTCAAAGCAGGAATCAGTGGATAAAATTCTATGGTCTGCGTTGTGCAGGAAGTCAGACTACATGAGACTAGTGATCCCTTCTGGCTTAAAATCTATGAATCCTGTGATTGGGCCCCTGGGTAGCATCCCATTTTCTGCTTTTGTAAAGTGAAAATCACTTTTTAGTGCCTTAATCTGCCTTTCATTAACAGTAAAAGTTCACAAAGTACATTGGTGAATGGCTTTTTACCCCTCCTGTCTTTGCAGGGGTATTCTTAAAAAATCAAAAGTTGCTGGTTTCATTTTCTGCTGAATTTTTCACATGTTTTTTTGTCCAAAGAACCAACTTGAGACCCAGCAGTTCCATAAAGTACTTGTTCATGCACAGGGACTCCTCTCCTAGTAGTAGCAGTAAAGTATTAGCCTCGGGAATCATTATCTCAACACCTGCAGTGGCTGCTGCTGCTAAATCTGCCACTAGTGCTCAGCAGTGCCAGGGTGATTTCAAATACCAGCCAGCCTAGGCTAATATTGCCAAAGTGATTTCAAATACCAGCCAGCCCATGTTATTCACACCTGAGCAGTTTTAAAATACCAGCTCTTGCAGTAGACTCAAACTAGCACCACATAATTGTTTTTAATAGATGTGGCAATGTCATCCAAGAAAGGTAATGACTCCAGCTTCAGGAAACAAACTTCTGGGCTGCAAATGTTGAACTGATCACCATACTCCAGTTAGATCACACAAAAGCGATCTTTTTTTTGGAGAAAAAGTGCTGCAGTCTATATTATTGTTAAGAGGAACTTAACTGTGTATTTTAATCATTCTTGTCAGTCACCATGCCATCAACCTCTTACAATTTGCTTACATGCTCATCAACTACTCAGTACTTTTTACAGCCATAGAAATACATCTTCCCTATAAGCTGAGAGTGGGATTTTCAAACTCTCCCTGGCCCAGATAAGAGGAGAGTGAGAGTAGTAAAGTTTTTTTCTAAAAATGCCCATGTAAGATGCACCATACTTATTAGACAGGATGGATGGGAAGGATGTTCCTAGCCTCTGTTTGCCAGGATCTGGGAATGAGTGACAAGGGATGGATCACTTGATGATTACCTGTTCTATACTTTCCCTCTGGAGCACTTGGCATTGGCCACTGTCAGAAGACAGGATACTGGGCTCAATGGACCTTTGGTCTGACCCAGTATGGCCGTTCTTACGTACTTAGTAATTTCACCAATATTGATATCCCCATCTTACAGATAAGGAAAAGGTTAAGTAGCTTGCCCATGATCACATCTAAAGTCTGTGGCAGAACAAAGTTCTGGTAACTTCTAGTCCCAAATGTAAACCACTAGAGCAAAGAACCCTCCAATCTTATCAGTAAGTGGATATTAGTCATCTCCCCCCGCCACTAAATAGATTATTTAAATAAACTATATGGGAAAGGAAGACTTATAGGAAACAGTTGTATGTATGAATAACAGTTCAGAGCATGACAAACAAATACATTGAGCTAGGTTTACCTGTTGTGGTGCAGTAAGTCATAATTTACATTCCTTGTGCCAAACACGACACTGCAATCCCAGTAGATTCAACCCAAGGGCGGGCAGTTGCTGGCACAGCCAGTTTCTTTTCTGCTTACCACTGGCGTGAAACCGGTTTTAGCTGTAGTGGGAGTTTCACAGGAGTCCATTGGAAAGAGGCTGCTCAGGGAACGTGACTGGTCCATGCTTTCTGTCTGCCTAGCACTGCCCACTTCAGGCGTTGCACTGATTCCATGGTGGAGGGGGAATTGAGGCTGCTTTCTGGTGCTGCAATGCCCCCCAAACTTCCCCTCACACAGCATCTCTGATAGACTTCCCATTGATGGGGGGCCCTCTACAAGATCCTTTATTAGCAGAAGCTAACATAGACTCTGATGTGAATCTGTCGGTCAGTGTAGAACTATCCTCCCATTTGTAGCAGTTTTATCTAGCAAGACTGAGAGAAGAGATGAGATCTCCTCCAATTTACCCTTTTACAGCTCATAATTGGTCACTGTGTCCTGCTTCTACAAATGGAAAAGACAAAACTCAGCAGCTAACTTGGGGAAGCTGACATTTTCATACTCTACATACAAATAGGGTGACCAGGTGTCTGTTTTTCGACTGGAACACCTGGTCAAAAAGGGACCATGGTGGCTCCAGTCAGCACCACCGACTGGGCCTTTAACAGTCTGGTTGGCAGTGCTGCGGCGGTAAGGTAGGCTAGTCCCTACCTGTTCTGCCTCCACGCTGCACCCTGGAAGCGGCCAGAAAGCAGGTCTGGCTCCTAGGTGGAGCTGCAGCTGGCAGCTCTGCATGCTGCTCTGGCCTGCAGGCACCGCCCCCACAGCTCCTATTGGCCACAGTTCCCGGCCAATGGGAGTGCGGAGCCAGTGCTCGAGGTGGGGGCAGCGCGCAGAGCCTTGTTGTCCCCCTGCCTAGAAGCTGGACCTGCTGGCTGCTTCCAGAGCGCAGCGCAGAGGCAGGACAGGTAGGGACTAGCTTGCCTTACCTCCGCAGCACTGCCAACCACACAGGGAGGGGGAATGTAGTGAGCGGGGGATGGGGCAAGGGGTGTGGCCTCAGGGAGAGGGCGGGACTAGGATGTTGGGTTTTGTGTGATTAGAAAGTTGGCAACCCTACATATAAAGGCCCCACTCCTGCAATTGACTTAATGGCCTCACTCTTTCAATGAAAGTCAACGGAGATCTGCCAGCCTGGATCCAATTGTATGATTGGGGCCTAAGCAGCCGAAAGCATTCCCAAATGCAGCACATTCATTACAGTATGGGAAGACTTACTAGGAGCAGCAGACTAGTGCCTGCAATCTGCCATGAGGGAGGATTAAGAGCAGCAACTGGCCTTACCAAAAAAGAAGGGTCATGTGCAGATTTTATTTACTTCTACAGTTGCTTCCTGGCGTCTTCACACCTGACACATGCCTTCTTTCCTGTTGCTTCCTAACTCGGCAGCAGTCATGAAACCTTACTCCAGCAAGTGTAGTTCAGACCTTCCCAAACAGTATAATGCAGACAACCAAATAAGAGCAGTTGACAATGGGCAGTCACAATTTCAATTCATTTTCTGTACAAGTAATGAATGGATCTGGTCACAGCACATACTTCAGCCTTGGATGGGCTATTGTCAGCATTTATTATTTGCATTGCGGTAACACCGAGGAGCCCGAGCCATGGACCAGGGCCACCATTGTGCTAGGAGCTGTATAGGCACAGAACAAAAAGACTGTCTCTGCTTCAAAGAGAATCTGATAAATTGTATCCATCCCTATTGCTTCTAAACCTAACGGGGGGCAGTTTCAGAGGTTCTTATATAACTGTATTGCTGTGAATTTGAAATTACAGGTAGGAAATACGCGCATTATCTCTAACATCAACTCAGACCTCTAAAAGCTAAGCCTACCATTCATGTTCCATTATATTACCACTCAGCACGGTTGCAGCACCTTTTATTTGAAGACTTCAGACCACTTTATAGCACTATTTAAGCCTCCCACCATCCCTGTGAGGCAGGTATTGTTTACCCATCTATAAAATGGTTAATTAGAGGCCGTAAAGTGAACTGATTTGCTCTAGGCTACCCTGCCCATCAGTGGCAAACCCAGGATTAAAATACACGAGTTCTGACTCCTTATCTGCTGATTTCCCCATTACATGGCACTCTTTCCAAAGACACCATTTTGGAATACGTATGGGTTGCAATTGGAATTTGTATCTTTTTAGATTGGGGCGCTGAAGAGGCAGGCACACTGCGTGCTAAGAGTCCCAGGGAATCCCCATCAGGTAAAACCAGAATATACGATGTGGTGTTTGGCTACATGTCTAGAGCAATTGGTGTGTATTCTGGAATAAACCAAGTTGACGGTGATCTTTATATACCGTCCCAAACCTGTGTGTCCCACAAATAGCCTGAGCTGTCTATACGTGCTGAAGCTCTTGATGGATAGATTGTTAGAACCAAATTCAGAAGTGAGGTTAAATTGATGTAACATATTTATTTCTGGCTTTCTCAGCTCATAAATTGCACTTCCTTAGAATGGTGGGAAAATTACACCATCTTCGACTCCGTATGCTCACTTAGAAGCAGGTTCTCTTCCACCGACTTCCACCCACTCACTACACATTGCCTCTGAATATGGCTCTTGAACTGCCTCATGGGCACACTTCACAGGCTCTGCCTCACGTTGTTTTCAATTCCCAGGAACATTCAAAGGTTCAGGACCTATCAGACCTACTCTGATCTTATTCCCATGATACCTCCTAGCAATGATTCATAACTGCAAAGAAAGGGAAGAGAAGAGGGAGATGCACTAGTCAAAAATGAACAGTCACTTTCCAGGAACTTCTCATGCGTTCACAAGCCTGGAAGTTTTCCCTGGAAACTGTCATTTCTGCAAACAGCATTATTCTGGGCAGTACATTTCATGACACTGAGTTACATTCTCCAGACAGTTTCATACCAAAAATAAGTCATGCCCGGTTCATTCAGCATCTTGTGGGAAGTTTGGGAGAGTATATGATGACAATAGCCACTGGTCAGAATACTCATGAATCAGGGTTTATTATTACAATGTGGAATACTTGACCCACAAACCTGGCCAGAAGGCCATCAAGGTTTCACGTGTCTAAAATAGACTGTGGACTATAGAATAATTTCTCTTCTAGACAAGTTTTAATCAATGGCTTGGACTGTAAATAATCCCTTTGTAGTAACACAGATTGTAAAGAATGATTTAGTTCTATGAATGCCATTGTGTCTGCACAGGCAAATTGTGCTGACAATCAGCATGTCATGCTATAGTTTTTAATTATCTCCATTTTTTTTTTTTTACATTGAGGTGAGGGAAAAGAGAATCAGGTCCAACTTGCATGTAATTTTAGTCTGGAAAACAAGCCTCTAAGAATCACAAAGTAACTCACCAATTTCATAACCTGTCCCAAAGAAGGAAACAAACTCCCAACAAAAGCTGTTTATTTTTGGCCATTGTTCCCTCACCTCTTCTCTGTGGGAATGTTCCAACTCTGAATACAGCCTCCAGAGTTTTGAAATCAGAGGCTGACTTTGAAATATGCCCCCCTCCTTTTTTTATTTTTTTATTTTTGCTATTTATGTGCCATTCAGCTGCATGAACCCTGGGTCAAGGGGAACGCTTTCTAGTGACATTCTGGACTTCCAGTTTAGCTCCTACCTATTCCCGGTTCAGTTAATATTTCTCCCCTTTTACCAAAGGTGGTGTCATTTATTTTTCCCTTCACTGCCCCAGCTCTGCTTGGCACAAAAGACTTCTAAACTATAAAACATGCAAGATCTTGCCTGTCACTTGAAAGATGACTAGTATGTAGAATGGCAAGTACTGTATAATTTCACCAATATTGATATCCCCATCTTACAGATAAGGAAAAGGTTAAGTAGTTTGCCCATGAACACAAGGGGGAAGAAATGCTGGTGAAGGGGGAAGTAGCCTTAGTGAACCTACTTTTAATATAATATTTACTATACTGGAACATTTCCCATCTCATAAAGTCCTTTTTAGTGGAATATGCCAGTAAACTATTTCTGTGCCCCAAAGTAGCTTGAAGTTGGGCCCATACACTGTAATAGCAAGTGGAGTCTGAGCAGTTATACTTGGATTTGTCTTTTGAGCTCTATTTTCTTATTATGTAGTAGTGGGAAACGTACAGTTATGTCTTATATAGGTTCATCATCCTGTGCCAGTGCTTTCCAGTTCAGTGTAGGAGAGCCCTGGTTGTCTCAGGTTTGAAGCTGCAGTTTCACAGCACGTCTCTGGAAGTGAGGGCTGTGTGTATAGGCAGCCACTGGTGCTGTCAGGTAACACTCAAGAATTTGTGTGGGCAGAGTTTGTCTTGTGGGTTGAGTCTGCGAATGGAAGTTATTTGCACAATCCTATACAAGTGTCCCTCGAGGAGCCGAGTAGGCCTCTTTAGGAAACACTGGGGCTGACTCTTATTGCATTCCTGCATTCACAGAAGCGACAGGGGAGAGACTCAAAGCAAAGGCTGCTATAAGCCCATTTGGCATTCCCTGTGTTCTGGGGCAGGCTAATTTCCACTCTGTTCCAGCAACTCTCTATGGGCCATAGGAAACAGAGGGTCCACAGTACAGTGCATTCCAGCCACACCCCAATTTGCCCTCTATACCAGTGCCTGGCAGCAGTACTGGTGCATAGCCCTTACCCCAGCTCTACACTGGTTAGGGAGGTAGGTCATTAACACCCCTTTAAGGCCTCTTTACATTGCCAACCAAACTCTCTGACATCAGTATGAAAAACCCGAGACAATAGGGGTCAGGAAGTATCCGAAAAGAGAGAGCAAAGAAAGAGTGAATGAGAATGAAGACTGAAAATTCAGTATTGTCAAAACATTAATATAAGCCATCTTCTGGTTTCTCTCCAGTAGCATCTATGTTGCATGTCCTAAGCCACTGGCACCACCCGAACGGCTCCTTTTTAAAATGAATGGCTGAGTTCACCGTGATTCATCAGTATGTAATGAAACATGATTGAAACCTTGGCTGGAGATCAGTATATCTTACATTTCATTTTTCTTTCTTGTGTAAAGTTTCTTTCTTGTGTAAAGTTTACTTGAATGGCCCTCTTTACTGTGCGGCTTGCCTCGTGAAGGATTATGGTACAACTAGTTTTTTTCAAAGCTGGAGAGACACAAGTTATAGTTGAAATTCCACCAGCTGGAGGACATTGTGTTTACCCCAGCAGTGACGTGGTCAAGATCGAAACAAAACAAGCTAATTAATATTTCTGAAGCGCAATTTCGCTGTCAAATATCACCAGCATTTCCAGAAATGAAAAGAATCTGAGAAAATTCAGCACTCTTGAAAGGATTTAAGACAGACCAGACTGATCCTTCTTTCTGCAATGTCTTTTTAACCTGCTACAAGGTGTGTGTTTGTCCGTGTGGCCATCAGTGGCTTTCCAGGCATTCTGAGAAGAACAGGAAGATTTATCAAGGGAGTGATCTGTGGAGAAAGACTAACAGACTTGAGTAAATATATGCAGCTTGCTGGGATTTGGCATGATCAGTGAACAGTACCCACTAAGTTGTGGTTTTATCACAAGTCCCATATAAAGGGCAGTGCACGATTTTGCTGCTACAGGAGCAGATCAAGAACCAGATTATGACTTTGGGCACTCAGTGAATAAATACTAAGTACCAACGCTATTAATTAAAGCACTGGCAAGGTGCTTTATCGTGTATCAGACACAGATATCAAGACAGCATTGCCCTGGAGATCTAACAATACAAGGTCCAAAATTTTGGCAGAATGATTCCTTCCCCACTCTACATTCTCCAGAATCTCTCTCCCCCGTGAGCCAACTTAGTCTGGAAAACTGCACGAGAATCATGAAGGGAGACACCAGGGAAAGTGAGTTAGACCAGTGGCTCTCAACCTTTCCAGACCACTGTACCCTTTCCAGGAGTCTGATTTGTCCTGCATAATCCCAAGTTTCATCTCACTTAAAAATGACTTGCTTACAAAATCAGACATAAAAATACAAGTGTCACAGCACATTATTACTGAAAAACTGCTGACTATATAATTATATTGCAATTGATTTATTTCACAAATATTGTACTTACATTTCAGTGTATACTATATAGAACAGTATAAACAAGTCATTTGTATGAAGTTTTTGTCTGTACTGACTTCGCTAGTGCTTTTTTTTTTGTAGCCTGTTGTAAAACTAGGCAAATATCTAGATGAGTTGATGTATCCCCTGGAAGACCTCTGCATACCCCCAGGGGTGCATGTACCCCTGGTTGAGAACCACTGCGTTAAACTTCCTTGACTCCCCTGCCATGTTTCATCCCTTTTTGGGGTGAGGGAACGAACTAGCCCCAGCTCTTCCCTTCTACTTTAGCATATGCTAATGCTGTGTCTCTAGTCTGGCCAAATATTCTTGTGTATTAAAAGCCTTTAGTTCATGGCATTCGTGTGCATCCCTTTGTATTGAAGACTTTAATGTGCGGCATATTTATTGTGATATCTATAACAAGATAACCAGTGTTATGAAACTTTCATTTTCTTTTAGTCATTTGCAATAAAAGGTCAAAATGTCTTAATTCTGAAGCGAGTTGTTTGCCAGTGACTGACTCAGTGTTTTGCTTTTATGTATTCTACACCTTCCCTGGCTAATCTACCTGTTCAGTGAATTGAAAATAAATTGATGGAGGGTCACATCTGTTCTTCTGCCAAGTTTTCAATCAGATACACTGGGATACAAATATTTTGGCTGAGTGTGCAGGAGGGAAAATTACAATATCCGTAGGAAACTATATCAAATGTTAATCTGCTTCTGTTGGGCTTCACATAAAGTAGGTGATCTTTATTATTATAGTAATAATAATAATAATAATAATAATAATAAAAGATCTCAGCTGTCTAGCGTGCAGTTGCAAAGGTAAATAGCAGAGATACAGCCAACTGCTTTGCATTCCAGCAAGCATACCCTTTGTGAAACTCAGGAGCATAGTGGTTGGCTCACTTTTCAATCTGATCCTACAAGTTGTGATATCAGGGGGCTGGGTGGTGGTGGTTTAACCAAGCTAGTTGCTGGTGTCCCCTGTAGCTGGTTTCCAGTGCAGTTAAAATGAATAGTTCCCCAGAGGCAAAAGACCTTGGATTTTGCTGAGGCATTGAGCTCATGGGATAAGGTGAGACCTTGTGGCCATCACAGGCTGAGGGTGAGACCTTCTGCACCCTCTGTCCTCCTCATGGGTGGTGGGGAGTGGTAGGACTCAGAACGAGCTGACTCCTGGGTGGGGTAGGCTCAGAAGACCCTAACCTGAGTTGCAGGTTATATGATGGGAACTCTGCAACCCCTATGCTGGAACCAACTAAATGTCTGGTATAGAAGAGTATGGGTGATGCGTGGGAAGCACCCTTTCCCTGTATTTAAATGTAATTAAAGCTGAGGTCTGTGGCTTAAAATCCATCCACGTGCCTGTCCTCATTTCGCTGCTGCGTCCGGATCAATGTGTCACTGAGTAAGCGGGACATTCAAACTTTCAGAAGGTGAGGAGAAGGAAGTTGCTAAAATGTAGATGTCACGTTATTGATTTGAACTGGGACCATATAGAACATGGTTGTAACCAAAGTCCTGTAGTGGCACCACATCTTGTATAAAGGGGGTCAAATGAGGTGTCTAAAACAAGGTTATGGTTTACTGGTTATGATTATGCTGTCTATATGTGTGTATCAATTTTGTAGTTGAAGTTATGAATATTGGCTCTATATGGTCTGTATTTCAAACTTATGCTATGCTTCTGGGAAACATTGCAGACAAGTTGGTGTTAGCTCTGCCTAGCCTGCTTGATGGCCCATTAAGGCCCATCAGCTATACAGTTGACCCATTGAGGGAAGGCAGATATGCCTTGTAACTCAGCAAAGTATGCAGGGACGTGCCCATGTGACTGCAGACTCCATCTTGCTGTGATTTTCCACAATAAGAACAAAGAAAAGGCTTTTTACATCTGGAAAAGACTATAAAAGGCTGATGCCTGATCTCCATCTTGTCTTCAATCCTGCTTCTTACCTCTGGAGGGACTTTGCTACAAACTGAAGCTCTAAACAAAGGACTGAGGACCCATCCCAACTGGGGATGTACTCCAGAGATTTGAGTTAAACCTGCAGTTTATTCTATCACTGCTACAAGACTGAACCAAGAACTTTGCCATTACTGTATGTAATTGATTCCATTTAACCAGTTCTAACTCTCATCTATATCTTTTTCCTTTTATGAATAAACCTTTAGATTTTAGATTCTAGAGTATTGGCAACAGCGTGATTTGTGGGTAAGATCTGATTTGTATATTGACCTGTGTCTGGGGCTTGGTCCTATGGGATCAGGAGAACCTTTTTTCTTTTATTGGGGTATTGGTTTTCATAACCATTTGTCCCCATAACGAGTGGCACTGGTGGTGATACTGGGAAACTGGAGTGTCTAAGGGAATTGCTTGTGTGACTTGTGGTTAGCCAGTGGGGTGAGACCAAAGTCTTCTTAGTCTGGCTGGTTTGGTTTGCCTTAGAGGTGGAAAAACCCCAGCCTAGGGCTGTAACTGCCCTGTTTTAAGCGATTTGTCCTGAATTGGCACACTTAGTTGGGTCCTGCCAGAACCGCATCGTTACAGTAGGATGCAGGTGTTTACTGCATCATAGTCCCACGGCAAAGCAGATTATTACATATTGCCATAACTAAGGGGAGAGGATTCCTATTGTCACAGGAAAGGGAGCTTGATATGTAGGTGTCTGCTTAGCAAGAAAGAGGTAGGGCCTGAATCTCTCAGGCTGAGTCCAAACAGCTGCTCCTACACAGTGGCTGCTAGTACTTGTAGTGCTTGGCACAGACTGAAAATGGCAAGCACTTCCTCTGTGTGTTTTCGGATATATTGCATGTCAGAAAATCCCTCACCCAAAGCCCTCTTTTACCATACATGTCGTTCTAGTTACATAAAACCCAAGAGCTAGTTCTCAAGAGAAAGGGGTTCTCTGACCCAGTCCAGTCCTACTTCAGCTGCACTTGTTTGTAACAAGTGAGTTGCTTAGTTAAAGCTGAGTGAATAATGGGGGGACATATTAATCCAATGGTTTATTTTAAAGTAGTAAAATCTGCAAATGAATAATCCCATGGCTATATTTTTGAATTTATTTAGTTAGCTTTATGCACCCAGTAAATAGAGCCCGATCCAAAACGCACTGAAGTCAGTGGGAGTCTTTCTAGTGACTTCAAAGGGCTTTGGATGAGACCTCATAAGCCACACCAAAAAATTCAGATAATTTATTTGAAAACTGTTTCATAAAGGCTATGACACAAAGTTCTCATTTCATAAAGCTGATGAATATTATTGAACCAGATACCAAATAAGTTGTAAGAAAATTATGGTCTGATCAGTTTGCTCACAGAAAATGAATGTGAGTTATTCATCCAGTGGTAGTAGAACACGATTTTCATCACAGATATACCATGTGCAGTGTGTACAACTGAGTCAACCTGCTTATCCAACCAGAGCTAGTCAAAAAAGCCAGTTGTTTTGGGGGGAGAAGGGAATTTTAAAAATGTTCATTTAAAATATCCTGTGAGAATGTTTCAGTTTTTCAAACAAAAAATTGAAACCTAAATTGAAAACACTTTCAATTTTTTAAATTATTTTAAGAAAATATTTCAAAAAATATTTTTTAAAATAATTTTTACCAAAAACTAAAATTGTCTTAACATTGTAAAATAGGAATATTTAAACTAAAATGAAATGTTCCCATTTAAATATTGTTTTTGGTCAAAAAGATATCGTTATTCAAAACAAGTTTCAGTGGAAAAATGTCAGCCTGCTGTCTGTGTAACCAATGATAGCTGCCTCCATGTTTATGACCCCATTTTCTTCTTAATTTTATGGGGTGAACATGGAAAACAAGAGGAGTGAGGGATCACAAGGACTTTTTTCACACTGGAATTGTAGACTTGCCTATCATATCCTGCGAGTGGATGGCAAAATCTACAGTGATATCCCTCAGGCTCTAAATTGTTCATCTCTGACAAGATAAGCAAGGTCCCACCTTGTCAGTACTTACTGTACAAAACTGCAAGGAAACTCTAGCTTACTACAGCAACTAATGCTGGTGATGCAGTAAATTACTGCATTATTGGCAGTCTGGAGCACTCAAAAATAAGTCAGGCCTCAACAAATAATGAGATGTTAAAATATATATATATATATATATTTGCCTTCTGTTCTTTGAGCCTTTAGGTTAGTCTTTTCAGGTTGTTTCAGCAAATAGAGTTAAAAGCTGACTTAAAAAAAAGAAAAGAAAAAACTGGGATTATTACATCATCACATGGCTTCAGCTTTCAGAAAAACATGATTTGTGAAAAAGAATGTTTTGGCAACGCTATGACTGATTTCTCTTTGAGGCCCTGACTCAGCAAATCATCCCAATTCAGCTAAGTGCTTACGGAAATGAATTTAAGCATATGGTTATTTGCTTTGCTGAACCCAATGCCCCAATATGTCACTTGAGCTAAGATGAGCAGTTGGAGGTGTTGACCACTTTTATTCTTTTCATTTGGTCTCCTCCTCCTCCCCCACAGAAAACACACACTAGTCTAAATCAAGCTGCTTTACAGCTGGTCTGTTACAGGACCTGGAATTTTATATCAAGTTATATTTTAGTCCAATGATTAATTTGTCTTCTCTCTATGCTTTCTCATTAATAGCATGCTTGATCCGTGCCAAATATGAAGCTACGGTCTTCTGCTCATGTAATGGACTTACATTTGTATAAAGACCTTAGATTTGAGCCACAAGGCTCAAAATAATGCACAGGCCTTAAGATTCCATTGTATTGGGAAGATGGGTCATTATCTAAGTGCACCCTTCCCCTCCCCCCCAGCACTAGCAATCAGCTTAAGTTGTCTGAAAGTGTGGGAGCATAAATTAATTGATCCATAGAAGATGTACAAACCATGCTGCTGAAAGGCAGAAAAGGGAAAGGGCAGGCACATGGACAAAGCTAGATGAGTGGAAAAAAATCATTGACAGACAAACAGTACGTTGCTTGGATTAAGAAATCCTCAAGGAAGCCTGCGTTTATTGGACAGTAATGATTTCACATCCTTTTACTAAATTAAGTACATTTGATGGCAACATTCGATTGCTTTCTGCAGTGCCCCACTCTTTAGTTTTGGGCTTCTGCCCTGGAAAACATGAACATACAACCAATATTTTTCATTACAGTTTTGGAGGACAGAGCCCCAGGTTCTGAGGTACCCATGGTGACCTGCATGTCTGTGCCTCCTCCCTGAATATAATATGCAGTCTTTTTGCCACTAGTTCTGTCAGGCTGGATGTAGTGACAGATGGCAAGGAGCAGCCATTCAGCAGGACCCCCTTTCCAAGATCTGAATTTATTTTCATTGGAGTTGAGAGAGGCTCCCCCACTTAGCTGGGATCCCATCCAACAATGATACAGGGAATTCATTACTAGGAGTCCTGGAGTGGGGCATCCCACCCTCTTTACTTGACCCATAGCAATTGTGGGCACCTACGGGTGCTGGGCTTGGAAGATGGGAGCCTGACAGTCAGGGATGGCTCTTCCTTTATCTGGGAGACTGCCTGGCATTAAGGTGAAGCAATTTTTAATTTCATGATTGACATTAATTATGCAAGTTTATGGAAAACAGAAACCATCCGACTAACTTGATAAATATGGATTACAAGTTTAGTTGATAGAGGCTGTAGTGTTAAAGTAATAGACTTCGACTTCTGTAAAGCATTTGATGTTGTACCACGACATTTTTATTAAGAAACTAGAGTGATACAAAAATCTACATGGCACACATTAAATGGATTAAGAACTGGCTAACTGATAAGTCTCAGTCTAATGGTACACTTCTACCCTGATATAACGCTGTCCTCGGGAGCCAAAAAATCTTACCACGTTATAGGTGAAACCGCATTATGTCGAACATGCTTTGATCCGCCGGAGTGCGCAGCCCTCTCCCCTCCCCTCCCCCCCCTGAGCACTGCTTTACCACGTTATATCCGAATTCATGTTATATCAGGTCGCGTTATATCGGGGTAGAGCTGTAAATAGGGAATTATAGAGAAGTTGTGTTTTTAGTGGGGTCCTACCAGGATAGGTTCTTGGCCCTGCACTGTTTAATATTTTTATCAATAAGCTGAAAGAAAACATAAACTCATTACCGATAAAGTTTTCAGATGATTGAAAAATGGGGGAGTGATAAATAATGAAGAGGACAGGTCACTGATATTGAGTGATCTGGATCACTTGGTAAATTGGGTGTAAGCAAATAATATGGGTTTTAACATGGCCAAATGTAAAGTCATACATCTAGTAACACAGAATGTAGGCCATTTTTATAGGATGGGGGAGTCTATCCTGGGAAGCAATGACCATGAAAATGATTGGAGGGTTTATGGTAGATAATCTGTTGAACATAAGATCTCAGTGAGATGCTGTGGCCAAAAAAGCTAAATGCAATCCTTGGATGTATAAACAGGTGAATCTCGAGTAGGAGTAGGGTCTGGTTATATTACCTCTGTATTTGACATTGGTGTGACTGCTGCTATAATGTGTCCTCTTCTGGTGTCCACAATTCAAGAAGGATGTTGATGAACTGGAGAGGGTTCAGAGAAGAGCCACAAGAATGATTAAAGGATTAGAAAACATGCTTTATAGTGAAAGGCTCAAGGAGTTAAATCTATTTAGGTTAACAAAGAGAAGCTTAAGGGGTGACTTGATCAGTCCCCTACATGGGAAGCAGATATTTGATAAAGCGGTCTCTTTCACCTAACAGACAAAGGTATAACAAGATCCAATGGCTGGAAGTTGCAGCTAAGCAAATTTAGACTGGAATTAAGGTGCGAATTTTTAACAGTGAGGGTAATTAATCTTTGGATCAATTTACCAAGGGTTGTGGTGGATTCTTTATCACAAGGCATTAAGTCAAAATTGGATATTTTTCTAAAATATATGCCTTAGTTCAAACAGGAGTTCATTCCAGGAAGTCTGATGGCCTGTGTGATACTAGATGATCACAGTGGTCCCTTCTGGATTTATAATCTCTGAATGCTTCTCCAAATTTATGGCAGGCTCAAAAGCCAAGGCTTCTTCTCAAGAATCTCCAGAAGGTCTTAGCCTTTTCAATCTCAGGGCATACTGCTGTCCTTTCAAGATGGAATACATGCAAGATGGACTGTTGGGACTTTAGTATCAGAGGGGTAGCCATGTTAATCTGGATCTGTAAAAAGTGACAGAGTCCTGTGGCACCTTATAGACTAACAGACATACTGGAGCATAAGCTTTCGTGGGTGAAAACCCACTTCGTCAGACGCATGTAGTGGAAATTTCCAGAGGCAGGTATAAATATGCAGGCAAGAATCAGTCTAAAGATAACGAGGTTAGTTCAATCAGGGAGGATGAGGCCCTCTTCTAGCAGTTGAGGTGTGAACACCAAGGGAGGAGAAACTGCTTTAATCCTGGGCTGATGGTGTCAAATTTGCAAATGAACTGAAATTCAGCAGTTTCTCTTTGAAGTCTGGTCTTGAAGGTTTTTTTTGCTGCAGGATGTCTATCTTTAAATCTGCTATTGTGTGGCCAGGGAGGTTGAAGTGTTCTCCTACAGATTTTTGCATATTGCCATTCCTAATATCTGACTTGTGTCCATTTATCCTTTTATGTAGGGATTGTCCAGTTTGGCCAATGTACATAGCAGAGGGGCATTGCTGGCACGTGATGGCATATATTACTTTGGTGGATGTGCAGGTGAATGAACCGGTGATGTTGTGGCTGATCTGGTTAGGTCCTGTGATGGTGTCGCTGGTGTAAATATGTGGGCAGAGTTGGCATCGAGGTTTGTTGCATGGGTTGGTTCCTGAGTTAGAGTTACCATGGTGCGGTATATGCTTAAGGTTGGCGGGTTGTCTGTGGGCCAGTAATTGAAATTTACGGCTAAACAAAATAGGGAAAATGCTGCTTGACAACTTATTAGAGTTTGATGTAGAGATATTTACTTTGTATACTTTTACATGTGATGTTGTGTTTTAATGGTTAAAACACTTTAACTGTTTTAAAGCTTTAACTTTTTGTGTCTTAACATCTACTGTCATTAAATAATTGTCTGAACTAGCCTTCCCATAATTTCTCATGTGTGAAAATTTAAATTGATGAAAATTGGAAAAAAAAAAAGCGTAAAGCCCATATTTTTGTGCAACTATGAAAATTTAAATTGATAACAAAAAAACCCAAATGCTTAAAAATAAATATTTGATATTATCTGTCTAACCTATAACAAAAAAAAAGCGAATTCTGCCAAGCCTACTTACATCTAACATTTTTTTTTTTAGGGACACAATGATCCTCAAACACTTTCATTATTTCTGCAAAGCTTTCCTCCCTCCATCTATGTGGAATACATTGAATACAACTAGGTCTTCTGTGCCTGTTACTGTTACAGGTAGAGCAGTCTTTTGCTCTTCCTTCAGTTTATTTGCCCTTGTGACTTTCACATACAGCTCAATTGCTGTTTGAACCTTTTCCAGGCACTTTCTGCGTTTCTCCTGATTTTCAGGGCTGGTGGAGGAGTTACTCACACTACCACAAGCTCTGTAGCAGCCACTGCAATGTTACCTCTTCCTGGATCTTCGGCACAGGGCCAGCTCCAGGCACCAGCGAAGGAAGCAGGTGCTTCGGGCGGCCAATGAAAAGGGGCGGTACGTCCGGGTCTTCGGTGGCAATTCGGCGGCGGGTCCCTCAGTCCCTCTCGGAGGGAATGATTCACCGCCAAATTGCTGCCGAAGAATGAAGTGGCGTGGTAGAGCAGCCGCCGAAGTGCCGCCGATCGCGGCTTAATCTTTTTTTTTTTTCTTTTCCTGCTTCGCCACTTGGGGCGGCAAAAAAGCTGGAGCCAGCTCTGCTTCAGCACACTGTGCTTTCTGCTGCTGGAACCATGTAGTATCTTACTGAAGAGCAGAGCAGTGCCGAGATAAACCCTTTATGAACAGAACCATGTACAGGAATATGGTAGCAAACTTCCTACTGCTCTCTCCTGGGCTGCTTTGTTTCTACCCCAACAGGAAGTGATGTCACTGGAAATCCAAAGACTGCAAGAAAAGAGTACAGGGAGGGTGGCATCTGTATGCTTCCAGGAGGTCTTACTCTGTAATATATCCCTCATCTAGCATTGTACTGGCTATCTCAAGTGGTGATTGTTCCTTTCCCAGTGACGATGGTCAAACATACAAAGGTCAGCATAACTACCCTTGGGATGCTGGGAAAGACAGTGAATCTTGGCGTCTCTGCTGTCTCCACAGTTTATTGTCAGAGTGACAAGAATGGATTTATAATACATCCTCTCTTTTTATTCTTTCCTGCTTCTGTGATCGTCTTTTTAATTCCTTGGGGATCTTTTACTTCATTTTCCAAACAAACTCTCTTCTCTAAATCTGGATCTCCCCCACCCCCGCCCTTTATCATTTTGGCCCTTGGGTAATTCTTTGTCTCTCTCGCTCTCTCCCTCAGTTGTGTTTTTTCTCTATTGTTTCACCCTTTAAGTTTGGCACCCTTTGGCATATGGCTACTATTGTGATGGGCTCCCTAGGCAGGCAGGAACAGATTGATAAACATCTCACACCACTAGAGGTGCTAGAATCCTGTGTTTTATTGCAAATGCAAAATAACACAAAATAAAATGAAAAGCAGCCTATAAAATGAAATGTAATGAAAAACTCCCCCCCAGCAAGGGCTTCTGCAGCTCCTGTCCCACACCAGATGTTGTGACCTGCTGCCTGAGGGTCACAGTGCAGCTCAGATTTAGCCTGCTGCCTCTTCATCGTGCTGGTGGGAGCTGGGCCAAGTTTGAGTGAGTGGTGTTGCAACCCTAGAGTGGGTAGACGGGCCCACCTCCATGGGACAGGACCACTGATGCAGGGTGAGTGTGGGGCAAACTCACTCTGCAAACCTCCCACCCACCCACTGGGGCTGGACTCAAGACCTCCTATGGCCTCTAACCCCTGGGGGACAGAACCTGACACCTCCTGCCCCACCCCCACCAAGGCCTTCCATGATAAAACAAGATTCCTAAAAAATAAAATGAAAAAGAATTTCTCTGCGCTCTACAAATAGCCACACTGTGTTTCACACACATATGAGTGCGTGTGTGCATGCATCTCGGCTGGATTTTTGCATCTCTGTTTCTTTGCAGCTCTGATCTCACTGTTCAAAGTCTCTAAGAAGGCTTTAGATTTGTCAAATATGTTTTAACTGGAGTTGTAAATGGAGGAAGTCCTCCCCCAAAACCCTCTCATTTGTAATGGGAAATTCTTCCTTAAGTGTTCTGAATACCCGAGAAACCAAAGTACATAACCTCCTACTGTATAGCAATGTATTCTGACAGAAACCTAGTAGATCACAAAATTGAATATTAATGTGAGTATTTCATCAAGTATTCTCCTTAGCTCAGTAAGAAAGAGATTGACACTAAGGGTCCTTAGATTGTTTATTACAATGTCTTTTGAAGATGATTTTCATCTGATGTACATTCAAGCTCTTCTGTCTCCCTCATTAATGAAATTGCTGGTTAGGTTGCAAAATAATAACATTCAATTTGAAGCTGTGCGGAAATCACAAAATAATTCAGTTAGTCATGCAGAACAGGCACCAAAATATCTCTGTTAATATGGTTTTATTTTAACAGTGACATTAGGTGGGATGCAGTAAGAGGTTCAGATAGAAGTGGGATTTTTGAGGTGAAATATGAAAGAAATCAAGTCCTTATATTTGTGTCTGTCTGAATTTCCTATTGAATTTGAGGTAATGATTTTTACCATGCGGGAATATTTTGTAGGTTGGCATATGGGCTGGATCATTGCAGTGGTTCTAAAGAATTGCATTATTCCAATCAGCTAACACGCCTGCCTGTTATACCCACTCCACAAAGAATCAATGACAGAAAGAAGGAACTATCTATCAGTGACTCTGTCTTCCTAAAGATCAAAGCACCACACTTAGGCCTGGTCTACATTACAGATCGATGTATGTCGAAATAATTATGTCAGTGTACACACTACAGCCTTGTCCCACTGATGTAAGGGCCCTACTACACTGACATCATAACTCCACCTCCAGGAGAGGTGTAGGGCTTATGTTGGTGTACTTATGGTGGTACAGTGTCTGTGTTAACTTGTCAATTTGTGAAATTGACAAGAAAGCTGGGCAGCTAGGGCCCAACTGCCCCAGGCTCCCTGCTCCCAGCCAGGCTGCTGCCTCGATGCTCCCTGCTCAGAGAGCTGAAAAGCCTGGGAAGTTGCCCCCAACTGTTAGCTGGGAGCGGGGGATCCAGGAGTCCAGGGGGGCAGCTGGGCTCCCGGTGTGGAGCTGCGTGGAACTGAGAGCCTGGGCTCTCAGCCCCCCATGCTGCCCCTCTTCAGTTGGTGTCAGTGCTCTTGGTGAGGACATGCACCACTGACAGAAGGAGGGTAGTGTGGACCTCAGCGGTGGTTGTAAGTTGACCTAACATAGGTCGACTTAGGACTGTAGTGTAGACATGCCCAATATAAAAAGTATTGTATTTGTAACTGTAGTTTAATTCAACTTGAAAGAGCCTGGAGGAGCCATTAAAACCATGCTGCCAGGTGACTCTCAGATGATTAAGCCTAACTACATTTCTGGGTTATCATCATGAATATGATGAAAGGTCTTTTGACAATCCAGTTTGTGTCACATCCTTTTTTGTTTGCTGTTTTGAAAGACTTAAAGAGATGGTGTCTGTCAGCCATTGCTGCTGTCGGTTGGCATGCATGTATGTTCTCTCCATAGGTCATCCCTGCCCTGCACAGATAGTTGGTTCAGCATACCTTGATAGTACTACCCAGAAAGACCACAGGCCCGGTTCGGTGGCAAAAAGGCTCGGCCAAGTTTAATGTCTACAAAGCACGTTACCAGCATCCCATATGCTGCATGCATGCTTGTGACATGGTACCAGCACATCCCCTAAGCCAGTACAAAGAATCATGGGGTGGTACCTTGATATTTATGGAGTGAAACAAACAACTGACGTACCTCCTTACGTATTTCATAACATCTGTTTAACTCTGTTTGTCTGATGTCTTAGACAAAACACTCCTATTCATCACTTCTGTCAAGCCATCTTATCTTGTGCTAGGTTGGGGCATACCTGTGCTAGCCTTCTAGAATGTGTTTACATGAATATCTAGTGCTTAGCACTTCTTAGGAGCATCTGTGTTTTAGCAATGCTAGCAGTACTGTTGTCAAGTTCATATACCAGACAGTGAACTTGTAAGCATCTGCTTTAATACATGGACTGACTTTTTGGTTCACAGCCTCTGGTTCAGACCTCAGGTCTTGCAAAGTCCCCATGCTCCCAGTCTCTCTCTCTCTCCTACAATTGCTTCTGGCTCAATTTAAGGTACTTTTGCAAAATTAAGACTATTAAATCACAAAAAGTAGATCACTCGATACAGTTGTAAATTGTATAATAGTGTGGGCAGAATCTGTAATGGAGACAAATATTTATTTAGGTCTGGATCAAATCCAGCCCTGCACAGCTACAGAAGGACATAAGATCTCCTTAGGGACATAGAAATTGTCATAGCAGCTCAGATCCATGGTCCATCTAACCCGATATTCTGTCTTTGACAGTAGCCAGCACCTGACCCCTCAGAGGAAGATGCAAGAGATCCCTGGGTTGGCAGATTCACCCTGATACATGGTATCCAAACATCTCCATTTCAGGCATAGGAGCAGCATGGATTATGCTTCTCTGGTGCTTGCCTCCTCCACTGGGCAAAAAGGGGATGTTCTGCCTCCTCCAACTAGCTGGCCAGTGCAGTTTGCCCAGGACGGGGATGAGGTCTGGGAGCAGAAAAGGAATTGCGCCTCTCTGATTCTTTCCTGCGGTGCTCCTTGAATGGCCCAGCTGCACAGGGCAGACTTTATCAGCACAGTCTAGCCCTTATTTTCTTTAAATGTACACAGATTGAGCATTTTGTGGATTACAATACCACTGAAATGATGTGACATTTAAATTGACTTCCACAGTATTTTTGTTGTTTGCAAATGTGCAACAGTAGAGGAAACTATAGGAGGGATTTTGAAAAGCCAACAGCCTCAGCCTCACTGTGCTCCCACTGAAGTCAATGGGGGTTTTACCATTGAGCTCAATGAGAACAGTTAGACGAGTGCTTTGTGCTTTTGAAAATCCCACCCTACAACTGTCCTGGTGACTGGACTGGAATGAAGGGCCAACATTTGTAATAATTAAAATCTAGCTTGCACAGCATTAGAAATGGCCCAAACTATGGCTACTCACTTGGTGCATATATACGTCTTGAAACCAACTGAACTTCTCTGTTGGCACTCAAAGTGGAGAATGGAAGTATGTTTGGCTAATATTCCTTAAACTTATACAATGATTTTAGAAAGAGGCTGTTCTAGGCATTACTCTGCTGTTTAGCCAACAGACCATTCCAGTTTGTCTCCAGCCATGATGTGCTCACAGGAGGTATATCTTTGGTTGGGAGAAGAGAGAGTTCTTGAAATGCAAATATACATGGTGATTGGAGATAATCTGGGTAAGAATAATAGAATATCAGGGTTGGAAGGGACCTCAGAAGGTCATCTAGTCCACCCTCCTGCTCAAAGCAGGATCAATCTCAACTAAATCATCCCAGCCAGGGCTTTGTCAAGCCTGACCTTAAAAACCTCTAAGGAACGAGATTCCATCACCTCCCTAGGTAACCCATTCCAGTGCTTTACCACCCTCCTAGTGAAAAAAGTTTTTTCTAATATCCAACCTAAACCTCCCCTGCTGCAATTTGAGACTATTACTCCTTGTTCTGTCATCTGCTACCATTGAGAACAGTCTAGAGCCATCCTCTTTGGAACCCCCTTTCAGGTAGTTGAAAGCAGCTATCAAATCCCCCCTCATTCCTCTCTTCTGCAGACTAAATAATCCCAGTTCCCTCAGCCTCTCCTCATAAGTCATGTGCTCCAGCCCCCTAGTCATTTTTGTTGCCCTCCGCTGGACTCTTTCCAGTTTTCCCACATCCTTTTTATAGTGCGAGGCCCCAAACTGGACACAGTACTCCAGGTGAGGCCTCACCAATACTCCACATATGGCTTCACCAGTGCTGAATAGAGGGGAATGATCACATCCCTCAATCTGCTGGCAATGCTCAAAGTTATACAGCCCAAAATGCTGTTAGCCTTCTTGGCAACAAGGGCACATTGTTGACTCATATCCAGCTTCTTGTCCCCTGTAATCTCCAGGTCCTTTTCTGCAGAACTGCTGCTTAGCCAGTCGGTCCCCAGCCTGTAGCAGTGCATGGGATTCTTCCTTCCTAAGTGCAGGACTCTGCACTTGTCCGTGTTGAACCTCATCAGATTTCTTTTGGCCCAATCCTCCAATTTGTCTAGGTCACTCTGGACCCTATTCCAACCCTCCAGCATATCTACCTCTCCCCCAAGCTTAGTGGGGTCTGCGAACTTGCTGAGGGTGCAATTTATCCCATCATCCAGATCATTAATGAAGATATTGAACAAAACCAGCCCCAGGACCGACCCTTGGGACACTCTGCTTAATACAGGCTGCCAACTAAACATGGAGCCATTGATCATTATCTGTTGAGCCCGACGATCAAGACAGCTTTCTATCCACCTTATAGTCCATTCATCCAGCCCATATTTCTTTAACTTGCTGGAAAGAATACTGTGGGAGACTGTATCAAAAGCTTTGTTAAAGTCAAGGAATAACACATCCACTGCTTTCCCCTCATCCACAGAGCCAGTTATCTCGTCATAGAAGGCAATTAGCTTAGTCAGGCATGTTGTCTGCTGTACCCATGATGTATAATAGCAGCCATGTGCAGGGGTAGGAAGTTTTTGGTGGAATCTATTTGTCCCAATTTTTTTCCTCTGTCAAAAAAGCAATTTTTTTTTTTTGAAAATTTAAGAGTCATAACATTGGAGACATAAAGTGGGTGAGATAGTATTTTTCATTGGAACAGCTTCTGTTGTTTCATTCTTGATCCAATACAAGGTATTACCTCACCCACCTTGTTTCTCTAATATCCTGGGACCAACCTGGCTACAGCAACAATGCAAACAAATAAATAACATTGAACATTTCCACCCTAAATAACCCCTCCCACATACTTCACATGGAGTTCTTTACAAATGTCTTCATGGCAATAAATAAAATTAACAGTCTGAAACTATATTTGCAGGTGTGAACTGACAGGGATTGCAGAGTGGGGAGAGGGAGAAAGGGAAAGGAAGGTTTCATTTTATTCATTCTGACCAAGCTTTCTGCCAAAGCACCCCTCTCAGTGATTACTTTATTCCTCTCTCCAGAGATCAATTAATATATCAACAATTCCCTGCTGTTTCAGCATTTGTAATTCCAAAGACACCTTCAAGAAACATTATCTCTGTTCTGGTCATGTCAGGAGTTTATGTTCCAGAGATCTCTGGAAAACTAGTGAGTGAGACCATGCCTCATTTTGCTTACCCAAATGATCTCCAATCTTGTATATTTGCATTTCAAGAACTATCTCTTAGTTACACTCCTGAGAGGAAGGACCATGTTGCCGTGTGATATATCACATGGTTTTACTTTTAAGTCACATTGCCACATGATCTTTTGATGTTTAGCCTAAGGACACAGTGACATATTTCAGGTGCAGTGTTACAAGGTATCAGTTTGCCACATAGTTAACCCAGGAGGAGTAGGTGCTGCTGTTTTGCTTACAGCAAGAGTGTGCTGACAAATTGAACAATGTACGGCACACTCCTCACGTCTTCACAACTTTGTTTACAGCATCGGCCCCATGATTCTGACAGCCCTGCTCAACGGTATCTTGTATAATTGGAAGCAACAGGCAGGAGGCATCAGGTGTCACTGTAAATTGGCTGCTGCTGCATGAGGATTGTAGAACAGAATCACCACCTTTATTATGTCCTGATAGCAATATGAGACGAAGAATAAGTACACAAGCCTATTAAGGCAGTGGTTCTCAAACTTTAGTAACCCGAGGACCCCCATTTTGATTTAAAAATTTTGGGGACCCCCAAAGCCCCCCCGTTTAACCCTTGTCCTGCCCCCTTCCCTGCTCCTTCCCTGAGGTGATGCCCCTGCCCTGCCCCTTCTCCAAGGCCATGCCCCTGCTCACTCCATCCCCCCTTCCTCCCCCACCCTCACTCATTTTCACTAGACTGGGGCAGGGGATTGGGGTACAGGAGGGGGGGTGCAGGCTCTGGGAGGGAGATTGGGTGCGGGAGGGGGTGTGGGTTCTGGGCTGGGGTAGGGGTTTGGGATGTAGGAGGGGGCTTACCTTGGGCAGCTCCTGAAGTGACTGGCACATCCCTCTGGCAGCGGCTCCTAGGTAGGGGCGGGGCAGGAGGTCTCTGTGTGCTGCCCCTGCCCACAGGCACCGCTCACAGTTCCCAGCCAATGGGAGCGGCAGAGTCGCTGCTCAAGGTGGAGGCAGCACATGGAGACCCTCCTTCTCCCCCTGGGGCCGCAGGGACGTGCTGGCCACTTCCAGGAGTGGCACAGAGCCAGGGCAGGTAGGATGCCTGTTCCCTGGCGTCCTGGGAGGGAGCGGGGGAAGTTTCTCAGCGGGGCCCGGGGACCCTCTGGAGTACCCTTGAGGACCCCCAGGGGTCCGTGGACCCCAGTTTGAGAAATGCTGTGTTAAGGTACATAAAAAGAGGACTGATTTCCCCCAGTCCTCACCCCCCACAATTTATGGTATTTTTCAGTTGTCTAAGAACTCTAGGGATCTCTAAGCAAAATTTGGTGATGCTGTGATAGTTACCAAGTTCATTAAAAGATTATCTGAAATACATACCGTGAATTGAAAACTGTGGTAGTCATGATGCAATATGTGTTGTGGCAAATACAGTCCAGTTTCCTGATATGAACCCTACACACTGTTATCCTCCTAGCTGTTTAATAGCCATTAGCTGGGATAGCCAAATGGCTGTGTGAGCAAATATAGGGCTTTAGTCTACCACTCTTACTCATACTGACTCCTCTTTTCCACGGAGTGCCATGGTGGCTTCCCCTCTTTCCCTCCCCCATTTACCTGAACGCCTGCCCTTTCCCTTCTGGCAGTCTCTAAATCAGGGGTTGGCAATGTTTGGCACGCGGCTCGCCAGGGTAAGCACCCTGGCGGGCTGGGCCAGTTTATTTATCTGCTGACGTGGCAGGTTTGGCCGATCACAGCCCCCACTGGCCGTGGTTCGCCGTCCCGGGCCAATGGGGGCGGCGAGAAGTGGCGCGGGCGAGGGATGTGCTGGCTGTGGCTTCCCGCCGCCCCCATTGTCCCGGGACAGCAAACCGCAGCCAGTGGGGGATGCGATCGGCTGAACCTGCCACGTCAGCAGATAAATAAACTGGCCCGGCCCGCCAGGGTGCTTACCGTGGCGAGCCGCATGCCAAACATTGCCGACCCCTGCTCTAAATGTTTCTCAGGCATCCCTCTTTCTGTGCATCAGACCAGCAGCTCAAACTCAGGTCATGTCTACACTAGAGAGCTTACAGTGGTCCAGCTTTACTGATGCAGCTGCTCCACTGTAAGATCTCCTGTGTAGCCGCTCTATGCCGACGGGAGAGAGTTCTCCCGTAGACTTAATTAATCCATCTCCAACGAGCAGCATTAGCTATGTCAGCAGGAGACGCTCTCCCACCGACATAGCGCTGTGCACACTAGTGCATATGCCGGCATAATTTGTGTCATTGGGGGGTGGAATATTCATACCCCTGAGCGACATAAGTTTTGCCGACATAAGTGGTAATGTAGACAAAGCCTTAATCTCTCTAGCACTGAGATTCATGTCTTTCCTCTGGCACCTCTCTTCTTTCTCATCAGTGACAACTCCACTGTCTTTCTCTTCCTGTAGTTGCACTAACTTGTTGTTGTCCTTTTGACCTTGACTTTTCTGTATTTTTCCCCACCCACAATAGCCGCTCTCTTGCTAAAATGTGGTATCTGGCCCTCTTTCATATCCCTGAAATCTGCCTTTTTCTCACTGCCCCCACACCTCGCTCTTGCCCACAGCTGTATTGTCTCTGTCTTTGAGTAGTGCAACTGTCATCTCTGGTATCTCATCATCTTACTCTTCCTGTCCATCTAAAATGCCCTGCTAAAGTCATCTTCCCATTCCTCCACTCTGAATATATAACTCTCCTTCCACCTCTTCATTGGCTTAATTTCCCTTAATTCATCAAATTCAAGGCCCTACCATAATCTTCCCC
Organism: Chrysemys picta bellii; assembly: GCF_011386835.1. NCBI lineage: Eukaryota > Metazoa > Chordata > Testudines > Emydidae > Chrysemys > Chrysemys picta. The sequence goes on from NC_088800.1 coordinate 63,627,067, forward strand.
TATCTACATCTGGGATCACATTTCTTCCCTATTCTCACTCACTTCAATGTTCCTCCCAGTCCTTTCTTCTTTCTTCATGCCTGTTCTGAAACTTTGACAGTCTTTCCACTGATTTCAGCAGGCTTTGGATAAGACCCTTTGCCCACTACTCCCACTGTCAGCATCACACCTTCACTTGTGCTGCCCTTAGATCTGGTGCAGCCTATTACTTCTTATCCAGCCAAGTAGTTTATCCCCTCCTTCAGATTCTATCCAAATCAATCACAATTCCTTTCTACATTTTTCCTCCTCATCTCCAAACAATTTTTGCATGACCTATTGCCCAGGTCTTGTTTTTCTGGAAATGTCTCTGGAAATGTCAAACACTTTGTTTCTAGTCCTGACCACAATCCAGAAGTGTAAGATGGCATGGACATATTAAAAATATTATTTCAAAACCCCATGATATGTTAGAGTCAACATCAGTTTTAAAAATGAAAGCAGATTCACAGGAGAGAGTTATTTTATGCCAAAAAGTTTTCTGTTCATCACCAATTTTCTACCACAGTATGGCACAATGTTTAACCTCTTAAGATTGCCGCATTTACTAGGCTAGGCAGACTGTGTGCAACTGCAAAATATGCATCAGTCCATCTGATGACTGCATGGTTGGTTTGTTGGGAGTTCTTGCGTTGTACTTTTAACAGTGCTGGAAGGACAGATTGTTAGAGTCCTGGTGGTCTCAAAGAAGATTAACAAAGTCTGGTGCTGATTCCTTGGTCCACGTTCTCGTGGGCATGTGTTTGTTCATGTCCCCAAATCCATTTGAGAATTTTGTAAGTGCATTTTGAGTGATTTTTGCAGTGGAATGAGATGGGCTGGTGCATCTGGGTTGTAAGGCCCAGGCCTGTGAGGGGCTGAGCACTCTCGTCTGTTATTGACAACGGCACTCAAGGGAGATCAGCACCTTGTACGATTTGGGGTTTTAAACTCTATTAGACAAATCTCTCTTAGATCTAACTGATAAGTGTATGGTTCTACATGAAGGCTGAGGATTCTTAGATGTTCAGATGCATGCAGAATATATTTTCAAGATTGCCTACATCAATTAGCGTATTTGTATGGCCTGGTGCCTATTCACAAAATGGCAACATCTGTCCACAAGGGAAATGTTATGAGCATCCTGCAGAGTAAGAGTATTAAAATTTCTGCTAGTAATAATACTTTTGTTAATGTGTTCTGGAAAGGTTCCTGTGCACTGGTTTACCTTTAAGTGCCTTGAAGTGTATGGATGAAAACTACAGCCTAAATGTGGCTAATGATTTGAGTGCATTGGTTTTTGGGTACCCTATTTTATGCAGCTTAAAGGGTCCTGATTGTCAGAGGAAAGACACTCAACACTTTCTGTAAGTTATCTGAAGTTGATCACCCCCAAGTCACTTTTGATCATTTAGACTAATAAAATTAAATATGTATTTATCACTGATTGTGTCACAAAAGCCTCCTTACAATTGTGTTTGTGTTCACAATTACTGGGGATACAAATTCCTGAATGGAGGATTAAAAGGAGGCTCAGTTCTTATGAATATCTCTGGCTGGCAGCAGATTCGTTTTCAATACACCAGAGCCCTGGGAAAAGCATTCAAGTGACTTGGGGTGTCAGAATGTCAATACCATAAGAATATTGCCTGGAGGAGCTCCCTGTTTATTGGCAATCCTGTGCCACGCAATTTTACCAGACAAAGTGATCTGTAAATAAATGAATCACATATGTAAATACAAGATACGTGTTTCCCCTGAAAAGTGGCCAACTTGGTGAAAGAGAATGATATGGATGGTAGGCAAATTGGCCTGTGATGTCATAAGATAAAGGAAGAGGTTAGGAAGTTCTTGTTAGCTGGAAATGAACTGGTAATAGAGGGGCTAATAAAATATAAAACACGGACTTATTGCCTGGCAGATCTCTCATTGGAGGAGAGAGGATGAACTCTCATTTCCAAAGCATTCTAATCCTTTCCTAAGTACTCTTTATAATGTTTTGCATGAATATTCAAAACTTGGAAGGAAGGTTAAATAAGGTTTACTTCAAAAGAAAATTATAGTTCAAAAATTCAGAGGCTAGAGGCACATTGGGGGGAAAAAACAGATGGAAGTCAGATTCCTTCCTTTAGGGGGTGAATGTCGTTCTTGACAATCCAAACAGCTTCCCTGGTTAGTATCAAGACAGGGAAAAAACGTTGTGTTTATATGCATTGGCATCATCAGAATGCTATCAGCATTATTTTGGGAGACATTTATAGACTGTGATAGATTTCCAGAAATACAAAGTATTTTAGTAACATGTCTTTATTTCTGTCATAAAGAATCTTAGCAAATGCCAGAAAACTCCTGGCTAAGAAATCGTCTTAAGCCTCCCTTTTATTGTTGGCTTCATTTACACAAATAATAATAATATACATTTCACAAAATTATTTGTATCAGATAGTTAACAAAGTTTCCAATAATGAAGGTGCATGAAAAATTGCTAGTTACCGTATCTTGTGAAACTGAATTAGGATGGCTGATATGCCCGAACATATTACTGAAACATTTTGCATTCCTACTAGATTAATTAATAATTATTACAAGCATTGAATTCTACAGGGGATTAGAAAGGTAAGTGAAACCAGAATTTGGCCCATTGAGGTATAGAGCAAGGGATGGATATATATTCAGTTTTGCCACTGGCTTGCTGTATGATGAGTATATCATTTAACTTCTCTGTACCTCAATTCGCATATATGAAAAATGGTTATAGTATTAATAATATAACACTAATACTTACCTCGGAGAGGTAAAGCTTAATTGAGAGGAAATCAGGTCTAAGACCTCATTCAGGAAAGTACTTAGCAGTGGGACGTGAATACATGCTTAAAATTAAGTGTCTATTTAAGTGCCCTTCCTGAGTACTGATGCTTTCCTGAATCTGGGCTTTAATGATCACAAGCATTGGATCTACATGGAGGAGATCTGTGTTCTGTTCCCACTTCTACTACAAATTTGCAGTGTGTCTTTGGAATAGTCGTTTAACTTTTCCTGTGACTCTGATTTCTCTTCTTCAAAAGGAGGGTTGATAATACTGCCCTACCTCTAATGGGTGAAATATACAACAGTGCAGAGTCTTAAGCTTCCCTTTACAGCCAGGTTTAATGGCTTCAGAAGGTCTCATTGTTACATAGGATCTTGTAGGGGCTCTCAGAGGTGAATTTCACTGTAGTATTCGTCAACTGTTTTGAGTTCCTTGGATGGAATGGGCCTTTGCTAATACAGCTAGTCCTCATGACTTCAGCAATATTATTTCTGTAAAGATTACTTCTCTGAGTAAAGGTTGCAGGATCTGGCCCCAATTGCAAAGTTTTGTTATTAATTAGACTGGAAAGTGTTTGGATGAAACCTGCTGCAGTTTATAAATCCATTTATTATAACCAGTGATTGAAATACTAATATTAGGAGATATAAGATTAAATCTGGCTTTTCACATCATATGTAGAAAAATATGGAAAGATGCCAGTGATCTGTTTAGGATAACCACAAAGTTCTTTTTTGTATACATGAAGATGGTCACTTTAGCCACATTTTCATGTCACCCTATTTAGTAGCCTTCCTTCTGTCTATAAGAAACTCAGTTTGGTATGCGAAAATTAATACTCTGGGTCAATTCTCCGAGTAGTGGGGTGGTGAAATGGATGGCCAGAGTGTTGGTGTCACTAGGCTTAGCTACCAGGTAACTCAGGGGAGTAGAAGGCCATAAGTGCCAATGAAACTCCCCTGCTCTGGGTCTAGGTGAGCCACAGTAACTCCATCTTGTGAACTTTGACCTACCTCCATGTTAACTGCTTACATGCTGTAGCAGAAATGTAATGGTCAGCTTTTTCTAGCAGACAGCTGCAGTTTCGTTCACACTAGCAAAACTTTTAGTGGTAATACGGGGGAAAAGGGGGAGGGAAAAGACTGCGTGTGCATGAATCTACAAGGTCGAAGATAAGCATACGGACGAGAATCTTTCTAACTGTAACTGTTCAAGGAGGGAGGGGTAGGAGGGGTAAGAGGGAGTAACAGAACAAAGGCGTACATAGAAACAGCTTGGAATATAAAATGGGACACTTGCTTGTATGTGCTATGCTTTATTTGAGACATGCTGGTCTCCTAGTGCCTATTCAGAGCTCTTGAATAAACTTGGATTGCTTCTCCACCTCGATGTGTTCATTGGTGCGAAGCACACCGGGCAACGAACCCCGCTGTTGCCCCCCTCAGGCCCTTTGGGCCGGCAACAAGAGGGTCCGATGGTATTCAATTTTCAGTCTGGCCTTGGAATTATCAAAAATGATCATTGCAAGAAATCAAGTTCTCATTAAACAGATTCATTACAGGTGTTAATGGATGAAATTCCATGGCCTGTGCTGTTCAGGTTGGACTACACAATCATAATGGTCCCTTCTGACCCCAACTTCTGTGAAGCTATGAAAATGTCCAGGATTATTTCTACACTCATGATATTCAGATATCTATGTAGGCTTGGAAAGAATTTTTGTTGGTAAATGTTGATTTCACCATATACAGACACACTGATGAAAACATATTTCCATCAAAGATAATAGAGATTTACAGATAGGCAAAGAGTGAAAAACGCTGCTTGAAAACGTATTAGAGTCCCATCTGAATGTACATAACACCTATTGTAATGAATGCTGCGTGAAGTATGTATTTACAGCTCTGCGAAAACAGCTGGCTCTGGCGTTACCGGAGCTGGAACTGCAGATAATTATACAGCATTCCTGAAGCTTTAACTTTTGAATCTCAACATGTGCTGTTGTTAAATAATTATTGTCTGACCTGCCCCCTCCATAATTTCCTGCAACTGTGAAAGTGAAATAGGTAAAAATTTAAAAAATCTAAAATAAACATTGATATTATCATTGAAATTGTGTGTGCGCACATACACACACACACACACACACACACACACACACACACACACACACACCTGCCAAGCTTGTGTTTATAAATAAACTTCACATAAACATCAGGGGCCATTTGGAATGTAACTGCACCAGTTTACACCAGCTGAGGATCTGGCCCCAGAATGTTTGGATGGAGCCTCCAAACCTTTTGTGGTGCAAGAGTGTGGGTATATACTAAGCCCAGGGTGAAATTCTCCTCTCTTCTGCACTAATACAATCCCCCTGACTGCAGAGAAGAAAAATACACCCATAATGACTTTCCCCTTTGTTGGGGATATTTCAAATGCTGCTTCCGTGCTGACATTAATGCCAGTTTCGTATGTCACTGGGCTTGCACTGGGTGCTCTCTGGTGATTGTGTGGCTATTAACGGATTGCTTCACTGTGTTTAACACTAAAGGTTACAACCTCAGAAGGAGGGTTGGGGTATTTTTCAAGCTTTTCAGCTCTGAACAGCCCATCACAAGCCTTGTGAGTAATTGGAGGTCATGGCCAACATTCATAGAACACCTAGAGGGCTTACTCAACAAAGCCTAAATTTCAACCGTACAGTTCTGTAGATTTAATTTATATAAAAGAAGCCAGACCCATGTCATATAGCAGTACATCACACTGCCATATGGGAAACCTCGGTGTAGGAGATGATGAAGTACTTACAATTCCTGGGCTTTGGAAAATACAGCTATGACCCTGTGCCCCCTATTCTTCATGGAGATATGCTTATGATATGAATATGGCATAAGTAAGATATGTTTTATGCAAGATGGGTCATGTGAGGTATCATTGGAAAGGTTATGATTTATTAAATGTGATTATCAAATGTATGCATGTATCATTTCTGTATCTGAAGTTAGGAACATTGACTATGTAACAATTACAACTGTGTGTACACTTCGGGAACATCCACCAGACAGTATGCAATTAGCCTGGATGAGCCATTAGGAAGGACATTAGGACTTTGAAGTTACTAATCTCCTTCCTTCCTAAGAAGTTTTCTGGAATGCTACTTTGACACTGTAAGGTCATGTGATCATGTCACCTGGTACAGGACACCATCTTAAAATGCTGGTATTTTTGCATGGGATGGGAAACAAAGGATTCCTGCCATATGCAAATTCTATTTAAGACTGGGGAGTGAGTTAATCTTGGCTCTTGTCCACTGTCTACCTGCCCAGGAAAGCAGAAGACTGCTGAAAACACCTGAAGAAACAAAGGAACTAAACTGGGGGAGGGGGGACAGGGTCTGAGCCCAGGCGAGAAAGGTCAGCCTGTAAATTAATCCCTGGAGATTTAAGCAGCAAGCAGTGCAGTTTGTCTTCAAAAATCTCTGCAACCTGCTTGAAACAACATTTAGGGAGAGAAATTATTATTTGTAGCCAGTATTCCTTAGTGTATTAAGCTTAGTTTGCGTGTTTTGTTTTATTTGCTCAGTAATCTGCTTTGATCTGTTTGCTATCCCTTATAAGCACTTAAAATTTACCTTTTGTGGTTAATAAACTTGTTTTTTGTTTATTTCAAAACCCAGTTTGTGCAATTCATAATGGGGAAGGGGGTGGAGGGGTGGGGCGGGGCGAAGCTGTGCATATCTTCCTCCACACTGAGGGAAGGGATGAATTTCTTGAGCTTACGCCGTATAGATATCTATACAGCGCAAGACAATATAATTTGGGGTTTACACTCCAGAGGGTGAGTGCACCACAGTGCTGGGCAATTCCCTGAGCTGAGTCTTCCCACAGAGAGCTGATTGCAGACTGTGTGTGAAGGACATAAATCCACACTGTGTAGAGGTCAAAGCATAGGAGTTTATTACACACAGCGCTGGCGGAGTGTCACCTGGCTTATTAAGCTCAGAGACACTGTCAATCAATTGATTACAATGAAATATATAGATTTTCCATGGGCGGGGGAAGGTGACGGGGTAGGCAGTTCCACACCCCGGGATAGGTTTTGCAGCAAGACAAGATAGCACAATAGCCAATGGTTAAAAGGTTACACAATGTCTCCGCCCATGGTCTCAAGTTAGCAAGTTAACATTTGATTAATACTTTGACACTAGAGGGTAGGGATCGGATACAGAGGGACCTAGACAAATTAGAGGATTGGGCCGAAAAAAACCTGATGAGGTTCAACAAGGACAAGTGCAGAGTCCTGCACTTAGGACAGAAGAATCCCATGCACTGCTACAGACTAGGGACCGAATGGCTAGGTAGCAGTTCTGCAGAAAAGGACCTAGGGGTCACAGTGGATGAGAAGCTGGATATGAGTCAACAGTGTGCTCTTGTTGCCAAGAAGGCTAACGGCATTTTGGGCTGTATAAGTAGGGGCATTGCCAGCAGATCGAGGAACGTGATCGTTCCCCTTTATTCGACATTGGTGAGGCCTCATCTGGAATACTGTGTCCAGTTTTGGGCCCCACACTACAAGAAGGATGTGGAAAAATTGGAAAGAGTCCAGCAGAGGGCAACAAAAATGATTAGGGGTCTGGAGCACATGAGTTATGAGGAGAGTCTGAGGGAACTGGGATTGTTTAGTCTCCAGAAGAGAAGAATGAGGGGGGATTTGATAGCAGCCTTCAACTACCTGAAGGGGGGTTCCAAAGAGGATAGAGCTCGGCTGTTCTCAGTGGTGGCAGATGACAGAACAAGGAGCAATGGTCTCAAGTTGCAGTGGGGGAGGTCCAGGTTGGATATCAGGAAAAACTATTTCACTAGGAGGGTGGTGAAACCCTGGAATGCGTTACCTAGGGAGGTGGTGGAGTCTCCTTCCTTGGAGGTTTTTAAGGCCCGGCTTGACAAAGCCCTGGCTGGGATGATTTAGCTGGGAATTGGTCCTGCTTTGAGCAGGGGGTTGGACTAAATGACCTCTTGAGGTCCCTTCCAACTCTGATATTCTATGATTCTATAAAATGTTATTAGTATAAAATATATATGTTGAATTCTGATTTGGGGTCCATAGGAACGGAGCAACTCCTTTGATTGTCCACCAGATACATTCCTAGGGGTTAAAGTAAAGAAACAGTGAAAGCATATGGAAATAGAGATTATCTCCTTTATGTCTTAAGGCAGGGCATTGGTCCCTTGGAAGGGAGGTGGAAGGATGCCATATCATTATAGTGACATGTGCCAATTTTTCATAAACTCAAGGTTGGATCTGTGGGAAGACTGTTTTCCCTTCAGGAGAAACACAATAGGAATAGGGATTCTTTGTTCAATTTGAAACATTGGATGAAACATAATTATTCAGTTATTGCTTCAACATCTGGCATTTCTACTGACCAAGCAGATCTTAGCAAAGGCAATGTGATTTTGTTTACCCCAGCTTTCTCTTAGCTGATCACTATTAGCTAGGCCTCTGGTCTCCAGAGCAAACTCTGGACTTTGGGTCTGAGAAAGAGCTGGCACAATTCATATACCAGGTTGTTATATAACATGCACATGGATTTTAACCCTTCAGTGTGATTCCACAGCTGGGTGTGTGCTGAAAGGGGGATTAAGAGCCTGTCACAGCAGCACAGAGTAAGGGGAACCCAGGCTGGTGGAACAGGCAGGCTCCGTGGGACCCCAGCACATCAGGTGACACCCCAAAAGAGGGGTTCAACCTGTCACAACAGCGTGTCACAAAGCTGATGTACTTGTTCTTTCTGAGGGGAAGTACCAGCTTTCTTGCCTGTAAAAGTCCTGGTTTAGGGAAACAGCTGAATGTATGATTGTTTCTATTCAACAGAGCACTTAAGCACATGCTTAACTTTAATCATAACACAGAATCATAGAAGATTAGGGTTCGAAGAGACCTCAGAAGGTCATGTAGTCCAACCCCCTGCTCAAAGCAACTAAATCATCCCAGCCAGGACTTTGTCAAACAGGGCCTTAAAAACCTCTAAGGATGGAGATTCCACCACCTCCTTAGGTAACCCATTCCAGTGCTTCACCACTCACCTAGTAAAATAGTTTTTCCTAATATCCAACCTAGATCTCCCCTACTGCAACTTGAGACCATTGCTCCTTGTTCTGTCATCTGCCACCACTGAGAACAGCTGAGCTCCATCCTCTTTGGAACCCCCCTTCAGGTAGTTGATGGCAGCTATCAAATCCCACCCCCCACACTCTTCTCTTCTGCAGCCTGCCTAAGTCCAGTTCCCTCAGCCTCTCCTCATAAGTCATGTGCTCCAGCCCCCTAATCATTCCATTGCCCTCTGCTGGATTCTCTCCAATTTGTCCACATCCTTTCTGTAGTGGGGGCCCAAGACTGAACACAATACTCCACATGTGGCTTCACCAGTGCTGAATAGAGGGGAATAATCACTTCCCTCGATCTGCTGGAAATGCTCCTGCTAATGCAGCCCAATATGCCATAAGGCTTCTTGGCAACAAGGGCATACTGTTGACTCATATCCAGCTTCTCGTCCACTGTAATCCCCAGGTCCTTTTTTGCAGAACTGTTGCTTAGCCAGCCAGTCCCCAGCCTGTAGCAGCACATGGGATTCTTCCATCCTAAGTGCAGGACTCTGCACTTGTCCTTGTTGAACCTCATCAGATTTCTTTTAGCCCAATCCTCTAATTTGTCCAGGTCACTCTGGACCCTATCCCTGCCCTCCAGCGTATCTACCTCTCCCTCCAGCTTAGTATCATCTGCAAACTTGCTGAGGATATAGTCCATCCCATCATCCAGATCATTAATGAAAATGTTGAACAAACCAGCCCCAGGACCAACCCCTGGGAAACTCTGCTTGATACCAGCTGCCAACTAGACATTGAGCCATTGATCACGGCCCATTGAGCCCGACAATCTAGCCAGCTTTCTATCCACCTTATAGTCCATTTATCCAATCCATACTTGCTGGCAAGAATACTGTGGGAGATTGAATCAAAAGCTTTGCTAAAGTCAAGATCTATCATGTCCACGACTTTCCCCATATCCACAGAGCCAGTTATCTCATCATAGAAGGCAATCAGGTTGGTCAGGCATGACTTGTCCTTGGGAAATCCATGTTGACTGTTCATGCTTACTTCCAGTTGAAGTCAATGGACAGGAATGAGAGCTCTGGAGACATGAGGGCCCCAGTTCATGTGTTTTCCTTGGCTTTCACTATATAATGATTATTTTAAAATAATTAGATTTAGTTTCAAACTTTTAAACACTGTCATGTTCTCTCTGCTAATGGCTCCTTCGTTTCCTTTCTCATAGCTTTACTCTCCTTTCATTGCTTCCCTCTTAACTGTAGCACAATCTTGCATCCCTTACCAGTATGCAATGCCCAGTCAAATGAACATGAGGTTTGTATGTGTGGTCACTGCAGGACTGAGCCTTATTAGATAGAGGACAAGCAAGAGCCCTGCTTTGGTTGAGTCTATATAAATGTAACAGGGATGAAATACACACCAGGCTACAATGGGAGTGCATTCAGGCTCCCGATGTTCATGCACTCAGCACACCATTGCTATTTATATTAATTTTTCTATTCTGTTTAGTTATGTAGCATATCCTGCTATAAAGAGAAAAGACAATACAGATGTATGTGACCCTGAGAAAGAACGGAGAGCACAGGGTTAGATAAGGAAAATGCCAGCAAGGTGAACTGTATAAATTAACATTGAAAAGGGAGAGCAGATGGGCCCTGGAGATCACATTTTAGTCTTCCTTCATTACCATGCCGGGGAGAGCGGCAGAAGAAGAGAATGGACAAATACCAAAAGCCTCCAGGAAATGAGCGTAACAAAACCTTCAAAGAAGTGCAAAACATGGAAGGTTTATTGCCTCAGTCAGTAGGGCCAATGTGGCTACATTTATATTATTCCATCTCGAATGAAGCTACATGGTTTCTGAATCCAGTGGCCAGTCAAAGCCAAAATGGCATTAGATGGTCATAACTCAGGCTCCTTGGATGCTTCAAGATGCAAGCATTTCACCTACATGACTGCCCTCTCTCTGTTCGATTTTTAACCTCTCTCTTTAATTTGCTGTCATTTTTTTTATACTATAGATTGAGTTTGTTCCAAGGGTTCTTACTGGGCTTAGCCTAAGGAAATACATGTTTGTTGTTTCTTGTCACACTTGTATTACTTTAAGAAACATAAGGGTCAATATACAGCATAATAAATTCTTACTTCTCTACCCCTCCCTCAAGTCCTTACCGCAAGATAGATAATTTGTTTCCACTCCATCAACAATCGGGCTTTCTTTTACCATGTGAAAAACTGGATTAAAGGCTTGATCTTGCTACCACTGAAGTCAATGGCATTACTCCCAAGTCAGTTCCTTGCAATAATGATACTATTCAAAGTCTGCCAAACCCATTGCCATTATGTTATAATTTTGATTTCAGTTTTGATAAAATTCCAACTTGGTGCCAAAGCTGTACTCACCATTATTTTCAAACCACGTGTGCCGTGGTACCAGTTACACTGAAGGACCAGCTGGTGTATTCATCAATACTGAGTCTGTGTTCTGCTGATCACAGTCTAAATCCTAAAATCCTTACTCAATCTTTAGGCAAGCAAAACTCTCACTGAGGCCAATGAGTTTTGCCAGTAAACAACGAGGCCTTGATCCAGCAAAGCACATAAACATGTGCTTAACATTAAGCACATGAGTAGTTCAATTAAAATCATTGGATGTACTCAGGTGCTTTGCTGGATTGGGGACTGAGAACTTCGGGAGCAAACCTGACCCTTTCAACTGCAATATCTCACTTCTACGATAATGCACACGTTTCTTTTGTGCAAAGCAATGATGGTAAAAGGAGGCACTTTTCAGGTTTTCAGTTCAAATCAATGCAAAATGTTGCCCTGAGCCTGGGGCCAAGTCCCGCTTGCCTTCTCTAGGTGAGATGTCCCCCTGAAGACAACGGAATTACTTGCCTGTGGAAAGTCAGCGGGATTTGGTTCAAGAAACAACTTTTTTTAAAAAATGTGATGAAAAAACAAATCATCAGAAGCCAACTTTGCTGCTTTGTGTTAATGATCTTCACCAGTTCAAATGTTAAACTACTTAACTAGCAGAGCCATCGCTTCACTATCTGCCCAGATTCCATTCAATTACATATACATTACAAAGCCTGTGGGGAAGGTACTGTTTTATTGTAGTAACTCTCGTGTATTTTGGTACTGACCGTGGGACAGTGTTTTAATTACAAACATGTTGATTTATATCGCCGTAGGTAACAAGCTGACAAGAGTCATTGTATGTAATGGCCAGAGTTTGAAAAATGTATTCTAACTAGAAGTATGATACATATAATAAGGTACAGATATTCATGGACAGCACCTCCAGTGACATATCATTTGTACTGGCAATGTATACAATAGCTAGAGGCAAAAGAGAGAAAATGTTCTGATTCTTTTGGAGATGATCTAGAAGATGTGTCTTAAAAAAAAAGTCATCCCTACCATCTGGAATATAATGTTTAGTGTAAACCAGCAATAACAAACATTGATTGTTTTTAAAGCCTCATACTCAGATTTTAAATATTAAAAGTTTCCTGTCTGGTAAATTCGATTTGGTTAAGCTGTTCAAATTGCAGAGGGAATGTGTAATTCTAAACGGAGTTTCATAGTGCCTGGGAATTTGTGTGGATTAGTCCAAAGTAGCGGAGGGGGTAATTTGGATTTTGGGAAACTTGACTATGATGGGGACATTTTACTCTTTCTTCCATCCCTTCCCCACCTCCTCGCTCTCCGCTTCTGAAATACCTACTGTTATGGAGTGGGGATGCACTGATGTGAAAATGTTGTGTCTTCTCAGGCTTCAAGGTGAAGTCTGGGAGCAGATTTTTACTTTGAGGTCAAATGAAAATCAATGAGATGCTTCAGAAGAAGGATAAGGTTAAAGGCTGTACATCCCACTTGCGTGTGCCACAGGATAAGGTTTAATAATCTGTGTGCTTTAAAAAGCAAACTTGTTTTCCTCCCGAATCAATGGATTTTTTTGTTGTTCTGAGATTTTTCACTGAAATGAAAAGTTCTGAATGGCAGAGTCCTCTAAAGTAGTGCACATTTTGGGGTTCTCCCATCCTCATTCAGAGGTCCAGAGAAGAACAAATGCATAAACAGATACAGGCAAAGTGGCAGCGTTAGGAAGATAGTTAACTGGAAGTAGTTTGTGCATGGGTGTGGCCAGTGGAGAATCCATTACCATAGCTACGTTGTTTTCCTTGATTTTGGGCTTAGGCCCTGTCTACACTGGCAAGTTTCTGTGGAGTAAAGCAGCTTTCTGTGCTGTAATTCCTGAGGTGTACGCACTGCCAAGCCACTTAGTGTGCAGAAACTGTGTAGTTGTAGCACTTTAAAAAAACCACCCCGACGAGATGCATAGAGCTTTCTGTGCCGGGGCTACAGCACTGCGGTGCCAGTGTGGACACCATGGTCGATTACAGCGCTGTGATGCCTGTTCTCATCTCTCTGGTCATCCGTTTGAACTCTATTGCCCTTCCCTCAGGTGACCAACCATCAGCCCCACCCTGTAAATTCCTTTGTAATTTTGAAAGCCCCCTTCCTGTTTGCTTGGTGATGTGTGCAGTGGTCTCAGCGCATCTTTCCAGGTGGCCATGCCTGCTCCACTCACCAGGCAATCCAGGATGGGCAGGAATAGTGTCCCTAGCTTCTGTTTGCCAGAAGCTGGGAATGAGCGACAGGGGATGGCTCACTTGATGATTATCTGTTCTGTTCATTCCCTCTGGGGCACCTGGCACCGGCCACTGTCGGAAGACAGGATACTGGGCTAGATGAACCTGTGGTGTGACCCAGTAAGGCCATTCTTATATTCTTATGTAATCCCCCGCTTGGAGCAATGCCGAGCTGCTGGACGTCATCAGCATTTGGAGAGAGGAGGCTGTCCATTCCCAGCGGTGCTCCATCCATAGCAATTATGATGTCTACGGACAGATTTCACGATGCATGACAGAAAGGGGCCATGATGGGAACATATTGCAGTGCAGGGTCAAAGTGAAGGAGCTGCGGAATGCCTACCACAAGGCGTAGGACGCAAACTGCTGCTCCAGTGCTGCGCCCACAAGCTGCCAGTTCTACAAGAGCTGGACATGATACTCGGTGGTGACCCCACCTCCACTGCGAAGACCACTGTGTATACTTTGGTGGCTCGTGTGCCAGTCGAGAGTGGACCGAGCCAGGAGGAGGAAATCTTGGACGAGGATGTGGAGGGGGAGGGGAACCCAGAGGCAGAGGATGACTCGGAGGTCAGAGATGCATGTAGCCAGGAGCTCTTTTCTACCCTGGAGGAGGCTAGCCAGTCACAGCTATTGGAGCTTGGCGAAACGCAAACAGGAGAGGAAGCCCCTGATAAGTGGATCTGATTTTGGGAATCACTGAAGCGAGTTGTTGGGGGCAGGAGGATTGCAGAAAGCAGGCTTGTCTCTCACCACATGCCTAATCTGAGTGGTGGAACAGGCTGTTGATTGACTCCCTCACTTCATGGGAATCTCCCTCAGAGATCTCCAGGAAACTCTCGTGGAGATACTGGGCAATCCACTGCCACAGGTTCTTCGGCAGAGCTGCTTTGTTTCTTGCCCCACTAACGGTAACTTTTCCGCGCCACTGTGCCGTCATGGGGCGGTGGGGGGAACCATTGCTGGACACAGGCGAGGTGCATAGGGGCCAGGGCAGAGGCCACAGGCTTGGAGAAGACCCTCCCTTGATTCCCTGCTCACCCTCAGCAGTGATATATCTTCCATAATGATCACATTCTGTGGAAAGTGTGGGGACAGAAATGATTATCAGGGTTAAAAGTCTCACTTCTATGCATAGATAAAGGGAAGTGAGTGGTCACCTGGCCAAAAGAGCCAATGGGAAGGCTAGAACTTTTTAAAATTGAAACAAGGCTCCCCTTTTGTCTGTCTGTTTTTGTTCTCCGGAGAGAGAGAACAGGGCAGCAACTATAGTGTAAGAAGCTTGGGGCCAGGTATGAAAAATCAGATATGTAAGTAGATCAGGAAATGTCTAGGAAGACACAATTAGGTTTATCTCTTTTTTATTTCTTTTTGGCTTGTGGACTCCTCTATGCTAACCCCAGATGCTTTTGTTTGCTTGTAACCTTTAAGCTGGACCTCAAGAAAGTTATTCTTGGTGATGAATTCTTATCGTTGCTCCTTTTTTTTTAAAGTTAGCAATAGCCTGAGTTTTCAGATGTATTTTTTCTTTAAAAAAAAATAAAAGTTACCTTTTTAAAGAACAGAATTGGATTTTTGTGTCCTAAGAGGTTTGTGCACATGTTGTTTAATTAGCTGGTGGCAACAGCTGATTTCCTTTGTTTTTCTTTCTCAGCTCTTCCCCGGAGGGGGTGGTGGTGAAAGGGCTTGAGGGTACCAGGAAGGAATTCCCAAGTGTGCCTTCCTAGGTTCTCAAAGGGGTTTTGCACTTGGGTGGTGGCAGCATCTACC
Source organism: Chrysemys picta bellii (assembly GCF_011386835.1). Taxonomy (NCBI): domain Eukaryota; kingdom Metazoa; phylum Chordata; order Testudines; family Emydidae; genus Chrysemys; species Chrysemys picta. The sequence continues at coordinate 63,642,435 of NC_088800.1, forward strand.
CATCCAAGGTCACAGAAAATCTGTAACCTTGGGAGTTTAATACAAGCCTGGAGTGGCCAGTATTAATGTTTAGAATCCCTGCGGGCCCCCACCTTCTGCACTCAAAGTGCGCGAGTGGAGAATTAGCCTCGACAGTTGGTTTGAAAGCAATCTTTATTCTATTAATTGAAAGCAAAAAGAACCCTGCAAAGCAACATACAATTATGTTAAATGCACATATTGCATCTTGCACCAATCACTTCCTAGCATTACAAACACTGCCCTCCCGAGCATATCAACAAATATTAGGAGTACTTGTGGCACCTTAGAGACTAACAAATTTATTTGAGCATAAGCTTTCATGGGCTACAGCCCACTTCATCGGATGCATAGACTGGAACATACAGCAAGAAGATATTCATACATACAGAGAACCTGAAAAGGTAGAAGTAGTCATACCAACTGTAAGAGGCCAGTCAACTGAGATGAGCTATCATCAGCAGGAGAAAAAAAACTTTTGGAGTGATAATCGAGATGATCCATAGAAGGTGTGAGGATACAATAGATTCAATTACATTTGCCCATGTTAAGTATCCTCACACCTTCTATGGGTCATCTTGATTATCACTTCAAAAGTTTTTTTTTCTCCTGCTGATGATAGCTCATCTCAATTGATTGGCCTTTTACAGTTGGTATGGCTACTTCCATCTTTTCATGTTCTCTGTATGTATAAATATCTGCTTGCTGTATGTTCCAGTCTATGAATCCGATGAAGTGGGCTGTAGCCCACGAAAGCTGATGCTCAAATAAATTTGTTAGTCTCTAAGGTGCCACAAGTACTCCTGTTCTTTTTGCGTATACAGACTAACACTGCTGCTACTCTGAAACAAATATTAGTGGCTTTCAGCTTCAAATTGCTGCCTCAAGGTATCTCTGATCCTTATGGCACCGCGCTGTGCTCCTCTAATAGACTTGGACTCTGGCTGTTCAAACTCAGCCTCCAGGTGCTGAGCCTCTGCCGTCCAGCCCTGAGTGAAGTTTTCACCCATCTCGTCACAAATATTATGGAGCGTACAGCACGCGGCTATAAGCATAGGAATATTGTCATCAGCCAGGTCCAGCTTCCCACAGCTTCCCACAGCTTCCCCTGCGCCAGCAGGCTTTTAAACAGCCAAAAGCACACTCAACAGTCATTCTGCACTTGCTCAACCTGTTGTTGAACTGCTCCTTGCTGCTGTCAAGTTGCCCCATGTGTGGCTTCATAAGCCACGGCATTAACAGGTGGGTGGGGTTTCCCAGGATCATAATAGGCATTTTGACTTACCTACGGTGATCTTCTAGTCCAGGAAGAAAGTCCCTGCTTGCAGCTTCCTGAACAGGCCAGTGTTCTGAAAGATGTGTGTGTCATGCACCTTTCTGCACCAGCCTACATTAATGTCTGTGAAACACCCACGGTGATCCACAAGTGCCTGGAGAACCATTGAGAAATATCCTATGCGATTAATGTACTCGTGGCTAAGTGGTCTGATGCCAGAATTGGAATATGCATGCCATCTATCGCCCCTCTGCAGTTAGGGAAGCCCATTTGTGCAAAGCCATCTACAACAGGGGTTCTCAAACTGGGGGTCGGGACCCCTCAGGGGGTCGCGAGATTATTACATGGGGGGGGGTTGCGAGCTATCAACCTGCACCCCAAACCCTGCTTTGCCTCCAGCATTTATAATTGTGTTAAATATATTAAAAAGTGTTTTTAATTTATAAGGTGGGTCGCACTCAGAGACTTGCTATGTGAAAGGGGTCACCAGTAAAAAAGTTTGAGAGTCACTGATCTACAATATCAGGCACATTGCCAGAGTCATGGTCTTTCAGAGCAGGATGCGATTAATGGCCCTGCACACTTCCATCAACATAAATCCAATGGTCTACTTACCCACTCTGAACTGATTAGCGACTGATTGGTAGCAGTCTGGAGTAGCCAGCTTCCACAGTGCAACCGCCACACGCTTCTGCAGCTACAAGGCAGCTCTCATTCTCGTGTCCTTGTGCCACAGGGCTGGGGTGAGCTCATCACACAGTCCCATGAATGCAGCTTTCCTCATCTGAAAGTTCTGCAGCCACTGCTCGTCATCCCAGTCATGCATCACGATGTGATCCCACCACTCAGTGCTTGTTTCCTGTGCCCAAAAGTGGCGTTCCATTGTGGTCATCACCTCCAGGAATGCCACAAGCAATCTCTTGTCGTAGCTACTATGTGTGGCGAGATCATTGTTGCACTCCTCTTGCCTTTGTAGTTTAAGGAATAACTCCACTGCCACTCATGACGTGTTGATCAGAGCGAGCAGCATACTGATCAACAGTTCGGGATCCATTCCTGCAGCCTGAAGAGGCAGGGCACGCAGTACACAAACCGTTGAAAGATGGTGCCAAATGCAGATGGAAGCACAGGGATTGCTGGGATGCGAAGCAATGCATCATTGGGACAGGACCCAGGATGCCCCGCAACCCCCTCCGTCTCCCCCCAGGTCTTAGCGACAGAAGAGGAAGAGATGTTCTGTGGGATAGCTGCCCAGAGTGCACAGCTCCGAATACCGCTTCAAGTGCCGCAAGTGTGAACATGCTATTGTGCAGGCAGCTGTCAGTGTGAACACACAACAGCGGTTTTCCTTCAGTGTTCTCTGAGTGGCACTGTAACACTGCCAGCGTAGACATGCCCTAAGGGAGCAATATCAGGACAGCATACTGAAGTTAGATCTTCTCATGCCTTGTGCTAGTGGGAGGGACAGGGCTGGCTTAAGGGATTGGCAGAAAAGGCATGTTTCTAGGACCTCCTCTCTCAGGGTCATGTGATATCAGACTCTCAGCATTCATTAAATGATTCTATGTATCGCCGGTGTGAAGAAAACTTTGAAAATGTGAACTGAGCATGACCAGTACCTGCAGCCACCCTCTGGCAGAAGAAGGAACAGCTTAGATTCAGGAGGAAGCTGCGTAGTTTCATGCCCACATCTAGATCAGTTCATGTTCCCACTGCGGGGAGGGAGGGTGGGAGTGGGAGCTATTGCTGCCCTGAATGAAGTGGGGGGCACTTTGCCACACTCTACCCTGCTTTGAAGCAAAGGGGGCTTGGGTTGGAGGGCTCCATACAGGTCTGTGCCTAGGGCGCTTGGATTGCCTTATTCCATCCCTGGATGGGGGTACGAATGGGAGGGTCCTTTCAAACAGACCTCAGTGAAGTCCCTTCACATAGGGCCAGGCGGATGACATGCTTCCCGCCTTTTTATCTTCTGTAACAAAACCTAGTAACCACTTAACTGCTCTTACTGCTTGGGGAGTGGTGGTGGGGGGGAACCACTTGAGTTTGTGTGGGACTTTTCTTCCAAAATGCAATTCAGGGTTTGAAGTTCCCATGTGCTAGACAGCTCTCCTGATTGCTTGTCACACAAGAAGGGAGGGAGGGAAGAATGTTACATGCCTGGCATTTCAAGTTCCCAAGGTAATTTCTGAGGGGAAAAAGCTCACTCATAGGCATGGTTAAGACTAATGGTTATAACATATGTCTAAGGGCCCGAGTGATGTGGATCTAGGACCAAGCGCAAATGAAGCAAAAGTGAAGACTCCTTTCAAGTAAAGTAAGAATAGTCTCCTCTGAGTGCCCAAGCTTCACTTAACTCAAAAGAAGAGGTTCCTGGAGGCTCCTATAAACTGGTAAAAAGCTAATGAAGCAGACGTGAAAATCCAAAGGGGCAGCAATCATTGAAGAGTGGCTAAATGATCAAAGTGATTTATTGGTGTTATAAAGGGTTGTCTATAAAAAGATCAGATTGCAGTGTCATAATATTTTAAATCACTTTGGCTATAATTTTATTACACTCTGGTTGCACTTAGATTTCCTTTCATCCATTGACTTTAATGCATATTAATGTATATTTTATTGTTACAAAACATGTGTACGGGTCTGTAAATGTGCTTGTCATTGTAATGTATGCTCCGTGCTTACAATCTAAGTAAGACAAAAGAAATAATAAATGTAAGAGTAAACAGTGAACAACACTTCAAGAAAGGGAGGGTGAGGTGATTTTTATTTTTTTTAAAAAGGAACAGGGTTATCTTTATTGAAGAAGAGCTTTGAAGCAATGGAGGAAGAGGGACATTGACATATGATGTGTGCACTAGGAGGTGAAGATCTAGCTACTGCAACACTTGCTCATATACTCAGTCCCTCTGAAGGCTCTAACATTCAATCAGAAAAAACAACCCTTTCAAACACTGATACATACAAACATAACAGAAATACCTCATGTAATCATTTTCTCTTGTTTTATTAGTTTTTTAAGAGCTGCTCAAAATTTTGATATTTCGTTTAAAAAAACAACCAATAAAAATCATCCAATTTTTCCACCAGTTGTAATACTGGTTGAAATATTTTGAAATTTAAAATATTGACTAACTAGTCAAAGCTTTTACAAAAAAGTTCCAATTTTTTATTTCACATCATTAATAACATCAAACAAAATATAAACCGAAATAAAAACATAATTATCTATTTTAAGCATGAGGACCAGTCTTTCATCTGATGACTCAAGACTCATGTAAATCAGGTTTTCTATTATTCTTACATAAATGGTACTTGGATATTCATTATGGCTGGGATTTTCAAAACAGTCTAAGGGAGTTGGATGTCAACGTCTATGCACTTAAATAGGAATCGGGCATCTAACTTCTTTAGTCTCCTTTGAAAATCCAGGTAATAAATTTCTAACAGAAAATGTTAATAATATAGGGAGAGGTTTTCAAAAGTTCTGAAAATTGGCCTACAGCTGCTTCTGTTTCAGTAAAAGGGAGTTTTTAAATTGATTTCACTGAGAGCAGACTCAGTTGACCACACACTGATCACTTTTCACCCATTCATAGTGCTTCAATTCTAAAAATGCGTTGGGTTTCTTACCTGGACACATGCACTTTTTTGTAGTGTAAGCTAAGTAGGTGTAGCAAAATTCAATTTTTATTTTTTAAATAATTTCAATGGATAACATCAGCGTTTATTTTTAAGCATTTTAAATTTTTTATCTTTAAATGTTCAGAATTGAAAATTGGGGGTCAGATAATTATTTAATGACAGTAGAAGCGGAGATGCAAAAAGGTAAAGCCTTATAACTGTTAAAACACAAATTGTCAACATCACATGTCAAAATATACAAAGTAAATATCCTTAAATCAAAATGGAAGTTCTCAATCAGCATTTTCTTTGCCTATTTGTAAATTTTGATCATTATTGATGGAAATATTTTTCAATTGGTTTGTGTGTGTACGTTGAAATAAATGTTTATTGACATTTACAGATACAAATCTAATCCTTCCAAGCCTAATGATAAGGAATGATGATGTTCAATACAGGAACTGAAGAGGATTGAATCCCCTGGGGAGACAATAAGTGGTGTACCTCCCAATTTGGGTGACAAGGGGCACGCCTAACAATGTGAACAGTATGAGTCATTGCCAAATAGCTCTATCAATGTTAAAATATCATTCTGTGAAAAAATTCCACCCTGACTAGTCGCATTTAGTGTGTTTTTAAATGAGAGTTTATCATTTCCAGTGAATGATGTGAGCAGAAGGAATAGTGTTATAAATATATATTGTATACTCAGAAAGTAAAAATATTCTGCAAAGCAGAAATGGCATTATTTTTATTACACCTACAGAGGATAAATATGTCAGTGTTTGGGATCCTACAATTCTAAAATGGTGGATTTACTACTACTTACACCCCTTTGGAGTTATACTAGGTAGGGCAAAAAAAATAATCATAAATTACACTACCCTAAATTAAATTGACTAGAGAACAGACAGCAGATCTGTCAGCACACATGATATGGAACTTGATGTGTTCTACTTATTTTTTTTAATAGTGGGGAAATACTCCACCCAAATTTATATAAAATCCTATCCCTCTCTCTGAGGAGTGATAAATACTTTCCAGTCCTTTTCAACTAAGAATGAATTTAACATTTTTCACTAAAATGGCTCCATTGAGTCATTTATCACAACTCCACAGTTATCATAAATTTCAGTATGTTAGTATAAATTTCAGTGAGGAATCACATAACCTTTTTTCTTCTCTCTTTTCCTCATGCTTCTTAGGACCATTTGTGCTGTTTGAAGTTATTTTTTTCTTATCTTGTCATTATTTATTTTTGATTCCTTAGAGATTTTTCTTTTGAACCATGTACCAAAAGAAATCCTGCAGATGGCAAAGGCTAATCTGATGTGAGTCCCTCTACAAATATTGCGAGTCTCACCCTCTATCTCAACTCATATTGATGTGTCTGCTAAACTAACAATGTCATACATAATTCCTCAGGCCTAAAAGTTGAAGTAGAAAATAAAAAGGCAATAATAATTTGTTTGGATTTAGTGTTCAACAAAGCTGCTTGTTAACTAAATTTTCACAGCAAAACCAGAATATTTGATTCAAAAAAGAGAGAGCTGACTCAGTTGGTTGGTCTTATGACATATAGTGTCACTAGTTGGATTCAGATTAATAGCTATTGAGTCATAGTCTCTCAGATAGTTTGATTAGTCTTCCACTCCTATATCCATGTCCAATGACCCATATACACATCAGAACAGCTGTGCAACTCTACCAGTTTCCTCCAGTTTTGCCCTCTCTAGGCATATATCATCATCTGTTGGGTCCTTCCACCAATGCTTGTTTTACGACCCAAATAATGGGCCATTGATCCACCTTCTGTGATTGTGTCCTGATATTCCTATCTCTACTGGCGTATACTGGTCCTCACCTTCAGTGCACCACGGGGCTTTCATCTAAGCTTCTGGCTGGCACATTTGTTAAACTTCTTGGTCTGTGTTTCAAGATTGGTCAGGTGAGAGTCACAGAGACCAAATAACTGGGCCAGCTTTATAAAGAAGATGTGCTCTAGATGAGAAAGTGTAAAAGAAAATTAATGATTTAGCACCTCCAAAGGGACATTATATCGTATATTCAGAACCTTAGCATTCCACGATTCCACAGTCAATAAGGCTAAAATATTTAGGCTGTTCATGCCAGTGGCTAGTTGGATGTCCAACTGGTCACTAATACCTGCATATTTTTGCCTATACAGTTGTAAAAACATGGACCTGATTTTTTATCTCAGTTTCCCAAAGGCCTGCCACCCTACAACTGCCTTAAATACAGCAAGACAAGCAAGTGCTTTGGGGTCCTGTGCTTTTGGGAACTTCAGCTCCCCTTAGCAACTAGTGGCTTGATTCCTACATTCCCCAGCAGTGAGACTCAATGAGGAAACTTTCATCCCTCTCTTCTAAGTCCAGGTACAAAGGCTGGAGAAAAAAAGCCTATAGTATGTGCAAGAGAGCCATGAATGTATCTTTGTGCTTCTGGTGGTCCTTCCTTTCTTCAGCAAACTGTAAGACCGCTCCCGCCTCTGTATACTAAAGGAATTCTTCACAATGGTACAATGGATGCTTTGCATTGCCTCCTAACTTTGCTACACTATATGACATTGTTGGTACCAGTTTCTGTCTCTCGTTTTCTCTACAGTTGCTTGGTTTGCTTCTCCTCCTGCTTCTGTAGAATGACAATACTCTTGCTGAAAAAAAAAAAGTCCAGATGGGGTGTGGGATGGTTGCAGATGTATGAGTACTTAGAACGATCTCAAAATAAAATTCATTTTAACTGGCAGCCAATGCAACTGTGCAGAGTGCTATAGAATTGTCAGGATGTTTGGTTTCTTTATTTAGGAACCTGGCAGTTGCATTTTTTATCACCTAAAAACAGCATCTAGTGAGTGGTGGTAATGTCATCAGGAAGAAATACATATGTGACAAGCCATTTTATGATCAGACTGCAGCAATGTGTCTTCCATTATTTGATTATTAGTTCTTGGCTTCATTTTTACTGCATTGAGCACTAGCTGTGTGTGCTAATGCTATGCAAAGAAAATCCAACTTCCTGTCATGAAAGGAATCAGTTATGGGAATATGTCTTAACAATATGATGCATGTGCATTAGAGAAAGTAAGTGTGGCTCAAATGTGACGTCTTAGCTAAAGAAAATGAAAAAAATGTGTTTTCCATCAAAAGGGAGAAAAAAAGTGAATGAACTGTTATGCTGTTATGCTTTATATTTAGAATCATCTCATTATCAGGACTGAGTTTGAGCAAATTCCAAGATTAGACATCCATCAAACTATCTGACAACACTAAGACTGCATTTTGAAATGTCACTTGGGATAGTGGCATTAATCTGTATATTATCTACATATCACTGGTCTATAACACAAGGCCAAGAATAGAGCCCTGAAGTTCTCCTCATTGTACAATGGTAACATTGTTTTTCATTATAGCTTGAACTCAAACAAAAGAAAAGAAATACGGACCACCCTTATCAAGGCAACTGTGTGTCCTAACCAATCATGCTACACTGTGACTAACAGGGGTAAAATTTAAAGGGCTTGTTCTCCAACCCTTACTCATGCTGAGAAGCACTTGCTCGCTTGAGTAGTCCTATTAGCTTAATGATAGTATTTATTTGAATGCTTATTAACAGACAACAAGGAACATATTTCACATAGACATTTTGTGTTCAATATATTCTTCATTCATGACTGATTCTTCAGATAATCAGGTCAGTGTGAATAGCGGGTAAACCACAGCACTAGTTCACCAGTGCTAAGAAGCGTTGGCTGTTTGGTCTGCAGAGTTTTGATTAAATATTTGTTGCTCAGATATACCACACATCTCCAGAGCATTTAAAATTTATGATGCATTATAGCATGTTATGTTGCATTGCAATGTAAGCGGAAGTGAATTAACAGAAAGTGACACAAAAATAGCATAGGGTGATGTGGCTACTGGCTAGTTATGTTAAAGTACCTGTAAATTACATGTTACATCTTTGGAAATGAATTATGTTACAAGTGGAAGCTCCAAAGAAAATTAAAGTAATTCTTCCCATGGTTACCTAGACTTCGGCTCTAATGATCAACTGCAGTTTTGCTCCCTGGCTGCACTTATCACAATGGAATACAGAAGGGGGCAGACCTGATTCCAAGGCCATTAAAGTCAGTGGAAAACCATTGATTGCAGTGATCTTGGGATTCCATTCATTTCAATGGGCTTTAGATCAGGTCCTTGGTCAATCGGGTGATGTGTTACAGTCAAATGTTTATGGTCAGTCATGGCATCATAATAGTTTTTAAAGACTCAGTCCTGCGAGGGGATGAACATTCTCAAAATGTGTCAATGTCAGTGGGAGTTGGGTGCCCTTATATAGCGGGGTGCTTACCCCACTCCTGCCCTGAAGGGCCTAAAACAGCCCTGGGGGAAAGTTGTGGCTGGGAGCTGCTAAGCTGGGCTGATTGGGGAAGCAGTTGCGGATGGGCCACGCCCCAATCAGGCCTCGGCTGGCTCTATATAAGAGGCTGGGAGCCAGGAGCTCAACAGTCTCTCACTGCGTTCAGGGAGAGAAGGGCCTGGCTGCAGGGAGCTAGACATAGCGTACCTGTAGTGGAGCAGGGCTGGGGACAGGCTGAGGAGCTGGGGAGCTCTAGCCTGGAAAGCCCCAGTCTGCGGCCTGGTAGGAGGCCAAGGGGTACTGGGGGTTGCAGAGGGCAGCCCAGGACTACGCCAAGGCAGCAGGTCCAAACCCCCCTTGTCAGTGACGAGTGGCCTATACTGCAGTCTGCCCCAGGGAGTGGGGGCTAGTTGGTGACTGGCAGTGGCCTAGTGCTGAGGCAAGGTGGGGATAATGGGTGGGGGTTCCCCAGGAAGGGGAGACCCAAATCTGTGAGGTACTGCCAGGGGGCAGCATCCCAGTAATAGGGGCACCGGGTCCTGGGGAGGACACAGGTGCCAGCAGAGGACAAGGTGGATCACTGGCCTGCAGTGGGCGCTCCAGAGGCTGGTGAGCTAATTCCCTGGATGACCAGTAGGAGGTGCCGCAGGGGTGAGTCTGCTCCTCTACAGATGGTGGAGAATGCGGGTATAGCAGTCCGCCTCTGACACCAGGGGCCAGAGCAAGGACTGTGGGACAGTTGCACGAATCAGGAAGGGAAGAACCGAAGGTGGAGAAAACCATGAAGGACTATTATTGGAAAGCCTGTGTGGCCCGTCTCACTGAGCAGCAAGCGGGGCTGCTTCAGCTGCTGCGGGGGAGGGCACAAGGACCTCATTGGAGGCCAGGCACCTTGGGCTAGAGGCTGGTGCCAAGGCCGAGAAACTGTTGGGCCTGTGGGGAACCAGGACATTTGAAGAGGGAGTGCCCACACGGAACTCGCAGGGCCCAGGCAAGCCCAGAAGGAAGGGCTGTGCCAGAGACAGACCATGGACAGACTCGAGTGCCCCCTGTGAAGATAACAGGGGGGCTCCAAATGTGTTGGGCCTGTGAGGAACTGGGGCACCGGAAGAGGGAGTGCCCTCATGGAACTCGCAGGGTCCAGGTGAGCCCTGAGGTGGGCAGGGGTGAGCACTGGCTGTGCCTCCTCTGTCACAAGGAGCGCCGGGGAAAACGGTCTAGCCCCGTGACACAGGTGCCAGCGAATCACCGGCCTGCAGAGGGCGCTCCAGAGGTTGGTGAGCTAATTCCCTGGATGACCAGTAGGAGGCGCCACAGGGGTGAGTCCGCTCCTCTACACCTTAGCACTTGGCAGGGGTGTGGAGCATGTTGCAGGATCAAGCCTTCATAACATACTTTTGTTCTTGACTTTAACTCATTCCAAAAGTCGCATTGTAAAGAGGCTACAAATCCCCCAACAACTATTGGTCATAGTCAACAGGGCTGGCTTTAGGAAGTGCCGGGGTCCAATTCAAACATTTTGGGCGGGGCCCCGACAGGGATGACTTAAAAAAAAAACACGTAAAAAAACACCTTTCATTTCTTCCATGTATTATTTACTTTCCATAACTATATAAATAATAACAAAATTATATATTACATACATTGTATGCCGTTCGTCTGGGTCCGCTCGGTCCGGGCTGGGTCCGGGTCTGGGCCGGGCCGGAGCCTCTTGGCTGGGGCTGGGGCCGGTGCCATGGGGCCCGAGCCAGGCCAGAGCTGCTCGACCGGGATGGGGCTGGGGGCATTTGGCCGGGGCCAGGCCGGAGGGAGCCGTGCGCTCGGCCAGGGCCAGACTGGGCCGCGCCGCGCCTCCCTGGAACCCTTCTCGCACCCTCCCCAAGCTTACCTCCTGCCTGCTGCTTGTTTCAGGCTTCCCGCAAACATCTGATTCGCGGGAAGCAGGGGAGGGGGAGGAGAAGGGAGGCAGAGCGTTCAGGGGAGGAGGGGGAAGTGGGCCAGAGGCGGGGTGGACAGCTGCGCGGGGCCCTCTAGGCGCGGGTCCCTGTTCAGGGGAATTGTATGAATCGGCCTAAAGTCGGCCCTGACAGTCAACTCTGTCTGATGTGGGCTCAAAGATAAACTGCCCCTCATTTCATAATCTTTTAAAAGAAAGCTTCTCTTAACGCTCTTCCTTCCCCTCTCTCACTTTCCTTTTCTCTCAGCTTCATAAAAACAAAGCAACTCAGGAAATGCGAAGTACAAAAGGAGGAATGGACGTGAAATAAACCTCTGGCTCAGATCTCCTGTCTGCATTGTAAGAGCTGAAATCAGACTGGGATCTGAATTTTATGACTGGTCCTGACCTGTAAGATAGAACAAACCAAAACCTCAGATCCAAATACTCTGGAACTTGGGGAAAAATTTGGATCAGAGCAGGGGTTTGTAGATATATCTTTGTGCCAGCTGGCGGCAGCCCAGAATGGAAGCAGAAGTACAGCATTAATATTCACACAGTATTTCCATACCACCCCAAACCAGGAGGGGCTGAAAACCCACAAAAGAATCTTTCTTGTGGGTTTCCAGACTGAGGGTTTTTGTCTATGTTCAGATTTGAGCATCAGTAATCCTGAGGCATGGAACTAAGCCTCAGGCCAAGGGGATCCACTCTAGATAGAAAGGGAATGTGCTGTCTCAGTAAGTCCTTCTTAGAAATAAAAAATGAACAGTGAAGAGGCAAAATTGGCAGATGATACAAAATTACTCAAGATAGCTAAGTCCAAACTACAGTGTGACAAATTACAAAAGGATCTCACAAAACTGGGTGACTGGGCAAGAAAATGGCAGATGAAATTAGAAGTTGATAAATGCAAAGTGTAATTCACATTGGAAAACATTAATCCCAACTATACATACAAAATAATGGGGTCTAAATTAGCTGTTACCACGCTTCTTGGTAGCATTGTGGACAGTTCTCTGAAAACATCTGCTCATTGAGCAGCAGCAGCCAAAAATGCTAACAGAATGTTGGGAACTGTGACGGGGTCGGCGTACCCAGCACTAGCCCAGACAGGGTTAGGCCCCAGGTGTTGATAGCGGAAGTTCCGCCTCCCTGGCAAGACTGGGCATGCTCCAAGTGCGCTAGTAGTATAAAGGGAGAGAGACTGGCTCATTCTGCGCTGGAGACTGCAGGGGAAGGACCTGCCCGGGAAGCTCCTGTGGAGGGCCAGCCACAGCCTCTGACCACGCTGGGAATCGCAGCTGTCCAGAGCCCGCCTGCACCCCGGCGACTGGAGGAGACCCTGGAGACGATTGGACCTGCCGAACACAGGGGAAGCGACGTCTCATGGGAAACCCCATCACAGACTCAGGTAGGAAGTGACCCAGGGAGGGTGTCAGAGTGGTACCTCCCACCCAGGGAAACTCAGTGTGTTTCGGCAGGACCCCTCCTGCTGAGTCAGTGGCAAGCAGCTATGCCACTGTTAGGGCCCTGGGTCGGGGCCCGGTGGAGTCGGGTGGGCCCAGGCCCTCCTACCGGGGTAGGCACACCCCAATGCTATAGACTCAGGCCACTAGGCCATGCTGCCCTGCACCAAAGGGTTGCTTTATGGACTTTGGCCGCTAGGCCACGCTGCCCTGCACCGAAGGGTGACGCTAGAGACTCTGGCCGTTAGACCATGCTGCCCTGCACTGCCCGGTGGCGCTATAGACTGTGACTGATAGTCCACGCTGCCCTGACCCCACGAGCGTGGACCGTCACAGGAACCATTAGGAAAAGTATAGACCATAAGATATCATAATGCCACTCTATAAAGCCAGGATACACCCAAACCTTGAATATTGTATTCAGTTCTGGTTGCCCCATCTCAAAAAAGATATATTAGAATTGAAAAAGGTACAGAGAAGGGCAATGAAAATGATTAGGGGTAGGGAACAGCTTCCAGATGAGGAGAGATTAAAAAGACTGGGACTGTTCAGTTTAGAAAAGAAACTACTGTGGAAGGATATGATAGAGGTCTATAAAATCATGCATGGTGTTGAGAAGGTGAATAAGAAAGTGTTATTTACCCCTTCACTTAACACATGAAGCAGGGGTCACCCAATGAAATTAGTAGGCAGCAGGTTTAAAACTAAACAAGAAAGTACTACTTCACACAATGTACCGGTTGACTGTGCATTGTGTGAAGTAGTATTTCCATGTTTAGGTTATGTTGTGAAGGCCAAATGTTTAACTGTGTTAAAAAAGAATTAGATAAGTTCATGGAGGATAGATCCATCAATGGTTACTATTCAAGATGGTCAGGAAAGCAACCCCATGCTCTGGGTGTCTATAAACCTCTGAGTGCCAGAAGCTGAGACTGGACTACAGGGGATGGATAGCTTGATGATTACTCTGTTCTGTTAACTTCCTCTGTAGTGTCCGTCACTGGCCAACATCGGAGGACAGGATACTGGGCTAGATGGACCATTGGTCTAACCCAGTATGGCCGTTCTTAGGTAACAAAATGGTCAGTCAGTATTAACCTCAGCCATTTCTTTTAACATGCTTAACAGTATGATTTCCTGAATGAAATGCATGTCCAATTGACTTACTTCTGGAGCATGATAGGGCCCCACCTTTGGGGTGGAAATGGATCCCAAACTCTCTCAAATGATTGCAGGGTATTTACAAAGGCTGGTGCCAGATTTGGTGTAGATAATACTGTCATTTCCCCCCATCATGTTATTTCAACTCAGGAAGCCTTTGCTTATTATAAAAAACAAACTGATGCCTGACTAGGAAAGGAGTTATGTCTGCTGGCCCTAGCTTGGATATGAATATCACACTGCATACAAATAAGACCTCCTCATATTGTTATGTGATGGTGACTTTATTCTATTATGTAGCCATACTTGGGAGTCCAATACAGCCTTGATTCAATCATGGATTGCAAGCTCTTTGAGGGCAGTAACCATCTTTATTTGTAAACATGAGGTGTACCATGGCTGAGGCTTTGAGCAGCAACCACAATACAAATAAATAATCACAATAAATGGAAATCAGAGAAAGTAAGAGTCCAGCAAATACCTGCAGATTACACTAATTTGACTGCAACATAAATATTGCAAAGATTTAATAAACCCTATCAATGCATCCCAACAGAATCCCTTCTAAATAATGCTCAGCCTCACCCATCCCCCAATTCCCAACAGGCCAGACAGGAAAGATGGACCTTGGAGCATGAACTGGGGGTTAACAAGCTCAGGCTGGCATGGACCAAGGTAGGAAGTGAGCTGTAAATGGTGTAAAATGTCTGTCATTTAGACTGGGGATGTGGTTGCCTGCTTTTTCATCTGAAAATAAAAAGAAGTTAGAATAGACCATGGTTATGTACATCATGCTATTTACTTATAGTGACATACTAGTAGTTAGCCCCTAAATATTGTTTTTACATGTAGATCTCAAAGTGCTTTCCACATGGTGGTGCGTATCTCGGAACTACCATTGTTTGAAATGCAGATCACCCTCTATAAATGAAATTGTGAGGTAGCACATGGTTCCAACAGCACTGACTGGGCCCCATCAGCTGTCTAGTCTAATTGTCTGTAGTGCCAAAGAGCCCTTCCATGTGCAGCTGTGCATGAGATAAAGGGGGAAACAATTACACTGTTATACTGAACAACTAGGGGAGCAGTGCGAAAGCCTGGTCTCTCTTGCTGAGGTCGGACAAATCCACTGCTTAGACATACACTGGGAAAGGGGGGAGAAGGAGCCCTTGCCAACAACCTGGGAGAAGGACGTTTCTATGTAATTCATTTTGTGTGAGTTTAATGTTATACAAATGGTTTGTTTTGACAGTAAAAGGACAAACCAGTTATTTTTGCTGGGGATTTTGTTCTTAGATAAGAAGGAACAGGATAATCTGTAATAGAAATCTAGAAAAACAACCTTTATTACTAAGAGACTAAAGGCAGAAAAGGGAGGTTATTTTCTACAGAGGCATAGTGTTTACTGATTTCATTTTTGAATCTTTATCCAAGAGATAGGCTGGGACCATAACATTAGCAAATATAGGGGCCCACACACAGCTATCTGTCTGAGGAAGGTGCGGAGAAAAGAGTTATCCCACCTAGCATCAGAAATAATTCACAATCCTTAAATCTACATCAATTAAGCCAGCTTTAGAGGGCATGCTTGGAATAAGTGATGTATTATGCTCCCCAAAACCCTGGGCATGCAAATATTGAGAAGTTTCAACACCAGAAGTGTTGTGCATCTTTAGCTGGAGAGTGAAGTTCATTTTGGTGAATGAGGTAATTGCAGAGATCCTCAGTAAGATATCAGTCCTGCAACCTCTTATGCATGAGTTACTGTACACATGAGTTATTCCATTGAGTCCTACACACAGCCTCATTCAACTGGACTCCACTGTCATGTATAAAGTTACTCACTTACATAATTGCTTGCGGTATCGGGGCCTACATTGTTTTGTCCAGAAGAGATCTCATTTAGGTCACATGCTGTGTTTAATTCATATGCTCCTGGATATGCGTAGACCTCTCAGTGTCATGAACTGAAGTGCTACAATGCAAACTGAGGCCATGGGGCAGTATGGCCTGTAAGTCAGTGTTCGGAAATACACATGTGGATTTGAAGGTAGGATTCTACCCTGTGTATTGTTCACTTTGTTTCAGCATGTAAGGCAGGGGCGGGCAAACTTTTTTGGCCTGAGGGCTGCATCGGGTTCTGGAAATTGTATGGAGGGCCGGTTAGGGGAGGAGGGTGTGGGCCGGTGTCCACCCCCCATCGACCTCTCCCCCTGCTTCAGCCCCCTGATGGCCCCCCCGGACTCCTGGCCCATCCACCCCCCTGACCCTCCCCGGAACCCCTGCCCCTGACTGCCCTGCACCGCCCCATCCAACCCCTCCTGTCCTTCCTGACTGCCCCCCTGGGAACTCCTGCCCCCATCCAACCACCCCTACTCCCTGTCCCCTGACTGCCCCTGAAACCCCACTGCCCCATCGAACCCCTCCTCTCATTCCTGTCTGCTCCCCCTGGGATCCCTGCCCCATCCAACCACCCCTTCTCCCTGACCACCCCTGGAACCTCTGCCCCATCTAACCCCCCCCCCCTCCTTCCTGACTGCCCCTCTGGTACCCCTGCCCCCATTCAACCCCCGTTCCCTGCCCTCTGACCGCCCCGACTCCTATCCACATCCCCGACCACCACCCCGAACTCCCCTGCCCTCTATCCAACCCACCGCTCCCTGCCCCCTTACCGCGCTGCTTGGAGTACCGGTGGCTGGCGGCGCTGCAGCTGTGCCACCCGGCTGAAGCCAGCCACACACCGCGCAGCACAGAGCCGGGCTCTGCAGCTCCACTGCCCCAGGAGCTCACCACCCTGCTGCCCAGAGCATTGCACTGGTGGCGCAGTGAGCTGAGGCTGCGGGGGAGGGGCCAGGGGTGGGCCTCCCGGGCCAGGAGCTCAGGGTCCCCCGGGCAGGAGGGTCCCCTGGGCCCCTTCGACATAAGGGGTGAAATCCTGACTTCACTGAAGTCTATGTGAATGTTGCCTTTGGGGTCTTTATCTTCTCTTCCCCTTTATGTTTTGATAATTGAACAATCCAGGACTTAAGATAATCAATAGAATGATGCATATGACATAAATGACTAACAGTTCCATTTTCAGTGGCTAAATGAAATAAATGTGCAGTTGTGATTAGGATGAGCAATGCTGTCCCAATCCTATTCTAAGATATGTGGACAGGTGGGAACTTCAGCACAGATATCCATATTCAGTACTTCATGAAAATAAGGCCTGAATATCAGCCAAGCAGGCATATTTCATTAAAGACGCTTTGGGCTTATCTACACTGCCTCACAGTTCGGACTATGGGGTGTAAATAGGAGTGCCCGCCAAAGTGCTGCACTGTAACTCCCCCATGTAGATGCTGCAGGCATGAACTAAAAGGTTCCTAATTCGCATTAACGTAATCCCCTGCAAAGAGGATTCTATCATTGTGAACTAGAACCTTTTAGTTCGTGCCTGCAGCATCCACATGGGAGTTACAGTGCAGCACTTTGGAGCACACTGCTATTCACACCCTCTGGGCTGATCTGAGGGCGGTGTTGGCATGTCCTCAGTGTGAGTACCTTCTCCCATGAAGCCATAAAAACAAACAAGGTCAGTGTCAGTATTTAAAAATGACACATAAAAATTTATTACACAATTAATTCTTAAAAAAAAAAAGACCAATAAAATACAAACAGTATGATTGTACTATTCCAACTACCAAAAAGCCAAGTGCACTAAAAATTCTATTGCTTAATAAGTTGATTTTGTAAAAAAAAAAAAAAAAAAAGACTAGGATGATCAGAGGAATGGAAAACCTGTCGTATGAAAGGAGACTCGAGGAGCTCGGGTTGTTTAGCCTAACCAAACGAAGACTGAGGGGGGGATATGATTGCTCTCTTTAAATATATCAGAGGAATAAATACCAGGGAGGGAGAGGAATTATTCCAGCTCAGTACTAATGTGGACACGAGAACGAATGGATATAAACTGGCCGTGGGGAAGTTTAGGCTTGAAATTAGACGAAGGTTTCTGACCGTCAGAGGGGTGAAATATTGGAACCACCTTCCGAGGGAAACGGTGGGGGCGAAGGACCTGTCTGGTTTTAAGATTAAGCTAGATAAGTTTATGGAGGGAATGGTTTAATGGGATAACGTGATTTTAGTCAAATGAACAGCGTGCCATCGCTGGTAAATGGTATCAATGGCCAATGAGGGTCTGGCTGGAGAATCTTGCCTACATGCTCGGGGTTCTACTGATCGCCATATTTGGGGTCCGGAAGGAATTTTCCTCCAGGGTAGATTGGCAGAGGCCCTGGAGGTTTTTCGCCTTCCTCCGCAGCATGGGGCAGGGATCGCTAGCTGGAGGATTCTCTGCTACTTGAAGTCTCTAAACGACAGGATTTGGGGACTTCAACAGCATAGTCAAGGGAAAGGGTTGGGACGGCTTTGTGGCCTGCATCATGCGGGAGGTCAGACTAGATGATCATAATGGTCCCTTCTGACCTTAAAGTCTGAGTCTATGTACAAACAAAGAGTAGTGGGGCTTGCAGTGTGGGAGATGTTATAGTGGTTTGCTGGGGAATATCCATGAATACTAGGAAGAAAAGACAACAGCACAAATTGGGGAAAATCTAAAAAGATATTAAAATTGTTGTACCAGAAATGTATTCTAATGGCCCCAGCATCAATGGAGCCAGTAAATTCAGCCTTTTAGAAAAAATTGCACCATAAAAAAACAGACCATCAAGTTTGGGCAGCTGAAACTTACCTCTTTACCCTTCTCCCATCATACCTCTGAGCAAGAAGCACAGTTTCTTTGCTGTGAAGAAAGGATTTAACAAAATGAGGAATATGACATGTAATACCCAGCTTCAGGCAGGCTTACCTGATGCAAAATGCATTACCATACTGCAGCAGCAGGAAGGTAACAATTCAAACACTTAGTAATCTAAATGCTTCTCCCATGAAGCCATAAAAAACAAACAAGGTCAGTGTCAGTATTTAAAAATGGCACATAAAAATGTATTACATGATTAATTCTTTAAAAAAAAACGATCAATAAAAATATCTTGCTACAATGCACATAGGTCCTTGTATTGTCATGTATCATAGCAGTTAAACTCAACTTTGCATAGGAAATTGTCTTTAGATCATGCAGATTTGATGCCATTTGCAAAATGTTTGAGCTTTGACTTCATAATGCTACCAGGTAGCATAGAGTTGCCACTGATTTTCACCCATCTAAGCTATTTTTATTGATTCTTTAAATAAAGGCCATTTGCTAGTCTATGCCTATACTTTTAAATGGGATAGTTTTTGATTGCCTCTATACCTATGTGATGGGTTGGATCACAGAAACCCCCTTGGGGCTGCCAACTGATGTGCCAAGACTACTTCTGCCCCTGCCTTCCCTGCTAGCATGGGACTCCAGAACTCTGCCTGGTTGTGCCAGACACGCTTGCTGGCCACAAACACAGACCCAGGTCTGAACCATATCCCACAAACTACAAGCTTAACTGAAAGCAGCTTAAGAAGTGGTCCTGTCTTTAACGCTCAGATGCCCACCTCCCAATGAGGTTCAAACCACAGATAAATCCGTTTTACCCTGTATAAAGCTTATACAGGCTTTATACAGGGTAAACTCATAAATTGTTCACCCTCTATAACACTAAGGGTACATCTACACTACAGGGGGGAGTCGATTTAAGATACGCAAATTCAGCTACGTGAATAGCGTAGCTGAATTCGACGTATCGCAGCCGACTTACCCCGCTGTGAGGACGGCGGCAAAATCGACTTCTGCGGCTTTCTGTCAGCGGCGCTTACTCCCACCTCCGCTGGTGGAGTAAGAGCGCCGATTTGGGGATCGATTGTCGCGTCCCGATGGGACGCGATAAATCGATCCCCGAGAGGTCGATTTCTACCCGCCGATTCAGGTGGGTAGTGTAGACCTAGCCTAAGAGAGAGAGATGCACAGCTGTTTGTCCCCCCCCCCCAGGTAGCAATACATACTCTGGGTTAATTAATAAGTAAAAAGTGATTTTATTAAATACAAAAAATAGGATTTAAGTGGTTCCAAGTAGTAACAGACAGAACAAAGTGAATTACCAAACAAAATAAAATAAAACATGCAAGTCTATGCCTAGTACAGTAAGAAAACTGAATACAGATAGAACCTCACCCTCAGAGGTGTTCCAGTAAGCTTCCTTTTGCAGACTAGTCTCCTTCTAATCTGGGTCCAGCAATCATTCAACCCCCCCTGTAGTTACTGTCCTTTGCTCCAGTTTCTTTCAGGTATCCTTTGAGGTGGAGAGGCTATCTCTTGAGTCAGCTGAAGACAAAATGGAGGGGTCTCCCAGGGGTTTAAATAGACTTTCTCGTGTGGATGGACATCCCTTACTCCTCCTATGTAGAAACCAGCTTTTGGATTCACATGGGCAAGTCACATGTCCATGCATGCCTGAATTCCTTACCAACCAAGCCACATTCCTGGAAAAGCTCAGATGTAACTTGGCATCTCCAAATTCATCGTTGGCTTAAGTGGTTCTTGATTGGCCCCTTACTGAAAATAGTCTTTTCTCAGGATGCTGACCAACTGCTTCACTGAGGCTATTTAAAATTAAACAAGTACATAGCCAATATTCATAACTTCAAATACAAAAATGATACATGCATACAAATAGGAGGAATATATTCAGTAGATCATAACCTTTGCAGAGATATGTTATATGGCATATGTAGCATAAAACATATTCCAGTCATGTCATATTTACATTCATAAGCATATTTCCATAAAGCAACGTCACAACCTACACTGTATATCCTCTGGGCTCTCGATCTGTGGGGTATTTTTGGTTTTGGTTTTAAGATTAAACTCTCATGGAGCAGGTCCTCAAGGAATCCATTTTGAAGCACTTGGAGGAGGAGAAGGTGATCAGGAACAGTCAACATGGATTCACAAAGGGAAAGTCATACCTGACCAACATGATTGCTTTCTATGATGCGATAACTGGCTCTGTGGATATGGGGAAAGTGGTGGATGTGATATATCTTGTATTTAGCAAAGCTTTTGATACAGTTTCCCACAGTATTCTTGCCAGCAAGTTAAAGAAGTATGGATTGGATGAATGGACTATAAGGTGGATAGAAAGCTGGCTAAATTGTCAGGCTCAATGGGAAGTGATCAATGGCTCAATGTCTAGTTGGCAGACGGTATCAAGCGGAGTGCCCCAGGGGTCGGTCCTGGGACTGGTTTTGTTCAACATCTTTATTAATGATCTGGATGATGGGATGAATTGCACCCTCAGCAAGTTTGTAGATGACACTAAGCTGGGGGATGCGATAGGGTCAAGAGTGACCTAGACAAATTGGAGGATTGGGCCAAAAGAAATCTGATGAGGTTCAACATGGACAAGTGCAGAGTCCTGCACTTAGGATGGAAGAATCCCATGCACTGCTACAGGCTGGGGACTGACTGGCTAAGCAGCAGTTCTGCAGAAAAGGACCTGGGGATTACAGTGGACAAGAAGCTGGATATGAGTCAGCAGTGTGCCCTTGTTGCCAAGAAGGCCAATGGCATATTGGGCTGTATTAGTAGAGGCATTGCCAGTAGATCGAGGGAAGTGATTGTTCACCTCTATTAGTCATTGCTGAGGCCACACCTGGAGTATTACATCCAGTTTTGGTCCCCCCTACTAGAGAAGGGATGTGGACAAATTGGAGAGAGTCCAGCGGAGGCAAATGCAAATTATTAGGGGGCTGGGGCACATGACTTATGAGGAGAGGCTGAGGGAAAGGGGGTTATTTAGTCTGCAGAAGAGAAGAGTGAGGGGGGATATGATAGCAGCCTTCAACTACCTGAAGTGGGGTTCCAAAGAGGATGGAGCTTGGCTATTCTCAGTGGTGGCAGATGACAGGACAAGAAGCAATGGTCTCAAGTTGCAGTGGGGAAGGTTTAGGTTGGATATTAGGAAACACTATTTCTCTAGGAGGGTGGTGAAGCACTGGAATGGGTTACCTAGGGAGGTGGTGGAATCTCCATCCTTAGAGGTTTTTAAGGCCCGGCTTGACAAAGCCCTGTCTGGGATGATTTAGTTGGTATTGGTCCTGCTTTGAGCAGGGGATTGGACTAGATGACCTCCTGAGGTTTCTTCCAACCCTAATATTTTATGATTCTATGATTCTCTTAGTCTACCTTGTTCTGTTGTCCACTTCTAAAATCCAGATCAGTAGCATTCAAAGCAGAGTCTAGATTGACGGAAAACACAGAATAATATAGTAAAATCAATGGTTATTGTCTGCAGCAGAAGTAAGGAAGATTAAATGATGCATGCTACCAATAAAGTGAGAGAAATAGAAAGAAGTGAGAGGTAAATGGAAAAGAGGAGAAGAAGAAAAGGGATTGTGATTCATGGAGTCTTTGACCTTGGATCACCTGTCCACAAATATGGATTTTGGATTTGTCTTGCTGCCTAAGTGGTAATACTATACTTGAATTGCAGGGGTGCATAAGTCGTAAGTCCTCCTCATAAGTCATGTGCCCTAGCCCCCATACCTTGTGTGCTATGGGGTGCATAATTTATTGCTGTCCATTCACGTTGAATAAAAGCACCTTGGCAGGATAAGATTATGTGAAAGTTTAAAAAAGGAGGAATTGAGTCTTGTCTTGTTTGTTCCCAGGCTGTGATTTGTATTTATTTTATACATAGAGAGAGAGAGAGATCCTGTGCTGTATCTTTCAAAAGGTGACCTTTGTGCTTCTCCAGCCCACGGTGTAAGTTACTGCAAGTTTGTTTGCCTTCCAGTGGGGTGATCTCCATCTCAGAATTGCCAGAGTGCAGAGAAATGCACTCAACAGGTGAGGGAACTTGATGGCACAGCAGTGAAAGGAGACAGCCCCAACAGTGAAGGAGGGAGACATTTGCTGAGGGACACCAGGTAGCTCCTCCCCGCCCCAAAGTCTCTGGCATCCATTGGCCAGCTGGGGGAGAGGGGTGATAGTTGACCAGCATTCCCCACCTCCCAGGATTTAACCTGGTGCAGGTGACATGTGGAACCTCTTTGGACTCCATTCCAGCAGCCCAACACTCCCCATTCTGAACTAAGAATGGGAACCCAGCCTGACAGATGCACTGGGTTTAGCTGATTGCACGTTTGGGTGTCGTGAAGGGATTTTTCTCCCAAAGGGCCAGTTGCCAGAGGACCAGGGAATTTTTTGCCTTCCTCACAGCATCTTCAAAGCTACAGCAGGTTAAGTAGGAATGTGCTTAGTACCTAACCGATGTACTTGTCGGAGTTCATCACAACTTGCAGCCGGTTTCCAGTGCAGTTAAAAGGATAGATGAATGATTCGCAGAAGTAAAAGACCTGGGATTTTGGAGAGGGGGCTTGGGTTCATGGAATAGGGTCAGATCCTGTAGTCCTAACAGGCTGAGGTCTCCCACCCTTCTGCATCTTCTGTCTCCCTCACTGGGCGAGGCGGGGAGGGTAGGACTCAGAGTGAGCCAAGTCCTGGAGGGAGGGGTAGGATAATAAGACCCTACTGGTAGGAGCTTTGTTATCCCTGCACTGGAGTCACTTAAATGCTTGATATAGGAGCGTAGGGGTGATGGGCGGATAGAGAACCTCCCCTGTGTTTAAGTTTAATAAAAGTTGCAGCGTGCTGCTTAAATTCCTGCCGTATGTCTGTCTTCATTTCACTGCTTCATTTCACTGCTGCGTCAAGATAAGATCCAGCTACTCCTGCCCCCAGTGTGCTCTTACCTCCAGTCCCATCACTAGCATGCCATCAAAATGCTGGGGACCGTGAAGGGAGCAGTATGTGGCTGTGTATGCAACACATACGTACCCCAAGGGGAACTCTCTGTTAGAACAGAGATTCCTCTGACCTTTAGCAAGGGTGATCAGGACCAGGATAATGTTTCTTGAACAATTTTTCTGTTTTATTCAGGTTCTCATATCATGCCCATCACCATGGCATCTGAGTGACTTCCAACAATGCAAATAGCAATTCTCCTTCCTGTCATTCCCCTCTCCATGTGGACATGCATTAGGGCCAGACATGATCTGACCTGAAAAAAACAAACTTTAGGGTAGAATGAAATTAATGAAATGAAATAGAGGAGAAATAACAAAAGGCATTTTTAAAACTGTTACTGTATGGAAAGCACTTTTCTGTCTACCGCTTATTAGTTCATATTACAGTAGACCCAGAGGCCCCAGTGACAGTGCGCTCTCTTGTGCTAGGTGCTGTGTACACACACACACACAGTAAGAGAAAGTCCCACCGTGGAAGAGCTTCCAATCTAATCAGAGAAGACAGGCAAAATATGAGAGGGGAAACAGAAGTGAAGTGACTTGGCCAAGGTTACCCAGCAGGTCAGAGGCAGAGGCAGAGCCAGAAAGAGAACCCAAGTCTCCTGACTCCCTCTTCAGTGCTCTGTCATCTAGGGCACAATATCCAATACAGAACTGTGGAAACTAAAGGTTGAAAAGATCTATTATAGTAGGATCTGTCATCCATTGTCCTGCCAATGCTGTTCTGAGCCCTGCAGTTATTCTTTCAAACATATGACATCTAGAATGGGTACAGTTATTGGTGTGTATAGGCTTTTGTATTTTAAAGCAAAGATCACAATATCAAAAAGGGATAAACAAATAGAAAATATATTCAAGAGCACATTGGAAAGACAGCCACCATTGTTCAAAATGTAGCTTCCTGATTAAGGAAAAGTGTGTAACAGGTAACATTTTAACGGCTAAATTAGTGAATATCATTGCTTTAATAACCATGCTGAATTCTGACACATCATAACTATAATAAAAGATAAAGAATAAGATAAAAGAAGTACAGCTATTACTTAGAGTTCTTTAAAGTGATCAAATTATGGTTCATCAAAGAAAGATCAGTAAAATGCAGCCTGGTGGGAAAAAGGGTGGGGAGCTATACTTTAAATACACTTTCAGATTATGCAATTTAATAATTCACCCTTATTATGCTCTACTGGTAGCTGGGTTAGAGAAACTGTATACAGTGGCAAAATTTAGTACATTAAATGGACCAAACTATGGGAAATAAATACCAGAACGTAGAAAATGAGTGCACTTATTTGGCTAGGTAATTCAAAAGACTTAATTTATAGTTTCCACAAACTTAGTAAACTTTATGGATCGGCTTCTCAATTGGTTTAAACTGTGATCATTCAAGTGAAGTTGATGGAGCTGTTCCAGTTTACACCTGCTGAGGATCTGTCCATTTGTCTTTAACAAGCCCAACTCAAAATTCTCTTTTCAAATAACATTACTAGCCTCCCAAGTGGATATGTCTACCTATATTTAACCTCCTTAGTTTTGATAAGGTAGGCTTTATCTGTCCATAAACTCCATAGAGACAGCCAGTAAATTGTAGACGTAATGTGTAAGATGGTGAAAGTTATACATCCAAGAGAGGGTGGAAATAGGGTGACCAGATGTCCCAATATTTAACTCTTTGTCCCACATCCCGATTGATGTACGATGTACCCCATTTGTCCCGATATTCAGGTAAGGGGGCGAGCAGGAGGGAGGCGCCGACTCCGTGGGTGCTCCGGGGCTTGAGCACCCACAGGGAAAAATTAGCAGGTGCTCTGCACCCACTGGCAGCCAAGCTCTCCCCTCCTTGCCTCCTTCTCCCCCCGCAGCACGCTGCTGTTTGGAGGCATGTAGGACTTTTCCGGAGGGAGAGGGAAGATCGGGGATGCAGCACACTCAAGGGAGGAGGCGGAGAAGAGGCAGGGCAGAGGCGGAGACTTGGGTGGAATGGGGGCAGGGCGAGGGCGGTACGGCGGCAGAAAGAGGTGGGGGGGGGCGAGCACCCACCGGGCCAAGGGGAAGTCGGCGCCATAGAGGCGAGTGGTGGGCGGGGGGATGAAAAGGCAAGTGGCAGGCCAGTGACGGGCAGGGTGTGAGGTGGCAGGGGAGGGGAGGCGAGCGATGGGTGGGGGACTGAGGAGGGACGCAGCAAGCCAGTGGCGGGCCCGGGGATGAGGAAGGGTGCGGTGGCAGGGGGGCCGAGGGGGAAGGGGGCGGGACCTGGGACAGAGTGGGGGCGGAGCTTGGGAGGAGTGGGGGTGGAGTGTGGGGGGACTGATAGCACCCCAATGTGTCCCGATATTTTACTGTTGTGATCTGGTCACCCTAGGTGGAAAAGGCTTAAGGAAGGCAGATTCTTCATTGTGTGATTCCACTGAAGCTCACAGAGTTACACCAGTGATGGAATTGCCTCAGATGGTCTAAGTCGACACCTTATGTGCCAAAAAGCTGTAAGAATGTGTAATTTAGAGTGTGTGTGGTTGGAAAGAAGCTACTGTATATTACACTCTCCAGAGGAATCAGTTTATTTAGGTAATTAGGTTGTGGATTCAGCATTGTAGCCAATTTCTGCTGCCCAAACCTTTTTCCATTTTGTCTCTTATGACCTAGTTGATGTAAAAGTTTAGCTTGTATCTTTCTTCAGTCTTTATCTCCATAACAATGAAAGGGAGAAGAGCAAAAGCATTCATGAAGTTCATTAAAGACTTCCCAAAATTAATGGGAATTAGGTATCCAAATCTCTTAGATCCGTGGTTCTCAACCCAGGGATACGTAGAGGTCTTCCAGGGGGTACATCCACTCATCTAGCTAGTTTAAAACAAGCTACATAAAAATACTAGCACAGTCAGTACAAACTAAAGTTTCATACAGACAATAACTTGTTTATTCTGCTCTATATACTATACACTGAAATGTAAGTACATTATTTATATTCCAATTGGTTTATTTTATAATGATATGGTAAAAATGAGAAAGGAAGCAATTTTTCAGTAATAGTGTGCTGTGACACATTTGTATTTTGGTCTGATTTTGTAAGCAAGTCGTTTTGAAGTGAGGTGAAACTTGGGGTACACAAGACAAATCCAACTCAGAGTTCATTTGAATTTAAGCCTGTCTTAAGTGGACACCCAAGGGACCTGCAATGATTGGTTGCCTGGCAAAGGTGGGATTTAAGTAAAGATCATATCTCAGGGGGTTTGGTAAGGTGGGCGCTTATGGCAGAGTTGCCTCTTTTAAGTTCAGATTTCTTGGCAGTGCACTTACGTGTTTTCAGTCTGGAAAGAAAAACAAGCTTCTGCTGTTGGGGTGGCCAGGTATCTCATGAGAAAAATCTTCCTCCTTTAGAGTGTCTCATTAAACCCCATGACAGCTAGCTAAGATCAAGATGGCAAGGCTATCTTTTGAACAGTGATGTGAAACCTACTGGCTTCTCTTGCAGGCCCTCCCTTGAGAGGTGAAGGCTGTGTCTGATTTCCAAAAGGGTATTGTTCCTCCCAATTACTGTGCAAGAAAGAAAAAAAAAGAAAGAACTGCCAGTATATAGTATTCCTCAATCTGCTCGGTTGCATCAGCAAAATAACTGCTAGCTTTCTAGTTAATATAATAGCACCTCTTGGGACAGCTACCTCCTTAGGTATTGCATGCCAGGTAATGATAAGCAGTGTCTGCTCTGACATGCCTCTTACTGAACTGTGCATTCATACTCTGAAAGCCATGGGGCTGCTGTGGAGTTTTTCAAAGGTGGAAGTCCCATGGGTTCATGCTGATAAGGCTCACACAGCTGAACAAACTAAAGATTAATGACCAACCCATTCATATAATCTTTATTATTTGTGTTACTGTAGTGTCCACGGGCTGCAGCTGAGATCAGCTCCCCATTGTACTAGCAGGCACTGTAAAAATTAATAGTAAGAGACAATCACTGCCCCAGAGAGCTTACAGAGACAAAGGGGAGGTGGGGAAACATAGGCAAAGAAATGTGAAGTGATTTGCTAAAGGTCAGTGGCTGAGCTGGAAATAGATCCCAGCTCCCCATAGTTCCAGATGATGCCTTGTCCTTTAGACGATGCTGCCTCTCATAAGGGGGGGATATTTTACAGCAAATATTGTGGGTAGTCGTTTCTTGTGCAGCACAGAGCAATTTCCCCCCCGGGATGTAAAGCCCACAAAGCTACAATAATTGATTTTCCATTGTTTTTGTTTGTTTGTTTTGTGTCACAGGACAGTTATTTTCAAGAAGCATCAAAAACCAGACCGGAGGGCTTCTAAGGATGGACCAAGGTAACAAAAATTGGTTTTAAATATTAATCTCACTGGTGTGTTTAAATACCGCTTTTTAATTGGCATTCAGTTTACAAAGGTAGTTCTTTTCCATAGTATCCAGGATAAAAATAACAGAGTCAGATTTACTGCTGATGTGTTGGAGTGTGACATCGGGGTAGATTTGGACCAGATTGGTTAAAAATGTGCATTCATGTGGTTTCTTTTACACACTTTTTGGGAAGGAATTTTGTTCTGTTGCACTCCGGTCTAAGAAATACTTTAACCATATGACATGTTAGATGCAGCAGTTCCCAGTATCTGCTTTGTTCCTAGTGGTATCCAGATGTGCTTATCATTCTGTCAACTAACTTCAAAATACTGTATTCCCAGAGGTGCTGATTCATTGGCTATTCTGATAAGTGTCTTATCATTGGAGAAAAATACTGACATACATATTTTCTATTGCAGTGGTTTTCAAATGTTTTTTTTCTGGT
This sequence comes from Chrysemys picta bellii, assembly GCF_011386835.1. Lineage (NCBI taxonomy): Eukaryota > Metazoa > Chordata > Testudines > Emydidae > Chrysemys > Chrysemys picta. Next base: position 63,670,869 of record NC_088800.1, read on the forward strand.
GACCCAGTTGAAGAAAATTGTTGATGCCCGTGACCCAACGAAGCTGGGGATGAGGGGTTTGGGGGTGTGGGAGGGGATCAGGGCTCGGGTAGAGGGTTGAGTGCAGGGATGAGGGCTGTGGGGCAGGGCCGGGAATGAGGGGTTCAGGGTGTGGGAGGGGGTCAGAGTTCTGGGCTGGGGGTGCAGGCTCTGGGGTGGGGCTGGGGATGACGGGTTTGGGGTGCAGGAGGGGGCTCTGGGTTTGGGGGGGTCAGGGCTGGAGCAGGGGGTTGGGGTGCGGGAGGGGGTCAAGGCTCTGGGCCAAAGGTGCAGGCTCTGGGGTGGGGCTGGAGATGAGGGGGTTGGGGTGCAGGAAGGGGCTCTGTGCTTGGGGGGGCTCAGGACTGGGGCAGAGTATTGAGGCATGGGGTTGGGGCACGGGCTTACCTCGGGTGGCTCTCGGTAAGTGGCACAGCAGGAGTAAGGCAGGCTTCCTGCTTGTCCTGGCACCGCGGACCATGCTGCGCCCCAGAAGCGGTCAGCAGCACATCCGGCTCCTAGGTGAAGGCATTGCGTGGCTCTCGCCAACAGAGACTGCCCCCGGATTGTAGAGTTGGTGCTTGGGGCAGAGGCAGCAAAAAATTTTCAAAGCAGAAGTAAATATGTTAAGACTATATAATCCTTCTGTACTGAGTGTCTGTCAAAACTGCCAGGTCGGTTCTGTGGGTTGTCAGATATGATAGAAAGCAGGAGCTAAAGTAAAGGGGGAGTGGTAGCGAAGGCAGTTCCCACTCCTTTTCTAAAGCAGAAGCAGAGCTGTTCTGGGGGAGCAGTGCTCTCTGACACCTCCCCATCCTCCATCACTGGTTTAATGAGACTGTTTCAGTTGCTGGAGATGAGCTACAATAATGATAGACGGACCACACAATGTGCAGAATTTTAGGCTGTAAGGTTTTCGGGGGCAGGGGCCATCTGTTTGTTCTGTGATTTTTACAGTGCCTGGTGCAGGGTCCTGGTCCATGACTGGAGCTCTTAGGCCCAATCACAATATAAATAATAATAGTTCATTGAATGCCTTCTTCAACCACACATTCAAATCTTTGGGATCTAGAAAATGGCAGCTGCAATGTTAGAGGTTCTTTGGAAGTTCAGCACACAGTGCACTTTCCTCACATTGACCGCTTAATTTCATCCCAGGAAGACTGCCTTCATGTTAAAGGTCAGGTCATACCCACAAAGATTCCTGTATGAAAGAGTCCTTCTGGCACGGATCTCTCCTGCTCATCACAGAAGAGGGAGCTTGGATGCCTCTCTGGCACAATTTTGCTGACTTCCTTTGACCCTCCTGGGTCTGCAACAAGCAAGCTGTAACTTGGTATCCAAGAGAAGAGGGGGCACCAAGGCTAAGTCTGGTCTATATAGGAATTTGAGGGGAATGTCAAGCATAGGTAACAGTATGTGTATAGGGCTCTCTGTGGTTTTAAATCAATTTCTCTGAATGCTGTGAACCTTTCTGCAAATAAATCATACTTTGTATTGAAGATGCTGTTCTGGTGTCACTACATAATACTATCCACAGACTCCTGAAGGGAAACTCTTACAGGTGCCACGCCCATTGGTCCTGCTAGATATCCCAGTTTGCTACCAGTCGGGGGTGTAAATTGGAGACCCAGTCAGCGAAAGATTGGATTGTGGGTTCTCACCTCAAAGGGAAGTGGAGGCACAGGCCTGTTGCATGAAAGGGGTGCATGGAAGACTGGAAAATGGTCTCAGAAAGGCCACCCTACCCAAGGACCATGATACAGCCCCACACTGTATTTATTAATGCCCTCTCCCCATCTCAACCCCTCTAAAGCCAATGGATGTCCCTAATGGCCCTCTGCTGCCACTTGAAAAGCTGATGGGTGAGGTTGGAGAGGAGCTACAATGTGGGCAAAGTGCCTCTACACAGATGGCTCTGACTACCTGGGGATCCCAAAGCTTTGGGAGTGACTTCTCTGTGAGAGGCAAACTCCAGCCCCCTGATGTGATGATGAGGGCAAATCTCCTTGAGGCGATCCCCAGGGGATTTTCAAGTAAAAAATTCCTTCCTGCAACTTTTAATGTGGTAAGGGACAATCTGGCCCAAAGATACTGATCAGAGGAGATGGGGCAAAATATTCCCATCTGGTGTAAATCAGCAAAGCGATCTGTGCTTACTTTCACTGTTATAAAATCTGACCCTCTGTTTCTTATCCTTTGATTGGCAAATACTTGATCTACACCTTTTGTGTAGAAATGTTACAGATATTAAAACACACTATTAGGGAGTGGTGTCATAACCATTCTACAATCCAACAAATTATCAAGCTTGTAAGGGCTGATTCAGCAAAACAACCCACTCTACAAAGCATTTACACATATACATTAACTTTAAGCATGCGCTTAAGTCCCATTCAAGTCATTAGGATGTAAACATGTGTTTAAGTGCTGTTTAGAAGAAGGATGGACATGAGCACATGCTTGAATGCTCTGCTGAATTAGGACCATAGTTCTCAATATTTCAGGACTTCAGGTAAACAGGTAGAGAAAAAGAGAGAGGGAGATATAGGCCAGATGAAAGAGCTGATCTTTCACATGCTCTGCTTAGTTATTTTTGCTTCCCTCTAACCTAATCAACTATTCCCCTGCAGTAGCCGTATTCATTAAAAACAAATGATGCTGCACTAATAAAACCTGATCCCAACTTACATAAATTTATTTTGACACAACCTTTAATAAATTGGAAGGAGAAAGTGCCAAAAAAACCAGTTGTACACATCTTCGGTAAACGATACTGATGCACTTTGACACCTGCACATTCTAGTTTATATCAAAGGTTGGTTTAAGCCGTGCGAGAAAAGGAGTTTAGCATAAAGTCAGCAAATTCGCTTTAGACCTTTGCAACAAAAATGCCATTTAGAGAATTAAGAAATTCTACTTTTTAGCTGTATTGTTGTCAGCGGCTTTATGCAATACATTAGTGTTTGAAGGAGTGCCATAAGATTGCTCTTTTGGGTAATATTCATCTACAGTGGAAAGGCAAACAAAGGAATTGCCAGATTGGATCAAACCCAAGGTCCATCTAGTCCAGTGTTCTGTTTCTGGCAGTGGCCAGTACCAGTTTCAGAGGACCCCATACCTAGTAGCTGTGAAATAATGTGCCCCCACAAAGGTCTCATGCAGAGCTCTTTAAGCCCTTTAAAAACAAGGTTAATATCCCTCCAAGAGACCACATGAAGCCAATGGTTGCTGCTCTCTACATTTTTTTAAAAACTTTCATATTTAGCTGTGATATGTCAGATTTACAATTGAAGAGAAATGTTCTGATCTACAGGGGCACATACTTTACATGGGTCAAGTAAATTAATAAATTCATAGAAGTGTACAGAAAGTTGGCTCTGGAAGTGGCACAGTGGCTGTGGCAATATTGGCTAGATCTTTACTAACAGGGCAACTTGAAAAAGGAAATCCTTAGAATACTATACATTAACTGACAGGAAACCCCCCACTTAACAGGTCCTGTTCATTTGATGATCATCAGAGGTCAGGAATGGAGATAAAGGGATGTGCAGAATCTTCTGTTACAACATCTTACATTTAGGGAAAAGCTCCTGTTGTCACAATGATAAAAAAAGTAAGGTTTGAGCCTGGACCAAAGCAAAATAAAATAGCATTCCATGTTGCTGAACAGATTTCTTTAGCTCAGACTGTATGGATCAATTTCTGCTCTGACCTGGACCCAACGTAACCTTATTCAATGTAATTAATTGATTTACATACTGTCACACCGGTCGGGGCTTGATTCAGCAAAGCATTTAAGCATGCACCTAACTTTATGTCTGATTGAAGTCAATGAAGTGCATTGCTGAAGCAGAGCTTTTCACATTTGGCTTCACTGGTACTACTCATAGGCTTAAAGTTAAACGTGTGTATGTGTATATTTGCAGGACTGATGCCAGAGCATGTCTGTGAAAAAAGAGAAGAGTGTGTGTGGGGAAATGCTATTAATAAATGAATACAATATAGAACATACTGTGAACAGCTGACCCACTTTGTATGAGAATCTATCCTGAGGCTTAAGTGGTAGAGTCCAGTATTTAGGGAACTTAAGGTCTGAGGTTTAAGTCCCCACTGATAATCCATAGTGTCTGTTTGTATATGCAGCAAGTCATACACATAATTATTAACTTGCCAAATAAACCCCCCAAAGCCTTCTATTTTGTGTCTTTCCTAATTGCTAAGCGGAAGAGCCACATACAATTGATGAGAAACATGTCTTTCCTTAAGCAAAGTAGCAATGTGCCATGGTGTTTGGAGCTGAATTTGACCATAAATTGAGTTTAAGTCTTCTCTCTGATAACAGACATTAAGGGCAGACATCTCCTATCAGCTTTTCCACATGCTTATCTCTGAAAAGTGACTTATGTGAAATCTCTTCTGGGAAGAACTGCTCTACTGATGCTTTTCTGATTTCTTCGCTAGACCCAAAATGTTTAACTCCCAGAATTTTTTATCTCCATTACGTTTCAGGTCATGGGCTTCTAAAAAGAAAAGTGGTTTGGCCCAAAAGTGGGACTCTTTGCACAATGGGGTAATAGTTCCACTTTTAACAGATAAAGATTGCTAACTGAATTCATTTCCCAAACAAGAGCTACTTAATACCCACCCTCCTTCCACATTTTCACCTCACCACCAGAGTGAGACAAATTCAGTTCAGGGTTACTGGATCCCATCAGCACCCCTTATTTACTCATGTACCCACTGCCTCTTTAGATCTTGTGATATAGAGCTTTGAATCTCAAATTCCCCTCAACAATGGCTGTGAATAGCCTCTGGCCACCTTCACTTCTTTGCCCTCCTCATCTCACAGTTTTCGCTCCTACATCCTGTTGATGTTTTACCAGATTGTTGTAATAGGCCACAGGAAGAAAGATATCAATATAGTGGTATGGGAGTGACTATGCAAATACAATGATTTAATGCCAGGCTGGGAGTGACTATGCTTTCAGCTCTGTTAAGCCTCTGAGCATGTCTGTTGTTAGCTAGATGTTCCCAGAAACCTCAGGAGGAACAAAGTGGGCTGACTGCCCATGCACCTAATACCAAGTGCTATGCCTCCTTTCATGGCAAACCTTACTCCTGTGTGAGACCTACACATTAAACAGTGTGAGAAGTTATATCAAGCCAAAGATAGAGCAATTAGTTCCTCCAGGTCTGGATCTTCAAGGAATCCTCCCAGAAAAATTGCATCAGTTGAAGCAACTGAAAATGTTCTCACTGCCACAAGGACTGCAGAGCAAGCCCTTCAAGTGGAGCCAGTGCTGTCTGGTCCCACAATGGTGAAGTTGACTTTGTTACTTACAGTGAGATTCTTCTACTCTTAAATTGAGCAGCACCTCATAGTGTGAGTATTCACCCTCTCAGATTAGACTTCATACTGCAATATACTCTCCATGGGGCCATCTTTAAGACCCGTAAGGAAACTCAAGCTAGTGCAGGATCCAACTGCCCTCTTACTAAGTTACTTATCCTCCTGGCTGGGAGCACATAAGAGCAATGCGCCATAATCTACAATAACTTCACATGAGAGCTGACTGCCAAGGAGAGTTTAAAATATTGGTCTTGATTTACAGAGACCTGAATAGCTTGGAACTTGCTTATCATATCCATGTGACACTGCCACATTGCAGTGAATATGCAAACCATCAACTCCTTAGTTTAGAAGGGAGGAGGCTAGTGGAAAATGTCTGTCTGTGAAGGTCTCTGCCTTGAATTTGAAATTCACCTCTGACTTGGTCCAAAAACCCAAGAAGTAGTTGACCTTAGGGTCATGTTTCAAGGCTCATCTATATTTTTTCTGGGCTTCTGGGGTGGCCTGGCATGGATACATGGAGTCTTTAGACAGAGTAAGCTATTTGTTTTTTACTCAGTTGCCCAGCTGTTGTTGGCCTTGCTGTTTATTTATTTTGGGTCATATTGAGCCCCTCTTTTATTCACCTTTGGTGAAATCTTGACCCCATTGAAGTTAATGGGAGTTTTGCCCTTGACATCAGCAGAGCTGGGATTTCACCCCTGGAATGATATCTTACTTCATGAGTAGTTCCACTGATTTCTATATTTCGGAAAGGCAAGTAGTGTTCTGTCAGTAGAAGGTTTATGTAGGAATAGATACAATAATATAAAGATAATACTTCAAAGCTTTTAAAGACGATATACAACGTTGTATAGTTTTTGGTCAGTATTTGGAGGGATTCAGTTTGGTGGATAATTTCACCTTGAAAACCTGTGAGGCACAAATCCTTTCCCTCTATAATTCATGCTATTCAAAGGAAAACCACCTACATTTGCCTCAGCCGAGTGGGACAGTGAGAAATCTTAAAAGATAGGAAACGCCACTCAATAGGAATGAGCTCCAGGACATACAGTCTAGGAAAATAATTTCCCATCATTCAGTTTGAAAGTTCAAACATCAGGGATGAGTGAAATTACTTGATTTTTCTTCAAACATCTGATAAATTGCATCGGATATTTCTCTTCACTGTGAATACAGATTGCTACTCAAAATGTGTGAGACGTTTGACATGTGTGATGTACACATATTGAAGAGAAAGGCGTGTCACGCACCTGCTTCTCACCAGTGGCATACCATCGGTGATGATGCACAGCTTGGTAAGCTTGCCACAGCTGAAAAATGGGAAGATGATGTATATTTTTATTTAAATGCCATGCATGGCATAGTACACCAGAAGTTGCTTTATGTTTAACTTAATCCTGTATATTTGATTTCCTGCAGTATCCAGTACTGAACTTCACTTGTGATATGAGAGATTTCTAATCTGTGTCATTTTTGGCAACTATTGTTTGAAATAATGGACTATAGCTTGTTAATCATATGTAGTATGAAACTGGACTATAGCTTGAACCTGGACTATAGCTTGCTAATCATAAGTAGAAATCGTGCATCTCATTTTATAGATTATTTTTCGGGCATCTGGTTTTAAATAGACTTCAGATAACACCGTTCCAAGTTAGGATTATTTTAATTTCAAATGGTGAAATGCCTTGGGATACTCTTCTGTTATTTGAGAACTAGGACACTCCAAGTTAGCAAAAACATATTTCAATGTGTAACTCCAAGACAGGGTTGCACCCTGCCCTGGTGTTCAAATTGTGTACCTGCAAGCATCTCTCGTGTCATGTTCACATCCAGATGTACACCCGGGAAGAATATATTTGTGACTATCAGGAATATGGTGAACCTATGGCAGTGCTTCCCATGTGGAAAGATCTAGAGACTTTTGAAAGTTAAGCATTAATATCTCCATGACAGGAGAATTTTACCCAAAGGATTAGCTGATGGATAGAATTTGTGCCATTCACTTCCACTCCAGATGGATCCACTGATAATTCTAAATACCCTAGCTGTTAAGATACATTAGCTCTTGGCATGAAAAGAATGGTGATAGTGACAAAGTTATTTTTTTCCTGCAAGTCACTTCAAACATACATCAATGATGATGAGCTATTCAAAGTGCTCGATTCCCTCAGGTGCCAAGAAGTACGTGTTTCATGTCAGTAGTATGCTTGATGATAATATGAAAATAGTAGGCTTATAAAGAGTAATTTTCTTCTTTTAGAGGGTTGTGTCAAGAAATGGGTGTCAGCCCTGGTCAATAGCTTCTTCAAAGATATTGACTAGTTATTGTGCATGTGTGTTTATGTTGTTAGACAGGTATCTGAGAAATGGTAAAGTATACCCTATGGATGAGTGTCTTACATACAGTCTGACAATTCAATACTTGAGACAGTAGGAACATAGGAATTGCCAGACTGGATCAGACTCGAGTTCCATCTAATCCAGTAGCCTGTCTCCAACAGTGACAAGCACCAGATGCTTTAGAAGAAGGTTAAAGTCAGTAGGCAGAGATAGTAATCTGCCCCCTGCATTAGGTCTCACCCTGATCTCTAAGAGAATTGGTTTAAGCCCCGAAGCATGAGGTTTAATATCACTTTCAAATTGTTATAATTAATTATTATAACTTTGGGATATTCCTATCCCAATCCTTTTTTGTATTTTGTTACATTTTTGTCTTCATGTTACAGTGAGTTCCACAGTCTAATTATGGGTTGTGTGAAAATGTATTTAAATCTCTCTCTTTTTATCATTTGAATTTGTCACATTTTAATATAAATGAATGTCCCCTGATTCTTCTGCCTATGTGTTCAATCCCATTAATTCTGCTATGTGCTTTTATCTTATCCCCTCTTATTAGGCTCTTTTCGAAAGTAAACAGACCCAGTCTTTTCAATGTCTTGTTAAAAGGTCAGGAAACTGGTCCCATGCTCTGCGCCTTCAGAATCTTGGCCTCAGACATAAGCAACTATTTTTCAGCATGATGGCTAAAGCAAGTAGTTTTATCCTTGTGCTTATATTTCCAGTCAGTTACAGAAATAGGATTGCAATGAAATATTTTATTATTCTAGTAATCTGAAATGTCTTATTCAGTACAAGATAGCTATCAGGACACTGCTTTTATCTGGTCTCCTTTCTCCAGCTTTATTTTAAAACATCAGGTTTTTAGAAAAAAACGAAGTTGTGGGTTAGATCCATCTTTTAAGAAGTAATAGATGTATTCCCAAAAATCATAGGAATTTTAAGTAGCAAGGAACACCTGCTTTTTCTAGCACCTGTAATAAGTAGCATAAACCAACATTCTATTCTGTTAATAGAAGAGACTCTTCAACTGCTGACAATGATACTTTACTTATTCAACTCAAATCCTGCATGGGGCTGTAGTGTGGCTTAGTAGCTAGACTACAGGACTGGGAATAAGAAGAACTGGGTTCAATTTCCAACTCTGCTGGTGACCTTGGGCAAGTCACTTCCCCTGTTGTCATAACTATAAAGGGAAGGGTAACAGCTGTCCTGTGTACAGTACTATAAAATCCCTCCTGGCCAGAGACTCCAAAATCCTTTTCCCTGTAAAGGGTTAAGAAGCTCAGGTAACCTGGCTGGCATCTGACCTAAAGGACCAATAAGGGGACAAGATACTTTCAAATCTTGGGGGGGGGGGGAAGGCTTTTGTTTGTGTTCTTTGTTTGGGAGTGTGTTCGTTCTCGGGACTGAGAGGGACCAGACATCAATCCAGGTTCTCCACATCTTTCTAAACAAGTCTCTTCTATTTCAAACTTGTAAGTAAATAGCCAGGCAAGGCGTGTTAGTTTTCCTTTGTTTTCTCAACTTGTAAATGTACCTTTTACTAGAGTGTTTATCTTTGTTTGCTGTACTTTGAACCTGAGACTAGAGGGGAGTCCTCTAAGCTCTTTAAATTTGATTACCCTGTAAGGTTAATTTCCATACTGATTTTACAGAGATGATTTTTACCTTTTTTTCTTTAATTAAAAGCTTTCTTTTTAGAACCTGATTGATTTTTCCTTGTTTTAAGATCCAAGGGGTTTGGATCTTGATTCACCAGGAGTTGGTGGGAGGAAGGAGGGGGAATGGTTAATTTCTCCTTGTTTTAAAATCCAAGGGGTTTGGATCTGTATTCACCAGGGAATTGGTGAAGGTTTTTCAAGGCTTCCCAGGGAGGGAAAAATTGAAATGGTGGCAGCGGAACCAGAGCTAAGCTGGTAGTTAAGCTTAGAAGTTTTCATGCAGGCCCCTACATTTGTACCCTAAAGTTCAAAGTGGGGATCCAGCTTTGACACCTGTCTATGCTTCAGTTTCCCCATCTATGAACTTGGGATAACTGGCCTTCTTTGTAAAGTGCTTTGAGATCTATAGATGAAAAGTGCTATATAAGAGGAAGGTATTATTATCATCATGATAAAGGACCCAACATTGCTATCTCCTCAATATAACAGAAGCTAGTTGTCTGCTTCTCACAGATTGTTCACAAACTCTTGCTAAATTTGGGGCATGGCAAATGCATTCTGACTGGGACTCCATTCTCAGACAAATTGTGAGATGTAAATCTCAGATATAAAGAAGAGAATGAATTGGTTCTTTAGAAATAAGACGTGGGGGTGAACTGCTTAAATTACATACAGTCTTTATGTCTCTTGGGACTCTAATCAAGATCTTATGATGGGGAAATTGCTCATGCACTCAATAATCTGCATTAATGTGCATAAAGTGGAGTCAGGTTATTTTGTGATAACTGTGCCATTAATATAGATCACTGTCACTGCTACAGCAAATCCAGTGCTGAAGTCATGACTGTAAATTATAACTTGTTTTTGAAGCATTACTGACAGGTTTACTAGGAGATACTGTATAATTGTGTCTTATTGAACATACATTTATAAGCCCTAAACTGCCCTGAGCACAACACAGTGCATGCATGGTAAAGATTAGTTGATAAATAATCCAGGTATTAAGTGACTTCTCATTGACATATAGCATAAACAGGCAGAGAATAAAGTAATGCCGTTTTGAATTTAAATCTATGATAGCGTCTCAGTCACAAAGACCTGGTCTATGGTTTATGTTGGGGGGTGGGATCAATCTAAGATACGAGACTAGCGTAGCTGAAGTAGATGTATCTTAGGCCTGGTCTACACTACGAGTTTAGGTCGACTTTAACAGCGTTAAATCGAATTAAGCCTGGACACGTTCACACGACGAAGCCCTTTCTTTCGAATTAAAGGGCCCTTTAAACCGGTTTCTTTACTCCACCTCCGATGAGGGGATTAGCAATAAAATCGGCCTTAGCGGGTCGGAATTGGGGTAGTGTGGATGGAATTCGACGTTATTGGCCTCTGGGAGCTATCCCACAATGCTTCATTGTGACAGCTCTGGACAGCACTCTCAACTCAGATGCACTGACCAGGTAGACAGGAAAAGCCCCGCCAACGTTTGAATTTCATTTCCTGTTTGCCCAGCGTGGAGAGCACAGGTGACCACGCAGAGCTCATCAGCACAGGTAACCATGATGGAGTCCCAGGATCGCAAAAGAGCTCCAGCATGGACCGAACGGGAGGTACGGGATCTGCTTGCCATATGGGGAGATGAATCAGTGCTAGCTGAACTCTGTAGCAGTAAACGAAATGGCAACATATTAGAAAAGGTCTCCAAGGCCATGAAGGACAGAGGCCATAACAGGGACGCACAGCAGTGCCGCGTGAAAATTAAGGAACTACGGCAAGCCTACCACAAAGCCAGAGAGGCAAACGGAAGGTCCGGGGCAGAGCCGCAAACATGCCGCTTCTACGTGGAGCTGCATGCCATGCTAGGGGGTGCAGCCACCACTACCCCAACAGTGTGCTATAACTCAGTCACTGGAGAAACACACAGGGAAGCGGGTTCGGGGTACGAGGAAGATGAGGATGAAGATAATGTAGATAGCTCACAGCAGCAAGGAAGCGGAGAAACCGGTTTCCCCAACAGCCAGGATATGTTTATCACCCTGGACCTGGAGCCAATAACCCCCGAACTCACCCAAGGCGTGGTCCCAGACCCTGAGGGCACACAGGGGACCTCTGGTGAGTGTACCTTTGTAAATATTACACATGGTTTAAAAGCAAGCGTGTTTAATGATTAATGATTAATTTGCCCTGGCAATCGCGGCCAGTACAGCTACTGGAAAAGTCTGTTAACATGTATGGGGATGGAGCGGAAATCCTCCAGGGACATCTCCAGAAAGCTCTCCTTCATGTACTCTAAAAGCCTTTGCAAAAGGTTTCTGGGGAGGGCTGCCTTATCCCGTCTGCCATGGTAGGACACTTTACCACGCCAGGCCAGTAGCACGTAGTCTGGAATCATTGCATAACAAAGCATGGCAGCGTATGGTCCCGGTGTTTGCTGGCATGCAGACAATATCCATTCCTTATCGCTCTTTGTTATCCTCAGGAGAGTGATATCATTCACGGTCACCTGGTTGAAATGGGGTGATTTTATTAAGGGGACATTCAGAGGTGCCCCTTCCTGCTCTGCTGAACAGAAATGTTCCCCGCTGTTAGCCACGCGGTGGGGGGGGGAGGGGTAAATGATCATCCCCGATAATTGGGTGTGTGGGGGGAGGGGGGTTAGTTGGGTTTGTGCTGCATGTTAACCTGGTAACCGCAGCCCCTCCTTTTACATTGCAAACCCATTTTAAATGGCCAACCCAATGGGTGCTTAGTATGGGAAATGAGGGCGCTACTGTTTGAAACCATTCCCACATGTTAATGAGGTTAAAAAAGCCAAAAGACTGTGGCTTATCATGGCTGCCTGCAAGCCGAAATCTGTTGCCTGGCACTGCGTGAGTGATCTCTCACACCAAACCGGCAGGCCCTCAATATAAGAGGAAAAATGCGACCTTGTAACGAAAGCACATGTGCTGTATAATGTGAACAGCAAAATTTAACGTGAAAGAGTGTACCCATTGTTCTCTAAAATGTGTCTTTTTTAACCACCTCTCCCTTCTCCTCCAACAGCTGCAAATGTTTCTCCTTCACAGAGGCTAGTGAAGATTAGGAGAAAATGGTGGACTCGGGGTGACATGTTCACGGAGCTCCAGATGTCCTCCCACGCTGAAAGAGCACAGCAGAATGCGTGGAGGCAGTCAATGTCAGACTACAGAAAAGCACAGTATGAACGAGAGGAGAGGTGGCGGGCTGAATCGTGGGATGAACAGAGCAAGTGGCGGGCTGAAGATGATAGGTGGTGTCAGCTTGCAAACAGAAGGCAAGAGTCGATGCTGCGGCTGCTGGAGCATCAAACTGATATGCTCCAGCGTATGATTGAGCTGCAGGAAAGGCAGCAGGAGCAGAGACCGCCGCTACAGCCCCTGTGTAACCAACAGCCCTCCTCCCCAAGTTCCATAGCCTCCTCACCGAGATGCCCAAGAACACGGTGGGGGGGGGGCCTCTGGCCACCCAGTCACTCCACCCCAGATGATTGCCCGAGCATCAGAAGGCTGGCCTTCAATAAGAGTTAAAGTTTTAAACTGCAGTGTGTCCTTTTCCTTCCCTCCTCCCCCACCCATCCCGGGCTACCTTGGCAATTATCCCCCTAGTTGTGTGATGAATTAATAAAGAATGCATGAATGTGAAGTAACAATGACTTTATTGCCTCTGCAAGTGGTGCTTGAAGGGGGAGGTGAGGGTGGGGTGGTTGGTTTACAGGGAAGTAGAGTGAACCGGGTGGGGCGGAGGGTTCATCAAGGAGAAACAAACAGAAGTTTCACACCATAGCCTGGCCAGTCACAAAACTCGTTTTCAAAGCTTCTCTGATGCGCACCGCGCCCTGCTGTGCTCTTCTAACCGCCCTGGTGTCTGGCTGTGCATAATCAGCGGCCAGGCGATGTGCCTCAACCTCCCACCCCGCCATAAATGTCTCCCCCTTACTCTCACAGATATTGTGGAGCGCACAGCAAGCAGCAATAACAATGGGGATATTCTTTTCGCTGAGGTCTGAGCGAGTCAGTAAGCTGCACCAACGCGCTTTTAAACGTCCAAATGCACATTCCACCACCATTCGGCACTTGCTCAGCCTGTAGTTGAACAGGTCCTGACTACTGTCCAGGCTGCCAGTGTACGACTTCATGAGCCATGGCATTAAGGGGTAGGCTGGGTCCCCAAGGATAACTATAGGCATTTCAACATCCCCAATGGTTATTTTCTGCTCCGGGAAGAAAGTCTCTTCCTCCAGCTTTCGAAACAGACCAGAGTGCCTGAAGACACGAGCATCATGTACCTTTCCCGGCCATCCCACGTTGATGTTGGTGAAACGTCCCTTGTGATCCACCAGGACTTGCAGCAGCATTGAAAAGTACCCCGTGCGGTTTATGTACTCGGTGGCTTGGTGCTCCGGTGCCAAGATCCGTCTATCCATCTATGGGTTCCGTCTATCGCCCCACCACAGTTTGGGAATCCCATTGCAGCAAAGCCATCCACTATGGCCTGCACGTTTCCCAGAGTCACTACCCTTGATATCACCAGGTCTTTGATTGCCCTGGCAACTTGGATCACAGCAGCCCCCACAGTAGATTTGCCCATTCCAAATTGATTCCCGACTGACCAGTAGCTGTCTGGCGTTGCAAGCTTCCACAGGGCTATCGCCACTCGCTTCTCAACTGTGAGGGCTGCTCTCATCCTGGTATTCTGGCGCTTCAGGGCAGGGGAAAGCAAGTCACAAAGTTCCATGAAAGTGCCCTTATACATGCGAAAGTTTCTCAGCCACTGGGAATCGTCCCACACCTGCAGCACAATGCAGTCCCACCAGTCTGTGCTTGTTTCCCGGGCCCAGAATCGGCATTCCACGGCATGAACCTGCCCCAGTAACACCATGATTTGCACATTGCTGGGGCCTGTGCCTTGTGAGAGGTCTATGTCCATGTCAATTTCTTCATCACTCTCGTCGCCGCGCTGCAATCGCCTCCTCGGCTGGTCCTGGTTTTGCTTTGGCATGTCCTGGCTCTGCATATACTCCAGGACAATGCGCGTGGTGTTCATAGTGCTCATAATTGCCACGGTGATCTGAGCGGGCTCCATGATCCCAGTGCTATGGCATCTGGTCTGAAAAAAGGCGCAAAACTAGTATCTGACGGACAGAGGGAGGGAGGGAGGGGCGAGTGACGACATGGTGTACAGGTACAGGGAATTAAAATCAACAAAGGTGGCTGTGCATCAGGGAGGAACACAAACAACTGTCATACAGAATGCCCCCCACCCCCCAAGATTGAACTCAAAACCCTGGGTTTAGCAGGCCATTGATTTCACGGAGGGAGGGGGAAGCAAATGAATACAGAACAAATTTATTTTTTACATCTTAAGCTGGCAGACGACGGTGCAGCATGACTGATAGCCCTCGGCATCTTCTGGGTGCTTGGCAGAAAATACTGGGCGCTTGGCAGAAAATAGCATACTACGACTGATAGCCATCATCGTCGAGACTGCCCATGATTGACAGCCACTGCAGTACGACGACGACGGATATCAGTCGTAATATACCATTTTCTACCAAAAGGCAAGGGGCTGCTGCTGTGTGCAATGCAGCCCCACGTCTGCCAGCCCCACGTCTGCCAGCACCCAGATCGCCAATGAAGGCTACCAGTCATACTGCACCGTCTACTGCCAAAAGGCAATTAGCTGCTGCTGTGTAGCAATGCAGTACCACGTCTGCCGGCACCCAGAGGACATATGGTGATGGTGAGCTGAGCTGAGCGGGCTCCATGCTTGGCGTGGTATGTTGTCTGCACAGGTAACCCAGGTAAAAAGGCGCGAATCGATTGTCTGCCGTTGCTCTGACGGAGGGGGAGGTGCCTGACGACATGTACCCAGAACCCCCCATGACACTGTTTTGCATCATTCAGGCATTGGGATCTCAACCCAGAATTCCAATGGGTGGCGGAGACTGCGGGAACTGTGGGATAGCTACCCACAGTGCAATGCTCCGGAAGTCGACGCTAGCCTCGATACTGTGGACGCGGTCCGCCGACTTAATTCACTTAGAGCATTTTATGTGGGGACACACACAATCGGCTGTATACAACCGATTTCTATAAAACCGGCTTCTATAAATGTGACCTAATTTCGTAGTGTAGACATACCCTTAGATCGACTTTGATAGACTTACTTCACATCCTCGGGGCGTGGGGTCGACAGCATTCAGCTCCACAAACACCACCCACATTCATAAACTATTCAACCACATGGGCTCAGATCTGCAAACAGGGAAGATCAAACAAGGCTACATTTTTCTGGGTCCAAATATTTTGATAAGCTCTCCTCTCTGTTCTATCTCAGTATCTTTGCAGCTTGTTTGGTTCCTATCCTTCTTTCTCAGTCAAACAGCGGAGTATCTGCAGGCAGTAAGGAGTG
Organism: Chrysemys picta bellii; assembly: GCF_011386835.1. NCBI lineage: Eukaryota > Metazoa > Chordata > Testudines > Emydidae > Chrysemys > Chrysemys picta. The sequence goes on from NC_088800.1 coordinate 63,686,676, forward strand.
CTCTGAGCTCTTTGTGGGGAGAGAGTGCTTCTTATTGTTCAACAATAATTCCTCTGGTTGTCTAAGAAGAGGATTATTGTTTATTGTCACAAAGAGCCCCAGATATTTATCCCCGAGAGTAGGATGGCGCAGCTTTGACACAGGGTCAGAAAGGGAAGGTGTGTAAAGAATGATACATATTCTTCTTTAAGGGTGCGTGTCAGCCCATGGCAAGTCACCAGCCAGGGAAGGTAAAAATAAAGCTCTCTTTCCTCCAGGCTGATTTTATTATCACGAAACAATCCAGAACAAAAGCAAAGCAACTCAGACACTTGGTAACAGCCTCCAGAGGCCTCTCCAGCTTTCAGCAAGTTGGGATGGGAGAAGACTTGCCTTCCCCCAGAGGTAGCCTCCTTCACACTCCTTTTACTTTCATAGCCCCAGCCCAGATCAGCCCTCTGGTAGGGGAGAATCTGGTAAACCTAGAACTGGAACATGTGAAACACCTTTTCACACTGTTTTGGTCGGATTTTCAAAGGCTCCTCACCTTTTGGAGTATAAATCCCATTCAATTTCTTATGGCTGCAAAGCTGATGGAAACAACACAGTAGAACCTCCGAGTTCCGAACACCCCGGGAATGGGGGTTGTTCGGAACTCTGAAATGTTCATAACTCTGAAAAAAACATTATGGTTGATCTTTCAAAAGTTTACAACTGAATATTGACTTAATACAGCTTTGAAACTTTACTATGCAGAAGAAAAATGATGCTTTTAACCCTCTTAATTTCAATGAAACATGCACAGAAACAGTGTCCTTGCCTCGTCATATCTTTTTTTAAACTTTCCCTTTATTTTTTTAGTCGTTTACGTTTAACACAGTACTGTACTGTACAGGATTTAAAAAAAAATTTTTTTTTTTGTCTTTGTTGCCTGATTACATACTTCCAGTTCCAAAGTAGGTGTGTGGTTGACCGGTCAGTTTGTAACTCTGTTGTTTGTAACTCTGAGGTTCTACTGTACTCCCAAGTAGTAACATGAGCTCTCCCATTTGGCCCGCACTCTACAGATTGCCACATAACATCCCATGGCCTAGGCCCAAAGAAATGAAGTAACAAGGATAGCAGGAATCAAGCTTACTGCTGAATAAGTCATCTGGATGCAGAGTTGAAATCCATGTTCTGATGTCCTCTGTGGGTTCATGCAGCACAGAAGGCCTCTGATAATTCTAAGTGAACAGAGCTGTAAGCTTTTACATGTTAAACACATTAAATGTTTCCAGTTAATTTAATCTGACATCAATCAAAGCTCTACTAAAATTCATCTTTGGAAAAACAGCAATCCATTGAAGTAGCAGGCTTCCAAACTTTGTATTTTAAGGGGGGAAAAAACACTTTCTCATTTTGAAAAAAGGAATGACTTCCCCTATGCCTAGGGAATACGACTCTCTGAAGACTACATTACCTACTCAGCTCCCATTGAGAGAAACACTAGGCGAATAGGAACGATAGAGCTTCTAGCTATGTTGCAACAAGAAGGGATTCTTTAGGAAATCAAAAGCTCTGATTTATTCTGTGTAGGTTCAGATAGAAAATACTGAGAACAGACTAACGTATTTCAGTTTCAAGAACTAGTAAAATGAATACAGTTCTCTGTTCACAAAATGAAATGAAAAAGGGCAGGGGAGGCCCTAGACTACGGCTAGCAACTGGCGCCCTAGGCAAACCATGCAATCAGTGTCCCCCACCTCCAAAGCCCAAGGGCAGATATAGGCTGAGGATTTTGGTAAACTGGGAAACATTTTGCCCCTTTTTTCCTTTTAATGTTTTTTAAGCATTTTTTTTTAAAACAGAGGCTTAATTATTCAGTTTATCCATTCATCCATCTGTCCAGCCAATGTTTCTGAGATCAGATAAAATAGAGACACAAAATTTTCAGAATAGATTTCTACATGACAGCTAGATGATATTTCAGTCCGATTTCAAATAAAAATGCATTAAAATATTAATTATAATTTTTATTATTACAAATCAAAAATAATCCATTACGCTATCCTGCTTTAACTGCCATTACCACCACATCCAATACAGAAAGAAATAAGAAAACTCTTCAATGAACTTCAACCTGCATTTACAAAACACTCTGAATAAAAACCACTCTGTGCTCTTAAAACATGACTTTTCTTGCTTTAAGTTTTGAAAATTTAGTCACTAGTTCTTTTAGATCCACTTTTCCAGCTATTTCATGCTTTCATTGATACTGTGGCAAGTCCAACAAGTCTCTCTTGCACCATTGTTGAATGCAGATATGTTTTTATCAATTTTAACATTGAGAAGTTACGTTCCCCATTAGCCTCGGAAACTGGCAAAGTTAAAAGAATGCGTAGAGCTATAAAAATGTTTTGAAAACTGTCTGAGAGTTTATTTTCACAAACAAACTTCAGTACTTCAGGAGTGGAATGTTTCTTAAGTCGTCTTGTCAAGTTCTTTCCAATTTTGAAAACATTCCAAATGTTCTGTACTTCTTTCATGTGAAGAGAGAATTGAAGATATGTTTTTCCAGTCCTTCGAACCATTTTCAGTAAGTGATGTACCAATTGCTTGATTTCTAAACAACTAGCAGCAAAAGCAAAACACAGAGTCTTTCAACACTGAATATTGTAACCTGTTTCGATGAATTTCTTCCCCATTAATGAGTTTCCTCTTGTAATGCTGAGCAGAGAATTTTCTTTTAATTCCATCCTCAGGGAAGGGAAATTCATGAACTTGTTTGGGTCCATGTTCCATGAGAATTTGCCGCACACCATCATTGCATCTGGGCCATGAAGCTGGGTCCCCATACCGTAACTTGTTTGTAACTTCCTCATCCTTTCTTCCTTCTACTTCATTTACTTCAATGTCTACATGTCTCTCTGAAGGTGAATACATTTTCTCCACTTCAATATCAGTCTGATGCTGTGAGCTGCCTTCATCTAGAAGTAAGTTTCCATCATCTTGAGTTTCCAAACTGCTTTTTTGTGGATGTGAGCTACCCTCATCTTGATGTACCAAACTGCTTCCATGCGGATATGAGCTAACCTCCTCTCCAAGTAAAATTCCTTCATCTTGATGCTGTGAACTGCTTCCATCTTTATTTGGATTAAAGAGAAGATATTTCAGGAAGGATCCCTGCTGTTTTGCTTGGTCCTTTTCCTTCTCCGCCTTTTGTTTACAATACTCAGCTCCTGAGGGTTTTCTTTTTCCTCTTTCTGCCATGGGGCATTTGAATATTGTTATATACTTTGCTCCTGACTGCAAGTATTATAGTGTTAAGGATGGCTGACACAAGCTGACCCAAGCACTACATGGTTGGCAATTTAAACCACACTGCAGCCATCCCAACACATCTTTTCACTGCTTAAAGGTTCAGTGATTAGTAACATACACTCACTTACCTATTAAAACAGTTAGTTATAGCATTTACATGGAAACAAAATGACCTTTTTCGACATTATAACCCAACACCAGTTATTTGGAAAATAATCCCCTTCCTCACAGTTACCCGCTTGGAGTGTAACACCATCACTTTTGTAGTCTATTAAGCATTAACGCTGTTACTTTTCTTTTATGGGCTTATTTATTACATATGAACCAGTTAAAACAAAGAAAAGTTCATAATTATACAGCCCGATAATAATGCTAAGGTTTAACAACGCTTAAAGATACTCACATTTTAGATTTATAATGCTGAAAGACGTTATTCTTTATTCTTTGGCACCAAGAAACAAAATTTTCCACAGTATTCACTCAATTCTTAACCATCTACCTGTGACGTGTGTTAAATGGTCGTTTGACATGTATCAACTCACGATATCTCTGCTCTACATGAATTTCCGGCTATGCAACCTTGGTGTATATCCAAATTAGGTGTCACTACCATTGCACCTCTTGCCGCTGGCGGATGTGCTTCATTGTGGCTGAGTATTTGCTTATCAAAATGACCCTATGACCTTGCTCATCATCTTGACCCTATGTCCCAAATTGGAAAAAAAAATTGCTAAAATATTATTTATTTTTGCAGTAAATAAAAGATTTGACATATTCATAAATTATCAGAAATGTAGAGAAATGAATTATAATGCATATTCCCTCCATATGCGCACAGGAATTGAAATAATGACATCTTCATTATTTTATTTGTATTTTTTTCAGCTTTTTCATTTTATTTTTTTAAAATTTTATTTTTTCCCCTCAAATTTGGCGCCCTATTTATCTTGGCACCTTGGCGCCACCTAGTTCACCTATATGGATGGGCCACCCCTGAAAAAGGGATAATTCATATGGCAAGATACTTGACATTAAGTATTCCGTGTGACAAAACCATGGGAAATTATTTTAAAAGTTATTAGCACATCTGTACCGCTTCAAAGCAGAGGTTTACATTTGTTTTTTGTTGTTGAAAGAATACGTCTTCAGACAAGTGTTTTTAAAAAAAGAATGCTCAAAACTCATGAAATAAAGAATTCTCAAAAACTCCATTCACAGCACTTTCTCCGGAACAAGTGCAATAACACATTAAACCGAATGGAAACATGTTTAAACAACAGTATAGGCAGGGAGGCAGGATTTTTAAGATGTGTTCACTATAAAATCAAAAGCAAACAAACAAAAAGATTAGAGTCTGATCCTCAGCTGGTGGAAATCAGCTTAGCTCTGTTAAAATCAATGGAGCTATACCAATTTACCCCAGCTGAGATCAGGCCCAATAGCACATCTAATGTATACTAATTTAGCCTATAACTTTGTATATAGATTGTGACAATAAAGCATTTTTACCACCCTGCAGAGAATTAACAATTCCTGCTACAGTCAATGCAGTGGGGCAGAGAAACTGTATTTCTAAGAATTTCATTGGACGAATATATTTTAAAAAATCAATTGTTTCTGCTCCGCCCTTGTCCCCAAAACAAGAAACGCCTTCATTTGTCAATATACAACTAATTGAGCCTTCTCAGACCTTGGCCTAGACTCTCTGTGGGAATAACTACTGAGTTCAATCCCATCAGTGGGGATACACCATTTAGCCCTTCATTTCTTGTCATATCCCCTTTGTTCCCTCCATTCTGCAAAGGCAGCAAGCCCTGACATCCTGTCCTGTTCCCCTCTCTATGCAATGTTGCAAGCCAAGCCACATTCCTCTCTTCATTTAAATCCCTACTAAAATTTCCTGAAAAAAGACCAGAATAGAGTGACAGGTTTCAGAGTGGTAGCCTTGTTATCTGTATCAGCCAAAAGAATGAGGCGTACGTGTGGCACTTTAGAGACTAACACATTTATTTGGGCATAAGCTTTCATAGGCTAAAACCCACTTCACTGGATGCATGCAGTGGAAAATACAGTAGGACGATATATATACACAGAGAACAGGAGAAAATGGGTGTTGTCCTACCAACTCTAATGAGACTAATCAATTAAGGTGGGCTATTATCAGCAGGCACTGGCACCCTGACAGCAGGATTGCCACCTTGGCGTTCATGTTACCCAGTTAGAGTCCCCTTTCCATATCCCTTTGCAGTTGCCGCATGATGCCGCTTGCATTTGACCTGTCTATGTCTTGCATTTGTGGTGCCCGGCATCCAGTCCTGCTGGTTTCTCATAGATAACTTTTACGTTTAGAATTATGTATAATTCTATTACGATTATTCATTGCTTCCCTCACATTTACCACCCTCCCCCCCACATTAAAATTACCTATTGGCTTTAATTAAACTTAACCAGTCTCTTGGCTTAGTTAGGGAAAACTGAGATTAACAGCATGCACAGAGATGGCATTGTATCTTTCTGCACATAGCTTAAGAACATGTTAAAGGGAAGAAGGACTTACAGATGCTTATGAAAAGCAGAAAGGAGCCATACAGAGATTTGGCAGAACACTAACATGAGGAACAAAAGTTCAAAGCTTGAACATGCGAATCCATAACTGAATACATTGCTAACAGCCCACAGATCTTCAGGTGCACCCACAGCACAGACTCTATCTGCAGCAACTTCTCTTGCCATCCCTACAACATTTGGGGAATCTATGGCAGATTATTTCTATCAGATTCCCTTCCATACTCTTTCCCAATCTACACACCCTGGGAACCCCACAAAGAGGCTTCCATGAAGTCAGGACAAGGCAGGAGATCTGAAGGAGGACATAAGGGTCTCACAGTTTCAGATGGGCCTGAGCTCAGCCTCCCTTTTTACTGTGACAAATGAATTGTGGGCACTCGTATTATTGTTAGGTGTAAATTACTCAGACAATACAGGAGGGTGTGCTTGAGAAAATGCAACAGGGAGTGTAATAAAGATCTCAGCTACATGGGTAGTACTAACAGATTTAAGTTTATTCCCTGGTCCTAGTCACTTAGTATGTTGCAGGGTTACAAAGGATTAGTATCTCATGTCACATGGCAAGTTTAATACCCACCAATTCCAGTAGATCTACCTGTGCAATTGTCATTGATAGCAAGTTTGTTGCACTAGTGAATTGAGGGTTGTGTAGGTCACCAACATTGTAACATATTTCTATCTAAAGCTCTTTTTACAGTTTGTATTTTCCTACCCAAGTTCCTCCTAGTTTGAAAATGGAGCCACTTTAATATCTGTCACTAAGATCTGTTAGTATCTATGAAAGAAATGTAGTCAAACAACTAGTGATGGAGAACCTCAAGTAAATGGAGTTCATATTCACATCAGTTAAGCACTCAGAAGTCTGAATGCATACACAAAGAATATCTGAACTAGCAGAACTTCCTCAGCCTACAAAACTGAGCTAGAAAACTCATAAGTAAAGGCTTTTTCATGGGAATTTTAGCACTTCTACTTCTGGCCTGGTTAGAAATACTGTGGGAACGGAGTAGCCTTTTCTCATGTAATTTTCACACTTTTAGCTCTGGGCATAGACAGAACATGGAAGTGTAAAGATACATGAGAATGAAAAGATAATTTAAAGAGAAACTTTGCTGAATATTTCTGGACCTCTGAAGAAAGCTTGTTTTCAGTCCTCAAACTAAGCAAAGATTCAGCTTTGGCTGATTATTTCAACCCCCCAAACCAACAGATAGTTGTGAAATTAAGGACATCTCTGCAGAGGTTAGTGGAAATTGTCCATCTTGTCCTCAATCCTTATCATCATTATCCACATTATTTATCACCATTGTTCATGATCAGAAAACCTCCACATAAAAACTTGATTAACTCACTGTTAAGACTGACCAAGTGCATTTGTGGTCAAATAAACCACCTTTAGGCCTTGGTTCAAAGCCCATTGACTTCAACAGGGTTTTGATCAGGCCTTAGAGGTCTGATCCGAGACTCCTGTAGACCTTAATCATTGACCCTAAACATTCAAGAAGTTATGAGTTAAACCAGAATTCTTATCTCAGTTCACATGTCTTACCTTCCAAATTACATAATGCCACAAAACATGCACAGACCCACTCCACATTCCCCATTCATTACTACTGCCTATCATGCTAATCAATATCGTCTCATTGTTTTCTTGCATTCTCCCGTCTGTCTCTCTCTATTTATCTGTTGTCTCTAGAGACTTTTTGTTCTGTGTTTGCACAGGACCAAGCAAAACGGAGTTCTGTTCCATGACGACGGCTTTTAGGTGATGATAATACAAATAATAACAACAGATAACCACGCACATTGTGCACATCCAGTACCTCACGATGAAAGTCAAACTCCCAACCTTTTCTAGTATCAGGGGGTAGCCATGTCAGTCTGTATCTACAAAAACAACAAGGAGTCTGGTGGCACCTTAAAGACTAATCTAGAACCTTTTCTAGATTAGCTTATGTTCCTGCTGACATGTAGTTGTGAAGTCTATATATGTTATTAGTATTATGATAAAATACCAGACTGAATATAAAATTTTGCATTTGACCACGATTGTGACTAGTTAGGTATGAGCGGACACTGGTTGGTTATATGTTGAAATTCTAAAGGAGTTCATTGTGGAGTGGAGAATTATATTGAGGCTTAGATAATATATCCTGTAGTTTTCAATAAATAGTTAAATATCTCCAGAGTGTTTGCAGAGAGCCATTGCTTATAGAAAAAAAATCATAAGCAGCATACTGAGGAACATCTACAAAGTCCCACTGAGTAATGAAGACTAAGCAAAACTAAAACTAAACACTTTTTTTTCTCTTTAAAAATGGAATTGCTGATGCTGCTCATATAGAACAGTAAACCAATGTCATCTGAGTCAGCTCATAAATGTTTCAAAAGCAGGAAACTCTCTGGTTATTAAGCTTTGGAATGTAATGCTAGGCATTTGTTAAAATGCTGGTGAAAGGGAGAAGCAGAGTTATATCTGAAATATTTACTACTTGTAAAAGAATTGGTAAAACTATTACATTGTGCATTTTTGTTTTGTTTTTTGTTTCTAGCAATGAAAGCTTTAGTCATATTAATTAAAGAGAACTTCTCTGTTGTTTGTATATCATTGGAGGATCTGGTATGTGAAGAGAGGGAGAGAGTGAGGCATTAGCATCATGGTACTGGAAGGATCTGGGAAGAGATGCACAAATTGATAATATGGACATGTATGTCTAACCATAGCTGGTGGAATGCATATTCTAGAAATTTAAAATCAAGAGATTAGCCACTGACTTCAATGGGAGTAGAACTGCATCTCAATTCTGCTAGCCTAGATTTTCCGGGCACTGGATGTTTCATCAAGTGTTAGTGATTGGATACATAATTATTATTACTATCAAGGTCAAAATTGGTAGCATGAAATAGCTGTAAATTCTTTATTTGATATCTGAGCCTGACAGTATATTTGCTATATTAAGGCTAAATCATATCTTTACATTCTGTCCTGATTTAGAGTATTTATTTAGATTTTAAATTAAAAAATACCCACCTATCCAAGGCCTTAGGCATCCTGGCAGCTTATTAATAATGCAATACATACAATAAAATCTGAGCAGCTCAAAATAATGACAGCAGGAACTCTGCCAGCCAGCCACCTACATAGACCTTTTTACACCCTTTCATCACTATGGGAAGAAAACATTCAGGCTGCTCCAGAAACCTGAAGGGATGGCAGGGAAGTAGCTTCTCAGGAGCAGAGGAGGGAATGAGTTGTGGCTATGACATTCACAGTTTGTTCTCTGGATTTTCTTTTCTTCCCAGGGAGAAATAATCTGCTATGATCTTTTCCAATAGCAGCTCACTCCCCCTTTGCACCAGACACATTGATGGGGGAGGAGCCAAGGTGTCTCTACTTTGTGCCGCTGGTTCCTATTGGCAATGTGTCCACCCCTGAAGCCATAACACCAGTTTTTAAGCAGAACTTCCCATTGGAAACATTAGGGAGTTAGTTGTCATCAAATATCAGTGGACCCAGAGGTGGCTGCAGTTTACTGGTGATTTTTACACTCAGTTTGGCAATTCTTCTGTATGAAAGGTAATAAATAATTTTCAGTCATTGGGCTGGTCAATTGGAAGTGAAGTGTAAGGAGGTGTAAGCTGCACATAGTAAGCGGGTCTAACGAGTCCTATTTCAAAGAGGACTAGATCAAAGGAACAGATCATTAACAAACAGGTAATGCATGTCAGCAGGGTCCACATGGACAGTTAGTGTGTGGCAGGCTAGTGCAGGGTGGATTCACATCTCAGCCTGCTGTGAACTAACTGTTAGTGTAGACTGGCCCTTAGAGGCGTCACTTCTGCATTCTACCCTTATCAGAAATGCACAGTATAAATATATCCAGCAAAGAAAAATACATTGATAGGAAAGGGCGAATTTGTTCCTCGGCCTAATAAAAGAGAGACACTATTTTCTGGGGCTTGAGTTAGTTTCAGAGTCCATCCCTTCATGCATTTATAGTGTGCAAAGGCTATTAAAGCTGACCCATCACGCCAGAGTACTCATGCTCTGTGAGCTTTTAAATTGTCCTATTTCTCTAGTAAATGTCTTAGCAAATCACAATATTCTCACTGCCAAGATTCAAAACATGTTAGCTTTATATATTGGGCCATAGACCTTATGTGTTGATCTACTGTTCTGGCTCATCACACCTAAATTTCATCCTAGCTCAGCTTATTCAAAGGGAAAAATGAACTCTGGCAGCTGGCATCTTTTCTTCATTATTTTGATTGGTGTATAAAAAATATATTTTGAGTCCGAGCAAAACTAGTGGGCTCAGAAGCTGCCTCCTCTTATTACCTATCTAGTAAAATGAAAGTGCTTGAACCGTAACCTTGAAGAATTATCTTTTTCTCCTTGGTCCATTTAAGTTTTTGGCCTTTTTTTCTCTCTGTCTTTAAACTTGTATGAAATAGCAGACCATTCTTACATTCCATGCTTGAAACTGCTAACAGACATTGTTTTGCCAGCCAATATGTCCCAGGATAGCATATAGAAGGTATGCAAGAGGGCAGGGTTTCTTGGGAATCAAAGGGGTTCACACTAAGAAGGGAGCCATGGAAGGGGAAAGTGAAGAAAAGGAAATGAAAGGTAACAAAAGGAAGAATCAGAAGGAATAGAGAAGTGGAAGGAAGAGAGGAAGGGGTTGGACCTAATATACTCTTACTTGTTTCTCCTTTGCATTTTCTCCGTTTTCACCTATTCTTTCGTTTCCCCTTTCCTTCTGTCCCCATTTCTTCTATTTTGCATGGATTCCTTTCTCATCCATGTGACTTTTCTCATCTTTCCCACTCTCTTCCATTCTTCTGTTCTGATTTTAAGAGTGATTACGGATCTGCTACTGCTTGCCCAACATTTACCTGTTCCTGCTTTCTCAGGGCAATTTGTATAGAGGTAGGGTCTAGGAGTTCCAGTCATGGACCAGGCGTGCACTGTGCTCAGCACTGTACAAACACACAACAAAAAAAGAAGAACAGGAGGACTTGTGGCACCTTAGAGACTAACAAATTTATTAGAGCATAAGCTTTCGTGGACTACAGCCCACTTCTTAAGTGGGCTGTAGTCCACGAAAGCTTATGCTCTAATAAATTTGTTAGTCTCTAAGGTGCCACAAGTCCTCCTGTTCTTCTTTTTGCGGATACAGACTAACACGGCTGCTACTCTGAAACACAACAAAAAGTCTCTGATGGAAATAGTTCACAATGGTTCCCTCACAAAGAGGGTTTCAACCTGGGACTGTCAGCCCCAATCTCTAACACTTGAGCTATAGGAATAACTCTGTTGACTACTGGCAATAACAGGCTGTTAATTTTTACTGACTACTAGAATGGGACACAATACACATTTTGCCAGTGTGTAACAGCAGCGACAGACTAAAAAGTGAGCATCTTTGTTTTCAAGCTGCACAGCTGGATTCTCTGAGTCAGCAGTTGCACAGCTACAAAGAGCTACAGCAGCTAATGCAAAAAAGAATTAGTAAAATATCCTGGGTACATCTGTCGACTGAAGAATCTTTCATAGGAATTCTGCAAATTTAAGAGAAGATGTTTCTGGAGACTTCTCTTGTAATTGGTCATGACTGAAATTTGTGGGTTTGACTTAGACATTTCTAAATTTGTGCCGGTGGTGCTGCATACAATCTATCTTGTGTATCAGGTAGTTAAAGGAGGTTGAGGTTAAGTCCTCCTTGTTGGTACATGGCCTCTCTACAGGCAATACCCTTGCAGTATCTCCTGAGTGGTACCAATTGGTAACTGTGTCCTTGTGTGCCCAGGCAAATTATGCAAGGGGTCTCAGAGCATCACAGGGCCTCAGACTTGTAGTGAACAGGCCCACCAGTGTGTGGAATACTCCCTGACACTCACTAACTCATGTCCCTAGCTATCAGATCGATAGCAAAGACCTCAGTGGTTTCTGTGGTGGGCAAGAGTGTTTGTTACACTTTACAATGACACAGCAAGCAGATTCAGGCATTGCAGTTGTCTACTACTATAGAGACCGCATGGGCTTATGCCATACCAAGGACCATAGACTTTACCCTACCCCCAGTCATCTTGTGAATGCCATTGTAGCATAGGTGAATGGGCAAGAGAGTGTGGATGGTGCGACACAAGCCACCACAACTAAAAACAATACATACGTGTGTTCTGATGATGGAGGAAAGTTTTACAGTGATGGGTGAGTGGTGAAGCATCAGGCCTGGTGTGACACTGATGGTTGCAGTCCCAGAGCTGCATGTAGGCAGCTCATGACACCAATTATAATAACTTTGTGGAATGTTAGGACTTTAAGTGACAGCCTTACCACCAGCTGACCTGAGAGAGGAGCAGCACTTGTTGCAAGAGAACTGGCTACATGTAGGGTTGACTGCCACACTGAGTGAAACCAGACTCACTGATGAAGGGCAACTCACAGAGATCAGTACAGGATACATGTTCTTCTGGTGAGGTCTCCCATCTTCAGAGTCAGGACAGTCGGGTCTTGGCTTTGGCATTGGAAACACCTTGCTTCCAAGCTCAAAATTCTACCTAAATGCATAAGTGATTGTCCTTATGGTTCTCTGGTTGCCATTGAAACATAAGCAATATGTAACTATCATCAACACTTATGTTGCTACCCTGACATATGCCAACGCTGAGAAAAAAAGTTCTATAGTGACTTAGCCAAACTCATTGTTTCTACACTGGTATCAGCTAAATTGGTTATCATGGGGGACTTTAAAAGAAGGGTTGGAAGTAATGTGGTAATCTGGTGGTCTGGTGTAGGACTACATGGGATGGGGAAAGAGAATAGCAATGGTACTTCTACTTAATGAGTGTGTCAAGCAGCAATTAGTGATCACAAATACCTTTCTGCACCTATCAGACAAAAATAAACGGTTATGGATGCACCCAAGATCCAAACAATGGCATCTTGTTGACTACATCATATCCAGCTGCAAGATCTACAGGATGTACACATCACTGCAGCCATGCAGAGGCAGACTGCTGGATAGACCATTCCACAATCTGCTCCAAACTGTTATTAGTAATTGGACCAGTCATTCACAAGCCATCATCTATAACCAATCAGATGTCTCAACTTAAAGTGATTACAAAATGAAGCTACATGAGTGCAACTCTTTAATAACATTATAGCAGCTTCTTTTGACCCTGCTGGCTTGACTACTCATGCTAATGTAAACAGTGAGTGGATGGCTTTTCATGACATGGTATATCAAGCTGCCCTCATCACTTTGAGTACAGTAAAACAACGTGATCAAGATTAGTTTGACGAGAAGAATCAATGGTGGAATACCGAGGCAGGTGAAATCCCGGGCTGTGTGGACATCATGAGACCAAAGACTTCTGTGCTGTTTTGAAAGACATATATGGTCTATACATACTACTACAGTGCCTTTGAAGACTGTGCATTGCTTAACATTGACCACTGACAAGGGAGAGATCCTTCAGAGGTGGCAACAGCATTTCAGTGATCTTTTGAACACTTTTCAGACCTATATGTTGGTAACAGGATATATTTCCATTTAATCTGAACAGGCTGCAGTCTTCCTCAAAGGTTTTTCAGGCAACTGTTCATTAGCTTCTGAATGCTGATGACTGTGTTGTTCTTGAAGTACATATGCTAGAAGAGATACAATTAATTACAGACAGATTCAAAGAGTCTGCAGAAAGCTAGTATCAGAGGGGTAGCCGTGTTAGTCTGAATCTGTAAAAAGCAACAGAGGGTCCTGTGGCACCTTTAAGACTAACAGAAGTATTGGGAGCATAAGCTTTCGTGGGTCAGAACCTCACTTCTTGCATTTGAAGAAGTGAGGTTCTGACCCACGAAAGCTTATGCTCCCAATACTTCTGTTAGTCTTAAAGGTGCCACAGGACCCTCTGTTGCTTTTTGCAGAAAGCTAAGGACTGATAATTGGTCTGAAAAAAAACAGAGGCCATGTAGCTGCACCAAGGAAATCCTACATGAAACCAAAAGTTACCATCAGCAGCTCACAGCTGAATGGTGGTACAGACTTCTGCTATTTTGGCTGTATATTGTCAAACAATGTTACTATAGACCAGGGGTCGGCAACGTTCGGCACGCGGCTCACCAGGGTAAGCACCCTGGCGGGCCGGGCCAGTTTTATTTACCTGCTGACGTGGCGGGTTCGGCCGATCGCGGCCCCCACTGGCCGCGGTTTGCCGTCCCGGGCCAATGGGGGTGGTGAGAAGCGGCGCGGGTGAGCGATGTGCTGGCTGCGGCTTCTCGCCGCCCCCATTGGCCTGGGATGGCGAACCACGGCCAGTGGGGGCCGCGATCAGCTGAATCTGCCTTATGTGCAGGTACGTAAAACTGGCCCGGCCCGCCAGGGTACTTACCCTGGCGAGCCGCGTGCCGAACGTTGCTGACCCCTGCTATAGACAAAGAGCAGACAAGATATGAGCAGATAAGATAAAAGCATTATTATGAACAAAGCCAGTTCCTCATTTGGCAGACTATCAGGCAGAGTCTGGCAGCAACATGGTATTAACATGGTATTAAGCTTCAAACCGAGTTAAAAGTCTATAAAGCAGTTGTGCTGTCCAACTTGATGTATGGTGTAAGACCTGGACCTGCTTAAGTCATCACATTAAGCGTCTAGAGAAGTTCCATTTACGACATCTGCATACCATACTCTGCATCAAATGGCAGGATAAAGTTATTAATAGTAAGGTTCTGGAACGTAGTCACACCACAGGAATTGAAGCCATGCTCATCGTATCACAGTTACTCTGGGCTGGTCTTGTGCCGAGGATGGATGACTCCAGAATGCCAAAGCAGTTGCTGCATGGTAAACTGAACGTGGGCAACTGCATACAAGGTGGCCAGAAGAAAGCTTCAAAGACACACTGAAGCATAACTTGAAATAGTGCAACATTGGCCTTGACAGCTGGGAGTTGTCAGCAACGGATAGACAATGGTGGTGAGCAGTAGTCAATGATGGGGTTAGCCAGTTTGAGATTAAACACCATATGAATCCTGAGGGACAGAGGCTGAGTCATTAACAGCGCCAGACTCAGCAGGCACAGATTGTAATCCCTTCCTTGGCATTGAGCCATCTATGCACTTCATGCGGAACGAACTACCACTTGTGCTTTGATCCTTTTAGCCACAACCATACACACAAGACATAAAACTGTCATCAGTATCATCTTTGGTCACGAAGGCCAACAATAACATGTACAGTGCACATAACAGTTTTTACATTGTTTTCAATGGAGTAGGATTTGCCTCTATTTGCATATAGGTACATGATTGCAGGAAGTATTTTGTTGCTTTGTTTGAAATAGCTGTGGATTTTGCACACGGTAGATAGCATTTGATATGACCACACATCAGACCCATTAAACCCATGGTTGTATCATGGGAAATATGTTTTAGAACACCTGAAGCACAGAGCTCACACACAGAAAAGACCTGTTAGATTACCCAGTGAATCTCTTGCCATTGCAGGAGTATTCCTTCTGTACATATCTAGTCTCAAATAGAGGAAACTACAAAAGGCTTTTGTGGGTTTTTTTAAACCTGTCACTATGACTATATGTACTAGCATAAAACTGATATAATGGTGGTCAATATTTTAATAAGGGGTTCTTGAGAACCGCTCCACTAGGACACTGAACCCTATTGTATAAGGACCAAAGCTGGTTGAAAATTTTACATCAAAACTGTTTTACAATGGAAAATTGGGGGTTTGATTAAACAATTTTTTGACCATGTGACTGTCATGATCCATTGCTTTGCCTCAGCGAGAGGGGAAACCATGATGCAGTAGTCCTACTGGGAGATGTAGGCCTACCAGAGAGACAGCCTATAGAGGAGAACAAGAGCATAAGGCACCTGAACTACAATTCCCAGGGGGCACTGTGACAACATTTCAGAATCAAAATATTTCAGATTTTGATTTTTCACCAAAACTTCCAAATTTTCTATAGCTATTTTAAAAAGAAAATTCATCTGATTTTTTTCTGCTGGAAAAAAAAAAAACACAAACATACATTTTCTGTCCAAAGAGCAGGAAACTTATAAGGTCTGAGGACTTTGTTCCACCTGAATTCTTCAGAAAGGAAGGCGGGTTCTTGTCACTCTGGGTTCAACTTTCAAAATAGTTCTTACTGAGGAAAAATTACAATAAAATAACCCTAAATGATCATATTTTTAAACCACAGGATATATATCTCTCGTCAGTTATTTTGTGGAGCATCATTTCAGAAGACACTTATTCTCTACATGTGGTGTGTGGATCCTTCCTTCGATTAGGAAATATATTCCTCTTTCAGAAATAATGAGCCTAGATGTGAGTGCAAAGACCGTGAAATAGAATAGATATGACTGCATTTGAAAGATTCCTTAAATGGGTCCTGTATCAATGAATTATAATAGCAGAAAAAATATAGCCATGGCCATGATGAGAAAGGGTTGTACATTATAAAATGAAATCTATACGGAAAGGCATTTTGAAATAAAATAGCTGTTACAGAGGAGTCACTTTCAGGAGAAAGGGGGAAATGGGAAAATTATGTGGCATATACTGCTTGTGAACCCAAATAATCTACTTTCTCTGGAATAAAATGATGGACTAGATTGTGACATGCCTTTATGCAGCTGTGCTGGGGAACAGGCGAGAGTAAGCATTCTTCATCCCCTTGCCTGGACAAGTAAGGCTACCTGCATCACATCTCCAGGCCTTTGGGAGAGTGCAGCGGTTATGTGCTGGCTGCTCCCCGCCTGGATGGGATGTGGTGGGCGAGGAGTAGGTATAGCTATATCTTTGCGTACAGGCTGCCAGAAGTGCTGTCTGGCTATGCAAAGGGAAGTATGCTGCACCCTGTAGTCAGCCTGATCTAGCTGTCCTCTCTTTATGTCGCTTTATGTTTCCCTCCAGAACACCCATTTCTGGGCAAGCTCTCAGTTCGCTGTGGGAGATGGGCTCACTTCCAGGGTCCTTTGAGTCTAATTATCTCCAGTCCAAGATGCTACTCCTCAGGTCCAGCTACAGGGCACTGAGCAGACACCCAGAGCCCCTCTCAGGGCTGCAGTGTCTGTCTGCCCTAAACAAGGGAGTGGGTGGGAAAGAGAAGGCTAGTCACTGACTTGGGCTGGGCTCCCCAGGCTACCTAGCTCCCTATCAGCCTCTAGCAGCCTCTCTTCTTGGGGAAACTTTCCCCTCCCCCCACTCTGTGGCCAGCTCTCCCATTTTAAGTTTGCCTTCCCCAGGCAGAGCATGCTCTGCAGGTGCGCCTAATTCGTATTGCCTGAAGTGCAGGGACACTCGTTAGGCTTGCTCTCTGAGGGTTGGAGGCATGTCCCATCACACCCCGCATCAAGGGATGTTATAAATTATTCTTTTCCCCATTCAGCGTGGAAACCCTGGGAGGAATTGTGTCTCTATAAAGTACAATATTTTCCTCTGCTCCCCCATGGCAGTGCACCTAGCCATCACTCCATAATATGGGCGGCATGCAAAAATGGCATCATCTCATGATGTCTGATTTAAAGTCCTCTAAGCCCAGGGTTTCAGTAAAACCCTCGGGGCTTTTGTAATTTATTTATCATCTAATGGCCTGATCCTGTTCTCCTGCTGAGTAGTACTGTATTCTGCAAGTAATCTCATTGATTCATTGAAGCTGCTTGCAGTGTAATGGGAACAGACCTGGGCTGTAAATTATTTTGCCCCACTGCAAGCTTCCCCAAAATAAAATAACAGAATGTTTAGGGCATCCCATCAATTTTATTTTTCCTTCCTTATGCCCCACCCTTGATTTTTATATTTTTGTGCATGTTGTTTGTTAAAAAATAGAATTTATGAATATACTTTGGTCAGTACTTGAATAATATTGAGGTCACAATTTAAAACACCAGTCCTGTTATTAAAATGGAAAATAATTAAATTCAGAGTGGGAATCTTCCTTGCTGATATTAAACTAGAAAGAGTGAAGTGGTATCTCTCTGTCTCACACGCACACACCCCTGAACCTTTTTCCAAAACCTAAGCCAACACTGAACCAAAATTTAAGATTAGAAAGATTTTATTGACTATATGTCCTATCTTTTTTTCTTTCTGCCTGACCCATACTTTCTCATTTTGGCCTGAGACCAGAAGTAGTACGCCAAAATGTCACAAGAAAAGTTGATTTCTGGTGTACTGGAAATGTCAAAAGTAAAGGCTATTTTCTGCAATGCTTACTCACCTGAGTAGGACTCTCTGGGATCACTGGAACTTACTTCTGTGACTTAGGGCTAGTCATTTAAGGGTTGCAGGATCTTTTCTGATCTTTTAAACCTTCTATGTCTATTTTGCTAAGCAAAGAGGTGGAGCTAGTCGTGCTTCACATATGTATCCACACTTCAGGGGGTTTTACAGCACATTCAAACCAGCAATTAATCTTTTCATCTCTGCTGATCACTACTGTGTTTTAAACCTAATTAATGTCCTAATTTACAAATTGCCATTGTTTCTCATTTTGCTGAAAAATGAATTAATCAATAAGATCTAAAAAAATCCAAAGCCACCTTTCCAGGCAAACTTGACTCTCCTTGTACATTTTACTGGCACAGCCAGGATACAGGGTCCAAATCATATTGTCCTTAACCTGGGAAAAACTCAGATGTCAGCCAAGCATGAAACAGTCAATGATCAACAATATATGGATTTTTAAAAAGTTAGATCTGTATCCTGGAAAATGACAAAAAGAAACAACCTTCAAAAAACAAACAAACCAAAACAAACAAAAAAGCTCTAATAATTTTGCCCTTGCCTGTTCAGATGACAGATATTCATTCATTCAGTGCTAAATTTTTATGACGCATATTATCCTTTGCAATTAAGGCACATTTCACCACCTCTTAATTTTCCAAGATTAATGCTAGAAAGTTCAAGTTGGTGCACAAGCCTTTAGCAAGGCAAATTTTTAAATTAGTTTCAGTCAGCTATCAAATTATACTGAGTAATTTCATAAAGCAACAATGATTTATATTAAAGAGATAACCTATTCATTACTGCAAACTGAACTCCCCTGGAAATGTAGAGGCCAGACTCTCAGCCGGTGTAAGTCACCACAGTTCTATTGAAGCCAATGGAGCTTTACTGATTTACACCACATGAGGATCTGGCCCAAAGCCTCCTGCCTTCCTTCTTGTCTAGTATGCAGGACTTAGCCTCTGACTGGTTTTTAGCAAGTGTTGCCACTGGCACGATGTGAATTAAAACAGACACAGTACAGTACGGTAGGTGGAAGACTACAGGCCATAACTTAATGAATATGTTTGAACATGGTAATAATACATTACCCTGATACAAGCTGGCAAACATTCCTTGCCTCCCTAGTCCTTATCTGACCTCTGATGATCCAACGCCTTCCTCGGATACGCAAATGATTCTAAATGCTTCTAAACCTGGCCCCACTGAAATCAATGGGAGATTTGACATTGAGATCAGTGGGCCAGATTTTGTCACTTTATACTCATGTTGCATAGTGCCTAACTCTATAAATAATTGTGTTTAAATCAATGGGGGCTACTTATGTAGTCAGGCGCTACTCAGTGTGTGTGTGTAAGGGTAGCAGAATCTGCCTCTGTATAAACGTCTCTGAGACCAGTTAGCCCTATGGCAGCAAATAACATCTCCTCAGCCTCAGAATTCTATCCCTGTTTGTGGATGTTAGTTTGAAACGCTTTATCCCCCAAAATGCTTATTTTCACCCAAAGCTGGTCCTTTAAAACACCCACACATTTGGGCACCATGGAGAATGGATACCTGCACTGTACACAAATGTAAAGCTGAGCCAGTGAGTAGTTTTCACAGGAAAAGAAGAGAACCACTTTTTGCCCTCTTTTTAAAACAAACCGATTTTGTTTTTACCTAAAGTTATTTAAAATTGCCAAATCCATGGAAACTGCTGCTATGTCCTTCAAATATTCATGGTGCCTAATCACCACCGGTTTCACTTGTCCTTTTCTTTTGCCTTTCCATTTGGCTAGAAACAAGTTGGTGTTTCCCATTAAATGCAAAAGTCTAATGCAGCTTTTATTATGGAGCTGTTTGCATGCCCCTACTATCCATCCATCCATCCATATTGTGACCTGGGCCATAGTATCAGTGTGGTATTCCTCCCCTGTGGAGTTTATAAACTCAGGCCCTCACCCTTGAGAACTGCACAAGCAAATCCCATAGGCCTGTGCAGACTCCCATGGACTTCAGTGGGACTCCATTCAAACACAGAGCCCATCCACGTGATTCTCAGGGCAGGATCAGGCCTTCGGCAGACTGATGAAGAAGGAATATAACATCACAGGGAAACACAAAGAACAGTGCCAATTAAGGGTCTGGTTGAATTCTATGGGAGGTTTTCTATTGACTTTAGGATTTGGATCAGGCCTACAGAATGCCTTTTTCTTTAAAAGAGTAATAGTTTTTTCTTTTGTTATTCCAATAGTTGGTAACAATGTATTCTCTGACGAAGGTTAACTGGGTAGGAGGAACAAAGGTCTGAGCTCCGGTTTAGAAATCCCACATGGTTTCATCTGGCAGGGTGACCTCAATTAAACGCACTGATCGCAGAGAAATTTTTCAAATTACTGCTCACAGCACAGTGTTTATAGATTTGATTTTTTAATTGCATAGGAAGGTCTTGGTAATGCAAATATTAATGACAAATATCAAACCAATTTGAAACAGCGTCCATTATTGTTAAGTAGAATTTTTCAAAAATTAAAGAAAACAAAAAGCATTTGTAGGGAATATAATTACCCAAATTAGCTAATCACAGAAAGGAAAAACAAACAAACAAACAAAATCCCTCATTATCAATGCCAAAAAGAGTTCCATTTAGAATTAATTGCATGCTATGAAAGTTTCAATCAAATAAAGCATCCAATAAATATAAGTAAATAGAATTAGCTCTCCGTCTAAATTGATTTTTTTTACTCCAGATTAGGCCTGCATCAGAGAAAACAGCTATATTCATGATATGCTTGAAATAAAACAGCTTTAAGTCACCAATCCTGCAAGGGCAGACTTTTGCACCCTTCTACAACTCCACTGAAGTCAATGGGACCATGGGAAGGTTAAGGTCAGTGCAGAGCTCATGGTAGGTTCGAGGTCCAAATGTATAAAACAGCAATGGCTGGTGCTTTCTATCAATATTAGGAGTATTCCATGTTCTTTTATTATCTTCTAGCCTGCATCCATTAGATCTCTGCTGTTGCTCCTGATTTATGACTCTGCTTTGCATAGCATCCTCTGGCCCCTGTTCATGTCCACCATTGCTAACCAGCCAGCAGGTTCCTCTGGGCATACCTTCTTCCATTTCTGCTCTCAAAATCTCACCTACCTTTCACATTTTGCTTAGAAAACGTTTTATTTTATTTTTCAATATTTTTAGGCTGAGATTTCCAAGACTGCTTTATGGGATTTGAATGCCCAATCTCAAGTTAATGGGAATTGGATGTCCATTTTGCCTAGGCAGCCTTGAACATCTCAGCCTTATTATATAACATTTCTTGGTATATGTTGTAGTTCCAGTCTAAGTCTACATGAAGGCAATAATGGTTGGTGGTTATCCCTAAATTAAGGTATATTGTAGTCACTTGTTGTTGATATTTTAATCTTACAGTTGCTACTCTCTACAAGGGGAAGGATCTGAAACAAGGGTAACTAGTTAAGGACATGTGTAAAGATAATAAATAATAAGAATAATTATGGTAAAAGTGAGGGTGGAACAAAGATAACAAGTCAAATCTAGGATGATCCAACAATAGGAGGCTGGAGAGTTCACTAAAGTGAAAATAACCTC
Source organism: Chrysemys picta bellii (assembly GCF_011386835.1). Classification (NCBI taxonomy): domain Eukaryota; kingdom Metazoa; phylum Chordata; order Testudines; family Emydidae; genus Chrysemys; species Chrysemys picta. The sequence continues at coordinate 63,708,381 of NC_088800.1, forward strand.
CAGGTGGAAGACAGTAGGTTCTGACTGTACATATAAAGAATATATTTTATCCATGGGGAGAGAATTCATATTCACACCCTGATTTCCTTCTAGTGGCATAATCCTTTATTCCTCAGTCCCATCAGAGCCAACTAGAATTTTTGCTTAAGGAATGAGTATGGAGTCAGACCTTCAGTGGATAATTTTGATAGTTTTCCACTTCACATTATTCATCCCTAAGACTCTGATAGTGCAAAGACTTATGCACTGACATAACTTTAGCTGTAAATCGTGAATATAATCAACGGAACCACTCACAGTAGGTAAAATTAAGGAATTGCGTGAATCTTGGCAGGATTAGGGTCTTACATTCCGATTCAGGGAAATATCCCTATCTGAGGAAGTATGTGAGCATATGTTTATACTTAAGAATGTTCATAAGTCCCAGTGAAGTCAGTGGGACTCAAACACATGCTTAATACTTTCCTGAATAGGGATGTACTTAAGCTTGTGCTTAAAGTGCCTTCCTGAATCAGGGTCTTAATTAGCAGTAGTTGACAATGTATTTATTGTATGTTTCCCACTAAAATGTTTAACTGAAAGAATTAGATAGTTAAGGATCCTCTTACAAGACTGAGTTCTAAAAAGCCTACCAGTGTGAAAAATAACTTCCTCATTGATCTCAGAGTCCTCAACATCCCTTTCAGATAATTCCTAGAGTTTCAGTCCTGTATTTTGATTCACATAAAACACACAGGTATAAAGAAAATAGAAGGATAAACTCTAATACAAATATTTAAAATATTACAACACTGGTGGAATGAATGAAATAACTCTTGCATTGGAAATTTCCAGGGAGTGATCTACATAAGAATGGCCATATTGGGTCAGACCAGAGGTCCATCCAGCACAGTATCATGTCTATTGACAGTGACCAATGCCAGGTGCCCCAGAGGGAGTGAACCTAATAGGCAATGATCAAGTGATCTCTCTCCTGCCATCCATCTCCAGCCTCTGACAAACAGAGGCTAGGGTCACCATTCCTTACCCATCCTGGCTAATAGGCATTAATGGACTTAACCTCCATGAATTTATCTAGTTCTCTTTTAAACCCTGTTATAGTCCTAGCCTTCACAACCTCCTCAGGCAAGGAGTTCCACAGGTTGACTGTGCGCTGTGTGAAGAAGAACTTCCATTTATTTGTTTTAAACCTGCTGCCCGTTAATTTCATTTGGTGGCCCCTAGTTCTTATATTATGGGAACAAGTAAATAACTTTTCCTTATTTACTTTCTCCACACCACTCATGATTTTATATACCTCTATCATATCCCCCCTTAGTCTCCTCTTTTCCAAGCTGAAGAGTCCTTGCCTCTTTAATCTCTCCTCATATGGGACCCGCTCCAAACCCCTAATCATTTTAGTTGCCCTTCTCTGAACCTTTTCTAATGCCAGTATATCTTTTTTGAGATGAGGAGACCACATCTGTATGCAGTATTCAAGATGTGGGCGTACCATAGATTTATATAAGGGCAATAAATTATTCTCTGTCTTATTCTCTATCCATTTTTGAATGATTCCTAACATCCTGTTTGCTTTTTTGACTGCCTAAACAAATAATGCATGTCCTCTTAGCTGATTAAGATTAAGATGGGGAAGCTAACATATTGTACTGTACTCTTCTAAACATTTAATTAAAAAAACAGAAGAAAAATCCATATTTGAAAACACAATAGTGATGTATGAATTTACATCAGATGCTCAGGTGTTTAATCATGTGTCTGAGAAATATTTCAAGTCTCTGTACTGTTGAGAATTTACTGGTGACATGTTAATATGTATGTCTTTTTAGAATAATTTATCCTGTTTTTCCATTTTACCAGATTATTCTATAACCCTGTATAATGATCCAATCCATAGTGAAAATTAATATAGAATGGCACGTCCCACTGAGTAAGATTTTGTGAAAATATGGAATTTCTGCAGAACTTTATAAATTCTTTACATGTACGTATCCCAGGAATGCTAGAATCAGGGAGCCTGATTCTCCACTAACTTGCACTGCGGCAGAGTAAGGGTAATTTCATTGATCTCAAATGAGTTATTTTGGATTTCCATTGTTTTGAGATAGATGAAAATTGGGCCCAAAACATTTACTGCACCTCAGAAATTTGAATTCTAACACCTTTATTTAAAGGTACTATCTTCATATTTTTTACAATCTATCCCAACATTGTCTTTCATGTCCTCATATTTAATTTAAAATGCCATTTTCTCTGCTTCTAAGATACTGGAAAATATTAAGCCATGTTTTCCTGAGATACAGTTTCCTTCTCATAAAGGGAATCCAATCTCCATCTTCCCTATTCCAGAGAAAATGTGTATCTGACTTATATCAATGTATGTTCATTTTAAAGGATAAAAGGGGAATAGTTAAGGTTGGGTGGTCAGTTAAAATTGATTGGGGCGATTGCATCTGTTTGACCCCATTCCTCACCATAAAGTTTCCATTTAAAAGGAACCCATTTATAAGGGGTTTACCAATACATTCATAGATTCATGTTACAGATATGAGTAGTATGTCATGTAGATGATTGAGTCATAATAATAGGCCACCCATTGCCCTGTTGGACCCAAGAACATCTGAATAACCATTCATTAAAATATCCATTAATCTTTTATTATCTCTTTATGACATTACAGATGAAATCTTAATTAAACTGTGTTCCAACTGTAACAATCTGGTAGCGGGGGTTTTGTGTGTGTATGTGTGTAAGAATTTATCAATACTGCAGATAAGATAATGATATCTGACAGTTAAGCAACCTGACTAGATCTTTGCTTTCCCACTTTTTCTCTATTTAGAGGCTCCGTTCAGCAATTTAATAGCTTGTTCAGTAGTGAATTTGACCTACATGCTCTCCTTGTCCCTTCCGTCTCTTCTCTTTAGACTTCACAGTGTTCGCCTTATACTTTCCCTGGTCGATACGGTCACTTGCCACTGTTCTTTTTCATTCCCTGATTTCTTTCATCTGCTTCATTTTCACAAAGTTTCTTCCCATTTGGCTCCACAATCTCCCTTGCTGCAGTATGTGATAATAGTTATAGATACCAAAACATTCTGTGCCCCCATGAACTGTACCTGCATTTTTATTTCGTCCATTTTCCATCTGTCCTAAGTGTTATTTCTCTTGTTTTGTCTTGAGGGAGGAGGAAAGGGGAAAATGAACTGAGATAGCCGATTCGTTGCTTTTCTGTGGTATTGATTTCCCTGTGTCTTTTGGAGGCTCATTACCTTTACTAACAGCTGTCTTTTATAAGACACTCTTTGATAAGGGACTTAAGTGGTAGTTGGGGATGACATAATGGGGGCAATAGCTGGTGAGACAAAGATAGCAACAGTAAGTGATGCATTAACAGATGTTGCAGCAGCAGCAGCAGATAAAGTTAGTCACTGTACCAAAGTCCATGCCATAAACTACCATGCCTGGCTGTTCAATGGGGTTCTGCACCAATATATTATTGTTAGGTATGTAAAAGCTGACCAGGAAGACAAGACATGGTGGAGGGGAAAAGCACATAAAAACTGTCACCCTATGTCAGACCAATATTCCAGCCAGTTCCGTTTCCTGCCTTTTGACAGTGGCCAGTGCCAAATGTTTCAGAGGGAATGAGCAGAACAGGCCAATTTCAAGTGACCCATCTCCTGCAGTCCAGTCTCAACTTCTGGCAGTCAGGGTTTAGGGACACTCAGAGCATGGGGTTGCATTCCTGACCGTCTTGGCCATTGATGGACCTATCTTCCATGAACTCATCTAATTCTTTTTTGAACCCAGTTATACTTTTGGCCTTCAGCATCCCAAGGCAATGAATTCCATAGGTTGACTGTGCATTGTGTGAAGAAGTACTTCCTTACATTTGTTTTAAACCTGCTGAATTTCATAGGTGAACCCCTGGTTTTTGTGTTGTGTGGCGCACTGTCCATGGTGAATAATTTAGAGCGCCTCAAAAATTCAAACATCAGAAAAAAGAATAGAAAAAAAAGAGAGACACATTTTGTTCCCCTTATGCAACTGTAAAGATATCTGTGCTGAACAGACACATACACAGACAAGAATGAGGGCTAGGCATACTGGTCTCAAAATATGCTACTAGAACCACATTTTGCTCTCCTACCTACAATATCCAATACAACCTGAATCATATTCTTATCATGTAGAACTTCAGATATATAGAGATATATTCCATAAATTCTAATACAGAATTGGGAAACAAGGCACTTGCTTCCTATTCCTTTTGGTTTTAATTTAAAAACTTCTTAACAACACATGAAGTTAGAAGGACCCTAGCCTATGAAATCCAAATCCAAATCCAAATCTTGTATGGGGGAGGTTGCGCCCATACGAAAGTCTCGTCTTTCCTTTTATTCCCTTGGTTGGATCCTTATCCAGTGAGGGGGAACAATCTGCTCTTTGTTCCCATTCTCCCCCAAGTTGCTTGGATCTATATGGTGAGAAATTGCCTCTAGACAATTATCTGCTCCTCTTTTAGGCTAGCACTAAGATGTTTTGACTTTTTGAGCCAAAGTAACTGATGATAAAATGTGGAAAATATTACACAACAACAAAGTGAAACAGTGAAAATTGGTGAAATGTTGATCATTTGGAGGTACTCCTGTTGTGTTTTAGTTTCTCTAAACATGTTTTTCCAAAATCAGAAAAAATTGCATTTAACTGAGAAACAAACAAAAATTAAACACAAAATGAGCAAGTTATTAGAAACAGAATAATACAGCAAATCACAAAAGCACATTTCCTGAGCCTGAAAGAAATGATGGCGAAGGAGATGAACTTCATAGCAAAAAGTTGTGATGCCCTACAGGAATTTGTCTCTGCAAGTGATGCAATATTTCAGCAATTGGGTTCACAGTTAAAAGCTACTAATGGGGAAATCACTGATTTGGATCTTGCAATGAGTGACCATGGTAACATGATGTCAGAATTAACAAAGAAAAGTTCTTAAATGAAAATCAAGTTAGGCTTGCTGGAAAACAAAATGAGACAGAAAAAATATTGGATTCCTGGAGCTTCCCAAAATTGTTATCAGAGCAAAGGGGAAGCTATTCTTAAGGAAGGATGGCTATAACTTTTGAGAAGTTACAAGTTGCTGTCTCCATTGTAGTCCTCTTTCAGCTTTTCAATGCTAAGGTGACAGGTGCTTTAGAAATACAGACAGGCAGATGGATGGATGTAAAGATGGATAGAGAGATAAATCCTTTCTCCAATCGAAAGAGAATACTAGCTAGCAGGCTCTTGTATTTCAGTCCTGTTTTTCCTACAGTAGCTGTCTGTGATTGGACCAAGATTCTTGTGTGTTGCAAAATCAGTTATACTTGGTCTGAAAATTCAGCTGTGAGATTTTCCCCCAGGTAATAACTCCACTCATAGCCAAGAAAAGAAATGCTTTTGCTGGAGGCAGAAGACAATAATATACTTTAGGTCATGAGTGTTCTGCTGTTTCTCATGAAATTCAGGATTGTGGTCAGCTGCCATGCTTGTTTCTTATTTTACCAGAGGAGATGATTCATTTTGTGGACTGACTTGAAATGGGACTTATATGGATCTGAAAAACTTTGATATGAGGAGAAAAAGATTCTATTTAAAATAGGTTGAACAGCCGAAAAATTGTTGTTATACCCTTAGTTGTTCCTCTACATATTTCCCTGATTTGGGGTGTTCCCACATAATTTCTGAAGTTTTAAATATACTGCCTGTGTGTAAATTTAAATGATATGTATGACATTGGCTTATAACCCCATTCTGTTTCCCTCCTGATTTAAATGGATTCCAATACTTTCATTTGTTTGTCAAGTATAACAGGTTGGATAGTGGTTTGATTTTTTTAGATTTGGGACTGATTTTTTTTAAAAGTTCTTGTTGTTAATAATCAAATATATTGCACTGGTGCCTAGGAGACTAAATCATGGAGTAGGACCCCAGTGTGCTAGGGGATGTGCTAACACAGACTAAAAAGACAGGCCCTGCTCCAAAGAGCTTATAATTGAAGTTTTACTCTGGAGAAGCGATATCAACTGCCTTCTAAGCGAATCTAAGCAAGTCTAAATTAGTATGTTAGATCTTCTCCTGCCTCTCTGAACATGTGAATTACCCCTGTTTGCCAGACACAGGGGTATGGAAGGGAGTGTTTGCTGCATGTTTGTAAGTGGGTGCAAGTCTAAGGGAGTGTTACTGAAATAAGAGATAATGGCCTCTATTGTGTGACCACTCTTCATGATGGTGAGTTTTTGCTAATCTCACTGAAGTCAATGGAACTATTCAGTCTGAGCAACATGGAGTCCTGGGAGTCTACATTGGCCCAATGTAAATCTCTTATTAATTTAGATGGAATATGTGACCCAAAGTGTCAAAGGTGTTAACATGACTTTGAAACTGTCCAACATGAAAGAATTGTAAACAAAGTGTGTGTGTGTGTGTGTGTGTGTGTGTGTGTGTGTGTGTGTGTGTGTGTGAGGGGGGCAGGGGGGATGTTTTGTTTTCAAGACCTCAGCCTGCTTAGTACCATGGCAAACACAGCATTAAGACCTTTTAAACCCTTTATTAAAGATAGAGAAAAAAAGGAAAAAGAATTGAAGCTTTTTGAAATATAAAGTATTAGTAAGGCTTTCATTTTAACAACATCCCTGGTTCCCTTTCCCTTTAGCTGGAGAGAGTTTTCAGAACTCCCCCATGTTTGACAGTCTCTTAGATTGTATTAAAGATGGTAATAACTGTCCGTTTGGGGAAAAGAGATGAAGTTGGTTGACATGGGCGGGAGCTGTCATTGTTGGTGGTGTTAAAATCTGATCCTGTTTCCTCAAAGGCAAAACAGGATAAACATACACAAAAGGGGCAAGAAAAGAACGGAAAAGATACAAAATGCAGCTTCTCTCTCTGGTGTTAATTCTCACATTCAGCCTCATTGTTGGAAAAAACACAGGTACAGCACACAGTCTTATCAGTCATTTAGTGCCCTGGCAAATTTGTACCAGCCCTAGGCTGTTTAGCTTCCTTTCTGGTCACAGGTTTACAACAGTGTTGCAAAAAAGACAGTTTTGGTTGGCTATGCCAGACTGTTTTTAGAAAGAAGGAAAAAGGAGAGAGAGAGAGAGAGAAGATATACAGTGGGGGAAGGAAAAGGATACATTGGGGCTGGGAGGAAGCCAAAGTTTCACATCATAGGTGGTGATCAGATGAAGCTGGTGGTGACATCTGGCGTCCTCTCTCTGGCCTGGTCTGGCCAGGACATCTCTCAGGAGTAGGACAAAGAAGGTCCAGGGTCCCAAGAAACAGTGGGCATGGCAGCCATGACAGTGAAGCTTGCTTCTTCCCCTTCTTTCAGTCAACCAGTGTTGTGATAGCCACCTTCCCCCCCCCCCCCCAAGTCTTTTCTTTTAAAGACCCCCAAAGGGCAGTGGTGGGTGGAAAAGCCCATCCAATCATTATTTTGTCCACCAATTAGGCCTAATTTCCAACACACCAACTGTCCCACACTTCTCTTGTTTAGCAGGCATAGTCTTAACACAGTCCTTAGAATTATATCAGTAGGCCTTTTTGTTTGGACGAATTCAGTCTGTCTGTCTCCCTTTTATACCATTTCTCATCAAGATTTATTGATCAACATTTACTGATGGGAAACATTTCACTTGTCACAGCTGAGCTCACAGTTAGGAGGCCCAGTTATCACAACAGATCTTCAGTGGTATAATTAGTTGAGGTCCTTTTTTACATGGTAATATATAATATCCTGCTCACCCTTGAATGAATAAGGATCTAGCCCTACTGCCATTGGTCTCAATGGCAAAATTATATTGGAATGAGCCCCGGTTTTGCCCAGTGGCTGGCCCTTGCCATGGTGTTGTCCATTTGTTAAAAAATACTTTTGGATTCATCATGATGGAAGGCACTACAATATTTCTAAAGCCAACAAATTTGCCACTTTGGGCAAGATTCTCAATGGGTGTAAATCAAAGTAATTCCATGGTCAGTGACATCAATGGGGCTATGATGATTTTCATCAGCTGATGGTCTTGCCCTCAATCTCTAAACACATTGGATTCAATTCTGCCCCTTTCAGATTCAATACCCAGACTCCTATTCACTGCAGTGGTGCAGAATTAGTTCCTTGGTGACTCAATTTCCAAGTTCTTTATTGTAATCATCGATATTTAGTGGTAATCAACGTATTGTAAATCAGTAAAGGGAAGTTAAAAAGTCTTGTGAACCCCAATGTTGTGTGTGATGATTCACTTCCTAGGAGATGTCACCTTCAGCCCTTGCTTGGGTCAATTTCTGTGCAAAGTCTCTCTGCCTATGATCAGTCTATTGCTGTTTCCATTCAGCAGATTGTGAAGGGGTTGCTTTGAAGTTATCAGGTTATTTTGTTTTACCTACATTGTAGAATGCTTCCCCTCCCTTTTGCCCCCACTAATTTCTTCATGAGTGAGATGGCCAACATACACCAGCATTCTGTTGTGAGAGTAAAAACAAATGAACTTTGGAAATTCAAAAGAAAATGTCTGTATAAGTCATTTAAAAAAGGATGTAACGAACAGAATCTTTGCTGCTATCTGAATGTTACATCGTGGTAGTAGTGGTATCTTGTCAGTAAAACTGCTCTTTTGATTAGCTGCTTTACTCTGCATAACTTGACTTGATATTTCTGGTTGAGCAGTTGTGTCAGTCAAACTCATGTTTAGACCAATGACACTACAGGGATATGTAAATCACGTTTTTTTTTTTCTGAATAAATTCCTAAATAGGCTAAAATAGTAATAATGGCCATAGCTCAGGGCTTTTCCTGGGGGAAATTTTAACAAACTAGGGCTAATGGTCTCAGTTAAAACTGTTTCATCTTGTCATTATCACCTGTAATGATCTGAACATCAGTAGCTGTTGCAGCTTAATTATAGCCCAGAGTGAAACTTAATCCAGCATCTCTCCAGTGTTGTTTTACAACCACATCAGCTAACGATTGTCTGCATAATAAATACAATATTATATGTCATATGGGTGTCTTGAGGTGCATGTGACATATGGGACCAATTGCTCATCCTAAATAATCACCCCATTAGACATTATTGTAAAGAATGTATAGGCTGAAAATTATTCAACCAATGAATGACAAACACATTAGAGTTCAGGAATAGACCATGAAAAATGTGTTACCCTAAAAATGTGGCAAAGTTTGTGATTAATATTATAAAGTTTGGCCATACATCCAAAAATCATGACTTGGTCATGCTTGGCTGTATAATTGACTATACCAGCCATATGCAGAATTTCCCACCCCAAGCCAGTTGATAACTGATAACATGAACCATGGCATGTTGAATATGCATGTCACAATAGTCCAGTAAAATGACTGGTTTGTGATTTTTTTCTGTGAGGGAAATACTGTATAGCCCCTAATGTCAAAATATATACAATGGTGACGTGTTTTAAATCTGGTAGCACAGACTGGAGTACAGTTTTGTGTATTGTGTAACTACTGCATTGGCTTGGGAAAAGAGGCTTTGAGAGCCATGCATATAACACACATCATATCACAATTATAGAACTGATCCAAAGGCCATTGAAGTGAATGGGAGTCTTGTCATTGACTTCAGTGGGCTTTGGATCAGGCCTTATGTCAATGTATATTTAAGAACATTCTAGGTCTGGCACAACATACTAATTTTGCACTTGTGCAATAGCATGGTCTAGTGCAATTGATGGTTTCTCTATTTAATGGCTGGTTCATGTTAACTCTAGAGCCAAATAATATCTCACACCTAATGAAAGTGTCCTTTTGCTCAAGTGGTAGAGATCTATGGTTTTGATCCCTCCAGATGACTGATGTCTGTCTGTATGTATGCAGACACAGTTCAGTGCAAATTGCCACTCCAGATGAAACTTACTCTCCTGTGGACTTTCGACACTGGGGATGAATTTGTCCAGGGTACCTGGAGGAGTATATACAAGCCTCACTGATACGATCTTGTCTACCCAATAGCTGTTCCCAGTGATTACTTAGCCTATTGTTATCAAATAGCTAAAGTAGTTCTCCTTCATCTCAAGTGTCAGAAGCCTGTGCTTTGGTTCCATGTTCTATCCCAACTGACCATGTGTATGGGTACAGGGCTGCCGAGAGCGGGTTCAGGCCTCTCAGCAAGGGCAGACTGGCTAAGCAGGGCTGAAGAGGGGTGGGGGGAAGCTGGGGAAGCTGGGTCCCGGGCCCCGGGCCCCCTTCTGGACTGCTGGACCCCGGTAATTTGTACCGGTTTCCCCCCCATCTCGTCGGCCCTGTATGTGTATGCACTCATAGTCCACTGAGTTTGGATCATCCTGGCAAATTGTAATGCAGTCCTCAAATGCTATATAAAAGTGTTGAGTGCACTGCTAATATTTGATTCCAGATGGATATTTCTATTACTTTTGCTGTTTTTTTCTCTATACACATATAATCTTTTTCTGCTATCTAATACAAAAAATGCAATAGAAGGTCTTTCATTTGCCATAATCATATTGCATGTTTGGATTTTGCAACCACAATGAAATGCAGGAGATTACTATACCAGTCCTAATATAAATGACATACAAATGATTTGAGAAGATTGTATACAAACTACTTATGTCCTCTTCATCAGTGGATTACACAACTAGAGAGCCCATCAGCATATATGAGAACTTCAGATTATTTTTTCAGTGTGCATTATCATATATATATATATATATAAAATTCATGCTGAACTTAATCTATTCTGTAATCATGCTGCCCTAATCCACAATTTGTTTAAATTTGTATAGGGAGCCTCTGAACCTTCCATAGTTTTCAAATCAAAACAACTTAGGATCAGTAGCAAATATCATCAACTTGCTGATAATGTCCTCTTTGAAACTGTTACTAAATCATGATACATGTTTTAAAAAGCATTGTTCGCAATACTGAGCCCTGTAGTGTCCTCTTTTAATCACTCCAATCAAAGAAGCAGAAGATTTTCCCCTTGGTTATCTGTTTTCTGTAAGAGTCATTTAGAGTAGAGCTTACCAAAAAATGGATTCGTGCATGTGGCTGCCGTTTAATTCAATGAGAGCCATACTGCCTGCACAATTTGACCGTAAGGATTTTAGGTCACTTTAATCATTCATTTAGATTTTCTTTAGCTCCTCTCAACTTTTTTATTAATATTTCAAAGATATGTTGCAGGTGAGAGAAGTATGGGAACATCAGGATTTAGGTGCTTTTGTTCATGTGCACCAGTAGAAAAACTTAAGTGCCCTGGGGACTTAGGCACCTGCAACGTTAGGAGGAAGCTGAGCAGGGCTTTTGAGGATCTCAGGGGTGCCTAATTGTTGGATTTAGGTGCCTAAAGTGGCTGGTAGGTGCCTAAGGCCCAGATCCTCAAAGATATTATAATCAATCGCAGTTAGGAGCCTAAATACCTTTTAGACTCTGGACCCTAAGTCCCTTTGTGGATTTAGCCTTATGTTACATACTCCCTTCCTCCCCTGTAACTTTGAAATGTTCAGCCCTGGTTTTTAAGAGTATCTTCATCAGTATCTGTTGAATGTATTCTTTTCTCCTTCCAAAACGTCAGTTAAATGTCATCCACTCCTGGTAATTTACTGCTCTTGTGTTTATCAGGTTGATCCCTAATTTCCTCCTCAGAGACTTCAGTTTCTGTCACGTCTACACTCCCATTTCCAATCACAGCAATCTCTGGAAAATGGATTTCCTCATCATCATCTTTAGTGAAAGACTGACACAGTAACGTCATTTCATTGCTTCTTTACATCCATTTTAACTGGCCCATCTCCCCCTGATTATCTGGAGGCCCTACAGTACAATCATACATGCTGTCTTCTAAGGAATTTGTATTTATATATAAAGTTATCTTCTTTCCTATAAAAATCTGATTTTTTAAAATCAAGGATACTTTTTTAGATGCAATAAACTCATTCTCCAAATAACCCTGCAGTGCTTTACTCTCCCTGCTTGACTTCATTGGTTCCATTAATGAATATGTTTATTTACTAAGTTGTAATCAAACCATCTGCTCCTTTAATACAGTGTTTTCTTAAACATCTTCCAGGGTGAACCTATGGTTGTAATGCAAAGAAATGAAAACAGGTGTATGTTCAGCAAAGAGTAACTTGGAGGAGGAGGTGTTTGGGATGAAGGACATTAGCTGGAGAGTCTAGCAAAGAATGCTTTTTTATTGTATATATTTAATGCAATTGGTGAATGTCAAAGGTGAAAGCGACACTGGGAATGAACAGCTGGGAGGAAGCAGATGGAATAGGGAGTGGTAAATAGCTTCCAGTCACATTAACAAACAAAGGAATATGTTATTTATTTTGAGCTGTAGAAGCTTGAAGACAGGGTGGATTTAAGAATCCAGGAGTGAGGCAGATGGGATGGAGGAGGGGAAATAGCTTCCAGAAACATGGGGAGAATACATGGTTTTGTCAGATGCATATGTCAAGTCATATGCCAGCATAGATAACAAAAACAGATATTTACAGTTGGAATGAATCTGTGAAGCAATAGTCTATGTGGTGGAAGAAAATGTTTTTATGGACTTAACATCCTAATAAATGTAAATGAACATACATGTTCTTCCTATGTCATTATTATAATGATCCTCGATTTAAATACCATCTTTGGTGCCTAAAGATACCAAAGTGTTTTATAAACTTCACAAACTGATATAAAAACTACATACTGGTGTTACTTGATCCATCACAAAAATATAGCCACCTTTGAGGTGAAACGTGGAAAGCTGTTCAAAAGTTTACACCAGTAACAGGGCTGGAAATGAAGAATACTCTTTGCCTACTCGGGAGGAAGCATGGCTTCTAAGACTAGACCCGGGAATAATGATACATTGGTTCAACTCCCAGGTGTGCCCTTGGGCAAGTCACCTTGCCTCTCTGAGCCTCCATTTCCCCTCCTCCCACTTCTTTGTTTAGACCATAAGTTCTTCAGGGCAGGGAGGGTCCTGCTGATATGTTTATACAGCACCTAGCAAAATGGGATCTTAATCTTGGTTGGTGCTTCTAGGTGTTACTGTAGTACAAATAAATAATAATAATAAATTACTTCAGAGTAGTTTGATACATTTTTGGAGGATAAATCTTTTTACTTTTTTTTCATTATCTACAAAACATTCTGTATATTAAAACAACACATGGTAGTGACAATGAAGAGCTTGCAGAATTTCTTATCGGTTTCAGTTTTTGAGTGTCTCTGGTATGTCTGGAGTGATTCAAACTTAACCCACCACTTGTTAATGTCTTAGAGGTTGCAAAGGGTTAAAGATTGAGACCAAGGGCAAAAAGGAAAAAAAATGTGTCAGCTGATCTGTCTGAGTGGTGATATGACCAGGTGAAGGTTGTTATAAAGGATAGGGGCTGGCACAGGTTTGGGCCATGAGCAAAATACAGACACTTGGGAAAGGGGTTGACCTGGGTCTATATATAAACTCTGTAGAGATTACTATGTTGGAAAGAATGAGAAAAGTCTTAGGATGAGGTGGTTGTGTTTTCCTAGCTATACTAAGATCAAGCTAGATACTTATTAAAAATCAATAGGGCTAAAGCCAGACGTGTGCAAATACATTGTTTATTATTTTATTGGTTAAAATGTGCATGTTACTTATAGAGGTTGTGGGATAGCTATTGCTGGGTTAATGCAGTGTCAGGGCTTTCTTTCACACACTCCTATTTTCTGCTAAGTTTTCCTTTGCAGCAGACTCTTTCCTTTCTTCACATTATGCAGAGAATTATTTTAAAAAAATACAAAGAAACCCCCCTTCAGTTGTTTACAGATGAAGAATACATCTTTCCTCTCTGTATTTTAAAACTTAAAAAATAATACCAAGAAGTCAAAAGTTTCTAAGGGAACCCATACCAACTTTAGTGAATAGAGGGTGGAGGAAAAACATAAACAAAACTTAAGTCATTGAGAAATCACTTTTAAGCACTCATACTCCATAATTGGTAAGATTTTAGCAGAGCCACATAAAGCCCCATTCACAATGAACAGCTTCCCGTCTCTTTAGTTAATACCATTCTTATTAAAGCAAAATAGAATTTTTGATCATGTAGGCTGTTTTCTTGCATCTTTTTTGGAAGAGAGGGTGAGAGGTATAACAGACCAGTGAAATGAGACAATATTGGTTGAATTACAGTAATATAAATTTGGTCCATATTTCCTCATGGAGAACTGTTAAACTCTGGTACAGGAAGGGTAAGTCATTCCATTTCTCTAATTCTTTCATTCTGGTCAACTACATTTCTCTGGCTGCTGTTTGTTTTGCTACCCTAGACATGGGCTGCAGGCACAAGAATTCTAATCAGTATCTATTTGATTAATTTTAGCAAATCAAGACATTTTACTACCATGATAGCAATAGGCATTTGGGTGCTGTATCATTGAAATAACTTTTTGCATCAATTTTTCTAACATTAGATCACAGAGTTTTTCAACTAGGGGCAATTCCTTCTAACTTAACTGGTCTTGCAAAACAAAACCATCATTTCACTCTCTCGAACTTGACATTCCACAAGTAAATGGTACTGTATCCCACTAATAAAAGAACCCCCCCAAGCCATAAAGCACCATTCCTTTCATTTGGCCAGCCAGATAAATCCCCCTGCCCCTGCTTAAGGTGCGGTGTGGTCATTTTTATTTTTTTCAGTCCCCACAATTAAGCATAATTGTTACTTCATTTGGCAAGAGCAGCAGAACTCTATCTTCCTTAGAAAATACTTTCCCTATAAAATGGATAAAATGGATGAATTGTCTGTGTCCCCTCCCCCATACATTTAAACAAGCAAATCTCTTAAGACAGCAAAGTGTCTAAATCCTTGCATTATTAATACTGTACTAAAAAGCTCTCTCTCGTGCCAAGTAGACTGCTCAATCATTTAAACTTTTTACTCTGAAATTATCAGGAGCAATTTTAATGGTGCAGCTGACTATAAATGGAGGCAGGTTGCCTGTGGCAATGTCAGATGGAATTCCATCATGCTGAAGGCCCTTGTGATAATCTGGAATGACAGCTTCCTCCATTACTGCTTTTCCCTCTCTGGTATATAGGCATATGGCATGATGCAAGCAGACAGCCCATGCATTGTGTGTGCAGTCAATGTATTGGCACTGTGCGCTATGCTTATCAATGCTGAACGCACCGTGTGTGTGTTGCAAATGTTACAGTGATAAGGGACAGCCAAGGGAGTGGCCACCAAAAGATAAATATATTAGTGGATTATCAGTAGGTGTGAAAGTGCATTCTTTAATCTCCAGGATACAGTTATTCTCTGTTACCCACATACCATGCTGTGTTCTCGCTATTATGAGCTTGTAGAAATAAATTGTTTTCAAAATTGATAATTTACCAATCTGTGAAAATGCTGCAGTGGAAGAGGCAGCAGAGGTTAATATGCACCTTTGAAATGTTGGGTAATCAATAATATTGTTCCATTTCTACTAGTTATTATGATTGCAACTGACACAGTTTTCTGTTTATGACTCTCAGAAACTACACCCCTGATTTAGTTGTGCATGCTAAAAATAAATTCCTGGCCTACAAATCACATAAATATATTGTTCATCTACAGTAACTCCGCACTTAACGTTGTAGCTATGTTCCTGAAAAATGCGACCTTAAGTGAAACGATGTTAAGCGAATCCAATTTCCACATAAGGATTAATGTAAATGGGGGGGGTTAGGTTCTAGGGCAGCTTCCCCTACTCTGCAAGCACCAGAGGTTCAACCTTCAGCCCACCCACACCTTCCCCCAAGCCCCCAACCTTGACCCACCTCTTCTCCTCCCCAGCTCCTCCCCCTTTACTTCGCTGCGTCCTGGCTCCTCCCCCTCCCTTCTAAACGCTGCAAGCCAGCTGAATGCAGAGTAGGGGAGGGAGGGGGGAGCCTGTGCACTGAGTCCTCGCTCCTCCCCCCTCCCTTCTGCCCGGGGCAATGAGCTGGCTTGCCGCGTTCGGGAGGCAGGGGAGGGAGGAGGAGCCTGTGTGCCAAGTCCTCGCTCCTCCCCGCTCCCTCCTGCCTCCAAAACGCCGCAAGCCAGCTGATTGCCCCCGGCAGAAGGCAAGGGGAGAAGGGGGAAGGCGCTGATCCTCAGAGTCTGCGGGCGGGCGGGAGGCACTGCGGGGGAGGGGGCCGTAGGGAGGCTACCAGCTGTGGAGAAAGCAGGCAGCCAAACAACGTAAGAGTGGAGCATTGCACAACTTTAAATGAGTATGTTTCCTAATTGATCAGCAACGTAACAACGAAACAACGTTAAGCGGGATGACTTTAAGTGAGGAGTTACTGTATATTCTTTCAACTCCCCACCTTCCCCTCTAAAATCTGCTTTCAGTTTTATTCACAATGTTCATCTCCATTTTTGTCATGTTCAATACTAAGTAGTAGGAGGACTTCTAGGAAATAGAATATTCAACAATAGCACACTAGTTTCTCTAATTCTAATATTCAACTGCCACTTGAAATTAACATCAGTGTTAGAATCTAATAGCTAGAATTCAAGCTAAAGGTAACTTGAATTCAAACATGAGGTCATGTTTTCACTGCAAATATTGCCAAGCTCAGAGAGAAATAGTGAATGTAGTACCTTCCCTTTACAACTCCAGCAAAATATTTGCCATCCTATGTGTCCTCTTGATCACACAAGTCAAATAAAGAAAGCCAAATGCACTTTCACTTGGTAGCTTTAAGAATGGGGAAATACACCTGACATGAAATAAGTGGCTGTATTTGTCAGAGAAGATTATGCTATGATATAAAAGCTGTCATTCCTGTAAAAGGAACGTATCTATATATATCAGTGGATACACACACACACACAAATCCCAAAATAGAAATTGGTACCTATGATAGCTGATTTCTCTTTTCTTTGATTTTAAAGATATAGGACCAACAGCTTGTGTGGTCTGCCCACACCTTGATTACTCAGTGCAGTTCTGGTCACCCCATCTAAAAAAAAAAACATATATTAGAATTGGAAAAGGTACAGAGAAGGGCAACAAAAATTACTAAGGGCATGGAACAGCTTCCAAATGAGGAGAGATTAAAAAGACTTGGACTATTCAGCTTGGAAAAGAGATGACTAAGGGGGAATATGATAAAGATCTATAATTCATGACTGGTGTGAAGAAAGTCAATAAGGAAGTGTTATTTTCTCCTTCACGTAACACAAGAACCAGCGGTCACCCAATGAAATCAATGGGCAGCAGGTTTAAAACAAAAGGAAGTATTTCTTCACACAATGCACAGTCAACGTGTGAAACTCATTTTCAGGGGATGGTATGAAGGCCAAAACTATAACTGGGTTCAGAAAAGAATTACATAAGTTCAGGAAGATAGGTCTATCAAAAAGATGGTCTGGATGCATCTCCATGCTCTGGGTGTCCCTAGCCTGTGACTGCCAGAAACTAGGAAGGGATGACAGGGGATGGATCACGCAGTGATTGCCTGTTCTCTTCATTCCCTCTGAATCACCTGGCATCAGCCATTGTCAGAATACAGGAAACTGAGCTAGCTGGACCATTGATCTGACCCAGTATGGCTGTTCTTATGCTAATTTATGCCAGTTGAAGAACTGGCCCATATTATCTTAAGTTAAATATCTACTTTTGCCTCTTCCTTGGTGAAAAACTTAGCTCTAGATTTATTAAATCCTAATAGAAAATACCTGGAATAGATGAATCCATCTAATTGAGACCACGAATCTGATCCTAATGAACTCTGTAAATTGTTTGTATGATGGGTGGTGGGCAACCTGCGACCCATGGGCCGCAGGCGGCCCATCAGGGTAATCTGCGTGTGGGCCACGAGACAGTTTGTTTACATTGACCGCCTGCAGGCACAGACATCTGCATCTCCCAGTGGCTGCAGTTCACCATTCTTGGCCAATGGGAGCTTCAGGAAGCAGCGCAGGCCGCAGGGACGTGTTGGCTGCCGCTTCCGGCAGCTCCCATTGGCTGGGAACAGTGAACTGCAGCCACTGGGAGCTGCAGGTGGCCGTGCCTGCTGACAGTCAATGTAAACAAACTGTCTCACGGCCACTGGTGTACAATGAAATTAAAACTCAACTTTATAATAAAATGGTTCCCATCAGCCTCAAATATGCTCAACTAATTTGACAATTTCTTGTGATCAGTACTTTGTGAAAATCACTAAAATATAGATGATTGCATAGTCACTCTCAAACAATATGTGAATAAAGAGTGTAAGTTAATGGGGACTTTCCTAATTAAATGTTGCTGTCTGGTTTTTACTAGAGATAATATCAGGCACTGTTTATTTAAACACTTGCTACTGAAACATTTCTAAAAGAAGAATGTGCATATGAGATTAGTTGATGTTAACTAGGTAGGAGGAGAGCTCATTACTTAGTTGGGGTTGTACTTTTCCAAGAAATCCATACTTCCTGTACAGTCTATTACAATCAGTTTTAGATGAATGTTTCTGTAAAATTAAATTGATTATAAATTAATGTTCAAAGGCTGGATTTTGTGCTAGCCGAAGTAAAAATAGTTATTGCTTTTGGGATGTGCTCATTGTCTTGGAATCTAGGTACAACCAAACTTGTTAAGTGATTCTTAAATATTATAAAGTTTAATTTTATTTTTTCCTTGAATTTGTAATACAAAGAGTTGGCATTGATTGGTACCTTTGTTGTCATTGGCAGTCCTAGAATTAAAAGGGCACAAAGATTGACCTGTCCTCTAACTCCTAAAGACGGTCCTTCCAGAAGGTGACTGAGGACTGTAATGGTAGGGGAAGCCTCTCTTGTTGCTAACTTGCACTTGTTCTCCAAGGCTGATGATCTGGTATATAATCCATAAACACTACATTAATTGTTTAAACACTGCAAACAGTTGTTAGTGTTAATTGTCTTTTCCATTTTTCCCAATTAGTAATAGTAGTCATTGACTCTTGGGAAATGGGTTTCTCTTCTGGCCATTGTTCACAACTCCATCTATAGTGATATTATACTGTAGCCTCAGAGTACTTGGTAAATGTGGATGTAATCTTGTTGCAAATTTTCACACACTGATTTCTATGTGCTGTATCACTCAGTGAAGTAATTTCCCCCAGCTTGCTGCCCTAAGCTAACAGCCAAACGTTCTTCTGCATATATTAAAGATTATGTCGCAAGACCTTGTATCTATATTCCGATATTGAACATTCCCCAGTTCAGTGAGTATTTTATATGAAATTTTGGTTAGATCCATCATAAAAATGGAAACCAGCTGCAAAATTTGAATCTGAACTAGAGTTTGTGATTGGGCAAATCTCTCCATCACATACAAAACCACTAAATAATTGAATAGCCCACTAGAGTTTGTCACATTCCCGTATATAACTCACATTAATCCAATTTGGATTTCTGGCCTTCTCTACTGGCTGACTCACATAAAGAGGTTTGACTCTGTTGCTGATAAAAGTTAATGGAGCTGATCTTTTTAGCTCAGATAGTAGTAGCTTATGCTTTTAGATCCAGAGGTCTGGGTTCAATCTCAGCAGATAACCTAGCCAGGTGCAATGTGACAAATGGCAACTCATAAGAGGATTGCATTGCCATAAACCTCATGAAGAACTCTCCTGCCTGGAGGTAGCAAGGCAGCCACATTAACCCAATGCTGGTCTGTGTCCGCTTCTCATGGCTGGACCATGTAAAGAGGTCTATGGCTCACCTACTGCCTCCGAGCTAATGAATCCATGGGTAGGGGCATTACCTATGCATGTTCTGTGGCATTATTTAAGAAGCTGAGTTCAGAACTGTCTGATAATGTTGCTATATCTAGTTTCTTGAGCAATGAATCATGTCCTCTAAACAGACCGACAAAAACGTAATTCTATTTCCTATCACAGAAGCACAATGTAACACTTGTATGTTTTACATATGGAGAAACAGAGCTTTAAGGCTTCTATTCACATCTGATTACACCTTAGAATCGTCTGCTCAGCTATGGAAAAAGGTGAATGCTTTAATAACAATTCAGTGCTAGGGGGACAAAGAAGTGTACAGTACACATTTGGCAGATGTCAGTGTTGGTGAATTAGGTGAGATCTGGAAGTACCTCTGAGAAATCAATAACAGGAAACCATCTTGTAAGCACACATTACGTAAGAAACATAACTGTTGCAGAGATGAGCATTTGGGCCATTCTGTTAAAACTGGAAAAAACACAGGGGAAAAAAAAGAAGAAAACCCTTTTTTAAAGTAAGAAGGTTCTAGCCCATTGAAACTTTATTTACTATTGGTTTGAGAAGAACTATGAATAGAAAAATACTGAATGGTTTGAGAAGCATAGAATAGGAAAGGCAATGAAGGTCACTTTCACTCACATGCAGTTGCCAGTTTGGTACCCATCCTCCTCCTCATTCGAATTACCTTTTCAAAAGGTCAGGAATGAGAACTTTTTTCTATGGGTTTATGATCCCTAGAACTATGGGGCCCCCATTCCTGTTGGGCCAATAGGCACTACTGCAATACAAATTTGCAACACGAGTTGCCGAAGTGTAAGTAGTACCTCTTGAAGAAGTACTAAGTCAATCTGAAAGCAAGGAAGTGATGCTGGCAGAAGTACAGTCTTCTAAACCATCTATATACCATATGTTCTTTAATTTGTTAGTAATTAATGTGAATTCCAAAGACCTATCCCAAACTTTTCAGGTGCTTTTCAATCTGATATTTTATAAGCAATGCAATCTTCAACATCGCATAATGGTTCACATTTTTGTCCCGTTTTTCTTCAATATCTTTGCCTCTCTAGCCAGTTTTGATTATTTTGGGGTTTTGGGGCTATGGATATCCAAAGTAAAGTGATCTTATGAGACCAAGTGAAAATGTGATTTGCAGGGTTACTTTTATTAGGGACTAGGTAAGAGTTGAGTCTAGAAAACTAAAGAAGAAAACTTTTAAGAGTATATTCAGAGATCTAATCATGACTTCCACTTGTTAAGTGAACTTAAACAATGGATAAAGCCTAGATCACCATGACTGTTAAGGTTTGGGACAATTCTGATGTTCTTTTTAACCCCACATCTCTTTTTCCATCTCTCCAATTCATTAAAATATATGTTTCTACTCCTGTATGAGGAAAAGAACATTGGACATTTTGACTACATCCCTTTCAGCCACAAAACCAATTGCTATTTTTTGAAAAAAGATAAAAATGAAGCTTTTCCCTCTGTGAATCCCTAGGTGGAAGGTACTACATAAGTGCAAAATATTATTATTCATTTATCATGACAGTAGCTCTAAAAAAGGCAGATGCAGTACTTCTAAAATCTGGACTATGGGGAACTTATCCATTGACCTAAATGGGATTTGGATCGGGTCCTGATCAAGGTTCAACAGTGCATGCAGATGTACACATTTCTTTGAAAATTATGGCATGATTCACTGTTATGTAAATGTGCTATTGTGTAAGGGATTTTAAGGATCAAGATATTTTAGTATCTAGTGTACCAGTGCATATGAATGCACAGTTTAAAGTACATAGACATTATGCAATATAACAAAAGAAACAAATCAGTTCAGACTGGGAGTTGTTAGAGGCCAAGGAAAATGTTCACAGAAAGCTTTGTATTACCCATGTGTGTACTCATTTGTAAGAGTAAAGGTAACTAAAATGACTTAACTCGTATAATGAAATAACGAGGAACAGTTGAAAAGAAATGCATGTCTGGAAAATAAGGTGTATTCATGTGGCTTTAAGCTAAGCAACTCTTCCATGAAAAATACAAGGAGATTATGAACTGGAAATTAAATTGGCATAAACCCACAGAAACCCAATAGACAACAAAGAAATTACATAAAAGTCTGGAAGTGCTAACAGTATGCACATTATTCAAAAATACAACTTGTGTATTGGTGTGTGGTATGTACATGTGTATGGCAATATTTATCAGTCATTTGTACAGCTCCATGTTTGAAAAATTTTATTTTGTATAGTCTCTTTCATGCAAAGTATACACCCCAGACTTAAATACCGAAAGTACAGTGGACAAGGAATATATTAAAAGGAAAGAGTTAAGATATGGCATGATGAAGATTAAAGCATTAATTCAATTAGAGAATGAGGGTTTAAATTATATATTCTCAAATGAGATTTTAAATATAAGACGGAGAGTCAATGAGTAAGAAAGATATGGAAAGGCTGCAGATGGCAAGGGGCTGCAGGGAATCAAACTATGCCACCAAGAGTGGTGAGATGGATAGAGGGACAAGGAGGCGACACATTTTTAGAAATTTATTGGATGTCAGTTGAGTCAAGGCATTGGCTTATATGAGCTGTGCTGCACAAGTAATTGTAGGCAGATACAAAGACATAAAGATGTCAGGGGCAAAAAGTTCATGGCCAAGTGGAAGTAAATAGGCAGTTTGAGTCAAAGAGGGTAACATAGTTGTTAGAGTTGTGTTTCGAGGGTGCCTTTTTACCCTGGTGAAACAATTCTGCCTCAGAAACATTGAGATGAAATCAAGGCAAATATTTACATGGAGGGACAGATCAGAAAGGTGAAGAGGGAGGAGTTACTAAAGATGTCAAAAACAAAAGCTAAGCTTAGTTTAGATCAAGAGTTCGCAAGCCCATACCTAACCCACATACTGAAGGTATTGAGATCAACCATGTCACATGACACACAAAGAACAGTAAATTGGTGCAACATGTTACCTAACTCTCTTTTCTGAACTGAGGCAAAAGATTCCTTTGAGATTCCTTTGAGTCTTGTCTTTACCATAGTCTTAACTGGATACATAGTCATTGAGATAGTTTGGTCTCCTAAACAGGGGACCACCATCAGAAGTGACCTAGCTCTGTCTCCCAGTCACCTCTCTAGGAATCTAGGAAACTGACTTTCTGCAGAGTCTCCTCACTCCCAGTTGGCTTGGCTTTTGGGTAGGGTTCTCTGTCTCTCCATTCTGTGATGATTTCTGTCTCTCTCTAGGCTCTCTCTGGGTGTTGTCTGCTAGCTCGTGTCTCCTGTTCCTTCAGATCACTCGTCCCTCTTGTGCAGTCTCCTCAGATGACCTGGGTGCCACTGCACCACTCATGACTCCTTTAGTCCACTCCTTCTGGTGTCTTTCTAATGGTTGGATTTACACAGGAGTGTCTGTCACTGTGGCCTGTAGATCCTTGGCTGACCTGTCATACTCTAGTGTCTGATTTCTCTCATTGTTGGTCATCTCTTCTCATCAGTGTTTCTGATGACTTTCATTTACAAATCTCTTTAATTCTGTTGAGGAAAACTGGGGTCCGTTGATGGTGAGCAGTGTCCGGAATGCTGTATCTCCCAACGGAGGCCTTCAGTTAGCCAGTCACTGACTTGCTTCTTGTATCAGACTGGGCATCAAACTCCAAAAAAATTGAATAGTAGTCCACTGTAATAAAATATTGCTTTTTCTGGAAATTATAAATAGTTCGGATCCAACTTTTTCCCATGGTCAGGTGGGTAGCTCATGTGGTAACATAATCTCTTTCTGCTGGCTGTTATCACACTACCAACAGGTGTCACATTTTTCTATCATGGAGCTGTGTATTCATTCCTTGCCAGTAAACAAACTGTTGGGGCTGTCTAAGATGATGGTCAATGCTCAGATGTGAGGCATGCATTTTTCGCATGACATCTTTATATAATGAGGTGGGGACAACACCTATCTGTGCTTGAAATATGAGTTCATCCTTCACACACAGCTCATCTTTAATTTGAAAATACAGTTTTACTCCTACCGGTACTTGGCTTTTATCTTCTAGCCACTCTGTGAGAATTGCTCTCTTGACTGCCTGTAGTAGGATGTCCTTTTCCATAGCCTCTTTTGATTTATATCAGCTTTGCTGTTGAAACAGAGAGATATTGCAGCATGTTAATGGACTCAGTGTCCTGATCCCTTTCCCCCAGTTCATTTGATACAGGGTATATTTTCCATGCTCCGGGTGTCAGCTAACATCAACAATCATCCTGGACAATATCTGATCTCTACCTGCTAGTGCTGGAGGCACATCAACATGGACTGCAATCTGTTTGGAGCTCTAAGATGGTACTTTGCTGTGATTGTCTCTAGGGTTTTGCAGTCTGATTGCACTGTTACTGGATGGCCATAGCTGTGCTGATGGAATCACTCCACTACAAGTACCACAGCCAGAAGCTCATTTTCTATTTGGTCATACCCTGTTCTGTCTCTGACACAGCCTTGCTGGTATAAGCGATTGGTTGCTCCCACAAAAGAATGACACCAGGTCATTTCTCCAGTGCATCACACTGGAGCATAAGTGGCTCTCCAGGTTGGCAATACTTCAGGATAGGAGCATCTGTTATCATTTGTTTCAGAATCTCAACTGCTTGCCCTTGGGGTCCTGCCCATTCCCACGCAGCATCCTTCCTTGTGAGCTGACGGATGGTTTCCGCTCTGCAGCCAGGTGTGGACAGAAAATGTATCACTCCTGTGAAGCGCTGTACCCCTTTCACAGCCACTGGAGCTGGCATGTTTCTGACTGCCTTGATCTTATAGGGATCTGCCTTCCGTCCTTTTGCTATGAGCAGATGTCCATTTGTATGTCACCTCACGCTGTTTGAGTCACATTTTTTTCTGGGTTGAATGTTATGTTCTTATCCCTGCATCACTGTAGAAAAGCTTGTAATGTTCTGTCTTGGTTGTGTTCAGCTTCTATATCATTATGCCCATCAGCTAGCATGGCCATCTGTAGTGACCAAATGGTGTTGCAAATGTTATCAACATGCTGGACTCTTAATCCAGGTTTATGTGCCAAAACCATTCCTCACATTCCAGAACATAAAGTTTTGGGCTTTGCAGAGCTCTAGCAAGATATCATCAATTGTAGGCAGTGGCTAATGGCATCTTTTCAATGCCCAGTCCAGTGGCTTTGGGTCTGTGCAGATGCATAATTTGCCTGATGGCTTCTTTACTACCACCATGCTGCTTACCCAGGCTGTTCTGGTTTCTACAGGTGCTGTGATACCCCTGCTCTGCAGCAGTGGCATATTAGCCACTTTAGCCCACTGGAGCTCTGGCCAATTGGGGGTCTCTGCAAAAATGGGTGACCCCATGCCCTGACCCGCTCTGCCCGCCCACCCGGCGCTCATGCCGGGGCGTGGGGTCAGGGCACAGGGGCTTGCCCCGCTCCGCCCACCCACCCGGCACTCTGCCAGGGAGCGGGGTTGGGAGAGTGCCAGGTGGAGTGGGGCAAGCCCCTGTATTGTGACCCCGCTCCCTGGCAGGAGCATCGTGGAGGGGGGAAACTGCAGGTGGAAGGGTGGGGTGAGACCCCCATTTGCTGTAGTCCAGGGCCCCACAGAACCATAATCCACCCCTGCTCTGCAGACTTTCAAGTTCCTTGCATAATGGATTACATGGCATCACTGAAAGTTTCCTTCATGATAAGTGCACAGGTTCCACCGTGGGGTCTACTTCCAATTTTAGCTTTCCTTAGAGGCACCTTTCACCTTTGAAAACATCCCCATATGCTTTTAAAATTGTCTCCATTGTCCATGGGACTTCACCTTTCACTTCTTGCACTGCAGCTATAAAATGCTGATGCTGCACCTTGATCAGATACATGGCTTGTATGGCTATATTTCCCAAGAGAGGGCTGTGGTGCATACCATCTACCACCACAAACTTCAGCTGGTACAATCTATTATTGTTCAGGTTAATTGAGGGATCTGCAACCTTTGGCACGCAGCTTGCCAAGGTAAGCACCCTGGCAGGCCGGGCCGGTTTGTTCCCACTGGCCGCGGTTTGCCATCTCAGGCCAATGGGGGTGGCGGGAAGCAGCGGCCAGCACATCCCTCGGCCCGCGCCACTTCCTGCAGCCCCCATTGGCCTGGGACGGTGAACAACAGCCAGTGGGAGTTGCGATCGGCCGAACCTGCGGACGCTGCAGGTAAACAAACCAGCCCAGCTCGCCAGGGTGCTTACCCTGGCGAGTCGCGTGCCAAAGGTTGCCGATCCCTGGGTTAATTACTAGGGGGTCACATCTTCCTATGAGCTGCATTATGTTCTCATTGTACATGATTATGAATGTTCTTTGTAATTGGTGTGTTTGACTCCAATTCACCCTGAGGAATCACATTGCAGGAAGCCCTGCTATCCACCTGAAATCACATAGGACATTTCCCTATTAACATTGTTGCATGCATGGAGCTTGGTATTGTCCCTTGTTGCTTTCCTGTCCTGACAGCCTGAACCAGATATGCTCTTGGGCTAATGGAGAGAGTTGTGAAGTCATTACCACTTTCTGAGGTGCCTTCCCCCTCTTGTAAAAGTCTGACTGAATCTTTCTGAGACCTTCTTTTCTTGCGCACACTGCTAAAATGGTTCAACCTGCCACATTCCTTGCAGTGCTGTCCTAGCATGATACACTTCTCCTCTACCCGTTCATGCTGTCTTGGACAGTAATGCATCTCACTATGGGTGTGGAATCCTGGCCACCTGCTCTCCTCTTGTCTCACTGCATGTTACTTGTGGGGATGTTGTGCCTCCTGAGGCTTTCATCCTTTCTCTTGAAGTTTCTGCTGCATGCCTCATGTCTAAGCTTCTGTCTAATGTGACGTCGCCTTCCCAGAGAAGCTGTCCCAACAGGTGGTGATCCCAAGTGCCATAGATTATCTTGCCCCAGATTAGGCAGTCTGTCAAATCCCCATAATTGCATGTAGCAGCCAGTGTGTTTAAGGCAGTAAAATAGAGGTCTTTCCCTTCCCTTTTTGATTGGTCTCTAATGAAAAAAACCTGTGTCATTTCACAGTTTCATTCTGTTTTGGGGAAGCAATAGATCCTCAGGGCCTCTAGGACTGCTGTGAGGCTTGAGGCAGTGATGAGCTTCTGAGTGGGGCAGCTTTATTCCCCAATAAATTAAAACAATATTTTTATTTTCCTGCTGTTGTTGTCCTCCTGCTTGGCCAGGGTCTGTGTACAGCTCGAACTCCCCTTCTACTGGGCTGGGTTTGGGGCTGCAAATTCCAGGATTCCAGGGGGATTCAGACTGAGTGCAATGGTTTATGCAAAGAACTCATGGCTCAGATGCTGCCACTATGTTTCATTAGCAAAGAGTGAAGTTGGATGCAGGTTAAGTTGAACAAGTTGAACATGCACTACTTTGTCCATGTGGCTGAGTTGCTTTTGGCCTAACTCCTCGCCTTCCCTGTTTTCCTGGTGTCCTGTCACGAACAGTTCCCTCAGGGAATGTGGGTCCTCTGACTCTAGTTCCACTGATCATAATGCTCAAACCAAACCTTTGCCTGAAACTGAAACCAAACCCTTCATTAATACTCAATAATTAACATCATGGCAGTGCTCAGAGGCCTTTTACTGGTTAGAAATCTTGAGGCTACAGTAATTTATGCTGGGAGCCCAGCATGCTTCAGACAGTCAAGGATCAGGGCACATGGCTGATCCCTTTGCACATGGCCTTCCCCAGCTGCACTTTGCAGTTCTCAGGCATAGCTCAGGATCTGGACCTAATTTTCTTCTTGACCTATGTGCATGAGCCTTATAACAGGGTGTGAGATTGAAAAAATAAAAATGAGCATCAGCTAATTGGCTATGTGATCAAATAGTGTGCAATGTGCTTTATATTATGGCTTGATCAATAAAAGCAACTGACATTTGAAATAGGAGCAAGAAAAAGAAATCCATAATGAGTTCTGAATAGCATACACATTTTTCTAGCAAAGCAGGTGGATCTTCTAAGTAGTGGAAACTCAGTTAACAGTCTCTGATTTTTTTTCAGCTCAAATCATGCAGTATATTCTTTAGAGTTAATTAAATCAAATAACAGCTGACTGGTGAATTTCAATATGGGATGGTCTATTAGTTCCAAGAACAAATAACCTTGATTTTTATTGGGGTCAAATTGTACTGAAAACCTAGGGCAATATCAGATGAACACAACTTGGATAGATTTTGCAGCTGCTAGAATATTTGGAGCATGGGAATTTTACAGCTTTATTAAGAAATAGAGATATCTTGGAGGGCCATTTGTGAAACATAAAGTGGATTTTTCACTTCAGCAATCACAATATGAATTCAATTTTTGCAGAAATGACAAATAAATCCCCCACCAGCTTTTTAAAAAAAAAAATCCATGATGGATTTACTGTTTAGAGGGCATTACAGAGTCCTCTTAACATATCAACCTCCATCCCCTCTAGAGGTAAACATGTTCATTTTAAATGGAGCGGCAGTACCTTTAACAGCATACTTTCTAGGGCTGTTGAAGTACCAGTTCATTGGAATTATGCTGTATGTCCTCCATGGAAATAGGAAAAGACGTGTTAGCATATTGGTTACATACTTGAAGGGCTGAATCCTTGAATATGTCATATGTTGACACTTCTAGGCTTTTATGTAATTTGTATGTGGTCTGTTAGGTGAATTGTCTGCATAGTGCTCAATAATCTATATACAATCATACACATCAGCTTCTTTGGTTCAGTGTGTACTGTAAGATGGGCCAAGAATGACTTCTAGTGAGACAAGCTTAGCACAACTCCCTGTGGCTGTGGCCAGCAGCCTTCAAGCCACAGCTTCAATAAGGGGTGTGACAGACAGCAAGAAAGAGATACTCAGTGCATAAATCTGCAAGTTCAAAAATAAAAAAAACATGACTTGTAGGATGACTATCCAAACCATTTGAAATGTGCTCCTGCTCTTTCTTTCTCTGCATCATTTTCCTCCACCCAAACCAATCATTATTTTTCCAGCAACTCTATCCTTCCTCAAAGATGTTTCCCATGTATATTTCCCTCCCTATTACAAAATCCATTCTCTAGCTGATAATCAACTCTTCCTCCAAAAGTCTGTGGACTAAATTTTGCTCTCAGGCATAATCCATGTTTATTGCATGAGTATAGATAAGAATGGAATTGGTGCTGTGCCTTGTAAATAGAAAACTTGTTTGCAGCCTTCTACATAAGGATCTCATGCTACTAGTAGTTTAATGTATACAGCAAGATGTCTACTACCATCAAGAGGGGCAGAAATGCCAACTGTATTTAAAGTTTTATTTGGCAATATATTTCAATCCATTCATAATCAGAAGTGGTTTATTTTAAGTTATGAGCTGAGAAAATAGGTGCTGTTTAGTTAAGTCTCCCCTATAGTCCAGATTATTCATACAAGGCAGTATTTTGCCCTCCAAGTTCACAGTACCAGGATCTGAATTCCTCATGTAAAATGAAATAATGAAAGTTACATATAGATACTCACGTATTTAATGTCTTTTATTTTATTCTAATAAGGTAGGATTAGTCTTGCTGTTGTTTTTTAAAGTAATATTACTGAATGCCCAGAATATAGCACAAATTACTGTTCTTCTAATTCTATGAATAAGGATAGCTCTGGAAATGGGAAGTGGAAATCATGTAAGCTTTGCATGAGTTCATCTGTTCCTATATGTTAAAACAAACAGAATATACAATTTAGAGCCTCCATATTTACTTTTCTCCATTTGCAAGCTAGAGTGTAGTTCTGAAAAACTCATCCAAGGAAATTTATCTCCTTGCATATGTGTCTTCAATCATTTTTTAAAGTTCCTAATGGCTTAATTTTTCTGATGTCATTGTTATGAGCATTTATTTGAACTTGTAGGTCCCTATCTTTTCAGCTGAAAATAACAAATCTAACTCGAAGTTTCAGGGTATTGTATAGTACACTGGAAATAAGAATATTTTTAAGAGAAATGTTTTGAATCTGTAGCAAATAACCTATTTGCATTTGGTGGGAAGCATACATAAACTTTGCTTTATGATTTTTTTTCTCCTTAGTTATAAAAATCTAATTGCAATTTTGTGTTTCAGCAAAGGGATTTATGGCCAAATTTCCAAAACTGCTGATTATCCAGCAGCTCCCAATGAAAATATTTTATTTGCTAGCTGTTTTACCCCCACTTTGCCCAGGTAAAAACGACTACACAAAGTGCAAGGCAGTGGAGAATCTACTCCATACTGTGAAATAGTGAGTTCTGGAAACAGAGATAACGAAGAAAGATCTCCCTGCTAAGGATCAAATCTTATCCTCTCCTCCAGTGCAACAGAGACCCCCAACTATAGAGAAACCAGTGTTGTTCCACTATACAGAGGCAAGGGACAGATGGTGCAGGAGGAAAGATTTCTTTCATGATGGGGTCCCCATTGAGTATGGGTTGTAGCTGTTTGATGATACTCCATATGGGTTCTGGTATGTGGTGGTAGGTGACAAGCAGGTGTGTGTGATCAGAGGGGGGTTTAGTTCTGTGTTGAAGCAGGTTCTTTGTGAGTATTTGGATGGCTTGTTCCAAGATGTGATCTACTTCTCTGGTGGAATGTCCTCGTTTGGTGAAGGCATTTTTGAATGTGTTATGGTGTATACCTCGGACTTTCTCCTCGGAGCTTATTCTATGGTATGTGAGTGCTTGGCTATAGACAGATTTCTCAGTGTGTTTAGGGTGGTTACTGGATCTATGAAGGTAGGTGTAATGATCCGTGGGTTTCTTGTATTAATTTGATTAACTGGGACTGAAGAGTTTTACTGAATAGGGATGGGATTTAAATGAGAGTTTAAGTTCTTTCCTGAGTCAGGACTTAACATTTGGAATTTGGTACATGTGATTCTAATGCACATTTTATAGTTAGGGATCCGGGTTGCCCAATTAGCCATTGGATCCTGTAGTAGTGTAAAGAATGTGGGGGTTATCTATATTTTTTATAAATATTGGGTGCATCTTTGTGTGTTTGGTTGTTAGTGTGCTGCTCTATGGAAAACCAAGAGTTAATTCCTGCTGGAAGTCTTGACACATACACAGAACCAGAGGATGTTTAACACAATTGTTGATGCTTAATGGACAATACCTAAATCCACTGGTGGAAGATTACAGCTGATCCCTCTGGAGAAATACACAAACTATTTTGGCCAGGTTCAAACGTCCTGCTTAACACCACAGGAGATCTTCATGTGGGAACTCTTGAACGAAGGAACTTTGGAATAGATAAAAGATAGCCTGTGACTTAAAGGAGAGAGACACTTACTTGGGAGTCAGATTGTCAGAGGGGTAGAAGTTACAGGGGTACAGCCTGCCTTGCCCAGCACTGATGTTTGGGGGTACTTAGGTCAAGCAGAACCTACTTAAACTGGCAAGGAAAGGCTAAGCTTAGGTAAGACAATGTGTGTCCAGGCTTTTATTAATTTATAATCATTTCCCTCTGCTTGACATATTCCTAAGGATGGATAAATCATATCTGTTTTGAATAAGCTGTTATGTCACTGCATTTATCAATTGGTCAGAGCTCCTGGGCAATGCAGTTGGGCCTGCTAAGGTAAGATGGTTCATAGAATCATAGAATAACAGGGTTGGAAGGGACCTCAGGAGGTCATCTAGTCCAACCCCCTGCTCAAAGCAGGACCAGTCCCCAACTAAATCATCCCAGCCAGGGCTTTGTCAAGCCTGACCTTATAAACCTCTAAGTAAGGAGATTCCACCACCTCCCTAGGTAACCCATTCCAGTGCTTCACCACCCTTCTAGTGAAATTTTCCCCCCTAATATCCCACCTAAACCTCCCCCACTACAACTTGAGACCATTACTCCTTGTTCTGTCATCTGGTACCACTGAGAAGTCTAGATCCATCCTCTTTGGAACCCTCTTTTCAGGTAGTTGAAAGCAGCTATCAAATCACCCCTCATTCTTCTCTTCCGTAGACTAAACAATCCCAGTTCCCTCAGCCTCTCCTCATAAGTCATGTGCTCCAGCCCCCTAATCATTTTTGTTGCCCTCTGCTGGACTCTTTCCAATTTTCCCACATCCTTCATGTAGCGTGGGACCCAAAACTGGACACAGTACTCCAGATGAGGCCTCACCAATGTCGAATAGAGGGGAATGATCACATCCCTCGATCTGCTGGCAATGCCCCTACTTATACAGCCCCAAATGCCATTAGCCTTCTTGGCAACAAGGTCACACTGTCAACTCATATCCAGCTTCTCATCCACTGTAACCCCTAGGTCCTTTTCTGCAGAACTGCTGCCTAGCCAATCGGTCCCTAGTCTGTAGCAGTGCATAGGATTCTTCCATCCTAAGTGCAGGATTCTGCACTTGTCCTTGTTGAACCTCATCAGATTTCTTTTGGCCCAATCCTCTAATTTGTCTAGGTCCCTCTGTATGCTATCCCTATCCTCCAGCGTATCTACCACTCCTCCCAGTTTAGTGTCATCTGCAACCTTGCTGAGAGTGCAGTCCATGCCATCCTCCCGATCATTAATGCAGATATTGAACAAAACCGGCCCCAGGACCAACCCTGGGGAACTCCACTTGATACCAGCTGCCAACTAGACATGGAGCCATTGATCACTATCTGTTGAGCCCGATGATCAAGACAGCTTTCTATCCACCTTATAGTCCATTCATCCAGCCCATGCTTTAACTTGCTGGCAAGAATACTGTGGGAGACTATATCAAAAGCTTTGCTAAAGTCAAGGAATAACAAATCCACCACTTTCCCCTCATCCACAGAGCCAGTTATCTCAGCATAGAAGGCAATTAGGTTAGTCAGGCATGACTTGATAGGGGACATGATAGCAGTTTTTAGGTATCTAAAAGGGTGTCATAAGGAGGAGGGAGAAAACTTGTTCATCTTAGCCTCTAAGTATAGAACAAGAAGCAATGGGCTTAAACTGCAGCAAGGGAGGTTTAGGTTGGACATTAGGAAAAAGTTCCTAACTGTCAGGGTGGTTAAACACTGGAATAAATTGCCTAGGGAGGTTGTGAAATCTCCATCTCTGGAGATATTTAAGAGTAGGTTAGATAAATGCCTATCAGGGATGGTCTAGACAGTATTTGGTCTTGCCATGAGGGCAGGGGACTGGACTTGATGACCTCTTGAGGTCCCTTCCAGTCCTAGAAGCTATGAATCTATGACTTGCCCTTGGTGAATCCATGCTGACTGTTCCTGATCACTTTCCTCTAAGTGCTTGAGAATTGATTCCTTGAAGACCTGCTCTATGATTTTTCCAGGGACTGATGTGAGGCTGACTGGCCTGTAGTTCCCCGGATCCTCCTTCTTCCCTTTTTTAAAGATGGGCACTACATTAGCCTTTTTCCAGTCATCCAGGACCTCCCCAGATCGCCATGAGTTTTCAAAGATAACGGCCAATGGCTCTGCAATCATATCCACCAACTCCTTTAGCACCTCAGAGGCAGCGCATCCGGCCCCATGGACTTCTGCTCATCCAGCTTTTCTAAATAGTCCTGAACCACTTCTTTCTCCACAGAGGGCTGGTCACCTCCTCCCTATGCTGTGCTGCCCAGTGCAGTAGTCTGGGAGCTGACCTTGTTCGTGAAGACAGAGGCAAAAAAGCATTGAGTACATTAGCTTTTTCCACATCCTCGGTCACTAGGTTGCCTCCCTCATTCAGTAAGGGGCCCACACTTTCCTTGACTTTCTTCTTCTTGCTAACATATCTGAAGAAACCCTTCTTCTTACTCTTAACATCCCTTGCTAGCTACAACTCCAAGTGTGATTTGGCCTTCCTGATTTCACTCCTGCATGCCTGAGCAATATTTTTATACTCCTCCCTGGTCATTTGTCCAATCTTCCACTTCTTGTAAGCTTCTTTTTTGTGTTTAAAATCAGCAAGGATTTCACTGTTAAGCCAAACTGGTCGCCTGCCATATTTACTATTCTTTCTACACATCGGGATGGTTTGTTCCTGCAACCTCAATAAGGATTCTAATTGATAAACAGGGGTGCCATACCTGGTGTTCCAGTCTAAAAGTGGGTGAATTGCAGGGTTCCACTCTGAGAAAAGTGCAGGTGTAGGCCTCTAACTTGACAGAGAAGGGTCCATGGAGAGACTGAGAGATGACAGGTGAAGCTCTCACCCTGCAAACTGAAACAGGGGGTAACAGTAAAAAGCCAGACACTAGCAGCGTTAGTTTAAATGACTTTCTGTATGTATATCAAATAAAACTGAAATGTCTTTCCTAGCACATGCTTTACCTAAAATGTGCTACATTTCCTCTAGTTTTCTACATTTCCGTGTTTAACTAACACGGCTACTCCCGATACATTTCCTCTAGTTTTACTTGAATCTCAATTGGACGGTGACTGTTTAACTCATTCCAATTCTCATCAATATTTAAAACAGGCAGGTTATTTCTTCCAGGGACTCATTGTAGATTCTCTTCGGTAACTAATAAAAAGCTTGGTTAGTAATGAGTCACCTTTTTCATATCACTCAATGTAGAGGCAAGTGGGGACAGGAATTTGGTTAACAATACTGACCTAGGTCAGGATAGAAGAATATGAAAATTTCCCATAATGGACATTATCTGTGATCTGCCTGTAATACGGGTTTTTTTTATCTCAGTTTCAGAGAAGTTGATTTCATATCCTTTTTATAGGGTTCAGTGATCATGGTAATTATATCGTATATAGCACTGCCAGTAATCTGTGAGCCACATTAGACATTTGAATGTGCAAAGTAAGGGGTTACTGAATGGGTTCCTGTACACTGCAAATTTAATTGGTGCCCTTTCTGGTACTAAGACTTCTTTAATTAATGTTAAACTGTTTGTGAAAACACATTTCCACAGATGCTCAGAAAAGCAAAGTCCTTGGTAATTGTTTATAGGCCAAGTGAAACAACTCTTATATTCAACTCAATAACATTTTTCTATCTGTTTGTCTGCAATGGCATTTCTCTGTAACACAATAATTTTGAACTCTGCATCCAATCAACTCCAAAATTTCAGGGAATGTTCTAGGCATCAGCGGGCAGAACTCTATTTATGTAAACTCCTGGGAGCAGGGATTCTCTCTCATTATGGGTTTGTATCACATCTAGCAAACTGGAGTCCAGATCTCTGTTGAGGCATCTGGGTGTTACTATAATGCAAATAAGCAATAAGACAAATGGGTTTCTGAATACACTTATACTTTGGGGGAAACTCAGGAATGGATCAAAATTTTGCAGTTTGATTCCATCTCTCAAACTATTTTTACTAGAGGGTCGCACACTTCATTGCTTGTTGTAGGTTGAGCTTTATACTCATTGAGAGAGAGCAGCATGTGAAGGGGTGCCCCCTGCTGCTGCTGCCTGTGATATCTGTAGGCAGCAGCAGCAGGGGGCACCAGACAAATTCCTTTGCCTGCATTATCAAAGTGGCATTCAATTCATCTGATTTTCCTCTCACTTACACCATGGAAATCAAGTGCACATGAGAGACAGTCCTTGCCCCTCAGAATTTACAGTCTAAGGAGACAGCATAGACACAGTGTAGAAGAAAGGAAGTGTTATTATTCACACTTTACAGATGAGGAATTGAGGCATAGACACATTAAGGTAAAGCACTTAACCACATATGTATTTTTTAAATCAATTTAACATTACAATTAATGGACTTTAAGCATGTGCTTAAAATTAACCATATGCATTACTGTTTTGCTGAATAAGGATGCACTTAGAAAAGCACTTATGCCTGTGATTAAGTGATTTTCCAAAGGTCACACAAGAAGTGTGTGACAGGGCCTAGAACATTTCCATTTTTTTTTATTGGAATGAATGTTTCAGCATTCCTGAAGTGAAACATTTTGTTTAGGTTTGCCAAACAGAATTGAAATTGTTCTTTTCACTCAGTTCAACATTAAACCGTTTCTGCCTGAGGTACCATGGTGCCACATGAAATGTGTAGTTCTGGTTCCTCACGTTCCCATTCTCTTCTGTGAGGTGGTCTCCCTTGCCAGACCACCTCTCCCATAATGCACCATGGTCATTCAGCTAGATGTCCAATCCTCATTACATTTAGAAAGAAAAATTCCAACCAGTTCTCCTTAATTATGACCAATATTGTTTGTTTATTGCAGTGGTCCACTGCCAAGTTGGAGAAATGGTGAGCTTTATCAAGTAAATAACAAGCCAAGTAAATAAAACAATGCTAACATCAGGGTGCTAGATCCTTTACATAAGCCATGAAGAAAGCCACTTGGGACAAACAGAAATGTTGGTAGTTCCCCTAGAATGTCAAAGTGAGGAAGAAGTTCATACCATCAAATGCCCCAATGAGCGTGTAGTGAGTCTATAGGCAAAACATAGTCTGCTACATGAAGTGACATAAGAATGGAACCAGGAAAATTCTAGCATTCCCTACTGTCAAGAATGTTGTATTGGTTTATAGTGGGTCACATCACGTTAAATCACATCACATGTTGTGCTGATCCCTTCACAGAGCATCAACGATTTAATAGAATTTTCTGATACCTGCTATTAGCCAACATTTGAAGAGGCCATCTGACATCCTGCCATGGTGGATTTTTTTATTGTTTATGGTAATTAATATATAAATATAAGAGAACAGGTAGTTCTGAATCATTGCCCTGACATTTGCTTTTCAGTTGTTCCATAAAATCTGGATTTGAGCTCTAGACAATTCCAGCTTTCTGGACCCCCGAATATCCAAATAGCTGAGTTCAAATTTTATAGCTGTCCAAATACCCAACATTCATATAAAATCCAACTGTTTTTATATAATCCAAATTTTACAGAAGATTCAGATGCCCTCCCAATACTGTTTAAAACTCAAATTTCCCTATGTAGCCTCCTTTTCAGAGAGATTAAGATGGAGACAAGGAGTTATGAATTACTTGCTTTGCTCTCTCTGGAATAGTGGCTCACATCAGGTCAAAACCTGGCCTTAATTTAATAATTGGCTATATTTTCTAACTCTTTCAAGTGTTAAAAGTACTGACATTTCTGAAAGTTCATCTCCAGTGCATCCAAATACATGTTGAATTGTTGGGGAGGCTTCAGAGCAAAATTACTGCATTTACAATGGCAGTTCAGAATTCTGATCATCATTCACTTCTAGTGATGGAAGAACAGGAGTACTTGTGGCACCTTAGAGACTGACAAATTTATTAGAGCATAAGCTTTCGTGGACTACAGCCCACTTCTTCGGATGCATTCTAGTGATGGGTGAATTTCAAAATGTTCATTGGTATGGTTTGCAAAGACCCTGAAATTTTTTGCATGTTTAACCAAACTTACTGAGAACCTTTTATGGTCTTTGCATCCAACGCTTCCCCATTCCCATTATCAGCTTTAGCTGATAATCTGCACCTAGTGAACTCAGGTTTCTCTGTCTTTCTAGTCAGCAACTGACAGAGGTAATGCAGTACACATTGTTTCCTTCCTCTGATTCTGAAGGAAACTCACGAGGTTAGATCTGTATCCAACACTGCAGAGACTGCCAGAGACCCCAAGGTGGAATCCAGTGAAACAAACAACATGGAGGTCCTAGAATGGGATTAGGGGAATGCTTATATCAACTGATGTTGACTTAACCACTGGTTTAGGTTGGATTTGGCTAGAGAAAGGGATGGATTTGGGAGTGGTTCCTAGTTTTTTTTGTTTTGGTAAACTGCTTCGCCTGTCCACATACATTACAAAGTCATTTTTGTTTTTCAGTCTCACTCATCTATTTTATTAACAGACAGCGGGGGTAGCAGAGCAATGTGCCTAGCACAATGGGGGCCTGGTCAATGACTAGGGCCCGTAGGTGCTGTGGTAAATACTAATAATAATTCATAATAATTAATTACTCTTCAAAACAAAGCAACATAAAGTAGTTGACCTGCTAGCTGGGAAACAGTGTCAGAAATGGCTTGTATGTTGCCGAAGACTGTGTATTATGATGTACAAAGATGTTAAATTATGTCTGTGAGATCACACGTTTGGATCTGGACAGTGACAGAAAGATGTTTTATCATTTAATCTATCGAGATCTAATTCTTCCTCATTGTAACATATGTTTGATACAGGACATACTTCAGCTGTGAATTTCATTTAAGTGAGAACATTTAATTCTATTGCTTTGATTTTAGTAATTGTGGAGCAAACCACAACACTTCTGTCAAACAATCATTTAGAATCTCTCAAAAAAAGGAAGCTCAGGTTTTCACACTTGCACTGAACTTGTGCAGGGTCAGAGTCAAGTGAAAAAATAGTGCATCTGAGGTTGACATCTTGCACATATTAAAAATAAAGGAGAAGGAGAAGAGGATTTTCTGGTTCTGCATCAGGCATTTTGGAGTGGGAGGAGAAAAGTAGAGATATTAGAGAAGAGGAGAGTGACTGGGAGGGTAGCATTGAAGCTGGAAGGAAAAGAGGGATTAAGGTGAAATAATAGCACCAAACTTAAATAGATGGCAGGTGTAGGTACAAGCAGTGCTGGGGTGAAGAGATGAGAAAAACTTGACCCTAACTTCTTGTCCCTAAACTGGATTCGTCTGCTGTTGATGAGATATGGTATGGTACTGCCAGTCATCATGAGACCAGATAAGGATGGCTAGCAGTATGATTTACTGGCTGTATATTTGTATTGCAACCCTCTGGATGGAATGGAAGACCTGTTCATTATGTGATTGTGATCTCCTATAGTGGCTAGAGAGCTATAGGAGACAGAACAAGTATTACTACTACAGCTAATGGAGATTCTCTTTTGGTATAAATGGTATAGACCTGTGCTTTAGAAGTTGAAGATTCTGACTGTGTCTTCTGCTGTAATAGAATATAGAATAGTAATTTGTATGTATATTAATGTGTGATGTTGCTCTCTAGTGGCTACCCAAATGATCTGGAACCTTCAACTACTTTCAATTAAGTCTGTTCTCCTTTAGCTCAAGTGGTAGAGGCCTGTGTTTCTTGAGTTGAAGGGCTGGACTAAGGTATAGGTGCTATAGGGCCATGCCTAAGGCTCCGGCTTCCAGAATCATGTGATTACATCAAAATCTAATCTTTCATTTTTGGTTAGATTTTGTTTCTAGCACCTGTGGCCACGAAGAAATTCTTGATAATCTGATTTAAGTGTAAGTGACAAAGTGGTGTCTGCCACCTGCTGGAGTCTGCAGACAGTCTGAAACAACAATAGGTCTAAGAGGGGAAAACTGTCCCATTCATGTCTGTTGGGGTAATTCCAACACCCACTTACCAATGCCCTTGCAGAAGTGTCTCTGTGTGGCAGGAGGAGAGGGCAGCAGGCCTGACTAGGAGATATACCCGGTTGCTGAGTTAACTAGAGGGACCCCTCCCCCACTCTGCTGCAGCCTCTACCTCTTTGGGTCAGAGATGTGATCCTGCTGCTGACCCTGAGGGGAGGATTTCCCTGATGCTGCTTCCAGGGGGATAGAGGACCTCTTGTCACCACCCTTGCCTCTCTGGAGCCTCTGCTAGTACACAGTTGCTGAGCCATACAGGGGCACAGCTATGTGGTTCGTCTGTTGTGGGGAGCATAGGACCTCTCATTGCCTTAATCTGGCCTTGATCCTGGCTTCATGTGTGATATATAGAATAGTTACTAAGCTTGTTGCGATGGGGTGTCTACCCTGCATGAGGCCTGAGTAGGTTAAAAGGGCCAGTTAATGCTGTGACAGGCTGGAGAAGAGTCAGGGCTGATAAGGCCTAAGGATTGGTGAAGCCCACTCGGGGAGGATCTGGGATAGGTATAAAGAGAGGAAGTTGGTGACAAGAGGGAGCTGTAAGGGATGAACTCTACAGTCTCTTCCTAGAGAGGAGGGGGAGTTGGCAAGAGATGAGGAGTCCTAGGGAGAATAAGTCCTGGGATCCTGCCTGGGAAAACAGAGTCTGGCAAGAATCTGGGAGGGGGAGAAATAGCCTTGAGGAGCAAGGACCTCTTGTCACCAAGGGTAAACCTGGGGGAGGGGTGGTGAGTGGCAGAAGATAGGAAGGAGGCCACAGAAACAGCAACAAGGTCAGAGCTTGACTAGACTCTGGTTGCTGGGCATAGAGTCCCAGGGATGGAACTCGGAGTAGTGGGCAGGCCTAGATTCCCTTACCAGCCACTGGGGAAGTGGCACAATCTGGGCACTAGAATGGAAGACTGCCTGAGACAGATTGTCCAGTGAGACTTGGATACTCCAGAAGGGGAAAACTACATAGTGACCTGGCGGGAGGGCCAACCCACAAAAAGACAGCATCCTGACTCTCAGAGAGGGGCTGCAGCAGACAGAAGGGGGCATCAAACTGGGCAGAACTATTCTCCATATGCAGCCAAGGAGGGGTGCCCCACTTGTGAATAGAGAACCCCATGATGTTTGTTCACAGCCCGTGAGTTCGTATTACACTGTCCTTGATTTAGCATATGTACAGCTTACCTTGTATCTGAAGTCTGTTGTTTGTGTCAGTGGTTATGTTACAACAGCAGAACAATTATGTAGGTAAACAGCAGATATTCCAAAAGGCTTGCGAAAGTTACAGGAATGAAGCATTCCCTGTAGAACTCTATTTCTAGTTTCTGGGATGATGGACAAAATGCATTTTGTCCTCTACAAAGCATAATGAGTTCACAAATGCTGACAAAGTAAGTTTACCTAGAAGCGAGTAAATTGCAAATCACAAATCCTCTCTGCTGACTATAGTTTTGCATGACTTTACATTGTCACAAAGGATGGCCTAGTCTGGAACTTGACCAGTCATCCTGAGCAATTTGTTACATCAATAATAACTGTCTAAATAGGACCCAGAGTAAAATCAGTGGGACTTTCAATGCTGCTTTGAAATTCATTTTCAGTGGCATGGAAGTGTTGCTTAAAGTTAAATTCTCTCCGTGGTTAGTAGTGCTGCAATTAGGAGATTAAAATGTTAAAAGTAAAAACAAATGACCCCTCACAGTATGAGCTGTTCCTTATAAGAAATAAGTCATTAATAATTATATCTATATCTATATCGAGAGAGAGAGACCTTTTCACCAGTACATTTCACAGCACTTTACAAAGGCCCTAAGTATAGCATTATCCTATTTTCCATGTAGAAGGAGTGTCAGGAGAGTCTTGTGTCCATGCATGTGGCAGTCAGATCTTTTAAGTCTTGGTTGTGATCAAGAGGATGTGTATATATAGCAAACATCACAGGAATATGGCATGAACATTACCACGTATCAGTAAATGAGTTTATTGCTACTATAATACTATGGCGGCAATGCAGGATTTCCTAATGCACTGATCTTGTAGATTTACTCCCTCAAGCTGTGATTTTTTAAAATCAGAATTAATAAACTAAGCCTTTTGGAATAGCTTGGTACTTGGATGGGAGATCTCTAAGTAATGGCTTAGAGCTGCAGGAAGTGGCAAAGGTGGTTCAATACATAGCGTTCTTCCTTCTGAGGCCTGGTATAACTTCAAACGTATGTTGACATAGCTCCAGCGCTCAGGGGTGTGAAAAATCCACATCCCTGTGGGTTGCTGCTATGCCAACATAAACCCCCAGTGGAGACACAGCTAGGTTGATGGGAAAATGCTTCTGTCATCCTAGCTCCCATCACTTAGGGAGAAGGAGTTACTACAGCAAAGGGAAAACCCTTTCTGTCGCTGTAGTGTGAGTCTACCTGCAGGGTTACAGTGGCATGGCTATGGCAAGGTAGCTATGCAGTTGTCACTCTGCCATAATATAAACAACCCTGGAATTAGTATGGTATCAGTGTATCAGTGCAGCTGCTCTGTGGCAGAAGTGGGCATTGTGCTGGTGGCGGTACCATCTTTCAAATGAGAAGTGAGAGTAGTCCTGATCATTTGGGGGCATTCAAAATCCCATGGCACTTCTTATGGAGGCGTTAACCAGGTTAACGTCATCTTGGGCAATAACAGTATGTTCTATCTACCTAAGTGATTCCTGTCATTTCAGTGGGATGTAGTATATTTAATTCTCTTTTTACAGTGTTGCTATGTGCTGTTTAAAACATTGCCATGCTTCAGACCAGAAGTGGCTGCATTTCACTAGCAGACAAAGTGGCTAGTATGTTTTATGAGTACCTAAGAGAGAGATTTTGTACAATCTGTTAGTAAAATCTCTCATCTGCTTTGGGATTCATTTGGATTATAGGCACTATATAAATGAAAGATTATCTGTAGGCTTCATCATAGTTGGGTAATCCTTAGAGATACAATGGTGAGGTGTCAGGTTATTTACCAAATTACTGCAGAATATCATTTGATGTGATTATCTAATTATCAGTGATACAATTCTTGTCTCCACTGAATAGAAGAAAAATGTATTATCACTACCCCCTTGGCCTCCTCCATGACATCAAATTCCAACCACTAAATCACTGAATTGATTTGTAACTTATTTAACAATTTCATACACTTACAAATATATTCATAATCCCAGTGCTGAAATTAAAGGACGGAGAACATGAGCTATTCTAAGGGAACAAGGGATTCTTCCTTTCTAACTCTGCTTTCCTTTATTCTCATTAATCTTCACCATCTCCTCGTAGATCCGCTGTACAAGAGCACTTCAATTGCAGTGGAGGATAACTAGCAGGAAATGTGTTTTTAATAGGAAAGACCCAAAGTCGCAGCTCATCTTAAACAAGTGGAATGGTGTCCAGAAAAGAGTGACTCGGGATCAACCACTGGACTGGAATTGAGAGATTGTTGATCTGCTGGATGACCTTGGGCAAACCATTTAACTTCCTTGTTAACTTTAGTTTCTCTATCTGGGAAATGGGAATATATTTCCCTGACTTTGTAAAGTGCGTTGAGAACTTCAAATGACAAATACTGTGTAAGAGCTAGGTTTTACTATGGTATAGTCTAGGTCAATACTGCACGGGACTTAGGAGGAAAACAATGTCACTACAAGTCAACCTGTGTATCTAAAAGGTAAAGATTGTGTGTGAGTGCTTCATACCATTGGTCCACTCCTGTCCTTTGTCTCTGATCTGTACTACCCAAATCTCAGCAAAACACTTAACCAGAGCAGGGAGCAGTGACTTTGTCCTCCTAATGGAGGATCAAAAATCAACTTGGGAAAAGCTCAGGCATTAACT
The DNA here is from genome assembly GCF_011386835.1 of Chrysemys picta bellii. Taxonomy (NCBI): domain Eukaryota; kingdom Metazoa; phylum Chordata; order Testudines; family Emydidae; genus Chrysemys; species Chrysemys picta. Next base: position 63,751,266 of record NC_088800.1, read on the forward strand.
AGGCCAACAAGCATAACTTCACGAACTATCAAATGTGAAAGCGGACACAAATAGACAGCATTCTGAATGGGTTCTCAAAGATACAAGCAATAACCTCCTAGGAAAATCCTGCAGTGATCTGATTTTCCCTGGAGTTGGGTGGGGGAGTACCGGTAAATGCAGAATTCAACTCTAGGCATCTAGGTGCATCCAGTGTTGTAATAATAAGAAATAATTAATCACAACCTATTCTTACAGCATCTAGAAATCATGTTCAGTATGTGGCAATGGCAATCTTACTCATTCTTGTCAATGGCCACGACACTTTCTCTTGAGTCCTGCTTCCTTTCAGTGCGAAGCACTACAGGAGGTCTTAAAATTCCTGTAAATCTCACAGTAGTGCTCTACTCCCCTTCCCCTGAACATACACAGGCAATGAATGTTTTTAGAGTTTGTCAAAGGGGCCTTTCCTGGCTAGCACAATTGACTTTACAGGAAGGATAATCCTCAGAAACCAGGATTTTTGAATGGCAAAGCCTGACAGACCCACTAGCAGAGCAGAGCTAATGAATCCTGCCTGACCTAATCTTCCATAACTCCGTTACCAGTTTCAATAGCAATAACATTCCTTGATATTCAGATTGTAACAGAACATGCAAGAAAGATTCCTCACGTGTGCTGCTATATTGATTGTTGCATTAATAGGCTTTTTCACCTAAGGACCTTTAAAAAAAATGGAAACCATCCTGTTTTAAAAAGTGTCTTGACTAGGGTTACCATATTTCAGCAAGCAAAAAAGAGGACGGGAGGAGCCCCGCCCTAGCCCCGCCCCTGCCCCTCCCACTTCCCGCCCCCCCCCAGAACCCCCAACCCTCCCCCCGTTCCTTGTCCCCTGACTGCCCCCTCCTGGGACCCCTGCCCCTAACTGCCCCCCAGGACTCCACTCCCTATCTAAACCTCCCTGCCTCTTGTCCCCTGACTGCCCCAACCCTTATCCACACCCCCACCCCCAGACAGACCCCTGGGACTCCCACGCCCCATCCAACCACTCCCCACCCCCTGACAGCCCCCCCCAGAACTCCCAACCCATCTAAACCCCTCTGCTCCCTGTCCCCTGACTGCTCCGATCCCTCTCCCCACTCCTGCCCCCTGACAGCTCCCCCCAGAACTCCCAGCCCCCCACCCCCCCGCTCCTTGTCCCCTGACTGCCCCCTCCTGGGACCCCTGTTCCTAACTGCCCTCCAGAACCCCACCCCCTACCTAAGACTCCCTGTTCCTTGTCCCCTAACTGCCCCCTCCTAAGACCCCCCCAACTGCCCCCCAGGACCCTACCCCTTACCTGTACCCTGACTGCCCAAAACTTTCTCCACTCCCCCCAAAAAGCCCCCCCCTGTTTCTTGACTGCCCCCTCCAGAACCTCCCTGCCCCTTCTCCTGCCCCCTGGCCCCCTTACCCTGCTGCTCAGAACAGGGTGTTGGGCTCTGTGCCAGCCGGACACGTGGCTGCGCTCCCCAGCACAACAAAACCCGGTCCCTGGCCCTGCACAGTGCTGCCGGACCGGGCTGCAGGGGAGAGCTGCCCTTGTATCAGCACAAAGTACTCTCGCTCCCGTTTTGCTACGCTGCATGGCAGAAACCGCTCCCAGGTGCAAAAGGGGAGGGCTGCACTTTGTGCTGATACACTTGCTCAGAATGCAGGGCGGAGCTCCTCTACAGCTGCTCCAGAGTCCAGCCCGGGACTTTCCTGCAGCCCTCCCAGCCGCTCGCTCTGCTCTGCCGGGGGAGGGGGGAAATCCCGGACATTTTGAGTGCTTTACAAATTCCCCCCCGGATGCTATTTTTAGCACAAAAAGGAGGACATGTCCGGGTAAATCCGGACGAATGGTAACCCTAGTCTTGACACAAAATAAAAATAGATACATAAAAAATCATAGAAGTGGATCTTAGGGTCCCTTTAGTACCCCTTCCCCCATCATTTGCTGTGCCCTTAATGTGAATCCTTAGAGTCCATAAATGTCTTAGAATTGCAAGAGGGAAAAAAAAGATGAAATGCTGATGGATTTTCTTTTGACTCTTTAATGAAGCTAATAGGCTCCTAAGAAGCATTTGGTAAGGTGGAAAAAAAAAACATACACACACTTTAAAAAGCCTTTTTAAGTCTAACTTTTTAAGTGTTTCTCCCTGAGGTACACAGCAATTTCCTCTCTTCAGATGCACATTGTGAGAAGGCCATCAGTAAATTAAAGAAGACTAGTAAATAGAGCTAAACCTAGCAAACAGCACACTCAAAATATAGTGAATCCTAGCTACCACTGGTACAGTAGGCCTCAGTTTACATCTACAGGATTGTACAGCAGCTCCACAGCAATATAATGGTCTTTTGTAGTCACACATGGCTATGTCACATCTTGAGTGCTATCAGTAAAAATCTCCTTGCCTTGGCTTGTTGCCTGTTTTGCCCATTGTCGACTAGGATCTTCTGTTGTTGGTCGTGATTGGGGGTAAGAGGAATGCTTATAACCATGTGCATTTTTCTAGTGAATATGAATAAGACTTGAAAAACACATAGGGATCATATGATGCCACCAACACTACCTATAAATCCACCGAAGAAACAAGAAATTTCCTGGATTGCTAAGGACTGATCTCCATAGGTAGACCACTTTCCCTAGAGTATATATCAACAAGGATATTTGTATGGCCTTCATTACCATAATACCTGAGCAAATTACAGACATCAATAGATTTTATCTTCACAACACTTCTCTGAGGCAGGCATCTATTATCCCCATTTTGCAGATGGGAAACTGAGGAACAGCATAGACTAAATGACTTGCCCCGGATGACACAGAAAATCACTGGCAGAGCCAAGACCACAGGTTCCTGAGTCCTAACCTAGTGCCCTATCCTTTGCTGTATCTTTTATTGTGAAATTTTCTTTTCTTCCATATGCTTCCTGTTTCTGTACCTGATGATTTTAGATTATCTGGAATGGAGAAAAGGAACACAGCTCAAACAGCACTGGTACATGGGACTGGGAGGGTACTCCTGGATCAGAAGTCAGTCCCTGCTATCACAGGCAACCCTGTCAGAAAATCCTTGTCTTAAATTTATCAAGTTCCATCTTAAAGCTAGTTGTTTCCCCTCACTGCTTCTGTTGAATTGAAGGCTGTTTCAAAAGCTCACTCCTCTGATCAGAAACCTGCTTCTAATTTCCAACCTAAACTTATTCATGACCAGTTTATACCCTTCTTTTATTGTGCCAACATGGTCCTATAGCTTAAATAGCTCTTCTTCCTTCTTGGTGCTTACCATCTGATGTATTTATAGAGAGCAATCCTATCCTCTCAAAGAAGCAAAGAAAACTGAGGGCCAGCAATGGCAGATCTTCTGGGACTTTTCCTGTCATCCACGAGTTCGCAAATAATATTGCCAGTGGCTCCAAGATTTCTTCACTAATTCCTTCAGCACCCTGGGTGAATAGCATCAGGCCCTGCTGACTAGAATTCATTCAAATTAGTCAGAAGATCTGACGTATTCTTCACTTATCCTAATCTGCATCCCTTCCCCTTTATGGTCTATGGTAACTTTGCTAGTCATCGGGTCACATGTTATTTGTTGTATTAAAACTGAAGCAAAGTGCACATAGAGCAGCTCTGTCTTCCTATCATCTTCTGTCACCAACTCATCTTTTCCATTGAGCAGCAGAACTTTCCCTGAGTTTTCTTTTTTGTCTGACATATTTGTAGAACCCCTTCTTGGTGTCTCTAACATTTTCTTGCCAGTTTTAACTCATTCCTTGCTTTGGCTTTCCTGATTTTGTCCCTACACGCCCGTGCTATTCCCCTGTATAGTTCTTTAGTGACATGCCTGTCCTTCCATTCCCTGTATACATCTGGTTGTTAGATAGCTAAAACATTGGTCTCCTGTGGCTCTTCTTATATTTCCTCTGTGTCGGAATAGCTGGATGTTGAGATCTCTAGTATTACATCTTTTAAGAACTGCCAGGCCCTTTTGACTCCTTTTCTTCCTAATTGGTCTCTCCATGGGACCTCGCCTACTATTTCTCTGAGTTGGTTGAAATCTGCCTTTTTGAAGTCCAGTGTCCTTGTTTTACTGTTCTTATGTCCTCCTTTCCTTAGGATCTTGAATTCTATCAGATCATGATCACTTCCTCTCAAGTTCCTGACCACCTTTGTGTTAGCAACTAATTCATCCCTGTTGGTCAAAACCAGATCCAAAATGGATTACCCCCTAGTTGTTTCCTCCAGTTGCTGAATCAGAAAGTTGTCCCTTTGTCCCTTTACACATGATAAGAACTTGCAGGACATATTATTTTTTGCTGTATTCATCTTCCAACAGATATTAGGGAAGTTAAAATCCCTTATTCATACTATCTCATGTGTGTTAGCTAATCTTGTTACCTGCTTGAAGAATGCCGCATACACTTCCTCTTCTTGATTTGGTGGTCTATAATAGACCCGCACCATAACATCACTGCTATTCTTTTCCCTTTTTATCCTCATTCAAGTACTCTCAGTAGGTCTTCCGCTCACTTCCTCTTGGACCTTGGAGCAAGTGTATACCTTCTTGACATATAGCACAACTCTTCCTCCTTTTGAACCATATCTATCTTGGTTATCCAAACAAGTCTCTGTAATGCCAGTTAAGTCATAATTTTCTTCATATACCATGACTTCCAGTTCCCCATACTCCGTGTGTAACCCTCAAGGCGCTTGCCTAGGTTCCTGGGGCTCTGTGTAAGTTTAACTCAGGGAGAGGCACACTGTCCCTGGGAGAGAGGGGGCAGACGCAGAGTCTGGTAGGCAACCAAGAGTGGGAGAGACTATTTAGAATGACAGAGCCCTTGTTGGCTTGGCGGAGGATTGCAGCAAAGGGGAGGAGGGGTAAAGTCAAATGATTGACAAGGGAAAGTCATGGAAGAAGAGCTAGCCTGACCAATAGGAAGTGAGATGCCCTCCCCTCGGTGCCCTGGAGGAGAGAGAAGCCATTTTGGGAGTTGTCTGGTGCTAACCACAGAAAGGGCAGGGCTGGCTGTGTGGGGAAGCTGGTGAGTCCCAGACCTGCATGCAGAGTTTCACCTGAGAACTGGTCTCTGGGGACCTGGAAGCACGATCCCCTAGCTTGGCCCTTTCCCTCTCATAGGTGACTCCCAGTTTAAAGAGCTTTGTTGGAAAAACGTTCCCCAGCCAGGCTGAGTTAGTGCTTTGGCTCCCTAGTGAAAATCAGTCATCACATGGCAAGCTCTACTCTGGCTGCTAGTCCAGGGCTGCCCACCTATTGAGAGTGTATCTGAGTAGTAGGGTAGGAGAATAAAGTTAGGATTTTTATTATAGTTTTGTAACCTGCACCCTGAGCCCTGCACCCCTTTGTGGTGAAGGGAAATCCTGAGACCAGAAGTAGCCTGACTCCTACACAAAGAGGACACCTGCCAGCAGCAATCATCATCCCCTCTGAAGTGATTGAGTTCACAGTCATCTCTGAACCTGAGGATCATTCACACAGTTGTGAGTGTGCCATCTTTTAGTTAACTAGTTAGGGAGGTTGTTTGGGAGACCTCCTACTCCCTGAACTGTGTCCTCAAGCCAGGGGATAAGGGTTTGGAGATTTTTATTACCTGCTGCCTACTAAACTTGTGGAGGGATTTGTCATCTTATCCTTGTGAATCTTCTGGGCTGTACTGAACCCAGTCAGCCAAGTTGCTAACTGCTGCACAGAAGATATTGTGGTTACAGGTAATCAAGGGCCCCTACAAAGTGTACCAACGGTACACTGATTTTCACGTTTGCCATATCAGGTCATATGACTGGGGAAATTCATGGGTATTATCAATGTGGGCACTGGTGACCTTTAGAATAGTGTTTTACCCTGTTATGTTATATATTTACCTCATGTGTAATATAATTACTGTGTTGAATATATTGTATGTGTTTGTGTTATTTCCTGGGATAATCTCCAACTATCTAGAAAGTAAGTGGGGGTTGCCCTGTGGTTAGAATTTTCCTCCCAAGCTGCCCTGGTGACCCTGCCAAGAAGGAGAAAAGGGGGTAAAGGCACCACCAAATAAATTCATATGGGAAGAAAATAAAGAAGTCACACCCTGCTGAGTGGGAAGCAGGATCCATACGAACCCAGACCTGTCCATCAAAACCCATCAATAGATTGGCGCTAAAGGAAGTAACTGGGTGTTTAGGGGGCGCTACATTTGCATTGGTATATGGGCATTGAAGATATTTTGCAGACTGCCCTGTTGTTTTTCTTCTGGTCTCTTTAAGGCAGTTGTGGTTTCTAGAACCTTCTCCAGAATTTAGCCTCTTCCCCTGGTCTTCGTTACTTGAGTCTAGAGGTACATTGGCTGGATTTTTGTCACCATCCCCCATAAGACCTAGTTTAAAGCTCTCCTTATCAGGTTAGCTAGACAAGGTCCAAATATGTTCTTCTCAGTATTTGATAGATGGAGTCCATCCCAGCATAGTAATCCCCTTTCCTGGAACATCAGCTCATTGTTGAAGGAGCCAAAGTTCTCTCACCGACACCACCTGTGTAGCCATGCATTTACTTCCACAGTTCGATGGTCCATGTCTGGGCCTTTTCCTTCATCAGGGAGCTAGGACGAGGAGTCCACTTGTGCCCCAAACTCTTTTATCCTTCTTCCCAGAGCCACATAGTTTGCAGTGATCTGCTCAAAGTCATTCTTGGTGGTATCATTGATGTCCACGTGGATAAGTAGGAAGGGGTAGCAGTCTGAGGGCTTGATGAATCTCTTAAGACTCTCAGTCACATCCTGAATTCTAGCTCCAGGCAAGCAGCACACTTCTCGGGATTCCTGATGAGGACAGCAGATGGATGTCTCTGTCCCCTTAGGAGGGAGTCCCAGACCACCACCATCCTCCTCCTCCTCCTCTTGGGAGTCGTGGTCATGGAAACCCCATTCTTAGGATAATGCATCCCATGCCTTTTGACAGGGTCTCCTTCTGATCTCTTCCCTCAGATGGCTCCTCCAAAGCATTCTCAGCAGTAGTACCTGTGCCAAGAGCCTGAAATACATAGGGTTACCATACGTCCGGATTTTCCCGGACATGTCCGGCTTTTGGGGGCTCAAATCCCCGTCCGGGGGGAAATCCCCAAAAGCCGGGCATGTCCGGGAAAATCGGGAGGGAGGGAGGGCTCGGCCGGGGCCTCTTTGTCTGGGGTCGGCGGTGCGGGACCGGGGCCGGGGTCGCGGGGCCGGGGGCATGGTGCCGGTCCGGGAGCCGGTCCGGGGTCGCGGGGCCGGTCCGGGCCCGCGGGGCCGGGAGCCGGTCCGGGGTCCGGGCCGGGAGCCGGGGGCGCGGTGCCGATCCGGGCCCGCGGGGCTGGGAGCCGGTCCGGGGTCGGGGAGCCGGTCCGGGGTCGCGGGGCCGGGCCCGCGGGGCCGGGAGCTGGTCCGGGGTCGCGGGGCCGGTCCGGGCCCGCGGGGCCGGGAGCCGGTCCGGGGTCCGGGCCGGGAGCCGGGGGCGCGGTGCCGGTCCGGGCCGGCAGGGCCGGGAGCCGGTCCGGGGTCGCGGGGCCGGGCCAGCGGGGCCGGGAGCCGGTCCGGGGTCGGGGAGCCGGGCCCGTGGGGCCGGGAGCCGGTCCGGGGTCGCGGGGTCGCCAGGCCGGGCTGGGGGCCGGGAGCCGGGGTCGCGGGGCCGGGAGCCGGGGGGTGCGCCGGGCCGCCGGGGGCCGGCAGTGCTGGGCAGGCTGGGGGTGGTCAGCCGGGGGCCGGGGCCGGCACCCCAGGGCCCGAGCCGACCCAGGCTGGAGCCGCCGGGGGACCAGCCTGGGGCGCGCCTCCTCCCCCCACACCCCCCTTACCTGCTTCAGGCTTCCCGCGAATCAAATGTTCGCAGGAAGCAGGGGAGGGGGCGGAGACTTTGGGGAGGGGGCGGAGTGGGGCGGGGCTGGGGCGGGGCTGGGGGCGGGGCTGGGGGCGGGGCCGGGGCCCCGTGGAGTGTCCTCCATTTGGAGGCACAAAATATGGTAACCCTAGAAATACACATACACAAACATTGGGCAGAAATGGAAATGACTGGAAACAACTGTACAGAAAAATCATCTTTAGAAATTGAGGCCAACAAACAAATAATTGTAAGCATATCATTACAGAATAAGCATAGATGCCAGTGCATTTGTTAGTTCAGCCATTTTAATCCCACTTCTTATCCACCTCACCACTAGGTGGCAGCATAGCAACACACATCATTGCTGCTCTTTAAAAAATTATAAAAATTACAGCATTAGAAGCTCTTGAAGTAGTAGTTTACAAATATATTAATTAAAATTGTTACTATTCCACGTCTTTCATTAACACCTTAGCACTATTTGCAAATATTTTCATTCATTTGTTTCAATTTCACAGAAGTTACAATGTTCCTATACTGTATCGGTAAAACTAGAGTAGTTATGAATAAGATAGAGGGAACATTTCCCCCCATCTCAGCAATTTAGATTTAAACTAAAAAGTTCTAAGAAGTGAACATATTGTTCTACCTTTTTCTTGTCTTCCTCTGAGTCTACTTCAGTTATCTTTATATCTATTTTCTTTATTTCATGGCACTGAAATTTACTTTTCCTTTTGGATGTGTAGACCTTGCATGAACAATGTAAGAAAACAGAAGTAAGGAAACAAAGTTTAACAATGGACAAAGCATAAATTCACAAGTGGCCTTTTAAATAATATGTAGCTAGTAGATAAAGGAATTGTAAGAAGAAGAGTAATGTGTGATAAGCTTGCAGCTGCAGCTATGCTTACTAGCACAATTTGTAGTGGATGGACAGTTTATGATCTATATAGGGATTGGTTCACAAAATCCAAGCCAATCATAAAGCACATGATACAAGGTAGAATGCAATGTGCGTGTGTTAGTCTGTTTTAGAATATGTATATAATCTGATTTATAGTTATGTATGTTAGATTTGTGGTGCACCCTAACCACAGTTGCCAGCTTTCACGCAGTAAATAAGCACCCTGACTTTCACAATAAGCCAAAAATCAAGCTAATTCCATTTCAAAACAAAGCCAAAACAAGCCAGTCCCTAAGAAGCCCAACATTCTATGTGACTCTCCCCCGGCCTGCAGTCTGAGACTGTGGTGGACCTGCTGTGCACCCCTGACTCTCTCCCTCACTTGCCCCTGCTTGACCTCCCTAGCCCCTGCCAATCAAAAAAAAGAAGAACAAGCTACAAGCCAAACAAGCAACAAGCTACAAGCCAAAAACTAGCCAAAAAGCAACTCACAAGTCAATTAAGCCAAAAACAAGCCCAATTTCTGCAGTTTTTTTCTGGCATGTCTGACCCTAACCCATCCCCTACACCTGAGTCTGAGTTCATCCTTTGCTGGTGATTTTTCAGTGTAGTCTCCAAAATCTTGTATCTTGCTATTTTCTTTCCTCTTAAAAAAAAAAATCAGTCCACAAGCAAAATTTTTACTTCAGCTCTTCCAATTATGTATGGAAGTGTATGGTAGAAGGATGCTGTATGCATCCTACTACCTGGTTTCTATTTACTATCTGAGTGGCTTTGAACGTGGACGGAATCACCAGGAAACAGAATCATCTGAAACACCTCTGAAGATCTGCTGGACTGTAAGGCATCTTGTGGTTCTATCTGTTTGACTTTATTTGATCCTTGATTTCTAGGCCATTGCAGATAAGGGGAATTCGGCAGATATACTGTACTTCAAGTAATTTTTCTAAACGTATCTGACAAGTTTCCACATTAGAGATTAATGAGTGAGGTAAACAGTAGTGAATAATAAAAACTGAAAACTGGTTTAGGATCAGACATCCGGGTTGCTGTGCATGACAGAACTTTCAATTTTGAACATTAGATACAAGTAGAACACCATAGGGATTCGTTCTGGGATTTTTCTTCCTTTTCCCCCTCTCTTCTTTCACTTTACAACGGGGCACCTTATACAATATGTGTATGCGTTCATGTATTTGAATCCCATTTCACAAGAAGTTTGACTCCTCTGGTACAGAGGAAAGGTAAAGACAGACATGCACCAGGCTCAGTGTCAAACAACTATAAATACGCAGTGACTAGCATCCCCACTCGGAGTCAGGAAATCAGTGTAAATCTGCTAGATGACAAAACAGGAGCCTCAGAAAATCCCATGCCCAAATCACTGTATATAACAATGTAGCATGAAACAGTTAGTTAATTAAAAATCTTCTTAATTCAGTTTCTTACCTACATTAGCGAAAAGTGACAGGGTGTCCCTTTTGCATTAGATCTTGGATTAATTCATGTCTCAGTGGTCGGTCCTATGAAATAGCTGATTTTTCCTGTACCATCCAAGTTCAGAATACCCAGCCTTATTTTCTAGCCCCCATTATATATAGATATAACAGAGCAGCTCGGAGGCCCAGAGTACTCTAGGGAGACAGCACCATAACCCTGAAATCTAGATGTGCACAATATCGCAGCTATTTAAGAAGCCAGCCAGGCTGTGTGTGTAATATTGGGCTCCCAAGCAATGACTTATACATAACTTGAATGAGTCTGTGCTTCTCTGAACTTGCTTTGAAAGTTAGGTACTTTCACAAATAGCATTCATCACAATTCAGACCTATTATGACTTTGTTTCAGGTGATGAAAGGGATTTTATGGTTACTCTGAGCTCCTTTCTGTGGTGGAAAGATGCTAATAAAGTCTATAATGGAGAAAAGTTTTAAGTCACAGCAAACATGCACAGCTCTTATTACTTCTGTAAATGAACTAGGAAAATGTATGGCCTCGTTTTGCGACCCTGCTTAGGGTGTAGGGTGCGTCTCAACATCGGGAAGGGTGGCCCATATAAACAATGCATTGTTTTTAAAGCCAAAACATGGTCTGGGTGCTCCTAGAGTAATAATAGAAACTGCTCTTTCACTGAACACTGCATGACCTAGTGCACATAAGTTATAACCTATTGTCAGTCTGGAGAACATCTTCAGTTTCTCTCATTGATGGCGGCTGATACGGAAAATCACAACTTGATCCACCATATTTACTCTTTGTCACAAAAGAGAACAGACAAGGCCCAGGTGTTTCTCATAGGTGCAGTGAATTCCCGACTGTATCTCCTCATTTTTCAAGAAGAACTAGAAGGTGGTTTAAGGTGATTTTGCCAGCAGACTGATGCAACATTATCACTCTTGTGTCAGTTTCTGCTGTAAGGCAAAGAGGTGATGGGTGGGGGAATGAGCATGTTCCTCTGAATGTCTCCACTGGCTTATAACAGCTTTGATTCCCTCAAGGGGATGGCTCGTGTGCTTGCAGAATGATAATGTGCTAAAACCTTGAAGAAAGCAGATTTTCTTTAGCCAATTCAAGTGCACATTTTAGGCACTCTCCAGATTTGTAACAGTTCAGTAAGGGACCAATTAAAGAAAATCAAGATGGATAGCAATCTCCCATAAAAATTCAGAAATGCCACATCTTTTGATGCTCATTATTTCCAACTGCGAAGGAAATGGTATTTGATGTAAATCTGTTGACTTTTTAAATGTAAAGCCATTGGATTCTGAGAGGGGGGAAAAGTTTGACACTGAAAGAGCCATTTTTATGGGTTGCAGGAACAGATATTACTGGCAGCAAGAATGAAGAAAGCTAATGTGAGGTGCCATTAAAGCTGTGTGAGAAAGGCTTCTTACAAAATCACTAGGGTCAAATTCCCATGCTCTAAACAAAGCCCAGTAAATGCCTGAGGGACACAGAGTCTTCCTCCTCAATCCAATGTTAGCCAGGATTTCAGGAGCAGAGGATGCATCTTCCAGCACCATGAATACATCTCAGTGCCAAAGATGGCACAAGGATTGTCCCTTGAGAAATTAGGCCATGGCTAATTTAGAGAGCTTGGGAGACTTATAAAAGCTTAGGCATGTTGCAGACAAATTGAAATTTACCTTGTTGGGAGGGTGGGGAGGGGAAGGGGAGAGACATTCATCAGTCAAACTTTCTATCAAAACTTTTTTTTCTTAATTAAAAAATGGTTTTTTTTCTGCCAAAACTTTCATTTCATTCAAAATGTTGCAGTTAATTGAAAAACTGGAAAATTAAAAAAAAACTTTTGAATTTTCTCACAGAAAATACATTCCTTCCCCAAATAAATCTATACTCCGTATTCTCTGCTGATCATGTCCTGTATGTTTCTGCCACTGGAGACTTATGTACAACTCCCCTCTTTATTTACAGCCAAAAGAAACTTGTGTTTGGTTCTTCCTTGGATCAAGCATTGAATCAGAAAATCTTTCAACTTTCTTCAAATGCAAAGATTGTGAACACTATTCATAAAGGCATTATGTAAACTTTCCTTCATCAAGTGCAGATATCATCTGTTGAGAATCTAATCACCATTCCTGGACAAGTTCAAAGCCATGTTAGTAAAGATTACTTTATGTAATGAACCTTAAAGATCAATTTATATTGAAATAAGCTGAGTTAAATTTGATCGCTTACAGTACATACTGCTTTCAATTCAATAATGAATTATTATAGCTGCTATTTGATATTTTAATATAAGTTATGGCTTAGTTGCAAGTTTTTTTACGCTGATGTAAAGTAGACTTAGTATTACACTGCTCATTACAGTACATTGTTATTTTCTTTTAAAGTGCTGAGCTTAGAGTATGCCTAAAAGTAATTCAATTCATTCAAAAAGAGATTATTTGAACAATTAGAAATCTAAGATATATGTGTCTTAAAAATGGTTTTCTTTTATTACTTTCTTCCCTTTGCATACAGAATTAAGCATATAACATAAAAATCAAAATAGTCTGTTTACTTTGATCACTTTGGAATCTGCCATGGAGCTTGGACATGAGTTCTTCCCTGAGCACCCCCATTAATGGCATCTAAGTACCTTTCCTCTAGAAATCAAGTACATACCATTACTCTACACTTGGATTCTGTTGACCCAAGACCACTCGAGTAGTCTCAAACAGGAATAAGAAATGCTGTTTGCATACCACCAAGTCAAAACATACTTCATATTTTATATTTCAAATCCTATTTCAAGCCAGTAAAATTCAGCAACATGAGGATCTATGAGTTGTAAAATAACCACACAGCATGTGTAATTCCTAGCCATGCAGTAGTTTCTCATTTCAATCACATTCCTGATTACTTAAATCCTGTTATATATGTGACTTAGAATAAGAAGTAGAGGTCTTGCTATCAACCCTGCAGCATCCCTGAAAAATCATGGCAGATAAGATATACAGTATCTTGTTCACTTTCAAATGTATGCCATGCTTATAACTCTGAATCAGATCAGGAACTGGTGGTTTACTTCTTGCTAATGCTTGGTAGTCTTTTTCTTTCTCTGATATTAATTTTCAGTGTTGGGGGGAAAATCTACTATTAGAAATGGAAGCTCAGCCAAATTTCTGGGTTAGTGGTAATTGAAGTTAAAACAACAAGATAACAGATTTGGGAACAATCTATCTGAAGTCTCCATTAACTGATAGCCCACCTAGTGCTAAATTACAAATGCCTGTGGCAGCAAACTGAATGCTTGCATTGTAATCAGGGCTATAATCAGTAAAAATGAATTTCAGATGAACTTAGCGCAAGGCACTTCTCTGGATTATTTATTTATTTATAGATTCACATCACCTTTTAGAGCCCATACATAGTAGGTTTCAGAAGCAGGGTGGGCTGGAGAATGATAATTCTGTTTCATGACAAGTTTCCAGGTTTTGACATTTGTTTTCCTTCCCCATTGGAAGGAAAACAAAACCTTTTAAATATTTTCATGAAGTGGAGTTGTATTGGAAAGTCCTTTTCTGATCAAAAAGGTCAGGATTTCTATTGAAAAGTGAATGGAGATTCCATCCTGGACTTCAGAAACCTTCCAGTTGAAAATATCATTGCAATTCATATGTCTGTGTGAAATGTTTCGGCTTCAACAAAATAATGTATTGAGATGCAAAATCCTTTAGTCAAAAATGTTCCAAGGGGTTATATTCAGAACTATTGTAGATGATGACAGTTTGCAGAACATGGAATAGCTAGTGAAGATAAATTAATTTTTATATGATTATGTGGTGCTAAAACAATTATATGAGCCTAGAAGGCCAAGGGAATAATTAGAATCTGTTTAGAAAAAAACAGGACACCAGTCTCAAATTTTACCTCTCACTGTCACAGATGAGCAACGTTGGCTAGCAGCTTTTGTCCTGCTATTGAAATGCAGGATATCACCTCAATCCAGTTCACATGCCACAATCCCAGGGAAATGGAAGTCTGGACTTGAACATGTGGTTCTACATGGTACTAGATCTGGCATTGTAGGGTTCCATATCCATATGGCTCATGGATTTCTATATCAAATTTGCTCAGTTTGCAGGTAAAATGTTGCCAGCCCCACAAGCTCATCCTGGGCTCTGACTAGCATGCTTTCTATCTTGTGCACTATCACCCGTAAATATAGACAGCAGATCAAATCATGGCTTCACCTACATTGACTCATCCCCAATGTCTTCTAATGACAATTCTGGAAAAAACTCACTGGAGGCTAATGGGGTTGTTGCGCCAGTGTCCTGAGATAACTACAACAGTGGTCACTGAGTCAGTGGATACTGACTGCTGTTATATGTCATCCCTAATTTGTCACAGTCACGTTGTCTACTTAGAATACTGTTTGAGGACAGTCTGGAATGGAACTGGGATGACTGACAAGAGAAAAGCTTGACAAAAATAGTTTCTATAGGAGCACTGACATTGAAATATTTATAGATTAGCAAAGAGGTTACAATCTCAGTCAATCTAGTATCCTGTGAATGACAAGATGTCCTTCTGTAAGATGATCAGACAGTGGTATATACTTCTAAAGTCCTGAGTAACATGGCGGTTGGGACAGTGTAAAATGTTTGCAAATTTCCAGCAGGTTCCCAGAAATATAAATCTCTGAGCAAACTTATTTTTGCAGATATATGTGACTTATTACATGACATGTCCCTTTTGAATTTTGATTTTGAAAAGTTTTTCTGCTTGAGCATACATTTTTACAAAGTTTTTAAAAACCTATAAAGGGCAAAATTTTGCCATTTCTCTATACAAACACAAAGGCAACCCTAAAAGGAAGGATACTAGACTATATGGTCTGAGTCTGCTAAGAAAACTCCTGCTGTATGTAGTGTTTTACACTCTTATCAGTGCAAATTACTGAAACTTTGAGATTTCCTGAAGCTCCTTTAAAAATTCTCGTATCATTTGCTTTGTTTTGAAAAGCACTGAAATCAGTGCAAAGATGTCTTGAGCCATGGATGTGAAGGATAAGTAATGGGATCACGCAAGCCTCAGTATGTGAGATGTACTGAAGCCAAGACATTGTTTTTAGAAAGTTTTTCATAAATATTTCAGAACCAGTTGAATGCAGATTATGAACGATACAAACTGGCTAGGTAGTGCTATAAAAATCAAATACACATTCAGAAAAATGGCACAGAAATACCCAGACCCCTTTCTGTCATCTGCATGTTAATATTCTCTCCAATATTGTATACAGGTCAATGCCAAATAACTCAATGAATCTTAATGTCATCTCAGTAGGCTAGTTCTAAACCTTCTATTTGTTTGAATGTGGAGGTGGGGGACTTTTTCAATGGATGAAATTTTAGGTCTGTCAGCCTTGACAGTGTGTTTTTAAACAAATCAACATTTTAAGAACTCTGACATATTTTTAAGATTCAGTGAATTCTATTCCCAGCTGGTGACTGTTGTGTGCTTGGGAATTGAAAAGAACCAATAACAATAACAATTTGTATACCGTGTAGTTGTTAGTCCCAAGATATTAGAGAGAGAAGGTGGGTGAAGAAATATAATTTATTGGACCAACTTCTATTGGTGAGAGAGAGAAGCTTTTGTGCCACACAGAGCTCTTCTTCAGGTCTGAAAAACGTACTCTAAACATCACAGCTAAATGCAAGATGGAACGGATAGTTTAGGACAAGTAGTTAACACACATTTTAAGGGACCATTTAAGGTAGAGTGGTCCATTAATACCTTTGCAGTCATAGAACAAATGGGAAATTAGTTGTACAGGTTATTATAATAAACCATAAATCCAGTGTCTCTGTTCAGTCCATGAATTTTAGTGTCTAGCAGAGTTGCAAACTTCCAGGCTTGTCTTTTGAAGGTGTTGTGCAGGTTTCCCTTTTAGAATGAGGACTGATAGGTCAGATACAGAGTGATCGTTTTGTGAAAAGTGTTCATCCACAAGTGATGGGGTGTTTTTGTCTTTTATCATTTTCCTGTCAGAGTTCATTTGAGAGTGTAGAGATTGTCTGGTTTCACCTACATAGTTGTTATTGGGGCAGCTGGGCACTGGATGAGGTATACCACATGTTTTGATAGGCATGTGTAGGACCCATGGATCTTGAAAGGTGTGTTGTGGGGAATGTTGATCATTTTAGCAATGGAGATATGTCTGCAGGTTTTGCATCTGTTCTGGCAGGGTCTGGTGTCTCATCGTCATCAAATGAACGTGTTTCCAGCTGCTTATTCACTGTGACCCCCAAATCTTTTACAAAGTCATTGCTTCCCAGGTTAGAGTCCCCCATCCAGTAAGTATGGCCTACAGTCTTTGTGTCTAGATATTTACATTTAGTCATATTAAAAGGCATATTATTTTCTTGGGCCCAGTTCACCAGGCAATCTGGATTGCTTGGAATTCATTATTTACTAGTCCTCTAACTTTGAGTCATCTGCAAACTCTATAATGATGATTTTATGTTTTCTTCCAGATCAATGATAGAAATGTTAAATTAGCATAGGGCTGACAACTGATGCCTGTGGGACCCCACTGGAAACACATCCACTTGATGACGATGCCACCTTTTACAGTTATATTTTGAGACCTATTCATTTAATGGGTGCCATGTTAATTTTCTATCATTCTAGGTTTTTTAATCAAAGTATCATACAGTACCAAATCAAACTCCTTACAGGAGTCTCAATATATGTTACCTTTACCAACCAAACTAGTAAGCTCATCAAAAAAGGTATCCAGTTAGTTTGATGGGATCCATTTCCCATAAACCTAAGTTGACTTGCATTAATTATGTTGCCCCATTTTAGTTCTTTATTAATTGAATCCCATATCAGCTGCTCCATTATCTTGCCTGAGATTGATGTCAGGCTGACAGGACTATAATTACCCTGGTAATCCTGTTGACTTTTTTTTTTAAATGATACATTAGCTTTCTTTCAGACTTTTGGAACCTCCCCAGATATAAAACTATCATAACAGCCCGATGGCTTCCTAATGGCTGCCATACTCCAGTTGTAGGAAAGAGAGGTTACTTGAAGAATGATGATTTTGAGATTAAAATACTAGATTGGGACTAACAAAATATGTGTTCATTTTCTAGTTCTGCCAAAATCTTTGTGCGATTTTTGGTTAAATCCAGGGCCGGTGCTACCATTTAGGCAAACTAGGCGGTTGCCTAGGGTGCCAAGATTTGGGGGCGCCAAAAAGCAGTGCCCCCAATTTTTTTTTACAGTATTCCTACGCCCCCTCCCCGAGCGCATGGTCGCTGCTCCACTTCTCCCACCTCCCAGGCTTGCAGCACCAATCAGCTGTTTGGCGCCACAAGCCTGGGAGGGGAGGAGAATTAGAGCGGGGGTGGCGTGCTCGGGGAGGAGGCGGAGCAGAGGTGAGCTGGGGTGGGGAGATGCCGCACGGCTCCCCGGGGGGACGGGGGAGCTGCCGTGGGAGGAGGGCACCTCAGGGCGGAGGCGGGGTGGGGAGCTGCTGCAGGGCTGGGGGGCGCACAAGGTGGAAGTTTCGCCTAGGGCGTGAAACTTCCTTGCACCAGCCCTGGTTAAATCATTTAATCTCTTGGTGCCTCAGTTCCTTGTCTGTTGATAATTCTTTATTTCACAGTGTTATGAAACTAAATTCATTAATAGATGTGAGTCATTCATATACTACATTGATGGTTACCGTGTAAGTAGATAGATAGGCTTTCTGTTCATATGGAAGCAGTTTGCTATTCAAGTGCTAATCATAAAACATAACAAAAGAAAGATGTGCATAACATTTATCAAACTGTGACTAATGTTATTTTCAGATTTGCATCTACAGTTATACACATGGAAATCATTGTCAACATAATATATTAGATTGATTCTTAAAATATTTTTATTACATTACACACCGTCATACAATTCTTCTGGTCCTTGTAAGAGAAGAAGAAATGCAAAGATTGAGAGCCCAAAGATAACCTCTACTGAATATTTGATGTTAGCCTGCAAAGAGGTATGAAAAGGGCTCTTACACTTTTTGTACGCAACAGCTGTAACTTTCTTGAAGCCATAAACAGAGTAAGGAACAAAAGAAGCATTGGCATCTTTTGCTGCTGATCCTTCTAAAACTGAGGTCTAGCCTTTTGTTTCTAAAGGTTTTAAACCCACTCTTCTGCCAGAAGATAATTAGTAGCACCATCTCCAGCTGCAAGTTGAAGCTCAGAGAGCTTTAAAGCTCTGCTTTTATATTAGTCCTGGAATACTATGTCAATTCTGTAGAGAAACCCAGGGAACTATTTCTGCCAGAACAAAGGAACGAAAAGGACAGAAGAGGTTTGTAGGGAGTGGAAGGGGCTTGTACAGGAAACAGACACACTCGCAGTGAGAGAGCTACTTAGCTCAGGCAATAATGAAATACTCAAGTACTCAAAACATTGTCATCTAGATAAGGCCACTGGGACAGATCCAAAGTCCAGTGAAGTCAAAGGGAGTATTTTTGTTGACTTTGATGGCCATTGGCGCACGAGCCCATTAGGAGTGACTTGAATAGGAAAGTATCAGAGGGGTAGCCGTGTTGGTCTGGATCTGTAAAAGCAGAAAAGAGTCCTGTGGCACCCTATAGACTAACAGATGTATTGGAGCATGAGCTTTCGTGCTCAGGTCTGACTACCTGTTTCCCTCAGACAGAGACCAACACCTACAAAATCTTCACCAAGCATTCTCAAAACTACGATACCCGCATGAGGAAATAAGGAAACAGATCAACAGAGACAGACGTGTACCCAGAAGCCTCCTACTGCAAGACAAGCCCAAGAAAGAAACCAACAGAACTCCACTGGCCATCACATACAGTCCCCAGCTAAAACCTCTCTAACGCATCATCAATGATCTACACCCATCCTGGACAATGATCCCTCACTTTCACAGGCCTTGGGTGGCAGGCCAGTCCTCGCCCACAGACAACCCGCCAAACTGAAGCATATTCTCACCAGTAACTATACACCGCACCATAGTAACTCTAACTCAGGAACCAATCCACCTCGATGCCAACTCTGCCCACGTATCTACACCAACGACACCATCACTGGATCTAACCAGATCAGCCACACCATCACCGGTTCATTCACCTATGTCATAACTATAAAGGGAAGGGTAACAGCTGTCCTGTGTACAGTACTATAAAATCCCTCCTGGCCAGAGACTCCAAAATCCTTTTCCCTGTAAAGTGTTAAGAAGCTCAGGTAACCTGGGTGGCATCTGACCCAAAGGACCAATAAGGGGACAAGATACTTTCAAATCTTGGGGGGGAAGGCTTGTGTTTGTGCTCTTTGTTTGGGAGTTCATTCGCTCTTGGGACTAAGAGGGACCAGACATAGAATCATAGAATCATAGAATATCAGAGTTGGAAGGGACCTCAAGAGGTCATCTAGTCCAACCCCCTGCTCAAAGCAGGACCAATTCCCAGCTAAATCATCCCAGCCAGGGCTTTGTCAAGCCGGGCCTTAAAAACCTCCAAGGAAGGAGACTCCACCACCTCCCTAGGTAACGCATTCCAGGGTTTCACCACCCTCCTAGTGAAATAGTTTTTCCTGATATCCAACCTGGACCTCCCCCACTGCAACTTGAGACCATTGCTCCTTGTTCTGTCGTCTGCCACCACTGAGAACAGCCGAGCTCCATCCTCTTTGGACCCCCCCTTCAGGTAGTTGAAGGCTGCTATCAAATCCCCCCTCATTCTTCTCTTCTGGAGACTAAACAATCCCAGTTCCCTCAGCGTCTCCTCATAAGTCATGTGCTCCAGACCCTTAATCATTTTTGTTGCCCTCCGCTGGACTCTTTCCAATTTTTCCACATCCTTCTTGTAGTGTGGGGCCCAAAACTGGACACAGTATTCCAGATGAGGCCTCACCAATGTCGAATAAAGGGGAACGATCACGTCCCTCGATCTGCTGGCAATGCCCCTACTTATACAGCCCAAAATGCCGTTAGCCTTCTTGGCAACAAGAGCACACTGTTGACTCATATCCAGCTTCTCGTCCACTGTGACCCCTAGGTCCTTTTCTGCAGAACTGCTACCTAGCCATTCGGTCCCTAGTCTGTAGCAGTGCATGGGATTCTTCCGTCCTAAGTGCAGGACTCTGCACTTGTCCTTGTTGAACCTCATCAGGTTTTTTTCGGCCCAATCTTCTAATTTGTCTAGGTCCCTCTGTATCCGATCCCTACCCTCTAGTGTATCTACCACGCCTCCTAGTTTAGTGTCATCTGCAAACTTGCTGAGAGTGCAGTCCACACCATCCTCCAGATCATTAATAAAGATATTAAACAAAACCGGCCCCAGGACCGACCCTTAGGGCACTCCGCTTGAAACCGGCTGCCAACTAGACATGGAGCCATTGATCACTACCCGTTGAGCCCGACGATCTAGCCAGCTTTCTATCCACCTTACAGTCCATTCATCCAGCCCATACTTCTTTAACTTGGTGGCAAGAATACTGTGGGAGACCGTATCAAAAGCTTTGCTAAAGTCAAGGAATAACACATCCACTGCTTTCCCCTCATCCACAGAGCCAGTTATCTCATCATAGAAGGCAATTAGGTTAGTCAGGCACGACTTCCCCTTCGTGAATCCATGCTGACTGTTCCTGATCACTTTCCTCTCCTCTAAATGTTTCATAATTGATTCCTTGAGGACCTGCTCCATGATTTTTCCAGGGACTGAGGTGAGGCTGACTGGCCTGTAGTTCCCCGGATCCTCCTTCTTCCCTTTTTTAAAGATGGGCACTACATTAGCCTTTTTCCAATCATCTGGGACCTCCCCCGATCGCCATGAGTTTTCAAAAATAATGGCTAATGGCTCTGCAATCTCACCCGCCAACTCCTTTAGCACCCTCGGATGCAGCGCATCCGGCTCCATGGACTTGTGCACGTCCAGTTTTTCTAAATAGTCCCGAACCACTTCTTTCTCCACAGAGGGTTGGTCACCTTCTCCCCATGCTGTACTGCCCAGTGCAGCAGTCTGGGAGCTGACCTTGTTTGTGAAGACAGAGGCAAAAAAATCATTGAGTACATTAGCTTTTTCCACATCCTCGGTCACTAGGTTGCCTCCCTCATTCAGTAAGGGGCCCACACTTTCCTTGATTTTCTTCTTGTTGCTAACATACCTGAAGAAACCCTTCTTGTTACTCTTAACATCTCTTGCTAACTGCAACTCCAAGTGTGATTTGGCCTTCCTGATTTCACTCCTGCACGCCTGAGCAATATTTTTATACTCCTCCCTGGTCATTTGTCCAATCTTCCACTTCTTGTAAGCTTCTTTTTTGCGTTTAAGATCAGCAAGGATTTCACTGTTTAGCCAAGCTGGTCGCCTGCCATATTTACTATTCTTTCTACACATCGGGATGGTTTGTTCCTGCAACCGCAATAAGGATTCTTTAAAATACAGCCAGCTCTCCTGGACCCCTTTGCCCTTCATGTTATTCTCCCAGGGGATCCTGCCCATCTGTTCCCTGAGGGAGTCAAAGTCTGCTTTTCTGAAGTCCAGGGTCCGTATTCTGCTGCTCTCCTTTCTTCCTTGTGTCAGGATCCTGAACTCGACCATCTCATGGTCACTGCCTCCCAGGTTCCCATCCAATTTTGCTTCCCCTACTAGTTCTTCTCTGTTTGTGAGTAGCAGGTCAAGAAAAGCTTTGCCCCTAGTTGGTTCCTCCAGCACTTGCACCAGGAAATTGTCCCCTACACTATCCAAAAATTTCCTGGATTGCCTGTGCACCGCTGTATTGCTCTCCCAGCAGATATCAGGGTGATTAAAGTCTCCCATGAGAACCAGGGCCTGCGATCTAGCAACTTCTGCTAGTTGCCAGAAGAAAGCCTCGTCCACCTCATCCCCCTGGTCTGGTGGTCTATAGCAGACTCCAACCACGACATCACCCTTGTTGCTCACACTTCTCAACTTTATCCAGAGGCTCTCAGGTTTTTCTGCAGTTTCATACCGGAGCTCTGAGCAGTCATACTCCTCTCTTACATACAATGCAACTCCCCCACCTTTTCTGCCCTGCCTGTCCTTCCTGAACAGTTTATATCCATCCATGACAGTACTCCAGTCATGTGAGTTATCCCACCAAGTCTCTCTTATTCCAATCACATCATAGTTCCCTGACTGTGCCAGGACTTCCAGTTCTCCCTGCTTGTTTCCCAGGCTTCTTGCATTTGTGTATAGGCACTTAAGATAACTCATCGATTGTCTCTCTTTCTCAGCATGAGACAGGAGTCCTCCCCTCTTGCACTCTCCTGCTTGTGCTTCCTCCCAGGATCCCATTTCCCCACTTACCTCAGGGCTTTGGTCTCCTTCCCCCGGTGAACCTAGTTTAAAGCCCTCCTCACTAGGTTAGCCAGCCTGCTGGCGAAGATGCTCTTCCCTCTCTTAGTTAGGTGGAGCTCGTCTCTGCCTAGCACTCCTTCTTCTTGGAACACCATCCCATGGTCGAAGAATCCAAAGCCTTCTCTCCGACACCACCTGCGTAGCCATTCGTTGACTTCCACGATTCGGCGGTCTCTACCCCGGCCTTTTCCTTGCACAGGGAGGATGGACGAGAACACCACTTGCGCCTCAAACTCCTTTATCCTTCTTCCCAGAGCCACGTAGTCTGCAGTGATCCGCTCAAGGTCATTCTTGGCAGTATCATTGGTGCCCACGTGGAGAAGCAGGAAGGGGTAGCGATCCGAGGGCTTGATGAGTCTTGGCAGTCTCTCCGTCACATCGTGTATCCTAGCTCCTGGCAAGCAGCAGACCTCTCGGTTTTCCCGGTCGGGGCGGCAGATAGATGACTCAGTCCCCCTGAGGAGGGAGTCCCCGACCACCACCACCCTCCTCCTCCTCTTGGGAGTGGTGGTCGTGGAACCCCCATCCCTAGGACAGTGCATCTTTTGCCTTCCAATCGGTGGAGTCTCCTTCTGCTCCCTTCCCTCAGATGGGTCATCTAGTCCGCTCTCCGCATTAGTACCTGTAGAGAGAACATGGAAACGATTGCTCACCTGTATTTCCATTGCTGGTGCATGGACGCTCCTCTTTCTCCTTCTGGAGGTCACATGCTGCCAAACCTCCTCACAATCCTTCTGTCCCTGCTGCGCCTGCTCTGAATCTTCAGAACATTGCGGCCGTAGAAGCATCTCCTGACGTCTGTCCAGGAAATCTTCATTTTCCCTTATGCAACTCAGAGTCGATACTCGTTTCTCCACATCTTTCTAAACAAGTCTCTCATATTTCAAACTTGTAAGTAAACAGCCAGGCAAGGCGTGTTAGTTTTTACTTTGTTTTCTCAACTTGTAAATGTACCTTTTACTAGAGTGTTTATCTCTGTTTGCTCTACTTTGAACCTGAGGCTAGAGGGGGGTCCTCTGAGCTCTTTAAGTTTTATTACCCTGTAAAGTTATTTTCCATACTGATTTTACAGAGATGATTTTTACCTTTTTTCTTTAATTAAAAGTCTTCTTTTTAAGAACCTGATTGATTTTTTCCTTGTTTTTAGATCCAAGGGGGTTGGATCTGTATTCACCAGGAGTTGGTGAAAGGAAGGAGGGGGGATGGTTCATTTCTCCCTGCTTTATGATCCAAGGGGTTTGGATCTGTATTCACCAGGGAATTGGTGAAAAGTTTCTCAAGGCTTCCCAGGGAAGGGAATCCACTTGGGAATGGTGGCAGCGGACCAGATCTAAGCTGGTAGTTAAGCTTAGAAGTTTTCATGCAGACCCCAATTTGTACCCTAAAGTTCAGAGTGGGAAAGCAGCCTTGACAACCTGCACATCCACCAATGTAATATACGCCATCATATGCCAGCAATGCCTCTCTGCTATGTACATCGGCCAAACTGGACAGTCCCTACGTAAAAGGATAAATGGACACAAATCAGATATTAGGAAGGGCAATGTACAAAAACCTGTAGGAGAACACTTCAATCTCCCTGAACACACAATAGCAGATTTAAAGGTAGCCATACTGCAGCAAAAAACCTTCAGGACCAGACTTCAGAGAGAAACTGCTGAGCTTCAGTTCATCTGCAAATTTGACACCATCAGCTCAGGTTTAAACAAAGACTGTGAATGGCTAGCCAACTACAAAAGCAGTTTCTCCTCTCTTGGTGTTCACACCTCAACTGCTAGAAGAGGGCTTCATCCTCCTTGATTGAACTAAGCTCGTTATCTCTAGCCTGACTCACTCTTGCTTGCATATTTATACCTGCCTCTGGAAATTTCCACTTCATGCATCCGACGAAGTGGGTATTCACCCATGAAAGCTCATGCTCCAATACGTCTGTTAGTCTATAAGATGCCACAGGACTCTTTGCTGCTTGAATAGGAAATTATACTTCACTGAATGGTTGGTACTTGACAGTGACCCCACTCAAAGGTGTTCGGTATCAAGGTGCTATGTGAATTCTCAAGTAATGTACAGCCAAATTTTCAAAAGTGTTCATTGAATTTAGGAATCCCAGCTACTGAGTTGCTTAATTTAAGACTTCTGTGACTTGATTTTCAGAGCTATTGAGAACCTATAGTTCCCACTTGTTTCACCTGGAGTTTTGGGAACTCAGCACTTCTGAAAATCAGATATTGCTTTGGCAAACTGATCATCCAAATGCCAATGGACACTTTTGAAAATGTTTGCCATAATGGTCTGAAAATTGAGAGAACTTTGGTTGCAGCATAAATCCCTTAGGACTGACCTAACTTGTGCTTTCCTAGGACCTGTTAGGGGCAAAGGTGGACTTCCCCATACAAGGTTGTGTACTTTCATGAAATATAACATGGAATCTGGCTGCAAATATAAAATACCATCAGTTAATTGAAACAGAGATTAAATCCCAGAGAAACCCAGTTCCATTAAGTGAAGGTGGGACTGACAATGGACATTTGTGTATGCTGTTTATTTTGAACAGTGAGGCATGCAGTATAAAGAACTATTTGGTGGAGGTTCATACTGCAAGAACAGAAATAAAGGAAAATAAGAAGCATAATATACAGTGATCTTTGACTAAAATAGAATAAGTAACCTCTAAAACATAGATCCTTTTTGTATTTTATTCTCAGGCTTAAAGCTCCAGTAGTGTAATTATTACTTTGATGATTTCTGATAGGGATTCTATTTTTCTCTTAAGATGTTTATAGCACCATCAGATCTAATCATTTCTGACTCTTCTGCAGTGCTTTTACGGAGGGAAGGAGCACTACAACATATATCTTTTCAAGAGACTAGAGATGAAGAAATAACAGTTGGTTTATATTGGTTTCCTATCTTCCTGGCATTCAGGCTCCTAAATTTCAAGACAAATGAATATATATAATTAGGTCATAATGAGTAATAAGGAAAAGTTTGTGTTTCATTTTCTTAGACTAGAGCACTTTGGACTCTCTTATTATCATTTATTATTTATTTTAATTAGTTCTAATTGCTGTGACAATTTGCATTTTAATAGATACCCAGATGATTAAGAGAAAAACACTTCCAGTACCCTAATCACTCTATTTCTAGAGATTTGAAATTTAGCTTTATTGCAAACATTATCCCAGCTGTGTATGTTGAGACCCGCACAGCTACTGGCATTCAGATTTCTTTGCAACTTAGATTTTTGCTAGAGGTGCAGTAATCTGTTCACTCCATTGAAAAACAGCCCCTCAGCACTGTTGTTCTCCCAGAGGCTCACTTCACTGCAGGTGTAAAAGGACTCTACCTAACTATGGATAGTTCAAGACTTTTATTAATCCTGTCACACTGAGCTCAAATGTTTAATTCAGTATCTCTGTTAAAACATAGCTGTTGAGCTGTCTTTGTAATCTCTCCAGTGGCTACTACAACCCCTTGGAGAGCTTGTTTTTGTCCTCTGTGTCTGATCCCTAAAGGATATGAATTTGTTGCATCTTCAGCTAGGGAGCCTTAGCTCTTGAGCTCAAGCTGTAGTAGCTCATGCTTTCGTCTCTGGAGGTCCCAGAGTGTGTCAGTCAAGATGGCAGCCGTCACCCTACTACAGCCTGTGATGCTGAAGATAGTCTAAATGTCCCCTTCTCATTATGAATAGGAGTCTTTGTGTTAACTACAGCTGTCTGGAGTCAGCTCTTATAGTCTCCTCCCAACTCTTCTACTTGGACTAGGGAACTTTACCCCCAGTGAAAGAGGGCAAACACAAATTGTGATTGAACTGATAGAACTTCTATAAAGTCCAACATCATCCACATCTCCCATGCAGTTGGAACGTGGGCCCCCAGATGTACTGCCATTGCCCACTAGCATTACGAATCTTACAGGTTTCTGGGTCTAATTCAATGGTGCAGCCCCAGAATGTCATTCTTTTACAAAAAAACTATATTGGAGTGTGGAGGAAATTCCTACACTCAGAAGTCCATTCAAACTCCAGAGGGAGAGATACCTCTGACCCTTCTGTTGCATCCACTGGAAGATGAGATGTCACAAGGGAGGGGGTGGATATTAGAGTCCTGTTTAGGCAAAAAAGCAGTGGTTAAGAATGGTTTAGTTACCATCAGAATATAAGGGCAGAAATATTCTGCAATTACAAACTAACAACTGAAAATACAAGCACCAGTTCTATAAATTATATTTAATATCCAGCAGCTCTTCATCAGGATATTTCAGTGGCTGCCGTAAATCTTTCCATATGAGCTACACATCACCTCCCTCTCTCATCTGTTTATACAAGACTAATATGGAGAGAAATCTGCAGCAGTAATTTCCACAGGTGCAGGAGGCAGTCGGTCTCTCCTAAAAGGCATCATAACATGGCTTTTCCTTCTCAGCCTCCTTTTTGGGGAGGCTGGTGCAACATAGGGCACAGTGATGGAGAAGTCCCTATGTTCAAGAGAGTGCAGGGACAGTAGATATACTTGGCTCTAGTCACCATCTAGCTCCGGGAGAACTATATTTGTGGCTAAGAGATGACAAAGGAAGGACAAGGTAATAAAAATAAAATAAAATATTTGAAAGGGGAAAACATCTAAGGACACAGAGAAATAATTTCATGTGGGACTTAGTGTTATAGCTGGGAATAATGGGTTGAAATTGGGAGAGAAAAATTTAACCTGAATATCAGCAAAAACTTCTTAACATTGTGGCCTGTTAGTCTGTGGAATAGATAATAGAATCAAGCAGAAATTTGATGGAAGCCTCAACATTTGGGACACTTAGCACTAGACTGCACAAAAAAATAGAAAATAGTTTGTAAAATACAATCCTTAATGAGAGGGAGAATAAGAAATCTCTGTTTCTAACATCCATGGCTAATTAATGTAGAGCTATTTCTATCTAACTAAAATATAATTAAAACAACTGTCATAATAGCTCCATTTTGCAAAAAAAACCAAAAACAAAAAACAAAAACAGGAATGATTTTAAAAGTAAGAGAAATAAACTAAAATAATGTAATGGGCTATATGATGGAATGATGTAACTCCACTGATAAGGATTGAGTTATGCCAGCGATACATTTGTTCCATTATGTAACAAGAAAATTTAGTTACTCTTCAGCATCATATAGTTAAACATCTGTTCCACTTTCTGCTTTGTAGGAAATAATTAAATGAAAAATATGAGACAGGCATCACGACTAACAAAAGGGACAATCAACATAACAATTTTGAAAAATAAGAAACAACTAGAGACTGGAATTGTAGAACACCCCAACAATACAAAGGAGATAAAATCACAAGCATATGACATACCAAAAGACTTGAAACATTGGCCAGTGTGCAACTTCTGCATTCTTTTTTCTAAAGGATATCTTACCCAGATGTTCTTTTCTTATTCTATTCACATTTAGAATAACCACTGATGTACCTATGAAAAGCCCCAAAACTGGTATAAGAATTAGCAACTTGGGATAAATTAAGTTCTTAAATAAGAAGTTTTTCAATAGAAAAAATACACACAATAAACAAAATATCTACCCCAAAACTTGAGACTTTCAAGTGACTCCAGAAAAAAAACCCACTACGTAATGGGTCAGATTCTAAGAAGGTGTAAATTAGAGTAATTTTGATGAAATCAGTGGCACTACACTGATTTATATCAGTTAAAGATCTGGCCAGATATAGTCAAATAAGCAAATGATTGCTTTAATGACTACTACAAATTTTTTTTTTTTTCCTGTACTAAAAATCTAAATGAGATTATCCAGCAACTTCCCCTGGTGATAGCAAAGAACAGTCTGGATCTCCATTAACACCTAAATCAGGATCTATTCCTAAACCCATTTAAATCACAGACTACCATTAATGTCAGTGGATTTTGATCAATCCCTTAACCACGCAGCTGCAAATAGCAACACATTGGAACAACTTCCTAATGACAGGCCTGCTCATTACCCCAAGATCCAGCTGTGGAGGGGATCTTCTGTGCATGGATTTCTCCGACCCACAGTGAAAGGGGGTGTCCCTATCCCCAGACACCTTCAAGACAGCATTCTCATCTTTCTGCAAGTCCCAAGGAGGTGGGTTCTCTGTGGGGGGCGGAGGGGGGGAAAGTAGCAAGTGAGCCAGGGAAAGTGAGGTGGAACAGAAGTAGGAAAACCAGAACCAAATGCAGTGACTATTAATAACCCATTCTGGCACCTCAGGATCAGTCAGATACAAGGGATACATGCTTCCTTTTGCTACATCTACCCCCATACAATGAGGCAGAACAATGCAAAGCCATTTTACTGCCATTATTTTCAATATACAGAATAATTTTGGTATATACATATAATATTATAGAAACATAAAATAGGGTTTGGGTGTTTTTAGATTTCCAGGAATTCTGCAGTTGGTCTTGTTGGTTCTTGTTATTATGGTATAGTATAGGAGAAACTCACACCATGCAAGTGAAATGTGCTGTGAACTTCTATTGTTTTTGCTCAAGAAACTAGTATTAGAAGCCTTTTGGAATTAGAGGCCAATTTTATGAATGTCCTATACGTAATGAGAATCCTGTGACTGATAGTGATTTTCTTGGCCAGTAGTGAAGTCAATCACTCTAAAAATAATGTATTTCAACAACAGAAATATAATTCTTTCCTTTCCTCATTTTAAAATGCCATTATTTATGCCATTGCATGGTGACATTTCCTCTGCAATTATGTATAATAATATTTTCTGTACTGTTAAATTAAATTAGATCAGCAGCACTAAAATATATAACACATGAAAACCAATAGCATTATTGGTAAAAATATAGCCCACAGTTGAGTAATTCTCTGTTAAGTGATTTGTCATTCAAATGCTTTGGCTGTTGAAATTTTAAAAGTCAAGTCTACTGTGATTAAAATAATAAAGGTGGGACTCATGCCATTCTCTGTCCTTCCCTCTGAGTGTTCCAGCAGACATGTTATTTAACTGTCGGCCTTCTCAATTAAGTCAAGAAAGAATCCCAGCATAAGAACACTGGAGCCCTAATTCTTCGGTACAGCCATCTTTACATTGCATTGACCCTGAGACTGGGAAGTTGATTCAGACCTGGTGCAACTTTGAGCACCCCCCCCCCCCCAGGGCTGTTCTAAATGGCACCCAGCTGCCTATGACTCCAGTGGCCCATTCCAGCAGCCATGGATTGCCAGAGAACAGCAGTCCTGATGCAATGTTCCCTTTTGCCTAGCCACATCTCCTACACCAGAGGGCTGTGAGGGGATAGGGTTGCATTGATCTGGCATAGCTGGCTCCGCCCCACCTAAGGATTGCTCCATGCTGGGCAGAACCAGAGAATTGGACCCGGGAACATCAATATGTAGAAGAGGTCAATGGGTCAGGGTGCTAGAGAAATCTAATAAGGGTCTCCACATGGAACATTTGACTTCCTTTTTACTGCACCATATTTACTGCTAACAGATGCTGAATCTTTGAGGTTTGATGTGATTTCTATTAAGCACTCATTTATGTCCTATTGTAGTTCTTTTCTAAAATGCTGTCTTCGGATGGAAAATATAGACTTTGATAACCATTTTGGCTGGGGCTATTGGAGTCCTGGTGCTGTGTAACACCAATCCCTTTCATAATGTAAACATCTAATAAAAGATTGCTTGTGAGGATCGTGTTGACTGCCAAAGGTTAAAAATGATAAATGGGACAGTTAAGGAGAAGCTCTACCTATAGATCAATGAACATGGGAGAAACCTGCCTGCCAGTAGCAACAAGATGGGCATTTATGATTTTCTTTACACAAATGTCCTTGTCCCTGACTCCCAGGGCTATGATTTAGCCTCATGACAATCTTTTTCTTCAAAAGTGTGCCCTCATGTGGTCTGTCAGGGTGGGGCATAGAGATGAAGGCTGAGATTTTTTCAAGGACCCTGAGGCCTTGTCTATACACACACTAAATCAGTTTAGAAACCTATCACAAATGTATTGCTATTCTTGATATTCTATAATACTCTGTGTGATAGTGCTCTGACTGTTTTAAGAACCTAGACGATGTTACAGTTGTATCCTCAATCAAAATATCTGAAAGAGGTATATTTGTTTAGTTGAAGCACCAGTAATAATAATCTAATTTCATTATTCCACATCCATGTCCAATTTGTCATCTTATACACACACAAACAAATGTTCATCTCATGTTACATATACCATACACAGTTACAACATATTGTACATATTGGGTCAGATAGTCAGTATATGAGATGGGCATTGATATCAATAGAGTTTGCCAGTTTAAAACAATGGATGATCTGGACCATCTGGAAGTATCTTTGTGATTCATAAAAGGTCCCAGAATATTTTACCAACCCAAGAATCACTTAAGCAGTTACAAAAATGCAACCATTTCTGGGACAGAACACAACAGCTCTTTAACAGTTCACTGCAACCCTAATGTATAGTCATTTAACAAAGGAAGGAAGGAAAAGACTATGTACAAATGAAACTGCAGAGAGGGATGAGGATGAGGACTTTAGCTTAACACTGTACATAGCAAAGTTGGAATTTGTCCAGTATTGAATTTTTGTATTATTAATATGTTCTGCATACAGATAAATATTTAATAAAACACTTTTAAACACAGAATTATTTTTAAACACACAATTTATTTTTGCACTGTAAATATTAGTTTTTGAATCAGAAATCATTGTCATTTACTGTTTACAGATATGCCTAGCTTATGATAAAATGAATAAAGATGGAATCCTACTTCAAAGACACGATAAGCTGAAAGCACTGGAAAGGTTTGTGGATGGAAGGGGAGGGAAAAGGCTATGATCCACTGAACTTGGAAGATCAGTGCTTGTATTTTGAAGGTAATATACTATGTATTTTAATATGTAGAATGCTAGAGATATAAACACTAAAAGTAGTCCTGAAAATGGCTTCTGAGACGTTTTCCGTAAACTTACTAAATTTCACTTACTGTAACAGTCGTTCCCCCATGCTAAAGAATAAACAGTCTGTTCTTGTTCCTAGTTTGCTAACCAACTTAACAGTGCATTTATTTATTATTAATCAGCTGTGCAGTCCCTTTTCCTCTATTGTCAAATAAACATTTGTCTATTTCACTATACAGATGTAATGAATTTTGTTATTCAACTATTTTAATATATATACTTTTAAATGTTTTCTTTCTAAAAAGTAATTTAGACCCAATTCAGCAAAGTAATTAAGCATGTTTGTAACTCCACTAAATTCAATGGAAATACTCACATGCCTAAGGTTCTGCACATGCTTAAGAGCTTTCCTGGATAATGGCTATAGATAGCGTACATGTCTGCACAGCAAAGTTTTCAGTGAAAGTTGCCTGGGTGGCTGATTAAAATTCTGGCTCGGAGTTAATATATTTAAAATGCATTGTATAACAAGGTCAAAAGGGTGAAATCAGAAGATACTTAAACTGAATCAAATAAGATGAATGCTAAGCTGTACTCTACATACTAGGCTGTAGTTTACCATTAATCTTCCCTTGTCAAAAGTCAGACTATATGAACTTTTTTCAGAGTAGCAGCCGTGTTAGTCTGTATCCGCAAAAAAGAACAGGAGTACTTGTGGCACCTTAGAGACTAACAAATTTATTATAGCATAAGCTTTCGTGGACTACAGCCCACTTCTTCGGATGCATACAGAGTGGAATAAATATTGAGGAGATATATATACACACACACACAGAGCATAAACAGGTGGGAGTTGTCTTAGCAACTCTGAGAGGCCAATTAAGTAAGAGAAAAAAAACTTTTGAAGTGATAATCAAGATAGCCCAGTACAGACAGTTTGCATAAGAAGTGTGAGAATACTTAAAAGGGGAGATAGATTCAATGTTTGTAATGGCTCAGCCATTCCCAGTCCTTATTCAATCCTGAGTTGATTGTGTCTAGTTTGCGCTGGAATTGATATGCAAACTAGACACAATCAACTCAGGATTGAATAAGGACTGGGAATGGCTGAGCCATTACAAACATTGAATCCATCTCCCCTTGTAAGTATTCTCACACTTCTTATACAAACTAGACACAATCAACTCAGGATTGAATAAGGACTGGGAATGGCTGAGCCATTACAAACATTGAATCTATCTCCCCTTGTAAGTATTCTCACACTTCTTATCAAACTGTCTGTACTGGGCTATCTTGATTATCACTTCAAAAGTTTTTTTTCTCTTACTTAATTGGCCTCTCAGAGTTGCTAAGACAACTCCCACCTGTTTATGCTCTCTGTGTGTGTGTATATATATCTCCTCAATATTTATTCCACTCTGTATGCATCCGAAGAAGTGGGCTGTAGTCCACGAAAGCTTATGCTATAATAAATTTGTTAGTCTCTAAGGTGCCACAAGTACTCCTGTTCTTTTTATATGAACTTTGAATCTAGATTGCAATTCAGTGCATTTTAAGCAAGGTAAAATGAAGAAATATGACTAAAAGTAGGTTATGCTTTATTACTATGTCGTTTCCGCCTTTTTTCCAGATATGAACCAAGAACATATTTCCGAAAATAAATATTACTCTTCCAGCTGTCTTCACTGTAAAAATCCCAGTAACACTTTCATGCATACTGTAAACTTTAATTATGCCCAGAGCCAGACACCTTTGGGCATTTTATTAATCTAATCACAGATGTTACGACGATTGCTGTTCTGCTTCCTACAACTCATGATACCTGTCTGTTTCCTAGTATTTATTAGAGAAATAACTCCAAAGCAGCACACTCCTTTATATATATATTGTTAGCCACAGGCTGAATTAAATTGCACTGGATGTCCAAAGACCGTATTCTCAGGACTCACTGTGGTTAACTGCTCTCCTGGATCCTGTTCCAGGAAAACAAGCCATAATCATTCATTTAGAATTCATGTTTTGCCTTTTGTTTAGAAAGGGCTGTGCTAATTAAGCCGGTGCAACCAGAAACTGTATAGGGATCTATGCTGACTTGTAGTTAATAGCAGTTCCATGTGAGGAGAGCTTGCAAAAGCAGGTGAAGTCAATGAGAGTTTTGCCATGACTTCAGTGAAGTCAGGATTTACCCTCTATTTGCATAACATACTGGTGTTTGTGTTCTTTCTCTGCTCTGTTAGTATCTGCTTACGTTTGGATCAAGCTGAACAGCAATGCTCTAAGAAACTGCGGTATTTCCACATGCATCAAACCACTTTTCAGTCCATTGCAATGTACAGTTTTTTCTCCTTCAGAAGAAGCTGAAATGATTTAAAATGCACTTAACAATTTTGAAGCAGAAACCCACCTCGCTTTTTGAAAACATATACAGGATTTAATACTAAAACATCTTTCTTTGTTTCTCACTAGCCACCAGGATAATACATTACTGTGTACTGCAAACCTCCCGCCGGGCCCTGTGGGCACCTGAGTGTGGATTTAATGAAACCTTAAATCTTCCTGGGTTCTTGCCAAGGTTGCTACTGCACAGCTTCAGGCCAATGAAGCTATATTCCCTAGATAAGTTGTGTTGCTGGGGCTGGAGGCCAGCAGGACAACATAAAGCTGCAGGGAAACAGTGTGACATTGCTAGGATCTGGGGACACAGAGCCTGAGCCAAACCCCATTGAAGCTGAGAGAAAGATTCCCCTGACTTCAGTGAGCCCTGGATGAGGCGCAGATTTCCATATGGTTTAAAGGCCTCCTCAACTTCTAAATCTCCTATGGCTTTCTAAGCCTCTCCTATTTGTTGTGACATAAAAAGAGATTTTCTCTCTGCCTCCAGATTTTCCATGGGAAGATACAATATGATCTAAAGAAAATAAGTTTAGACAATGAAGAAGTAAAAAAGATCATATAAGAATAACTATTGATAAAGAGCAAATACAAGGAAAATTTGAATATATGTAAATAAATCAACTGTTCAGGAGTAAGTAAAACCTCGACAGTATTAAGAAAATTATCTTATGAAGTTTTTGTCCGACGTACAATTTTTCTGAAAAAGTATGGAAAACTTGCTTAGCAGAGCCGCCCGGGGGGAGGGGGAGCCAATTTGCCCCAGGCCCCGGGCCCCACAAGGGCCCCCACGAGAATATAGTATTCTATAGTATTGCAACTTTTTTTAATGGAAGGGGCACTGAAATTGCTTTGCCCCAGGCCCCCTGAATCCTCTGGGAGGCCCTGTTACTTAGTACCAAAAGACTGGAGAAAAGGTAACAAACAGTACTTGGCATCTATTGTTAGAACAAATATTAAGAAATACAGAGAGCCTCTTGAATGTCTAGAGGATATCAAAATCATAAGTAACACAAGGTTTAAAGAATTAATCTTGCCAAGCAACTTGAGCACCCTACATGAGAGCCAGTCACAATTGCAGTCCTAGCATGTAAGGAGGCACAGGGACTGCTCTCTCTGTGTGTTCTACCAGGAATGCATTGCTCCAAAGGGGGACAGGGAGGAGACAGAACTATGCCCAGCCTCTCAGTTTACACTGGGGCCCAATCTCTCCTTGAGCTCCCCTGAGGCAATGCAAGTTTACGTAGCCTTTTAACTCAAAGGCACAATCTAGCTTCTGGAAGGGACAAAAATGTTCTTGTACATTACAAGAGAATTTAACTAAAAGTAATTGGGTGGAATTAAGAAAAGAAAATAATATTTGAGGGAAACATTGTAACTGTGAGATCTATCAGGTCACAGAATTACTTTACAATAGAAATGGTGGATGTCTTGGGACAATGGAAAAGGATCTCAGAATGAGTTGGTTTCTTCTTACACTGAACAAGGACCTCTATTGGAATGAAAGAAACAGGATTGTCCCAAAATGTTCTCTGTCTCTTCCTTTACTTCATCGTATAACTTTTTCCTAAAATATTCCATGGGCTAGTCCTGTGGGCTTTCTGCTACAGATTTAAAGAAATGTATACATATTCTCCCTGTGGAACACCCATTGCTTCAACCATTTGTAATGAAGTCAGGGCAAAACTGAGTGTCACCAACTCTCTCGATTTTATTGCAAGTCTCATGATATTTGGTGGTGTTCTTAAAGCTGTAGTTCCTAGATTTATGTGATTAGGTGATAATCTCAGCTTTCATGTATTCATAGATTCTAAGGCCAGAAGGAACTATTATGATCATCCAATCTGGGTCTTGTATAACATAGGCCATAGAATTTCCCCAAAATAATTCCAAGAACAGATCTTTTAGAAAAACATTCAATCTTCATTTAAAAATTCTCAGTGATGGAGAATCCACCATGACCCTTGGTTAATTGTTCCAATGATTAACCCTCATCCATATTCACGGAGTAATGTTGTACCCTGTGAGTATATACATTGTGATAATTCATGAACTATTCGCCTTCCAACTATCCTGTTTTAGGACATTGCCATCTAGGCACATGTACACAATTCAGCGAAAAAAAACTTAGCATGAAAATCATTTTTTTGTATAAAAAAAAGTAGGTGGGGCAAAAATGTACCCCAAACGTGCTGTACTGATATCCTGTAGTGGTTCTATGTATATATTTGTTTCTAGTAAGAACCACTGTAATGGATAGCATATGCTAACCGATAATGCATCGCAGTGACAGTGCAACCGCTACATACAGTCACCCTTAGGTATAAGGTACTGCAGGGAGGCTGATCCCTTCAAATCCAGTTTTGTTAAATATCCTCAACATAGAGTGGACTGATGCTGGCCTAACACTCTTGAGGGAATTTTCTTTTTAGCTATTGCATTTCAGACACTGCAGACTCAGGAGACTCTTGAAGAGATTGTCTGTGTTGTGTAATTCAAGATGGCAAACAAGCAGGCATAATATCCTGCTTCTGACCTTATAAAAATGATTTGCAACTCTGAAAGTGAGTCATTGTATCATAATATATTAGATGGTAGTGACTTTGTGCCAGATCATGTTGAGAGTTGCTTTGAGAAGGAAGACCATGTTTCCATTGATTGTTCATCAAATTCATCTTCAGATGATCAGGAGCTCATGCTCAGCCTTGGTATAAGTCTGGAAGAAATGTAGTTGAGGATAACTTCTTCACCAGTATTCACCTTGCTGAAGATCTACTCAACAAAAGTTTGACCTGTGTTGGAACAATCTGACAAAACAAGCCAGATATACCTGGTGAGATGCAGCCACATTGAAACAGAAAATAATTATCATCAGTATTTGGGTTTGTTAAGCCAATCACCCTGGTTTCCTATTTTCTTGAGAATGGTGTGATACGGTCAACAATTCATCCTGACAAGGTTGTAGAAGGAAATACAAAAAAATTGCACATAATTCTCCACTACAATGGCTCTAAAGGTGGGGTCAATAACTTGGACCATCTTGCAAGAATGTACTCCTGCTGGCACAAAATAGACAGGTGGCCAATGGTTCTTGTCTTCAATATGCTTGATATTGCTGGCATTACAAGTTTCATCATTTGGGTCTGCAACAATCCTGCTCAAAACAAAGAAGGTATTTGTTCCTTGTCAATCTAGGAAAATGACTTGATACCCATCATCTCACCATGCCCAACAAAGCAGCACCCTTTTCCCTTGCTACCACCAAAAAAACAGCCACCATGGGACCACCGAGCATACTTGGCAGTAGATGCTGCCACATTTGTTCAAGATCACCTGACTGAAAGAGATGCATGCAGTATGGAGAACACAGTGAATTTGTATGTGCTGACCACTCCAATGCTCATGTATGAAAACTGTATATAGACTCACACTGAATAAGACTCCTGCTAGTTCTTTCAATTTGCTAATTAAATCAGATTTTTTATCTGATTATCCACCATGACCCCCAAACCTTTTTCAGAGTCACTGCTTCTCAGGTTAGAGTTCCTCCATCCTGTAAGTGTGCCCTACATTCTTTGTTTCAGAAGTATACATTTACATTTAGCCATATTAAAATTTGCACCCACTTTACCAAGTGATCCAGATTGCACTGAAGCAGTGACCTGCCCTCTTCATTATTCATCACTCCCCCAGTTTTTGTGTCATCTGCAAACTTTATCAGTGATGATACATTTTCTTCCAGGTCACTGATGAAGCTGTTAAATAGCGTAGGGCCAGGAACTGACCCCTGTGGGTCCCTATTGGAAACAGACCCACTCTAAGATGATTCCCCATTTACAGTAACATTTTGAGACCTACTATTAGCCGGTTTTTAATCCATTTAATGTGTGCCATGTTAAGTATATATTGTTCTAGTTTATTAATCAAAATGTTATTTGGTACCAAGTCAAACTCCTTATACAAATCTAAGTATATTACATCAACACTATAATCTTTATCAACCAAATTTATAATCTCTTCAAAAAAAGATATCAAGTTAGGCTGACAGGATCTATTTTCTATAAAGTCATGTTGACTTGTATTAATTAGATTACCCTCCTTTATTTCATTACTAATCAATGATGATTTAAAAGAAAAGATATGCTTGTAACCCCTGTGGTTGCAGAGAAAAGCTTAAACATGTGACCCAAGTAAACCCTAAAGGCTCAGAAACCAGAAGATGAATATAACGAACCTAAATATATTTTTTAAACTATCTCAAGATTTTTAAGCCCACCTCATGACTTTTTGAGTCCTGACTCATGATTTTTAAACACTTGGTTCTGGCAATCTTAAAAACTCCAGTAAATGTACCAATACAGAACAACTGTACATTAGCAGGGAATTGGACTAGATAACCTAATAGGTCTTTTCTGTCTCTCACTTCTTTAACTCTATGAAGACAATTTCTTCATTGCCAATGCTCAAAGGTGTATGTGTGTAGTGGCTAAAAGAGAATGTGGTTATAACATTTCTACCTGCTTTGAATGTGTGCTTCATGTTTTTTCAAAAGATCTTGTAAATCCCAAATTCATATGAAATCTCTGTTCATGTGTAAACAAGATAATTAGTCCGTGTCAGTACAAAGTATGAGTTCAAAGTGATTTTTATTAAGCAAGATCCTTATTTGCCATATTTTATGGATGAGATATTTTTCTGTAAGGTCTCCTGGCCTTGACTTGTATTTAATCTTTCACATTAAATTCCTTTCAGACATGTGAGTTCTGTCAATGCTGCATATCCCAGCGTCTCTTATTTCTCCCTTAAAAACAGTTTGAACAATGGGTTGTATTTTCCTGGAGCCCTGTTTTCCTTCACAATGTGCTCCTCACTGTTTTCATGGGTTAGGTCCACTCCTCAGCCTTTCAGCTGTTTGTGTCTTTTAGCCTGTAAGCCTTCTGGGGGAAAGGATTGTCTCTTGTCTGTGTTTACATAGAGCCCATCACTTTAGGGTCCCAGTCCATGCTGGGGCTTTTGAACTGACTACCTTGCAAAATAAGACTTATCATTATTCACTGTGGTTTCATCTATGCAAATAAAAAGGAATCAGCTGTGCACTGGACAGTCTCCATTCAGAAAGATTGAAGTTTTGTATCAGTTTCTGATGAGTGACCATTAAAAAATAAATAAATATAAAACACCAGCACCACCCTGGAAACTCATGCAATTGCTTGTCATAGTGAATGAGCTATCAAACAAACACAATGCATCAAGTGTATTTAAATAAATACATCTTCTGGATCATCTCTTGCTTTTAATCCCAAATGTCCACAGACAAATGATACTATGCCAATAGCTGAACATTTTAGAATACCCGAGAATGAATGGACAGTGCTGTTTAGTCTAAAATGTGTAGCTGCCTTTATGCTGCTGATCTAATTACTTTTGACTAACTTTGATTTTCCTACATATTTAACTTTGATCATAGTTTCTTTTTGCATAAAAGCAGTTGTTCTAAGGGTTTTTCATGTATTTGGTTTTCTATGGGTTCACGATGATGAGGTGCTCTAGGTGAGGTGTTCACAAGTTTTAGAAGGCTTCTCATTCCATGCATCTCTGCATCTTTGAGGACTGATAAAAGAAAAATGCTTGACTTGACTTGTTTTTTTAATGCATGAAAAATCAGTAACATGCTCTCTATTCTTTTCAAATGGGCATCTTGAAGTCTGGTTTTCTTTTCTTTTTCATGTGAGGCAATTGTTCTTTGTGCCCCAGCAGCAGAGCAAGAGTTATTTGCACTCTGAGGCCTAGTCCATACCTGGGGGGGAGGGGATCAATCTAAGATATGCAACTTCAGCTATGAGAATAGCGTAGCTGAAGTCAACGTATCTTAGATCAAATTAAAATTACTTACTTCGTGTCCTCGCGGCGCGGGATCAATGGCCGCGGCTCCCCCATCGACTTTGCTTCTGCCTCTCGCCCAGCTGGAGTTCAGCAGTCGATGGGAGAGCGATTGGGGATCTATTTATCACGTCTACACTACACGCAATAAATCAATCCCCGATAGATCGATTGCTACCCGCCAATTCGGCAGGTAGTGTAGACGTACCCTCACTGTATTAAATACCACAGACGGATGAGTGAATGTCAAGTGGTTTCGAGGTTCTCTTCAACTATGTGGATGCCTATTTGAACTTATCATTTCATTTGGTGTAGAAATGCTTGGTCAGTTATTATTTAATCATTTTCTAATTACAGAAATGAAGCCCTGCCATTCCTGAAGTCTTTACTCAGGCCGTGCGCCCATTGACCTCAATGTGGGTTTTTAACATGAGAAAGAACTAAATAAGGCTAATACACAGGATTAGTGTGTGTGAGCTTCTCTCCACTTAGTGGCTGGTTCCAGTGATGTTAAGGGCCTTTTATTTACTAAGGAGTTTACCTTATCATTCAGCTGATAGAACCTCTGCTTCTGAGGCCCAATCCAAAACTCCCATTGACTTGAATGCGTGTTGGTCAGGGCCTTCATGATGAAGATTCTTTGTGGTCTGTACAAGAATGATATACACACTTATAGGCAGAATGTCCTTTTATATGCCCATAGATTCATCATATATCTAAGCAGACCTACAGTTTCTAGCCCATATGGATGGGCAAGGCATTTGGCTTATGGTCCTGCCATAGGTATTTCCCATTGAAATGATCCTGGTTGTAATTAAGAGTAGGTATTAACTACTAATGCAATCAATCTATCCTTTATCATTATTATTTATAATTAGCCCCCCCTTCCCTTTAAATAAAATGTATCTTGTCCATTAACTTACAGTGTTGCATCCGAAGAAGTGAGGTTTTTACTCACGAAAGCTTATGCCCAAATAAATCTGTTAGTCTTTAAGGTGCCACCAGACTCCTTGTTGTTCCTGTTGTCATGGCTTCAGCAACAATGGTTGCATGAGCTTGTTTGATATCAATTTGTTAAAGCAAAATAGCCATGCCTAATTATTTCCCAAACTAAAAGCTCATTCCCTTCCTTGAACTTCCAGTGGAATATGGCATGGATCACTTGCACGACTGGATTCTAACTGTAGATTTTCAGATATGAGACAGAATGAGGAACTATTGTCCCTTTCAAGCAGCCAGTCAGTAAGGTTGTCTTGTTCTTTCAGCTTTCCTTTCTGATGACACCTACTTTTTTAGACCATATTAAATAATTCATCCTAATTACCTATTGTATCTAGTTTTAAAATATATAATATGGTTCTCAGACTCTGGGTCACCAATTAAATGACATCGTCTAGGATTTAACTCATTGATTCAATTACTCAAACTTGGGCTTCAAAGCCATCAAAGTTTTGATTGTTTTCCCTTAATTCTTTTGAAAAGCTAATTCAGACTGACTCATTAACTGCAGATGGCTGCAAATTTGGATAATGCCTTTAATCAAAGAAGCTTTAACCACCCTTGATTAAAAGATTTTTCACAGATGTCTATTTAACTTTTGAAGTTTATACACTGAGTTTCAATTAAAGAATGGGTTTAATTCTCAAACATTTAAACTTCCTTAAACTTTCTCAAACATGCCACAGGACTAGATTTTCCCTCTAAAATTATAGGGGATCTGAATGGTAATTTCTGTAGAGTACAGCATTTATGCTAATTCAGGGTCATTATAATAATTCC
Source organism: Chrysemys picta bellii (assembly GCF_011386835.1). Taxonomy (NCBI): domain Eukaryota; kingdom Metazoa; phylum Chordata; order Testudines; family Emydidae; genus Chrysemys; species Chrysemys picta. Next base: position 63,792,862 of record NC_088800.1, read on the forward strand.
ACAGCAACTGAAAAATCTGTGAACAAACAATTACATAAATGACACAAATAAAGAGACAAGCATACTATGTGCTTAACTAGGTAATTCAGCACATTAAAACAATGAGCTACTGAATTACCTAATTAAACATCATCCTGGAAGTATACATTCATGAGTGGGAAACCAAAACAAGGGCATATGTTATAATCTGACCTGACAAATCACAGCACCGGAACTAGGCTCATAATCATTTTTGTCAATTTTCTTAAGTTTGGAAGTGGCAAGGTGTGGAGAAAGTATTATATACTCTCCTCTTACTCGGCCCCTCCCTAGACTCTCCTCCATCACAAGAAAGAATTTGAGTGATTGTAAGTAATGTATGCCCACACATAGAGGTCTGCCCAATACTGTGATCTGTGATGGAGAATTAGTTTTATGTGGGCCAGGGCTAAGTGGGGGCTGCTCCAATTTATACAAGCTGAAGTTCTAGCAAGGTATTGTTTAGAATGTGAGCAATCATGCATGATTGCAACAAAAAGGAAATAACAATATAAATTAGTGTCTGTGTTTATCAATTTAATCTATTTTATATATTTACAGAGTGCCTGTAGCGAGGCGGTGGGACACCCGGAGGGCTAATCCCAACGTGGGCGGAGCCACCGGGTCCGGAGCCCACCCCTCCAAGGTTACGGCCCCACCCGGAAGTATAAAGGCCCGCTGGCAGAGCTCAGTGGAGCCCAGGCTGGCGGAGAGCAGACGTCCGTGGCTGAGCTCCCGCTTGGGAAACAGCCGCAGGCCGCGACCGGCCTGCTGACTCACTGGGCCGGTCGAGCCTACCTCTCGCCAGCTACCCCGAGGAGGACTGGCCGAGCCTGCCCTGGGCCAGCTACCCCGAGGAGGACTGGCCGAGCCTGCCCCGGGCCAGCTACCCCGAGGAGGAGCCGAGCCTGCCCTCCGCTACCTACCCAGAGGAGCCAATGCTGGTGGAGAGCACCGACGACACTAAGACGGCCCAGGTACCCTACGAGGGGGAGTGTGGAAGTAGCCCGGGGGCAGTCGACCCCAGTCTGGCTGCTGCACTGCCAGAGCCGATGTCATTGTGTTGCGGCCAGGATCCCCACTGACAGCAGCGAGTTTCTGTCGCTGCTAGGGCCCCGGGCTGGGACGCAGTGGACTGGGAGGGCCTGCATCCCCCCTGCCACCCACTCCTTGGGTGGCAGACTCCCCCTGTTTCCCCTGGCCTAGAGAGGCTGGGCCACTGATTGACTATTTGTTTGCTGCCCCGCCCTGACCTAGGACCTGGGCTGCCCCAAACTGACCCAGCCCCTGCTATAAGGGCCTGGGCCTCTGACAGACTGTTTGCTTGCTGCCCGCCCTGACTTAGGGCCTGGGCTGCTATAGACTTTGCCTCAGCCCCTGCTTATGGGCCTGAGCCCCTAACCGTGTGCCTGTTGTCCCAGACTGCTGCCGGACCACAGCGAGGCGGTGGGACATCCCACAGCCCTGCTGAGGGCTGAACCTCGGCCCAAACCTACTACAGTGCCATTTACACCACAGTATTGAATTGCTAGAGTTTGCTGTTAAATGTAGATTAATATAGGCAGAGACCATTACTACATCCAAATACTAAGGGGACGTCATAGAATCATAGAATCATAGAATATCAGAGTTGGAAGGGACCTCAAGAGGTCATCTAGTCCAACCCCCTGCTCAAAGCAGGACCAATTCCCAACTAAATCATCCCAGCCAGGGCTTTGTCAAGCCGGGCCTTAAAAACCTCCAAGGAAGGAGACTCCACCACCTCCCTAGGTAATTACCTCCCTAGGTAAGTCATCAGTACTAGTATCATAAAATGATGAATTATCAATAAGCACTATGTAGCAGGTACCCAGCATGTCTAAGCTGACGACTGAAACTAACAACAATCATCTATTTTTGTGCAATTAATAATAACCATCAAACCTATGTATAACGTTCCGCATGGATATATGAATAAAATTGCATAAAGATAATAAAAAATAAAATAGGTAAGAAACTTTTTATAAAACTTTGCATAATAAACATAAAATGTTTTGTTGCACTGTGTGTCAGGTTGTCAGTGGGTAAATTATAGTTGCAATATGTGTAGATATTGTGTTGATCCCATGAGTAAAATGACAACATTATATTCAAATAAGGAAATGGGCTGTGAAGGGCACCATCATAAGTAAAATGAGATATATCATCTAAAATTGAGTATTCAGAATTGTTCACATTGGCCTTGATTCTGCAGTCCCAGCATGAAAGGACATTTATTTCTATGGTTAACACATGCTGTCTCATGCACACCACATTATTCACCTCTGTAAGGTGATTTGAGGGATAGTTCTCTTGTATATTTATCTAGGAAGCACTACTAATTAAAAATATCTTGCATAACTATACAGACCTGTAGTAGCCCAGATTCGTAGTTGATGTAACTCTACATAGCCCACTTATTTCAGTGGAAGTCTGTGCTGAGGATCTGGGTCTAAAATGCTTAGATTGCATCACCACATCAGTTCAAAAAGGCAAATCTCTAGTTTGCCCTGCTATTATAACATGATACATAGAAACATTACTACTGATGGTTATATTTAGAAGACTAAGGTGACAGCATTAGGAGATCAGAATTTCCTTTAAATGCCATCTTGAAACATGAAGAAAAACTGATGTTCATGCAGGGCATAAATGAAAGGCTTTAGCATCAGAGGTCTCATCTTGTCAGTCACACACAGAATTTCTCTCTGCCTTGCTTCTTATACTACATCACCATTTGGCAAGGTGAAAATACAAAGATGTGGGTATGTGAGTGTATGTGAGAGACAGAGAGAGCTCCTACTGTGGTCCCTAGCATCTTTGATGGTGGAGTATTTTGACAAAGTAGGTTACTAGTTCCATATATAATGAGGGAGAGGAGCCCTTTACTGCTGCTCCTGCTTGTGCCATATGTCTTCTGAAGGCTGTTGTAGCTGTCACTGCACCGTGCGACTGGAATTCTCCCACAGACTGGACACCATCAGCATGATTCCCTTCTCATTACAGATGCCGACGGCGCTTCTCTCTCTCATGCACCTGTGCGCACAATAATGGAAATTTTGTTTTCCATTTTTTTCCTCTAAATATAATACTTTCATTTTTGACCCACCTCTTTAAACAGTGTTAGCAAATTTAGTACTGGTAAAAGGTGTTAGATTAGTAGCCCTGGATACTAGAGTCCCCTATTTTTATTCTTTATTTGTATTTACCTCTGTAATGTCATTTGAGGAACAACTTTCTTGTACATTGATCTAAGAAGTATTAGTAATTAAAATAATCTTGAATAACTATACAAGTGTCTAGGTCTATAGAGATACATGGGGAGAGACAGTGGCTGTCCCAGAGAACGTACAGTCCAACAGAGGAAGATGGACAAACAAAGTCTTTGAGGGGAAATAGCAGTACATAGAGGTGACTTGGGCAAGCTTGCACAGCAGGTCTGGGGTCGAGCCAGCAATAGAACGCAGGGCTTCGGCTTCCCGGTTCAGTGTCCTGTCCACTAGATGCAATTGTCTCCCTTTCAGTCAGCCACAGCCCAAGTACAGGCAACAGCACTGCTCAGCTCCCATCACCATCAAACAGCAGTCAGCCCTCAACTCTGGACCAGTGCAACATCTGAACTCCCCAAGGGCCTTGCAGACAGAGGGGCTATGCACACTGTACCCTTACAGCTGACAACTCCAGTAACTGGATCACCTGCTCTCACCACTTGCCTGCCTGTTTTCCTGTCTCTGGCAGACCTACATTCTGACAGACCTTTTCATATCCGCTCCACCTTCTTTTGCCTGTTGTTCTCCTGACAAACAAGATGTCTGAACACACCCCAGCAGCTTTGTGCTTGCTTACAGGCTTGTTAGTGCTTGAACAACCAGAGGTTGAAATGGAGGCTCAGTTGCACCTGAGGAGAGAACTGCCTGGGGCCTTGGTAACACTTAGGTTTAGCAGTACCCTTGGAAACCTCCTGTAGGGGAGAGAGAAAGCAGATAACTTCACAATGACAGAAAGGAAGGTGCAAGCCACCGACATGGAACAAAATGAACTGTAGGTTTCCAGTGGGCTCCACAGCTCCAGGAGGGAAAATCTGTTTCAGGAGTAAGCAAGGTCGATTGCAGAGGAGGAAGGCAATAGAAGCTAAAAACAATGGTATCAAACTGCACACAGAGTTTGGGAAGCTGCCTTGCAAAGCAAAAACATGGTTTACTAAAAGATCTGGAAAACATTGTAAAGCTATTATCCAAATCTAATACTTACTGAAGGATTACAAGCCCCCATGCACTTCTGGGAAGCTGACATTTTGAAATGGTTTAACAAAACTTATCAGGCCATGTTTTTGCTCTGTACTGCAACGTCAGAAGTTCTGCAACTGGAAGAATGATTTCTGTATTGACTGTAACAAACATTGTGACTGCCATGTACTTATTTTCTACTCTCATTTCTAGTATATAGGACCAAGCACCATATATAGCAAGAGCCCCTAGAGGCAGGTGTTGCCCATTACCGCCCTGACCCAGATCCATATGACTGGGGGCCAGGGAATCGAATCCAGATTTCGCCAGCACTCCTGTGTGTTGGACACTATTTTAATGTGTCATGGGACTTTTCAATGATTCTGAATCATGAACATTGTTACCTTAATATTGTATTTTATTAAATAGAAAATTGATATGATATATATAAGCCATTCCCACCATTGGAAACAGGTGCCCAACTTGATAGCCACAGCTCCCAGAAGTATGTCTGCACTTAATTTTCCCTTATTTGGGCCAGAGTCTGCCACTCTTACTCACCATTGAGCAACACCGTATTCAGTGAATGGTGCAATGAAATCAATGGGATGACTTGTTGAGTTAGCTAACCTCAGTGTGAATAGATGCGGCAAAATCAGTCAGCTGCAAAGAAAAAGTCATCTTTGACCTTGAAGAGTATACTCTCAAAAGCCAGAATTGTAGATGCACCAGCCTTTAAATAAGGCTTCTTAGAAGTCACTGCTAGAATGGCAAATTCTAGAACCCAGCATTGCTATTTGACTCCAGTGTGTGCTTATCTTGTGCCTAGGTGCAGTGTAGCGCACACATTGTATGAGTCGTGTCATATTCTCTCCCAGTCTAAACTTCTGTGAGCACTATAGCCATGAAAGCTGCTAAGTCCATGGGAGTTTTGCTATTGATTTCAATGGGAGCAGGGATCTTCCTAAAGTGTAATTGAAGAAACGATTGCCATGCACTGAAGTGTAGTAAAGTTGTGAAGTCAGACAAATTAATAGTATCAGAAAGTCTGTCAGAGCAGGAGAAACGGGCAACTTAAGAATCATGACACGCCCCTGTGATGATTCAATTTACAAGACAAATCTTTGCCTTCACAGTAAGGCAAATGGTTTGTTTTCCACCCACAAATCTTCATGATACATTTTGTCATTTTCTGTGGAAGGCAAACAGCTGGTCAAAACACATCTTTTTTGAATTGTACAAAATGTTAAAATTTTGCAATTGTTTCCCTTTACCAGCAGAGCCAGTGATCCTGTTGCAATACAGTGATATGTTTTTTAGCATGACATAGCGGCCATTCCATTTGCCCGTAATCCAGAAACAGGCACACTAACCCTGTTTGCCATACTGTGAGCCCAGAGGATGCCTGTTCCATTCTCTGTGACACCTGTTTACCACCTCATTGCTGTGAAACCTTCTATACTCACTCATGGAAGGTATTCCAAAATAGTGACACTCTGTGAAATTTTCCTCTGTGCAGAGGACCAGCACAAGACCGATGTATCATGTAAATCCCACTTAAACTCTGTTTTGAGGGAATAAGTGAGATTAAAGTGGTACATAGACCTTGTGTTGGCCTTCTGCACAGGGGTGAATTCCATCCACCGTATGCAGAAAACTGCATGGAGAGTGATGTGTTTTAGTGGTGTGAGCACAGGGATTGGGCGTGATGAGTACCCTGGTTCTACTACTGACGCACATTGTAATTTTGGACAAGTTACTCACTTAAATGCTCTGAGTCACTTTCTTCATCATACAATGGGAATATGACTATTATTATTAATTGTTATGTGTATTGAGGTCTCACCTAAGAGCCCCAATTACGGCCCTGGAGCCTGTTATTCTAGGTGCTGTACAAACACAGAATAAAATGACATTTGCTGCCCCAGAGAGTTTACAATCTAAGTATAAGACAAGAGACAGCAGAGAGACAGATAGGAGTGCACCAGGAAACAATGACACAATAGAGTATAGCATTTATTATTAACCTCTCTCATAGCAGTGGTATGATAAGAAAGCTTTATAAAGCCCTAATCATTCCACACCTCTGTGTGACTGGCTCCCCATAAGAGGGCAGCCCCACTGATTTCAAGCAGATGGGCTTTGCCGCAGGCAATACTACAAATGAACTGATTTTAATATGCTCTCCCCACACACAATTATTTTTGTGTGATTATTGGATACATATTCAGAGACACTTGAAATGCTTCTAGACTGTTTGACAGGCTTTTGGAAAATGTACTCACTTATTACTGGAGTAATAAGTGAGTACATTTACCATACTGTCTGACTTCATTTCCCAGCTTATCAAACACAGTCTTTTTATCCTTCACTGATCTCTCTTTTGGCAAGTCCAGCTTTGTATGGTCTCACGCTTCTCTTTACATTTCCAGTAGCCTCCTTTGCACCTCTTAACATCCATCTCTATAGTCAGAAAAATCTTAATTTCCTGTTTTCTCTAACCTTGGATAATATACTGATATTATCATTAACAGGCAAGGGGAAGACCTAGGTTCAGTAAACAGAGTTCAGATGTTTCTGGATATGGATGTCATAAAATATAGGCCAAATATCATGACATTGATAAAGGCAGATTGAAAATACTTCTGTAAAAGTAATATATATATATATATATAATCTAATCCATCAGATATGACTTACTAGGTAAACAAATTCTTAAACACTATGGCTTAGAGTCTTGGTTGGTGTAAACTAGTATAGCTGCATTGATTTCACTGGAACTGTGCTGATTTCCCCTAGCCATGGCCCCATGACTTTTTCTCAACAATGTATTATGCTATTTGTCCTTTTCTGCCTCATTCCTTTTCTTTCAAAGTCTATTTATTCATGGGGTTGGGGTTTATTTCTTTAACATCCCTCTTCCTAATTTTACAAAACTGCCCATTTTTCTTTTGCAGCAATCTGGGACTGTTCAGACAGTAAGGAATGTATTGCTCAACCCAGCCCATAATTTTGTTTGTACAATAAAGTCCAAAATTCAGCATGGTACTTGGTACATACCTACCCTTAAGCACCTGAATTGCCCCATTAATGTCAATGGGTTAACTGATATACTTAAAGTTAGGCATGTCCTTATATACCTTGTTGAAAAGGAATCTCTACCTGTGGCTCAAATCCTTCCAAATTCATTCGAAGGTCAGATAATATTAGATAATATTTAGTCCTGCCATGAGTGCAGGGGACTGGACTAGATGACCTCTCGAGGTCCCTTCCTGTCCTACGATTCTATGAGTCTATAAAGTAAGTATAATAGTAACAAGTAGTAATTAAAAAAAGGGAGATTCTCCTTCTGCATACAGACACCTCTTGCTGATAATAAATGTCAATGCATCTGCAAGACAGACTGTGAATCAAATAAATATTCAGCTAGAGAAACAAATTAGGAACAAGCAGTTCCAGATTTAACCAAGCATGCAAAGCCCTCTGTTGATGTAGAATTTAGAGATTTCCGTAGTCCTTTGAGCATATCCCTAAGAGTATCTAAATGCTCCCCAAGGTTAGTTCAAGAATAAAAAAGGATCTATAATCATTGTGATTTCATGAATATTTCCATTAGATAAAGTTAATGGGATTTTTAAACTACTGTTTGGTTAATCATTAGCCATATGCTTGGGAAAAGGATGCAAACTCCTGTTTATTAATGCATCAGTACATCAATGGAAACCAAATAGAAAATATTCCCTTTTTGGCATGTCTGTGGGTATTTTTTCATGAATTGCAGGACCAGGCCATTTGTTTAAGTATCCTAATATCAGCCCTTCCAAGGGCCTGATCAAAACTCATTAAAATCAGTGGAAGGACTCCCACTGATTTCTACAGGTTTGGGATCAGACCTAATCTGGCAGCACTCAAGGTTTGAAAATTTCCATTAGTTAAACAATTAAAGTTGGTGATATTTAAAGGAGTAAACTGTGTACCGAGACATAGGTATGGAAGCCAGCACAGGACCTAATGCAGGGAAGTCCCCAGTTGAAGCTATTGTGCACTGTCATGGAAACTTTACTTTTGCTCTTTCTTATTCTGTCCCTCCCATCACCCCTGAAACTAAAATACAAGACTTTCAGAATGACAATATATGGTTGTTCTTTGTTTATAGAGATCATCAGCTTGTACTAAAGCCAATTTAGGATTCTTTATTTTAAATGGCATGATCTGCTGTTGGGTATTTCCTTTTTAAATCCCTAGTGGCTGCTCTAACTTCTGCTGGGGGAGAGCAGGCACCTTAGCTAAGCCCCAGATTCAAGAGAGACAGAAGGGATGTCCCTTCCCCCCTCCTGGCTGTAGCTCCTGAAAGCCACAGCTCAAAATTTGCACTCTCAGTGGGATCACACCGCTGTAACAAAATGGAAAACTAAGCCTCATGTGTTATATAGTCTCCACCCTAAGACCACCTGTTTGATTTTGCTTTTTAGTATAACTGTATATTTTTATATTGATAATTAATAAAACCAATAGAAAACTTTTTAAATGTTGTGTAAAAATGTAATTTTTGCTGTTTCTCAAAATACAATGTTTCCCAGCTTTATCAGTATACATTTGTCACTTTATATATGAGTTCACTGGTTGATTGCTGCTTATCATGGTGTTGCTCCTCTCTAATACCATATTTATTTATAAATTACTCTAAGTCCTTTAAGTTCACTCATATAATAATATCAGCATGAACTTGATTTATGTTTTAACTGTTAATTTCACTTTAACCAATTGACTAAGAGGTTTCTCTTCATGTATATTTTAGTGGAAGCCACAGAATTTTATGTCTCCTGAATAAGAATAATTTTCAGAGGCATGACATTGCCAGATGATATAATGGAACAGACGTATGAACTGTTAAAATGAATAAACATCTAATATGCTGATTAGAAAATTACACTGCAGCTGCTTCATTTGATGCCTTTTTGCTGCTATACATTTTGGCGATGGGATGGGAGGAGAGAAGCAGAGCTCTGAGCTTCTCAGTTTAGGAAGTGGAAGTAAAATCATAGAAATCCAAATGATGGAATATTGAAGGATCTCAAAGTCCTTTGCAAATGTTAATTATTGATGCAATGCCCCTGTAAAGTAGTAGTGGCAAATACTATTACATCCATTTTACAGATGTGACATCAACACATAGAAACATTAAGGCACAGGTTGTGCCTGTAGGTACAGTCCAGATCAAAAAGGGATGATGCCACCAAGAAAACCCTCTGAATCAGTATTACCTCCCTACTTTCCTCTTGCTCTGGAAAAAGGGCTAGCTGTCTAGCATATTTCTGATGCCTTGCTGCCCACCAGCACTGAGTAACCCATCTCTTCTGCATAGGCATGTAGCCCAAGTCACAGCCTAGCTCCAAGTGACTTGTTAAAGCTGGCACTGGCTCATTGTGCAGAGCGGTGCTTTCCCTTTGCTCTTTCCTCTTGAGAACATTCTCTCTGAAACACATGTACATCTATCCCCAGAGTTTCTTGCTGATGTTAACTGGATTTATTCTCATTATTGTATTTCCCTGATTCTAATTAACTAAAAATTACAAACCACTGAAGTGCTACATGCCAATCAAGGTAATTGCTGATGCTGTTGAAAAAGCCAGGAATCTTAGCTCTATGCCTAAGAAATTATTCTAGTCAGAGGGTGACTCGGGCAGAGAGCACCAAGTGTATTGGTGATATGCACCGCTTCTAAAAAAGAACTGCACCACAACTAACAACAAGAATTTCTCTAAGATCTAACTACCTTATAAGGGGGGCACACCATCACCTTAGGAGAAGGGAAGCTAACGAGATCTTTAGGCTCAGTCAGCACTAACCAGACACACCTTCAAGGCATTCTCTGCCTAGAAGGAGGAAGTTTAGAAAGGGAAACCTACCACACGAAGGGGTGGTAACTAGGAGAAGACTGCTGTGCCTTGGAGACAGTTGGCTATAGGGATAGCTCAGCAAAGAGGAAGACAATTGGAGACTCTGCTGCCCCTGAGACTGTATGGACCAGCTACAGAGTGGGGTTACATAAATTTATGTACATAACTCCTATTGGAAGATTTATCTGCTTACCTCATGAGGAGAGTGGACCTTTAAACAAACAGACTTAAAACAAAACCCTTGGGAAAAGGAAAAAGATTGATTTTGCAAATGAATTTCCTTTTTTTTCAGTTTTCAGGTTGACCAAAGGAAAGACTAAAACAAAAAAAATCTTCTCCCATAGCATGGAGAAATATAGTTTATTGTTAAAATAAACTTTATTGAAGCCAAACATTCTATATTTTGTAAACATGTATGGAGATTTTCCTGCCGATGATGAACATGCTGAAATTCAACATGCTTTTGATCAGGCTGATGTTCTGTAAGGAAGGATGAGAAAAGTATTCCAATGTTTTCTGCTCTGTGGAGAGGAAGTATGGCTTAGTGCTCAAGGACTAGCTGGAAATCTTGGTTCAATTCCCTACCCTGCCTCAAAGTTTCCTGTGTGATCTCAGGCAAGTCACTCAGGCCCAGATCCTCCTTGATTTCAGCAAGAGTTAGACACCTCATTTCCTTTGAGGATGTGGCCTTAGCTTCTCTCTGTCTCAGTTCCCTATTGGTAAAATGGGGATAATGGCACTGTCCTACCTCACAGGAGTGTTTTGAGGATAAGTACATCAAAAATTGTGAGGTGCCCAGATACTAAAATGATGGGGTCCATATAAAGACCTAAGATAAATAGATTTACAAATTGGCATGCAGGATTGAACTTTATAGTCATAAAGATGAAGATTAAAGCTTTGTCTAAACAGAGATGTTGCAGGGCTTTCACTAAACTGATGGTGTTAGATCAGTGCGGGCCTTGTGTGGACTTTCATTTTGTTTCAATAATAGTGCTTGTAACCGTGACTTGCTCCGTTGGGCTGGACAGGCTGGGGCTAAACTAGCCTGCATTATAGGATGAGCCACACCTGGGTTGGATCAGGTGATCCCAGGATAAAAAGAACAGGAAGTTGCTGCAAAGGGGGAAGTCCAGGAAACTGTATGGAGCAAGAAGTTAGCAGGGCAAAAAGTGAAGCAGCAAGAATGAGTGGGAGAAAGCTCTCCAGGCAGAGAGGCCTGGGAGAGGGCCTGTACAAGTAGGGGAGAGATGGTAAAGGCTGCTGGGATGTAGACTGTGAGTTTGCATTTTGTCTTATTTTGGGGTTAATCAGGGGTGACAGTGAACAGTGAGGGCCCAGAGGGCCAGTATGTATCAGAGGACTAAATAAATAGGACCCCTTCCGGGGATTTTGTTTGAACTACCTTTGAACTATGAGTTCTTAAGGGCCCTGAAGAGGGGTAAACAGATGCAGAGTGACCTCTGGCCATGATGGGGTGCTCAGGAGGCAACTGCATGATATTACAGTGCTTCACATCAACTTAGCTGAATCAGTGCCTTGTTGATAAGGAACCCTTAAACCAATATAGGTGAGTTCTGTCCATGCAGGAGGATTGCACTGACTTAATAATTAAATCCATTTCTAGATTGAGTTAAATCACTGCAACCCCCCATGTAAGCCAGGCCCAAGGGTCTGAACCTACAGGTTATTCTTTGGGGGCCAGATCCCTGAACACATACAGAACCCCTGTATCAGTCCGTGTGAAGTTACTTGCAGGATTGGGGCCCAAGGGCCAAAATACAGATAAATAGATACAGCTCCATTGAAGTCAGTGATGTAACACCTGCTCAGACCAGATCAGAGCTAGTACTGAGTTCTCCCTGGAAATACCCCAGGTACTAATAATCAGCTGAAATGTTAGTTATGATGTTCAGAAATGTATCAAAAGACATGATGAGCAGAACACAGACATGAGTTTACAAACTGGGGTTGTACTACTTTTAAAAATCTTCTTAGTTTTTTGGGGGTGAAGGGGCGGGGGGTGTAGCCACTTGAGAAGTATCTATCGTTCCAGACTTTGCCCTGTGCACAGCAGCTGGAGTTTCCTGCAGGGAATTCTGACTCACTGCTCTAGAATTCTTCCTGCGGCTCCTGGGCTGATTGCTTTAGTGTGTTAGCTCTGCTGCATTTGTAGAAGGTGCAGTCGGCTCTGTGATTGGTTATTATAGACTATTGTATTCTATACTGGTTCTTATTCCCTGCTAAGTGTGCAGCCATGTCGTGGGCTGTCTGGAGAGGGACTGTGCTTCTTAAGTGGACTTTAGTTAGCCTGATGCACCCTCCTTCCACATTGCACATAAGCAGTGGCAAGTTACCTATATTAGATTGATTAATTGGATCATTAGCTCTTCAGGGCAGGCCTTGTGTCTGAATTGTGCCAGACTTAATGGGTCCCCGTCTTAGTCACAGTCTTTAGAAGTTGCTGTGGTACCAATAATAATAAACATTTCATGTGATCAATAACTAATTATATCTGTGGGCCTCTGTGCAAATAACTATTCAGACTGTGCATGGCAGTATGAAAACAGTATATTAAAAAAAGGAAGTTTTATGATTTCTGAAGTGAAATGGAAGCCCCAGTGTCTCATTGAAATTGTTAATATCACAGTCTGAAGCTATTAGGCTGTACTTAATAACATTGTTATTGTCTCAGGAATAAAGTTGATGAAATTTTTATGACTTTACCAAAGGAAGCAGAACATGCATATGGCAGACTAAACTGTTGCAAATATTTACAAGGGGGTAGGGCACAAAATGGCTCACAGCTCTGCAAATGGCACCCTGAGGGTGAAATCTGGGTGCCATTGAAGTCAATAGCCAAACTCCACTTGACTTTTCAGTTAATCATTTTCCTGCCATAGCGGGGACCTCAAGCGTGGTGCACATTGGTCCCTTCTATTCTTTGCCAGTGGCACAATAGTCTAGTCTCCTGTGGGCTGTAATATTTAGATCTCATTTCAATTGTTGGGTTTAGTGTGTGGATGGTGGTGGCCTGTGATACACAGGAGGACAGACTATACTATTTCTTCTGGCCTTAAACTGACTTCAGTGGGACCAGGACTTACTTTTAGGTCACTGCTTCAAGGTTGGTAGCTATCAGAACACTGACCTTCAGATGTTATGTAAAATAAGTTGCTTTCTGTCCTGTTCCCAGTGGAAGAGTGTTTATTAAAAAATCCTGCCATTAAAGGGAGTACTCTTGTTGTCAATTCCAGTTAATAGGCACAGGACTGACAAGCCATGGACACTGAACTGTCCTACCCTCATAAGTGAATCCTTTATGAACATGTGTGACCCAGGAACTTATAACAAGCAGTAAATTTACACAGTAGTAGTAATACTATTAATTGTATTCAAAGAGTTGCTCAAATTATGAATATGCATAATGTTGGTGTATTTGCAATTAAACAATTTTTCAATGTTTTTCCAGCTTATGGAATGGTCAATTGCCTTGAAATTTTCACCAAACGTTTGAGTGAAATTTTTTAATGGAAAAAGGCTATTTTTAAGCAGCTCTAGGTATTACTATTAATGTTAACATTGTTAGGCACTTGTATTTTGAAATCCTCAGATGAACTCCATAGTACTTTATAAGCCTTCAACTCACAACACAGCTGTGGAGCAGATACTGTATGCAAGTGTTAAGATTTACATGTATCTGTAGTGTGCAGTTTAATTTTAGGTCAGGCACATGATTCTGCAAACAATTGTTGAGCTATGTATTTGTCTACAACAGAAGCATAGATAATATGCAATGATTAATAGAGTACAATCAAGGAACATTTTCCTAAACATCATTATTGGTGTTAGCATTTTTGATCTCTTGCAAAAAGTATACTTGTCATGACCAATTAAATAAAATGCTATAATACTAAACAAAACACTAAAATGAATTAAACTAGAATCTAAAATGAACCTAATAGTTTGCACTGTTAGTCTTAAACCATTCAGAGCCCATATTATATAGTTCTCCAAGGAAATAAATCTTTTTATTTTGAAGCTAGCTCTCTACTCATCAATTTTCAGGACACCATTATATTCCTTAATAACCAGATCTTACAGCTCTCCTTTGCTCAAAACTTACTCAGGCAAAATTCCCAGTGAGTGAAATCCTGGACCCACAGAAATTAATGGAAGTCTTGATAAGGACTTCATGAAGCCAGGATATCCTCTATTGATTTGCATAAGAGTTTTGCAGAGTAAATCTTGATAAGGATTGCAGAATTTGAAGTCTTGGTTCTGGATTCTTCAGCTTTTCTCTGGACTGTCTGAAGACACAGTGGTTCTCAAACTTTTGTACTGGTGACCCTTTCAGATAGCAAGCCTCTGAGTGTGACCCCCCCTTATAAATTAAAAACACTTTTTAATATATTTAACACTATTATAAATGCTGCAGGTGAAGTGGGGTTTGGGGTGGAAGCTGACAGCTTGTGACCCCCCTCCCAGGTAATAACCTCATGACTCCCTGAAGGGTCCCAACCCCCAGTTTGAGAACCCCTGCAGAAGAGCATCAGAAAAAGCTGGAAATTCACTAGAGAAATAGTAGACAGTCCTGGGAAGTTTCAGAGCAGTCAATTGAGAGAGCTGGGGGGACCCCAAAACAAACTATAGAAGGACAAAGCATGAGAATGGTCTTATGATTAAGGCACTGAACTCTCTCTGTTCAATTCTTGGCTCGATCACAGATTTCCTATGTGACATTGGGCAAGTCTCTTTGCGTTTGCAAAAATGAAGGTGATGCTGCTTCTTTTCCGCCCCTGCTTGTCTGTCTTGTCTATGTAGACTGTAAATTCCTCTGGGCAGAGACTTTTTTCACTACATATATGTAGAGCACCCAGAACAAGGGGGCCTCAATATCCACTTAGGAGCTACTGTGATACAAATACCTAAATAGTATTTCTATTAGATAAAGGGGCTATCCAGAAGGGAGAAGAAGCATCACCGGGAACATCAGAAATGTTATCAGTGAATAATACAGTGAGGTTGGTATTAAAACAAGGTGGATGTTAGGTATTGAAAACTTTTAGCACTTAAAAAAAATCTTTTATTGAATTGTAGAGAATTGATTGGTAAAAATCAGGGCTACTGGGTGATGAAATATCAGTTTTCAGTGCTTGGGAAATCCTGTGCTCAAATGCAGGCACGGTACAAAATGCAGTTGATTCATATTGTCTTTGTCCTAGTTTTCATGCAGAGTTGGTGTCACCTATCTCTCCCCTTAATCACAATTAGATGGTCCAGCTTTGGAGCAACACCAGTGGCTAAAGATGGCAATTTTCTGTTAGCTAGAGAACAACAATTTTGGTGTCCTGATACTTCTGCATGGAGTCCCACATCCCTAGTCATTCTGACAGAACTCCTAGTGTCTGCCCTTTGGGGAGAGTCTACCTCTTAGACTACTCATCTCAACTGGGGGTGAAAACCTGGATCTGCAAATTGGGGGCCAAAAAAATTGGACATGTTTGGAAAGTCCAATCCTACATGTGAACAAACATCAAGATTTATGGCTACATAGTATGGATTCCCTCAGCAATATGTACATCCAGCTTGCATTGTTTAAAACTATTGTCCCTGTGCTAACTCATATAGAAGCAATAAGTTTCTAGAATTCCACATATACTACTGCTGATAAAAGCTTATTTTGGGGATAGCATATGCTATATTTGTGGGGCTTTTAATGAACATGTAGTTGTTTGCACTTCAACAGTGTATATTAGTGTCAGGGATATCAACACAATATCCATCAAAGCAATTGTTTAAAAGATTAAAGATACCCCTCTCGATACCCCTCTCTTTTATATTGCTGTTTATATTCTTGGTATTTTTTGGTTTTGCTCATATTGTCTTCAAACTCTTTCATAACTTAATTGAGTTGGAGATGTGGCAATTTACCCCAGCAGATTTTTCGCTTGGTGTTTTGTTTTAAGTAGAAGAAGAGGAATCCTGGCTCCAGTGCAGTCATGCCCTCTGCTATTTAGATTGAGATGGGCTGGAATGCAAAGCCAGACCCAAGCGAGCGGGATACCTCATACTGAGGTAAATGTAAAAGGTCTGATTGTAATCAGCTTGTTAGGAATTGTGCTTTTCTTCCTCATACCATATCAAAGGGCTATATTTTAGGTTCTTTACCATTTTGTATCTCAGTATGTGGTCTAGCTTGGTGAGATTTTGAGCTGTATTACAGATAGTTTCTTTCTGGTAGATTATTTTTAATGCCTTCCACTATAATGGGAGCCTCCTTGCTGAGGGGAGGCCTCAGATGCCTGACTCTTGTCACTGCTACGATCATACTCTTGACTGATTGCATTCGATGCTTGCTGACAAGTAACATGACAGCAGTCCAGACCACAGCACAGAGGTGAAGCACCTCAGAGGATGCATCGCCGCAAGGCTGTCTCTTCATGATTGCACAGTTTCATATCAGTTTCCAAGACCAGATCCTATCTTAAAATCTGATTGATGTCAGTGGGAGTTTTTCCATCCAATTCAATGGGCTTTGGATCAGTCCCAGAATGGGAATGCTGAGAAGCTGCAAATCTATTTCTCTGAGGAAGACATTGTATTGTGCATACATAACTTTGCAGCATTGCAGCTGGACAAGCATTGCAGCTCTTTGTTGTTCCAGCTAAGAATACACAATAGTTACAGTTGATTCAAAGGGCCTTCATCAAGACTTAACAGATACTATAATGTCTTGTCATATTTCACCCAGCCTGAGAAGAGTCCTCTGGGTCCCAAGAAAACACTGGAGAGGCTTTGAGGCTTTTCGCTGCTATCACTTAACACTTTGGAAACTGCAGAAGTTGGGAAGGAGCAACACAGCATACACACCCTGAATATCTCATACAAAACAAGAGACAAGTGTGGCCTCCTTTGAAATCATCGGTGGGAGAGAGGAATATAGACTTCAAAGAAGACAGCATTAAGCAAGGAACAGTCCTGGAGTCTGTTGAAATTAGGACATGAAAGATGAGGAGGGAAGAGTGGCCTTTAACTGGCCCAAGTCTTCTCCAAAAATTATGGTGGACTTCAATGAGTTTCAGGTTTGCGTAGGGTTACCATTCGTCCGGATTTACCCGGACATGTCCTCCTTTTTGTGCTAAAAATAGCGTCCGGGGGGAATTTGTAAATCACTCAAAATGTCCGGGATTTCCCCCCTCCCCTGGCAGAGCAGAGCGAGCGGCTGGGAGGGCTGCAGGAAAGTCACGGGCTGGACTCCGGAGCAGCTGTAGAGGAGCTCCTCCCTCCCTCCCTGCATTCTGAGCCGGCAGCTCCTCCCCGGCAGCCCCGCTCCAGCAGCACTGTGCAGGGCCAGGGACCGGGTTGTGTGTTGTGCTGGGGAGCGCAGCCACGTGTCCGGCTCGCACAGAGCCTAACACCCTGTTCTGAGCAGCAGGGTAAGGGGGCCAGGGGGCAGGAGAAGGGGCAGGGAGGTTCTGGAGGGGGCAGTCAAGAAACGGGGGGGGGTCGGGAGTTCAGGGGGGGGCTTTTTGGGGGGAGTGGAGAAAGTTTTGGGCAGTCAGGGTACAGGTAGGGGGTAGGGTCCTGGGGGGCAGTTGGGGGGGGTCTTAGGAAGGGGCAGTTAGGGGATAAGGAACAGGGAGGCTTAGGTAGGGGGTGGGGTTCTGGAGGGCAGTTAGGAGCAGGGGTCCCAGGAGGGGGCAGTCAGGGGACAAGGAGCAGGGGGGGTGGGGGGCTGGGAGTTCTGGGGGGGAGCTGTCAGGGAGCAGGAGTGGGGAGAGGGATCGGAGCAGTCAGGGGACAGGGAGCAGAGGGGTTTAGATGGGTTGGGAGTTCTGGGGGGGGGGGCTGTCAGGGGGTGGGGAGTGGTTGGATGGGGCGTGGGAGTCCCAGGGGTCTGTCTGGGGGTGGGGGTGTGGATAAGGGTTGGGGCAGTCAGGGGACAAGAGGCAGGGAGGCTCTCTTAATGGCTCTCCATGCGTCTCTGGACCCTCTCAGCTGTCGGGCTTGGACGGAAACATTGCCTGAGGGTAGTGAGAGAATGGGTTATCGGTAAGGTGGGGGTGGGCGTGAGCCCGGTCAATAGGGGCAACCCCTACCAAGATCTGAGCCTTTTCTCACACGCCCGTTAGAGCTCGACATTATGCTGTTTGGGACCCCTCTTTGAGGAAAGCCTCTGGATTGCAAGTCCAACCGCTACCTCCTCGTGGTGAGAGTCGGTAACTGGCTTGGATAGCCAGGCGGATTGCGGAGGACGAACCCACATCCCACATTCAGTGGGGTGTGGGACGGGGTTGGGCAGCCCCATATGGTGCCACATGGATGCCCCCCAGGCACGGGTTAGTTTCCCCCAGGCACGGGTTAGTTTCCCCCAGGCACGGGTTAGTTTCCCCCTGGAAAGGGTTAGTTTCCCCCTGGAAAGGGTTAGTTTCCCCCTGAGAAGGGTAAATCTTTTAGCTATGGAAAAAAGAAGAACAGGAGGACTTGTGGCACCTTAGAGACTAACAAATTTATTAGAGCATAAGCTTTCGTGGACTACAGCCCACTTCTTCGGATGCATATAGAATGGAACGTATATTGAGGAGATATATATACACACATACAGAGAGCATAAACAGGTGGGAGTTGTCTTACCACCTCTGAGAGGCCAATTAATTAAGAGAAAAAAAACTTTTGAAGTGATAATCAAGCTAGCCCAGTACAGACAGTTAGATAACAAGTGTGAGAATACTTACAAGGGGAGATAGATTCAATGTTTGTAATGGCTCAGCCATTCCCAGTCCTTATTCAAACCGGAGTTGATTGTGTCTAGTTTGCATATCAATTCTAGCTCAGCAGTTTCTCGTTGGAGTCTGTTTTTGAAGTTTTTCTGTTGTAATATAGCCACCCGCAGGTCTGTCACTGAATGACCAGACAGGTTAAAGTGTTCTCCCACTGGTTTTTGAGTATTTTGATTCCTGATGTCAGATTTGTGTCCATTAATTCTTTTGCGTAGAGACTGTCCGGTTTGGCCAATGTACATGGCAGAGGGGCATTGCTGGCACATGATGGCATATATCACATTGGTAGATGTGCAGGTGAACGAGACCCTGATGGTATGGCTGATGTGATTAGGTCCTATGATGATGTCACTGGAATAGATATGTGGACAGAGTTGACATCGGGGTTTGTTACAAGGATAGGTTCCTGGGTTAGTGGTTTTGTTCAGTGATGTGTGGTTGCTGGTGAGTATTTGCTTTAGGTTGGGGGGTTGTCTGTAAGCGAGGACAGGTCTGTCTCCCAAGATCTGTGAGAGTAAAGGATCATCTTTCAGGATAGGTTGTAGATCTGTGATGATGCGCTGGAGAGGTTTTAGTTGGGGGCTGAAGGTGACAGCTAGTGGTGTTCTGTTATTTTCTTTGTTGGGCCTGTCTTGTAGGAGGTGACTTCTGGGTACTCATCTGGCTCTGTCAATCTGTTTTTTCACTTCAGCAGGTGGGTATTGTAGTTTTAAGAATGCTTGATAGAGATCTTGTAGGTGCTTGTCTCTATCCGAGGGATTGGAGCAAATGCGGTTATATCTTAGAGCTTGGCTGTAGACAATGGATCGTGTGGTGTGTCCTGGATGGAAGCTGGAGGCATGTAGGTAAGTGTAGCGGTCAGTAGGTTTCCGGTATAGGGTGGTATTTATGTGACCATCGCTTATTAGCACAGTAGTGTCCAGGAAATGGACCACTTGTGTGGATTGATCTAGGCTGAGGTTGATGATGGGATGGAAATTATTGAAATCATGGTGAAATTCCTCAAGGGCTTCTTTTCCATGGGTCCAGATGATGAAGATGTCATCAATGTAGCGCAAGTAGAGTAGGGGCGTTAGGGGACGAGAGCTAAGGAAGCGTTGTTCTAAGTCAGCCATAAAAATGTTGGCATATTGTGGGGCCATGCGGGTACCCATAGCAGTGCCGCTGACTTGAAGGTATATATTGTCCCCAAATGTGAAATAGTTGTGGGTGAGGACAAAATCACAAAGTTCAGCCACCAGATTAGCTGTGACATTATCAGGGATACTGTTCCTGATAGCTTGTAGTCCATCTTTGTGTGGAATATTGGTGTAGAGGGCTTCTACGTCCATAGTGGCCAGGATGGTGTTTTCTGGAAGATCACCGATGGATTGTAGTTTCCTCAGGAAGTCAGTGGTGTCTCGAAGATAGCTGGGAGTGCTGGTAGCGTAGGGTCTGAGGAGAGAGTCTACATAACCAGACAAGCCTGATGTTAGGGTGCCAATGCCTGAGATGATGGGGCGTCCAGGATATCCAGGTTTATGGATCTTGGGTAGCAAATAGAATACCCCTGGTCGGGGTTCTAGGCATGTGTCTGTACAGATTTGTTCCTGTGCTTTGTCAGGGAGTTTTTTTAGCAGATGGTGTAGTTTCTTTAGGTAATCCTCAGTGGGATCAGAGGATAATGGCCTGTAGAATGTGGTGTTAGAGAGCTGTCTAGCAGCCTCCTGGTCATATTCCAATTTATTCATGATGACGACAGCACCTCCTTTGTCAGCCTTTTTGATTATGATGTCAGGGTTGTTTCTGAGGCTGTAGATGGCGTTGTGTTCTGCATGGCTGAGGTTATGTGGCAAGTGATGTTGCTTTTCCACAATTTCAGCCTTTGCACGTCGACGGAAGCAATCTATGTAGAAATCCAGTCTGTTGTTTCGACCGTCCGGAGGAGTCCACGCAGAATCCTTTTTTTTTGTAGTGCTGGTAGGGAGGATTCTGTGGGTTAGTATGCTGTTCAGAGGTATGTTGGAAATATTCTTTGAGTCGGAGACGTCGAAAGTAGGATTCTAGGTCACCGCAGAACTGTATCATATTCATGGGTCTGGAGGGACAAAAGGAGAGGCCCCGAGATAGGACAGACTCTTCTGCTGGGCTAAGAGTATAGCTGGAAAGATTAACAATATTGCTGGGTGGGTTAAGGGAACTGCTGTTGTGGCTGCTTGTGGCATGTAGCAGTTTAGATAGTTTAGTGTCCTTTTTCCTTTGTAGAGAGGCAAAGTTTGTCTTGTAAATGGCTTGTCTAGTTTTTGTAAAGTCTATCCATGAGGAAGTTTGTGTGGAAGGTTGGTTTCTTATGAGAGTATCCAGTTCTGAGAGCTCATTCTTAATCTTTCCCTGTTTGCTGTATAGGATGCTGATCAGGTGATTTCGCAGTTTCTTTGAGAGTGTGTGACACAGTCTCTCAGCATAGTCTGTGTGATATGTAGATTGTAATGGATTTTTTACCTTTAGTCCTTTTGGTATGATGTCCATCAGCTTGCATTTGGAAAGGAAGATGATGTCTGTCTGTATCTGTACGAGTTTTTTCATGAGGTTGATGGATTTCCACTCCATACGGCTAAATGCAGTGCCTTGCATAATGAAAGGTTTCAGAGTAGCAGCCGTGTTAGTCTGTATCCGCAAAAAGAAGAACAGGAGGACTTGTGGCACCTTAGAGACTAACAAATTTATTAGAGCATAAGCTATGGAAAAAAGTAATTTATATTTTTATACCGGATTGGCGCTGGACCGGGTTAATAACGCCCCCGCTGTTGGCTTTGATGCCCCGGCCGACAGTGTTAAATATATTAGGGGTGTGATCAGGGTCGCTGGACCAATGGATAGAATGGTGTGGACTATAATGAAGTCTCATGAGAATGAGAGTGAGAATCAAGTCCTCCCAGTGGAGTATGGAGAGGAGGTAGAGGAGAATGTTTGTGATGATCGTGGTGAGGAGATTTTATCTATCTTACCAATGGTTTTTACAAGGGACACTTTTAATGATTTAACTATGGACAGTTTTAATCCAGATTTTAAGTATTTAAGTACATTTGATGATCCATATGTTAGGGAATCGGGATATCTTAATGCTCATTTAGTTAATGGGTCTAGTTTATTAAATAGTTTTAGACCAAGTACTGATTTTAATAGGGATCGTAATAAGGATCTTAACAGTACTGGTAGTAATATAAATATATTAGAAAGTAGTTCGTGGAAGGATGGGGTTTTTTATTTAGAGTATCCCGTTGATAGTTTTAATTGTCCAATATGTCCCCAGATATTACCAACATTTGGTAAATGGGCCAAACACATTAATGTGGTTCATAAAAGTAAAGCCATACGAGTTGTATGTAGTAAATGTGGAAAATCTTCTCAATATCGTAATATAGCTTGCCACTACCCCAAGTGCATACCCAAGAAGGCGGATACCCCAATGAAGAGCCATACGTGCTCGGTCTGTGGGCTTGGTTTTCATACTAGATCTGGATTGAGCCAACACTGTAGACATAGACACCCTGCTGTGAGGAATGAGCAAAGAAAAGAAGATATGGCTGCTAAAAGTAAGATCAAAGAGGGATCGATTAGATCTCGTATATGGACCAAAGATGAGGTTGCGCAGCTTATACAGTTGGAAAGGAAATATATTGGGAAAAGGAATATAAATAAATGTATTGAGAGCGAGATGAGGACCAAAACGAATAAACAAATATCAGATAAAAGACGAGAATTAGCAAAGAAGAAGTTAGTGGTAACTGGAGATAGGGAGGAAGTGACTGAGGTAGAGGACATTAGAGTAAATATATTAGAAATTCCGCCCCCAAGAGAGAGGATTTTCCCACTAAAAGGACATCCAGAAGTGGATTTAGTGGAGAAAATATGTAAACGGGGAAAACAAAGTAGGGAGGGAAGAGAAATAATAAATAGTTTAGGGGAAATTGAAGGATTATTAAAGGAGGATTTAACAAAAGCTCTCGGATGGGCAATGTTGGAAAAATTATGTTATTCATTAGTAGAGGGAAAGGACCCTAGAAATGAAAGTCAAATAGAGTTGAGGAATAAAGGAAAAGGGAAGATGAGAAAGGAGGGGAGAAGGAAGCAATTTAATGCAAGTAGGAGATATGCTACAAAGAAAGCTAAGTATAAATTCTATCAACAATTATTTGATAAGGATAGAAGAAGATTGACTCACATTATAATGGGAGAGCCAGATAAGGCTAAGTGTGCTATCCCTATGAAAGAAATTGAGGAATACTATGTAAATATTTTGGGAACAATTGGACATGGTAATATGATAAGGTGGCCATCATCCACAGAGAATGCGGATAATGATATATTAATGAGTCCGATCTCTGTGGATGAGATTAGAATAGCTTTAAGAGAAATAAGAAAAGATAGTGCTCCTGGCCCAGATAAAGTAAAAGTGAGCAATTTGTGGGATATTTTTAATTTAGACTCCTTAATACTTACAAAAATTTTTAATATATGGTTTCTAAATAGACAGGTACCAGATGAATTTAAGAAAAATAGAACGATTTTAATACCAAAGACACAAGATGAGGAGGAAATGAAGAAGTTAACATCTTGGAGACCATTGACAATTGGGTCAGTTTGGATTAGAATCTATACCAAAATATTAGCAAAAAGACTGGTGGAAACAGTTAAGATATGTAGTAGACAAAAAGGGTTTATATCTGCCCCTGGGTGTGAGGAAAATATTGCTATATTAGATAATTTGATTAAAGGGGCTAAACGAAATGGGAATGAAATTGCAATAGTGTTTGTAGATCTGGCTAAAGCATTTGATTCTGTGGGACACAGACATATAATAGCCGGGTTGAGAAGATTTGGTATAGATGAACATTTTATAGATATTATTAGGGACCTTTATGATAATTGCACAACTAGGGTATGGGTGGGTGATGAAGCTACTGAGTCTATTTTAATTAGGAGGGGGGTCAAGCAGGGTGACCCGTTGTCCCCAATTTTGTTTAATATTGCTATGGATCCCCTTTTAACTAGATTAGAAGTAGAAGGAAGTGGTTTTTATGTTAAGGGTAATAGTGTCACGTCATTGGCTTTTGCCGATGATGTGGCAATTTTAAGTAGCTCATATAAAGGAATGATCAAAAATTTGGGTATCTTAGAGGAGTTTTGTAAAAATACTAATCTCTCTGTTAATGTGAAGAAAACGAAAGGCTTTCATATTTTAACTAAACATAAAACCTATGTAGTTAATCCTAAGGATAATTGGCAGATAGGGTCAGAGGAGATTGAATATGTTCAACCAGGGGATTTTGAAAAATATTTAGGAGCTAGAATAGATCCCTGGATAGGTGTAGGGGGACCGGTACTTAAAGAAAAATTGAAAGATTGGAGTGAGAATTTAATTAAGGCCTCATTAAAACCGGCCCCAAAAATATTAATTTTACAGACATACATCTTACCGAAGCTATTTTATAATCTTCTTTTAATAGAACCCCCTTTTAATCTTTTAGATGATCTTGATGTGTTAGTTAGAAAAATAGTTAAAGAGATTTTACATTTACCTCAGTGTACCACAGATGGGATATTTTATTCTAGAGGTAGGGATGGTGGTTTAGCTCTCACTAAGTTTAGTGTGCAAATCCCAAATATGTTAATTCGTAAATGGAGGAGACATATTGTCTCGAGAGATGATTGGATGGACCTATCTTATCTATATGCAGGAGAAAATCTTGTGGATAAAATATTGTTATTTAGTGCAGTAACATCTCATCCCAAGAAATGGAGGGAAGAGGAATTTTTAAGATGGTCGGAACTGAGATGTCAGGGAATAGGGATAAAATATTTTAAAAATGATTTAATTAGTAATTCGATTTTTAGAAACTCTAGTAAAGTTAAATCGTCAGCGTATATCGCAGCATTGCAGCTTAGGGCAAATATTTATCCTACTAGGGAGACATTAGCAAGAGGAAGAGGAGGTGTGAATGCTCTTTGTAGATGGTGCGGTAAAGTGCGGGAGACTGTTCCCCATAGCTCAGGACAATGTTATAAGACTAAGAATGCTAGGATAAAAAGGCATAATAGAGTAGTGTCTGCAGTTGTAGATAAGGTTGGTAAATTAGGGTGGAAGGCAATAATAGAGCCCCATTTGAGAAATAGTAAGGGTGAGTTAAGAAAGCCGGATATTATATTTATAAAAGGAGATACAGCAGTGGTGGTTGATGTTACAGTGCAATGGGAGGATAATGCCGGAAGTTTGGAACAAGCCCACAGTGAGAAGGTGGCTTATTATCTTGAGTTAGAGGAAGAAATTAAAAACTTAACGGGAGGTAAAAATATCCACTTCTTTGGTTTTGTGCTTGGGGCGCGTGGCAAGTGGAGTGAAGGGAATAATGATTTGTTACAATTATTGGGAATGGACAGAAGTAAAAATTTTAAGGAGAGTATATGTAGACTTGTTTTATATTCCACTATTGGTATATTCAGTGACAGGTAAAGATCCCGGAGTTTCCATTCCGTGTATCTTGCCAAAACTAAATTTTAGCTATTTTGGTTTCCATGCTCTAAATTTTCAAATTTTTAATATTGTTTTGAACATTAACATATTTAGTGTTATTTAATATCTGTCCTTTAATAGAATGGTTTTAACTATATAATAAATACTTATTAATGGATGAAATTCCAATTTAAATTATTAGTTTTTTTTTTTTTTTTAACTACTGGATGTGGATGCGGACTGGCCGCGTATAGTAACCGGGAAAGGGCAGGTAGTCACGCCTGTACATAAATAGGGGGTGGAGTCCTGGGGGGCAGTTAGGGGCAGGGGTCCCAGGAGGGGGCAGTCAGGGGACAAGGAACGGGGGGAGGGTTGGGGGTTCTGGGGGGGGGGCGGGAAGTGGGAGGGGCTAGGGCGGGGCTCCTCCCGTCCTCTTTTTTGCTTGCTGAAATATGGTAACCCTAGGTTTGCGGTAAAACTCAGAAGTGATTAATTATACCTGGCTTGGGCTCAAAGGCATAAGGTTCATATTGCCATGTTTTGGGGGATGAGAGAAAACTGTACCTATCCTCCTCAACTTTCTTTAGCACGGCAGCTATAATGGACAAAGCAGAATTTAAACTATCCATCCAAACTGAAAGAGGCAACATTTTCTACAAATGGCATGTGGCATGGACACGAACAGCAAACTCTGCAATGCAAGGTGATAGGAGAAAAATCAAATAGTTATCTTGCTCATGCAGGCAATGAGATCCTTCACTACAATGTATCCACCAAGGCTTTCCAAATCACTGATATTTAGTGTGTGATCTCCCCAATAGTTCTTCAAAGACACTTCAGTTCCAGCCAGTTTCATAACTTTTTGTTTGTCAAACAAATGAGATTGACCTGACCCAAAATCCCACACCTAAACATCCACAAACTTGAGAAAAGTTTGGACCTGATCCAAAGTCCCTTGAAGTCTTTTCACTGATGTCAGTGTGGCTTGGGTCAGATTCTGCCACCCTTACTCTCTTTGAATAGAACCTTAATTCTTGAATAGTCTCATTGATTTCCCTGGGGCTAATCTGCAAGTATCAGAATTTGACCCTTTATCTTGGGCCCATTTCCAGTCAAAATTACTCCAAGCTTCCATTACTGCTAAGTTTTGTTTGTTTATTTGTTTTGTTTTGTTTTGTTTTTTTCTAAACCAGATTCTGCTGCTTCAGTAGGCTTTCTTCCCCTCCCACCCTCCATTTCTTGAGCTACTTTTATTTCTTTAAGCAGAAATACTTAGCGATGAGGTAGAGCTTGTTTTTACCCTACTTGACTGTTTTCCTATGATTATGAGCCATTTCTATATTGTCTATTTAAACTATCATTGTGACTTTCATATACTTGTTGCATTTTTTGATGGATGTAATTATAAGAGAGCTAAAATGGCCAACATTATTCTGGAATGTTGCTAATTATTTTCCTACCCCTTTGTTAACTGTTCTTCAGCTATTTACTGGCATTTCTACAGGAACTTGGTGAAGGCTGATCCTGCTCTCCTTGCACTTAATGAGAGTTTTGCCACTGATTTCACTGGGAGCTGGCTCAGGTCCCCTGTTTTGTTTATAAAAGTTCTCTATCATGTACCATCATCCTGAAAATGACCGTGTGCCTGGCATTTCTAACTGGTCTTTGCTCAGCAGTGTAGAGTGCTTAAAAGGACTAGTCTCCATGTGGATTTAATCGGGAGGTTAAAATTGCCGATGAGTTGAAAAGTAAATGAATATTTTATTCTGTAATTAGTAGCTGGGCTTTTGATTCTTTCCAGAAATGTTCCCCCCTCACACTTATTTCATTCTCTCCTGGCTAGTGGCATGGGGTGTCTTTTTTTCCTACTTTAGTTTTCACTTGTTTGTTAAGGAAAGCACAATTTCCTTGTTTGCGTTTGAGTAATGCATAAAGGCTCTATCCAAAACCAGGATCCCTTTGTGCGAGGCACCAGGCATACTCATGGTATGAGATAAGAGTTTACAATCCAGCTAAACACATAACACAAAGGGTAGAGGAAAGGGAGTATTAGCCCAACATTACAGGTGAGGAGCTGAGGCAGAGAGAAGTGAAATGACCTGGCCAAGGTCACCCAGGTACTCCGGATCAGAGCTGGGAATCAAACTCAGGTGTCTCCAGGGTAATTCAATGCCTTCCCCACAGGCCTTTTACCTCCCCTGATTATTTATTTTATTTTATTTTATTTTTTGTAACAGTCTTAGCAGGTTTTTGTGTGTTTTATTTTATGTTTGCATATGTTGACAAGTCAGGCACACGGTGTCTCATATCACACAGAGATAGGGAGGAATCTGGCCATCTTTCAGAAACCAGCTGTTCCTTAGAAGTGCTACCCTGCTGAGATTGTAACCACATGCAGGACTCTGGCAAGGCAAGGACGTAGTGCTATACTTCATTCATGACATCACTTTAGAGTGACCAGATAGCAAGTGTGAAAAATTGGGCCGGGGTTGGGGGGGTAATAGGAGCCTATATAAGAAAAAGACCCAAAAATCGGGACATCTGGTCACCCTACAACACTTTCTGCTTTACTGAGGGTTTCACAGAAATGGCCCCTTAAGTTTATTTCAGTAGGTCAAAAGAGGAAGCAAAGCTCCAATCTGGCAAACACTTACACATGTTTAACTTTACACGCATGATTCATCCCCCTGTAGTCAATGAACCCATTCCTATGCATAAGTGATTGTAGGAGCAGGGCCTAAACTGCTAATATTAGGGAAAACTATGATGCTGAGCAATGTAGAAAGCTAAACAAAAAAGGCTTTGAAAACGGCTCTGTTGCAATGTTCCTTATGTGAGTGCAGCTACAGTTTGTCTCTTGCAGAGGAAATGTCTCTAAATTGCTATAGTGGGTAACAGCTTCAGCATAAGAAATCGGCCAGTTAAAATTGTACAGCTTACAAACTGGGTGTAATGTGCAGAGGCCTGTGCTGGAATACACTTGCTGGAGAATATTTGTTTGTTTAGATCATATACTGTACTGTAGGATTCCTCAAAAGACTCAGCAGCTCTTATCCAACACGCAACATGACCAATTCATTTCTGCATCTAGACAAGAGAGGCTACAAAAGGGCACTCCATAGCATCAGCAATACAATAGCAATCATGGGTTATAAAAAGTAGCAAGAGACTAACGATAAACTGCATATAATTTCAGGAGTGATATACTAAGGAAAGTGCGCCCCGGTAGCCATTGAGACCAAAAGTTTTGCAAATTAGAATGGGGATGTTCATGCTAGAAACTGCTTTTGTGCAGTAATACCTCTTCTAATCCAGTCTCTGTATCCCACTGTCACAGTGTATTGATTTCGAGATTAAATGCAACAGACTCTTACTAGAGCACCTGGATGAACACTAGAACATTCACCAGTCTAGATAAACTGATAACAGGGCAGTTTAAAATGTCCACTCACAATAGCTCTTATAGAGCAGAGTGGCAAATAATGAGAAACGCAACCTTTTTTTCCTCATTCAAATCCCAGGGAATCCTCTAATTATCCCTGGTATAGAAGCCAAGTGCCATTGGTTAGTGTCTGGGACGAGCTGGGGTAAGTGTAATCCAGAAAGGAAGAGCAAGAATGATCCAGTTGTTTTCAATGGAAAAACAAATTAACATATTTTCTTCTGGACCTTTTCAAACACACACCAGTCGGTCCCCTGAGTCAGTGCATGCATGCTTGTCATGTGAATGCGTGCACCCACTTTTAATAAATAGGGCAAAATTAATCATTGGTGTAAAGAGGCAAAAATCCATTAACTTCAATGAAGTTGCACCCACATACAGAAGCTGTGAATATGGGGTCTGAGTCCTGTGATAGATTGTGAGTTGTGTTATTTATTGGCAGGTAAATAAGCAATGGAAAAATAAAATTCAAGAATTATAACATAGCTTATTTAGAAGAAATCATAAATATGAGAAAAGCACTGCATTGCTCTGTTTTTCAATTAGTTTATCTAAAAACCGCAATGGCAAAGAGTGCTAGACTTTGATATTTAAGACATAATTAGGAAATCTATTAGTTACTGTGATACCAAATGAATTGTAACACTTCAGTCCTTGGGGCGGAAATACAACTGGAGAGAGGGCATTTACTTTAAAGTCTAGGATAATGTATGGTAGGATCAGGTCAGTTATTCATAAACATTCCTTTATTAGAGAAGGAATTTATAAAATAAATTACAGTACTAGTCTGTTCAAAATGACTATATAATTTTAAAAATGCCAATGCTGTCACTAAAGAAATAACTAAGAGGAAGTTCTACGTTGGATATTACCCTTTGATATTTCACAGAATAAATTATACTTCCCTGGCTTTATCTTGAGTTGCAAAAAACTAAGTTTCTTACACTCTCACGGCAACAAAACTTCTATATCTTTTTAGGCCCAATCTCATGTCATTTAAGTCTATAGGTGCTTTGTCATTGACTTCAGTGGGATAATAAAGAAGTTTTTTCTCAGCAGATCAGTGTTTTCAGATCTGGCTGTGACTAGAGTTACCATATCTATGCTTTACCTTTTTATATAAAATAATGCCACATCCTTCTTGCTTTACTTATGAAGTCAATAGGCCTGATTTTCCAAAAAGGCTAAGCATTCACAACTGTAACTGAAGTTAATGAGAGTTGCAGGTTCTCAGGAAATCAGGCTCAACAGAACCCATAGTGTGTGTAATGCAAATGGGCGTTGGATATTTACACCAGTGCAGAGGGTCAGCATTAGGGCTATGCAAAACGTAAGTTCTATTCTGAGGGTTTGAATGGAACTTATGCCTTGTGGTTCGGTGAATTTCAGCCTTTGTGGACACCCTCCCAACCTCACTGGAAAAAAAAACACCTCCTCCAAAATGGGAGACAAATCTTCAGCCAGGCTGTGAATTGACTTCTGTGTACTGTAGATTCTGTTTTTAGAAGGAATTAAATTATATTACTGAAGGCAATATGCTTATAATTATGGTTAATTAAGAGCCTTTTAAACCATGGAATTCCCTAATCCTGAATAAAATGAATGACTTTTTTCACCATCATTTCCTTTTTTAAATTAAAGCTTGAAGGATAATTTTTCAAACTTGCCAAGTTGATCCCAAACCTGTTAAAGACAAGTCATTTCTGTCTCTTTACCCATTAATTCTTAATCTTAGAATTTAAGACAATGTACTTGGTAATTTATAGCTAGCAATTAATTGTCATGTAGTCATTCAGAATGGCTGCAGACTGGTGTAATGAAAATTAGTTTTAAAAATATAATAAAGTCTAATTTGCCTGTGAAAAGGGCATAATTTAATTACTTTTAGTGTTAAATGAACTCACTTATCCAATGACCAAAATCGATTCTCTGGCTAAAAGTGGATACGTCCTGCTTCTAACTAGAAAAAGCAGTATAGTGAGTGATTGAATAGTCCTATTATATGACAGGTCAGAAATAAAGTTGACTGGATTAGTTTTTATAAGAAGTGCATTGGAGACAAGTATAAATATGGTAGAAACAGTATGATTTGTATATAATGTTTGTATTATAGTAGTGCCTAGAATCCCCAGCTGGGATCCTCGTCCCATCACATACTGGATGCTGTACAAACATTTGCTGAGAGAGATGAAGTGACTTGGCCAAGGTCACAAAACAGATTGGTGGCAGAGCCAGGAAAAGAACCCAGGTCTCTCAAATCCCTGTCCAGTACTCTGACTATAGACCATTTCCCTATAGATACATTTTCCACTTTATGCCCATTAGAGTTCTATCTAAGTAGGGGACTCCTCAGCTGGGGAGAAGCTGCCCACGTCTGCTCCCTCTGTGGGGCAAAGAGAGTGGAGTGGACCAGAGAAGCTGGACATATCTTTTATTGATTGGTTTGTTTTCTGAACTTGGAAAGAATTTGAAGCATTTCCCTTTGGATGAAAATACCATATGGTGGACAACTGGCTCTTCAGAAATCCCTTGATGAAATCCCAGGGCTAATTGAGTTCTGTTGCAAATGGATGCATCTCCATTGACACTGGGTTAAAACCATTGACTTCTAACTTGGCCCACTATCATTGCAGCTGACTCTGGAGCGGGACTTGAGATTTCTTGTTGATGGAACTGAGAAACTATTTGTAAAATGAGGTAAATATTATGCAAAGTACTATTCTCCACCCACATCCACTGAACCTTTCTAGTTATACCATTTCTATTGTTAAGCTTCTTTCCACACCAATATCTTTTTGGCTCATGATTATAAATGTTTCAAAATACTGAAGCCATACTGTCTGGTATGTAGTAGGTAATATAGATTCTTATTTCCAGAATGAAAAACAATTCATGCATTATTCAGAAAAAACATATTGTGGTGTTTATCAGGGAAACTCTCTTTCTCTATTGCATCTTCCGGTCTTTCCAGTTTATTAACTACTGTGCCATACCTCTAAATACTCTACCAATATAAATTGCATTAAAGCAAATCTAATGCATAAAAAGATGAACCAACCATTCATTCATAAGAGTAAGATGCTTGAAAGAGGATATTATCCTTTGGGTGCTTGTAATTAACATACACAAAGCATAGGAGAATTAGATCCCTTCCTGCACTTTAAATATCAAATATCTGAAGTCTGACATTCTTTATCCTCCCCCAAGGCACATGCCACAGGATTTAGAGAGACCATCTCAGGGATCTGGATTTTTTCCTCCATATAAAGCACTGCATAGTTGGCCAGGTGCATTATGGGTATCTTCATCTTCTGAACCACGGAGTGGTGCTCACTAGTGGACTTGATGAACCAACACTTATGAAATGTCTTGTAGAATTTAACAGAAAAAATAGGTTATTTAGTGTAACCTATTAATTTTATTCCTGTTATAGAATGCTGTAAAATGGTGTGTAAATTCTTTAGAAAGAATGTAATTCTCTATAAACTCTATATGTCTTTAGAGTAATATATGTAGATCCCTATTACATTTCTATAGAACAATCTCTTGAAATTCTATAGGACTAATACAATATGGCCAACCCTAATTACCCTGAGCAAATTGCCCAAAGGAGCAAAGGACAACCTCAGACGTAAAAAAAATTTTAAGCGGAGAGTTTGCTCAGAATCCAGACTCAGAACTATATTGTATATAGCTTGACCCTAATCTTCATAATGGGCTGAATCAAAACCCTGATCTCAAACACTTCCAAATCCCTTATGGAGAAGTCCTATAGAAATTAATAGGGCTCAAACCAAAAGTGTCCTATACACATGTAATAGGAATCTATAGAAAGTACTCAAACTACAATTTTTTGCACAAAGATAATTTCAATAACTCTTCAAAACAGCCTATATCATTTTAATACAAAACTCTATCCCTGATACTCTAATTCAGTAATTTACTTAGATTTCAGTAAAGCATTTGATACAGTTCCACATGGGAAATGATTAGTTAAATTGGAGAAGATGGGGATTAATATGAAAATTGGAAGGTGGATAAGGAACTGGTTAAAGGGAAGACTACAACAGATCATACTGAAAGGTGAACTGTCAAGCTGGAGGGAGGTTAGTAGTGGAATTAATTAGGGATCAGTCTTGGAACCAATCTTATTTAACATTTGTATTACTGACCTTGGCACAAAAAGTGGAAGTGTGCTAATAAAATTTGCAGATGACTCATAGTTGGGAAGTATTGCCAGTATGGAGCAGGATTTGAATATCATAAGATCTAGATGACCTTGAAAACTAGAGTAATAGAAATGGGATTAAATTTAGTAGTACAAAGTGCAAGGTCATGCATTTAGGAACTAACAACAAGATTTTTTTCTGTAAGCTGGGGATTTCAGTTGGAAGAGACAGAGGAGGAGAAAGACCTGGGTGTATTGGTTGATCACAGGATGACTGAGCCACCAATGTGATGTGACCATGAAAAAGGCTAATGCAGTCCTAGGATGCATTAGGCAAGGCATATCCAGAAGAGACAGGGAAGTATTTGTACCATTATATAAGGCACTGGTGAGACATCATATAGAATATTGTGTACGATTCTGGTCTCTTGTGTTTAAGAAAGATGAATTCAAACTGGTACAGGTGCAGAAAAGAATGATCAGAAGAATGGAAAACCTGCCTACCTAGCTTAACAAAAAGAAGCCTGAGGGGCAATATGATCGTTCTCTCTAAGTACATCAGAGGGATAAATAACAGTGAGGGGGAAGGATTTAGGTAAGTTAAGCGCCAATGTAGACACAAGAACAAATCAACAAGTTTTAGGCTAAAAATTAGGCAAAGGTTTCTAACCATTGGAGGAGTGAAGTTCTGGAACAGCCTTCCAAGGGGAGTAGTGGGGTCAAGAAACTTAACTAACTTCAGGACTGAGCTTGATAAATTTATGGAGGCAATGGTATATGAGGTTGCCCACAATGGCATGTGGCCCATCCACAACTACTATGGCTAATATTGCCGATGGGAAGTGATGGGACACTAGATGAGGAGGGCTCTAAGTTACTACAGAAAATCTTTCCCAGGTGTCTGGCTGCTAGGTCTTGCCCACATGTTCAGGGTCACCATATCTGGGGTCAGGAAGGAATTTCCACTGGGTCAGATTCGTAGAGACCCTGGGGGTTTTTTTGGAGAGGGGGGGATGTTGCCTTTCTCTGCAACTTTAAACTAATATAAATGTTGGATTCTCTGTAATTTGAAGTCTTTAACAAGATTTGAGGAAATCAGTAACTCAGCCAGAGGTTATGGGCCAATTACAGATATGGATGGGTGAGGATCTGTGGCCAGCACTGTGCAGGAGGTCTG
Organism: Chrysemys picta bellii; assembly: GCF_011386835.1. Taxonomy (NCBI): domain Eukaryota; kingdom Metazoa; phylum Chordata; order Testudines; family Emydidae; genus Chrysemys; species Chrysemys picta. Next base: position 63,827,087 of record NC_088800.1, read on the forward strand.
ACTAGATCATGATGGTCCCTTTTGGCCTTAAAGTGTATGAGTATTGGTGTTAAGAATATTACTGAAGTGCCTGGGGACAACCAGAATTGGGCCCCCCTAAGGCACTATATAGTGTCATAGCAAGAGACCCCAAGTCAAAGACCTTCCATTCCAAATAAACAAGACAGACAAAAGGTCAGAGAGGAAGCAAAGGTGACCTGCCCATGGTCACAGAGCAGGTCAGTAGGCAAGCCAAGAATAGCTCTCAGATCTCCTGATTCCCAGTCCAGAGTCCTAGATACTGCAATGCTTCTGCAGTGAATCAGCATGACCCACATCAGTCCTAGAGATAGCACTTCTGCTATCTGCTGTATAAAATTATAATACATAATTATATAATATATTTTTAAGTGCAACTTCTTGTGCAAATACAAATTAAAATAAACTTTGCATTCTCTAATGGACAAAGTGAGAGCAGGTTAAAAGGATTCCAAGGAGTATCTCAAAATACTAAATTAATTGATGTTTCCTTGTGGACTCTAACAATTTCATGATGCATGGAGATTCAATTATTGTAACACTAAAAATCATTTTCATTACTTTAGGCAATTAACTTCAGAGTCATGTTCTGTTGATGCAAACAAACAAGATTATACTTTTATGCTTTAAAGATGCTGTATTGATTTTTATCAGTGCTGTGTTTGGAACCTATGCCATTAATTAACATTGGAGGCTATTTCTGACTCAGTATGCTATGCTTAAATTTAGTACATGGAACAGATATTCCCTATTCAGGCATGGAGCCTAATCTGGAAACTACTCTGGGACTTGCAAGTCACAGTAATTTCAAGGCAAGTGAAGCAGATCAGAATCGGACCCTTGCAATTAGTGCATTATTATTTTTGTATATGTAGTATCATAGGGCATAGGAATCTTACTTTAAATATGACTTAACAATTAAAGACCAAGTATATGTGCCAAATGTTAAATTAAGAGAGGATGTTTCTGTTACTGTTTGTCCAACCCATCCACTCATGTTGATCACCCTAACTGAGTGCTGTGCATTGCTACATATTACTATGGTATGATTTAGAATGTTAAAGCAAGTAGTGTTTTCCCCCCATTCTGGCAGTCTGGGGCCCTTGAATGTTAAAGGATAAAACATTGACAGCGGTTCACAGAAGATTTCTGTGCGTGACTCCTCTTTTTTTGTGTTTTTATGTTTTGAAATGTTGCCTCATTGTAAGGCAAGCCTGGTAGCTCCATTTTGAGTTTGGCAGGATGATTAAGCACCATTTTTAATTAAGCCAAACTAGTTCACCCTCTTGTACAGTGTTCAAAGATTAATAAACACTAGAGCTGATCAAAACTGGTAACCGTTTTCATCACAAACTCATCCTTGTCAAAATTGTCATCAATTTCAAAATTCAGAAAGTGTTGACTAGCTCTACTGCTGGCCAAAACCCAGCATGAGTATTTGGGGGGGAGGGGAAGAGGAAAACTCATCCCTGTTTTGACTATCTCTAATATCTCTAATATTATTTTTAGCACCATTCAAGACAGGTGCGTTGCAGCACACGCAGAACAAAATGTGCCAGTCATAGGGAATCTTAGATAGCCTGACACATGAAGCGTAATTCTCCTATCATTTACACTGCGTAAAATCCGGAATAAACCCACTAAAACAGCAGCTGAAACTAGTCTATGAAAGGGGGGAGCAAATTCAGAATTTGGTCCTTACAAGACTAACCCAGAGATCAGGGAACTCAGTGGAAAGACTAATTGACTTCAGTGGGCTTTTGATCAGCTCCTAAGGGCTGAATGTCCTTCTTTCCAATTGACTCCAATGCACAGGGACAGTATTTAAGACCTTGCAGAACTGTGCCCTAATTGCTGGAGAAGTCCAAGAGCCCTGTGGAAATGGCTCGGTAGGCTGAGGAGAGAGTGGTATCTTGTGACCGTTAAAGGATAAAACTTTGACTGCGGTTCACAGAAGATTTCTGTGCATGACTCCTGGGTTTTGTGTTCTGTATGTTGTTTTGAAATGTTACCTGTAAAGTACAGCTGGTTTATGCCTCAGGCTAGTTCCACACGAGGGGTGGGATTTCTCCTGCTTGCTTACACATCCTCACACTAACTCTCATCGAGCTAACTCAAATAGAAATACCAGAGTAGCCACAATAGCATGGGTAGTGGTAGTGGAGGCCTGGCTAAGCCATGCCGAGTAATACCCACTGGTTTCTGGTGGATTTGTACTCAGCAAGGTTTGCCCCTGTCACTACCCTGCTATTTATATTTGTGTTAGCTGAATCAGAGTTAGCATGAGGAAGTGTACACAAGCAGAAGAAATCAAACCCTTAGCTCATAGAAGAAACCTAGCTTCCGCGATTAGATATTCAGCTGCATGTGTGTGTGTTTTCCCTGTGTGCTGCCCCAGCTCTGCACAGACAGCACAGCAGACCTCGAACGAACTGCCCAATGACCACAAGACCTGTTAAGGTATGAAGGCACCAGGCCAGGTTTATTGTCGACAAAACACAGTAATTGCACCCGGCAGACTCTATGAGGATACTAAGACATGGAGCAGGTCCTCAAGGAATCCATTTTGAAGCACTTGGGGGAGAGGAAGGTGATCAGAAACAGTCAACGTCGATTCACCAAGGGCAAGTCATGCCTGACCAACCTTATTGCCTTCTATGATAAGATAACTGGCTCTGTGGATATGGGGAGAGCGGTGGACATGCTATACCTTGACTTTAGCAAAGCTTTTGATATGGTCTCCCTCAGTATTCTTGCCAGCAAGTTAAAGAAGTAAGGATTGAATAGACTATAAGGTGGATAGAAAGCTGGCTAGATCATCAGGATTGGTAGTGATCAATGGCTCGATGTCTAGTTGGCAGCTGGTATCAAGCGGAGTGCCCCAGGAGTCGGTCCTGGGGCCGGTTTTGTTCAACATCTTCATTAATCTGGATGATGGGATGGATTGCACCCTTCGCAGATAACACCTAGCTGGGGGGAAAGGTAGATACGCTGGAGGGTAGGGATAGGATCCAGAGTGACCTAGACAAATTGGAGGATTAGGCTAAAAGAAATCCGATAAGGTTCAACAAGGACAAATGCAGAGTCCTACACTTGCGACGGAAGAATCCCATGCACTACTTCAGGCTGGGGACCGACTGCCTAAGCGGCAGTTCTGCAGAAAAGGACCTGGGGATTACAGTGGACAAGAAGCTGGATATGAGTCAACAGTGTGCCCTTGTTATCAAGAAGGCTAATGGCAGATTGGGCTGTATTAGTAGGAGCATTGCCAGCAGATTGAAGGAAGTGATTATTCCGCTCTATTCGGCCCTCAGAGGCCACATCTGGAGTATTGCATCCAGTTTTGGACCCCTCACTACAGAAAGGATGTGGACAAATTGGAGCAAGTCCTGCAGAGGTCAACAAAAATGATTTAGCGGGCTGGGGCACATGACTTATGAGGAGAGGCTGAGGGAACTGGGCTTGTTTTGTCTGCAGAAGGGAAGAGTGAGGGGGGATTTGATAGCAGCCTTCAACTACCTGAACGGGGGTTCCAAAAAGGATGGAGCTAGGCTGTTCTTAGTGATGGCAGATGACAGAATAAGGAGCAATAGTCTCAAGTCGCAGTGGGGGAGGTCTAGGTTGGATATTAGGAAAAATATAATTCACTAGGAGGGTGGTGAAGCACCAAAATGGGTTACCTAGGGAGGTGGTGGAATCTCCAGCCTTAGAGGTTTTTAAGGCCCAGCTTGACAAAGCCCTGGCTGGGATGATTTAGTTGGCATTGGTCCTGCTTTGAGCACGGGTTTGGACTAGGTGACCTCCTGATGTCTCTTCCAACCCTAATCTTCTATGATTCTATATATGCCCATGACAATGGACACAGCTCAGTGAATGGCGGGACTTTCCACTGCCCCCTAGGCTGGACCAACACACTCTGAGATACCTATTTATACCCCGATACAAACAAGTTAAGTTCTGCCACTCTGATATAGTTATTACTGCCCCCTAACATGGCTAGTTATCACCCATCTCCTTGTTCATGTTGGTTCGATCAAAACATCTCTATCAGACTGTCATCCTGAACTTATCTTTTAGGGGAGGTCAGTGTTCCTGTTATCTGTGGTGAATGTTTTTGTACCATCCTTGATATCAGAATGTTCTGATACTGCTCTTCTGGAATTTGTTTGCATGCGTACTCTGTGACTAGCACTTCTTAGAAATGCGTAAAAAGAACAGGAGTACTTGTGGCACCTTTAGAGACTAACATTTATTTGAGCATAAGCTTTCGTGGGCTACAGCCCAATTCATCAGATGCATAGAATGGAACATATAGTACAAAGATATATACACACATGCACATACAGAGAACATGAAAAGGTGGAAGTTGCCATACCGACTCTAAGAGGCAAAGTTAATGGTATCTAGTTTGCATATTAATTCAAGTGCAGCAGTTTCTCGTTGGAGTCTGTTTTTGAAGCTTTTCTGTTGCAAAATTGCCACCTTTAAGTCTGTTACTGAGTGACCAGAGAGGTTGAAATGTTCTCCTACTGGTTTTTGAATGTTATGATTTCCTGATGTCAGATTTGTGTCCATTTATTCTTTTGCGTAAAATAAAAGAATACGCAAAAAGAATAAATGGACTAGATACCATTAACTTTGGCTTGAATAGAGACTGGGAGTGGCTGGGTCATTACACAAATTGAATCGATTTCCCCATGTTAAGTATCTTCACACCTTTTTGTCAACTGTCTGAAATGGGCCATCTTGATTATCACTACAAAAGTTTTTTTTCTCCTGCTGATAATTGCTCATCTTAATTAATTAGCCTCTTAAAGTTAGTATGGAAACTTCCACCTTTTCATGTTCTCTGTATATCTATATCTATCTTCTTACTATATGTTCCATTCTTTGCATCTGATGAGGTGGGCTGTAGCCCACGGAAGCTTATGCTCAAATAAATTTGTTAGTCTCTAAGGTGCCACAAGTACTCCTGTTCTTTTTGGAGATACAGACTAACATGGCTGCTACTCTGAAACCTGTCCTTAGAAATGTGTGTTTCTGCAATATCGGCCTCTGGTAACAAAACTTGGAACTAGGCAAAGCTCACCTGGTTTAGGATTTCATTACTATCTTATCTGGTTTCCATTAACATCATATCTGAATGCCTCACAAACTTGAATGTATTTATCCTCACAACACCCCGTGAGGTAGGGCAGTGTTGTCATTCCCGTTGTTCAGATGGGGCACTGAGGCACAGAGAGACTTATGCCTGAGGTCGCGCTGTAAGTCTGGGCAAGGAACTGAAGCTGGATCTCCCAAGTCACATGCAAGCGCTAACCACTGGACTATTACAACATTGAAATTCAGGCCAAGTTTGATAGAGGCTTGACTGATTCAGTAGAAACCAGCTAATTTTTGTTTTAACTCTTTGGGTTCATCTGTACCAGACTTTCTCAAGGTACATCCCCTTGAGAACTCAAATGAGAATAAAGCTATTGTGTGGTGCCCCGCGGCTTGAAATTGCAGGTTTTTCTATAGCTCTAGTTAAAAGGATCATGATGACTAGGGCAGTGTTTCAGAAATTGTACAACTGGGTAAGTGGCATTTTGACACAGCTGTTCAGAATTAAATCGTGCTGTAGCGAAAACCTGCTGTAGTGAGTATATCCTGGACCAGGTGCTATGCCTTCAGTCAATCTATTAATTGTTTTCTGCATTTCCTTTAGGTCAATATCAGCATCTGGTTCTTTCCTCTCTTGTCATTGAGATTTCTCAAGAACATTGTGTGCTGTACATAAATAGAAACTGTAATGCTCTGTAAAGCAGCCAGAAGAGATCAGCTTTCTAAGAAGCGTGTTTATTCTGATTTATGAAATGTCAGTTCTCTAGGTTGGAAGTATGTGAGTAAGGTATCATAAATGAACCAAAGGTGGATAATCTGAGCCGTTGATTAACTCTGAGCCCCAGTGTCCACCACCAGCTGGAATCTTTTCCTTTTTTTGTTTTTCATTTTAATTTTTGATTAGCTTTATTATTTAGAACTGTCAGTGTGCCTGGTGCTGTAAAAGATATGAAGAGAAAGTCCTGGCCCTGAGATGCTTACAGTCTAAATAAACAACACAAATCAGACCCAAAACTCACTGGGAATTTCAGAAGTTTCCATGCTGGAGGACTTCTGAAAACAATTGGTAGGTGACAGTGTTTGTGCTGAGGTGGGAAAATATTGACAGGTTTTATGTAAAATGTGAGTGAAATAAACCAAAGTCTACTCCTCCCAGAACTATTTTAGCACAAAACTCTTTCCTCTTCCCTTAAGCAGGCTTCCACAAAATGCAAGAGCTGTCTTGGAAGCTGTATTCTTAAGGCAATGTAGGAATAAGCCAAAGTGTGTGCGTATGTGGTATGTCATTAGCATTTGCTGTGCTTCCCCCACCCCGCCCCTTAGGAGACAGAAGGCCACCAACATTGCAACGAGCAAAATGAACAAAAAATATCAAAGATGCAATAAGTACTAGAGTTTAGGATTCCTGGTAATATTTAATATGGTCATTTAAAATTCCCTGTAAAGTCCGTCTCAAATGCAGACCTGTTTTTTTCCCTTGTCAACAGGACAATTTTTTAAAGTGTTGTACATGTGGCCAATATCAGCAATATAATATCTGACACACTCTCAGCTCTTAATAATAAAGCAAATCAAAAATTTAAAATGAAAAACAAAGGAAAAGATTCCAGATGGTCGTGGACACTGGCTCATAGTTAATCAATGGTTCAGATGCTCCTCCTTTGGTCCATTTATGATACTGTACTCACGTGCTTCCATTTTTATTAAATAAAAATTTAATTTTGGTGCAAATAACATCAGGCACAAGACCTGTCTCTGTAATACACTATATGCTATACCAGTGTTTCCCAAACTTGAGACGCTGCTTGCGTAGGGAAAGCCCCTGGCGGGCCAGGATTGTTTATTTACCTGCCCCGTCCACAGGTCCAGCCAATCGCGGCTCCCACTGGCCGCGGTTCGCTGCTCCAGGCCAATGGAAGCTGCTGGAAGTGGCGGCCAATATGTCCCTTGGCCCATACCACTTCCAGCAGCTCCCATTAGCCTGGAGCAGCGAACTGCAGCCAGTGGGAGCTGCGATCAGCCGGACCTGCGGACAGGGCAGGTAAACAAACCGGCCCAGCCCGCCAGGGGCTTTCCCTACACAAGCAGGGTCCCAAGTATGGGAAACACTGTACTATACAAAAGCAATAGACGGTATAAATGTGTTTTGCAAGTGTCACTTTCCCTCAGATACCATGGGTTTTAAATTTTCAGATGGCAATGAAATTTTCAATTTCCAGGGATTAGTCACTGTGCTGTCCCCATAAGATTGACTGAGGCCGAGGAAGTTTGAGTGATAAATTATTCTCTGTCACCTACAGTTGGTCAGGAAATAATCATTTTCCCCATGAAAAATTTGAATTTAAATCAATCTTTTTTAAAGTATTTTTTTAAAATTTCGGTAAACTTTTGTGTTGTCTCATAACCTGTAGGGGGTTAGGGTTCTTTTACATGAAAACCTGAAATTTCAAAGAACAGTTTTTTGTGGCTCTCCCCTAAAAATAAATAAAATTAAACCATATTTTTGACCAACTCTACTGCTATTTCAATTCCCTCCACCCCACTCAGACCAAGTAAATGAAGAAGGGTGGGCTTAGCAGTGGCAAGGGAGGAGACACAAAGCAACCAGACATTGTTAATGTCATGCTGCAGATAAGGATTCAGGACATTATACAAAATATGCTCAACTGAGTGGTGAGAGATAGCGTAGCCCATCAGCGAGCTTGGGACAGAGCCAGGAAGACATACAAGTATGTATGGGAGAAGGAAGGAAGAGGAGGATCCTGGACTCAGACCCCACAATCACTGAGCATTAGGGAATATCAAGTGTTCTAAGATGTGCCAATGGATACAGATATAACTTAGATAATGTTTTCATACTAAATCTGTATCATGTCATCAGGGGTTATGCACGGGCTCTGGTAGCTAATGACTGTTTTGTTTTTGTGTGTGTCAATACAGAAAGCTGCATGCTTTGTGAATAATCTGCCTGGCATATGAATATATCTAATGTTTGCTTTATCATTTTCACCCACATAGTCTCCCTAGACTGTGAATTTACTGTTTGGAATGTTAATGATACACAAAATCCTTGTAGGCTGCTGTATAGAATATACATGCCCACATTTAATTCATTCCCCAGGAAGCACTGTCAGACTGCTTAAATATTCCAGGGCAGCATGTTCAAGCTATAGTAATATGTGTATTTACACATGCCCAGAAGCCCGACTGCCTTCTGTAATTGAAGACAGCACAACAGACGCTGTTTGCCAATGCGTCTGTGTCATCTAAAGCAGAGCTGAATGCAAGGAAAGAGATGTCAGTCTAATGTAAGAAGAGACAGGATTAGGGACATATTTCATTATATCTTTAAACATCCAGATTAGACAACAAAAGTGGCATGTCTCCAAAATATTGAAAGGAAGAAAAATAACAGACCTTCAGGAGCTTTCTGCACCTTAAGGGAAACTGGCTTTCTGATTTTTTTTCCCCTTGCATTTTTTATTAGGATTACCACCATTCAGTGACTTAATAGAACTAATATGCATGTACTACAAAGTAGGCCTGTCAATTAGATTGCAGAATGTTTCTGTCAATGGCATGCCTATCTGTCCAGGAACCTGAATGTATATATTCTCCTCCTCACAAATTGCTTCAGCAGTGAACAAAAGTCTCCAAGGATAATTGTATTGTATAAGCATCCAAAAATTCAGAGGTTTATCTGAAAACACAAGAGTATGCAAAACTATGATACCCATTTAGTGAGAATATGCTGGTTTAGAAGAGTTATCACTCTTCCTGGTTTGGGTCCTGGTGCAATAAAAACTTGAGAAACAGCCTGAAAAAGCAGCACAGAGGTATAAGAAAACATAAATTCTTGAGGCACTTTCAGCAGCATCCTATTCAGACAGTCTCAAATAGGGGATTTGGAGTGCCTCTGCATTGTTAGATAAGCCTGTTTTTAAACAATATGAGATTCTTACCCCTGCCTAGTTGCAGTCAGTCTGGACTGTGTAAACATGACTTACCTGGCTGGAGAAACTGTGGTCCATAGAAACAGAGGTGAAGTTTCCCTATGCCACTGATAGAAAAATGTAATGGAAACATCTATAACATTCTGCTTTTGGCTTTTACTGTACAGCACTCAAATGACCCCCAAATAGGGACACAGCAAATGCACTAACTAAATACACATGCATCCGACGAAGCGGGCTGTCAAGGCTGCATCCCCACTTTGAACTTTAGGGTACAAATGTGGGAGCCTGCATGAAAACTTCTAAGCTTAACTACCAGCTTAGATCTGGTCCGCTACCACCATCCCAAAGCTAATTCCCTTCCCTGGGTAGCCTTGAGAGACCTTCACCAATTCCCTGGTGAATACAGATCCAAACTCCTTGCATCTTAAAACAAGGAGAAATTAACCATCCCCCACCTTTCTCCCACCAACTCCTGGTGGATCAAGATCCAACCCTCTTGGATCTAAAAACAAGGAGAAATCAATCAGGTTCTTAAAAAGAAGGCTTTTAATGAAAGAAAAAGGTAAAAATCCTCTCTGTAAAATCAGGATGGAAAAATAACTTTACAGGGTAATCAGACTTAAAGAGCTTAGAGGACCCCCCTCTAGCCTTAAGTTCAAAGTACAGCAAACAGAGATAAACACTCTAGCAAAAGGTACATTTACAAGTTGAGAAAACAAAGATAAACTAACATGGCTTGCCTGGCTGTTTACTTACAAGTTTGAAATATGAGAGACTTGTTCAGAAAGATTTGGAGAACCTGGATTGATGTCTGGTCCCTCTCAGTCCCAAGAGCGAACAACTTCCCAAACAAAGAGCACAAACAACAGCCTTCCCCTGCCCCCCAAGATTTGAAAGTATCTTGTCCCCTTATTGGTCCTTCGGGTCAGGTGTCAGCCAGGTTACCTGAGCTTCTTAACCCTTTACAGGTAAAAGGATTTTGGAGTCTCTGGCGAGGAGGGATTTTATAGTACTCTACACAGGAGAGCTGTTACCCTTCCCTTCATAGTTATGACACGCCCCCCAAATCACAGATAGTGTTGAACAGCCAGTTCCACACTGGTTGTGATTTCTTCCTGGAGCTCTAGGAGAAAATAGAGTTAATAAGACACATGCACCTTTAGATATACTACTGATTATATAAAAACTAACAATATGTTCCACATTCCAAGAACAATTTTTAACCAGTTGATTCTGGGAAACTTTCCCAGGAGAGTGCATCAGCCACTTTGTTAGAAGCCCCTGAAATGTGTTGTATTTCAAAATCAAAATCTTGGAGAGCTAAACTACACCGAAGAAGTTTTTTGTTATTCCCCTTGGCGGTATGAAGCCACTGTAGCACACCATGGTCTGTTTGTAGTTGGAAACGCCGTCCCCAAACATATGGGCGTAGATTTTCCAGCACGTACACAATGGCGTAGTATGCCTTTTCGCTGATTGACCAGTGGCTTTCCCTCTCAGACAGTTTCTTGCTGAGAAACACAACAGGATGGAATTCTTGATCCGGTCCTTCCTGCATTAAACTGCTCCCACGCCCCACTCGGACGCATCTGTGGTTACTAGGAACGGTTTGTCAAAGTCTGGGGCCCTTAGCACAGGGTCAGACATGAGTGTCGCCTTAAGCTGGTGAAAGGCCTTTTGACACTCATCAGTCCACTGAACTGCATTTGGCTGTTTCTTTCTGGTTAGGTCTGTCAGCGGGGCGGCGATTTGGCTGTAGTGTGGTACAAATTGCCTATAATATCCGGCCAAGCCTCAGAAGGATTGGACTTGTTTCTTTGACTTTGGAACCGACCACTTTTGGATAGCATCCACTTTGGCCTGTAGGGGATTAATAGTACCTTGACCCATCTGATGCCCCAGGTAAAAGTCACTCTGTTTTGGCCTATTTGACACTTTTTAGCCTTAACAGTTAGTCCTGCCTGCTGGATGCGCTCGAAGACTTTTTCCAGGTGCTCCAGGTGTTCTGTCCATGAATCAGAAAAAATGTCCACATCATCGAGGTAGGCAACTGCAGATTCTCCCAGTCCCGCTAGGAGACCATCTTCAAGTCTTTGGAAGGTGGCGGGTGCATTTCGCAACCCAAAAGGGAGTACATTGAATTCATACACCCCTGCCTGGGTGACGAAGGCTGACCTTTCCTTAGCAGGTTCATCTAGTGGTACTTGCCAGTACCCTTTGGTTAAGTCTAAAGTAGAGATGAATTGGGCATGTCCCAATTTCTCCAATAGCACATCTGTGCGAGGCATTGGATAGTTGTCAGGACGAGTTACAGCATTGAGCTTACGGTAGTCCACGCAAAAGCGTATTTCCCCATCTGGTTTGGGAACTAGAACCACTGGAGATGCCCATGTACTATTAGAGGGGCAGATTATACCCATCTGTAGCATGTCCTGGATCTCCCTTTGTATAGCAGTTTGGACATGAGGTGACTCCCGGTAGGGTGGGGTTCTAATTGGGTGAGCATTACCTGTGTCAATGGAGTGGTATGCCCGTTCGGTCCATCCTGGAGTGGCTGAGAAAATTGGTGCAAAGCTTGTGCACAGCTCCTTGATCTGCTGTCGCTGCAGACGTCCAAGGGTCGCAGAGAGGTTCACCTCTTCCACGCCACCATCCCTTTTTCCTTCATAGTAGACACCTTCAGGCCACTCCGCGTCATCTGTTTCCTGGGCTGTAAACTGGCAAACATTTAATCCTCTGGAATAAAAGGGCTTAAGAGAATTAACATGGTATACCTTAGGCTTTATGTTGGAGGTGGGGGAGGCTATGAGATAGTTAACAGCTCCTAGGCGCTCCTGGACCATGAATGGTCCTTCCCACGATGCTTCCATTTTATGGGCCTGGAGTGCCTTTAAGACCATGACTTGGTCTCCTACTTTGAAGGACTGTTCTCTGGAATGTTTATCATACCAGGCCTTTTGCTCTTCCTGAGCATCCTTTAGGTTTTCTTTAGCAAGGGCTAAAGAGTGTCGGAGGGTGCTTTGTAGGTTGCTTACAAAGTCTAGAATGTTAGTTCCTGTAGAAGGCGTAAACCCCTCCCATTGCTGCTTCACCAACTGTAATGGCCCCTTAACCTCGCGGCCATACACATTTTCAAATGGTGAAAACCCTAAACTGGGATGTGGTACAGCCCTGTAGGCAAAAAGCAACTGCTGCAACACTAGGTCCCAAACATTGGAGTGTTCATTTACGAATTTACGTATCATGGCCCCCAAAGTTCCACTAAACCTCTCCACCAGGCCATTGGTTTGATGGTGATAAGGGGTGGCAACCAAGTGATTCACCCCATGAGCTTCCCACAGGTTTTTCATGGTCCCTGCCAGGAAATTAGTTCCCGAATCTGTAAGGATGTCGGAGGGCCACCCTACCCTGGCAAAAATGTCTGCTAATGCCTGGCACACACTTTTAGCCCTGGTGTTGCTTAAGGGTACTGCTTCCGGCCATCGGGTAGCAAAATCCATGAAAGTCAGTATGTACTGCTTTCCTCTGGGTGTCTTCTTTGGGAAAGGACCCAGAATATCCACAGCTACTCGCTGAAATGGGACCTCAATTATGGGTAGTGGCTGGAGAGGGGCTTTAACCTGGTCTTGGGGCTTTCCCACTCGTTGGCATACCTCACAAGACCGGACATAATTAGCAACGTCCTTGCCCATTCCCTCCCAGTGGAAGGACTTCCCCAATCGGTCTTTGGTTCTGTTCACCCCAGAATGGCCACTGGGATGATCATGGGCTAAGCTCAAGAGCTTTACCCGATACTTAGTGGGAACTACCAACTGTCTTTGAGGATGCCAGTCTTCCTGGTGCCCACCAGAAAGAGTCTCCTTGTATAAAAGTCCTTGTTCTACAACAAACCGGGATCGGTTAGAAGAGCTGAGAGGCGGTGGGGTGCTCCGTGCCGCCGCCCAAGCTTTCTGAAGGCTGTCATCTGCTTCCTGCTTGGCCTGGAACTGTTCCCTTGATGCTGGAGACATCAGTTCCTCCTTGGACTGTGGACTTGGGCTTGGTCCCTCTGGAAGCGATGCAGGTGCTGGGGCTGTTTCCATTGACTGTGAACCGCTGTCCGCTGGTGCACTATGTGGTATTTGAGGCTCTAGCTGAGCCTCTTGGGTAGGGTTATCTGCTGCTTCCGCCAGTTCAGGCTCGCTGGTACCCTCTGGCGTTGGAGTGATAGACGGGTTTGCAAGCGCTGGACTCAGTGCTGGCAGTGGTTCTGGTGCTGGTTGTGTTGCCAGTTCCGGTTCTGGGACTGACTTTGGCTGGGTCTCTGGGATTGGATCCTCTACGGCTGTTGCAGTCGTTGGCAGGGGATCCGGTTCCACCACCTTTGTTTGGGTCTCTGGTAACACAGACCGGGCCTGGGGGACGGCTCAGGAACAGGGATGGGGGTGAAAGCTTGCTTAGCCTGGCTGCGGGTGACTATTCCCACCCTCTTGGCTAGCTTCACATGGTTGGCCAAGTCTTCCCCTAGCAGTATGGGGATGGGATAATTGTCATAGACTGCAAAAGTTCACATTCCTGACCAGCCCTTGTACTGGACATGCAACTTGGCTGTAGGCAAGGTTACAGACTGTGACATGAAGGGTTGAATTGTCACTGGAGCCTCCGGGTTGATGAGTTTGGAGTCCACTAGGGATTGGTGGAGAGTTGACACTTGTGCCCCAGTGTCCCTCCAAGCGATAACCTTCTTTCCGCCCACTCTCAAGGTTTCCCTTCGCTCTGAGGGTATGAGAGAGGCATCTGGGTCTGGGGATCTTTGGTGTGATTGGGGTGTAATGAACTGTAATCAGTTGGGGTTCTTGGGGCAGTGAGCCTTTATATGTCCCAGTTCATTACATTTAAAACATCGCCCTGCTAAGGTATCACCGGGGCGATGTTGGTTGGTGGAGACTGGTGTGGTGGGGTGAGAAGGCGTCTGGGGTTTCCCTTGGGATGTGGGTGGGGCCTTGGGTTGTCCCCGGTGGTAAGGTTTGGTTTTGGGTTGCCCCTTCTGATATTCGCTCCAACTGCTACTAGTTTTTTTCTTTTCTGCCACCTCCACCCATTTGCCTCCAATCTCCCCCGCCTCGGTTACAGTTTTGGGCTTCCCATCTAGGATGTACCTTTCTATTTCCTCAGGAACACCCTCTAAAAACTGCTCCATTTGCATTAGGAAAGGCAACTCTTCTGTAGATTTAACATTTGCTCCTGATATCCAGGCATCCCAATTTTTCCCAATGTGGTAGGCATGTCGGGTAAATGACACATCGGGTTTCCACCTTAGGGCTCTGAACCGCCGACGGGCATGCTCAGATCTTAGCCCCATTCTGATTCTGGCCTTGTTTTTAAAAGGTTCATAACTGTTCATATGTTCCTTGGGCATTTCAGCCACCACCTCTGCTAAGGGTCCACTGAGCTGCAGCCTCAGCTCTACCATGTACTGGTCTGTAGTGATGCTGTATCCAAGGCAGGCCCTTTCAAAACTTTCTAAGAAGGCCTCAGTATCATCGCCTGCCTTGTAGGTGGGGAATTTTCTGGGATGGGAAGTGGTACCTGGAGAAGAGTTGTTAGGATTGGCTGTTGTATCCGGCCTAGCCCATGCTAATTCCAGTTCATGCTTCATCTCTTTTTCTCTCCGCTCCATAGCTCTCTTGTGGGCCTCCTCTTTGGCTTTTTCTTCTCTTTCACTCTGCTCTTTCTCGAGTTTTTTTTAATTGAAGCAGTCTCTGATGTTTTTTTTCATTTTCTTCTGCTTCTAGTCTGGCCAGTTCTAGTTTGTTAGCTACTTCTTTGGTAGTCATTTTCCTGTTTTCTTGTGCTGGGCCACACCCCTCTGCAGTTGACTGAAACTGGGATGCACTCAGCTCAGGCTGCTGCTGAGCTAACAGAGACTTTCTAACTGGCTATCCCTGAGTAGGAAGAAAAAAAAAAAAACAATTCAGCTTGTAAATTCCTTTTACCAGTTGTTTGCTCACTGATTGAACCTTTCTCTTAATAAAGACCCTTGTTAAAAAAAACTTAGCACCTCTACCTTCAGGCAAGGAGAGATAAGATATGCATCTACCTTCAGCTCTGCTTTCCAAGCAGCTAGAAAGGAGAAAAAAAAATCTTACTGGCTTTTGGTTTAAAATGATCCCACCGCTCTGCCACCATGTCAAGGCTGCTTCCCCACTTTGAACTTTAGGGTACAAATGTGGGGGCCTGCATGAAAACTTCTAAGCTTAACTACCAGCTTAGATCTGGTCCGCTGCCACCATCCCAAAGCTAATTCCCTTCCCTGGGTAGCCTTGAGAGACCTTCACCAATTCCCTGGTGAATACAGATCCAACTCCCTTGGATCTAAAAACAAGGAGAAATCAATCAGGTTCTTAAAAAGAAGGCTTTTAATTAAAGAAAAGGGTAAAAATCCTCTCTGTAAAATCAGGATGGAAAAATAACTTTACAGGGTAATCAGACTTAAAGAGCTTAGAGGACCCCCCTCTAGCCTTAGGTTCAAAGTACAGCAAACAGAGATAAACACTCTAGCAAAAGCTACATTTACAAGTTGAGAAAACAAAGATAAACTAACACGGCTTGCCTGGCTGTTTACTTACAAGTTTGAAATATGAGAGACTTGTTCAGAAAGTTTTGGAGAACCTGGATTGATGTCTGGTCCCTCTCAGTCCCAAGAGCGAACAACTTCCCAAACAAAGAGCACAAACAAAAGCCTTCCCCCCCCCCAAGATTTGAAAGTATCTTGTCCCCTTATTGGTCCTTTGGGTCAGGTGTCAGCCAGGTTACCTGAGCTTCTTAATCCTTTACAGGTAAAAGGATTTTGGAGTCTCTGGCCAGGAGGGATTTTATAGTACTGTACACAGGAGAGCTGTTACCCTTCCCTTCATAGTTATGACACGGGCATTCACCCACGAAAGCTTATGCTCCAATACATCTGTTAGTCTTAAAGGTGCCACAGGACTCTCAGTTGCTTTTTACAGATCCAGACTAACACGGTTGCCCCTCTGATACTTAACTAAATACAGTACATTTATATAGAGCCTAGGTCAGTAGACTGGGCATCAGGAGACGTGGATCCTACTGGCCTATCTTGTATGTTTGGGCAAGTCATTTCCTTTCTCTCTGTGCTTCTGATTCCCCTCCCAACTGCTGTCTGTCTTGATTGTTTAGCTTGTGAGCTCTCTGAGGTAGAGATGGTCTTATGTTGTTTGTTTGTACAGTGCCCAGCCCCTGGGGACTAGCAGTGCTATGGTAAATACAAAGTAATAATAAAAATAATGCTGCATGCATGATGCAGGAATGCCATCTTATTATTGGGATCTATTTATTTGGAGTTGTCAAAAAAAAAAAAACTTTGGACACACAAGTTTTCCATCAGAAAATGCTGATGTGACAAATATTTGGTGGGAATATTCCTTTAATCAAAATGTTCATGTAAACTATTGAAACATTTAATTTCAGCTACCATTTTACTATAATAAGATCAAAATGATAAACTCAAAACAAAACTTTTTGCATAAAATTCCAAGATTTTGACTTTGTCCTGGTTTTGGATTTAAACCAAATTTTGAAATCTAAGAATTTCCTGCAGGTTGGAATTTGAGATTTCACCCAGCTCTCCATTAGTGAACATGTGTTGTAGTGCTCTACCATTCCAGTGAAAATTAGAGGCTGCAGATAACCCTCCTAGTGATGATGAGTTTCTAACTTAAAACCTTTTCCATTTTTTTTTAATCTCTTGGTCTCTGTACTGTTTTTCTTATTGGTTTTTAATCACAGCTCTTTGCAGTCTCATTCATTCCCTGCTAACATATCACGTGTCAGTGTCAATAGTCATGTGATGATGTGGCCACAAGCAGAGGAATCAGTTTACATCTGAAAGACATCTGTATATTTGTTGCAGTAACATGTAATAATAAAGCAAAAGAAAGATGTAAGAGCTCAGGTCCATAGAAGACTCTAAGTTCCATAAATCTCAACCTGTCCTTCACTCATATCCATGGCTTTTAAAAACATGGGCACTCAGTCCCTTTTCCAGGGGCAGCTTTATGTATTTTGCCACCCCAAGCACGGCAGTCAGGCGGCTTTCGGCGGCATGCCTGCAGGAGGTCCGCCAGTCCCGCGCCTTCGATGTACCCGCCGCCGAAGCCACAGGACTGCCACCCTCACGGCGACCGGCAGGCCACCCCCCGTGGCTTTCCACCCCAGGCACGCGCTTGATGCGCTGGTACCTGGAGCCGCCCCTGCCCTTTTCCCTAAGATTCCTAGATTCCAATGCCAGAAGGGACCACTGTGATCATCTAGTCCTGTGGCACCTTTAAGACTTACAGATGTATTGGAGCATAAGCTTTCATGGGTGAATGCCCACTTTGTCGGTTGCATCCGACGAAGTGGGCATTCACCCAGGAAAGCTTATGCTCCAATACATCTGTTAGTCTTAAAGGTGCCACAGGACTCTCTGTTGCTTTTTACAGATCCAGACTAACACGGCTACCCCTCTGATACTTGTGATCATCTAGCTGACCTGCATAACACTAGTCCTAGAACTTCCCGGAATCCATTCCTATTTGAGCTAGAGCATATCTTTTAGGGAAAACAATTCTTGCTTTCTAAATGCCTGACCATCATTGAAGTTACCACTCTGGGTTCAGCCTTTATAGTAAAAATGTACCAGCATTCTTTCCCAGCATTTGGCCCTTTCAAACTAGGAGAGAACCAGCTACTACCATAAAGTGGTCATTTAACCTCTGAATGTTGCAGGTTGTAACTTCCCTCTTTTCCAGCTAGTAAGTGTTTAGGTCTTTTCTGATTGTTTTCTTTTAACCTCATCCCTGGAGAGGTAGCACATTTTACGGGTCATCCTTAGCACTGTTAGTGTTTCTTATACTCATAGGGAATACCTAGTGCACTGTAAACAGTGCGCTATTTAATTATCTGAGATGTTATCTGAGAATTTCAGTTTACAATTTACATTTACACTGTAACAGGCAGTGGCTGCAAATAGTAAGTTACATCTCTAAATGTCAGTGAATGTCAATGAGGGTCCTCTAGTCTTAATTATGTGGCTAGATGAAATTTATGTTCCCTCTGCATGTGTGGAAGCAAGATCAAAGATCAGCTTTAAACCACACAATCACTTCTTATGTGTGAGATATAACCTTGGCTATCAACCCACAGATCAATCAATATCCTATTATGTCATGAGCTAAGGAATAAATACTGCCTCCATCCACTATCAATTAGAATGGCCGGGGGAAGCATGGAACAGAAGGTAAATGATTAAAAGAAGTGTGTGTTGCTCTTGATCACTTCACAAATCAAAATGAAGTTGAACTGTTTTTTTTTGTTTTTTTTTTCTGGTATGATTAATCATTCCACTTTTTAAGAGATCCAAACTAGGAGAGCAGAGAATTGCTTGCTTTCCTTTTGTCTCTTGAAGCTATCAAATTTCTGGCTTTTTTTTTTCCCCCATTACCAAAGGAAAAGTAATAAGGCTGTACAGCTCTATTGTATTAGGATGTGGCTCCAGGAATATGTCTCAGACCAAAGAAATTCTTTGTTTTCCTAAGACTGAAAATGATTCACAGTAGATGTCTATCCTTCCTATGAAGGCCTAAACTACACTGTGTATTAAGCATCTGTAGCAGAGGCTACATCTAGTTAGCTAACATCCAGTCTTGGAAAGTGGTTTGCTGAATGGGCAGAATTTAAATTAGAAGTAAATATTGCTGAAGATATGTTAATAACTACTGTGTCTGTCTGGAAATATTCAATCACGTATCCTGTGAAAATTCAGCAAACACCAAAGCAGAGACGTATGGTATCCAGCAAAAAGTAAGATTTCTGCGTTAAAACTTAATTTTTTAAGATAAGCAACACAATCAATGCTAGTTAAGAGATTCCTGACAGTTTATGGGCAGAGAGCAATATATCCTATATCTATATTCAGATAGCTACAGTATCCCAGTGTAATGTATCCTAGTGGATCCTAAACTGAGGTCTGTGGAACAGCAGTACTCCATACAGAGCTGGCTGGTCACATGATGCTATCTCTCCTTGTTTCCACTTTTTTTATTGTATTAAAATAGGCTAAAAAATGGTTTCCTAGTGCTACTCTCCTAGGGAAGCATTGCTGTGATTGCCACAGGTATGTCACAGAACTACAAATGGGAGGGGCTAGAGAGCTGGTCTGTGCAGTTGCGAAATACGTGTCATGGGTTAGATGCAGGAATTCCTGGCTGAGATTCTATCACCTGTGTTATGCAGGAGATCAGGCTAAATGGTCATAATAGTCCTTTCTTATCTCAAAACCTATGTGATCCCATGGAATCCGCTGGTGGGAAACAGAGGCTGCTTTATCACCATATGGTGTTTTTCCCCACTGCTCCATGGACTGCACAGCTCCTCTAGGACTCAAAAGAGAAGCTGGAAATCCTGACTCCCAGCCTTGTGTTAAGGATTGGACAAAGAATGGCATCAAGTATTCATCTATCTACTAACTGATGCACCAGCTTTAGCAGAGGATGGTTTGCTTAAAATTTGAGCCTGGAAACTTTGGCAATCCCTCCTTTGCTAGCAATTCTTATGCAAACAAAACAAATGAATCACCATCCCCAAAATCTTATATAGATTCAGAGAATCAAGTGGCTTTATGGCAGCATGTGCGGCTTCCATATTTATAGAGCTTGGAATGTACCCTTTAATAATGGATAACCAAATGATTAGGGCTCCTCACGCTTTTATTGCCATTATGCACATTTTCCTTTGAGTAGTACTTACAGGACATTGTTTGAGATGATGCTGGGGTCAAATACATCATGCACTAAAAGCATCAGCAAGTCTGTACACATGACCTGTGAGAAGCTTGAGTTGGCCTGTCTCTCATTAAACATTTGATAACCAAGCATCTGGCTTTATCATACCGAATCTCCATGCGTTGTCTGTAGTTTATTTTGATGTTTTGTTTCAAATTGAATTCACATCTGAACATTCATTCAAGGCCATGTTGCTGAAGTGTTTACTCAGGCAAAACTCCCATTTACTTGGAGGGAAATGGAACAGGCATTTGAGAAGGGATCTGGAGCTTCAGCCTTAATTGAGGATGTGATCAGTATTGTGTATTGGTAAATCAGATCCACCCTTCACATTTTGTATTACTACAGGCTGCACTGCAGATTGGGTTCCCAGTGTGTGAGGTGCTGTACAAATGCATAGCGAGAGCCAGTCATTGCCACTCATTTGGCAATCTAAATAGGTGAGAGAGACAAAGGGTGAGAGATGAAGTGACTTGTCCAAGGAGACACAGCGTGTCACTGGGAAAGCCAGGAAGAGAAATCAATGTTCCTGAATGCTAGTTCAGTGCCCTGTGCACTAACCCAGACATTTCTGTTTTCTTTTCACCCAAAACTTGAAGTGAATTATTTATGAATTTCAGAGAAGTTCGGTCAACTACACTTTATCTCTTTTCTTTTTTTCACAAGCCTGCATTGTTGGGTAGGAAAGGTTCAATTTATTAAGTGTACATATTCACCATTTTGGATTGGTAAAAGGACAACCTGTCCTCCATCTTGGCACAACTTCTCCTCCAGCTTTTTGGCACCAAAACAAGGAAAAGGCAGGAAAGATAGTGTCTTGTGGCAGTAGAATCTGCCTAGCAACAGAGAACGCATATAAGGCATTGTCACCCTCTGAGGGGCGCTCTGTGTCTCTGGATGCTGTGAAAGCAGGTCATCCCAGTGAGGCATAGAAGCCCTCCCACAGAATACCAGTCTTGCTATTAGCTAGAGCCCTGAGGGATTAGGACTTGAGGTGAGCCACTAACCTCTACCAAGGTTCCCTTAACTTACCTCCACTCACCTGTTCCATCATTACGTGAGATAGCATTCACATTCAGCATGCAGGATGATGAGATCAAGAATAGAAGACAGAAGATGCCATACTGATGATCTACTTACCTGTGTCAGAAGTTCCTGAGGTCCGGTTCCTGTTCCTGCTACCTGTCCCTGAGATCCTGGTTCCCCTCTGTGTTCCTGTTCTCCAGTCCAGTGTCTGCAAGATATGGTATAGTCCTTCTCTGTTCTTGCAAAACCCCATTGGGCTATGGGGTTCATCCCCATTATACCATCTGTGTTCACAACCGAGCTGTTATTGTGTTATCTTAGTTTGCAGAGAGTTCTAGCCTGTTCTTAAATAAATATCACCTGACTGTTTGTTTTGTGTAGGTAAGAAAAAGGCATTTTGAGGTTGCAATTACCGATGATAGATGCGGAGGGGGGTAGAACACTGCAGATAGTCCATCTTTTGTAAAGTAAAATCTAGTTCCAACTGTCTTGTGCTAACAGCACAGCTGGGATCAGAAAAGGATGCGCTTGAAAGGAGTCGGAGAACGTTCTTATCTCCTGACCAGAAGCAGGAGATAGTTGATATTGTGTGACAGAACCTGTGTTTGTGACATTTCCTGTCCCCTTGCAGACCTCCATTAGGTTGCATGGGTGCAAATGAGGGCACAGTTTGCCTCCTGGCATGTTTGGCTAAGCTCTGCATAAAAAGTTGAACTTAAGTTCAGATGGCTGAGGTGGCTCATCTGAACTAAATCAAAATCTCCTGTGCTCTTAAGATTCACTCAACACTGCTTGCTATCAAATTTCTCCATTTAAATCCATTGTGTCCTAAAAATACTCTTTTGATATTAGGTACAGGTATGAGAACATCTAAAGAGACATCTATTTGTCTCTGACCTTTGGAAATCTTCTAAAAATGGCTTCTGTGATGCATAAACATTACTGAATTATTTATAGGCTCAAGGGCAAATGTAAAACCATTTTATTCTTCCTTAATTTATATGGTCAGGGCAGAAAATACTGCAAATATTGCCACATCTTCACGGGCTAGTGAAGATGTTTGTTAAAACTGTGCCTGTTTTATAAAGTAAAGCATCCCCTTTTGACCCAATAGTCTGAGATTGATTTTTGAGATATGTAGGGTGGAATTTTCAGAAAGTGCCTAAGGGTACAGCTCCACTGCAAAAAAACCTGTGGCAGTGAGCCTCCAAGTCCAGGGCAACTTACTCGGGCTTGTGGGGCTCATGCTACAGGCCTAAAAATAGCAATGTAAACATTGTGGCTTGGGCTAGAGCCCAGGCTCTGAAACCCTGCAATGGGGGGTGGGTCTTGAAGCCAGAGCCCAAACCTCTGCTTTACTATTTTTTTGCCCCATAGCATGGACCTGAGTCATCTGCTTCAGGCTCGGAGACTTGTTGCCATCATTTACACTGCACAAAAAACAAGAGAGAAATGTGCTGTTATTACTTTAGGTACAAGACCCACTATAACTCAATGCAACTCATGCTCCTAAGTTGCTTAGGGGCCAGATTTTTCAAAGGTAAGGGGCAAATCCTACTCATCTTATTGTCATGAGTGGTTCTGATGGCACAACTAAGTGGAAGAGTAAGGAAAAGACAGTTGGACCTATGGATGAACAAATGCAATCAGGGACTTTTCCAGATATTTTTAAATGCTGAGAAGACCCACAATTTTGTCTTTTTACTCTTGCTCCAAAACACACTCCCCTCTCCCCATATTAGATCTCTGAGGGTGTTTTTAAACTCTGTACTCTGATCATCAAAATCACAATTCTATTTTTCCTCCATTCTTAGAACACAAAGATATGTATGGCTTTATTTCGTACCCATTTTTATAGATAGATTTCTAATGGCATAGCCCAAAGACTATTAAAATTCCTCAAATATTGGTCCTTTTCTGATAGTGGGTAGCTTTATTACTTTGAGACACAGTTCATCTGCATCATTCGTGTCTGTTAGAAAAGTCATAACTCAGAAAGAAAAGGCTTTGACTGCACTGCACCAATGTGACAAATTTTGTGGCTTATGTAAGTGTAGAACAGCTTTTATCTAGATCAGTGGTTCTCAACCACGGGTGCTGTACCCCCTGGAAGACCTCTGCGTACCCCCAGGGGTACATCAACTCATCTAGATATTTGCCTAGTTTTACAACAGGCTACATAAAAAGCACTAGTGACGTCAGTACAAACTAACATTTCATACACACAACTTGTTTATACTCCTCTATATGCTATACATTGAAAAGTAAGTACAATATTCATATCCAATTGATTTATTTTATAATTATATGGTACAAATGAGAAAGCAAGCAATTTTTCAGTAACTGTGCTGTGACACTTTTGTATTTTTGTCTGATTTTGTAAGCAAGTAGCTTTTAGGTGAGGTAAAACTTGGGGACACACAAGACAAATAAAAGTTTTGAAAGCGGTACAGTAGTCTGGAAATGAAGAGAACCACTGATCTAGATGGTATTGGATTCTGTTTTGCCACAATTACTACCTCCTTTGGAAACCCACCACATACAATACCATTTTGAGTCCCCCCAACCATCAAAGGAACCCTCAAAATAGTTCAGAGGTTGGTCTCTTGGGTATTTGTTTCCACATTATGCTTTGGGAAAACTTATTTTAAGTCCTTGGTGGAAAGGGACTATCTTCTCTTAATCTGTTTGTACAGCACCTAGCACAATCGGGTCCTGGGCCATGATTGGGGCTGTTAGGTGCTACCACAATAGAAATAAATATTAATTTAGATAAATGGAGTCACATAGATGAAGGCATCAAGTCCCAGATCCTCAAAGGTAATCAATAGGAGTTAGGCAGCTAAATACTGTTGAGGAACTGGGCCTAAATCCATGTAAATTCTGGACAATGGGCCAAAAGTTACTGCTGCCTATGCTCAAACATATGAGAAAAGTGAGGTGCTTGTGGCCCAATACAGAGAAAAACAGTGTGCCAGAAAAGGGGAATGGAGACTTTGTGTGATGATTAATTGTGCGGGTTCCTGAATATCACTTCAGTGTTTTTGGACACATGGAAGGAATGTCTTAATGCTCTTGATTTTGCATGTCCAAAGTTGTCCTACATGTTCTGCCTTATACAAGCTTTAAAAACTAGCAGTAGTGTGAGGCTGGGGATGCTAGGAGCATGTGGTTCCTTCACTCTGTCATTTCTCCTTGTCTTTGTAGGAGCTCCAGATCAATAGTTTGCCATTGCTGAGGCATTTTCAAATTCAGTTAACTGTTCATTTAACAAGGGTGGCCCAGATCCCCAGGCTGGGCCAACCTGCATGTGGCCCCATCATAATTTACAGCAGCCACTAGTTTTTTCAAACATAGAGGATCACAGAACAATTAGATTTGGGGGTCCAGAATCTGGGCCTATTTATTTCATTGAATGGATTGCTTGTGAAAGGTGCAGGATTGCCTTGTAGAATGTCCTCTGTTTAACTACTGAGTAAGTATGATATGGGCAGGACTACTACAAGATCCCCTCCGCTGGTTCAGCTTCTACTCAAGCCTTGCCATGCTGGATCGTGCCTTGGGCAGTGGCTTCTATTGTTTTAGCTATCAGAAAATAAAGGGGCAGTTAATTGCTCCCTCATTTAACTTGAATGAAAGGTGGACAGCATGCCCATCAGCTTCAGCAAGGTCTGTGATTGCTCACTGATCAGACATGCCTGCTGGCAGTCATCAATACCCTCCAGCACAACATTATTATACCTGCTCTAATGACCAATAATAACTAGTTTTATTACTTATAAAGTGCTTAGCAAACCTGACCTAATCCTCACAATAGGCCTATAAAGAAGTATATTAATTAATCCCACTTGACATGTGGGGTAATGAGGCAGAGAAGTTAAATGACTTACCCCAAGAAGTAATTAGTGTCAGAGCCAGGATCAGCACGTGGGAGGTCCTGACTCCCAGTCTCATGCTTAGAGCTCTTCTTTAGATATGCAGGTAGGTCTATGTATTTAGTACAGAGAAACACAATCTGTTTGTAAAGCTCCATGTAGGTTATCCAGTATTGTGAAAGGTTACTGGAGGATGACATGCTCCAAAACCAAAACTGGGATGAATTAAAGGTGCTGTGGCAGCTTTCCTGTTTTGGGGCCTCTATGTTGAGCTTCATATTGAGACTATTTTTATAAAGATCTGTATTGATCTTTAATATAAAACAAGTCAGGTAAACTCATTTTGATTTCTGCATTTGAATACAAAGACTAAGCGTGCAAATAAGAATAAACAAAGCCCTGCATAAAATGCATAGTAACGACTGGAACTGGGAAAACCAGAGTAATGGAGAAATAGTGTTTATAATGTGAAGCAAGCCTATTAGATGCTTTAAAGTTTAAACACACAAAGCTGGCACTAATATAACATTAGCACTGATAAGAAAAAAGAAGATGCAAGGTAAGTGTATGTCCAGAGGCACAAAACTTCTACCCAAAACTTCTACCAAATGGTATTTTCCATTTTAAATATAAGGAATATCTCACAAGCCAGTAGAATCTTTCCAAATAGAAATGTGAGTCCAGATGGTAAAAACCAAAGTAGAAATATGAGTCTGATCCTGCCTTCTTTGCCAGCCCAAAGCTGTAATTGGGCCAAGTTATTTTCTTTAGAAACCGAATGGTGTAGAGTTACCCCAGATTTACAGTGGAGCTGAATTTGGCCTATTATCACTAATCAGCAACAAATACAGGATCAGCACTATTTAATACACACACAGAGCCAAACTGATTCCAGGTCTAATTCAATTAACTATTGCTGTCCTTTTACCAAAACTATAACTAGCACTGAAGGTGCTGTGTTTGTATATCTAAGGATGTAGTTAGCCCCATTTTATACTAAGGCTGTATTTCACAGCATGTCTAGCAATCCAAAATTATTCATTTTTAACACTGTGGGTGAGTTAAGACCACTATGAGATCTTCAGCTTGCTGTTTTTCCTGATTCCCTTCCGCCCTCCCCCCAGTGTTTGAAACTACACCCTCAGTGCTCTATTCAGGGCGGTTCTGGTGTAGCATCATATGGATAAGTTTCAAGGTAACATGAGAGCCTGCAATTGTCCAAAATACCTCTCTGAGGCAAGGGTTAACTTTTTGTACTGTCCCTAGCATAATGGGGTCCTGGTCCATGACTAGGGCTCATAGATGCTACAATAATTCTCTCAGTCAAATAAATATAAAGTAATACCTGTAGCAGTGCCTGTAGTTGCCATTTACTGCCATGTGTTCAAAAGACCTGCCCATGCAAATAGTGCATAAACTAATGAAAAATTTAGTGAGCTTCCAGGAAGAGAACATCACTCATCTGCTCAGAAACATCTGGACACGTCAAAATTTCTGCTAAATTTTTGGAATCTGCTCAACAAATCTGTGTTTTCACTCAAGGGTAAATAAGCCATTCTGGGGGCCCTGCCAGGCATCTTCTCTTTTCCCCCCTGTTTGGCATGAATAATGCATTGACACTGAACGCACATCAGCAGCATTCACTCGGTTTCCCCCTATATACATTTTTATAAACCCATGACCTCGGTGTTGAGTTTTGAAGGGCCAGATACTGATGCCATGGCTCAGGCTGACTTGCACCTTACTAGACATGTGGTCCTATTCATGTCATTGGATGGACAGGAGTACTTAGTTTGAAGAGGGTAGCAGAACCTGGCTCAATAGGCCAGCTCCTCAGCTGGTGTGAATCAGTCTGCTTGATTGACTTCAATGGAGTGATCTCAACGTACACACATTGAGGATCTGACCCACAGCATTTGTGTCCACAGGCACTGGATGAAATCTGTTCTTGTTTGCACTGGTTTAACACCATTGATATTAAGTTAGAATCTGGCTCAGGAAAGGTGACATTAATCCAATTACTAATATTTAGAAGTTATTGGAAAATATTTGTCAGAATTTCAACCAGCAATAAAATGTGGTCCAAGAAACCCAAATCCAAAACAAACCAAACCACTAAATAGATTTTTTTTTTTTTGCAAAACACTTTTTGAGACTTTCCCCCCAAAAATCATTTAAATTTTTCACCTCACTCTGCCTGAAACAGTTTAGACAAGTCATATCTATGGAAAGTAGGGACGAAATTGTACTCAGGTAGACCTCTTAAAGTTTTATAAACCATAATTAAGGGCTATGTGACATAAACATATGCATCTTTTCCTCACATACCATTGAGTATAACAGTGACAATTGTAAAGCATCGCTCTTTCTGCTCACTCAGCCAAGCCAATCAATCATCCATGAATAGCTGTCATTCCTGAAATACCGGTGAATTTAAGAGCAGTTATATAATTAACCACTCTCCGTATGCTAAAGGTGACTTATGTAAATCTCATTTAAAATCAGTTTGGGGCAATTCACTTTCTTCAGATTTCTTTTATTAGAAATATTTTCTCCTGCCTCTAAGGGATCTAAAAGACCAGATGTGCAACCAGTCTTGATGATCTGAAGTCTGCATCAAAACTTCACTGGACAACAAACCCTCAGTTGGTATAAATTGCTGGCGATCCATTGATTTCAATGCAGCTATGCCAGTTTACACTAGCTGATGATCTAACCTTGGGAGAGAGGTAGCACTCTCCAAAGGTCGGATCCTGAAAGGTGCTCAACTCCTTCAACACCCATTTACTTCAGTAAGTGGAATTCACTGGGAGTTGAAGAAAGCACTGCTCAGGATATACACAGCACCTTGCAAGACCTGCCTCTTTAATTTTTTTTTTTTTTTTTGAGGTGAGGGTTATGTTGTTGTTTTTATTTATTATTTTATGACTCTAAACAGTGTCTTGTAGAACCTAGTCCTATCAACCAGAGCAGGGTCAACTTGACATACTTATCAGGGCCTGAGGTGAGGTAGACCTTTCCTCAGGGAGGTCTGTTAACCTCCTATTTTTATTTCATTCAAAAATCAAATTTATTTTCTTTTAGCATCTTTCAGATGAAAAAAACTGTGAACCTCCCTGGCCATTTCGAGTCAATACTCGAGGATACAACAGTGTAATCAATTACCAGCTAGCCTTCAGAAAGCAATATACATTTATTCTTGGGTAAAAGCATTTCAGAGAAAACATAAAAACACTAAAAGTTCCTATGTGCATGCTAAAAGCTTACCAGAGTATGTTCATCAGTCCTAGAGAGTCTTAGTAAGTGAAAGTCCTTGCCATTCTTAAGAGTTGCACCTTCTCCCTACCCTCCACCCCACCCTATCTTGGACAGCAGGTCCTGTCGGTTTTCTGAATCAAAAGAAGGTCCCGCTAGTCTAAACTCAACCTCTTATATACTGAAAGCCCTTTATTTGTCTGTTGGTTTCTAGAAAACCCAGTTTGAACCAGTATATGCAAGCCTCCCTACAGTGTGGTACCACTCTGGAGGTGTTTAAAACCAGAGTGTTTCACCTTAATCACCTCCCCCCCCCCACACACACACTCTGTTTTTAGTTCCTGGAGCAATGGTAAACCCTCCTTGCCATGTATACAGTCCCTGCCCCACAGCGATATAATAAACTATTCATAAACTCAAAGATCTTTAAGTCAATTCTTGAGACAAGGGTGCTGTCTGGCATTGGTGTTGGTCTGAGATTTCCTGACCAGGGATTTACTTCCTGACCAGGGATTTGCTATGTGAGCATCTCTCTTCCAGGAGTGGTGTAGATGTGTAAATGAAACTAGTTACACTAAGGGCTGGTCCCCACTAACCCCCGAGTTTGAACTAAGATACGCAACTTCAGCTACGTGAATAACGTAGCTGAAGTCCAAGTACCTTAGTTCGAACTACAAGGTACTTACCACGGGTCCACACGCGGCAGGCAGGCTCCCCCGTCGACTCCGCGTACTCCTCTCGCGGAGCAGGAGTACCGGCGTCGACGGAGAGCACTTTGGGGTTCGATTTATTGCATCTAGACAAGACGCGATAAATCGATCCCAGAAGATCGATTGCTTACCGCCGAACCTGGAGGTAAGTATAGTCATACCCTAAGACTATATCTGGACTCCATCTCACTGACTTCTCCTCCACTGGAAAGCTTACCTGCAATGTCCTGGACATCTGTTACTATGCAGCAGAGGGACAATGCTGGTAGTGTAATGAGAGGCAATAATATAAATGGTTACCTCACGCTGCTTCTTCCACATTACAAACACTAGCTGATGCCAAGTAATGATTAGCAGGTTATGAATGTCTCAGGTTAACTGATAACCATACATCTTATTTACTTAGTGTGCTTCATCTTAGACTTCCATGTGTACTTTTCCTGACCTTAATGTTCATTTCAAATAGAGGCAGTAAATAATTAGTTTTCTATATTACCTTCTTGACCTTAGCAGGCTTAGTTATAACAAACGAACCAACCAAAGGACTTGAGTTCAGATTTCAGTAAAAGTACTTTAAAGCAGGTTTAACTGATCAGTAGGGCCCCTACCACTCCTTCAGCCATATCTCCCATGAAGTCTGCAAGTAATTTTAGCCAGCTAATTACTACCAGGTACTAGAGTAGTGGGGGATGGCTGACATTTACCGATTAAAGAAGCCTGTACATATTATGACTATCCATTTTAATCTCTACTCCCCCACCCACTCTTCATATGTCACCTGCTTTCTTACATTGCAAGTTTGCTGGGGCAGAGACTGTGTCTTCATATATGCTTGGCAACATCTGAACCATTGTGAGCACCACCTGAGTACAAATAAATAACTAAAAGTAAAGAGAATAAAGGGGGAGGGAGGTGTGGAGAAAAGAAAAAAAAAAAGGATAAGGCAACCCAATGGCGATGCTACAATTATCCTGTGTGTAGACACCCCTCCCCCGGAGTTTTCTAATGCTGATGCACTCTCATACTGCTGGTGCTTTACTGCTCAGGTGTACCTGGGGTACATGGAGTGTCTCCAACAGAGAGAGCCAAGGATGACACCTGAATGGAGAAGATGCTGTGCCAGGTTCATTGAACCTGTACTGGGATCGAGGAGATGGCAGCAGCCAGGGGAGTTGTGAAGAAGGGCAGCTAGGAGGATGTATTTTAGGGATCCTACAGAACAGGATAGATGTTAACTCCTAGTATAAGTCTGTGGAGCCTACTGGGATGTGGTGTTTTCTGATGTGTGTGGGAGATGGAGAGTAAATGACTAAGGCCTGGTCCACACTAACCCCCCACGTCGGACTAAGGTATGCAAATTCAGCTACGTTAATAACGTAGTTGAATTCGAAGTACCTTAGTCCGAACTTACCGCGGGTCCAGAGGCGGCGGGCAGGCTCCCCCGTCGATGTCGCGTACTCCTCTCGCTGAGCTGGGGTACCGGCGTCGATGGCAAGCACTTCCAGGATCGATCCAGGATCGATTTATCGCGTCTAGACAAGACGCGATAAATCGATCCCAGAAGATCGATTGCTTACATCCGGACCAGGAAGTAAGTATAGACGTACCCTGAGGAAGGTGTGTTTGGGAGGAGTGACAATGAAAGGGAATATGTCTAAAAACCTCAAGTGTTGGATAGATTTGATCTTTGAGAACTTAGTTGAATAGAACGTATGAAATTCTTGATGCTTGCTACCATAACTGTTACTCTATTACCACTGATGTGTTAGAAGGGGAGATTTTAGACTTAGATTGAAAGATCTTTGGGGAAGGCACCCTCCATTTAATATGTTTGTTCAGCACCTAGCACAACTGGAGGACTCAGCCAATACCACAATATGTATTATTATTATTATTTTATTTTTCATCTAAGTGGGTAAAGTTCAGGACTAGGAATCCTGTGGCAGAGCCTAGAATAGACTCTAGACTTTCCATGTGATGTTGTGCAAGTCACTTCCCTCTCTTCCCTTCTGTAAAATGAATGAGACCTGCCTCAGACAGTCCTGAAGCTGATTTTATCAATGTTTATAAAGCCTTGAGAGCCTGAGCTGGAAGATGCTATAGAAATGCCAGGTGTTTATTAGTATAATCCCCCTACTCCACTGAACTATACTGGGATCTGAGTTACTAAGTTCCCATCCCTACCTGAATCTGAAACTGCCCTCCCCCCACAGCTTGCAGTGATTCCATCTAGTGTCTCAGTGCAGACCTATCTCTAGTGTAGAGAAGAGAGAATATTGTGAGGGCAGAAACAGAGGTGTGATATGTTTTTTTACAGGATTATCAGTGGTGATGAATTGATAGATTTAATGTATTCTTTCACAGCGCTCAAATGATCTCTTTATGTCAAAGCAGCGAGCTTTGAATAATCACTGGGACACACAGGTTCACGTGCACTGAGCACTGCACAATGCTCTGTACTGAAGAATAATACTGCAGGTAATTTCCAGCCACCTTCAGCTGTCACATTGCTGCAAAACACGCAATGGATTTACATTCTTTGTGTTGCTGCTGCCTATTGATAACTATGTAGTAGATCTGAGCATGCCGTCTATGCTCCGCTTCCACGTTTCCTTTGACACTTTCAATGAATATGTTTTACCTTTGGATTAGCTTAGAGTCGTGATGGATAACAGCACACACTCCTACATGTACTCCATGCAGCCACATCCAGTTAGCAAGGAGCAGATTTGTAGGCACCAGAGGAGAACAAGGCAAAAAAAAAAATCCTGTGTAGTAGAAATGGTGCATGATCTATTTATAGCTTAATTGAAATAGTTCAGATTTATAGATTCTGGTTTGTAGACCATGCAGCTTTATTTGCTGTGCTGAAGCATGCAGGATAAATCAGCAGAGACAAGGGATCAGTATGCAGCCTGGAAGTGGGCATGACTGCTGCCATCCCCAAGAGGGCAGCATAGGACATCTCTGATTACAACTTGTTTGGAAAAAGACATTCCTCAAAACGGGACATGTCAGCAGGAAAAGAAGAAAAACACAGACTGGAAAGAGAATTCCTTAAGCTTTATATTAATGACTCAGTTCCTAGTCCATGCATGTTGTCATGTTAAAGTGCTGAGATGGAAACTCTGCTGTGACGCACACATTTAGACTATCAGATGGCTTTTATTAAAGCTGTACTTCATGGAACTCTTCTTGAGTGGTGGCCATTAAAAAGGCAGATCTTGCTGCTAGTTCTGCACAATTGTATTTAAGACACTGAAATCTCTGGTTCTAAGTAAACGGAAATATCGCTGTAGCCCAGATCCCATGGAGTTCTTTCAAAGCAGCCACTGTGGCTGGCATATCCCTTGTTAATGTTTGTCTTGCTATTCTTCTCCCTAGAAAACATCTTTATTAGCAGCCAGTTCATTATGTGTTTTGTGTAGGCAGAGAATAGCTTGAATATTATATTCCATAGGCATATTTGCTATCTGGAAACATCTGCTGTGTCTTTTCATGGTGGATATGTAAAAAGCAGTTTATTCCTCTATTGGCGTTGTTTTGTTTTTTGTTTTTCTTAAACAGAGCTGACACATTAGTAAAACCCAAGGCTGCACCGGAATCCTACAAAAAATGGGAACTATGGGTAATTTAAAGCCAGTTATAAAATGGCTATTTATGAAAAGCTATTGATAAAACACCATGTTGCATCAAAGATAGTGAGAGATTTCAAATTCCATTGTCCATTTGAGGAGATCATTATAAAGTCATTGTGGTGTTGAGAGAAGTCTCAATAATAATTAAAAGGAGAATGAACTGCATTCTCAGAGTTGTCATGAAAGAATGGTCTGTAATACTTCAAAAGTTAGGTTTCTCTGTTTAGACCAGCAGAAATATGTCATCTTGTTAAGAAGGAGAACTGTATTCCTGCAAATGTGTTCAGTCTGTTTTGGAAGATAAGGATAGGCTTATTTCATAAATATTTGCCCCAAAGAAAGCGAAGGTGCAATAGAGTGAAATCCTGGAATGATAAGGATATACTGATTTTTATGCATGTCCATCATGTAGGAGTGGAGATTTAAAATAGTCTTTGGGTTTTGTAGTCTAAAAGGAATTTGATCCCCTAAACT
The DNA here is from genome assembly GCF_011386835.1 of Chrysemys picta bellii. Classification (NCBI taxonomy): domain Eukaryota; kingdom Metazoa; phylum Chordata; order Testudines; family Emydidae; genus Chrysemys; species Chrysemys picta. The sequence continues at coordinate 63,859,965 of NC_088800.1, forward strand.
ACCAGGGTTACCAGATTTTTCTAAAAAAATCTCTGTAACTAAGTAGGGATTTATTTTCCTACTCATTATAATACTGAGAACATAGAAATCACTTTAGCACAAAGCTTTAGGCATCATCCTCAGGGGTTTGTAAATAATAAGGACCTTTCCAAACTTCAGCATGAATACTGGACAAATAAAACCTTACTCTAGTGGGGCTGGGAAGGTTCCTTACTGGATGCTTGCTGGGGGCTCTCTCAAAGAGATTATTACTTTGGAAGGCAAAGAAAGATGGCTGTCAAGAAGGTGTCCCCCTCTCTTTGTATGGAGGAGATCTTCCCACATGTGGATCTCTCACTGCCTGTGAGAGAAAGGTGGGGGGTTCACTCTTATTTCTCCCTGACATCCATGACCCACAGTAACCTCTCCACAGGGTTGCAATCTGCCCTGAGAGGACGAGCCTCACATTGGTTGGAAGTGAGGATTGGGGGGGGGAGGGGGAGTATCAGGTGCTTACATCCTTGCATTGCTCTTTGGTCTACTTCTGTAGTGAGGGTAGTCACAGCCAAGAACTGTTCCTGGTACAAGAACCCTCACCTCTTCCCCAGGGATGGGGTACTGGGGGAACACAGTCAATACAGAGCAGAAGGTCTCCACATGGACACTCCTGGCCTCCTACTGATCCCCTGGGGGTGGTTCCCTTAGCTCATTCTGAAGGGTGAGAACCTTGAAAGAGTGACCCCAAAGGGATTCTCAGGCTTCCTTAGCCCTAAGAGATCTGAGGGAAGGGAAGATGATGTTTGGGAAATAATCTACTTTACAAGAGGGAGGGAGAGAATGGAGGAAAAGGAGAGGGGAGAGGCCGTTTTCTTGATCTCATTTACACCAGTTTTACAATGGCATCATTCCACTCATGTCAATGGCATTACTGCTGATTTATATTGATGTGGATGAGGTTGGGATCAGGTTGACGAGCACCAATGGTTTGAAATTGTTTGTTTAAGCTTTGCATAAGCACTAGAATGTTTGGGGCCTTTCCCCAGGTGAACCAAGGCACCAAACATTTTTATTTCTGTCCATCTACCTTCTGTATTGGTGTTCATTACAGCAATATTCACGTCACCCATCCCTATCTACTTTCTTTGAAGAAAAAAGAGGAGAGAAGGATTTTCATTACTGAGTGTGCAGATAATGGGCCAGATCATTGGCCATGGACAGCACAAAGGGACCTTCAACTAGTCTTAAAGGGGCTGATGAGGAGTCCCAGCGCATGGTCTCTCAACAGCCCTGCTCCTCACCCCCCCAACTCTGGGGACATATCTAGGCTGAATGGGATGGGGCCAGAGGGAGTGGATCCAGAATGCAGTGCACTTCACTAGTTTGCAATTAATGGAGCATCCCTTTGGGGAACACTCTAGCAGGTGCAAGTTTGAGAAGGCAGGGGGCTGCCTTAACTGGTGTTGGTTCAATCTCCACCTGTCCCAGTAGCTGCAAGAACGCAGAAGTGGCTTAGGGCTGCCTTTGCCTGCCTCCATTCCCCCCATGTTTAGCTGAAGTTTTCTATCTAGTGGTTGGAAAGCTTAGAGCTGAGAAATGATAAGGAAGGCATCACCCATAATTAGAAATTTGAAATATGCCTAATAAGATTATAATGTTAGAAACACGCACATCATTCTGTGAAAGAGATTATGATTATTGCTTTCTATCCATGCCTCCCTCCCACCACCTCTCCCAAATCCCTCCTGAGATACAGGCCTCTTATTTCCTTGGTATCTTGGGAGTAGCAAACAAGTTGTCATTAGCAGTACCACAGCAAATGATGAAATTCACTGACATTTCCAATCTAATTTAGAACACCCTAACAGGTTTTTTTTGTTTGGTTTTTTTTAAATGCTATCAAGTTTGTCATTGCTTTCACATGCACTGGGAAGTTGTCCACGGCATAAGAAAAGTCATTCCCTTCTGTGTTCATTCCAAAGTGAGACTTTCTTTTCCCACCTAAGTAGCTAGAGATCTCAAGTCATAAACAAATTTGCTGGATAGTAACAACCCCTAGGAATACTATTATGTTGTGGCAGCCAGCTCTTTATTCATTGATGGATCATTAACACAATTTATGGGATTGCTTTGCAAACCAGCACTGCTCCTGGGAAGAGGAGGATGTGGGTGTGGCGGGCAAATCCACCTTTCTACGCAAAACAGGAGCCAGCCACAATACAGACCTAGGGCCTTAGACTCTGGAGACTTGTGCTCCACCACAAACTTTCTGTTTGAATGTGACCTCGGGTAATGGGACTTAGGCACCTAAATGCCTTTGAGGATCTTGGCCTTAGTGTCCCAGGGCAAGATTTCAAGATGCAGAAAGACACCTAGATGGGTTTTCAAAAGCACCTAGACATTTAACTCCCATTGAAGTCAAAGGAAGTTAGTCAACTAGGCACTTCTTAAAAATCCCACTAGGCATCTGAAGGTGGTATAAGCTTCTGCGCTGCATGGGGAGAATGCCTTAGGCTACCTTCACCGGGCTCGGACAGTTCTGCCCCTCCTCTCCTACACTAAGAGCACCTTAAGGTTGCAAAGCTACAATCTTTCCCCCAGAGTTGAAACAACTTAAAATGATGAGTCTTTAGGTCAAATACAATTTTTTTAAAAAGTCAAATCCAGTTCTCTGGATCAATGTTTACCAATCCCCAAACTCTTTTCTCTGCTGGTTCAATGATACCTCATTGTCCTTCTGATTTTTTTTTTTTTCCTTCTTCACTTCTAGCTGTGCTATTCCCAGGTTGACATTTGGCACAGATCTAAATCGAATGCCTCTTTCTAAACAAGTAGGAATTGCATTCTATCCAGTGTCGTTTTAACACTCGCAGGCTGACATGACCTGTCAATAACATGGCTGATCAAAACAAGAATTGAAACAGCCATAGGCGCCAAAAGTGGATCATTATCCTGACACAGTTCGTTTTTGTAAGGAACACAGCTGCTGTCAGGAAATGGCTGGGGCGGGCAAGTAGGTGTTATAAATTTAACCTTTACCTCTTTACAACTCCAGATAAATCCTTACCTTTGCATCCAGGACATTTTAAAATGGGAAATACATTTTTTCCAAAGCCTTGAGTTCTTATTTATTTATAACTCTCTGGACAGATTTTGAATTTATTTGAACCACATAATGTAAAACAATTGGAGGAGTGGATAAATAAATGTAAATAGACTCTTTTTATTTTTCATCATAGACAATTCTGCTTTCATGAAAGGAATCAAGGCATTTTCATATGGGCTGTTCGAGTTGCCTTTTTGAGGACTTGATCCAAAGTCAATCGAATTAAATGGAGAGAAGCCCATTACCTTCAATGGGGTTTGTATCAGGCCCTAAATGTCGACAGATGAAGAGAGTGGTGCAGGTACCCAGAGCCATAATAATGCAGTCAGATTCCTCTATTAATAGGGCTGGACCTTCTTATATTCAGACCTGGTGTTGATTTTGAGTCACAAGAAAGACACGGATGACTGAAAATATAATACAATGTTTTATATTCTGAATGGGGAATATAATTTGCAATATATAAATGATCTTTAAATAAAGATTTAATATAATGTAGGGTATATGGCCTAAATTTTGAAAAGAGGCTAATCATTTCCCATGTCTTAGTCTTTGAGACACCCAAAAGAGGTTTGATTTTCAGAGGTCTCTTTATGGGCCTCTTTCTCTATTCAATCCCTGAACATTATGGAATAAAGCTTTATAATTTTTCAAAGAAGTAACTTTGTAGTGCCAGATATTTGTAGTTGCTGAGTTGTGTTTATCAACATTAAAAGGTCTCCCTCACTAATGTTCAGTGAAGGTTCTCTCCTCTGGCCACCAGGCTGTGAAAAGATCATCTTGAAACCCTCTACCACAGTATCATGTCAAGTGCCACATGCTTCAGAGGAAGGTGAAGCCATTTTGTTACTAGCAATTCTGGAATAGCTTGTCCAGAGGAGGGGCTTTTTCCTAGCTAGCCCCCCATCAGTTAGTGGTTGGCTCATGCCTAGAAGCATCATGGGGTTTCCTCTCCCTTATATATATATATATATATATATAATCTCCTAGCTTAGATAAATTATAGATAACTGGAGAGCATCTCACTAGCCATATAAATGTCTAACCCCCTATAAAACAGTTGGCCTCAATTATTTCCAAAGGTTAATTACACATTGTGAAAAAAGTATTTCCTTCGACCTGTTTTCAGTCTGGCGTCTTTCAATTGCATTGAATGCCCCTTGTATTGTATTACAGAAATAGTGAACAGAAGAAGCCTATTTGCTTTCTTTTTTTGCAGACCTCTGCCATGTCCCTTCTTCTCCTCCTTCCTCTTCAACTAAATAGTGCCAGTCTTTCTACGGGAGAGAAAGGGGAGGCTCTCCTTCCTACTAATCATTTTATTGCCGATCTCTGGACCTTTGCAATTTCTGCTATTTCTGTGTGAGCTGGGATGCCTGAGGTGATCACAGGGTGTCAGGTGTGGCCATATCCTTACTTTAGTTAATGGCAGTTGACTGTTTTCAGTACTATTTTCTATTTACCTTCTAGCATTTTGTGTGTTTTATGGGAGTAGAGATTTTCACTGATCCAAGAAAACTTACACTGGGGAAGAGGGTTAATACTACAGTGTATTGATCTCATGATGACTGGCAGAATATAAATGCCGTAGATAGAAAGACAGAAAACAGACTCTTCTATATTTACTAGATGCCGTAAGTCAACAAGTGCAGTGGTAGAAACTCATCTGCTCTGTTGCAGTAATTTTATCAATAGATCAGTGTTAACAGTTAATTATTACTTTTAGCTTACTCTTTGCTGTGAGCATTAGTTTTTTGTTTTGTTTTTTAAATACCAATATGACAAATAAAAAATAAATCTGAATGGCAAAAAATAAATAAATGAAAAGGTGTAAGTGATTCATCTTATGAATCATATAAAGAAAGGAATGAACTTGGTTATTACTTCACCTCTTTTTTGTTTCCTCCTCTTTTGACATAAACCGACTCACCTCTATCAGTGCAGGCTTTACACATCTTTAAGTGAAACGAAAGATAACTAGAAGAGTGGGCCTCACTTTATTCAGTCTCCTTACCTGAATTGGCAGCATCCATCACTCTTTCTGCCCTCACCTATTCCATCTTCTGATTCCTGCCATATTCCATCCATCCAGCACTTTGGCCATTCTGGGCAAGGGGACATGGTGTGTAACAACACGCCTAGTGTATCATTAAGACCATCCCAGACATTCTATCATATGAACCCAGGGCTGGTGCTACCATTAAGGCAAACTAGGTGGTTGCCTAGGGCGCCAAGATTTGGGGGCACCAAAAAGCAGTGCGTTTTTACAGCGTTCCTGGGCTGGGTTGCTGGCGGCGCACTGTCACGTGTGGCTCAGACTCCCTCTCCCAGCACAGCAGCTGCTCCACTTCTCCCGCCTCCCAGGCTTGCGGCGCCAATCAGCTGTTTGGCGCCGCAAGCCTGGGAGGGGAGGAGAATTAGAGCCGGGGCGGCGTGCTCGGGAAGGAGGCGGAGCAGAAGTGAGCTGGGGTGAGGAGCTGCCGCACAGCTCCCTGGGGAGGGAGGGGGGGACAGCTGCCATGGGGGGGGGGGGGGCGCCTCAGAGCAAGGGGGGGAGCTGCCGCGGGGGGGGCACCTCAGGGCGGAGGGGAGGGGGCGGGGAGGTGCCGCAGAGCTGGGGGGGGCGCAAAGTGGAAGTTTCGCCTAGGGTGCGAAACTTCCTTGCACCGGCCCCGTATGAACCATACTCTACAGCAGCATACAGCAAATGATAAAAGGCCTGTGTGGGTTTTGATACACTGGGAATATAGGAACCCTGTTGCTAAAAATGGAGATGTTGTCCCCTTCTCTCCTCCCTACCCCCCATCAGTAGATGACGCAAAAGAAACAATATCTGTGTGTGCTGGGGCCTTGTCAAAATTGTAGTGAAGATGGGGGCAGAAGAGTAAAGTTTCTGGAATGTCCAACAATTTTTGATATCACTGCCTTCCTTTTGAATCTCTAAAATAGGAGCTCCTAGAATAGGGTGTGCAGAGCTCCCTCATTTCATACAGATTCTTCCCTGGTGGGAAAGTCCTGGGCTGCTAAGAAACGGATGAAGTGTGTCAATACGATTGATGGGGGATATGATAGTGGTCTATAAAATTGTGAATGCTGTGGAGAAAGTGAATAAGAAAGTGTTATTTACCCCTTCACATAACATAAGAGCCAGGGATCACCCAATGAAATTAGCAGGCAGCAGGTTTAAAACAAACAAGGAAGTATGGTACTACTTCACTACTTCACACAATGCACAGTCAACCTGTGGAACTCATTGCCAGAGGATGTTGTGAAGGCCAAAAGTATAACTGGGTTCAAAAAATAATTAGATAAGTTCATGGAGAATAGGTCCATCAATGGTTATTAGCCAAGATGACCTCGGACGCAACCCCATGTTCCTAAACCTCTCACTGTAGCCCGCTCCCAGCTTTTGGCAGGGGACGTATCACTCAATTAAATTGCCCTGTTCTGTTCACTTCCTCTGAAGCATCTGGCACCAGTGTTGGAAGACTGGATACTGGGCTAGATGGACCATTGGTCTGACCCAGTATGACCATTCTTCTGGTCTTATTTTTAGTCCCATGTACGGCATTGTAGTGGTTATTTCTGACTTGTAACAGGAGAGTTGAAATAAGCAGAGGAAATTGAGTTTCCTGTTTCAAACTGCAATTACTGAATTTTTTACTTGCTGCAAGTTGTTTTTCTTGTTTGATTACAAGAATAAAACTCTTTGTACGCTATGCTGCTGAGCCACTGTGATTTTTTCCAGCCATTTGGCTTAGTTTCTTGGCTCACATAAATAATTCTACCCCACTTTGAGAAGTGCAGCTTTGTTTCCTTGAGATCAGTTTTGTTGTTGTGGAGTAAGAGAGAGTCTAACCCCTCCTCTAGGCCCAGGTAATGTGTGAAACAATGAAAACAGGCAGAAATTCAGCAAACCTGAACCCTGCTTCTGGGTTTGCAACAAGAGCCAACCATTAGAGTTTGTCTGGTTGTAAAACTTTGTTAGTCATCAGTCTATGTGAGTGTATGCAACTGTATTGTCCCACAGAAATCTAGTATTCCTTTTCAAATCAAACTTTGCAGGGTTCCTACTATCTGAGTGCCTGTGTTCTGCTAAGGTCTTGATTCAGCAAAGCACTTAAACACATGGATAAAATTAGGTGTGTGTGTAAGTCCAATCACTAATAAACACAAAAGTGTGTGAGTAAGTCTGGTTGGCTGAATCAGGCCTTTAATCTCCATTATATTTAAAAACACAAATGACATTAGAAGCCGATATTGTTTAATAATCTATACAATGGTCCATACTGAAATCTTACTCTGATTCTGTAAACCTTGTTTCTACCAAGACTGAGGGCTAGATTAGAATGATGAAATAAGTGAAAGTTCTTTCATTCTCTTTCCATCAAGGCCAAAAATTTGTTCCCCCAATTTTATGCCTCAAATTTGAAGGGGGAAAAAGTAATATTGGTTTTTGTGTTTTAAATATGCACTGAGATCATGAGTCTATTATTTTCACAAATGCTGGTGATTGGTCTGTAAAATGGTTTGAGCATGAATTCATAATGTGCATGCAGTCTCTAATGAATCAGGAAAAAAAAGCTAAAAAGCAAAATATAATTTCAATGTTCAAGTTAGCTAGAAGAGACAATTCAAGAATAAAGTGGCACATTATGCTCTTGGTATGTTCTGTACCAACTTCCAAAAACATGAAAGTAAAAGTAATCAATATTTCAAAATTTCCCTTAAGGAAATTGTTCCACTCGTTATAAATTACAAATGTAGGTGTCTGACTGTTTCTGCTCAGATGTACATCTGTTGTTTTTTCTCATTACATTTCAGAAAGTAGCAAAACAAAATGACTTTATATGATTTTTTTCCCCCCAACATCAGTTTATTGCTAAAACAGAGAAATACAATGAGTATATAATGACCATTATTTAAAGTTTATTTATCACTGAAGGAAAATGTATTTCCTTGGTCAATGTGATATTATCAAAATTACATATCCATATGTTTTTAGAATACTGTATTTATTTTCTACTGTCACCTGTTCTTTTTATGCAACAGAATGATCTGAAAATATTTTGGCTATTCCAAAATTAACACTTTAACCAAATTCCCTAGTGAAATCATGCAATAATCTGTTTTTGTATACATGTAATCCAACTGTTCTCTAATTTATGGGGAAATTGAGATTTTGATTTATTCAATAATTAGCATTTCAAGCTATGCACTGGTAATGTCTTGGTTCTTGCTAAAAGATAAGGGGAAGATAAGTCCCCTGTGATTCTAGCTCCAAAACATACAAAAGCCACCACTATTTTTTTTGTTTTGTTTTTTAACTGAAGCAATTTGCTGATATTGACAAGAATTTAATGCCTGTGCAATGCAATGGATATGCTAAAGGAGGTGGCCAAACCAAGCAAATGGGTGCTACCCAGGTGGGCTGGTAATAGGATTGCCACTTTTGGTTGGATGTATTCCTGGAGGTTTCATCACATGACACAGTCTTTAATTAAAGATTAATCTTTAATTCCTAGAGAGGCCAGGGTAATCCTGGAGAGTTGGCAACCCTAGCTGGTAACTAGGCAGGGGATCATCTGCTAGGAGATTCTGATCACCTGACGAGGCTGATCTGGCAAGGGGAAGTCACCTGACAAAGGGGACAGGAAGTTATAAAAGGAAGGGTCTTTCACCAGCTGTTTTTGAGCAAATGTGCACTCACTGAGAGGAGCAGAGAGAGAGAGAGAGGGAGAGAGACTCTCCTTGATTTGGAAAAGAAGCCATGTGCAGGAGAGGATTCTGGACACCCTGGAGGACTCTGACCAAATCCCAAAGAATGCTCTAGAGTGGTGAGTAAACTGAGGCAGGGCAGGGGGTCAGATCTGAGTATCTCTTGTGCTATCTAAAGAGTAATGGTGTTGAACCTTTATATAGGTTCATGCACTTCAACTATCACATGCCCTGGAGAGATAAAATGTAACTCAGAGTACCCACGTGGTTGGAGCTTTGGGAAGGGGTGTATGTAAGTTAATGCTGTGTCTTGAGGGGCGGGAGTTCGGCACTGGTTGTGTGGACCTAGGACAACTGGACTTCGAGGTCCCACTTCCATGAAGGGGTAACAGAAAGACAGTCTATCTGCAGGAAGTGTCAGAGAAGCCAAAGGGGAGAGATGGTGCTGGACCAAGATAAGCTTAGGACCACCTGTATCCAGTGTAGTGGGGCCCAAAACACAGTGCGTGTGTCCAGCAGGGGAAGCTTCTTCAGGACTGTGACAATACAGCTGCTGGAAAAGCCTCTTCTTAGCCATAACCTCTTGTTGACATGTGAAAAAGTGAAGCTACAAAGATACATCAGTAAAAATAACATGGAAAACTAGTGTCTGATAAGTAAAAAGCTGCTAAACAAGTGAAAAGAGCAGAAAATTGTGTCATATACATATAAACCAAGTACTAAACACTAAATCGCTTTTATAAATAGCTGGGTTTCAGCTGCTGAGAACATGGTCAGAAGGGTAAATGGGTTAATTGAACTGTTACACGTTTAGTTTTCCAAACTGAGTAAAAGGTGATGGCTACTGCCAAACTGAGGTATTGATCTTTTTTAATGACTGATTGGGTCATGAAGTTATAGTTTCTTAGATCTCTGAAACAGGGAACTTCAACCTTAGATGTTTTTCGTGTTCTTTTCAAGATGGTAAGCATAATTTCCTTAATGGTCAGTGTTAAACACTACATACATCCATATTCATACTGTGATTAATGGCTCCTAAGGGACAGAGGAAGGGATAAAATAACGCTTTTACTCATTGGCTAGTTTTATAACTTTTCCACTATTTTTCTCCATATCATTTGTTCTATCTCCTCTTGAAGTGTCTGTCTGGTAACACCTAAAGATAAGGGGAAAACTGCAACTACATATTAGTTAGGGTGACCAGATGTCCTGATTTTACAGGGACAGTCCTGATATTTTGGGCTTTTTCTTATATAGGTGCCTATTACCTCCCACCTCCGTCCCGATTTTTTGCACTTGCTATCTGGTCACCCTAATATTAGTGTATTTGAAATCCAGGCTAGATAATACTTATTGCTACTCATTATAATTATTTCCCACCCTTGCCTATGCAGCCACTGGGAACTGTCCTGTTGCTACCAAGACTGATTCTTGATGCAAGTGCCAGAATCCTAGTCTATTTATGTTCATTTGCCATGGGAAAAATATAACTTAGAATTAGAGAAATGTGTAACATGTCTAATGACACAGTGAATTAATGTATTCTCATTCCACAATTCATTGGAATAAATTGGTCTCCAGAGGGAGAGATCTTTAGGTGCATAAATGCCTTTGAAAATCTGACCTTAAGTCCTCACTTTATGAACATACTTGGATGAATGAAGATCCAAGACAAAAAACAAATCAGATTTTCCCATGATCTTCTTTGCCACTCCCCCTCTGGAGACCAATTTATTCCAATCAATTGTGGAATGAAAGGACATTATTTCTCTATGTCAATAGGAGTTTGATGCATAGGCACTCTTGAAAATCCCACTAGGCACCTATCTGCACCTCTAGTTGGCTAAATACATTTGAAAATATGACTCTTAAGCTCTGATCCTGCAACTGGATTCCAGAGGGGTGCAGGATTGGTGCCTTAGTTCTCTTGTTCATCCATCTTGCAATAAAAGCAATAATCAAGGAAGACAAATGTGTGTTTGGTTTGAATATTTAGTGAGGCTTTAGAAATAAACAGCTCTACTTCTCAATGTGCCACTAACAAATAGGATTCCATTGCAAACAAATTCTTTAATTTTTACAGGGACATTAGCTTATGTAATATTATTATTACATTTACTTGTTACAATTTAGAATTTCTTAATTTTTCTATCTGGCAACATTCCCTGTTGTTTCTAGTCTGGAGAAGTAAACCAGAACTCTATAAATATATTTCATGCCACACATTTGAATTTGTGCTATTATAACTAAAGGCAAATAGTTTTCTTTTGCTAATTAAATGGCCGTGGCATAATGTTTACATATTTTAATGAAGTATCTAGTATCTCTGAAAAAAGATATTCATTATACAAGGACTTTTTTTTATTCCTAAGAAAAATTACAGGGATAGTTTCTTTGGCCCAGATTCATGCTCAAAGCTGTTCCTTCTTACAACCTGGCTGAATTTGGTCTGCCATTCTCAACTGTATGTCTGATCTATTTAAAAATAAAGTTGGTTCTGGAATCTTTTAAAAATTTTATAGAATCCTAATTGTGTATTAATATTTGATGCATTTTATAATTCCGAAGAAAGTATTGGTATTCTGAAACTAATGATAATTCTAGCATTACTACTGTAATCCACAAAAGTTCTGGATTTATATATCTATCTATAGATATAGCTATAGATATAGAATTTTTATTGTTATTATCAATATGGCCAATACAAACCCACTTTCAGTAAAAGACATGAACCATTAGTGCCATACATATGCTCAACATTCATAAGTTATTGCTATTAATTTTACAAGGCTAAAGTCTGCTCATGCATACTCTCATTGAAGCCAAATCTGAAGATCAAATCTATATAGACAAGACCAAGAAGTCTCAGCTATTAGTCAATCAAACAAATCATTAACACAGCTAAGGTGCATGCAATTAATGAATAACCATTAATTTTGCGGGTGGATATTTCCATAGATCTCAGTATTTATGCCACTTCCAATCCAATTTAGTAAGGCCTAAATTAAAGATGAAATCTATTAGGTGATTGAGATTTGCTAATCCTTTAGGTAATCAGTTAAAACTGGTCTTTATATATATTAGTTTTGTTACATTTATATTCACATTAAGAACCTAATGTACTTGACACTTTTTTTGCAAATGGTTATACTTGTGTCTACTTAAATATAGAGTGCAATACACTTGCATATGAAGATTGTAAACCCTGAAGAATGTTCTCTGTGGTGTTGATTAACATTTTTTGGGGTGTGAATTTCTCTATAATTCCATGAGGTCTCTTAGCTTACTAAAGTCTATTTTGTAAGACTGACAGATAGTATCTTTCCCAGATGACTGTACAGGATGAAGTGTGCTTAGGTTTGAAAACCTACTAAGCATGATATTAGAGTTATGTTATAAAATGTTCCTTATACATGTGAACCCATCCAGTGAAAGAAACCCTGCAAAAAGAGAACTACATTATAATGATTATAAATTGCATAGATATGTACAGGCAATATGCTTTTCCAAAAATAAATTTGAGGAAAGTGTGTTTTGATTAAGCAGTTCTTTAATATTTCAATGACAATGGGTTGTAACAGAGACTGAGAGGAAGGTTGGGGAATATATTTAGGGGCTACGTTCTGTTAGGTCCACTAGGAAGTGTGATGAGGAAGTGCTAATCTGCAGTGACTGAGTAGAAGTGACTTTGGGAATTCTGCCTCTGCAAGGTAAACAGACACTAGGAGAGCTCTAGGTGAGCAGGTTCAGTAGTGGTGTTACCCAGGGTTCTTTCGACCCAAAGCTCTTGGTAACTTTTACTCTGTGCGAGGTGGTGTCAGGAAATAAATCAGGGGAGACATGACCATCCAACCGATAGATGGCTGGCACAAACAGGACAACACAAGAGTGCTTTCACTTAAAGCTAAACTTTACTTAGTCTCAAGCACTTAGGCACGTCCGCAACAGGTTAGTAAAACACCCCCAACCCTTGATAATTACCAAAGCTGAGTGTGGCTCTCGAGTGGCACAGCAGCAGCTCCTCTGCCGCTGGGGACTGCAAGATGTATCCAGAGGGAGAGTCCAGAAGAGTCCAACTACCTCACACTTCCCCCCTTATTTATACATTAGTAATAGAATGACATGTCCCTTAAAGAAAACTTAAGCAAGTTCCAATGGTCAAGCAAGAGGTTCCTTCTGATTATTGATTAACCAGGTGTGGGATTTTCCCAGAGTTTGCAGCCTTGAGACCCTGTTAGACACATTCCTGAGGGCACATCCTCTCTTCTAAAATGCATATATCAGCAACTTCAACACAATTCTTATCAGGAAGGACGCAGGGTCAAGCTGCCCTTTCTGTGGCACCCAAAACCCCCTCCCCTCCTGCCTTGGTCAAGCTGAGGCTGCTTCGTGGCCCCTTTATGGCCTGCTGACTTAGCTGCTTTTAGCAATAAACAATACTGGTTTCAGGCACTTTACTGGTTTGCCAAATCTCCCCGTACAGTGGCACTCACTGACATCTTGAAAAGACGCAATGTCCCCTTTGTAATACCTTCAACATAGATGGCTATGCCTAGTTGTCATCAACAAGGTGACCCCACCTTTGCTCTTATAGTCCTAGTATCACCATTTTGCCTGTGACCTCGGGGTGAGGGGAGGGAGTGGAAAGAGGTTTAGCAGAACCTTCTTTCTTTGTTCACCCCTCCACCACAGTGCAACCTTGCGGGGGCAGCCAGAACTTGGCTCTTCCCTTTTAATCTGACCAGGTGATGGGTTGCTTAGGGGAGTGGTCTACAGAACATTTCACTCTACAACACCTGTACAACTATGATTCAGATCAGTGGTAAGCAAAAGTCATTACCCTCTAACCACTGCTGAGTGGTTTATTTGAAATGAATCAAGGTTCTTAACATAGTATCTTGTGGACATAGTATGTAAACTATGTGGACATAGTATCTTGTAAACTTACCCTCTTGCTGGTCGTCTCGGTAAGGAATGACTTAGCACAGAAAGTGAACTTTTATCTTTTCGTACCTAGAGACTGTCCCTCCCTTTCAGAGCGGAGGCACCCTGATGGAGCAGTAGTTGGAGGATGGCTCTAGTATACCTTTGCTTATGCTCTGCCAGCTCTGAGGAGAGAGGAAGCCAGTCTCCAGGACTGTCAGTCTAAAATATTTTTTGTAAGCAATAAATATAAAATAAGTCAAAGCATCTACAAAAAAGTTATCATAAACATGTACCATTGTTTTTCTTCATAGCTCTGTGAACGCCCTGTTTGTATAAGAGGGCATCTTAGCTCAATTTAGAGTGTTTGTGTGCAACCACTCAGCTTTGCTTTATGCTCTCTTCAGTATCTTCTAATTCCAAAACAGGCATTAACTCTTCTTTACAAACCTGAAATCACTTGGTTCAACCCATGGAACTTTGATCATTCAAGTTTACAGCAGTTCAGAGTAGGGTGATGTCATTCAGAACATGAAAGGTTGCTTATTGAGGCTGGAATGAGTCAACCAGTGTGGGTTATAGTGCATTGCTCGGTCACTTTAACAGAGAGCATGAAACATAATTATTTCTCCAGGGACTATTCATGTCATAAGACAGGAAATTGAAAGTGATCTGAAATGAACTCCAGAGGAGACAACGTAATCCATCTAAAGCGCAAAAACATGATGTAAGTGCTATCAGGTAGTGACATCATGGTACTAGGGTTTCTTTGAAGTTTGAGACCAAATGAAAACAACCATGATAGAATCTTAACCAACCACCAATAGAATCCTGATAAATTTACATCACTGGTGTAGAAAGGTGAATAACCATTGATGGTGCAATCCCACCAAATTATTGAAACGACAAGGTGTTTACCTACAGTAATACTAATTCCACTTGGATTAACAAGAAAAAACTAGGAGCTGTGATAAGAAAAAAAATTCCCTCCTTAAAATAAGGATCAAATCTAGGGCTAAATTCAGAGGTTAGTCTAAAGTGAAACTGTGATGTGGATCTCCTTCTCCTGATCTGAGTGCTTCTCTATCAAACAGCCAGATCCAAACCCAGACCTACATCAAAGTTCATAAATGGCTCCTAGCTTTGTAGCAAGCTGAAGCAAACACAGTATCAGTACTCCCCTGAGCTTTGGGATGTTCAAAAGCCAGATCCCAATTTTGCAGTTTGTGTCCATTTGGGGTTTTCTCCATTTGTGGTATTCTCCTCTAAATACTCAGTTGGGACAGACCTAGACACCTCCAACTTCCCGTGTTTGAAATCCAGATCTAATTCAAAGTTTTTGCTTATCACTATAAGTAAGGAAGGAGGTTCTTCCTCATAGCTGATGGGCAGCTAAAGACCTTCTCCATAAACTCTGCAAGGATCTAAACGAATTTCACCATGAGAGGAAAAAAACCCATTGCAGTAGTGTTTTTGAGCAGGAGATTAAAGCAGATACCAAAAATACACTCCTTTGATTCCTTAATGTTCTTTTATTATGCTGCTTCAGTTTTACTGTAGTTAAGTTGTTCACCAAATGTACTACAATAACGTTAGTTGCTTCAAAAACCTCCTCCGTGCAGTCTATTTTTTCCCTAGTAAGCAAAAATGGATGTTGATCTGGGGCCCGTATCATTTTGGCTAGTTATTAGAGTGATCTTCAAAAAACAACTAAAGAAGTCCATGTAAGATGATATGCAAGCTGTTTATTGGAGCGGATGTCACATACAGCCTCAGATCCACCTCTCCTGGAAAGCACTAATCATTTTCCATTACTCAGAGAGCCCTTGAAACATCCAGTGGATACTATCTCAGTTCTTCCTTATCTGCTCTTTGTGGAGTGGCAGTAGCAAACTTGCTTAGATTTGTAGCTTTTGTAAAGCCTGACCGATTGTGCAAGGGGAAGTGAAGAGGGAATTCATGTGCAGTGATCAACAGCATCTTATCCATATTACTGTGTTTTCCTAAGATGCACACCAATATTTCAAGTATAGCATGTGGCCGTATTTCTCATACTGCATGGTGCAGCCAGTTTTAAACCTCTGAAGAGTGTCACTTTTATTGGGGCAGATTTGATCCTGGCTCTGTGCCAGGTACCATTAGGTACAGAGTCTTTGTGGCACCACATCTGCCAGGAAGGAAGGAAGGTTGTAGCTATGGAAAGCACTGCAATCAGCTCAGGTCACAAAGGGAGTAGCAATGGATGGGGAACAGTATGGCTGGGGCAACAGGGCGCTGCTCTGATTCAGTGCATCTTTACTGACCACCTCCCCAGTGAGTTTCTGTGGAACATCTGGCAGAGATGAAAATCTGCCCTCCCCCCTGAAACACTTGAGGGAGGAGAGCAATAGGAACCTTGCCTGTCCTCCCCCTTCACTGACAACACATGCAGGTTAATACTGCACCTCAGAGTGCCAGCAGTGTGGAATCTGGCCAAGAGAGTATTTGATTTGCATGTATAATGTCTGTGTTCCCAAATATGAGCTCTGCTATGTCTCTAGCAGCACCTCGCAGACAAGTACACTTTCCCATTGGATTGCAATTCTACCTGTGGCTTTGAGTATCCTTTCTATAAACCATATTTAGGGTGTGATGTTGCCATCTTTCCTGCAGTGATGTGGCTAGTGGAATTTCAAACTACCTGGATCTGCTGGGTAATCCCCCCCACATACCTGGGTTCCTGCAAGGCTGGCAGTTGATACAGCACAATTGTGTATATGCTCTGTTTCCGGGTTGATAGAAAAGACTCAGCTACGCCAGCCCTAATGTAGGTCACCAATACAACTGGGTTTTTCACTTGGGTTTTGCACAGGGGTGAGTGGTTGAGCATTTAAAACAGGCTCTTCTTAGAGCAAGCATCTGCTTGATGGACTATTGAACCACAAACACTAGTCAGTACTTATGAAAGCAACTGTTCTACTAAATGGATCCTTGACAGTGTGAACTGTAAACCTAATCTACTTCTGTCCATACCAGAGGCATGTAAATGTTAGTCTACACTCGCATGTCAGACACTAACTGGCCCGTGTGGACCTCCTGGTGTGCACAAAAAGTTCCCTCGTGCGCGTTAACATAGTACTGTTTGAAATTGGACTGTATTAATGTGCAAGATGGAACTTTTAGTGCCCACCAGCAGGGTCCACACAGGCCAGTTAGCGGGCGACATACTAGTGCAGAGTAAAGCACTGTGTAATAAGCCCTCAGTCATGATGTTACTCTTGTCATGTCAGTGTACCAGCCACAAAACCATACTTCTGAAATGTGTCTTAGAACTCTAAAGGTTCAATTCTACTACTCTTCCTCCTGTTAAATAATCATGCAAATAGTTTCCCTGGACTCAGTAGGCCAACTCTTAAAAGGAAGTGTTATTTGTATGAATAAAGGTGACAGAATCTGTCTGTATGTGAGAAATTGCTGCATTTATGTTTTAGTGGGAGAGAAATTGTATACCATGTAATTGCTTAGGGCCAAATTATACTCTTTTTTTTTTTTCCCCCTTGATGTAAGTCCCGAGTGACCTCAATGAAGTCAATGGTGTTATCATGGATAAACAGCATTATAACCGACTGAAGAATTTTGCTCTAAGGGTTTGTCTACACAAGGAGTTATTCAGAAATAGATATTGCACTTTAAAGTCATGTCCTACCTTAATCTGAAACAACTTTCAAGTGTAGACAAGACTCCCCCATAAATCTCCAGAGGCCATAGTTTCCATTGTGGGTTAATAGCCCAAAATGTTTATTTGAAAATTAGAAAGCCATATTGAATAAAGTATCAGAGGGGTAGCCGTGTTAGTCTGAATCTGTAAAAAGTAACAGAGGGTCCTGTGGCACCTTTAAGACTAACAGAAGTATAGGGAGCATAAGATTTCATGGGTAAGAACCTCACTTCTTCAGATGCAAGTCTTGCATCTGAAGAAGTGAGGTTCTTACCCATGAAATCTTATGCTCCCTATACTTCTGTTAGTCTTAAAGGTGCCACAGGACCCTCTGTTACTTTATATTGAATAAAAACACTCAACATTTCTATTGCTGTGTATAAACACTAACCAATTCATTCTCCCAACAGCCCTATAAGGTACAGATAAGGGAATTTAGATACAGAGGGACAGATTTTGATCTAATTTACTTTTGTGTAAATCCAGGATCATTCTGTGGCGTTCACTGGGGTTACATTTGTATAAATTCACAGTGGATGAGATCAAAAAATGGTCCAGCGAGGCATTAGAGTTATGGGAATACAAAGCCATATCTGAGAGCAGAGATATCCAGCACACCAACTTCTAATCAGGCGGGACTCTGGTGTCATAGATTTGACCCAGTGACTATGACACACATCTTTAATCCCACAGAGCCCAAGTTTGTTGACATTCAGGAAACCTGTAGTGCTTTTTGCTTTGGGCCCAATCCAAAGTCAATGGGAGTTTCTTATTGCCTTGACTGGGCTTTGGAGAAAGCTTTTCCCCCCTCTTCTTTTTCATGAGGGGTGGCCTTCAGTGCTCTGCTGTATTGAAGTCTATGTGCAGAAAGGTCTATCATGTAAAATCACAGATGAGTACAATTTGTGTCAATAGTCAAATAAATGTCAAACCTTCTGACATGCAGCCACATACTGAGCACTTTAAAATGAAAGAGTGGATTCTGATATGGATTTTTAATAAGGGAAACTCTTCCAGAAATTATAATGAGCTTTGCAAGTAAGAAATGCATGCTGTATTCTTTATGATTTAGGCATATATTTATTCTAGTGCGACGGATCTTGAAAATAAGTTCAAAGTTTGAAATGTGAACTATGGATAAAGCTCGGTCCTTAATCCAAACATTTACTCAATGTAACTTTTTCCTTTTCCATCTATAAAATATTAGTAATAAGGATTCTTTTCCCCTGGTGTTGGACTAACAGGAGGTGTAGGGGCTGCAGTTGACGCTAATGGAAAGAATGTTCTCACGAAATAACGTCAGTCACCTTGCCAGAAATGTTGCACCACTCTGAATCTCTATTGTACTGGGAGTACAAAACCACAGATAAACACAGGGTAATCTATTTGGATGCATGGTGGGGAAAACTCATATACTGCTGTTGAGCAGGAATTAATATCTGCCATTTCATACTAGCAGCAAACAAGTCATCACTCCATTTTTATTATAAAAATAAAATGTTATTGCGTCACTGGAGGACAACCCCCAAAAGAAACACTGAGACACTGAGACTCCATGTGCCAGGTCACAACCCCGCTCACTCAAATTTGGCCTGGCCACCACTCCATCGTGACAAAGGGGCAGCCATTCCAAACCTGAGCAGTGTGGGGCCCTGTGAGTGCAGGGTGGGCAATGGGAACAAGAGAAGCCAGGCAGCCAGGCAGATCAGGAGGAGCTGCCGTAGTCTGGGATGGGAATGGAGCCCTGAGTCAGGGCCATGCTGCTGAGTGGCCAGGAGAGTCCCGGGGCAGTGGGTGAAGGGCTGGGAATGAATTGCTGGTGGGCTAGGAAGTGAGTGGGGAGTTATTGGGGGTGATGGGATGAATTGCAGGGGTTGTAGGAGAAATGGAGGGTGGGGTTGGGCTGTTGGGGGTGAGTGGGAGATGTCAGGGGCTGAAGTGAGCGGGATGTATATCAGGGCTGATGCGATGCGTATGGGAGCTATCGGGATAAGTGGGGGCTGGTGAAGACTTGCTGAGGTATATGTGGCATGGGCGGGGCATTCGAGTATGTGTGTGTGTGTGTGGGAGGAGGGGTAAGTATGTATGGGGGCACTTTAAGGAAGGCTCCCAATTTTCACAGTGCACAGGGCCACAAAATTCTTTAAGCATTGCATCACTATAAACTAAATGGCTTTGGAAGAGTATCTATAAAATTGTGAATGGAGGATCATATATTAGGTATGTTGAGTCATAAATGCCAGTTTAATGCATGGTATGCCATAAAGGGGAGAGCAAGAGAAATCCAATGTTTTTAACCTCCAATTCAGCAGAGCACTTAAGCATGTGCTTATTTCTAAGGATATATGTCCATCCCTTTTCAGCAAAGCAATTAACTATAGGCTCAATTGATTTCACGGGTGCTTCTCCATATGTTTAGAGTTAAGCATGTGCTTCAGCACTTTGTAAATCAATGCCTTAAACAAGAAACTTTTCTCAGGAGGCATAACAATGTCCATACTCAACGTAGTGGCATAAAAATTGGATTGTATGTTAGCCCATATATCTGTCTAGAATCACTGGACTGTTAAAACCATTCATTTAACATTTTAAACATAGCTGGAGAGAGAGCAGATGATAGCTGATGAAACATTTTTGATTGTGGCATTGCTACTGCTGTTGGTTCTCAGGACCCAGCAGTGTTTATCATTCAGCAGACAAAGATGTTTTGGCAGCACATCGCAGCTTTCAGTGGGGGGATCTCCAAAATTAAAGGCAATTATGTATTAGCACATGGTTGCCGCCCCGAGGGCCACTCAGAAATTCAATGTATTATATAGAACAATGGAGATGGTCATGGCCAACTGATTGGAAACAGTCTCCCTCAGTCAGCAAGAAAGAAACAGATGTAATTTTCTCTTCTGTTCAGATTCTTACACCGGGCCCATGAATGTAATCATTTAATTGTCCTGGAGGAATAGCCTTATAGCATATGAACATGCTTGGATGATATTCACATATTTTTTGCATGCACATTCACATGCACAGCTGATTTTTAGTTCAGGAGAATGTTTGCAGAAAGCCAAAGTCTTGAAAATATTTCTGTGAATGTGTTTACCAGAGGCTCTGTAACCCTTGGCCGAGAACATAACTTCTGAGGTTCTACACAACCCTTCAGAACTCCATAAAGGCCCAGATTCAGCAAAGTACTTAAGCCCAAACTTGATCTGCTAAACGTAGGATTACTGACATGCTTAAAGTGAGACACATGCTTGAGTGCCTTGTTGAACTGGGCCAAACTCCTGAGACTCTCTCATCAATGTTCAGAATGTAAAAATAATGTAACAGTTGGCCTATTAGCTTTGTATTATGCACCACTTGCTATGACAATACAGCCATCTACTCTATACTGAGTTCCCAGCTGCCCATTCATTTATGCTGTTAAGGGAGACTTGTGGATGCCAGGCTCTCTAAAAACAGCAACATCGAAATAATTTTAAAATAATTGTGCTGGATTGTGCCAGCCTTGCCCAGGTAACGATGAAGGGAGGGAAACAGAAACATGGGACAAGGAGACTGGAAACTTCCTCCCCTATCCTTGTGCCCTTGGGCAGGATCTAGGGACAGTCCCATTGGAGAGACGCTCTGCTCCCAGCTTGTTTAGCCTCCCGAAAGGGGCTGGGATGAGGGCAGAACATTGTGTTCATATGGCTGCTTGTGGCCCTGCTCCTTGCCTTCTGCATCAGCTAGCAGGACTGGGCTGGCACAGGCACGAGTGTATGCTACATCCTTTCAAACTCAGCAAAATTTTTCCCAGGACTTTCACAGCATCGTGGCTTCTACTCACCTCTCCCTGCCCACACCTAATGCAGGCCATGGTTTGAAAGCCATCTGACCCTTCTCTCTACAGAGGCCATTCAAAACATCCATTTTTATTGCAAACTTCCCTTCTGTAGCATTTGAAAATGTATATATTTTACACATCTCCCTATTGCAAATTGTGACTTATTTTCAAAAGACTACCTGGCTTTCCTCTAGACTGTCGTTGGTATTTAATTAGCTTAAATTCAGGAGTCTCATATTGATCCTAATCACTTACAGGAGATTTTGGCATACTCGCCGCAGGTGTGGGTCCATGATTTTGGCCTTTAATATTAGTAATCTAAAAATGCGTTCAGGAAGCAAGACTAACTCTCTATGCATTTCTCCCTACATATGCCTTTATAATTGCTCCATCTTTTATCACTCTTGATGTTCAGTGGTGTAGTAAATTGATCATCAAGAGATTAAGAGTATTAGGGATTGGAGACATACTCCATCCCTCCCTCACTTCCGGTTCAATTAATGGAAGTTGTTTTTTTTTTTTCTGCCACTCTGTAATGTAGTTGGATAAAGCAGCACATTCCCAGCTTGCAATGTTTTGCACTCAGCAGTCCCTTTGCAAAAATTGGAGATAGCTTACTCCCACTTTTGAGGGGATGATTGGGACATAGTCTGCATTTCAAATGCATCATTCCTGTTGTGAGCTCCATCAGGGCAGAAGTGTTGAATGCTGCTTTTGGATCTTTCATTCTAAGAAAAGTCACTCCCTATTTTAAATGCTAACAGAAAGAAAAAGTCAGTCAACTTTCTGCCTACTGTTCTCTGGAATGGATTTCTCTGGGAGTTTCTCATGGTTACCAAAGAAAACTCCATAATGTACTGAGGTATTTTTTATTAGAGTTTAATTGATATTCCTTCCCATCCATATGAAATCAGCAGAACCTGGTTATCAGATTTAGAGATTTTCTGAATTGCTGTTGTTACACCTTTTTGAGAGTAATAAGATTTCTAATGCTGTGATCAGGTAGCATTTGTTGACTCAAAGTTAAAATTAGAGCTGATAGGAAATTTTCTGAATTTCAAGGTTTCGATAGCATTTTTAATCAGAAATTCAGTTTGCAGTGGAGTGAAAAGCATCCAGCTTTTGACAAAAAATGGAAGGGTCAAAATATTCTGAATTTAGAGTTTTTGTGGAAAAATTGTTGGAAAACCACCCCTAAAATGTCCGGGTTTTTCAAGCCGTTCTAATTGAACTATCCTTCCTGCATGATTTGTCCATTTATCTCTCTAACATCCCGGTGCCATTGTTCTCTGCTTTCTCCATAGCTTCTTCCATTGTCCCAATTGGCCCTAACATCTTCACTGTTTTATCTCAAGGAATCTTCCCTTTTGGTTTCATATTTTCATCTTTAATTTTAATTTTCCTTATCAAACTCTCTTAATGATAATGGAATTAGTGAGCTGTTAGAGTCTCTATGTTCATTCACTGCTTGACCTCTGCCGAAACTGTTCACAAGCCTTGGGACAGAAGGAGTCAATTAGTGTCAACCGTTGAAACTGTTTTTGGTATAAACACCCGTCTGCTAGGAATTGGACTCAGACCACACAAACTCATTTCACATAAATAATGAAACAGAAATCATTATTCACCATATGAAGTATTATGTATCACAAGATAATTCAAAAAATAAACACAATGGCAGCTCAAAGCCTGAGTTTTCTCCTATTCATGATATACCTGCCAATGTACCTTTTATTAGTCTAAATTAGAAAAAAAACAGACACAGACTCAAACATTTGCAAGTAGTGGAGGTAAACTTTGAGTGAGCAACTATTTTGAATTACTCAAAAATCACTTGCTAGGCTTAAAGTCCAAATGAACAGAGGAGCCTGAAGTTCCAACAGATCTGTCTGAATACTTGTAGAAATTGATTTAATTTTTGCAGAATCAAATCAAACAAAAGCAGTCTGTTATCCTTTGGGATTTGAAATATACTGAATGTCTTTTGAGATTTTTTTTCCACCTGTCATAAAGGAAACCTTTTATTTTTCAAGTCTTGCATTTGGATGAGTTAAGTCACACCGTTAAAATCTGTTTCTGCATGACATGTTGGATGTCACTTGAAAATACAGTCTAGACAAATTACATAAGTCTACAATATTTTCTGTGGACACTTATTGACCATGGTGGTTGAGGACATCCATATAGAGAGAACATGTGTTCTACAAGGACACTGAACAATCTTTGTTGAAAGTGCAGTTTCTTCGTCTCTTCATTGTTAGATCACTAGTTCAATATACATCTTTCTGATTTTCTATGCAGCATTCCGCTGGCAGGGATACAATATCAGGATGGGCTGTCTTATCCACATGCAGTACTTCTGGGGAATGACAACATAAGAGAAACTGTGAGTATTTGGAGGGATATTTTAATTCTGAATGAGGTCAAGAAGTTTGGTGTTCTTGATAGTTTCCTTCACATCATCTTGGGTCCATTGCAAGGTTCATTCTTTCCTTAAGGTTTTGAAAACTGAAGGGGGAAGGGGGAGAGAAAAGTGTTGGAGGAGGAGAGGGATTTGAGTTTTAACTTACCAGGTTTACTTGTGTTGTGCTGTATTAAATTGTGCTCCTGCAGATAGGGTATTATTTGTGATGTATTTTAAAGTCATGTTAAGGGTATCTAGACTATATTGATGTGTCCTTTTTTAACACTTCTATAAATCTAAATAAATAGTAAATAGTCATTAATCTAACTATGCTCCTTCATTCCCAGTTGAGAGATGATTCTTGGTTAATTTGAAGCACTGGACTATTAGCTAGGAAAAATCTGTAGTTCTATTTGTTTTCAATCATTATTCTTATTCAACTTACAGCATTTTAGCAAATAAAAGGAGTACTGCAGTTAAATGGTAATTCTACTGTATTGAATAGCAACCACTCGACTGCTCTGAGCTCTGAGTTACACAGCTGAACAAAGACATAGACATCAACATACTTTTTAAAATCTATCGTGAATACCTGACAAGGCTTCAAAAAAAAGTCTATGGGGGCAAATTTTAGACTCACCTGTGCTGTGTTAGTTTGGAGAGGAACTTCAATGTAAATGAGAGCAGAATTTGGTCCTTTCAAAACAAATCTTTTCAACCCACATATGTATTGGCCCTAATTCTCAATAACACTAAGGCTGGTTTATGCCAATGTAATGTACTCCCAACTTAAGGCCTCTTTACTCTGCCAGAGCAGTTTAAAAGGGCCTTAATGTAAATGAGATCCAGGCTCTAAATGATGACATCATTTAAGCAAAGGAAAATAAGCAGTCAGCTCCTCAGCTAGTTTCAGTGCTGCTTTACCAATTTACACCAGCCACAAATTTGTCCCACTATTTTGGCTGAAGCACCATAACACAACCTAACTTTGCTTTTGTTCGGTATTCTTGCAGTTTAAGAAAGCCGCTTGAAAAAGGAACAAAAAGGAGGGCTGCAAAACTGAGTCAGCATGCAGGTTGCAATTGGAACAAAAGAATTCTTCAGTTCATGCTAAAAATAGTCACCAGTGCAGTTGCTTTTTAAAACAATTAACTTATTCTGGTAACTTTCCCCTTTTTGAATCAGTCTTGTGGAATGCCACAGGGTTGAAACATTGAGTGGATTTAAGAAACATAACATTACATTTATGTCAGAGGTTTAGGGGGAAGGGAGGGAGAATTTGTGGCCTCATGAAAGGTTAAGTTCTGGCCCTGAGTGAATGTTGTCAACTGGGAACTTATTGGGGCTAATCATTGAAGCCAATGACATGTAAGCAGAGTCAGGATGAGCTCTACCCTTACATCTGGTGGTGAATTGTGGCGAGTTGTGCAAAAGAACTTCAGGGGCTGATCTTGTTTGCATAGGCTCACCCACTCCACCTAGCATGAGCCCACAGCAGCCAAAATGGTCACTTTGGCTGCTGTGGGATCCCCAGTTTCTCTGTTATTGGGGCAGGAAGAATAAAGTGTTATCTTGATTATGTGAATCAAGGACAGTGGAACTGTTTTATGACAGAGGGACTCGCCATCAACTAAGTAGCACTCGCTAGACAAGGGACATGGGTTCCAAAACCCAGTGAATTGAGAGAGGCTGGGGACAGGTATTTGTATGTGGTGGTGTGTGCCCCCTTTGAGGGCCTGAAACAACAATTGCATTGTCTCCTCTCTCCACTGTAGAATATCAGAGCTAATTTTGATTCCATCAGGAGTCTAGTTACAGGCTGCTGAGCTGAATTCACTTTGGGCCAATGGTGCACCAGCAGTGAGCCTCCCCTACTACAAGCTGAAATCACTAAAGAGCTGTGTTAACTAGTAGGGGGGGCCTGAATCTATATTGCTGAGCAGCTGGTGGAGCACAGCAGAGCTGAGCAGTTCGTGGGACGGCTGGAGCGTCTCACGGGACGCTTGGTGGAGCGGATCGACTGGTGGAGTGGCTCGCGGTGAAGGCTGCAGCAGAACCCCACGGAGAGGCGGGGCAGTTGGCCTCGGACCATGCAAGGTGCCCCTTAATACTCCCTGTGCCCCATTTCATTTCCACCCAGGCTGGGGGGTAAAACTCTGCAGATAAACTTTTGAACTCCAGGGCTGCACTGACCAGGGACAGAGACTTTTGGGTTGTTGGACTTTTGGGACTTTGCATGATTCTTGGGTTGCTGAACTCAAGAACCAAAGGGAAAGGACATGGCCCAATTTGCTGGGGTGGGTCTTTGCTCATGGTTTGGTCTATGAACCCTAGTTGTGGTGTTTTCCCAATTTAATGGTGATGTCATCTACCTCGTGTTATTAAATATTTTCTGCTACACTGAGACTCTATGCTTGCGAGAGGAAAGTATTGCCTCTTTGAGGCGCCCAGGGGTGTGAGTAAGATTTCCCCAGGACACTGGGTGGGGGCTTGAGCTGGTTTTGCGTTGCATTGTTGGGAGGGAACCCCTATGTACTGAACCCGGACCTTGCTGCTATCAACTCGGCCTGGCAAGGGTTACAGGCAAAATGCCCATTGACTTCAGGACTAGACTGTTCCTCAGGCCACTGGGAGATGAATATACTGAGACAAATTCTGTGCTTCATCATGTTACATTCAGTATGGGGGATGTAAGGAAGCTGGTCACAACTATCTGATTCTCTGTCCAGTCCCATTGCAACATAGGAGAGTTCTGACTTCTAACCTTTGTCAGCTGCCAGCAATCCCCATAGGACCCTCTACAAGCTGAGCATAGTCAGAGTTCAATAGGCTCTGGCCACTCTTCCTCTTCTTATGCCCATCCCCTGTGCTGGAGGCTGCAGGAAAAGTGGCACAGGAGACAGTTGTGTTGGCTATACACCACTGATGACTTCCAAGTGCCAAGGGAATCCTCAGCTAGGAGGATATGGTCAGTGTCTGTAGCTCTTCACAAGAACAAGGGGATAGTCAACAAAATTAAAACATGGCAAATTCATACTTTTTCACCCAATGTGTACTTAGACTGTGGAACTCATTGCCACAGGAAGTCATTCAGGCCAAAAACTTATTTAAAAAACTATTGAATATTTATGTGACTAATAAGATCATCCAGAGTTATCAGAATTAATTATAACAATATTTTTGGAAGGGAAACTAAACCTCATTTCAGGGCTTAAGCCAATTCTTTAACTATTGGAGATTAGAATGAGACTTAGGATGGGGTCATATTACCCCACATCTGCTTGCTGCAGGGTTATTGCACCTTCATTTGAAGCATCTGGTACTGGCCAATGATGGAAACAGGATATTGGGTTAGGTGGACCTCTGGTCTGATGCAGTTTGACCAATTCTATGCTCTTTTTTGTATTGCCTGAGTATTGCAAAGGGAAAGAACAAGGCAGAAAATTTGCCCCTCTGTATCTAACCCCTTTATTTCCCCACATCCCTCAATGAACCTTCACTGGATGATATTTTTATATCATTCAGTACAGTGCACTGGCAAATTATTTTGTGCCTTCAGCAGGCATTGAATCATTGACGTGGGCTGAGCTTCCCTGCAAAAGCAGCTACAGTCTATTGGCATTTCTCATTGATGGCAAATGACAGAAGACTTCCCTGAGAAAATCACTTTGTACAAATGATCCCTTTGTAAGATAATATACATGGGTAATCCCATGCCAAATTTGTTTGTATTTTCCTCAACTGTGCTAATGAGACCTGATTTATAAAGCTCCAGATAAGCTTTCTTTCTTTGTTATTGGTGACATTCTTTGAAGTACTAATCTTCTAGAACCTGAACATGTTGATATCTTGCTAATCCCAAAGCAAATAGATTTGATGACTAAAATCCAAGCAGCAGAGCTGAAATACCCATAGTATGAAAACTATGCAAAATATGTATCTGAAAATCAAGGTGACCTTTTCTATCTGAGCGATTTCTTTTTCACCTGAGGAACATTAAGAA
Source organism: Chrysemys picta bellii (assembly GCF_011386835.1). Taxonomy (NCBI): domain Eukaryota; kingdom Metazoa; phylum Chordata; order Testudines; family Emydidae; genus Chrysemys; species Chrysemys picta. The sequence goes on from NC_088800.1 coordinate 63,887,615, forward strand.
AAATATTTATTATGGGCTTGAAAGAAAAATCCTCTAACAAAATGAAGCTGGATATTTAGTTGCTGAATACTGCTACTGAAAGCCAGAATAACTGTACACTGTTAAATTGACATTCGTATTAAATGTTTCCACTGTTTATAGGACTTAATTAAGAACTGCAAAACAAATTAAAAATTAATGTAGCCAGAGTTTGCAGTAAAGCAACGTAATGTGATCAGCAGGTTTCCTGATTATTGGTCAGCAGTGAATTGCACTTGGTCCTCCCCAGTGGGAAATGGACTAACCCATCTACAACATGAGGTGCTATTATTAATGCAATCACAGTTGAAATGAAATAGGGATGCCAAAGTGCATTCTTCACAAAGTAACAAAGGATGCTAGGGGACTACTTAATAAGACAAGCATGACATTTCATAAGCTTCTACATAAGAATTCTGTAAATGTTAGTTTCTATTTGTATAACTAACATTTGCTAAAAGCTCTAAAGGCATTCAAATCACTGTTAGGTGAATATATTAAATTTGGCATGAGAGAAAATTACAAATATAAACTGTGAAAGTATAAAATGCACTGAATATTTCAAAATATACACTGCTTGTAGGCAGCTGCATTTTTTTCAAACTAAAGGGCAACACATTTTAAAGGGATAAAAGGAATTTTTGCTCTAAACACAGCATACAATTAATCTATGGAACACATTGCTGCATGGTAATATTAGAGATCTTACATTGAGGTTTTGGTAAGAAAGTTTTTGTTCTTTACCCCCCAAATTTAACATTTCCTCCTGTCTGAGATGCAGCAATATTCAGCCTGGTACTAAAGGCAGGATTAAGGTACAATAACTTGGGAACCATCTGGAAAATGCAGCGGCCCTGATACAATTGAGTGTCAGTGGTGGAGCGGGGCTGCTTCCACCGCACCATGCCTCTTTGCCCCCGGCTGGCCCCTTGCTCTGAGGAGCCATCCTCCCACCCCCTGCGCCATGCCCTATTGCCCCCACGGGGGCCCACAAATATGTTTGGTGCTGGGCCCACAAAAAGTTAATCCGGCCCTGGCCAGAAACCTCTCCTTCTCAATGGGATACAGCATTGATTTCTAGTTTTTATAAATAGTGAGGTAGCAGACCTTGAAAATGCAATATTGTGATTTATAGGCAAGCTATTTGAGGTCATTTTAGAGGTTTCTAAAACGTATTTGTAATTTTTTTTCTTCCTCACAGTCCTGTTCACTTGGGCTCAAGGTATTAATGTATCTTGGTTCTACAGGCAGAAGGATATGAAAAATCATATCAGTAAAATTCTGTAAAGCCATCCTACTTTTTCCCCTGTAAAATATGTGGCGTAATCCAAATAAATGATGGTGTGGTATAAAGATTTTATTGGCATTCCATTGGGATGACTTGCATAAATCACAAGAGGCTGCCTGTAAAACAAAGTTGCCTTATACCATGAGTCCAATTTGTGTGTTAGATCTGAGTAAATATTGCACAATAAATAAGTTATTTGATGAAGTTTGCCCTTATTTTTAGTCATGAATTGTCTGTGAATAGAGTGCAAAATTATTAAACTCTTTATCAGGCTGATCGTGCACCCATTGAAATCAGTGGCAAAGTTTTCCCTGATCCTATCTTGAAATAATTCCCTAGTGTTTGCAGCAGCTATTTTTTGGTCTGCAGATCACTGGCAAAGAATGTGTTGAAAGTCCAGCATGGTATTTAATTTTGAACTCAGAATATGTGTAATTCACTACAGTGCAGTAGACCACCAAAAGTCATATGCACCACTTGAATCTTCAAAATAGAGTTAAGTGGGATTTAAGCAGTTCATATAACGTGGTCTGGCTCTGTATACAGAGATAAATTTTAACTAACATGGACATGAAGGGGTCATAAATATGGAAAGATCAATTTTTTTTTTTGGATTTGAACAGATATTCATGATCAGCTTTTCCACTCTTGACTCAGCTATAACTCTCTCTCAAAATAATAAGAGACATAGGCTCTTTAGTTAATATATTTAGCAACCAACCTACACAGAGAGTATGGGCCTGATTCAAAGCCTATCAACGTTTACGGAAGCACTCCCATTGACTTCAGTGGATTTTGGATCAAGCCCCATATTGTCATGGAGACCTATCCTGTTATGTTGGGTGATAATTCTTGGGTGATAAAACAGCCTTCTGTTGTGGGAAGTTGAACATTTTTTTTAAGGTTCCTATTCCAAATAAGTTAAAACTTTTCTTACATTTATACAATGTGATTTCCATCTGGCAAAGATCCTAATTTGTTTTCCTGGCTGAAATTTTGTAGTAGATCAGAGCATAAATACAGATGACATCCACATTATTACCAAATAAATTCATTGGGAGCAGTGCTATCACAGCAAATACCAAATGAATTAACAGTGACAGGGCAATACATTAGAAGTGTTATTTATCTCTTTCTTACTGTTTACAAACTCGAACACGTTTCTGACCTTTGGTGTAAAAACTGACAATTGCTGGTAAATCATTCATGATCCTTTTGGCATTCAGTGCAATAACACAGACCTTTTCCCCCGAAGATGTAACGGGTAATTTTCTAAGAATTCCTTTGTACATTAACATTGATTTATTATGCACCTTTTATGAAAGATTAATAGAGAAGTAAGTGCCTTTCCATTCAGAACATTTCCCAATCCATTCTTGAGGGAGTTCTACCTGCCTGTGATGCATGTGCATAATGCAAGTTCCCTCTATTGTCACCCACTACTATGTCCCTTCTGTTGACCTAGCAGTTGAAGAACCTCCCCATTGGTTGCTTGGAGTCTACAAAGAACTTCTGATTGTTTGGGACTACCTGGATGAGGGAATAAAGGATAAACCAGACAGAAACAGAGGAATAGCTTCCTGCCTGTCTGTTCTTTAGTGTTTGATTTGGAGAGAAGGCCACAGGTAGTATTTGAAAATTAGATTTATGTAGCTGTTTGTATCTGTAAGATTGTGAGTTTGGTCCTTGTCATTTGTGCTGAGATAACAGATAATTGCATTTGGTGTCTATAATTAATTTTCCCTGTAGGATACATAAGGTTTTCTGTCTCTCGTGCTGCAAAATGAGCATTGGGCAGGAAAAATAGAAGTGCTGAATGCTGATGATTGTGTAAACACAATACACTTGGTGTCCATGCTTTGGTTGGATGGGGTCTACCACTGAATAACAGTTGGGTTCATGTGTTTTCATGCAGGTTGAAAAGACATTTAATAAAGTTCTGACCATAATTTGAGTGCCAGTGTATTGATTTGTGGTTGGTGGCACGTGGGAATCCCCACTGCTTTCACAGGAGAAATTCCCTTTGATGAGAAGTGCAGTAGAACTGTGCTGGGTGACTGAATGTCAGAGATTTGCTGGTGAACTGGCACAAGAAAAGCAAGGTTGCTGCATCACAAATTGCATCTTGTTGATTTATTGTCTGAACTTAGTTTTTATTTATTCATAATGCACTATACATGTACTGAGGCCTCCCTCCAGCACCCTACTATTAAATCTTTACTGACAAAATGGGGTGACACTGCCATTTTTGTGTGCATTTTACTGAATGTGGACTAGCAAAGGCATATCAGTGAGGTTTTGCTTCTAGTCCTGAGAAGAACTGTGGAAAATCCAGGTACAAAGGCTGTTCTGTATTTCTCAGGTCTTGTACCTGACTGCCTTCGTGCTAGGAAAAGACTACAAAAGATTTAGACCATTGTAGAGATGCATTCCAATAGGATGTATTTATGAGAGCTCCTAGTTTTACATGCTAATATTGGCCCAGAATATTTTATTTCAAGGGATTCTCAGACATTTGAGTCAGATGCACAGCAGTGGGATGGAGCAGTGCTGAGGATCTGGACCGATGCTCACATACTTACCAGAATATAACAGTTCTACAACAAAATGTACTTCTGTGTGTGGAAATAAAATGACACTTGTGGGCGTATCAATGTATAGCAACAGTGCATCAGCTGTCTTTGTAACAGTACTGCACCAGGTTCCTATGTATATTAGAACATAGAATAATTCTGCATTATGCATGTGTGCTTATGCTCTTACTTGTATCTAATGACAGCGCCTCTGTCACTTGTATATGGAATTTTACCACTCACTTCCATGGGAACCAAGTTAGGCTAAGGCCCAGGGCTTATGCAAACCCCACACTACCTATATATTTATTTGTGAACCTACCTACAAAAGTTCCCTTAAAACAAAACAACTAAGAAGCAATGTTGCTTTAGGAGAGGGAGGAAGTTGGAAAGTGTTGTGTTATCATTCTCCCTGCCATCCCAGATATCTGGCTCTGTTGAATTAGAAGAAAGGGGGGGGGGGGAAATAGCCCAGAAAATAGATTTAAACATAATACTGAAATGTCTTTTTTTTTTTGGTAATTAAACTCACATTATGTGCCTATTACAGTTCTTGGTTTTAATTGGAATTTTATCTTTGTTTCTCAACATGCTCTACAATGGGTGCCCAAAGCATCCAGCACAGATCTAAAGCGAGACTCCAGGAATTGCTTGTTAGTTTTGCTCTTCTGTCATCCATGAGGTGTAATAAAGCCAGACTGAGGCACACATCCTTATCTGAAATCCTGAAAATAAGCATCTACGTATTTGTTGCAAAGCGGTTATGTAAGGAAAGGAATCATCGTGGCAGTGGGGTTTACTGGCTGGCTTCGCCTCTAGGTTCAACATAGTTGCCTACAGCACATTAAAAAACAATATCCCATTACACTTGTCACTGCAATGAGCCACCCTTGTCTGAATTTCAGGATAGCAGCGTAGTCTGTTCGCCCCTGCTCACCAACCCCAGCTATCACTGTGATGAAACTGATGCACAAACAACAGAGAGAAGGAATGGCCACAACCATCACTAAAAGAAACTGGACAGTAATAAGTGAGGGAGGTAGATGCAAAGGGATCATTGACCACTTTCTCCTGCCAAGTGGGGCTCGAAAGCCTTCTGTAGTGTTTAGAATTACCAGGTGAGATCTGTGGGGTGAGGGTCCAGAACCTTGTTTTTTATATGGGCATTATTTATGTATGTATTTATTTCCTGTTAGCACCCAGAGGTCCCAATAAGGACCAAGGATCCGTTGTACTAGGCTGTACAAACACATATGAAAATACATTCCCTGACCCTAAGGGACTTCAACCTAACAAGGCAGAGAACAGATGGCGGGAGAGTGGGTGGGATACAGCATACAAGCAAAGCAATCAGAGTGGTGATAGGCATCCCATCCCGCCCCGTTCTTACTATGTGCTGGCAGCTGCCTCCATCTCTTATCCAAGAGGTTGGCTTCCACAGGTGGGGGTAGGATTTAATGCCCCATGTGGTTCCACAAGTGTTCCCCTGTGTCCTGAGGGATTATTCCTGATGTTGGTGGGTGGAGTCACTGAGTGGCAGGTCCCTGAAGATTATTTTGGTCCAGGCAGAGACTTGAGTCCCATAAGCACTGAGTAATTCTGCCATTGGTGAATATATCTAGAGTGAGGGGAGGCCGGGCTGGTTCAAAGAAACATATTTCAATTTCATTCAAGTAAATTGTAATTGATTCTATTTTCATTGCCAGGAGAAAGGGAATTTGATAGCTCAAACTGATCTATCTTCTAAAGCGTTGACTATGCAGCACCCTCTACACAGAACTCCATTCTTCTCTAAGAAGCACTGTGTGAATGAAAGGTGGGTTTCAGCACCAGGACTGCTTCACAATAAATCTGGTGGAACGACTTGTGTGTGAAACTGAAAAGACAGTGTGAAGGCTAGGTTCTGCCACTACTGCCCTTTGGAAAACCAATTCCAACAACTACTACAGGAAAAATAGAAAATCAAAACCATTTTCCAGTTATACATAGCTGTCTGTTCCCTACTGCTAATCCATTTACAGAGTTCACCTTTTTACTTAAAGAGAGCTAGTGGAGAGCATTAGATCCAGATAAGAGAAGCTACACCCAATACAAAATGTTTTTCTTCCTTCTACTTTCCTCCACTCGTATGTCATGAGGTTTTGTTTTTTCTCCTCTGTGTTATAGGAGTGGTGCTGAATGCAGATGAGATAATACTTGGTACAACCTCAACTACTTATTTTCAGGTAATTCATTCCGGTGGCAAAAAGCCCAACCAGAATCCATGTGGGAAACTTGAGGGTAGGTAACTTGCCTACCTGCCTCTTGGTGGTTATTTTGTTTAAACCTCCCTTGGCTGCTTAGATATTTGGATTCTCTGGTTAATGGCATTACATTAAAAAAAAATCGGTGTGCTCCATGTGCCAGTATTGACTCAAAGAATAAACACCCCATGAAGTTGCATTAGAAAAACAAGCTGCTACTGCACTGGCTGAAAAGTAAAAAAGTCTCTTCGGTCGCTGTGTTTTGAGCCTTTGACATGTTATTTTAAACGCGGTGGGGCAAATTTTGCCCTTGGATGAATGCTCAAGTGGAACTCCCATTGACTTCAGCTGGAGCTCTGGGTGTGCGTAGGCAGCGTTTGGCCCAGTGAGCAAATAGCAAGATCTAATACATGCACACATATCCAGTCAGCTGAAGCGCTGAACATTCCTTTTACAATGGAGGATGCTAGAGGGAAAAAACCTGGAACCCACCTGTACTAAACGTATTGAAAGGGAACATTATATTAGAGTTAGTTAGGAGATTGTTTTACTACTTTTCTTAAATATATATTTCTAGGCATTTCTTCCTTTTGCTGTTGGACTATTACACTCACCCCTGGTTTTATCACTTGGTTCCCTCAGCTGGAAACCTCCTTGGCAGAATATCTGAAAGCTTGTCTTGCTCGAGCAAGTTCTGTTATGTTGACTAGACCAGGAGATCACACAGATTTTTGCATCTTGGAGTCAAAGAAGCGAAATCATTTCTCAATTGTCTGAAAATGTTCTGAGAAAGAAGTGACTTTTCAGCACTATGTAGTGCACATGGGGTGGGCTTGATCTCGCACAGTACATGGAGGAGGAGGAAGGGGAGAGAAATTTGCAGGGGTGGGATTTGTACCTCAAGGACCAGATTTTCAAGCAGTCAGCATCTGCTGTTGGGTCAGAGGAGCTCAACTCCCTTTAGGCACGTAAATAAGGGCCAAATTGTTCATAGTGCTCAGCTCCCAGCAGTTCACATTGAGACAGTTATGGTCAAGTTTTCCAGAGCTCAGCACCCAGTGTGCTGAGCTCTTTAGGAAATCTGACCTCCAAAGGGAGGAGCTGTATGGAAAGCACAGGGGCCCTGCGTTAATGCGAGTGATGTTACATAACCAACACCAAGCCTCCTGCTATCAGCAGCGAGGCCAGAGACTAGTGTAGTTTAGTTTACTTAGCTGCATTCTAAGGATTGTGCATAAACCTAAATCTCTACAAAAAGACCTATTCCCAGCCTGCGCCCATTTTGGCCTACCATCTTCAGACTATGGGTGCAGATAGAGCAGTGGCTTGAAACTTAATTCCACTCTATGTGGAGTACCATGTCTGCTACTCAACCTTATCCGCACCCTGCATGGCATTCATTCATACTTTCACCAATTTAACAATGCTGTGTTTTCTACTGTGCACCACCAATGGGTTGCACAGTTTTATAATGACTAGTATTATGGTAGCGTACCATTTGCATTGGGCTCCACTGTGCTAGGTCCAGGATAAACCTATAGGGTGACAGAGTCCTATCCCAAAGCTTTTATATAAAACAAGACTCAAGAAGTGAGGCTAATAAACACCAGGAGGGTGGGGTTGAAAGGAAGATGAGTGGAACAGTAATGAAAAGACATGGTTCCATAGGCTGGCTGGGTGCACAATGTCATGGCTCATGTTGCACAAAGGGAGGGCGGTCTGTGTATGTGAGAGAAAGAGAGAGTAAAATCTCGGGCAAGACACCTAGCCTCTCTGCCCCTCAGTTCCCCAGCTGTAAAATAATAGGACTGCCTAACCTCACCGGGATGTTCTGAATATCAATGCATTAAAGGTTGTGAGGGTTTGAGATACAACAATAATAGGGTTGTATGGGTATTTAAGATAGTTACCGGGTAGTACCTCTTTGTTTTGGCTGAGTTGGAAATACTTTCTGAATAGTCTTCTATGTGTTGCTTCCATATTTCCCTTCCAGCCTGAATTAAAAACAGCAAACAGACATAATACAGAAGTGTAAAGAGGAATGAGAAGGGTTAACTAAACTTGTTCAAATCTTAGTAGTTCAGTTCAAGCTTTAGAGGAAGTTTTGGGTCTGTTTTTACTTTATTCCAACTAGTTTGCCAGTTCCTAGCGAGAAAACTTTGTGTGTGTTCAGTGACCTTGATCATCCACCTTTATTTGAATTCTTGTTTTGTCAGGTGTGCAGATATAAATGTTAGCTGATGGGCTGAACTCTTTTTGTAAACATTTAGAAGTATCTGCCAAGGCCAACCTAAGTTTCATAGTGCTAGTTTCACTTTAATGCTCATTTTTATCTCCTTGGGCACAGATGAAGTGTCAGCTCATGAAGCATATTGTAGCCTTAGCTTTCAGATTTATTTGTATTCCGCAATATTGAGCTCAAAAATATAAGGTGCTCAAGAGGAAAAACTCCTACAATTTCTCAGAGGCAAGCCTTATGTGATAGCTATAGAGCCTTACACTATGTCTTCTAGTAGCTTCTTGGTACACTTACAATAGCAGGCAACTAGTGTAAGCAACTGGTTCTTCTGCTCTCTGGATTTCAAGTTCATGTGATAATCTCTCCTTTATTTTGCATTGCCATAGTGAGAATTGTTTAGTGTCAGGCTAGTGTGCTAGAAGAAGTCACTTAAAATCTGGTTCCAAATGGAATCCACATCAGCATTAAACAGAGGAAGAAGGAGAGGAAAAAATCATCAACTCAGAATGTCATTTTCCGATATTTCAGTATATCACAGTCATTGGGGTGCCAGATCCTGGGGTCTGGCAGAGCGGCACAAGGGAGCACTGGTCTTGGGGCTGCTCCATAGAAGGCTGCTTTACCAGCATAAATAGAGCAGTTCTCAGGGTGCTCTGATTCATATTGTCAGCTGACATCAGAATGAAGCCCCTGTTAGGGACATGCAGCATCGGGGTATCTAACCACGTGTCCTGTTCTTCAACTGCACACTCTATGCTGTTGGCAGGGAGGGATGTTGGCCTCTAAGCTGGCCTTCCACCAGATTCTCTCTCATACTGACCTGACACTCCCAGGGCTTATTATTCTAGCTCCATGGCAGAATCTGCCAGAGGTGCAAAAGAAAGCAGCCATGCTGCATCACAGGATTTGACTCTCTGTGATGTATGCACAGAAGTTCCAGCGCTATAAAACACATATGATTATCTCCTGAGGTTTGCTCACGTGTATCAAAACTTAAAAAACAAAAACAAAAACTGTCTAGCTTAAGTTTAGATATGCAGGCCCAAGTTTTCAAGAGACTGGCCATTGTGGTTGCCCCTGTTTTTGGGGTGCTCAACTTGAGACACCTTAAAAGGATCATCGTCAGAAAGTGCTGAGCACCCTCCTTCTGCAAATGTGATCCCTTTCAGGTGTCTCAAAAAGGGCACCCAAAGTGGAGGCCTCCCCTGATTGATAGTCATTTTTGATCACTTGGGCCAAGACTGCTATAAATTTCTTTCTTTCTAGAGCTCGTCTTGATTTTCCAGTTTTCTGGTCATGCATGGTTTTATAGTGGGGGTACTGGTGATGGAAACCATGTATTTGATGTTTGTTACTATTTCAAGTCAGAGGGTGCAGTACCCCAATTTCCAGCACCACTGTGGTCATGCCCACTTTTCATATTGTTTTGTGGTTATGGTTGAATTTAGTTTCTCTTAAATTACAACAATTTGCAAAGTCAATAGTGTTGCCCGATCTTTATATTATGTATTAAATATATTGATTATTTAAGAATCCCCAGTTATCACTTTGAGGGTTGCCAGGTTCTTGCCCCAAGATCAGGCCCAGTATTATTCAAATTATTATATAGTTGGGAACCCTGATGTGCACAGTTGCAACACTCACCCTATAGGACCAGATATAGTTTATTAATATATTTAGCACAGTCATAAACACCGCCAACTCAGTAAGGTACATAGAGATACTACAGAATGTACATCTGCACATCCATATATTCACATCATCCCTTGTAGAACAACCTGAAATGTTAGCCATCATCTTTCTCATCACCATTACCTTCCTCATCATCACCAATGGCTATCATTCTGGCATCTCCGAAGGACTGTATCTTTCTCTCCTACCACCGCTAGGCTGGGATGCCACTTTTATAATATGTTATGCTGACACCACTATGTTTGATGCATATTCAGTAGAGGATTTTTCCCCCCTTTTCCTTATTTGTATTTCCTCACCTTACTAATGTTGGAGTGTCTTTTTCCTATAGGTTGTAGGTTAGTATATCAAATCTCATAGGTTAGTATATCAATGCTCTCAACTTATTATCATATATGTCCAGTCGCTACCATGGCCCTTTTGTGGTTAGGCATCACATTTGTTATTTCTGTCCTAACCAGTTATTTCAGTTCTTTCCAAGTTCCAAATTGTGGTGTACCTGTTAAGCTTAAAAGGGTATGAACTTAGGAAAGCCCCTATGCCAACCTGCTTTAACACATCCTCTATGTTAATGGTCATAGCCATACATGGACCTGATGCTTTAGCTCAGGGGTGTCAAACTCAATTGCACAGGGGGCCAAAACTCAAAACTCGCGGGCCGAACAGTATAACCATTTATTTAACAGACTAAATATTTATGTTTTTTAACCATTAATATGAACCAAAATACAGGATATCATTCCAAAATAAATACATTTCAACTTAAAATATTTTGCTCTTCATAAAAAAATATCCTGTCAATACAATACATTCAAAATCTGTACATGCTGGAATATTAAAAAATCTGAAAATATAAATAAAAAATTGAATTTAAAGCAAAAGTATAATCATAACAAATCATAACATTCCATTTTCTTGTCCTATTTAGTCAGAGCCTGATACTTGGAGTCTTTTCTTTGCAACAAGTTCGTTTATGTTTGGGGTTAGGTTCTGTGTTGTGAAGATTCTCAGGATCGATTGCAGGTGTTCATCAGTGAGGCGACTCCTGTGTGACGTTTTGTTAATTTTCATCACAGAGAACAGCTGCTCGCACAGATATGTGCTGCCAAACATGGACAGGATTCGAGCCGCATGTTGGCGGAGCTGCGGCATCACTTCAGGAATGAAGCGAGTGAACTGTGCTGGCCCCGCAGTGTCGTACTTTGCCTTCAGTGTCCCGTTACATTGCAGTTCTATCAGCTCCATCTGCATTTCTACAGGTGCGGTTTCCACATCGACTGCAAATGGGTTGCGAAGCAGCTCGAAGTTACTTTTCTGTGCCTCAAAGTCACTGAAGCGCCGTGCGAACTCAGTGCGCAGCGCGCTGAGTTTTTCAGCAAAGGTGGCATTTGGGAAAACTGTGGCACTTTCTTGGTTCCGTATTACTTGGCAACAGGGAAAGTGAGACAAGTTGCATTGGTGCATTTGTGTCTCCCATAAGCGCAGCTTCACTTGAAATGCCTTCACTGCATCATGCATATCGGTTATTATGTGCTCCCGTCCCTGGAGTTGAAGGTTTAAAGCGCTAAGATGCGACGTTATGTCAGCCAGGAACGCCAACTCACATTTCCACTTTTCATCCCGCAGAACTGTGCAGTCTTTCCCCTTACTGTCCATGAACTGGCAGATTTCCTCTCGCAGCTCAAAGTGTCTTTTGAGAACTTTTCCCCGACTTAGCCACCGGACCTCCGTATGATATGGCATATCGCCAAACTCGCTATCTATTTCCCGCAGAAAAGACTGGAATTGGCGGTGATTTAAACCGTGGGCTCTGATAAAGTTGACGGTTTGTGTTACAGTGTTCATCACATGATCCATTTTTAGGACTTTAGCACTCAGCGATTCCTGGTGTATGATGCAGTGATACACTGTCAACTCACCGGCACAGTTCTCCTCCCGCATCTTTGAGCGCATCCTTCCCACCAGTCCATTTTTTTCACCACACATAGCAGGTGCGCCATCTGTTGTAAGTCCAACGAGTTTTTCCCATGGCAGTTTCATGTCGGTTACACTTTGAAATACATTTCCAAAGATGTCTTCTCCTTTCGTTGTCCCGTGCATCGATTTAATGTCTAGTATTTCCTCTGTTACGCACAAATTGGAATCCACACCACGGATAAATATCGCCAGCTGTGCAGTGTCAGTCGCGTCAGTAGTTTCATCCACGGCAAGGGAGTATGCAACAAAATCTTTTGCTCTTTCAATCAACTGTGTTTTCAAATCAGTCGCCATCTCACAAACCCGATTAGCAACAGTGTTTCTGCTGAGGCTTACATTTGCAAACGCTCGCGTTTTATCTGGACAAAGGACGTCGCACACTTTCATCATACAATTCTTTACGAATTCCCCCTCGGTAAACGGCCGTCCTGATTTGGCGATCTCTTCGGCCACAATGAAACTTGCTTTCACAGCAGCTTCACTTTGTGATTTTGCTTTGGTGAAAAACGTCTGCTGGGATGTCAAATTCTTCTTCAACTCCTCTACCTTTTGTAGCTTCTGTCCTGCGCTCAGGTTTTTGAATTTGTTCTCATGTTTCGTCTCGTAGTGCCGTCTTAGGTTATACTCCTTCATTACAGCGATATTACTCCCGCAAAGGAGACACACTGGTTTACCTGCAATTTCAGTAAACATATACTCATTCTCCCACCGGCTTTGAAAGCCTCGGTTTTCAGAATCAATTTTTCTCTTGGCCATTGTTGGGGTCTAGCTTTGATTTGAGATTAGCGTTGTATACATCAACAGACCGCGAACTTGAACCGCGGCTTGCCGTTGGCGGCAATTGCACTGCATCATGGGATTTGTAGTGTGTGTTATTGGGGCGTCATATCACAGGGCCATTAAAAACAGATATATAAAACGATTTCGCGGGCCGGATATAATTGTATGGCGGGCCGGATGTGGCCCGCGGGCCTTGAGTTTGACACATGTGCTTTAGCTCTTCACCATCTATCTAGATGAAAGGTCCCAAACATATGTATGCTAAATTTGCCTTCACTCAACATACAGGATGTGGCCTGCAGATCCGTTTTGTTACAGCCAAAATATACTCTAATATAAACCTATAATAATAAAACAAATAACCAAACTTATACGAAAACAAGAAACTTATAAGAAAAGATATATAGGCAAGCAAGCAGGCTAGCCTTAGCTGTATTTCATGTGCCTGTTATGTACATCAGTTCATTGCCAGGACACTTCTGTAGTTGAATTATTTACCTGTAGTCAGAACTTCCTCTTAAACTCTATTTTCAGCTCCCCAAATACTTGGGGTTTTCCATTGGGCCGTTTATCTGTGCAAAGTCTATCTGTTCAAAGTTCATAGGTGTCAAGGCTGATTCCCCACTCCGGCACTTCGAGCACAGAAGGTGGGGGCCCACAAGAATTATAACAATTAATAGTGGCCACTCCAGGCTTGTATTAAACTCTCAAGGTTACAGCTTCTCTCTGACCTTGGATGGGTAGATGCTGCCACCATCCAAATGCAAAAAAAACCCCTTTTTGGAACCTTCCTGTGGGGTATCCTCAAGCCCTTTCACCGCCCCTCCCCCCCCCGGGAATTGCTGAGAAAGAAAACAAAGAAAATTAGCTGTTGCACCCAGCTAATTAAACAACATATGCACAAACCTCTTAGGACACCAAAAATCCAATCCTGTTCTTAAAAAAGGTACATTTTATTAAAAACAAAAATAAAGAAAATCCATCTGGAACTTAGGCTTTTGCTAGATTTAAAAAACCCACTTACAAAAATTAAATATCAAGGATAACCTTATTGAGGTCCAGCTTAAAGGTTACAAGCAAAACAAAAGCATTTGGGGTTAGCACAGAGAAGTCCACTAGCCATAAGAAACAAACCTAATTGCGTCTTTCTAAACATTCCTGACGTACTTACATATATGGGCTGTTAAACAGGTAGTTCTAGATATGATCTGATGATTTTCATATCTGGCCTTAAGCTTCTCACAGCAAAACTGCTGCCCTGTTCTCCTCTTTTCCGAAGAATCACAACAGGCACAAGGTGAAGATTTTTCCCCATTTTAAAAAATTTCTAGCCTTCCCATTGGCTCTTTTGGTCAGGTGCCCACACCCTTTCCTTTGCCTGGGGACATTTTTAACACTTTACAGATAAAGCAAGCAGAGAACAGCCACCAAGAGCTAACTGGCTGGCTGGGTGTCCATAAAAGGGAGCTCCCCCAGCTCTTCATTTATCACAATAGGGCTCAAGCCTTATGCTAACTTGCTGGAGCTAATGTCTTACAGGATACAGGCCTGTAGGTTTCTGCTGAATATAATGCAAAGCAATAAATATAAAACGCAAGCTAGCCCACTGGGCTACAACAAGAGATGAGACTGTGGAGAGTTGCATGATTCTGCATGTTTTAATGTGATAATTCAGATCTCTACACAGGCATTTTGACACCAAAAGCTCAGGTGTAGCAACTGAAATAAAGTGCACTGAATTGTGATTGAAACTCTCTCAGTATACTCTGTTAGTTTTATACCAAGAATACATCATCTTGCCAAGGCCTGTGTTAATGTCCATGCTATGAAAAATGCAGAAGTGTCTTTTGACGCCTCATGAGTCTATGTAGGAAAAATGTTTTTAATTTAGGTTTTGTTCCTTTCCCCTCCTCCATCCCCCCACCTCCAAAAAAGAGAGAGAGGCTCAATTCCAGGACCAAATTAAACTGTGAGAGGATGGCACATTTTCAACTGAAAATGCTGACACAGTTATATATTTAAGTTATATATTGCTCAATTTAATTTCTAGAATTTTAAGAAAGTCATAAAACAAAGAATGACAAAGACAAGACAAAGAATGTTTTGAATGACAAAGAACTTATTTTTGGTAAACAATAGCAGGATTATGCTCTGCTAAGGGATGACAAAAGCAACTGTCCATGTTTCCGCCTCCTGCTTCCGTTATAGAGGAACACTGCTTAATTTCTGATGAGGTCAGTACAACTGTTAATAGCATAGTGTTGATGATTATGAATACTTAATGCCTGATAAAAGTTCACTGGACTCAATGGGAGTTTTTCACCTTGACTTAAATGGACTTTGGATCAAACTCATACTGAAGGATTTGTCATGAGAGAGAGGGAGACCATTTCTCCTACAATTCCTTGTTCTCAGGATATTATGCATCATATATAACATTTCCCACTCTGAGATAATGTGACATATAATGAGTGCATCTGACCAATTTTCAACCTCCCTACATGCCATCCTACGCACTCTCTGAAGACTGTTTCTGACTAATTTCAACCTTCTAAAGTAATCTATTTTTTAAAGCCTAGACTGTATGAAGCATATGCTAACAAAGACTTTAAGATTAATGAGTAGGTTATGCTTTTTTCTAAACACCCATGGCCTGTTAATTGCACTACATGATATAACTGCATAATGTCAGTCAGGAAAGGTAGAAAGAGAGGGCTTTCATGTGAAACACTTAGATTGAAATTCTGTCTCTCTTGGAGTCAGTAAGAACTTTGATCTACTTAGGATTTCACCCTTAGACTCCCTAGAATTGCAGGTTTGATTAGTCAAGGTATAGAATTGCATGCAATTATTGTACATGAATCTTTCAACTGAGCTCTGTCTGTTTTCCATAGACATTAATGCTCTCTTGGTGCTCCAGAGGGAGTATAATATCTCAATTTATCACATTTCTTCTCTGCAATAAACACTCATGGAACTGCAAATAAAATGTCTTTGAAAAACAGCAAACTTATTAAAGGGGGGCACATATTTAGAAATAACATAAGGGTAGGGAAGTCAGTCTGAGCTTTTGTTAGCTGAACTGACTTAAATGTGAGATGTCAGCTAGACCAATATCACCGGGGGGGGGGGGGGGGGGAGGGTTGGGAGAGGGAGAATCAAAGAATAAAAGTTCAATTGCAAAAACTGTTAACAAAGTTAAATAAACAACAAAATAAAAATATTTTTTTAAATGTTCAAAATACTAAAATAACAAAACAGTTCTCTAGGACAGTAAAAGCAGCAATCAATAAAATAAAAACAAACCATGAACCATCCTAATGTGTCAAAAGCAATTACTTGTTCATAGTATAGTAGCTTCCTAATACAAAATCTACAAACTAAAATAAATTCAAAATAAAAAAGGGGGCTAAGTTTATAACAAATACAAAAACAACAAAAATAAAAATAGTAAAATTAAGTGCTACTCAGAAATCTATTATGCTAATAAAAAGGAAAAATATAATAAGGCGTAAATCCTTCCTACCTGTAATACCTGTGGCCTCAGAACTAGATCAGGCATGTGGATTCACCTTGGATGAAGAAACCCAAAATTGCACAGTAGGGCTGAGGTAATGGGAACAAGGTTGCAAAAGCTAGAAAAGGCAAGGATTATGTAACCTTGTGATTGGACACTGCCAATATGGGACACAAATGTTATAAATGGCCAATGTTCCATTAGTTCCAAGAGAAGTTACCCAGAATAAGGGACAAGATAACTTTTCCATTGCCCCACAAGCTTTGATGAAGCCTTAGAAAGGATTCTGTAGCTTCATGGTGGGGAGTGCTGGGAGCAAAGGCTTATTTTAGGCTTGATATAAGCCTTCTGTGACTTAAGAGACTCTTCTGCTAATGTATAGAAGCTTAATCATAAGCAGAACTGTAAATGTGTACGACATTACAGAGTAATCATGTTTAGTGTTGCACATGTGTAAAAAAAACTGCAAAGTAATCATGCCTGTAAAAATACCAGGAAATAATCATAAAGCTAAAAATACCCAATTTGAGATAGCACAAAACTTTTACTAACAAAAGAAAAAAAATAATGAAAACTCCATATGTACAAAAAAAAAATAACAAAACTCATAACTAGCCTAAACAAAGGAAAGCGGCTATGTGTTGTCTGGGGCTTGAGTGATTGTGTGGTGACCGTCCTGAAGCTTCCCACTGGTAACTGATCATTGTTTGTCTTAATAAAAATTTGTTAGCCACATCTGCTAAGGAGTGAATCTCTCAATCCATCAAGAACCAGCACAAATAAGAGGTGAATCAAAAAATGTCAGCAACATCTACATACAGCGAGAGCAAGTGGGGCAAATGCACACAAATTTTCAAGTGAAATAAATGGGGAATTTTATTTCATGATGGCATTTCAGCAAGTCTTCTTAGCTTTTTAGTTGTGGCAAGTTCCCCTTCCTCACGCATACAGGAATCCAGGGTACCAGACAGGTTTTAAACCCTCCCACACTATGCCAGTAAAACCCAGGTTTACACAGTCATATATATGTCAGCTGGTGACCAGATCATAAAGTAGATTTAGCCTATTATTGGAATTCCACATTTGGTGGTTGGATTTGCTGTCACTTCATTCTGTCAGACCAGGACCTCTCTGGTCTGTAGGCAGCTGCTAATCAAGAAGAGACAAAAGGATACAGAATCTCTCTAGCCAGGCAGGCTTACTGGGAGTTATTCTTTGCATGCCCTGAAAGTTCTTCTCCTTCTGGGAGCTGTGCATAGAGCCAGTCAATACCCAAAACCTCACTGTGATGTTGCACTCCATATATTTATGAAAATATGCTTATGAGTGTGAACATAATGTACCTGGAATATGCTTTATGCAAAAGGTCTCTTGTAAGGTATCATTACAGAGCTTATAATCTACTGTGTTCATCCTATTTGCATGAATGTATCATTCTTGTATCTGAAGCTAGAAATATGAAATATTACTCTGAAGTCCTATTGTAACTGTGCAAAGTGTGGGCCATTAATGGTAGCTTGGAATCTTGATGGCACCAATTAACTAGGACAATTGGTTGTAAATGACTCTGTTTACTTGTAAGCCTTCCTGTATATGTGGGTGCCAGTCAGTGGGTAATGAAGTCTCACAAGAAATGTGAACATGTCACATGATACTGGAATCCATCTTAAACCTGGTGCTTTTCCATTTAGAAGGAGTGGTGGGAACCCAGAGAGACAAAAGATTCCTGCCTTGGGCCAAAGCTATAAAAGAGGGGTGGAGCAGAACAAGGGGGCTGCAGTCATGAGAAAACCACTAGTTACCACCTGAGCTGAAGCTAACAAGACTAAGAAGGAATCTAGTCTGTGAAAGAAGCTTATTGGAACATCTCTGAGGGTGAGATTTTACCTGTATATAGTTTCTTAATGTATTAGGCTTAGACTTGTGTGTTTTGTTTTATTTTGCACGGTAACTTACTTTGTTCTGTCTGTTATTACTTGAAACAATTTGAATCCTACTTTTTATACTTAATAAAATCACTTTTGTTTATTAACAAACCCAGAGTAAGTGATTAATACCTGGGGGAGCAAACAGCTGTGCATAGCTCTCTATCAGTGTTATAGAGGGCGGACAATTCATGAGTTTACCCCGTATAAGCTTTAGACAGAGTGAAATGGATTTATTTGGGGTTTGGATCCCATTGGGAGCTGGGTATCTGGGTGCTGGAGATAGGTGACCTTCTGAGCAGTTTTTGGTTAAAGTCTGCAGCTTTGGGGGCGTGGACCAGACCTGGGTCTGTGTTGCAGCAGATTAGCATGTCTGGCTCAATGAGGCAGGGTTCTGGAGTCCCAAGCTGGCAGTGGAAGACGAGCTCAGAGGTAATTCCAGCACATCAGGTGACAGTCCCAAGGTGACAGTCTGTGACCGAACCCATCACACTGACAACTTACTCAGGCAAACCCGATTACTTCAGTGGCTTCAAATGATATCAAAGCAAGTGTGCGTTACAGTGGCTGAGTGAAAACTGAGCAATATTATCAGGATTGAATCTAAGAGCTGAGATGCTAATTTTGTTTATACAGCACATTCAGCTCAGGGCGTGCTTTAGCTGATACGAATTCACTAGATACTCTATGTTCAGAACTTCCATATACTTTAAATTAGTAGGAGTTCTGTACATGGAATGTCTGCTGAATCAGACATATGGACTAGATTGTCTCTGTGCCCTTGTGTGGTGCATAGCGGTAATGGAAACGGAGAAGGGGGAGGAAGGTTCAAAGAGCACTACTTTAACAGTTGTGTTAGGTTGCATTATCCCAATCTAACTCTCAGTCAGATTTCACTCACATTGTCGACATATCAAGCATCAGTTACCATCTATGCATGTTACCAGTTGTAGTTTGTTTTCTCACAGTCTGGTCTGTGCTAAGTATTCTTAAGAAAAAATACACCTGGTTGGTGTGTTTCATACTGTGCTGCTATGTTTGTATGAAGTCCGGGGAGCTCAGTCCAAACAACAGCATGTGGCTGCAGAAAACAGATATTTTGTTTTTGTTTAAATCATCTGGGATCATGATGATTTATCATTTCTATGTCTAAATTTTAGATTGCCCCTTAATTTTTGATCCTCTACCTAGCTAATATTAAAAAAATTCTCTGCTGACTTTACCTATCCTTTCCCTCATTCTGAAAAACAGCTGGCCCTGCTGAATATTCCAGTTGTTTGGGATGCACTTTTCAGCAGTTGAATTTAAACTTATGATTCAGTTTGCCATGCAATCTTTTTTGCTTACTGAGCTTCACAGGGGATAAACATAACAAATGAATAAATCTTTTTCAACCCTTGCTAACTATGATCCTATACTATGCTTCAAACATGTGCTGCCTACTACCATTTTCAACTTCATGTTTCTGCTTTGTGCACTTTTTCAGTATTCCTGACAGTAGTTTGCATAATGAATTAACAAATTATGCAAAAAATAAAATCGATAACTCAGTTTTTAAAATGCATCATGATTTAAAATGAATATAGATTTGTAGCCATTAAGGACTGTAGCCCAGTTTTATAGCATGTGCATCCTCAGCAGCCGTTAAACTGGCAATGTAATCAAGGAAAATCCTTCAGTTAACATAGCATCCAGCTGAATCAGATAAATATGCAATAGGATTATCAAAGTATGCAGCTCAAATAGTAGAGTACTTGAACCCTTGAGGACAAAAATATACAACTGATTCAGCAAAACATATACAAATTCAAATGAGGCAGGCAACTGAATCAGAAAAAAATATGCAGTTTGATCAAAAAAGTATGCAAAGTTCTCTTGATCTAATAAAACAAGCAGCTTTACAAGCAAAACAGTAATGAACTGGAAAATTTGCCTTGGAAGAAAAAAATGGTGAAATAGAAATGTGTATTCACTCTAACTGCAACAGCTTCAATATTAATCCCTTAGACAAACCACCTTGGAAATTCTAGAATGTGGGGAAGACCAACAGGCATTACAAAATATTCCCCTGTTAACAAAGCTACAGCCATCAGTCCTCAGGCAAAAGTCCTGTTAGGACTCCAATGGGAGTTCTGAGTATGGATACTGGCACAGTAACATATATTGTACTATACAAATGTAAATCAGAGCTTAGTGGGAATGACATATGGACTAGTCCTTGCAAAATGTGGAGAGTCAGACTTCATAACCTAAGTAGTGTTTTCCCACACAATCTATTGTCATATAACCTATAATCAATCACTGTATTTAGAACTGTTAGGAAATTTTTCAACAAAATGGTTTAGGTCATAGAGTTTAAGGCCAGAAGGGACAAACAGATCATCTAGTCTGACCTCTTGTATATCACAGGCCACCAACACCATCCAGCACCCACACATCAGATACATTGGAATTAGACCAAAGCATTACATCCTACAAGAGACTAGATTATTATGTGCCACCGGCAGTGAATAGGAGGGTGTGAGGTGCACAAGTGCTTGAGGCCCCCGCAGTGGCAGGGGAATGATTAAGTGAGATATACCCAGCTAATCCTGGCAAGTGACTGGCACCCACACGCTGCAGAGAAAAGCAAAAACCCACAAGGTCATTGCCAATTTGACCTGGGAGAAAATTTCTTTCCAATCCCACATATGATGATTAGTTAGATCTTGAGCATGTGAGCAAGAACCAGTCAGCCAAGCACTTGAGAAAGAAAATACTCAGTGTCACCTCAGAGCTCTAACCCTCCCTGTTCAATATCCTATCTCCAGCTCTGGTCATCACTGACACTTCAGAGGAAGGAGATTAAAAAAACAATATTGGAAGGGGAAAGTCCTTTCTGACCCCCAGAAAATGCTAATTTGTGGAGTTGAATCAATTTTGACAAGAAGTTTTCGCAAGACCAGGATGGAATTTCTGGTCAAACCAAAGTGAGAGAAAATCAGGCTACACAGTCACCTCTCATTCTCTATCTGCTTTTCATGAAAAGTTTCAAAAGACCTTGGTTTCATCCTGATGCTGAATGAAAACAATTTCCCCAAATCTCAAAACAGAATTCTTGTTTTCTGGTTAGCCCAAATTAATTTATACCAAGACACTAACTTAGGGTTTTTGTAGTAGAAACAAGCAATTATTTTCATAGTGAAAAAATGTATTTAAAATCCCTTTTCTCTGGTTGTGAATTATCCACAAACAGATTTTGATTCTTAAAGATGTATTTATTTTCTTAATTGTTCAATGAACACTTTATGCAAACAGCTTGCAGCATCTGAGATGTTTGCAAAGTTCAGCTAGGATTTAAAGTCTTCATTTTCATGTTGTTTGTGTGGTTTGTTTCTGCTCCCAGATTGGAAAGTTGAAACTTCATAAATAGGGTGAATAGCCTGCATAATATTAACATGCACATACCCTGTTGGGGTGTAAAGACAGGTATGTTTTTATGTGAAGAGCAGCCATTCCACAACATTTAGCTAACAAAAGCCTGTTCCCATGAACGTTTATAGAAAAGCAAACAACAAGGGATGTGAACACGGCTGCATCGAAAGACCATTGTGAATGCATTACAGTATTTGTAAATTGCAAATGAATTGTCCCACTACACAGCCAGCTCTAGTCCTGATTCAGACAAAATGTCAATTAGCTTGAAATTGAATGTGTGGCTAATGACCTCGTCACCTACTTACCAGATCTGTCAAGGGGAAAATATTATAGCATTAAATATTTCTTTGTTCTCTCGCTCTAATTTATAAGCTCTGCCTTTCTCTATCTCCCTTGATGTTTAAAACAACTTTACTACTCCCTTAACCTCTCTCTCTCTCCTCCTCCTGCCATATCTCAGGCCTGAACCAATTCCCATTGAAGTCAGTGGGAATCTTTCCATTAACTTCAATGGGAGCCCTTTGGCTATTATTCAGACCTGTCACTTCTTCTTAATATCACCAGAATCCAGCCATTCTTCCATGCTGCTAAAACTCTTGCCTACATCTTGTCATTTTGCACCTTGACTATTGTCCCATTTTCCTCACCTATCTCCGTTTATTTTTTCTCCAGTTCAAAATACGGTTGCTAAACTTGTCTGACTCCATTCTGCAAGATCAGGGGTTTAGACCAGTGGTTCTCAAACTGGGGCCGCCGCTTGTGCAGGGAAAGCCCCTGGTGGGCCGGGCCGGTTTGTTTACCTGCCGGGTCCGTAGGTTCAGCCGATCGCGGCTTCCACTGGCTGTGGTTTGCCGTTCCAGGTCAATGGGAAAATGGCGCGGGACAAGGGATTTGCTGGTCGCCACTTCCTGCAGTCCCCTTTGGCCTGGAGCGGCGAACCGCAGCCAGTGGAAGCCGCGATCGGCTGAACCTGCGGACCCGGCAGATAAACAAACCGGCCCGGCCCGCCGGGGGCTTTCCCTGCACAAGCAGCAGCCGTAGTTTGAGAACCACTGGTTTAGAGCGAGTGCACACAAACCAGCAGAGTTTAGTTAGGGATCGTTTGAGTCCCAATGACACAGCCCATAATGAGGAGCATCCCAGTGAAGGAATTCTGACTCAGAAGCGTAATCTCCTTTCTCCTCCCCATTTGTTCTGCGTATTGCCATCCGCTGCTGGAAAGGAGCCAAGGCTCTGTCTGTTCCCCACCCAAGGATCATTTTGCATTATATATAGGAAGATGAGGCATCAAAACCTTGCACATCTCTAATAAAAACATGTCTCATAAATGATTAGTAACAATAATGGACTGAAACCTTTTCATATTATAGGAATGTGTTACTGATTTCTCAGAGTCCTTACTGATCACCGGTATTGCAGTTATGTAGTGGACAGTATATTCATATGAGTATGATATATGTGATGAAGGAGAGTAAATAGTGCTCTTCCTTCTGAATGATTAGCCCTCCCTTGTCACTAATATATGTGTAGCAGCACCTGTATCTCAGACCTGCACTGATGAACTTGATTACAGAAGTAAATTTATTTCTGCGGGCATGTAGAGTAGGTGCAAATAGATATATAATTTCATTCCCAGGGTATTCCCATCTTTTGTTGACTTCCCACCACCTGTTTAAGATACCTTGTGATGATGATTATAAACTGCACAGTTGTGCAGTGAAAAAATATTTAGAATTCTCCAGCAAAGTTTGGGTAGGAAAAGAGGCTCTGGATACTTTACTCCCCCCACCAAAGAGCACATGTAAGATTTTTGACACTTGTTGCATCCAGTATAATTTTTCACATCAACAGAATATCCCCTTGGCTGAGTAAATTAGTCATCACCCAGAAGCTTAGGAACAGCAGGAACGTGAATCTTTCATAGGAGAAGCAAAGCAAGGTTAATAACTTGAACGTGTCACATAGAAGAGCTGCTTTCAAGAGAAAAATGTTCATTTATGTGAATTAAACTTTCAGGAGTGGTTAAAAGGCCCAGTGCAAAAATAAAAGAGAATAAAAGGAATTAATGGCACTTGGCTTTTACTGTGATTTGAAGATAGCAACAATTGTAAAGGTCAACCAAGAACTTAACATATGAGTTGATTTAGTCTGATCTCTGAGAAGCCAATTAGAAATACTTTTTCGTACTGGTCTTTGGCTACTAAAGTGCTTTATTTGTAGAGCAGCTTAAAGTCTCCTGCTCTGGAGAGGTAAGAAGAGAAAAGTTTATGGAAGGAGAGAGAGAGAGAGATCAACAATGTTGCTAGGAATACTAATGTGGATAATATGGGATGTTATGAGGGCTATGAAACACATGTACATCTCTGCTTACCTACAGTACTTTGCCAGCCAGCCAAGACCCTTGTTAAATGTTTGTACTGTTTTCTGGCCTTGCTTAGTTTAATCTGAATAACAAATACAAGCTATTTTGAAACAAAGCAAAACACTGATTTCCAACCAAAGAACATAGGAAGTAAGGCTGCTTTTCTTTTAAAAAGGAATGTGCAACTATTAAAAGCAGTTCCGGTGTTCAGAATCATTGGCCCTGATCCAGGAGAGCTTTAAGCACATGAGTTGTCTCATTTTCATGAATGTGATTACTCAAGTATTTAAATGTCACATGTGCTGCAGTGCTATGCTGGTTTGTAATGGGGAAATGTTAAAGTAAGGTGTGTGTGTGTATATATATATATATATATATATAGCCAGCGTACATTCCTAGCATTCTATAGATCCAGTAGGGAATCCTATCATTCATTTCTAGGGTTGCTATATGCCAATAAGAAGCCAATAAGAAGCCTTTAGATAGGTAGGAATATCGGACAGCAGGAAACTAGTATTCAGAAAGACTGAGGGTCAATGCGCCTTACTCTTAGCTTCTGAATAAGATTCTTTTTCAAAGCTTCAGTGAAAAAGAGTAATTGGCTTTTTGTTGTTGTTATTTCTATTTGCAGTTCATTCCCTTGAGTGCTAAAAATTACACTCCCTTCTTTTGGAATTAAAAGTACATGAAAATTCTCTCTGAGAGTGTTCTCTTTTGAGAGACAAACCTATAGGGTCCCATCCAAAGCCTGCTAGAGTCAATGAACCTTTCCATTGACTTCAGTGGGCGTTAGATCAGAGCCATACTGTAGGAAGCAGAGCTTCAGGAAAATGTTGAGAAATGGTTTCTTTTCTGGATGCCATGATGAAAAGATATTTTACAGGCTGCTGCATCTACTATTTATTTATTGTGCTGCTATCCATCATTTATGATTATAATTGTCAGTGCATAGTTAATAAGGGACAGTGTGTCAAGAGACCTAGGTTCTATTCCTGGCCCTGCCAGTAACTCATTGTATGACCCATTAGCCAGTCTCTTCTCCTCTTTGTGCTTCAGTTTTCCTAAATGTAAAATGGGGATAGTGATATTTTCCTTCCTTATAGAGTGCTCTGAAATCTACAAACAAAAAGTGCTATACAGGAGTGAGGTATTATTAGAAATATGTTAGAATTAAATAAGAACTGACCCAGATTTTAGCACAAAATTTTAACCCAGCCTAAGATCTATACCTCTTGCGTGGATAAATAGGGGTTAATTTAATTTATTTATTTTTTAATTGCATGTTAATAGGAATCTGAAACAGTGAGTGCTTATCCGCAGCAGAACTGCTGCTCCTTTTGAGGTTGCCATCTTGCTAATGACTATGTGAATACCATGTGTAAGTGCCACATGCTATTTTGCATAAGCCACATTGAAGAACCACATACTGTGTAATTTATGTATGAGGAGCAAGCACCTACTTTCTGATTATGGGTTTACATATAGCCCTCCTTCTTTAATCTTCAAACAAAGAGAACTGTTCATTTAAATATCTCATCTATATTTCTATTTCGACAGACATGCAAGTAAATCATGTCTGCATTCAAAAATTATGCAAAGAATCCATATCAAGGCTCGCCCATAAAACTTCTGTCTAACTAGGTAGAGTTGAACACACAGTAAGGTTTGTTTAATTGGCCACTAAATCAATTTTATGCCTTTGTTGACTGAATGATTTTTTAAAACATTACTGACTCTATTTAAAATATCTGTCCTTGTTATCCTAACAAACTTGATGCTACCATCTAGTGATTGAACTATGATGATGCAATTTAATTTTCAGGCCAATGGATGGATGATAGAAATACTTACAATTTCACTCCTTTATAGTCATTTTAAGTCAGCAGAGCATTCAGATGAGATCTGATAGCTCATGGTAAAAAAAACTATGCAAATTACAGCAGGAATGGAAAATAAATAAAAAATGCATTCCCTAAAATTATAAGCCTCCCAACAATCAGATGTGGATAATCTTGATATGTACATCATATGCCAATCATCTGAGGCAACACTTTATAGAATGAGAATGCACCTGATGGCTACACTTCCAAGTAACAAATTACATTGCAGTGCGGAATAGTGAATTCTTTATCCATTGATATTCAAATAAGGCTACGTCTACACTACCCGCCTGAATTGGCGGGTAGAAATCGATCTCTCGGAGATCGAATTATCGCGTCTCGTCGGGACACAACATTCGATCCCCGAATCGGTGCTTGTACTCCACCAGGGCAGGTAGGAGTAAGTGCCGTCGACAGGGGAGCCGCGGAGGTCGATTTGCCGCTGTCCTCACAGCGGGGTAAGTCGGCTCTGATACATCGAATACAGCTACGCTATTTGTGTAGCTGAATTTGCGTATCTTAAATCGACACACACACCCCGTAGTGAGGACGTAGCCTAAGCTACTTCATTTGTATTGTGAAAAAAACTTGCTAAAATAAGATTAATCATTAATAATGGTTAACACTTACATAGAGCTTTACATTTATCTATTTCATTTTGTTTGAGCAGCACTCAGCTCAAACTTTAGGCAGTCTTGCTTTGAAGTTTTCAAAATGACAATATTTAATACAACACCTCAAGAGGAAGGCAGACCAATTAAATGTCTATCAGAAGGGCATCCTTATGGTGTCCAACCTTGGTGCTGATCAAGGAAAAGATGGAAGAATAATATTGAGCAAAACCTAAGAGCTCTTAATGTGAATTAACATCAGTGGGAAAAATGTGCCCTTGACAGAAAGACGTGGGGCCAAATTGTGAGACTGGTCAAGATCCTCAATCTTTTACAGAGCCAGGGAGTTAATAATCCATAGCAGACTTAATGGACTGACCAAATATATAATAAAGCTGACTCCCACACATGCATGAAAACCCCAAACACAAAACGAATACACAACACCCCATTAACCTCATTTGCCTCTTTCCCAAAGGGCTTTAAGAAAGACGGGCTGTGCAGCATGTAATAAATCTGTGATGTAGTGGCTTATGGATCAGTGGTGGGTAACAAATTCTAAAATTAAGACCCAGATCATACCAGGAGCTCCATATTGCAGAGCTCCTTGCAGAATTGGAGCCTAGGTAATGAATAAAAGAAAATAATCTGGGCCAAATTTTGTGCCAACATACAACCCTCCCTTGCAATGAGTACAGCTCAGCTGGAGCAGAGAATGGAGCCCCGGTATCTAAGATGAACCTGTGCATGAGAATATATTTCAGGGAGACAAATAATCTATGTTAATGTCAATTTGAAAAAGATCATCATTACCTAACAAAGTTGCTCCTCAACAGGAAGATGGTTTATTTTCAGCTATCCATGTCAGTTTTTGAGGAAGCTGGATTTGGGGTTTCATGACCTGACATTTACTTTATTGTCTAATTTCTGGACTCATCATAGCAATAGACATTGGAGCTTGAGTATCCAAGAGTTATTAGTGCTTGCTCAGTAGCTTTATACAGTAAACTTAAAGCAGAGGAGAATTTGTGAAATTTTACAAGAGCTCTGTAGTTTCTTGCCAAGAAGCATCTCAGACACTTTCAATGCCCCGGGTGACAACATCTCCACTTGCTAGTTCAGTACTCTCTGTTTGCTGAGCATCCCGTGCTAGCAATTGCTAAGTTCAATGGTCAGTATTGATCACTTTCTCCATTTAATGAGTACAGTAGAACTGAAGTCAGTTATAGCTCCTTGAGCAGGCTAGACACAGGTTACAGCACTTGGGCTACTCCAAATTGTGCCAGCACTTATTGACCTATAAGGACTATATGCCAGCTGAGTATCATGCTCCAGCCACTCTCGCTCTCCAACCCTAACATGTCCACATGGGTGGCTGAGGAGAAGTGTAGGCGCCACCACTACTGACTATGTGTGAGGTAGATTTCCCTGTAAGAGACTGAGAGGGCAGTAGTTCTCAACCAGGGCTCCAGGGCTCCCTGTGGGGCCACGAGCAGGTTTCGGGGGGGGCTGCCAAGCAGGACCAGCATTAGACTCACTGGGGTCCAGGATAGGAGCCCCACTGCATGGGGCTGAAGCCCAGGGCCCCCCCACCCAGGGCTGAAGCTGAAGCCTGAGCAATGTAGCTTTGGCAGAGCCCCTGTGGCATGGCACAGGCAATTGCCCTGGTAGCTACTCCTTAATGCCGGCCCTGGCTTTTATAAACAGAAAACCAACTATTGTGGCACAGGTGGGCCATGGAATTTTATAACATGTTGAGGCGGCGTCAGAAAGAAAAAGGTTGAGAACCGCTGTGCCTCCTGAGCTGCACCTCCTAAGAAGCACAGATCAGAATCTACCTGATCAAAAAAATAAATACCGGGATTAACTTCTGCACATCAATTTGCCTTGTACTAGTATAAGATTGAAAAAATAGCTGAATGAACTACAGCTGTATACTGGATAGCACTTATCTTGGTCAGTAGTTCTCAAACTTTTGTATTGGTGACCCCTTTCACATAGCAAACCTTTGAGTGCAACCCCACCCCCCCATAAATTAAAAACATTTTAAATATATTTAACACCATTATAAATGCTGGAGGCAAAGCGGGGTTTGGGGTGGAGGCTGACAGCTCGCGACCCCCCATGTAATAACCTCACAACCCCCCTGAGGGATCCCAACCCCCAGTTTGAGAACCCCTGATCTAGGGTCCAACATGACTCCAAGGTCCCCTTTAAGAGGTTTATGCCATCAAAATATAAACCAGAAATGATCCCACTTAACCTCCATGTTTGGGATTAATCAGTGGTAAATCTGAGTTACCCTGATTCAGACAAAGGTCATATGCAAGACTGAATTTCCAGACAATACTGCCATGTTAGAATCTAATATAAAGGAGACGTAGCTCCTCTGTTATCTGTGCTATGAAGTAAGCTAAAATCATGCTACCTTGTAATCTCCCTTAGTAGCAGACTATGAATACTGGAAACAATTTAACACAAACCAGAACCCTAAGAAGCCCCATAGGACATGATAGCCCAGGCACAGCTACGGTTGTCTAAGTAATTATGAGCTGCAATCTTTGAGAGAGAGAGCACTCAGCCAGCCTGGTATTAAGAAGTTCAGTTGTATGCCTTTCACTGAACTGGTAAAATTCCATAGTTCAAAATGTCAGAGGTTGCCAAAAATGCCTACTAGATTAAGTCTGGTTTAGGGGGTCTTCTTTCAGGATTAACAAGGAGATTGTTACAGATTCTGGCTAGGACATTCACCATAGGGCAGTGTTTCTCAAACCGGGGTCGCCACTTGTGTAGGGAAAGCCCCTGGCGGGCTGGGCCGGTTTGTTTACCTGCCCTGTCCGCAGGTCCAGCCGATCGTGGCTCCCATTGGCCGTGGTTCACTGCTCCGGTCCAATGGGAGCTGCTGGAAGTGGCGCTGGCTGAGGGACGTACTGGCCGCCACTTCCAGCAGCTCCCATTGGCCTGCAACGGCGAACCGCGACCAGTGGGAGCCACGATCGGCCGGACCTGCGGACGGGGCAGGTAAACAAACTGGCCCAGCCCGCCAGGGGCTTTCCCTACACAAGCGGCGACCCCGGTTTGAGAAACACTGCACTAGGGGAGGAACAAATAATCACAGAATTGTTCATCATCAAATTCAGGTGTGCCTGTAGTTTGGCTGCTTCACTCAAGCATTTTATGTAGTAGGGTGATATTGAGCAATAGTCTCTGTAGGGAATGTAATTCTGTAAATACAAGAGCGATGGGGTCTGATCTCCACCTCCCAAAGCTGTTCACAACACTGACGTATGGATTAACAGAGTATAGGAACTCAAACAAACAAAAACTGGAAAGGCCAATGTCCTACTATGACAATATGGGGTAAAAAAAAATCTGACTACCTCAGCTGTATTTTTGCAGCATTTTGTATGTATTGTCAGGGAACTGATTTGCATTTACATTAAGGCCCCTTTACACCCCTCTGGCAGTGAAAAGTGCCTTTAAATTGGGTAAAAAGAAGAACAGGAGGACTTGTGGCACCTTAGAGACTAACAAATTTATTAGAGCATAAGCTTTCGTGGACTACAGCCCACTTCTTCGGATGCATATAGAATGGAACATATATTGAGGAGATATATATACACACATACAGAGAGCATAAACAGGTGGGAGTTGTCTTACCACCTCTGAGAGGCCAATTAATTAAGAGAAAAAAAACTTTTGAAGTGATAATCAAGCTAGCCCAGTACAGACAGACAGTTAGATAACAAGTGTGAGAATACTTACAAGGGGAGATAGATTCAATGTTTGTAATGGCTCAGCCATTCCCAGTCCTTATTCAAACCGGAGTTGATTGTGTCTAGTTTGCATATCAATTCTAGCTCAGCAGTTTCTCGTTGGAGTCTGTTTTTGAAGTTATTCTGTTGTAATATAGCCACCCGCAGGTCTGTCACTGATCTAGGCTGAGGTTGATGGTAGATCAATCCACACAAGCGGTCCATTTCCTGGACACTACTGTGCTAATAAGCGATGGTCACATAAATACCACCCTATACCGGAAACCTACTGACCGCTACACTTACCTACATGCCTCCAGCTTCCATCCAGGACACACCACACGATCCATTGTCTACAGCCAAGCTCTAAGATATAACCGCATTTGCTCCAATCCCTCGGATAGAGACAAGCACCTACAAGATCTCTATCAAGCATTCTTAAAACTACAATACCCACCTGCTGAAGTGAAAAAACAGATTGACAGAGCCAGATGAGTACCCAGAAGTCACCTCCTACAAGACAGGCCCAACAAAGAAAATAACAGAACACCACTAGCTGTCACCTTCAGCCCCCAACTAAAACCTCTCCAGCGCATCATCAGAGATCTACAACCTATCCTGAAAGATGATCCTTTACTCTCACAGATCTTGGGAGACAGACCTGTCCTCGCTTACAGACAACCCCCCAACCTAAAGCAAATACTCACCAGCAACCACACATCACTGAACAAAACCACTAACCCAGGAACCTATCCTTGTAACAAACCCCGATGTCAACTCTGTCCACATATCTATTCCAGTGACATCATCAAAGGACCTAATCACATCAGCCATACCATCAGGGGCTCGTTCACCTGCACATCTACCAATGTGATATATGCCATCATGTGCCAGCAATGCCCCTCTGCCATGTACATTGGCCAAACCGGACAGTCTCTACGCAAAAGAATTAATGGACACAAATCTGACATCAGGAATCAAAATACTCAAAAACCAGTGGGAGAACACTTTAACCTGTCTGGTCATTCAGTGACAGACCTGCGGGTGGCTATATTACAACAGAAAAACTTCAAAAACAGACTCCAACGAGAAACTGCTGAGCTAGAATTGATATGCAAACTAGACACAATCAACTCCGGTTTGAATAAGGACTGGGAATGGCTGAGCCATTACAAACATTGAATCTATCTCCCCTTGTAAGTATTCTCACACTTGTTATCTAACTGTCTGTCTGTACTGGGCTAGCTTGATTATCACTTCAAAAGTTTTTTTTCTCTTAATTAATTGGCCTCTCAGAGGTGGTAAGACAACTCCCACCTGTTTATGCTCTCTGTATGTGTGTATATATATCTCCTCAATATATGTTCCATTCTATATGCATCCGAAGAAGTGGGCTGTAGTCCACGAAAGCTTATGCTCTAATAAATTTGTTAGTCTCTAAGGTGCCACAAGTCCTCCTGTTCTTCTTTTTGCGGATACAGACTAACACGGCTGCTACTCTGAAACCTTTAAATTGGGTGTAACTGTAAATGTAACTCACACACCCTTTATACTGCTGAAGGGGCGTTAATGGACCTTAGTGTGAATGAGACAGAGACACTCCCCCACCCCCAGTTTGATCCTGTACTCTTCCCCGAGGCCAGATTCTCCTCTCACTTACATTGGTTTTATGTTGTTATAAATCCATTAGTTTCAATGGAATACTCAGGTGAAAGTGACAGCAGAACTGTGCACACAATATCTGACACTAGTTTCTAAAGAGCTATTTTTACTAATTTTCAGGCACTAACTGCAAACTGTAGAAGCAGGAAAATAATCTCACTAACAGTAACAGTGTATGTTTTTCTTACTCTTTCTATTGTCTGCCTAAGTAAGTCATTTCTTCTCATTAGAGCAAGGTGCATAATAGGTGGGCCAAGGAGAGGATGTGGGAATCTGGACTATGTTTAGGCACAGCTTCAGAATTCAAGTCTTGATTTGATGCTGAATCAGGGCTAGGAGTTGGGACCATAATCGAAGGTAGTGAAACTTTGTGAGCTGCCTCCTCAAGGTTCCTGCTATCTTTCAGGCTGAAATTTCACTAGATCATCTATTCTGATCTCAGCCTTATTCAGAATCAGACAATAGACCTATCTGAGTTCTGAATCTGCCCTAGAACCACAACTGTGGGGTGTGGTTTGGGATCCAGGGAATCAACCCCCCACATGAGGGAAGGGTCAGATTCAGTGTTCCAAGTCCAGTTTCATTAGTAATCCCCATGGGTTAGATTGAGCTTTTACAGCACAGCCCTGGGAGAAGGGAAGAGCTGCCCCTCCAGAGAGCGAGCTCAGAAATGGATTGTACTTCTGAGAATCCCTCCCCAATTTGTGATGTGCACAAGAGCTTTGTAGGCCATTCTTCTTGATGATTTAGCCTGCTTCCCATTGGCCTGGTCTGTGGCCATGGTGTGGGAACACTACCATACCTCAGTCCCATCCCATTTTGAGGGAGCCAACTGAACTTCTCTGAGCACAGACATTGGAACTGTAGCTGGCGTTTATGCAGGCCACACAAAGAGGGGCCCTTTGCACTTCTTCTTTCTCGCCCAACCCCACAAAGGCTAGTCACAGCCTGTTCCTAATGATCACGTGAAAATCACTTACTGTGTTTCCCTCAGCATAGAGATTTAGGATGTGAGTAAAGTTAATACCTGGGAAAGCACTTTAAATTGGTGACCTTAACACTACTGACAGTCCCTGTGATAACACCATATATGTTGCAGTAACTAATCTTATTTCTTTCTCCACTTGATTTTTAGGAAAATGGGACAAATGTTAACCTGGGCTATTGAAAATGCCTGGGCATATCACACTGCTGCATTTATAGGCTTTGTTTTTGGATTTCTTCTCTGATGCACACTTCTGAAGTACACGTTCCATCATCACCTTAGTATGTTTAAGCTGCCAGTTGTCTGAACTCTGCAGTCTGACGAGGTACCCAGCAGGCTTTATGTCTAACACTGATCATCAGTTTCAAAGGCCTGCTCCACTAAATAATAGATAAAAGAGAAGGAGAATGGTCTGGTTGCATTTCTTAGTGCTTGATAACTTGGAACAATATGTTTTAAACTATCAGGATGAGGCGGGTGTTGAAATGAGATGGAATAAAAGAACGCAGGAAGGCAGAAAAGAAGCAGAGATTGGCAAGCAAAAATTTGGGGAAGAAGAGGGGGAAAGGGAAATATATGGATTGGATATTTTGGAAAATATTAATTTGCATCAATATACCTTGGTTTCTTGGCAATGCATAACTAGGGCTATGCAATTCAACAGGCTCACCTGAATGGAATGGCTAACTTCAGGATAAATCCAGAACTCCCTAAGGCATTCCAGCATTACTCCATCCCACATCCCTTTTCTATTCAGTACAGGTATTGTCACTGATTATGTTTGATTTCTCAAGCACCCCCATTTCATATATAAAGAAACATTACACCACTCATGGGGAAAATGCTTTATAGTTTCAGTAAGAAAGCAAGAGCACAAACACTTTTTGTAAATTCTTCTCATGCTCTTGGCATTGTCTTTTTGGCTTTTCTTCTTTTATCACTTTTCTGCCAATAGCTCATTTTCTGAATCCCACGACAGTAAGAGAAAACAGAATTTTTCTTCAAACACTTATAAGGCATTAGATTTCAGAGTAGCAGCCGTGTTAGTCTGTATCCGCAAAAAGAAGAACAGGAGGACTTGTGGCACCTTAGAGACTAACAAATTTATTAGAGCATAAGCTTTCGTGGACTATAGCCCACTTCTTCGGATGCATATAGAATGGAACATATATTGAGGAGATATATATACACACATACAGAGAGCATAAACAGGTGG
Organism: Chrysemys picta bellii; assembly: GCF_011386835.1. Classification (NCBI taxonomy): domain Eukaryota; kingdom Metazoa; phylum Chordata; order Testudines; family Emydidae; genus Chrysemys; species Chrysemys picta. Next base: position 63,921,755 of record NC_088800.1, read on the forward strand.
GAGTTGTCTTACCACCTCTGAGAGGCCAATTAATTAAGAGAAAAAAACTTTTGAAGTGATAATCAAGCTAGCCCAGCACAGACAGACAGTTAGATAACAAGTGTGAGAATACTTACAAGGGGAGATAGATTTCAATGTTTGTAATGGCCCAACCATTCCCAGTCCTTATTTAAACCGGAGTTGATTGTGTCTAGTTTGCATATCAATTCTAGCTCAGCAGTTTCTCGTTGGAGTCTGTTTTTGAAGTTTTTCTGTTGTAATATAGCCACCCGCAGGTCTGTCACTGAATGACCAGACAGGTTAAAGTGTTCTCCCACTGGTTTTTGAGTATTTTGATTCCTGATGTCAGATTTGTGTCCATTAATTCTTTTGCGTAGAGACTGTCCGGTTTGGCCAATGTACATGGCAGAGGGGCATTGCTGGCACATGATGGCATATATCACATTGGTAGATGTGCAGGTGAACGAGCCCCTGATGGTATGGCTGATGTGATTAGGTCCTATGATGATGTCACTGGAATAGATATGTGGACAGAGTTGACATCGGGGTTTGTTACAAGGATAGGTTCCTGGGTTAGTGGTTTTGTTCAGTGATGTGTGGTTGCTGGTGAGTATTTGCTTTAGGTTGGGGGGTTGTCTGTAAGCGAGGACAGGTCTGTCTCCCAAGATCTGTGAGAGTAAAGGATCATCTTTCAGGATAGGTTGTAGATCTCTGATGATGCGCTGGAGAGGTTTTAGTTGGGGGCTGAAGGTGACAGCTAGTGGTGTTCTGTTATTTTCTTTGTTGGGCCTGTCTTGTAGGAGGTGACTTCTGGGTACTCGTCTGGCTCTGTCAATCTGTTTTTTCACTTCAGCAGGTGGGTATTGTAGTTTTAAGAATGCTTGATAGAGATCTTGTAGGTGCTTGTCTCTATCCGAGGGATTGGAGCAAATGCGGTTATATCTTAGAGCTTGGCTGTAGACAATGGATCGTGTGGTGTGTCCTGGATGGAAGCTGGAGGCATGTAGGTAAGTGTAGCGGTCAGTAGGTTTCCGGTATAGGGTGGTATTTATGTGACCATCGCTTATTAGCACAGTAGTGTCCAGGAAATGGACCGCTTGTGTGGATTGATCTAGGCTGAGGTTGATGGTGGGATGGAAATTATTGAAATCATGGTGAAATTCCTCAAGGGCTTCTTTTCCATGGGTCCAGATGATGAAGATGTCATCAATGTAGCGCAAGTAGAGTAGGGGCGTTAGGGGACGAGAGCTAAGGAAGCGTTGTTCTAAGTCACCTGCACATCTACCAATGTGATATATGCCATCATGTGCCAGCAATGCCCCTCTGCCATGTACATTGGCCAAACCGGACAGTCTCTACGCAAAAGAATTAATGGACACAAATCTGACATCAGGAATCAAAATACTCAAAAACCAGTGGGAGAACACTTTAACCTGTCTGGTCATTCAGTGACAGACCTGCGGGTGGCTATATTACAACAGAAAAACTTCAAAAACAGACTCCAACGAGAAACTGCTGAGCTAGAATTGATATGCAAACTAGACACAATCAACTCCGGTTTAAATAAGGACTGGGAATGGTTGGGCCATTACAAACATTGAAATCTATCTCCCCTTGTAAGTATTCTCACACTTGTTATCTAACTGTCTGTCTGTGCTGGGCTAGCTTGATTATCACTTCAAAAGTTTTTTTCTCTTAATTAATTGGCCTCTCAGAGGTGGTAAGACAACTCCCACCTGTTTATGCTCTCTGTATGTGTGTATATATATCTCCTCAATATATGTTCCATTCTATATGCATCCGAAGAAGTGGGCTATAGTCCACGAAAGCTTATGCTCTAATAAATTTGTTAGTCTCTAAGGTGCCACAAGTCCTCCTGTTCTTCTTTATAAGGCATTGTTTTTATGTTTTATTAATATTTACCAACCCAGGTCCTGTCTTCCTATCAGACATGTCAAAAGCACTCTGTGTACCTCAAATGGCAAACACCCATTTCTCCAAGAAACTATTCGGTTGGATTAACTGCAAAGAAAGGGCCTTTTGACACCTATGAAAGATTCAGAATGGCAACTTTGTCAATCTTGGCACATCTCTTTGAAATAAATGACATGCAAAGTGTCACCAGTGGCAAGGGAACAAAGACTCACTTCCTGATCAGACAACATTTCAATGGTTGCTTTTAGAAAACATTGCATGAAGGAACTGGGTCAGTGTAATGCTAAAACCACACTTCATTTATCTGATACGTGTACTACATAACAGCTCTGTTTAGTAGTGTAGATTTGGCCTGAATTAAATATGAATTTAAAAAAATATGGTAAAATAATCTTAAGGGGTCTGATTTACAGCCATAAAAGCAGTCAGTGCTAAAAATATGGCCATAATTCCCTTGCCATTACTAATTCAATACAGCTCCTGCCTGTGCCATGCTGACTTGCTTGCATCAGAAGGAATTTCAAATGGAAATGGCAACATAGGGTAAATAGGCATGGAAAGGAAAGATGATTTCCCCTTTCTAAACTCTATGCATAACATTTAAACCCAAAAGCCTGAGTGAAAGATGCAATGCTAAGCCCAGCCCTTAGCTTTCCATTGCATTATTTTTTGGGGTTTCAGAGTTATCATCATTATTATTTGCATTTCACTAGGAAATTATACCCAAGATTATAAATCAATAAAGCCTCACAATATCCATAGAACTCCGTTGCACCTACTACTTCTGCCTAGTAAACACAGACCTACACTGGGATCGTATGGAACGGCACTGTCCCAGTTGGAGAATTGGGAGGTACTTTGCCTCAGCAAGAAGCAACATCCTCTGCAGATCTCAGAGCAACACGCCCTACTGCTACAATCCTGAAGGAGGTTGTCCACCCATCCCACTGAAAAAGAGGGGAGGGAAGGGGTCCCAAACCTCACTCATACCATCACACCATTTTATGGTAGTGCGAGGGCTTCAGGCAGTCATCTTAAATCAGTGGAGTTACCCATAGTCCTCTATCCCACTGAAGACAAGCAACCCCATAGAGCTGCGTGGGAAACACATTTTTTTGGTCCTGTGACAGTTTTCAAAGTTGTTTGCCATCCTGAAACAGGGCCCAAAGTTGAAATCTCTAAAATTTTTGCTAACTGACAATTAAAAAAAACAAAAAAGTTCAGTTTGGGTCAATGAAAAGGTTTAATTTTGATGATTTGAAAATTTCATTTCAGTTTTGTCCTTTTATTTTTTAAACATTTTAAAAGTATGAATTAACTAAAATTTCAAAATGAAAAGTTGTTTCAGTCTGAAGAATGTAACGTTTCATTTTGAAAATGTCAGAATGTCCCATTTTGGTAATTTTAAGCTTTTTTACCCCAAAAACATTTGTTGAATTGGGAGATTTGTCAACACCAACCATTTCCTGTGAACAGTTTTGACGGATTGGCATTGTCCAACAATGTTTTGATGGAAAATTTCCGATGGATGGATCACTTGATGATTACCTGTTCTGTTTATTCCCTTTGAAGCACCTGGCATTGGCCAATGTCAGAAGACAGGATACTGGGCTAGATGGACCATTGGTGTGACCCAATGTGGCTGCTCTTATGACTAGCTCTACAACCCACATCCAAAAGTCCCAAGGGAGTCAAAGGCCTCTCAGTGTAGAGCTACTGCCTTTCATTTGAACAGCCATCCTATACCCTGAAGGAGCCGATCAGAGATGATTGTGCATTATAGTCTGATATATATTTGGATCAATAGACACACATTGGCATATTTCATCTTATGAGTTAAATATATGATATACATACCTTTTGTGAAAAGGTCTTCTGTGAAGTAGATCAATGTCCAAAGAAATGGGTCACTGCTAGATGGGAGGGCATTTTTATGAAATAATAAATAATTAGGGCCGGATTAACTACATGTGTAGTCATGTACAGCAGTGCTCAGTGGGTGTGAAAATGCTATCAAATCAAGACCTCAGCATTTTATACCCACTGTGCACTGGTGTAAATTACCACATATGGTGAAGCTCAATGGAGAATGAAGCCATTACCACTTGCCTAGGACTTTACATGTTCTGAGAACTTCATGGAGATAAGGGCAAGTCTACATTAAAAATTTATATTGGCGCAGGTGCGCCACGGTAGTGCATCTCATGAAGACACTCTAAACCAACAGGAGAGCGCTCTCTCATCAGCTTAATAACACCACCACCGCGAGAGGCGGTAGCGATGTTGGTAGGAGAAGCTCTCCTGACAACATAGTGCTGTCTACACAGAGAGTTAAGGTCGGTGTAACCACGTCGCTCGGGGGGGGGTGGATTGGTCATACCCCTGAGTGATGTAGTTATACCGACACACATATGCTGTGTAGACCAAGCCTAAGGCTCTAATTCCACTACCCTTGTTCACGCTGGGCCCAATCTAGAGCTCACTGAAGTCAATAGGAGGCTTTCCATCAATTTAACTGGCTTTGGACCAGGGCCACTGAGCAGTGGCTTACTCTGCATCAACATTGATGTCAATGGGACTGCCTGTGGTGTTGACTGAATTTAATCTGCCCAGGAAATCAACTTAGATTTGCCTCCCTATCCCACGTCTGTCATTGGGTTGTTAGCCCCAAAAGAAAACTTACAGGGATAAGGTTAACACAAAGTCACAATTTTATTTATAACACAACAGGTAAAACACAAAAGTTAAAAGTAGGACTCCCAAAACTATAACTATAAAGGACCAAATACAAAACCCATCTTTGGCTGTAACAATTATGGGCTGAAAGCCCTGACCCAAAACTATATACAGGACAGATAATCAGAGTACAGATGTTCCTTTACCATGTCTTGCAGCTTGGTCACAGACACCCACCGACACGACAGGATGGAGCACCGAATACAGGCGGTGACAGCAGGCACTTGAAGATGGGATCTCAGGACAGCTAAGATGAAAACTGTTCTTCTCTTCACAGGCCTTCCTCCCTGTGCCATTGTGTGTGCGTGTGTGAACTGGAACCAAAGGACAACAGATGGATGGCTATCCTTGCATGAAGGTATGTACCCTAGCCCAGCAACCCTTAGTGTGGTACCTGTCACTGTCTGCCTCTTGGATGGGCAGCCCTGTGTGACTGGCTGGACTTTTATACTGCCCTGTTACTAGGCAGATTACCAGTCACGTGGCCTGCCTCTTTTCCCGCCTTTAGCAAAAAAGGCACCAAAGGGTGGAGAAGAAGGGCACCAAACATGGATTCCCAACAAAAACTAAGGGGGATCCAAGATGGCAATGTAGGGAAACCCATAAAAACTGCAAAAATAAAGAAAATATCCTACAGTGGCATTATGGGACTTATCAGTGAGAGTAAGGGTGGCAGCAAAAGTTACTAATTAATCCTTACAAGACCTCTGTGAGGAAGGGGTGTGTCCATTATTATCCCTGTGCTACAAATCTGTGGCTGACTTTGAAGCAGCACAAGTCTATTTCTAAACTTGTATTTACAATGTTGTATTTCATATGTTAAATAAAAGCTGCCACTTCTTTTCTCTCTGATGCATCTTCTGCACATTCAGCCGCTGAGCGTTCCTGTCGTTTAGGCCAAGGAAAGTAATAAAATGAACAAAATGGAATAGTATTTAGGTCATACGAACCCAGCACAGCTTTAAGGTTTGGATATCATTAACAGAAAGTGCAGAAGGTTGACCGCTGTCTTACAGGAGTCCTCTATAAAAATGGAGATCTTTATATATGTGGAAATAGTTATTCAATAAAGTGCTAGTAGACAGCGCTCAAGAATATGTAGCATAGTTCCTGGGATTTGTAGCAGCAATAAAACGTTTTGTTGCACTGTAAATGGCCTCCGTGTCTTTACATGACAGTTCTTAGCACCTCATTCTAATCTGGAGTTCCAGCTTCTAGGCTTGAAATGAAAGTGGACCCTTGGGGTGATATAGTTGCCCTATACCGATTTGTTCCAGGTAGCTTGGTTAACGGGTCTGTAGCACAGAGCCAGCTCCATCAGGTATTTACTGCCCCCGTTAAAGACATGCTGGGGCTGATGAAGACGTGACCAGGATGTGTTTATGCATTGACAATCCTATAGCCTTGCAGTAGCCCATATGTGGCATTGAAACATGGATACAAGCTAGGGCAGTCCTGGCCTGGTTCTCCAGGGGATGGTCCGTCCCCAGCTACCCTTGAAAAGGGGAGATGGAGATTGCCTCCCTTCTGTCCCAATGTTAGCATAGCGATTACTGCCCCAGAATCCACTGGGCTCCTTAAGTGCAATATTTACTTTCATACATTGCATAAAGGCCCATTGCAATTGTCCTGACTCTCATTTCAGAAAATCAAAGAAATCTATATGTCACCCAGGCACATGAGTGTTGCTCATCCAGTGTACAGGGCTTGACGATCTGACTGAGCACAGCCATCGTGGACACAAAACTTCTTTATGTAAGAAGAAAACTGCAATAGCAGCACTTTCACATTTCATCTGTTGTCACCAAAAAGAGGAATTAGGTAGGTCAGTTATATCCTTATAAATTGTGTGTGTGTGTTATATAATGCATACACATTTTTATAACCGTATTTCTTTTTTTGGAAGGCATAAACGTTTTTCTTGCAATTAAATTGAAACATAGATAAGTTTGTGGTTTCTTCCTTGACTTTCAGAGTAGGAGCCTGCACCCAGGTGTGTATGTCAGAGACAAGGGAAAAAAAGAATTCATTAATATGCTATTATCAGAAGTTTCTGAAGGAAATTACCTTCAGGCTTTTTGCTAATTACAACTAGAGCTGAATTTACGAGGCGTGTTTGTCTGTCTTTTTTGGTGGTCCACACACATTTCTATTCACTTGATGTCCATGAGCAGATTGTGATTTCATCAAAATGTATTATTTAAATTTGCTCAGTGAATATTTTTGTGCAGGTTTCTTTTTTTTCCAGTTAGCTGTGAGTACTCAGAAGTCAAGTTGTGTTGGTTCATGTGATAGATACATTAGCATGTGGCTTATGTGACCAATTCCTTGGTTGGATGAGTATAATTTTTATAAGGCCAAATCCTGAAATCCGTCCCCAGGCAACAGTCTCATTGGATTATAAAGGGTGTTTTGGTTGAGTATCAACTAAGCAAGGGCTACAGGATGAGTAGGAGGACTTGAAATCTCTAAGGTTTTGAATCTTTCAGAGAGATGGAGCAGATAAGCAGAGACTGCTCTAGCTCTTGGCAAGCTAGGCAGTTTATTCCTGGGCAGCTGCTTATGGTGACAGATTGGCCCTGACTGCCCTTCCATTAGGGCAGAGGGGTAGCCAGGCCAAACCTGAGTGGTGTTGCAAGTCTGCATGCCAGGTCACAACGCCACTTGCTCAAATTTGACAGGCGCCAAATTTGAGTGGTATTGAGGGCAACCTACTGAAGCATTGCCTAGGGTGTGGGAGATTGTCTTGAGCAGCCTTGGCAGATAAGCTATATTAAGGAGCTTCCGAAAAAATGGTTGTTGCACTGCTTACTCTGAGGGAAGTGGCGGACACTCAATCTACTAAAGTCCTTAAATCAAGACTGGGGTCCAGCTCTTCAAAGGTATTTAGGTGCCTAAATCCTTCTGATTTCACTGGGCCTGGGTGCCTTGCTGGAAGATCTGCTTTAGCCAATTAAAAGTTATCAGGCTCCATATAAGAGTAAATCAATGAAATTCCAAGGCTTGTGTTATACTGGAGCCAGACTCAGTGGTCCTTTCTGGCCTTAAAATATTTTTTTTTCTGTTTTGTGACATCAGCATTTGCGGGAGCCATCACTCCCAGAGCAATTATGTCAATGTCCAATTTACTGCCTGGGTTCAGAGTTTGAATTTAATTTGCCCTGTTCCCATTATCAGAGTAAAAGCATGTGCACTCATCATCCTAGGTGCAATCAGATCACTGTCAGGTTTAATTGCCTCTGCGATGTCTAGCAGCGTCACACCTCATATAAGAGCAAGACAACAACCTTCACGTGGTGCTTCTGTTAAGTGCTGGTGTTTTTTGTGCTCTGTGTTTTGTGCAAATCCGCCAATATACCAATGTCATCAATTGGCCAATGGACGTCGTTTTACCGACCTCCCGGTGAATGTAGCAACGAACCTCATAAAATCTCACCAAAAAAAATTAATTCTGAGTTCAGGTTTTCCTCACAATGCAGTCTAAGAAACAAGAAAATTGTGAGATGAGGCATCTTCCCCCAGTTCACAGATAATTCTAGGGCTTAGGTGGGGGACAGGCACCCAGACATCTAGAGTAAGGCAGCAGTGTGTCTACTCATTGGGGACTTACACTGCAAAAACTGAGATGCTGAGAGTGTTTAGTTGCCTATAGTGTTTGAGGGCAGCTGAGTGGGAGTTTCATTGATCGAAGTGGAGCATAAAAACAGGACTTGGACACCTAGGTCTAGGGGGTTTGGTGACAAAATACCATTGTGGATCTGGGTCTGAGTGACTTCTCCACATCATACAGGGAGTCTGTGGCAGAGCCACAAACTGAACCCAGATGTCTTGATTCCTATCCCAGTGCCTTAACCAGAATAGTAATAATTATACCCAGCTCCTACATGGCACTTTTCACCAGTAGATCTCAAAGTGCTTTACAAAGGTCAATGTCATTATCCCCATTTTACAGATGGGGAAACTGAGGCACAGAGTGGCAAAGTGACTTGCTCAAAGTCACCCAGCAGGTCAGTGGCAGAACCCAACTCTCTTGAGTCCCAGTCCACTGCTCTACCAATTAGCCAACACTGCTTCAAGACCATCTTTCCCCTCTAAAGGCCTGGTCCAAAGCTGTTTAAATCATGGGAAAGACTCCTATTATTTCAATGGGTTTGAGTCAGTCCTCCACACACTCAATTCAGTTCTATTAACCTCTTCATTACACAGATCCACGAACTGATACACATTTTTGGGCTGTTATGCTTTTAAGAAAAAAATCTAGGCAAAGGAAGTAGACAAAATAAAACATTGTCTCAAATATCATTTCTATTGATTTTTGCAGTTCTGAAAATGCATACAGTATAAAAGCACTGGCAAGAAACGTACTAGTAAATTATTCTGACAATTACAACTCATTCTCTCTATGACTTATTTTACTTTTTCCACCACTCATTTAACATTAATCCATTAATTGTCCTGATTAATATGGAACTACCATCTTTCATACACTATCTTTTTTTCCCCTATCTCAGCTGACTGCACAAAAGCCATAGACTCCACACATAATGGGGTTTGGGAATCAAGCAAAGCAAATGTCTAAGATGTGTGTCAGTTCTTGGCTTATAGGCTAGGGAACAAACACAATGGGAAACAGGGACTGGTGACATGGGAAGATGAACAACAGTAGAGAGTACTAAAGAAAGGTCAGTGTGGGCTCTCTCATGATGTTTTTGACAACTGGGATACCAGAGAGAAATTCAGATTGCTACTCTTGTGCCCATTAAGTCTGATACTATTTTCCTCCCCACTCATATATTTTCAGGGATATTTGAGTCTAATGGTTGTTTGCATAAGTCAAACATTAATTTTCCAGCTCGATTCTTAAAGGTACCCTTCCTTGGAAACTAAATTAATTGTCAATAGACAACAGGTTTAGAACTTTATCTGTTATGCTTAAATGATCATTTATTTCCCAAGGTGAAAGACTGGCACTTTGCAAATTCCTTAACTCGATGTTTCTAGTGCTGGGAACAAGGTGATGAGATTTGCCAGCCCTGGGGATCTCTGAGGTCTGCAGGAGGTAAGGGAAGACCCTCTCTTCTATGGAGCTCTGCCCCCAAGGGTCTGCCTCAACTGTAGCTCCCTCCATAGGTTGGGTTGGGCAAGAATGCAGAAGAGACCTATTGGCCTGGCACCTGAGGGTGTACTAAAACCTGAAACCAACTAGTCTTCTATAGTTGCAAGTTTCATAATGTACATTCCTGCTCTAGGCTCTGCTCCTACTGACATAAATGACTTTCTGGGGCTCCTCATTCACCCCAGCTTTGCACTGGTGTAACTGAACTGACTACAGTGGAGTTAATCCTGATTTACACCAGTCTAAGTGAGAGGAGACTCAAGCATTGGGAGGTTCATTGTGGACCATATGGAAGCAGGATTGGGCCTTTGACTAGAAAGTGTATGAGAGAGCAAGAGATGCTACAAAATAGCTATTGATTCTTAATAAATATACTTTAAAAATCAGTTAGTTTGTTATCAAGAAACTCTTGCAAGTAGATGTATCTCAACCAAATAATGGTTATTAAAATGTATGAGTTTAGTTACATCAAATTGAACTACTTTTAACTATTGGGCATTTACTTAACACACAGTCAGTTATCTATTTATCTCAAATTATCATTTGTTAAGTACATTAAGAACATGCACTTTTTATTATAACAGGGCTAAGAGAGTAATAGAGCCATTTTGTGTGTGTGTCTCTGTATTTGATAATTTCCAAGTAGTTGTAAAGCAAAGAGATCAGTCAGCAGAATGAGCGAGACAGGGTGAAGTCCTCAGGACAATCAATAGCTATGAGAGCTTTATTGAGGACACATGGTTGGGTGATAGTCTCTGGAGGAATGACAGTACAGGAGACGGACCAGCTGTGTGAGAGTTTGTAGAGTCAGCATTTTAGAGGATCAGTGTATAAAAATGCAGTAATAAAGAGCAGCAATTGGGTAACTATAAGAGCAGTCAAGGGGAGCAGAAGGGAGAAATGCACTAAAAGCAGTAGGAATCGTTTCTAATTACAATGCCTATTACATTAGTTGAAGCTACAATCTACCCAGGCAGGAAAAAGAGCATAAGCATCTCCCCCAAATCTTTGCACAAGAAATGGGGCTTGTGATGTGTACGTCCAGATTATGTCTTCCTTCCGAGTCTGACCCAGACCCCATTCAAGTTAATGGAAACAGTCCCACTGACTGCGCTACGTTTTGGTTCAGGATCATAGTGCACAAGGATGAGTTAGAGGGTATACAATACACCCAGCTAAACATGCACCACGACCAGAGGTGTGGCTGTGTGCAAATATAAGCAACATCAGTGACACCCCAAACTGGAGTTATGTTCTATAATTAGATTTCACCAACTCAGTAACAAGTGTGAACTCCCAAAGTACTACAATAATCTTAAAATGGAGTCACAGACAGGCCCCTTAGATACTCCAGTCTATCTTGCCACCCAGATAAGCCTGACTATGTGATAAATGGTCACTTATACCAAAAATCAGAAAATATTTAGCTTACACCAAGTTCCAAGCAGGGCCGGCTCCAGGCACCAGCTTAACAAGCAGGTGCTTGGGGCGGCCAAGGGAGAGGGGCGGCACCTGCGGCAATTCGGGGGCGGCAGGTCCCTCACTCCCAGTAGGAGCAAAGGATCTGCCTCTGAACTGCCGCTGCCGATTGCGGCTTTTTTTTTTTTCCCCAATTGCCGCTGCCGATCGTGGCTTTTTTTTTTTTTTTTTTTTTGCTTCGGGCGGCAGAAATGCTAGAGCAGGCCCTAGTTCCAAGAGACCAGTCACTCACCCAGTTGGATTTGCATCCTAGATCTCACACCAAAGACAATGCTGGTAGCCAATTCTATAATGAACTAATTAAAGGTTTAATAGCCAAGAAAAAGAATGATAGTTATTTACAGGTTAAAGCAGATAAAATATATGTACTGGTGAGTCACAGCCTATAATTTTAAAAGATAGCAGAGATGTAGAAATCTGCCACTTTCCCCAAAGTCTTTTAGGGCCCTGAGTAACAATCAAGCTTTCCATCTTCTCATTCGGTTATTCTGCCCTGTTAGAATCTAAACAGTCCAGAGATAAAGAATTTTTCCTTGTGTCCATATTTATAGCCTCTTCTCACAGAAACCAAGCTGATCACAATGGTTCTCATGCAGGTCCCTTCTTCATGGAGGTGTGCGGAGAGAGGGGAGGAATGCACTTAATGTCTTTGATCCTTGACCTCGCACAATGGCTCATTTGTGTTTAATGAACAGGATTTAACATCTTCTTGTTACAGACCATCGTTTGCATTACACAAGGGTGTCTCCCTGTTTGATGAGTTATATAGTCCAAGGCTTACAATGCAAATGCTTGATGCTGTATAGTTGAGTGAGAACAATACATTTTAATAATGCTAACACACAGGTAAGTAAGACTCGTTTCTAGCCATGCATTTGGAAGTTTTCAGTGAGGCCTGGAGCCTTGGCATGAACTGGCATCTGGTCTGCCAACATCACAACATGTTATGAGTGGGTGGTATGTTTTAATGCTTTGGGTGGAAGGAAGCACTTTGAAATACAGACAACTGACAACCTGCCATCAGAAGAGCTTACTGCAGAGCAATGGCTGGCAGATGGCATTCTGAGCTGGGGAGACAGCTGAACAAGACAGGAGCTTCTGACTACATGCTCAGAGAACTAGAGAGAGATGAAAGAGAGATGAAAGAGAGCTCCCTTTGATGGACACCGAATCAGCCAGTTAGCCTAAAATACCTCTTGGTGGCTGTTCTTTACTTGCTTTACCTGTAAAGTGCCCCAGATAAGGGGGAAAAAGTGGGCACCTGACCAAAAGAGCCAATGGGAAGGCTAGAACTTTTTAAAATGGGGAAAGAAACCTTCCCTTTGTCTGTTGTTTCCTGGGTTGCAGGGACGGAGCAGCAATGCTATAAGCAGAAATGCTGTGTAAGGTTTGAGTCAGGTATGATAAAGTATTTTCCATACCTGGAAGGAATAATTTGGATAGGGAATGTTTAGTTAGACACTATCTGGTTTATTTCTTATTTTGGCTTGTGGATCTCCTCTGTGCTAATCCCTGATGCTTTTGTTTGCTTGTAACCTTTAAGCTGAACCCCCAAGAATGCTAGTTTGAGTGCTTAATTTTTGGAATTGCTCTTTTAAAATCTAGCAAATGCCTAAGTTCCAGAAGTGTTGTCTTTCTTTTTGTTTTAATAAAATTTACTGTTTTAAGAACAGGATTGGATTTTTGGTATCCTAAAGAGGTTTGTGCATATTGTTTGATTAGCTGATAGCCACAGCTAATCTCTTTTGTTTTCTTTCTCAGCTCTTCCCTGGAAGGGGGGTGAAAGGGCTTGAGGGTACCCCACAGGGAGGAATTTCCAATTGCTCCTTCCTGGGTTCAAAGGGTTTTTTTGCATTTGGGTGGTGGCAGCGTTTACCAAGCCAAGGTCAGAGAAAAGCTGTAACCTTGGGAGTTTAATACAAGCCTGGAGTGGCAAGCATTAATTTTAAAAATCCTTGTAGGCCCCCACATTCTGCACTCGAAGTGACAGAGTGGGGATTCAGCCTTGACAGAAGTACACCTGTTTGGGATGGTTTTGCTGCTAACTTGGACATGGCAGATGTTTTTCCAACAGGCAGGAAACAGGATGAGTGACATTTTGTCATTCGTTTTGTAAAGGTGTACACATAAAGGAAGAGAAAGGGGGTCCCCCTTCCTTTTTATATCCAGAGAAAAATAGATTAGCTTCCCATGACAGTACTACTGTAGTAGAAAACCAAGTTCTGGGAGCCTGGATTTAATTAAGTTTTAAGTAGTGCACAGGCCTCGTGCTGTGCATCTGAAAAGGTGTGAATTTCACCCTTAGAGAACACAACAATTTCCACTGGAGATTCCGTTTCATGGGACCCTCTGTAGAATAAAAACAATGGGCCAGATCCTCAGCTAATGTAAATTGGTATAGCTCTACTGAAAATCATTTCAAAGATGGGAATACAATTTTTGTTTTATCTGTCCACATTTTCCCCCTTACTTACAAAATTTACTGAAGAATCACCACGCCCCCCAAAAACCCCAAAGCCACACACAGCCACCCTTCCTCGCTAATGGAGCATATTAAAAATGATAGCAAATAAAGAATACAATATCGAACACTTGCCAAGCATAATATAAACAATAAACTGAAGGTTTTTCCTGTAAACAGTTTGGTAAAAAGGAGGAATTGGAGATCCATAATAACCAAGAGCCACAAAACAAGTTGTAAAGAGAATTAAATGAGTGACATTAAATATTGAATGCTGCCATCCAGTGAACACTTTGATAATAATAAGATTCCTCAGATGTATTCATGCTGCACAGAAGGTAAAAGAGAAGATTGGTCTATTGAAATGCTAGCAAAAATGAGGATGTCAATGGAGATGTGTAAAATAGTGAGTTTAATTCTGAGATTACATGAGAAGAATAGGAGGGAGAACATCTAAGGCAATCATCCCCTATCATCTGGTGTGGTAAGGAAGGGCTTAGATAACAAACACAATAGCTATGTGAAATTAAATGTATTTAAGACAATAGACCAGATTCACAGCAAATACAAATTGACATAACTTCACTGACTGTAAACAGAGGAATACCAATTTACACCAGCTGAAGATTTGGCCCAAGATGTGGAGTACCCAGTCTGCATACTCAGTGGAGAACAAATTCATTTCTGGCATAAGCAGCTGCAGTTTCCATCAGAGTCAGTGGGAATTGTACCCACTGATAGCATGCATGAATTTGGCTTACTCTGTGCCTGAGCCAAAGCACACTGAAGTCAATGAAAGCATGCCAGTGTCTGTACTGAGTTCTGGATTAGAACATCTGGATATAGGTCTGAAGGAAATTAGGGATTAGAAGTATTTAAGTACCACCCAGCAGATCAGATTCATCTCTGATATGAGCCTGCAAACCTAATAAGTCACTAGTGACTGTAATTTGGCACAGTTATACAAATTAGAAGTGCATAATAGAGTAGGAATGTATGGACTAACAAGCTTAACCTTTCTTGGGAAAACACTAGAAACAATTTTGCAAGATGTAGTGAGAGATCTGCTAGACAACATAATTTGATTGGAACTATCCATAATGGATTTAAGAGGGAGGTCTTGCTTAACTAAAATAATGAAAGGTTTCAGAGTAGCAGCCGTGTTAGTGTGTATCTGCAAAAAGAACAGGAGTACTTGTGGCATCCTAGAGACTAACAAATTTATTTGAGCTTAAGCTTTCACGGGCTACAGCCCACTTCTTCAGATGCATAGAATGGAACATATAGTAAGGAGATATATATACACATACAGAGAACATGAAAAGGTGGGAGTTGCCCTACCAACTCTAAGAGGCTAATTAATTAAGATGAGCAATTATCAGCAGGAGAAAAAAAACCTTTTGTAGTGATAATGACAAGAAAGTGTGAGGATACTTAACATGGGGAGATGGATTCAATGTGTGTAATGGCTCAGCCATTCCCAGTCTCTGTTCAAGCCTAAATTGATGGTATCTAGTTTGCATATTAATTCAAGTTCAGCAGTTTCTCATATGGCCAATACACACAGTGAATTTTGCTGCATATATTTGGCATTTTTTTTTCTTCAAATTAAGTTGTATGGTAAGGTGTATTGTAATGAAGCATATGAACGACATAGCAGGGAGATACAGATATACACCATTCTACCTGGCACTCTGATTTACTATACAAACAACAATTCACCAGCTTGTCAGCTCAAGTAAAGTGGTGTAGTTCCACCAAGTCAGTGATCCTTGGGAAGCTGCCTGGTTTGGAGACAGACCTTATGATCTCTTTCTCTAGGGGAGCAGATCCTATGCCCAACGGTACCTGTTTGGGTCCTTCTTATTCCATGTAAGGAGATGCTGGTTGCCACAGGCCTGCTGGGGAGATGGTCATCATAGGTGGTCAGGATGAGTGCAGATAAAATCGGTTGGCATTATCTGAGACGTTGGTCAGGCAAACGGTGAGTTGTGACATCTGCTCATCTCTGTTCATTTGATTACTTCATCCTCCCTAATTGTCTGTTTCACCAGCTGTGGCATCATGTCTGACCACTAGAGCTAGCTCATCAGCTGGTGTAAATTGCTTAGTTCCACTGAAATCAGTGGAGACACTGATTGACACCAGCTTCGGATCTGACCCTAGATTGTAAGGGACAGGCACTGTTTTGTTACTTGACTGTTCAATAGGGCCTTGATCAGGGTTCCTGCCAAATTCCTATCATCTAAATAAATACAGTAGTCAGATGGCACATACTGGAATCAGCAAGAAGCTGAAGCAACGTTCAGTTAAGAGCAGCTGTCAAATTATCAAACGTGATGTGACATCATCTATAACAATTTTGCATCTTGGACCAACTTAGAGAAACTGTGTTCTCTAAGGACCTGAGGAATAAATTGAAACAAATGTGTCTTGAATTGTCTGTTTTAATAATCAAAACATATGCCGCTAAAATAGCATCAACACTTCCTTCTGTACCTTCTGAATAAAATATATAATCTGAAAATTCTGATGAGCCACATCTCTACTAAAACTTGTAAAACTGAAATAGCAACAGCTCTGGGGTGTAGATACAAGATGAACCTATTTATCACAACTTAATAATGCAGGCTATAACATTAAACCACTCTCTTCAAAGTTTGCAACAGTAATTGCTCTAGCTTAGGTTTCAAGTCTCTGAACTGATCAGGATTGATGAAGCCTGACTTCAGAACACTTTCATAGGTTTTTAAATAGTCTTTGGTAGGAGAAATAAAACATAATTGACTAATGATACTAGGAAACCTTAGAAAAAGTTAAGTAAGAAAAATAGCTGCATTTTTCCTTCTCTCTTCAGTATTCCAGAAGTGTTCACCCAGGGTGAGAGGACATTAGGAGGTAAATTTTACCCCAAAATTACAAGAAGTGCAATCAGATCTCATGCTTCAGAGTATAAGCTTTTAATACTATAGGGGGTTAGGAAGTAATTTTTCCATCAGCCCCTTTATAAGATTCTCCAGTTAGCTAATATAGCTGCAATATGGGTCATTTTCCACCTTCGTCTGAAGCATCAGTTACTGGCCATTGCTAGATGCAGAATATTTGGTTGAATGCATCTAAAAGTTCATGTGACCTGACAAATCCTATGTTTTGATTTTTTTAAAATAGGGTTTGATATTAACAAGACTCACATAGCTAAATACCTGTGCACCACTGTAAAAGTATAGCTTTAAGGGATATTTGATTTGAATGTGAGGTTAGAGGGCTGTAGGACTGTGAAGAAGTTTTACTTTAAATCTGTTACACACCTGACAGCAGTTTGGGTTTGAGTCCAACCTGCAATCATAACCAAGCAGTGACATTTTTTTCCCTTCAGAATTGTTTGGTCCACATCTTCAAAGTTATTTACGTACCCAACTCTCATTGAAATACCTAAACACATTGGAGGATCTGGGCCTTTGTGTCCAAGAACTATTTGACGCTTTGGGCAAACTTTGCTTTTTCTATTTATTCATAAACATTCAGATGTGTTTGTGATGGGTTCCCCAATGGGGTGCAATCTGGAACTGCGGTACCACTGAGCCCCCCGACTGCCCAGCTTGGGCTCCCTCTACACTGTACTGCTGTCACCAGCCTGCCAAGCCCTCTCCCAGGCTCCAGCCTTCACTTTTACCAGCACACATACAGGTAGGGACACACCCAGCTGCGGTTACATATGAACGCTGTGATCAGCTCTGCCTGGGGAGGCTTCAGCTAAGAAATTTCCCAGCTACTCAGACACCGCCCCCCTCTGGGCTGCAAACTCAAAATTATACTGTCTTGCACTGCACAGAGAACTGTACAGCGTAAGCTCATGAAATGCACTCCCCCTCCCCCATGGAGGGGAAATATACAACAGCTTTTCACCCCGAGTTACTATTTCCCCCCACAAAGCAAAATCAAGTTTAACAACTACAAAAGATAGATTTTAAATAATTATAAGGGATAGCAAACATTTCAAAGCAGATTACCTAGCAAATAAGCAAAACACGCAAACAAAGCTTAAAATACTACATAGATTGGATATGAGTAGCAAATTCTCACCTTAAATGATGATATCAGCAGGTTACAGATTCTTAAGGGGGAAGCTGCGCTAATTTACAGTTTAAAATCCCCAGATGTTCCATTCACAGGCTAAAAATCCCTTCGGCCTGGGCCCAGCACTTCCCCCAGTTCAGTCTCTCTGTTCGTTAGGTGTTTCCAAGAGTCTGGGTGGGTAGTCAGTGAAGAACCTTGATGATGTCACTCCCCTGTCTTAAATAGCTTTTGCATATGCTGTGATCCCTTTGTTTCAGAGCTTGGTTCCCATGCCAGTCAGTGGAAAAATACTAGTATCCCAAGATGGAGTCCAGCATCAGGTGATCTGGTCACATGTCTCTGTAGTGTTACAGCAGCCATGAGTGGGAGGCCGTTTGTAGAGTCCTCAGGAAGACTCCCCAGGTTCAGGAAAACAAATTTCTCCTAATGGCTCATTAACCTGAATGGCCCTTCCCAGCCAGCCATCTAGACTGAGAGCTTTTTGCCTAGTGGGTGTTCTGCAGGTGTAAACATATTTGTAACACATTTACATAGTCAATATTCCTAACTCCAGATACAAAAATGATACATGCATGCAAATAGGATCATCATATTCAGCAAATCATAACTTTTTTAATGATATCTCACATGACCTATCTTGCATAAAATACATCAGAATTATGCCATAATTGTAGCATAATAATATCTTTATGAAGACTATGGGGTGCAGTGTTACAGCATTCAGAGTTCATGCTGTATTTCAGATTTGAGCCATGCTTGTTGTGACAGGGTATGCAGGACAATTCACATGGTATTTTCCAAGATAACCACTAGTCCCACTTTCTGTGAAATCACACAAATTCATTGAAAATGACCCTTGACTATAGATTTGCAATGTGATTCAACCCTGGGAAAGCCTGGTTCATTTCAGCTGTCCTGGGGTACACTCACCACCGGGGGGCTCCCTTGTGACTGAGGTATTAAGTAGCATGAAAGGACAGAGACCTTGTCCAGGAAGTGGAAAGCTGCACATGAACTCATCCCATCAGCTTGGATTCTGGGGTGAAGGGGATAAAAACCCCTGAGAAGGAGAAACTGGTTCTCTTTATGCTGCCTGGACTCTGAGGGGCAAAGATTCCTAAACATAAGCAAGATATGATGATAAGATAATATGATGGCTATAACCAGCTGTGGCTGATCAGTTGTTAACAGTAATATTTCATTAAGAATATCACTTCTGCTGTCAGACTTACCAGTGAAAATCGCCTGCAGCCCTTATAAGGAGTCAGACAGGATAGCCACAGCAGCTGGCTGCACATCTAAAGTCCAATTTAGTTCTAGCATAATCCCTGTTAGCTCAGCTGTAAAGACAAATACAACGTTAGCTATCCTTATGGCTTTCTTGTTCCTTCCCCTTTGGAGCCATCAGTTTATATCTGACAACATCAATATTGTCCCCAATTATCACAAATATATTGATTTGCTATATCTAGTATATTTATCAGTCTTTTAATTATTTCATTATATACTTACATGTCTATCTCAGGGAGGATGGTTTTCCATTGACAGTGTATTTTCCCATAGCTACAGATCTTTCAGTCCTTTCTTTTCATTTAGATCTTTTATCGACTTAATTCCCAGCAAGCATTATATGTTAGCCTAGTGTTGTCATCTTCTCTATTACAGTACTTTGGCCCAAAAGGATTAGTTCTAGGGAGCTTCATTCTAAAACCGGCAGCTATCTGTAGTACACACAGAGGTGCCATGATGAAGGCACCACATGCAATACACAATGCCTGTGCTTGTCTATAGGCTAGTTATCCCAGATTTGTGTTCGCTGCTGATCCAAAAGCCTGGGGCTGGCAGCCATACTCAATAATCGGTCTAAGTAGCACTCTGTGTAGCATTACCACTGTTTTCTTATCCACTCCCAGAAATACGTTCTTCTAAGGAAGTTAAATCTGGCTTTGCATTTATCTTCAATACTTGCAAAATGGTCTCTCCAAGTGCGCTTGTTATAAAATATCACACCTAAGAATTTGTAATTTTTCACTGTATTTATCAGTTGATCATGTAGAGATAACTAAATTTTTTTTTGTAATTTCCTTGTTGGGAAGATCATTCCCTTAGTTTTGTCTATGGAGAATATGAAGCCCCACCTGTTTCCCCACTCTGGCCTTCTCTTAAGAGCATCATTATTTCTTTTGGCAGCACTTTCTGTGTTTGGTCCATATGGCACAGTCGTCAGAAAATAACCTGATCCCTGTACTCATCTCCTTAGGGAGGTCATTCATCATGATGTTGAAGTGGGTTGGGCTAATTACATTCAACTGTTAATGAAACTCCACAGGGGAGTGTATGTTGGAAAAAGCTTTCCCTATTCGGACTTGAATGGTTCTTTTGCTTACGTTCCTTATCCGTTTGTATGATTTTCCTATAACAACCAGGGAGGCCACATTATGATGTAGTCTCTCTCTCACTCTGTAACACAGCATAGGCTTTTTCCTGTGTCCAGGAAGGATACTATCATGAATTCTTTGGTTCTTGTGCTTTTTTGTTCTTCTGTCTCTATCCTTAGAATGTGGGCAATCACACTCCTATATCTTCTGAACGCACTTTGCTTTCTTTCTATGAACCTATTTCTTTCTAGATGTGCTACTAATATCTCCGTTACTATTCTTGTCATGGTTTTACCTAACCATGCTGTGAAGGAAATTGGTTTGTATGCCTCAGGTCTTGAGAACAACTTCCCCAGTTTCCTTTCTGGGAGAATAATAGTATGTTTCCAGTCCATAGGTATTTCACCTTTTTGCCATATGTTGTTATATCATTTTAGTATCCTCAAGCTTCCCAGCTCCTTTCTGCTCTCAACTTCTTGGCTTCACACAAGCTCAGCTTGCCTCTGTCCAGCCGGGCTTCATCTGCAAGCAATTCTTGTCATTCAAGCCCAAGTCTGCCCCCAAGATGCAGCGTACCAGGTGTGACATTGCACTCCATATGCTTATGAATGTGAATATGATATAACTGGAATATGCTTTATGCAAAAGGTCTCTTGTAAGGTATCATTGCGAAGTTTATAATCTACTGAGTGTGTTCATCCTATTTGTATGTATGTATCATTCTTCTATCTGAAGCTAGAAGTATGAAGTATAACTCTGAGGTCCTATTGTAATTATGCAAAGTGTGGGCAATTAATGGTGCTGTAGAATCTTGATGGCTCCCATTGACTAGGACAATTGGTTGTAGATGGTTTATTTACCTGTAAGCCTTCCTGTGTACCTTTGAGCCAGCCCATGGGTAATGAAGAATGAGGTCTTACAGTGACATGTGACCATGTCATATGATACTGGAATCCATCTTAAAGCTGGTACTTTTCCATTTAGAAGGAGCGGTGGGAACACAGAGAGACAAAAGATTCCCTCTTTGTGCCAAAGCTATAAAAAGGGGATGGAACAGAACAAAGGGGGCTTGCCAATCATGAGAACATCTCTAGTTTCCACCTAAGATGTCTGCTGGAACTAACAAGGACTGTATGAGGGGAAGGGATTGGGACCAGACTAGGAAGGAGTCTAGTCTGTGCAAGAAGCTTTTTGGAACATTTTTGAGGGTGAGTTTTTACCTCTAAACAGTTTCTTAATGTATTAGGCTTAGACTTGTGTGGTTTTGCTTTATTTTGCTTGGCGATTTACTTTGTTCTGTCTGTCATTACTTGAAACCAGTTGAATTCTATACTTTTATTATTAATAAAATCACTTTTGTTTATTATTGAACCCAGAGTAAGTGATTAATACCTGGGGAGCAAACAGCTCTCTATCTGTGTTATAGAGAGTGGACTATTTATGAGTTTACCCTGTATATGCTTTATACAGAGTAAAACAGATTTATTTGGGGTTTGGATCCCATTGGGAACTGAGTGTCTGGGTGCTGGAGATAGGTGACCTGCTGAGCAGTTTTTGGTTAAAGCCTGCAGCTTTGGGGGCATGGACCAGACCTGGGTCTGTGTTGCTAGCATGTCTGGCTCAACAAGGCAGGGTTCTGGAGTCCCAAGCTGGCAGTGGAAAACCGGCTCAGAGGTAATTCCAGCATGTCAGGTGACAGTCCCAAGGGGGTCTCTGTGACCGAAACCATCACACCAGGTTAAATAGTTGTTTCTGAGCCTCTTAACCCCTTCATGGCAGGTATCAGGTGAACACCCCATCACACCAGCCCTGATCTTTTTGAAGGTTTGTGAACTCGTGCAAACAAGTTGTTATGTATCAGATTTTAAAAAAACCCTACACACATGAAATCAAGCTTCAAAAGATTCCAACATCTTTAGTGTACAATAATTCAGCTGCAGATTAATAAAATGTAATGGAAGTTATGCAATTAAACTCCCAGCACCATGTTTAAAACATGACCCTTAGAAATTGCCCATTTGGGATCTAATCATGTAGGGTTTTAAGTATCAGGAGGTAGCCATGTTAGTGTGTGTCCACAAAAAGAACCAGGAGTCCGGTGGCACCTTAAAGACTAAGAGATTTATTTGGGCATAAGCTTTCGTGGGTAAAAAAACATGAAAGCTTATGCCCAAATAAATGTTAGTCTTTAAGGTGCCACTGGACTCCTGGTTGTTAGGGTTTTGTAATTCATGCATGGACTTTCTCTGTCCTGGTCTGATTGCCTGTTTGCTCCAACCATCTTCCTCCACAACTCTCACAGTGTCTTCACCTCAACTTCACTCACACATGCCTGTCTTCTCTCCTGCCCTATTCCCCTCACCTCCATGGCCCCTCTCCCTTTGCCTCTTTCCATTTAGCGTATCCCCACCTGAGTAAACCCAACCTCACCCCAAAAAATATGGAACTAACATGTTTGCCATCACATTGTTCACTCTGCTTGTGCATTAGAACTCATTTCTGCAACCTGTGTTTGTTTTATCTATTTAGGCTGTCAGCTCCTCAGGACAGGGACTGTTGGTTACTCCATGTTTCTACAGTGCCTAGCACAATGGAGCACCATTCTTTGTTGGGCACTAGAGTCATAAACGTTTTTATTATTACCACCACCACCACCACTAGTAGGAAGGGAGTGTCAATTACACTTTTCAAACCTTAAGAATGTACTAATATCTAAAATGGTTAGCTACTATTCAATTATGGATATAACCATCTCATGTCAAAGCACTATGGAAAACAATGATGTGTAATGAGGAAAGATAGATATTGGATAGCATATATATTACCGAGGTACAATGAGGTGCTGCTACATGAATTGTAAGCAAAATAGTTCGTTGATGTTGGCATCACCGTTTGTTATCGTACCTAGAGTATATGCAGCTGTCTGTTGCAGTTGTTTTAATCAATTTCTCTTCCCAGCATTGTCTTCATCAATTCACACACACCTCGGTGAAAAAAGTTCATTAGTTATTCAAAACTATGCACACTAGCTTGGCTCCATACAAAACATATGTTCCTGTCCATATACACTGATTGGAATGGATTTACAACTTATTTAAATACATTTTTAATTGACTGTTGCTTAGTAGTCAAAACTCTGCATGCTTTCAGCAAAGCCAAATAAAATACACATGGAAAGATGACACGTCACAGGCATTCCATTTCTGCCCTCCAGTAAGTTTTTCACTTCATCCTTAATAGCATCTGTTGAGTGGATGCTTCCCATCAGTTTCCTGGGGGGTGTTGCAGGAGATGGAA
Source organism: Chrysemys picta bellii (assembly GCF_011386835.1). Classification (NCBI taxonomy): domain Eukaryota; kingdom Metazoa; phylum Chordata; order Testudines; family Emydidae; genus Chrysemys; species Chrysemys picta. The sequence goes on from NC_088800.1 coordinate 63,945,234, forward strand.
ATCAGGAGGTAGTTATGTATGAAACTAGGCCACTAGCAATCTGTTCCTAACAGCAGTGTTACTCACTGACTGCACAATTCAATTTTCAGTGGGCAGAGGCACATTTCTTAATTCAAGGACTAATATGAGCATCAGTGGCTACTCATGGAGCACTCCAATGTACAATATGAAAGAACGTATTATCTACCTTCAGAGGTGGCTTCCCTGCTCAATGCAGAGTTCCCCCAGAAAACCCTTACTTCTCTCACAGGGTCAATTTTGCAAAGCATGTTGAGGTCCTTTGATAAATGGTGCTAAACTTGGAAGAGAATTCCCATGTGAGGCAGTGTCAGACCAGTTATTCTGATTGTTCACTTGAATGTATATACTGGAAATATTTCTTGTGCTGCTCATTCCCTTGAGGAAGTGTACTTATTACTTGGGTATCCTGCATTAATTTTTTAAAGCAAACAAATGACAGCCACTCTTCTCTTTGAAGGCTGATCTTTATCATCTGGAAACAGAAACAGCTGCTTTATAAATGAATTGCAACAGGGGACCAAAATATACATGCATATTCTGTATTCACATTAGGTGGGCAGAGAGGAAATGTAATGCCCAGCACCAGCTGCACAAGATCTCAAGTGAGGGAGGACAGAGAGTGAAGTGAGTACAAGATTCCCTGGCTTTGTTTCTATTATGTGTTTCAGGATTTCCACTGAGAACCATCTTGTGTAAGAAACACTGATACAAATAGTGACTTCCAGCAGAGGCAAGTGCAGCTTGGCTACTAGTAGCTCAACCAGGAGTGTGTTGCTTGTTCAAACTACTCCCCACAGACCACAAGGGACTTCACTGTGGACTTCTGGAGGCAGAAATTGTAGAACTGAATTCAGGTCTGAACTTCCCAACGTTTCAGGAAGATTGGCATCTTTGGCTGATTTTTTTCTTTCACTTTGGAAGTGAATTAAAATAAACCAAATTAAGGCTACTTTAATTTTGAATGAGAGTGTCCACGCAGGGTTTAATGCAGTTTAACTAATCCACTTTAAATCTACACCTTTAGTCAATTTGGATTAATTTTTCCTAGGGTGTCTCTGAGTAGACAAGCCTTAATTCACACTTTCCAGAAAAATAACGACACTTATGACTTTTGACCTTTGAAGTGCTTTACAAGTGTTAACTAATCAAATCTCACAGAACATCTCAAAGTTAGGTAACTAGGTATTGTTATAATAGCTTAACAAATGGGGAGAACTATGTACGGCTCTCTAACTGTATCCTCAGCTGTGTGGCCAGATTTGATCACTCACAATCTCCCCTTCCTGCAGAAAATCACTCTTCCTTCATCCCCAGTGTCCTCTTCTGAATCAGAGACCCTTAGACTCACTGCTGCTCAGTGACTGTGCAGGACGAAGAGAGGGGCAAGATTCATGAGCGGTCAATCAAGGTGTTGAGGGCTCATTTGCATGTCCTCCCTGCCCCTTCAGGAGCGCCACAGGTTCTAACTGCAGAGACGCTCCACAACCCTTTCTATCCCAGCCTGGGTATCCGCACAACAAGCAGAGGAGAAATGGGATGGACCTGTGGTTAAGACACAAGAACAGGACTCTGGGTTCAACTTCCATTTCTGCCACAGGTCCCCAGCGGGACCCGGGATAAGTTACCTTATCGCTCTGTACCTGTTTCCCATCTGTGAAATAAGGATAATAGTCCTTCCTTTAATGTTCTTGCTCTCTGAGGCAAGGATTGTCTCTTACCATGTGGAAATACAGTATCTTGATCCTGGGGATACAGATCTTGGTTGGGTCTCTAGATGCTAATGTAATAACAATAAGTAATAATGGTGCAGAATTCCCTGGGGTAGGAATAAGGGACTTCTGTGCCCCTTGTTCTCCTGTTAATCTGGGACAGGACTTAACTATTAAAGAGTCAAAGACATGACGTGGTATAAGTCTCTCAGAAGTTTGTTGCACATTACTCCATTGTCATGAAAAAGTGAATTATTAATATTAGACAATGTATTATGGCTGCAACCTGTTCTAATCACCTTTAAAATTCCATTTTTATGTCCTCTGAATTATTGGCAAAGGGGTATATTTTGAAATATTGTCAGGGAAATTGCCCAGTTTTAATTGGAAGTGAACCAGTTTCCTCAAACTCTGAACACTACTGGGCACGTAGAGTGAAGGATATTTCATTTCAACATTCAATTTTAGTCATTACCAGTCATGGTGTCTGTGAACTTCCTGTACATTTGCAGAATAAACAGTCTTTTTCCATTTTCATTTGTTTTAGCAGATAATTTTAAACAGATGGCGTGTATCATATCAACTGCCTTTTCTTTAAACTAATTGTCTGAGACTTTCTCCCTAACGCTGTGCTGAGAAACGCAAACGTGCCATCAGTATATGAAGACCACCTTGATAAACTATCTAGTGATGTTTTGGGGGTTTAGCTTTCTCATGAAGTCATTTGGTCCTTGAAATTTGCTAGCACTGCAGATGTAACTATCAGTAGCTACTGCACACTTCTGGTACCATACTGTACAGTAAGCAGACTCAACATAGCCTCTAGGGCTGAACCTATGTGATAGTGAGGTTCTCAGGTTCCACTAGGGACAGACTAAGTTTGCAACACAATCTGTTTTACCAGCAAATACTCAATTCTGTGTTCTTTCAAGGCAGTTTTTCCCCCTTGTAGGCATGCGGGACTCACCCCCGTGGTGCCTCCTGATGGTAACTTCCAGGAATTAGCTCGTTCCAGCTCTGGAGAGACCTCTGCAGGCCTGTCCGCCCTCTCCATCTGTCCTCTGGCCCCCCGTGTCCCTCCCTGGACCCCGGTGCCCTTGTACCTGGGGTGCTGCCCCCTTAGCAGTAACCTCTCAGTCTTAGGGTCTCTGCTCCCCGGGGAACCCCCACCCACTATTCCCACCTCACCTCATTATAAGGCTACTGCCAGTCATCATCTCATCCCCGCGCCCTGGGGCAGACTGCAATATCAGCCTACTCATCATAGGCCAGGTTGGGTTTGGACCTGCTGCCTTGGCCTACCCCTGGGCTGCCCTCTGCAACCCCCAGTATCCCTTGGCCTTCTGCTAGGCTGCAGCCTGGGGCTTTCCAGGCTGGAACTCCTCAGCCTGTTCCCAGCCCTGCTCCACTCAGGTACTCTGTCTCTAGCTTCCTGCAGCCAGACCCTTCTCTCTCTGAATGCAGAGAGAGACTGAGTCCTTGCTCCTGGCTCCCAGCCTTTATAGGGCCAGCAGGGCCCTGATTGGGACGTGGCCCAGCTGTGGCTGCTTCCCCAGTCAGCCCAGGTTGTTCTTTCACAGCCTGCCAGCCCTCTCCCAGGGCTGGTTCCAACCCTCTCCCAGGGCTGGAGCATGTCACCACTGCGCTACACCCCTGATCACATCTTGAAATGTCTATATTTTTATGTCTAATCAAATATGAAAAACAGTTGTGCACTTAAAGGTACATGTATGAAGGTAAAAGATAAACAGCTTGATTGTTTGTCTGTACAGCATCTCATTCCATCAACAAGACATAAAATGCTGTTTTGAAAATATTCCTTCATCTATTTTGCTGGTAATAGCATGCAAATCCCCATGCTATTAAGATTCAAACCGGTACGGCATAGTTTGAATCTTAATTTTAAAGCTGACTAGGACAAAATACAATCATGCTGGTTTGTATAGTCCTTGACCGGTTTTAAGAACTTGGGGAATTTGAACATTGCTTGAAATGAACATGACCTAAAAGCAAATGGATAACATGGTGGCCTCTGTTTTTTAATGTTACCCATGACTCAGAGGTCCATGCCAGTATTATACTTCCATTAATTAAATGTTTCAATTTACTTGGCCCATTGTTAAAAGCTATCTCAGGGATATAGCTATCCTTTATTAAAATGTAAAATGACCCCGTCTCTTATAAAACACAAACAGAAAAAGAAAAGGAAAAAAACAAACACAAGTTTACTACCTGATTTCAGATTACTTACCATTTAGCAGATTAAATCCTTAAATGACTGGACTGTTAAAATTTCAGGATGGAGCCTCCTCAAAATATATGATGGTATTGGGAGCTTCCTATGAGACCAGCTCCTCAGCTGATGTAAATATTGGTGTTGCTCCATTGACTGCAGAGGACCTATACCCATTTACACTAGCTGAGGATCTGGCTCTGAGAATCTAATGCATAATGGACATAATGGATCCAATCCTGCTCCCATTGAAGATGGGTTAATCTCCCATTGACTTAATTGGTAGCAGAGGATCAAATCCATATATAGGACAACTAAAGAGCACAATATAAGATCAAAATGAATACCTGTCTCATGGCTCTCTGTCTACACTGGTATCTCTCTGAATTTGCAATTCTGCTTGTTGATATTGATAAAACAGCAAATATCAGTTGTAAGGCATACATTGATTTTTACTTAATAATCAGACCTCATAATATGGACCAATTGAACCAGAAGTATTGGGCCAATTACAAAACCTATGGTATCAAGCTTTTACTCCTTAAAAGGAATGGAATTAGTGGACCTAGAACATGGATGCTTGTACTGGCTGGGAGAATGCTAGCTCCTTATTTATATATGACTTACTTAAATCGGTATTCAAATAGCTGTGCTGTTCCCAAAACATAATTAAGTGATTGATAATTTAAAAGTTGTTTAAACTGGAAAGAAATGCATATGTTGTTTAAACTTAACTATAAGCCCCACTTTTTTAGAGAGAGAGAGAGGTGTTATTTATTTTTAAGAGAATTGAGATTATCTTATGAAGGTGAAAAAACTCTCCTTTAGTTTAAGCAAAACAGAACTGTAGCTTGGTGTTTGCCCAGCAGTGAAGGCCTAAGCCCAGTCTACTGAAGTCAATCAAAATCTTTCCACTGACTTCAGTGAGCTTGGGATCAGACTCAAACTCAGGCTAGGCAGTAGAAATTACATGTATTGCTTCCCTTTTTAGATTGTAAACTTCTTCAAACAGGGACTGGGCCTTTCAATATGTCTCTACAGAGCTACACAGTTTATCATAGCTAGATGATGAATGTGCTTATACATAACTTGTATATGTATCTTTTTCCCTCCCAGAAGGGGTTAAATATTGAATTTGATAAATCTAAGTTGGGAGGTTGTATTGAATAAAGTGTTCAAGAAATACAACAGCTCTGTGTATTATGTGACAGACCTGGTTTTGGAGGTGATCTTAGGTTTCCCATTCCAGGATGGCATCCAGGCAGAGTATATGTGAAATGTCTTGGCCAAAATGCCATTATGTCTTAGAAATAAAAGTGAAAGAATGCTTGTGACTCTCATGGAAAGTAACAGAACCTAGTACGGTATAGATGCATCTCATGTTATCATTTTAAAAGCAAGGTGGCCCAGCAGCTGTGATATGTTCCTTAATCTCCTCCTCCTTCTGCAGTGACAGATATATTAAGGGTCAGATCCTCAGCTGGGATAAATTGCCAGTTTCCATTGAACTCAGTGGTGCTATGCTGATTTACCACAGTTGAGGATCTGGCCATTGGCATTTATAAAATTAACTTATACTCATTACCTCAGTTGTTCCCTGAACAAATCTAATATGGCTAAAGTGTGAAGCAGGTCATGTGACTGGATGTGTTGAAAGTTCTGTCTCCATAGGAGACTGTTAATTAGGCAGTGTGTCCATTAGATAGGACACTGGAGTGGGATTTAGAAGACCTGAATTTTATACCTGGCTTTGTAACTGGTATGCTAGATAACCTTGGGCAACTCACTGAATCTCTCTGTGTTTTGGTTCCCTGTCTATAAAGTGGGGAATAGAGATACTGACCTTTATAAAGTTTGCTTTGAGGTTTCCAGTTCAAGAGTAGTCTATTAGAGATAGGTATTGTTATAGTAATCATTGTGTGGTATAGCTTGGCTTTGGTGAGGTTTAACACTGCAAACATAAAAGGCCAATTTAAGGGAAATGTTAACACAAGGTTACGAGTTGGCACTGCAAGAGTGATAAGCCATGCCCACTATAATTAAAAGCCGTGCACTTTGTAGTAAATAAATTGCATGAGAGCCTCTTAAGAGGTTAGCAAAATGTTCTCTCTTATTGCAGTAATTTAAATGAACTACCTTATTCATCTATGAGAGGTTCAGGTACTGTAGAAGTCACTGAAAGTGACCCTTCTTTTGGCTGGCAATGGGGTCAGTTTACCTAGTTTCACCTGAGTGTTACAGAGTTTTGCAGCTTCTTAGATAGACTGAACTTACCTCTACTCACATAGATTGAGGAACTTTCTGAACATAAGTAGCTTTCAGAGTGGTATGACTTTATAAGCAGGAAATTCAACACTGAATTTTGCTTTCTCTGTAGTTCTTGTTTATTTTAACAGAGGTGGTGCTGATTTAAGCTGTCTCTTTATAAAAACATTATTAGATCTAGAAACGAAAACATGTAGAAAGGTATTTGAATAGACTCACATTGATTTCTGCATCAGAGAAATTCCTAGTCATCGCTTAAACAAACGCACACATACAAAACCACCTGAGTTAGGTATCTGGCACAAAACAACTTCTTGTTCTTCTAAAGTTTTAAGAATGCAAGACCCAGGCGCTCAAAGGATGTGCTTGAAATACACAAAGGAGGTGAAATTGATCAAAATGAGGCATTATCAATGCTTAGGTGGGTGAATCTCAGATAAAGCAAATCAGGCAGTTTGTCACGGGCCTTCAATTCATTCTTTAAACAAAATAACTTGCTCATAGCATTGGAATATTCGGAAATGAAGTCAGAGCTGACTAATGAGAAGGGGCATAAGAGGCTTTGGCAATGATTATACACCAGAATCACATTTGGCCTTTGTTCTTCTCTAATATCCCTGTAGCATATTTCCTGCAAAATCAACTGTAGAACCCTAAGGGCACAAATTGGAAAGTACCCTGCTTTACAAAGGGCAATTGAACTGCCTTTTTAAGAGTACACGGCTCTGATAAGTCTGCATGGAGATATTGCCTGGAAGTGACTAAGGGAGACAGTTTCAAAGTGACCTTTGAGTTAACACAAACATCACAGCTAGCACCACTTAGAGCTGCAGTTAAGAAGGATATTTGCTTTATAGGAAAGGGCACCAAGGAATTAATTTCAATTAATGCTTGTTAATAGGTGTTCACGTCCTTTTATGTTGGTACAGTTCTGCCTAGGGGTTTACCTCAACCAGCTATCATGGGTTAAAACTACAACTGACCTGTCTTTGGAAGGATTGTGACAGAGGTTAAAAATTCACCTTTTCTCCCTAGTGAAGGCACAGCCTCTATCACAATCCTTCTGAAGACAAGTCAGTTGTAGTTTTAACCCAGGCCACTTGCTGCAAAATCACCCCTGGGGTTATTTTGAGTAGCTGAGTTAAAACAACAGCTGCCTTGTTTTACTAGGGCTGTGTCTTCACTGAAAATAAGTGGTGGGCAGGCAGAGTTGTAAGAATGTAATGTACGAACGAGCGTGTGATAGGAAACTGAGAAGCTGTCGACCAGAGCAGTACTGTGCTGAACCTTGAAGGTGAGAACAAAGAGTTTGAAATTCTTGTGGACTAAGATAAGCCAATGGAGGGACTGAAGAATATGGTGAGACATGATCAGAGCAGTGAGCAAGGAAGACAACTTTAGCTGTAGAGGGTCAAATGGATTTGAGCCAGAAGAGGTGAAAGGATGGAGAACAGGACACATAATAACCCATTCCAGATCCTACATTTTGTCCCCACAGCTCTTGCTGGAAGAGGTAACAACTTTAAGTGCATAGACTCTTACTGAAGTTAATGGGATTAACTATGTGCTTGAAGTTAAGCACATGCTTAAGTGCTTTATTGGATCTGGGTCAGAGTGCTCAGCACCTTGCAGGATCAAGCCTCAGAAGAGGATCGCCTGCAACTAGTCAGCAAGTAAAATTAGCTCATTTTGATTGAACACAACTACTACTAAGGGAGCATAAACCCCCCAGCAATTTTTCTCACGCTGATTTTATTCACTATCTCCTTCTCCCACAGCATGTTCCTATATTTTTTTTCTTGAGAATCATTCAACGTTATAATTAAACTGTCCTGTCCAGTCTCAGAAAGAGAGAGGTTAATGTGGAGCCCAGGCATCAGCGTGGAAAGGATTTTAGCTCATAAGAATGATATGCCTTGACTAAAGAAGAAGGGGGCTACTTTTGATCATGCTTACTCACCTCCTGGTAAGGCTGGTAGGCCAGCTATCAGCTATCAGTCAGCAAAGATGAGGGACTCTTTCAATACAGCTAAATCGTTTGAAGCTTTTCTCCTTTCCGCTCTTTGTTCAGACCTTTCCCTTTGTGTTCGTATATCCTTAAATACTACTTTGAGTGTATCCCACATGAAAGGGCGGTTTTTTCATTTTAGTACAAAGTGTAAAGAGAAAATCATTTTTAAAAGTGCTGAATTCAGAAAATCAAAAATATCAGGGCTGCCAGTGAATGAGTGATAACCAATTAATATCAGCCTGGGACTCGGAAGAGCCACATTCAGTTCCCTGCACTGCCACAGATGTCCACTATGACCCTTGATGTCCACTATGACCCTTGAGTACATCACTTAATCTTTCTGTGCCTCAGTTCCCCACCTGTAAAATGGGGAGAATAGACCTCACAGGGGTTTTGTGATGATAAATACATTCAAGAATGTGAGGTGCCCAGAGACTGTGGTAATGGGGGCCATAAGTACCCATGATACATTCAACAATTACTAAGAGTACACTGGGCTGATTCATGGCTATGGCAACATTTTGGGCAACTCAACCTTCAAAGGTAACTAACTAGATTTCATCAGGTCTCTTAATGAGAATTGTATTTTAGAGGAAGACAAATAGCATGTTATTCCATATAATTTATCTTAATCCTATCTATATTGTCACAAAGGATGCTAACTAGCTGTGGGATGGGATAAGGGAATTTTACATCTGTTCAAATGCCATTTAAGTTTGTATTGTCACCCCAGCATATGCTTGGCAGCTGTGGCATTTAATGTTTCAAGGCAAACACTGTAGCTGCAGCCACATGGACCCAATAAGGGTGCAAGTGAAGAAAAGGCTCATGGGACCTTTTAACTGGGAAAGGTTGAACGTGCTAGTGTGTAGTTACAGCACTGCAGGTGCAATACAAAAAACAACATGGGCCAGATGTTCTGACACTAGATGTGTCTTGCTCCCTTTGAAATCAATGGCAAAAGCTCCTATTGACTTACCATTAGCTCAGAAGTCAACTAAAATTGCACAAGCAAATAAGTGACATCCATGCTTGTGGGGAGTTTGGAATGTGATGCACTTAAGGAAAATGTGCATCATCCTCCAACCAACCTCATAGGAAATATGCAGAAAAGTTCTGCAAGCTGCAGCAAAGCATGTAACACATGCTTAATTTTAATCATGTGCATAGATCCATTGCACTCAATATAGCTGCACTGAATTACAGCAGCTGAGGATCTGGCCTCTAACATTTGAGATTTTTTTGATTTAAACCAAAGTGATCATGGTGACATGAGGAGGGGGGGAAATTCACTGTAGAAAGTAAAGTACTTCCACACATGTGCAATCACATTGAGTAGTAGTGCACAGTGCATGGGCATAGAGTGTCTACTACTTAGATTAGTCTAGATAACTCAGTTGCCGCAATCTTTGCCACTAAGTGAGCCACTGTCAACCCTGCTTATGTCCTAATTGTTCAAAGTTTCCCTTGATTTTGATTCAGCACCAGCTACAAGTAAGTGACAATCCTTGGAATGCACCAGTCATAAATTATTTGTGTTATTTTGTATCATTGGGTAGCAGGTCTATTAATTTTTTCCCTTTGATAGTTCACTAATAACCTACCATTTGACCTAACCCTTCAACAAGTCACAGATTTGCTGTAACCCTTGAGCATCAATATTGAGGACACTTATAAATTAATCTGGGAATGTCTTTAGAGTAGTTGAGATGATTTATAAAGACACCTACAACAAAAATGTCATTGCAACCTGATCCATTGTAAACATTTTTTCATTTATCAAACAAATGAATCTTGATGCTTCATGGAACGCAATACAGAAACTCCAATCAAAAGAGATACTACAGAATTAAATGAGAGGCCCATTTACCAAACAGCTCTGATGTGAGAGAATGATTTACATTTCAAGGTTGTACATATAAGTGAAGCCTGGCCACAATACCAGACAGTGGATCTATTCTATGGAGACCTTAAGATGTTATTTCATACAGTAACTGATAAAGACATGAACAAGGTTTTCTGAGACATTCCTCTTTCCTTCATTAATTGATACACAGGCCAGGTCCTTCCCATGCAAACATGATTCAGAAAGGCCCTTATTATTCACAGTAAACAGCAATTAGGACCTGATGCACTTGATTGATATTGGTCAGATCCTCAGTTACGGTAAGTCAGTGTAGCTCCATATGATGATTTGCAGCGAAGGATTGGGCCCTCAGTGTGCTTTCTTCAAAAGTTCATTTATTAGCCCATCCTCTGTTTTCCTTTAAGCCACGTTATATTCTTCCAGTTACATAACCAAAAGGACAGCACGTCAACTATAATACATTAAATGGGAGGTTCCACTCTGACAGGTTGTTCTGGATGACTCTAAAATATCGGCTGTTCCTCCACAAAAATGGAAAAAATAGATGAAGGCTGAAGGTCTATAATTAGTGTAGTTTTAGAAACAGGATTACCACAGTGTCACTGATTTTCTCATGAATGACAGCACTATTTGGATTGACATTTCATGTGTTTCTGCAGAGTACAGTACATTTCTATTTAGAGCCATTACAGAAGTTAGCGATGGAATATTTTCTGGATCCATTCACCCAACTCCCCCACCATCCTTTTCAGTTTAAATATACCAGTAGCACAGGGTCTAATTTAGGAAAGAGGATGAAATGAATAGCATTGCACGAGTAGGATGTTACAATGTTTTTAATGATCCACTGGTAAATATTGCATGCAGAAAAGAGCCCAAAACACCAAGTTCAGATCCAGATCAAAACTTTCCCAAAGTTTGGAACTGAGGTTTAGTTTATGCCTATCACACTCTCACTTTCCATATCTATCATTTGACTGCGGCACAAAGTCAATTTGCAAATTCCAAACTGAAAAAAAGCCTCCCCCCACTGATTTACACCTCAGTAGTATACAATGTTCATGTCTTTGTACTCAGAGCAGCATGCCAATAGAGGCTGCAAGTCACATTTGCACTGGATTGATCCAGAAAGCATCTGGGTTCTGCTCAGGTTTGGTGAAACAGAGCGGCTCTGAGGATATTCTGGCACCTGAGGATCACCAAGGTGTTAGAGAGGACCCAGACTCATCCTCTTTTCTTTAGTCATGTCCCTTGCACTATCAGTAACAGGTAAGTGGCTAGGTGCAGTATTTTCGGGCAGCCCTACCTTTGCTACCTATTATTAGTCTCCGCAACCCACAGCTGCCCAGAATCTCTACAGTGGCATGCACTACAGGGACTCCTCTGCAACCCACTGCACTCCTGGCTTTGCCCCAGCATGCTGCACATACCAATGTTTTCTACCCTTGGCAGCCCTATGCAGTGCCTATGCCAGGGAAGTTTCCCATTGGCCAGATGCAGGGCTCAGATAGCCCTGCATGCCAGTCCAGCATCATACATACGCTTGGAAGGATTTATTTATTATTGAGAAGTGTGAGTAAATGTGGATTTCCCCATACACAGACAAAATATAGATAATTGAAAGGTACAGATTAGGAAAAGTAAGAAAAATGCTACTTGAGGACTTCAGTGGGATTTAAGATATTTTGTATATTTTGACATGATATAGACAGTTTGTGATTTAATGATTATAAAGCTTTAACTTTTGGAATCTCAATATCTGTCATTAAATAATTATTGTCTGACCCCTCCTCCCTCCCCCCCCTCAGTTTCCTGCAACTGTGAAAATGTAAAAGTTGATAAAAAAAAAAAGCTTAATGATCATCAATGTTATCAGTGGACAGTTAAAAAAAAAAAAACAAATTCTACCAAACTTAATTATACAGGCATTAGTAGTGGGAGAGGAAGCGCCGCTGCATGTATACACTTTGACAGAAACTTTGAAGTCTGCCTTTGTCTGTGAAGGGAGATGTGTCGCTGGATCTACAAAGCCGAAATCTGATTACAAGGTACAATGCATTCATCACAGCAGAATGGAGAAGCCATAGTTTGACAAAAGCAAGATAAGAAACAAACAATGCACAGATATACTCAGCATGATGGTGTGTCCAGAACCCTTTTGTGGCTCTGCTTGAAGTCAAGCGATGATGTTAGACGTACTGATCTCATGCCAGAACAGCATCAGAAAGAGTCTGTCCAGGTGCCTGGGGAATATTAATGAGCATAAGAAGATTTGTGACTAAGAAAAGGCTCTAGCATTGACTGTTGTCTGTTTTGCTATGCCTATGTTGGTAATTCCACTGTACTTGGAGTGTTGCCTGGAGAACTTCACTGACTCCATTGTAAACATTTCTCTCTTTCAGTAGGAGTGCTGGATACTCAACACCTCAGAAAGTCAGGGCACTTATTTACTTAGTGAAATCTATACAGAGATCGGAGGAGAGATTCTCAAAGACAAAAAATAGACATTCAAATCCCATTTTTGCCTACTCCCCTAGGGCCTAGCTAAGGCACCTAGTTTGGAAAACTTTGGCCTTTAGGCTGCTACTAGAGGCATCTAAATGGAGTGTGCCTTGGATCAGCTAAAGACCATTTCTCTAAAAACAAAGAGTGAAATGCTTAGAATCAAGTCATTGAAGTTCTCCATGCAGTATATTGGGACATATTAGCAAAGAAGATGGCAACATACGTGTGAGTCTTCTGCTGGAGCTCTCTTTTAGTCACAGATCTTGTAATGCACATCAATATTCCTCATTCCCTAGACACTAGACAGGCTCTTTTTGATGCCATTCCAGCAGTCGCTCACCCTTCCTGCTTTTCTACATAATCTCTCAAGACTGCCATAAAGAAAACTTGAGACAGGAGGTTTCTATTAAAAGAAACTCTTTTTGTTTCTGTTTGAAGATTCGATATCATTTATTTTGTTAAGGCTGTGAAGAACTCTCCTACAGCTTGATTTAAGATCACATATTTAAAAACAAAATCCCTCTGGCAGATTTGTACAGAGCACTAATATATTCAAATATTTATATGTTTGTTTTAAGTAACAAGGAATGCAGTACAATCTTGCTTGCCACTCAGGCATTAGTTTAGCAAGTGTCACAGATTAATAAAAAACAATCCTGGCCTTTCCACAAAACTCGGCCAAATAGAAACTGGACATTTGTTGAGGTTCAGATAAATGTAAATAAAAGAAAATATGTTATGCATCGATGTTGGACCCATATCACAAGAACAAGCTACAATGGGAAATGTGTATTGCTTTGGGATTTTGGGGTGGGGGGTTGGTCTAGTAAAGTACAACTTTTTTGCCCTGTTAAAGTCACAAACTCTCTGGATTAGACTCTAAAAAAAATTCTGGAGATATTTTCAGTCTTTGGCTTCAGGTCACATATTCCCAAATCTGCACGGCAGAGCCGCAGAGACCTTAAAGATATTTCAGCTGCATTAAGACATCACTGCCTAGCAAATTAGTTTTACCATACAGACAGGGCGGCTCTAGCTTTTTTGCCACCCCAAGCATGGCAGGAAGGCTGTCTTCGGCGGCATGCCTGCGGGAGGTCTGCCAGTCCCGCGGCTTTGGCGTACCCGCCGCCAAATTGCCACCGAATCCGCGGGACCGGCGGATCTCCCGCAGGCATGCCACCAAAGACAGCCTGACTGCTGCCCTCGCAAGGACCGGCGGGGCGCACCCCATGGCTTGCTGCCCCAGGCACGCTCTTGGAGCGCTGGTGCCTGGAGCTGCCGCTGCATACAGATCTACCATAGCCACAAGATGGTCACATTTGCATCAAAGACAGTCAGTCACAGAACCAAGATAGAGAACCATTTGTCCACAACAATGGTTTGAATGATGTCTTTAAGGCACAGCCCATGGCAGGGTGGAGTAGATGGGTATCAGCCCAGATGAAGCTTCTGGAAACATTCCAACAGGCACAACACCTTCAGAATCAACACAATTTCACTACCACCTTTGAGAAAGGTCAGCAGCACATGCTTGTTCCATCAAGGAGCAGCTCATAAATAGGTGTTAGATTTGCTGTCTGAGACTGTGACAATGCCCTGAGATTGTACAAGGGTAAAAATGGAGCAGAAAGCTTCCTTAGTCCTCTCGCCTCTCTGGCATAGCCATAAGAGCTGTGTTTTACTTGTGAAGAAATTGTGCAGGTCTTGGGCAACTGGCTGTTTAATATTTCACATTCACAGGCCACAAGTTATCACTGATAACACACAGCAGTGTAGAATATTCAGAACCTCTCCACCATCCTTAAAATTCAAGCAGTGCCTGACATGCATTCAATAAACTGGAAACATTATTCCTTTCCTTAGAGCAATTCCTGGTCCTTGTGAAGTCAGTTGACATTCTGACAATGACTTCAGTGAGGGCGGGAGTTGGCACTCTGAAAGTAAGTACAAGCTGTGCAAGGTGCACAGCTGCCTGGTTTACAAGCTTGCAAATTTTATGTTTAAAATAGCTCCAAAAGCTTGTAAGCTCAGGGCGAGCATAATTAATGCAGTAAGTTTAGGCCACAGCATCAGTGCCGCTGCAGAGATCAATTTACACTGATTGCTAGGGACAGGTGACTATGGCCAAATGTTGGGGTCTGCCAGCTGTTCAGACAAGGGAGGGCTTCAGCTCGATAAAAAGTCACATACAGTTAAAACCATTCTTGCAGTTGGAACAGCATGTGGGAACCAAGGCTTACACTCTGCTTGCTCACTCCAGGGTATGGAGTCTTGATGGAACACAAAGCTGTTCATGGTAAAGTTTCTGCCCCATTCTGCATTCCTAATGTTTGAGTGTATTTGGCATAAGGCAAACAGTCATCCGATGTTATTGATTACTGACACCACAGTGGCTCTGAAAATAGATTTAAAGTGACTGTGTTTTGTCTTCACAACATTACAGAGCATACATACATAAAGATGTCAAATATTCTGAACCACAGAAGGAAAGAAATAGTACAAAATTATACTAGGATAATTGCACCGGCTGGATGATAAATCCTTCCTCTAAATATGCGAAATATTTAGAAGCATTCATTAAATATTTAAAATTCAAACGTTCTCATTAACACCACAAATGAGAGGCTGGGCAATGAAAAGAAAACATGTGCTACTTAGGGAGGCAATGTGTCTAGCCCTGGACTGGGAAACAGGAGACCTGGTTTCTATTCCCAGCTCTGCTGCTGGTCTGCTGAGTGACCTTGGGCAAGTCATATCCCTCTCTATGCCTCAGTTTCTCTATCTGTAAAAGGGGGATAATGATACTGACCTCCTGTATGAAGTGCTTTGAGATCTACTGATGAAAAACACTCTGTAAGAAGGTAGGTACCATGATTATCCTTAGGTTGTTCTTTGTCCTGAAATCTCTATCAAGACAGTTGTGTCTTGGATTCTGAATATATCCACAGAAGCATCTAAACTGCCATTCCTGATGAGGCCAATAATGTTTCTATTCCAGTATCTTGTCTCTAACAGTAGTTAATAAGGGCTGCTCTAGAGCAGATGTGCAAACTCCCAAATGCATCTAATTACACCATGTAGAAGTGGGGAGATGGAGTAACTCCATTTAAATCAATGAAATTTCCCCAGGTATACAGTGCTGTCGGTGAAAGCAAAATTTAGCCCACTGACTCCACTGGTGAGCTCTTTATTTACTGAAGCCTGTGGACTGATGGTCCTTACAATTTTTATCCAACTAGTGCAGCTTGATTTTGTTTGCATAAAAGTCCAATCCTTATTATAATCTCACTATGCTGTTTGCCACAGTAATATCTGAGAGATAACTAATTGTTTTTATAAAATAAACATTACCTTCTATTTGTTTTAAATGTTTCCTTTTATAGCTGAATGCTTTCTTGTTCGTGTAGTAGCAGATGAGTTAAAGAACACCTGAATAGCATTCATATATTATTCTCAAGAGAGCTATTGCTTATATTATTCTACTTCCTTAATACAGCCAACTCACAGAGCTTTGACTGCTGCTGCTTATACAGGAAACATGAGGGAGCCCACAGTGATACCTAGATATTCCCCCTGAGGTATAAATTCATACATTCTGAATTACTAAAGACAAGTAGTTTAAACTCTTCCATCCAATTTGCATTGCATTGCACTTACTCACACTGAAATTCATCTGACATGAAGAAGTTGGACTTGTTCTCCGCACCTCTAGAGTAGCTAGCTCTTCTTATACTCTGTTAAACTCAGCCTGGCCCTAAATAAGTACATATGTCTTAAGGAACATGAGCTGATATAACATACCTATTGAGAGGGCTGGAAAAGGCTTATGTTAAACCTTCTTTGACTCCTTCTAAACTTTAGACTCACTTTGAATTTGGCCCATTAACATTTTATGCCACAACTTTTACTGCCTGGGTCTTCTCTAGGCATTTCGATAACTCAACATGCCAGCTATAAGCTCTAGCGTGTTCAAAACAGGCCACTAAAAGCTTATTTGATGCTAAACATCTCCAGGCTTTTATGCCACATTGGGGAGTGGAGGGGTAAATCCATATTTTTAATGCAAGTCTAGAAGGGTTTTGGAATCTGGAATTCTGACAATGGCATGCCACTCCCTGTAACTGTCAGGTTTTTATTTTAACTGGCTGCAGGAGGATCTGTGTGCAGTAGGATTCGTTTTTCAATAGCCTTTCCATAGAAGTAGCTAAGAGATGCAGCAAACCCCTCTTTGCAAAAAAGAATTAAATTAATTGGTTGTGTATTGTGTCACTCAAAGAGTTACACAAATGTTAACACACGGATGGAAACATCACAACGCAATGCTGGAAAGTGCCATTTAAATTCTTGATATCTCCCATATGCAGAGATTTGCCTCTCTCTCTCTCTCTCTCTCTCTCTCTCTCTCTCTCTCTCTCTCTCTCTCAAAGGACTACTGAACATGTATGTTATAACTTCACCATGTTCTTAGAGCTCTTAAAATGAACACTCCAGAGATTTTCCCTCAACAAAATCTCAGTCTTTACTGAAATATACTGGAATATTGCATATGAGTTGGTTAGACATAGTACTTAGGCCTTGCTAAAGGAAAGCACTTCTTAGGTACATGCTTAAGTCCATCCTTATTCAGGACAGCACCTTACCATGTGCTTTCATCTTTTGGACTTCAATGGAACTGAGTCGCTTGCTTAACATTAAAGTGCATGCTTACATGCTGTGCAGAAGAGGGATTATTTTGAACTGAGCCTTACATATTAGAGTCATGGGTACAATTGATAAAACAGAAAATGGAAAATATCATCTGTAGTGTAGGAACATAAAAAGCAACAATCCTTCTACCAATACTTTGCTCTTAAAGGCCGTGATTCAGCAAAGCTACTAAAGACATGCTTCAGTCCTATCATAAGTGGCTTGCCAAATCAGAGCCTTAATGCTTTTCAATCAGTTGATAGTGAAGACCTTTACAAACATTAATTAGGCCTCATTGCATTGCATTACTGTCAGTAAATATTGTTATCCTGATTTTACATTTTTAAAGTCTGTTTTACACAACACAGACATCTTAGCATTACATACATATCTATGATACTTACACAACCGTCATCACAGCATCTGAGCACCTTACAATCTTTAAGGTATTTAGCCTCACAATTACCCCTCTGTGAGGTAGGAAAATAGGCCCATTTTACAGATGTAGAAATAAAGTACAGAGACCAAGAAAGAGAAATATATTAAAAAAAACCTCCAAGTTCATCGCTTTGAAAAGCTGTTGGATTAAAGTGACAAGTAAAAAGTGTGAAAGAAGGACAAAGAAGAAATGTACATAGATATATCCTTGGGGCAGATGTGCAGTTAAGCCCCATCAAACAATAAATACATACAAATGATAATAGCAAGGAAAAGCAATTAAAATGCATGAGAGAGAAGAGAGAGCCATACTGAACAGAGGAAGAGTAGAGAGATAACAATGGGTCAGAGTGAAAAATATCGTGAGTGACAGCAGCAAAGAGGAGGATGGGGAGAAGCCATGGTACATATTTAAAAAATTGAGTTAATAAGGAGGAAGGAATTACTGAGGGAAATAGTGAAGTCAGGAAGAAGCTGTGAGAGGAAATTTATTGACAGGAGAACGAGATGTTAAGGAGATTTAGACCGAGCTGGATGAGCGACCGACTCAAAGGGGCGATTAGGAAGAAACAGAAAGCGTACAAAGAGTGGAAGAGGGGAGGGATCAGTAAGGAAACTTACCATAGTGAAGTCAGAGAATGTAGAGATAGAGTGAGAAAGGCCAAAAGCCGTGTAGAGTTGGACCTAGCGAGGGGAATTAAAAGCAATAGTAAGAGGTTTTACAGCCATATAAATAGGAAGAAAGCAAAGAAGGAAGAAGTAGGACCGCTGAAGACTATAGCCGGAGAGGAGATTAAAGATAATCTAGGCATGGCGCAATATCTCAACGAATATTTTGCATCGGTGTTTAATGAGGCCAATGAAGGTATTAGGGATATTAGCACCGTGACAGAGGGGCAAACAGAATGGGGGATTACCGTATCCGAGGTAGAAACAAAGCTCGAACGCCTTAATGGGGCTAAGTCGGGAGGACCGGACGATCTTCATCCGAGAATATTGAAGGAATTAGCGCGAGAAATAGCAGGCCCATTAGCGATAATATTTAATGAATCTGTAAACTTGGGGGTGGTTCCGTTAGACTGGAGAATAGCTAATGTGGTTCCTATTTTCAAGAAAGGGAAAAAAAGTGATCCAGGTAACTACAGGCCTGTTAGTTTAACATCTGTAGTGTGCAAGGTGCTGGAGAAAATTCTGAAAGAGAAACTAGTTGAGGACCTTGAGGTTAATGGCAAGTGCGATGAATTACAACATGGTTTTACGAAGGGCAGATCGTGCCAAACGAATCTGATCTCCTTCTTCGAGAAAGTAACGGACTTATTAGATAAGGGAAATGCGGTGGACCTAATATACCTGGATTTCAGTAAAGCGTTTGATACTGTACCCCATGAGGAATTATTGGTTAAGCTGGAAAAGATGGGGATCGATATGAAAATCCAGAGGTGGATAAGGAATTGGTTAATGGGCAGAATGCAGCGGGTCGTATTGAAGGGTGAACTGTCAGGTTGGAGGGAGGTTACCGGTGGAGTTCCTCAGGGTTCGGTTTTGGGACCCATTTTATTTAATCTATTTATAACTGACCTCGGAACCGATTGCAGGAGTGGACTGATAAAGTTTGCAGATGATACGAAGGTGGGAGGCGTTGCCAATTCGGAGGAAGATAGGGATATTCTGCAGGGAGCCTTGAATGAGCTTGTGAATTGGAGTATCAGAAATAGGATGAAATTTAATAGTGAAAAGTGTAAGGTGATGCATTTAGGGATGACTAACAACAATTTTAGTTACAAGCTGGGGACGCATTGGTTAGAAGTAACGGAAGAGGAGAAGGACCTAGGGGTTCTTGTAGACCGGAGGATGACTATGAGTCGACAATGTGACGTGGCGGTGAAAAAAGCCAATGCGGTCTTGGGATGCATTAGGCGAGGTATATCTAGTAGGGATAAGGAGGTGCTGCTTCCGTTGTATAAGGCGCTGGTGAGACCTCATTTGGAGTACTGTGTGCAGTTCTGGTCTCCCATGTTTAAAAAAGATGAACTCAAATTGGAACGGGTACAGAGAAGGGCCACTAGGATGATCAGAGGAATGGAAAACCTGTCGTATGAAAGGAGACTAGAGGAGCTCGGGCTGTTTAGTCTGACAAAACGAAGGCTGAGGGGGATATGATTGCTCTCTTTAAATATATCAGAGGGATAAATACCAGGGAGGGAGAGGAATTATTCCAGCTTAGTACTAATGTGGACACGAGAACGAATGGATATAAACTGGCAGTGGGGAAGTTTAGGCTTGAAATTAGACGAAGGTTTCTGACCGTCAGAGGGGTGAAATATTGGAACGGCCTTCCGAGGGAAACGGTGGGGGCAAGGGACCTGTCTGGTTTTAAGATTAAATTAGATAAGTTTATGGAGGGAATGGTTTAATGGTAAAACATATTAGCTGAGGAATACCGAGCAATAGCAGGTAAATAGTATAATGGCTAACAAGGGTCAGGCTGGAGACTCTTACCTACATGCTCGGTGTCTTACTGATCGCCATATTTGGGGTCGGGAAGGAATTTTCCTCCAGGGTAGATTGGCTGAGGCCCTGGAGGTTTTTCGCCTTCCTCCGCAGCATGGGGCAGGGATCGCTAGCAGGAGGGTTCTCTGCCAATTGAAGTCACCAAGACACAGGATTTGGGGACTTCATCAGCAGAGTCAAGGGAAGGGTAGGGACGGTTTTGTGGCCTGCAGCATGCAGGGGGTCAGACCAGATGATCATAATGGTCCCTTCTGACCCTAAAGTCTATGAGTCTATGAGTCTATAAGGAAAGAGGGAATTATTTTCCATTCCAAGGGTTTACTATGTGACTGAGAGAGGGAGAAAGCGGGTGCCAGGTGCCCTTTACTCTCTTGGGCAGGCTAGCCACATTATGAGGTGCAGCTCCCACTTATTGCACCTGGGGGCAAAGAGGGGGTGAGAAGTTGCCTTTATTGTTGCAAAAAAAAAAAGATTCAAATCATGCCAGAAAAGTTTCACACGCACATTAAAATATATGGAGAATATTCATAACATACTGGCTTTAATGGTGCTAAGGTTGAGAAAGAGGATATCTTTAGCAGGGGCCTTTCTTTGAAGGCCCTACATTCTATTTTTAGGGCTCCTTGTCATATAGAGATTTAGGTATGGACTGATTTAGAAGACCATGCTAATCTAGGGGGCCATGATGAAAACTCCTAACCACCAACAGGGCAATTCTGGACTTTGGCTCAAAAAGAACAAACAACCTAGAGCATTTTGAAAATCAAACAGGTATTTACAATGTGAAAAGTTCATCCAGCTAAGCATGTATGGTAGGCTTTAAGATGTACACACACATGATAATATTAATTAGGTGGAATACTACACTGTCAGTACACAGAATGCTGCTTTGTTCAGGAGAAATTTTGTCTATTATTGTTTTCTGTTTAAGAAGGATGGATAATAGCAGCAGGCAAGCCAGCATAAACAGCAGTCCTGTAATACAATTTGGGTATAAGAAAGTCATGAATAAATCCCCATTCATTGAAAGAAATATGAATATTGTGGCAATAATTTTCAGGTAAAAAATAAACCCTTCCAATTTCTTGCATAGGCAGTAATACTCTGTGATTAGATACAAGGATCTGTGGCTCCACAATTACCTCAAGATTCATAACAGAACAGGCAGCCAGCAGATCAGCCCCATCAAAACGCTGGCCGGGTCTTATGCCATTTCCAGTTCTGCCCGGGGTAGATTCACTCAGAAGCCTGTTAGAGTCTTTCTAAGGTTTAATCTACACAAACAATTGGATAATCCAGAGATATCCATGTCAAAATCCAATTTTCAGAAGTGTAGCATCTCCTTTCCAAAAGCTATACCCACAATTAAATGGTGGATGCAAGTGTAAATATTTATCCTCCTAATTTTCTGATTTCTTGTAGTGCCCAAAAAAAGGAAGGCCAGGAATCAACCCTGCCAAAAATAAACTGTGATGGATAGAGGCACATAGGACATCGTTTGATGTAACTATAAACCCCCCTTCAGTCCACTGAAATTTTTTATACCAACCTCCAGTTATGCCCTCTTGGCCATATATAAGGACTTCGTGCTCAAGTTTACAAAAGATTAAGAAAGATGAAAATGGAAAAACAATCATTCACTCTCCTTGACTTCAAGTCTATGAGCTATTTCTCCTGTGGCCCTGTACTACTCTGGTTCTCCTCATACCTCTCCAATTACTCGTTGATTATCTCGTTGGTGGAGCCTCCTCTATTCCTTCCGTCTGTCAAAGAGCTTCAGGGCTTTAGCTTACACTCACCCTATCCCTTGTCAACTCATTTGTACACATGGCTTCAGCTATCTGTGTCTCTCTGCTGACTATTCAGAAAACTACCTCTCTGCTTGTGCCCTCTCCACTTTCATCCAGGCTTGCATCTGTGACAGGCTTTCTGACATATCACACCAGAGGACCTACAAGAAGCAACATTGTTAAAAACTGACCGCATCAGCTCTCCTGAGCTCTGTCCTCTTTCTCCCATCTTCACTGTTGCCTTGAACTATTCAAGTGCTTCACTTTAAGAGAAAGCAGCATGGTATGCTAGATATCGTACTAGACAGGGACTTGAAAGACCTCAGTTCTATTCCTGGCTCTGCCACTAACCTGCTGGGTGACCTTGGGCAAACCATTTGATGTATGTGTTGTAGGGTTTCTTCATCTGTAACACAGATGAAGCACTTTGTAAAGCACTTTGAGACCTTCTGCTGAATAGTGCTATATAAAGGAGCTAGGTATTATTATACTTAAGCCTCTATATAAGTGTTTGTAAGATAGCGGCCTTAGACTGCAAGCTATGTGGGGCAGGGTCTATGTCTTCCTTTGTAAAACAAACAAAAAGAAGTATTTTTTCACACAATGCACAGTCAACCTGTGGAACTCCTTGCCAGATGATGTTGTGAAGGCCAAGACTATAGCAGCATTCAAAAAAGAACTAGATAAATTCATGGAGGATAGGTCCATCAATGGCTATTATCCAGGATGGGCAGGGATGGTGTCCCTAGCCTCTGTTTGCCAGAAACTGTGGCAATTGGGGGAGGTCCCGGATGATTGGAAAAAGGCAAATAGAGTGCAAATATAGTGTTCATCTTTAAAAAAGGGAAGAAGGAAAATCTGGGGAACTACAGACTGGTCAGCCTCACCACAGTCCCCGGAAAAATCATGGGGGGGAGAGGTAGATATGCTGGAGGGTAGGGATAGGATCCAGAGTGACCTGTACAAATTGGAGGCTTGGGCCAAAAGAAATCTGATGAGGTTCAACAAGGACAAGTGCAGAGTCCTGCACTTCAGATGGAAGAATCACATGCACTGTTACAGGCTGGGGACCGACTGGCTAAGCGGCAGTTCTGCAGAAAAGGACCTGGGGATTATAGGGACAAGAAGCTGAATATGAGTCAAGGGTGTGCCTTTGTTGCCAAGACGGCATATTGGGCTGCATTAGTAGGAGCACTGCCAGCAGATCGAGGGAAGTGATTTTCCCCCTCTATTCAGCACAGGTGAGGTCACATCTGGAGTACTGCATCCAGTTTTGGGCCCCCCACTGCAGAAAGGATGTGGACAAATTGGAGACAGTCCAGTGGAGGGCAACAAAAATCATTAGGGGCTGGGGCACATAACTTATGAGGAGAGGTTGAAGGAACTGGGCTTATTTAGTCTGCAGAAGAGAAGAGTGAGGGTGGGTTTGATACCAGCCTTCGACTACCTGAAGAGGGGTTCCAAAGAGGATGGAGCTAAGCTGTTCTCAGTGGTGGCAGATGACAGAACAAGGAGCAATGGTCTCAAGTTGCAGTGGGGGGAGGTCTAGGTTGGATATTAGGAAAAACTATTTCACTAGGAGGGTGGTGAAGCACTGGAATGAGTTACCTAGGGAGGTGGTGGAATCTCCATCCTTAGAGGTTTTTAAGGCCTGGCTTGACAAAGCCCTGGCTGGTATGATTTAGCTGGGGTTGGTCGTGCTTTGAGCAAGGGGTTAGACTAGATGACCTCCTGAGGTCTCTTCCAACCCTAATCTTCTATGATTCTATGAATAATAATAGCGCTATCACACTCATCTATACTCAGTAGAGACTCCCTGCTGCATTGCAATGCAAAAATTAAAGCCATTTTTAAGTTCCACAAATACGATAAAGAGTTTGACAGCAAACTATTTTATCTCTCTCCCCCTCCCTTCTCTTGTAACTTGAATTAGTCCAAGAGTATTTTGTTTTCAAAATGAAAGGACAAATAGCTGATATTCCTGGCTGAGTCTGTGCAGATTGATTTTTGTCTCTATTTCAGTTAACATATAAACTCTTGAAAATGGGGGAAGTGGTTATGAAATACTAACATGGTTTCAGGCTGAGCAATGTTAGCAGCTCACACTATAACACACACCTTCACTTTCATTCTATTATTTGTCATTTTAGACAGTGGCCAAGACTGTCTAGGGCACATTCTGGGAACTCATATGGATGCCTTTGTTGATAACACTATGTTGTCCACAATGATTTCACTGCTGTGTCGCCTGTGACTGTGTTTTATCTACACAGGATACCTAATAACAGTAAGTAGGGATAAGAGGTTTCTCCATCTATAGCAAGTAAGGTAACATTACTGACAAAAGAGGTTACTGTGGGAAAACATTTCTAAGGCAGCAGGGTGCTATTGTCACTCATTGCCAAATATTCCTCAAGACAGGAAGAGTGAATGTGGAAAACTTCCCAGTATACACAGCGATCCCTTAGACCTATACTTCAGAGGGGGCAAATTAAGATTCAGGAAAAGGACCAGAATAATTTAACCATATAGTATAGTTAACTTCAGCTACAAATAAGTTGACTCTCCCAACTGTTCTTGATTGCACTGAACTTTTTAAACATACCTTGTATTTGTGGGGCTTTGATGAGTAGCACAAGCTAATCATGCTATACAAATAGATGTGAGCTATGGCCCAGATCCTCAAAGATATTTAGGCACATAAATCCCCTTGGTTTCAGTAGATGTTAAGTGCCTAAATACTTTACAGTATCTGGGCCTAGTTCAGTTATTTAGAATAAGCAAAATCCAAACAAAAGGTTTGGCAGCAATGTTGGGAAGTTTGAACCCCTATAAATCCAATAGGATTTTGTGTAAACTCTTCCATTGCAATGGCTTGTTTTCCGCCCACCAAAATTAATTGTTTTGTTCCAGCACCCTGCGACTGAGGAGTGACAAACACACACTCTGCAGTAATCTATGGAGCAGTTCGTTGAACACAGCATTGAATACAAAGACATATTTTAAAAAAAGAGTGTCCCTTGATTGGCTGAACTGAGTGATCAGTTATAGTTAATTGAATACTCAAATTGGCTGAACATTAAATGGGCTGCATATGCAGAAGTGCTTTATAAATAGTAAATAAAATGTTTGAAGGTATTTTAAAATAAATTGCTTAAACATTTTTTATACAAAGGGTGTTTTATATACGAAGGTTATTTATTCCATACTCTTTGTGCAGGCTTCCAGATAACCAGGATGTTTGACAGCAGGAATAGGTTTTTTCAGCAATGATACATTTATAATGGCATACATGAATTCTGACTGCTTGTGAAGTTCCCTAATTAATTCTTATATAGAGTTCCATTGGCAACAAAATGTATGTTTAGAGATAAAATGAAGCTCAGAGGAATTACAGAACAGTCTGTTCCTTTTTGTACCTCTTGCATTTAGTGTCCAGTATTGTTAATCGCTTTGTTTACCAAGAGGGGTATTGTTTATCACGACAATGACACAAACTGCCTATTATCTGGGGGACTAGCTCTCAACAAGGCTTACAAGCTGCAAAGTAATTGCTTACATTTCATGTGTGTTCTGAGACATCAGGTTAAAGATCTCCCTCCTACCAGAAATCTTATTTCAGGACAATCACACCTCCTGGCGGGTGCTGTTCCATTTATAAAGTGGCTATTTAAAATAATTAAGGCACTGGCTCAAGAAAACACTTGCTTAAAGTTCAGCACGTGCTTAAGTCTTATCAAAGTTAATTTATAAACTTCGACACTGAAAATGTGAGCCATAATCTACCTGTAAGGAGGAGAAAATACTTACATAAGATTGTACTTCCACAGTAGTTAATGTGTGTATAGTGCTTTGAAAATGTAAATTATTGTATTTAAACATGTGGGGAAAAGTTTGGCTGTCACCTATATGCCCTGAAACCTGCACAGAAAACTGGGCCCTGAAAGCATTGCTCAAGGAAATTCTAGACAAGATTGACACACAAAAATATATATTAATATCAAGTGCATTTCAGCAGCAATTGTGCCTTGCAAAGATCAAAGATATTTTTGGTGCAAGGAGATTCTGAGCTTCACAAGTTTTTAAAGTACAAAGATAAGAGAGAAAAAAGGCAACCATGGTACTTATTGCACAGGAGTATATTCAATGCAAAGACCTAACGCTAGAGTGTCAAACATAACAATGGAGGTTGCTGACAAGAAGTAATCATTTTAAAGACCCTCTAACTGAAAGACTATGATTCGTCTCTATTTTTTAATTTAAATTCCAGCTCTCTTAAAAAAAAAAACTTTGAAAATGAAAAACTCAGCTATAACCACAGTTATTCCATCTTATTAGCTGCAGTAAACACAAACATTTTTCCATGCACTTTTCCAACTGATTTTTTGAAAATTCAGTTTTCATTCAGGCATAGGAGTGTTTAATTAACAAATAGAAAGTAAGCAAATTTAGACTGAATGATGCTCATCTGGGGCCTGATTCAAAGCTCACTGAAACCAATGGGCATCTTTCCACTGATTTCAATGGATTTTGGATCAGGCCCATATTACTCCTATATACACCACTTTCCCGTCTTTCTGAAATGGATCTGTTTATTAACACAGTGGTTTCAGCATTGGCCTGCTAAACCCAGGGTTGTGAGTTCAATCCTTGAGGGGGCCATTTAGGGATCTGGGGCAAAATCAGTACTTGGTCCTGCTAGTGAAGGCAGGGGGCTGGACTCGATGACCTTTCAAGGTCCCTTCCAGTTCTAGGAGATAGGATATCTCCATTAATTAATTAATTAATTATATTGATTGACAGTTGGAATATTTTCGCTTTGGAAGGGAAGTTTAATAGGTGGGTCTGGTTGAAAATTTCTCGTCAAAACTTTTTC
The DNA here is from genome assembly GCF_011386835.1 of Chrysemys picta bellii. NCBI lineage: Eukaryota > Metazoa > Chordata > Testudines > Emydidae > Chrysemys > Chrysemys picta. The sequence goes on from NC_088800.1 coordinate 63,972,146, forward strand.
AGCAGAAAAATGGATTTTTGATTAAATGAAATTTTTTGCAACACGTGTCTAATTTGCACAGCAAATTTAAGTTTTCTAGCTAAAAATTGAAAATTTTCAAGTTAATTTGACTTTTTGCTAGAAAACCAAAACCCCCTAAACTGAAAAGTTTTGGGCCCAGCCAGGATCTTTGGTTTTGTGAGTTTCAGTAAAAAATGGAATGTTTTTGTAAACAATTTAATTTTTGTCTATATTTTTAAAGGAAAAGAAAAAGAGTTTTGAACCAGCACTAGTCATAAAACTTTTACAAAATATGACCATTAACGAATGAATTATCTCTTTGGCTTGGTTTATATTTTTAAACTTTAAAATTAAATAAAAAACAAGCCCGTCAAAGTTAACAACTCATGTGCTTAAAGTTAATCACATACTGGCAGAATCAAGGCCCAAAATAAGTAACAGTGAAAAAAAAATCAAACAGGTAATTATTCCTCAAATAAACGTAATTGACGCAGTGAGATGATTATTGAAGGATGCTTGTCCAAAACAGAGTTTAGAGGATTATCTGAAAGAGGGGCATGTGACCACTATCTTTGATAAACTGGAAAAAAATGTAACTATTTTAGGTACTGAGGGAAGTGAGAAAAAGGACACAGCATGTGGGCATAATTACATAATCCAACCCGCGTCTCCTTCCTCCCCCCATGTCAAGCTCAATTAGAATAAAGAAAATAGAAGTACAGAACTCCAGTACTCAATAAATAAAGGTGAACACAGTAGTCCTTTCAAACGTTTACAACATACACCAATAGATCTAAGCATCTTTGGTATTCCTTAAGAAATATTCTAATTACAGCAAGTCTTTGGATATAACAATAAGAAGTGTGTGTGTGGGGGGGAACCCACAATAGAACGAAAACGCTGGAGAAGCAAAAATTGCTGCAACACGCCTAATAACTATTTAAAAATATTGTGTTCATTCCTTTGTTGTGGTTAACCACAGCAGAAGTGTGAATAGTTTAACAGCCCTTGCTTCAATTAGCAGATATGCAAAACAAATATGCTGAAATCTTATTTGAATCATTTCTCTCCCACATACTTAATTTGCCACTTTGAGTAATTTTAATTTAAACTAAATCATTAATTTGCTATTTTTTCCTCGAGTGTGTGTGATGAATTTCAACAGCATTTTTTAAAAATGTAGGAAAGATGCCTCAGTGTCTGGTTTATTTTAATGCTCTATATTGTATGAAATATCCTTATAAAGGGATGTACACTGCTATGATTCAATATTGCCGTAGCACCTAGAGCACTGAACTAAGCTGGGGCCCCCGTTGTGTTAGACACGGCACCTATGCATAATGAGAGACAATCCTTGCCCCCAAAATCTAACCCTGAAAATAAGTAAGACAGCTAAGTGGCTGTGGGGGAGGATGATTGATGCACAGAGGGATGAAGGGCTCAATTACCAAAAGTGCTTAGCACTCACAAGGTGAAATCCTGGCCCCATTGAAGTCAGTGGCCAAAGTCCCATTGACTTCACCCACCATCAAGGCCAGATTCTCTCATTTGCACATCAAAATAAATAACCAGCCTCTTGAAAGGGCTGTTGGGTGCAGCTTTTCACAAGGGAAGCTGTTGGGTGCTGAGCTCTTTTGAAAAATCTCACTGCATGTGGCTTTCAAAGATAGCTGGGTTTAATTTCCAGACGTCCTGAGTCTGATTCCAGTGCCTTGGGATTTAGTACGTGGTATAGCCTTACCACCCCACAAGACTTTTAACATATATATAACTGATTACAGACATGACATCACCTCATCTGTTAATTCACAGCAATTATGTCACATCTGTGACTCACAAGTTCACTAAGGCAGGGGTTCTCAACCTTTTTCTTTCTGAGGCCCCTCCTCCCCCAATATGCTATAAAACTCCACAGCCCACCTGTGCCACAACAACTGGTTTTCTGCATATAATAGCCAGGGCTGGCATTAAGGGGTAGCAAGCAGGGCAATTGCCCAGGGCTCCAGGCCACAGGGCACCCCGTGAAGCTACATTGCTCAGGCTTCTGATTCAGCCCTGGGCAGCAGAGCGCAAAGCCCTGGGCTTCAGACTTGCGTGGTAGGGCTTAGGCTTTCTGCCCTGGGCCCCAACGAGTCTAACACTGGCCCTGTTTGGCAGACCCCCCCTGAAACCTGCTTGTGGCCCCCCCAGACGGTCCTGGACCCTGGTTGAGAACCACTGCACTAATGAGAGCACGAAGCTGCCTGCAGATCCCATCAATCTGAGCCTAGCCTTGCTAGTACTGCAGCAGAAATAAAGGGAAAATGTTTATAGGAATCCTCTAAGCCGCAGCTCCTGGGGGGTTATTTATGGAATGCTCCAAAGTGTGCTCAGCCCTTTATAGACAGAACAAGACAGGCCTCTGCCCGGTGGTGGATTTAGTGTTAGTGGGGCCCTGTGCTGAGCTCCATTTTGGGGGCCCCTCCTTGGGACCCAGCCAAGAAAAAAAACATTCTCTCTTATCTCCCTTCCCCCTCCCCCCCCGTTTTTCATTCTTTTTTCCTTCATCCTCCACCTATAAGTAATAGGAAGTAAATTAAAATAAAGTGAGGTATTGTGACGTTGCGCTCCATGTCTTTATGGAAATATGCTTATGAATGTAAATATGACATAACTGGAATATGCTTTATGCTAAATATGCCATGTAACATATCTCTGCAAAGGTTATGATCTACTGAATCTATTCAGCCTATTTATATGCATGTAACATTTTTAGATCTGAAGTTATGAGTGTTGGCTCTATGCTTGTATTTGAAGTGTTTGCTGCAGGAAACACATAAGGGAGGTTGAGCCAACATATTGTGAAGAAACTATTCAAGTAATTGGAAGTACTTAACTAACAATGGACTTGGGAGACACCAATCCATAGCTGAGCTTTCCTGGGACCATTCAAACTAACATGTAAACAATGGCATCAGCCTGCAGAAAGCTGAACCATTCATGGACATGTGACTTGCACACATGGCTACAAACTCCATTTTGTTGCTGTAATTTTGCACTGAAGAACAAAGGGGTTTCCATCCCCAAGAGATAGAGTATAAAAGGCCCTGAAAGCCCCTCCATTTTGTCTTCAGCTGGCTCGAGAGATGGCCCCTCCAACCCAAAGAGATGCCTGAAATAAACTGGAAAAAAGAACTGTAACTACGGGGGGTGTAAGTAATTGCTGAACCCAGGCCATAAACTACAAGATTGGTCTGAAAAGGATTGTACCTGAAATAACATCTAGGGTGAGAAGTTAGTATCTGTAACTAGATCCTTAGTGTATTAAGTTAGCCTGTGTGTTTTGTTTTATTTTACTTAGTAACTTACCTTGTTCTGTCTGTTATTACTTGGAACCACGTAAATCCTACTTTTTATTCTTAATAAACTCACTTTTGTTTATTAATTAACCCAGAGTAAGTGATTAATACGTGGGAGAGCAAACAGCTGTCTCTCTATCAGTGTTATAGAGGGCAGACAATTTATGAATTTACCCTGTATAAGCTTTATACAGAGTAAAATGGATGTATTCAGGATTTAGGCTCCCAGAAAGATGGAATACTGGGTGTTGGGAAACTTCCTGTTAACTGAGAAGCCCCTGGGCTAAGTGAATTTTAGTTTCTGTGAACTGTAGGGGGGCGTGGCAACCTCTTGGCCTGTGCTGGAGCTGACTGGTGTGTCTAGCTCAGCAAGACGGGAGTGGAGGGAAGCCTTTTCTGTCAGGGGGTTTGTTCTCAATGGTATCCCAGCACATCTAATGACAGTCTCGAGGGAGTTTCTGTGACCCAACCCATCACAGATACCTTGATTGTTTTTGTAGTGTAACTTATTTTTCCACAGACCACTTGAAAACCGCTGAGGGTCTTGGTGGACTACCTAATGATCTTTCCAAATATGGCTTGTACCGTTCACTAACTATTGTAAAGCGCTTCGGATAAGAGAGCTTTATTTAAAAAAATGTAAAAAAATGTTGGGGATACAGGGTCTGGCCAGGATTTAGGGTGTGGGAGGGGGCTCAGGGCTGGGGGTGCAGGGTCTGGGAGGAAGTTAGGGTGCAGGAGCAGGGTGGGGGTTGGGGTGCAGGGTCTGGCCAGGAGTTAGGATGCAGGAGGGGGCTCAGGGTTGGGGCAGGAGGTTGGGGTGTGGAACACTTACCTGGGGCAGCTCCCATTTGGTGCGAGGCATGCAGGGGGGATGGTGGGGTGCAGGAGTCAGGGCAGGGGGCTGGGGGTGGGAGCTGGGGTCGTGGGGGTGCTACCAGCCCCCTGCCCCACTCCAGTCCCCTGCCCTGAGCAGCTCACAGCAGGGGGCTGGAGGGGGGTATGTGTAGGGAGAATATGGGGGCCCCGCCTTTGCTCCGCCCTGCCCTGATTCCACACCCTTCCCCAAGGCCTTGCCCCCGTCTCTTCCCTGCCTCCTCCCCTGAGCGCGCTGTGACCCCGCACCTCCCCCTACCTCCCGGAGTGACCTGAGCACCAGCAAACAGCTGTTTGGCCATGGGATGGGGACAGGAATGTGGCACACTCGTGGGGATGAGGCAGGGGAGGGGGGACCTTGGCTGCTGGTGGGTGTGGAGCCTGCAACAAGAGCCAGCAGGACCAAGCATCTGTCACCGCAGCTGCCTGGCCCTGGGGCCCCCTGTTGTTGGGGGGGCCCCATGCCAGGGCACCCTGTGTTTTATTGTAAATCTGACTCTGCCCCCCAAAACTTGCTATCTACAAACACACCCAAAATAGGGCAGGGATGCGTTAAGGGATGTGCTAGCAAAGTGACCGAGGTGATGATTAGCTCCCGCGGTGTTGGGTTCATGCTTTTTGGTAGGGTTGTTATTTATTCATACTAAATAAAAAGTGTCAGATTCTATTACCCTTGCTTGCATTGGGTAGCATCTAAGGATTCCTACTGAAATGAATGGGACTGTTTGTAGAGGAAGACACTTCTCAATGGGCGAAAGCTGACCCCCATTAAAGTCACACCAACTTTAATGCGACTAGGGTTCCCTCCCACCCCTGCCCCATGTGAGTAAAAGTATCAAAATCTGTTCACTCCCACCCTAAAAGTCTCACTTCAAATGAACTGAAGCTGTGAGTGTGGCTGTCTGAAGCACTGCGACATCAGTAGCCCAGCATTTTGCTTTTGATATCAGCTTCTTCCACAAGAGCTACTTTTCTTGCAGGGGTCACCAGGATGTCAGCTGTTCCAAATCAGCTCCATACACTGTATTACAAGCACAAAACCCCCAAGGTCTGCATGAGATTTGCCACATAAATTGTTCTTTTCAGAGTGTACTCTGTGTACATTCAGCTAATGTACTCAAAATTCAGATTTACCTCTGTTTATTAAACTATAATAATAATAATAATAAAAAGGCATGGAATATAATACTCATATGAATATACTGATTGGATTTTGGGTACTGACAACAAGCAGTGAACATTATGATAGGCTGGCATTTGATTACTCAGAGGGAGTTCTACTTATGCAAGTATTGTAGGCCAAGCAGTTTGTATTCTCTGTTAAACACTGGGGTGCAGGGTCTAGGAAAGCGGATTGAGAGGCAAATGTCTTTGAGAGGCATGGGTTCAATTCCCAGCTTTACCAGGTTCCCTGTGTGATCTTGGGCCAATCACTGTGGCTCTGCGCCTCAGCTGAAATCAATGTTCGTTGGGTGCCTGAATACCTTTGAGTAACAGGGCCTTAGCCTCTCTGTTTCCCATCTGTAAAATGGGGATAATAAGCACTGCTCTACCTCACCAGGGTGGTGTCAGACTAAATGCATGAAACATTTGGAGTTGCTCAGCAGCTGTGGTAATGGGGACCTTATAAGTGCCTAAGATAGAAGCAGGGTCGGCTCCAGGCACCAGCTGAGCAAGCTGGTGCTTGGGGTGGCAGATTGTTTGAGGCGGCATTCTGCCCAATCCTAGGGCGGCACAGCCGCTTTGTTTTGTTTTGTTTTGTTCTTGTTCCACTCCGGCCACCCTGTAGGGGGCGGCGGGGCGGAGAACCAGAGCGCCCTGCAGGGCAGTCCTCTTCCTTCCCTCCCTGCCGACCGGAACGGAGCCCTCGTGGCAGGCGGCAGGAGGTGGCGCAGCGGGAGGGGCCGCGTGGCAGTGCCCCTGCTGTAGCCCTGGCCACCCCCTTCTCTCTCTCTCTCCCGCCCGCTTCCTCCCCCTCTCCCCCCTCCCAGCCGGTCCCCCTGCACCCGCGCTCCGGCTGCGCCGCAGGTTTTTTTTTTTTTGCTTTGCTGTTCTGGCCGCCCCATTTTTTTTTTTTGCTTGGGGCGGCCAAAAAGCCAGAGCCGGCCCTCGATAGAAGTAGACCCCATATCAGTCTAACTCTACCACTGATCTGCTGCATGACCTTGGGAAACTCATTTTGACTATCTGCCCCAGTTTCCACCTTGTATACTGGAAAGAATAATACTTATACTCCTTTGTGAAACCCTTTAACCTATAGAACAAGGAGTACGTGTGGCACCTTAGAGACTAACAAATTTATTTGGGCATAAGCTTTCATGGGCTAAAACCTACTTCATCAGATGCATGCAGTGGAAAATACAGTAGGAAGATATATATATATATATATATATATATATATATATATATATATATATATATATGAAAAAATGCGTGTTGCCATACCAGGTATAACGAGACTAATCAATTAAGATGGGCTATTATCAGCAGGAGAAAAAAACACTTTTGTAGTGATAATCAGGATGGCCTTTGACATATGTGGGTGGAAAGCACTTTATAGGCCCTAAGTATCATCACACACACACACACACACACACAGCTATACCAGCCACCATTCATTTATATTAAAAACACATTATCTGTTAAACGGCTTTCTTTAATCTGAGATGTTCCATTAGCTTTCCCGCCTGCCTAGCATTCATTGACACTGTTTGTCAGATAGATGCAATTTGAAAAATTTACCTCAGTTTGTTAAATATGTGAGTAGCATAGAAGGTGGTATTGGAATGATTTTAACTGGGGGAAATGAAGGTGACGTTCATTCTATTGCAAGAGACTTACCAGACTGTTTGATTGGTCTTGCTTTAAGAGGAAAAAATAGACAAGAATAGCATTACTATTTTGAATCCCTCTCTAATAAAGCAGTTACAGCACCATTTGTAAAATATAAGCTCATATTAGTCCTTCTTACAACTCTTAATACTCTTCTAGGACAAGAATGTCAAAAATATAACACATGAGCCAGACTGATCCTTCCAAGTCCTTTAATCTGTCCCGCAAAGTCCATAGGAGTATTATAATCCATATCTGGGCTGCCAGTCAGTTAGAAAGGCCCCTTGCTGTTTGTGCTTTCTGTGACTGCCTGCCCTCTGCAGTACTGCATCAGCATTGACGGAAGAAGCCTGCACAGTCACTGGCAAAAAGCAAGTGCTGCTGCCTTCAGGACTGCTAAATCATTTGGGGGCTAGAGAGCCCAGGAGCAGGACTGGAAACATTCTAGAAACCTTGAAATAAAATAAAATAAAATAAAATAAAATAAAATATTAAAGTAATAGCTGAAGACCAGAGGGTGGCATCTTCTCCCCAGGCATATTTAAGCAGCAGATACAAAGGAGCAGTAGTCTGGGATCCTTTCTTACAACCCCTTCCCCACTTTCCCCCTCCAGTCATTTGACTTACTATCCACTGTAAGAGAGGCAGATCCAAAGTAAATTAGTTTGTGAGTAAACTTACTGGGCTGCTAGATTATCCTGGAGCTGTAGCTCTGTCTTTTTCTAACTCATGGTTAGTGCTAGTGAATTGTATTGGATTGGTGGAAGTGGAGAGCAAAGGCTTCTCTTTGTCTACAAAAATAGAGGTGAACAATGGAAATACAAGGTTCCCCTCATGGGTCTTGACCTGGAGAACACATCCAAGGTTAGTCCTGTCTCCAGATTTATGTAAACTTCTCTGAAACTAAAAAGAAAGCACCTCAGGTCTAGGTTTTTGATGCAAGGGTTGTAGGATGCCAGCCTACAGAATGGCCCATGTGTGAGCCGTGCAGGGAGTGGAGAAGCACAAAGAGTCTCTGCAGGCAACCAGAAATCCATAGAGATCTCTGTGTATTTCTGAAGATCTTACACCTACACCATAAATCCTGATGATGCTCCATGTAGCCACTAGCCCACAACTCCCAAGATGATCTGCAGGAATGGCCGTTTCCAGGAGACCATGCCTGTGGGAAGTCCTGCCTTTCTTCTGCATGCAGCTTTAGAGTGCAGATGGGATGGGTTTTGCTTCTGCTTATTTTTAAAGACTGAAAAGCAAAAACAAGAGTATTTGACTGTCTGTGTAAAGCCAAGAAAACAGACAATACAGGATGCTTGAGGACCTAGTTCAACAAAGCCCTGAACAGTAGGCTTGACTTTACAGCATATACTTAAGTACTTTGCTGACTCAGGGCCTCGGTGAAGAAATTCATATGAACTGAAGACAACTGTGACATAAAGTAAAATAAGCAGAAATAAACATTCCGGCTGTTAGAAATGGTACCACCAGCCCCCTTTAACATATGATATTGGACTCTGCATCACTTTATTAGCAGAATAATAATTGGTTTCCATGTTGTCGAGCATCCAACCCCATCATTCTTGTTGGAGTCTAATAATGCCAGACTCTCGGCTTTCCCTAGCATTTAAGCAATGGTATTTAACTCTGAAATGGCTCGCTTTTTTTGTTTAAAGAAAATGAGGCCAGGATTGAAAAAAACAAGGCAGATGTTAGTGAAGTCATCTGACTTCTGGCAGTCCCTGATTTCATAAAAACATGTCAGAGAGTAAGTGGGTTACAACTAACAAAAAGTCTCCCCCCTTCTACTCTCGAGGTCTCAGGAGATTATCATTTGGAGGTGGTTAAAAGAAATAAAATAGGTTGGCTCTCTATGGGCACAGTAGAAAAAGTAGGCTCTCTTGTGGGGGTGCGGCAAAAGAACAAAGGAGGAATAGTTGCTGAATCACCACAGATGCTCCACCACATTCAAATAGCTCTAATTCTTCTGAATCTGCAGTGCCCAGCAATCAAACAATTGTGCTGCTGAGAGGAATTTTAACTGGCACTCTAATGACTGAACAAAAATGACTCAAAAAAAGTTAACTTTTTTGGAATGACACCTACAACTGTCATTCAGCCCAGGATACATTTATTGGGGCACAATAACTGAGGCATACATCTGCTTAAAGTCAACATGGGGGGTCACCCTACAGATGGATGAGTGATTAATTCTGCAGTAGTCACTGTGAGGATTAGCTCCAGAAATGAATCAAAGAAAAGCCTCTTTGTCAGCATATTCATTTTCAAAAAGGAGATTTTAAAAAAAAGCATGCAAATAACCTGCAAGGTCAAGAAAACAGCTTGGCTGGGGAGACAAGAATACAGAGGAAGAAGGCAACTGAATTAAGAAACCTGCACGTTAAGAGTCTAAACTAAAGGGGTGATCATATGATGTGCTCTGTAGAGTAGCATGGCTTTTTTTGAGCTTTCATTCAACCTGACAGATTTTGATATAATTTCTATATATATTACAACTGGCTCCAAAACTGAGCACAACTAAACCCTCCAATTTGTTTTTTTACAGTATATACTCGATAATAAGCTGGTTCGTTTATAAGCCGACACCCCCAAGATGGATAAGTAAAAATTGAAAATTTTTATGACCCATTCATAAGCCGACCCTATAATTCAGGGGTCAGCAAACTTTGGCTCCCGGGCCATCAGGATAAGCCACTGGTGGGACGAGATAGTTTGTTTACCTCGAGTGTCCGCAGGCACGGAGGTAAACCTAAGTAAACAATGTGTCCCTGCGCATGAGCTGCTTACCCTGACAGGCTGGGACAGCAACTGGTGGGGAAATTCTTTTGGGGGGAGAAGCTGGGGGTCAGGGGCGTAACCCCTGTGACCACCCCCCACATGACCCCACCCCTAGCCCAGGACCCCCACACTCTCCCCATCCCATCCCTTCCCACCTTATCTGGGGAGGGCCAGGGAAGGATGTCGCTGGCCTGGCTGGAGCTGCTCCGGCAGGCTGGGCCGAGCGGCACGGCTGCAGCCTGCTCTGGCGGGCCAGACCGGGTGGCACAGCCGCAGCGTGCTCTGGCAGGCGGGGCTGAGCGGCGTGGCTGCAGTCTGCCAGCCCCGGAGCTGCAGCTGCTTCGGAGGTTGGGGGAAGAGCAGCGTGGCCAGAAGTGGAGAGACTCTGGCCCTGCCTCTTCCCTTCTGGCTCTGCTGCCTCTCCTTGCCCCCTCTGTTGGGCGGAGGGGCTGAGTCCCACCTCTCCCTCTCTATACCCGTTCATAAGCCGACCCCCGTCTCTGGTGCTTCCCTTTTTTACTAAAAAAGTTTGGTTATAAATGAGTATATACGGTAATTTTGAAGTTCGGGGGTGATTGGTATTGTAATATTTTAAACTACAATGTATATCCTCTCGAGCAGCTGGTGGAGGGTAATACTTCATATTTTTATTGTTGTTACAAAGATGCTGGTGGTGAATGAGTAGTATTATCCTACAGAGAAGAGAAGCAGTAGAAGAAAGTTTTACAAGAGTAGCCACTCACATGGCAATGGTTAGTTTTGGAATGAATTATTGCTAATTTCAGGGTCTGATCTTGCAAAATGTGGAGTGCCCTCAACTCCTATTGGCTTCAGTAGGGTAGCATGTAGCACCAGACTGGACTGGGATGCTAACTGGCAAAGAGAATTGGCACAAGAAATAAACCACTTGCAATGGTTGTATGAGCATAAAAAATGGAATCTCATGCTCAGAGGGTAATTACCGTAATCTGTGACACATCGAGGGGTCAGTTTTCAAAAGTGCCTTGAGTCCCTTTGAAAGTCTATCCCAGTGACATTATAGCTGTTTTAAGAATTGGGAAATGATTTGCTGAGAAGTTGAAGATTTTTCCATTTCACAACACTGGGATATGGATATATTTCCTGTTTTTCATGGTGCCCCCTCTCCCCCTCTCCCCCCACAATACTTTTAGTTGCACAGCAACATATTGTAAGTGACTATCCAAATGCTATTGAGTGTGGGAGAAGAGGCAACTCTATGGATAGGTAATGAGACAAAGCCTTCCATCTTTAGGCAAGTCCTGCACAGGCTGGTTGTTACTGTCTGATGGGTGTCCAGTAGTCTGTGTGAAATAGGTAGGTCAGGAACGGAGTTGGATCCAAGTTTCCACATCAAAGGCTGGACCCAGGCTCAACCAAAATCCCTACCAGTCTGCAATTATTCATAGTCAGAGGCATAGCTGAGGGATTTGAGCGTTGCTGTTTGGGGTTTATTTTTACAATGGTGCTGACTGCACCGTTTTTAGCTCTGATTGCCTCCATTTCCATCCTTACTGAATACGGAAGAAGTTAATTGAAGTCACTGTAGCAGGATTAGCCTTCATTCCCAATGCCTCCAGCTCATTACACACAAACATATATAGTTTGTGATTACAGGTTCTGCTGCAGCAAGAGTAAACTACGAGGGTGAAATCCTGGCCCCATTGAAGTCAGTGGGAGTTTTGTCACTGACATTAATGGGGACAGGCAGGGCCGGTGCTACCATTTAGGCAAACCAGGCAGTTGCCTAGGGTGCCAAGATTTGGGGGCGCCAAAAAGCGGTGCCCCCAATTGTTTTTTACATCGTTCCTACGCCCCCTCCCCAAGCGCGCAGTCGCTGCTCCACTTTTCCCGCCTCCCAGGCTTGCAGCGCCAATCAGCTGATTGGTGCCGCAAGCCTGGAAGGGGAGGAGAATTAGAGCGGGGGCGGCATGCTCAGGGAGGAGGTGGAGCAGAGGTGAGCTGGGGTGAGGAGCTGCCGCACGGCTCCCCGGGGAGGGGGAGCTGCTGCGAGGGAGGCGCCTCAGGGCAGAGGCGGAGAAGCTGCCACGGGGAGGGAGGGATGCATCAGGGTGGGGCGGGAGAGGCTGGGCAAGGTGGAAGTTTCACCTAGGGCGTGAAACTTCCTTGCACCGGCCCTGGGGACAGGAGTTCATCTCTACAGCCTAACAATACTTTTGTGGAGGTGTCCACCATCAAGATCTGATAAGCAAACAGCCTACTCTACATATGGGCCATAAGGAAAAGCCCCATCCTTACGAATCAATATTTGTTTCCAACAGGTTTAAAATCTGCTTGAAAGAATAGCAGCCACTCTGTAAATAACAAGATTGGTGCTCTTCTAACCAATCTTAGCACCGTAGTAAAGCCAATACTTTCTTTGGAGGGAGGAAAAAAGTCAGAGGAGATGGACACTTGCATTGCCCCACATTTCCGTACTTTGTCTCCCGGTCTTTGTTCCAAAGTATGTGACCAGATGTTAGAGCACATTCGGATGTTTACGGTTGCCAGAGTTGGATACAGCAGCTTCGGAGGGAAAAAAGGGAGAGATCTTACAAGTGATAGTAACTTCTCACAGAGTAGAAAAGGGCTTCAATATTTTGCATCTGTTCTTACTTCTTCGTTTAATGAGTTACAAGCTAATAAAGATGGAGTTGGTGCAAGCCTAGATCACATAATTGATGACAAAGTAAAACTGTAACAGGAGTCCAGCGGGATCTGCAGTGCTGCAAACATAAAGCAATATGGTTCAGCTAGGAAGAACTGATTACTTTAACCCTGAAATAGAAATTTGGTCAGCTTACATAAAAAACTGTTTTGTGTTTTTTAGGCCAATCCTTGGTAATTTAAAGAAAACTGCTACTAGAGTTTACTGAATAATTTCAGCACAGCCAAAAAACTGGTGTATAAAATTTGTATAGTCAAATTCTACATAATGTTTCACCATTGTATTACTTATTACTGCAGTATTTCCATTTCCAGAGTGAGATGCAGAGTGAATGGTTTATGTATAAACTTAAAGCGCTATTTAGAGCCTTAAATTAGCTACAATATCAGCCGGGACTGTCTTTTTGTTCCATGTTTGTACAGCACCAAGCACAATGGGCTCCTGGTCCTTCACTGGCACTACAACAATACAAATAAATGGGAGTATAATTTTACTGAAATTCATACATTTAACAGATTAACTGATGATGAAAAAATATTTGTATATATGCAATGTGAGTTAATGTTACAATGAGAATCTTAACTCGTCCATTTCCAGACTCGGGCATTTAAATTCACAACCTGACCTTAGTTTTTGCATTTAATAGTTCCTGTATAATAGATTTGTGCCATCATTTGATAAACAATTTCATTATTTTGTTCATTAAACTGTACTAAAGGGAAGAGGGAACCTTTTTTATTATTGAGCTATCCCTCCCCGTTTTTTTATTATTGGTTTTCAGGGGCAGTCTAGCATGAGATATTTTGATGTAGTTGTTTTGAGGATTAAAAAGTTGAGCATGAAAATGCATTATTGATTCTGCACTGCGAAGTACAGTATACTTTTCATCTAACTCATCTATTATTGATTAAAGCACTCAACAGTCCTAACCTTTCACTTGATCATTCCAAGGTAATTTTTTCATGGGGCTGCCAATGTACAGTACTCCCAGGTTACACTTACATGGGAGTCTGGATAATTAGTGGGACAACTGCAATGGAAACCATTTAAAAGATTCTTGTCTATAGTCTCAAAAGGTATATAATTTAAGGCTAGATTTTGACTTGGATCAAACACTCGCACAGGAGAGTGAGAATCCCTCTTAAACCAATGAAGGCTTCCTGGACCTTGTGTAAACCCTCACTCCGCCCCCTTGAGTAGCAGCCAACATGGCCGAACAAGCTTGTCATCATTTGCTGCTGGTATCAGCCAGCAGCCCCTGAAGCAAGAGGCAAGAGGAGGTAGAATTGTAACTCAGTGGGGTGTCTGAGGCACAGGACCTCCCAAGGCTACTCCTAGAATGGTGCCATTTACACCCCACCATTTACTTAGTGCTGTGACTAAAAGTATATGCTGGCCCTTGTAGTCTCCAATCCTGAAGCTGTATCCTCACGGCTGACCCTGCACCTGGTGCAGCAGATTGCAGCACTGTGGCCATGGTTTGTAAAATACACACGTGTCTCCTTTGCAGCAACATCTGCAATACTTAGATACATTTTTAGTCACACTGATTGTTTGATTTCAGCCTTAGAAAGGAAATAAGAACTAGCGGAGGAATTAAAGAATTTGGAATTACCCAAAAAAGGGGACAAGTTTGCGGCCCAGTGACAGGGAAAGCATGCCTTTACCACTGTCCATGCTGTGTCTGTACTGTAGGTAGAGAAAAAGCTCCATTCCTAGAATACCTTCCATCAGCCCTAAAATTCACTTTAAAAATAAAGGTTGGGATCTCAGCACTGGGTTGGACTCTCCCATTCCTATTCACATTGACTAGTAAGTTACTTTGTGTGAAGTCCCCTGGGGGACAATGGATCTACAGGACTTGTAAGATACAGCTCCACAGGAGTAAGGATGACACAATAATTAGTATGTGGACAGATACCACGGTGACAGCTATATGATAGGCTAGTAGAGCAATTCCATGGGAAACATGCAGACTTAGTAAGGAATTCACAAATCTCTGACATCGGTTATCAAGCTGGATCATATTCATGGATAAAGCTGGTCAAATGTAATTTATCATATCATTTCATTGAAAATGTTGGCTAATAGTAAAATCAATTTGAGAGCTATTCCTATATATCGGCTTAGTAGTGGTGAATAATTCAGGAATATGTTAGTTTTGAAATCAGGAACGAAATCCTATAAAATCAGAATTTTGTAAAATCCTTTTTAATAGTTGTTCTCCTCCAGGTGCCGCCTATAAGGTTCATTGACCCTTTTATTACCTGGTCAGGCCATGTATGAGGGCCCCATCACACTTCCCTTTCCTATACAAGTCCCTTGAAGCAGCCAGAATAAAATCAGTGTCAGAAAGAAGCAAAAAAACAAAACAAACAAAACCCCAGGACTGAGATCATCCAAAACATAGCAGCCAGGTTAGACCAAATAGCCTTTCCTTGTCCTAAATAGGCTCTTGTGTTGATTTTTCCACAGAAATAGGTTCTGCAACTATTAGCTCTGTTTCAGGGGGTGAGAGTTACAACTCATTAAATGTCAAGGCAAACATTCTTTGATTTTTCTGAAATGGGGCCCCTTGCCCCAACAGGCTAAAGATTGATTAGCTTCACAGCAGGAGGCTGACTGCTGAAAGAAAGCGCTTGCAAAGCTATAACAGCAACATCACATACTGACCTGTATTAACATCAGGTGATGGGCTCAGCAGCAGCGGAGAAAAGAAATGAGGGCTTTCGCATTTCCATTAATAATAACTGAAGACACTGAAGCAAGGGGATGTTAGACAGCGAGTGAATTATGAAAAAGAAAGTTCCGGGCCTAATTCTCCTCTTACATTGATGCAAAACAGGAATAATCCCACTAAAACCAACGCAGTCAAATTGGAGCATAAACTAGTATTGAATGAGGCGCCAAAGGGTGAATGGACTCTTGGGGTAGCACATGCAAGTATGAGGCCCTGACAGTCTCACAATAAATGTTGCTGATCACTCAGAACTCCCACTCACTAGGGCTGGATTATGTCATTGCCACAGTCCCTGTGTGTAAGACAATACATGGCAGGGGTGTCAAACTCAATTGCACAGGGGGCCAAAACTCAAAACTCGCGGGCCGAACAGTATAACCATTTATTTAACAGACTAAATATTTATGTTTTTTAACCATTAATATGAACCAAAATACAGGATATCATTCCAAAATAAATACATTTCAACTTAAAATATTTTGCTCTTCATAAAAAAATATCCTGTCAATACAATACATTCAAAATCTGTACATGCTGGAATATTAAAAAATCTGAAAATATAAATAAAAAATTGAATTTAAAGCAAAAGTATAATCATAACAAATCATAACATTCCATTTTCTTGTCCTATTTAGTCAGAGCCTGATACTTGGAGTCTTTTCTTTGCAACAAGTTCGTTTATGTTTGGGGTTAGGTTCTGTGTTGTGAAGATTCTCAGGATCGATTGCAGGTGTTCATCAGTGAGGCGACTCCTGTGTGACGTTTTGTTAATTTTCATCACAGAGAACAGCTGCTCGCACAGATATGTGCTGCCAAACATGGACAGGATTCGAGCCGCATGTTGGCGGAGCTGCGGCATCGCTTCAGGAATGAAGCGAGTGAACTGTGCTGGCCCCGCAGTGTCGTACTTTGCCTTCAGTGTCCCGTTACATTGCAGTTCTATCAGCTCCATCTGCATTTCTACAGGTGCGGTTTCCACATCGACTGCAAATGGGTTGCGAAGCAGCTCGAAGTTACTTTTCTGTGCCTCAAAGTCACTGAAGCGCCGTGCGAACTCAGTGCGCAGCGCGCTGAGTTTTTCAGCAAAGGTGGCATTTGGGAAAACTGTGGCACTTTCTTGGTTCCGTATTACTTGGCAACAGGGAAAGTGAGACAAGTTGCATTGGTGCATTTGTGTCTCCCATAAGCGCAGCTTCACTTGAAATGCCTTCACTGCATCATGCATATCGGTTATTATGTGCTCCCGTCCCTGGAGTTGAAGGTTTAAAGCGCTAAGATGCGACGTTATGTCAGCCAGGAACGCCAACTCACATTTCCACTTTTCATCCCGCAGAACTGTGCAGTCTTTCCCCTTACTGTCCATGAACTGGCAGATTTCCTCTCGCAGCTCAAAGTGTCTTTTGAGAACTTTTCCCCGACTTAGCCACCGGACCTCCGTATGATATGGCATATCGCCAAACTCGCTATCTATTTCCCGCAGAAAAGACTGGAATTGGCGGTGATTTAAACCGTGGGCTCTGATAAAGTTGACGGTTTGTGTTACAGTGTTCATCACATGATCCATTTTTAGGACTTTAGCACTCAGCGATTCCTGGTGTATGATGCAGTGATACACTGTCAACTCACCGGCACAGTTCTCCTCCCGCATCTTTGAGCGCATCCTTCCCACCAGTCCATTTTTTTCACCACACATAGCAGGTGCGCCATCTGTTGTAAGTCCAACGAGTTTTTCCCATGGCAGTTTCATGTCGGTTACACTTTGAAATACATTTCCAAAGATGTCTTCTCCTTTCGTTGTCCCGTGCATCGATTTAATGTCTAGTATTTCCTCTGTTACGCACAAATTGGAATCCACACCACGGATAAATATCGCCAGCTGTGCAGTGTCAGTCGCGTCAGTAGTTTCATCCACGGCAAGGGAGTATGCAACAAAATCTTTTGCTCTTTCAATCAACTGTGTTTTCAAATCAGTCGCCATCTCACAAACCCGATTAGCAACAGTGTTTCTGCTGAGGCTTACATTTGCAAACGCTCGCGTTTTATCTGGACAAAGGACGTCGCACACTTTCATCATACAATTCTTTACGAATTCCCCCTCGGTAAACGGCCGTCCTGATTTGGCGATCTCTTCGGCCACAATGAAACTTGCTTTCACAGCAGCTTCACTTTGTGATTTTGCTTTGGTGAAAAACGTCTGCTGGGATGTCAAATTCTTCTTCAACTCCTCTACCTTTTGTAGCTTCTGTCCTGCGCTCAGGTTTTTGAATTTGTTCTCATGTTTCGTCTCGTAGTGCCGTCTTAGGTTATACTCCTTCATTACAGCGATATTACTCCCGCAAAGGAGACACACTGGTTTACCTGCAATTTCAGTAAACATATACTCATTCTCCCACCGGCTTTGAAAGCCTCGGTTTTCAGAATCAATTTTTCTCTTGGCCATTGTTGGGGTCTAGCTTTGATTTGAGATTAGCGTTGTATACATCAACAGACCGCGAACTTGAACCGCGGCTTGCCGTTGGCGGCAATTGCACTGCATCATGGGATTTGTAGTGTGTGTTATTGGGGCGTCATATCACAGGGCCATTAAAAACAGATATATAAAACGATTTCGCGGGCCGGATATAATTGTATGGCGGGCCGGATGTGGCCCGCGGGCCTTGAGTTTGACACATGTGATACATGGAATTGTTCCCCTTCCTTGATCCAGGGAGATCTATTTCAGCAGCAAATTATGAGTCCAGTGCCAGCCCAGCCAAGGCTCTCCCCACTCCTTTCACCTCCCTACTTATCTGCTCTGGGTGGGGGAGAGGGGTACCCAAGGAGCCCGTGTGTGCCATAACAGAAGAGGGAAGGTGTTTTACTCCTCCTTATGCCCCTAAGAAAACAAGCCAAGGGTAATCAAGCCCCAAACTTTTGCTCATATGCTCAAGCCAAACTTAACCAGAGAGTGTTTTTGGTTTGGAGATTTGATTAACATTACTTCATTAATTTTCATTATTTTTAACTTCTCTGCCCTTTCTGATTCAAGGTCCAAACAGAAGCCAGACAAGCTATTATCACACCATGTCTGACCGCAGATCACAAAATAGCCCCTTCTTTTGAGGTTGTAGCCCAGCTATGAAGACACGTGAGCTATGTGTGGTTAGGCTAAGCTTGAGCTGAATATTGATATTGTGAGTGCTTACTCAAACCAAGTGAAAAACCTGTAGTAAAACATGAATTAAAATAACTAACTAAAGTTACTTAAAGTATTATTTGCATGTGATTGATGCCTCTGCTTTCTTTTCAACATTCAATGTTCTTATAGGATCACCTTTCCTACTTTTGCAACAAGTACCAGATTCTGCTAGTGAATCCTTGAACAGGAAATGGAAATCAATGTGTTTCTTTCTTTAGCATGTTTCTTATATGGTTAGACAAAATGTGTTCCCTGGAATAACAGATTGGCAGGAGAAGTGGCGACGGGGGGGCAAGAGGGGAAATCAAAGATAAGAAGATACATGTCTGCAAACCAAAAGCAGTTGACAGGTCTGAAGAACTATCCTCATCATTTGGCAACATCTTGGAATAGAAAAGCAGCAACAACTGCTAGATGAGCATGGACAGATATATACAGCAGTAGCCACCAGCTGGAACACAGACAATATTTACACCATCCTTAGTTTATTTTTCAGTGGTCAAAAACAAAATCCTTTTATGACTTATTCCTAGCATTTAAAGTTTGAAAAGATATTTTCACTCAATTACATGTGAGCAAATGCCCCAAAAGAGCAGAGAAAAAAGGATCCAAATGAAAATAAATCAGGGATGAGTCATGCACACCGCCATTCTTCTCTTTTACCGTCATCTCTTCTGTTATATTTTTTCAATACCTGCTGATTTGTCTGCCTGACAGATGAAGTCTCTCTATCTTCATTCCTGTCATCTAATGTGTAACGATGGATCAAGTTGCTCCAGCTATCTTAAAATACAGCTGCTGCAGACTTTTTAGTGTCTTGATCCCAACATGTCTTTTGAATGATTTTGCACAATTTAATACTGACAAATAAATGACACTTTGTAAAACACTGGGGAACTCTGCACTAGGAGTTGGTCAGAACCACAAAAGTGCGGATGTATTCATCATTTATTTCTATTCTGACAGTGCCTGGATCCCACCAATCCAAGATTAGGACTTCATTTTGCTAGGAATTGTATGCGCAAATAACGAAAATATGGTCCCCTGTTCAAATGACCTGACAATCTATGCGACAAGAGACAATGGTTAGGTACAACAAACAGGTGGGAGGAACATAGAGTGACAATGAGCTAATTATGGGTAGCACAATAAAAAGTGATCACAGCACACCAGCTGCAGTCAGTGTTTTGCACAGCAGAGGTGAGTTTTAAAGAAGGATCCGAAGGAGCACAATGTAATCATTTACAGGTAATTACAGGGGCAGCATTGTTGACTTTTTCCACTTTTATTTTCTATAAGGCATATAGTGGCTTCTCTCTTACATGGAAGTGTGCATGTGAGGACATCATAAGATCTCCTGGTATAATAGAAGAAGCGTGCACAAGCTTCTTGGTATACTTTTTATAAGGAGCAGGAACTGCTATCTAAAAAGTATAGGTTACGGTGATGAGGGGTCCTTAGCTTTTGAAATAAAAACAAATGCAGTAAGTGCTGGAAGATGTGCCATACACACCTTGCTACTTATCATGCAGTTTAACAATATGCAACTGGTATGGGAATGCTGATCTTAAACCCAAAGGAAACCAGAGTCACATCCACAGGCAGAATATTAGTGGATCCAGATTGTGATTTTAATACCTCTTATCCCCCTCGTCCCTTCCTGCAAAATTAACTATGGGAAGGGATGGGAACCTGCTTGTGTCTGTCTGCATTTCTAGTGCCCTAATGCTGGAACTGGGCACTAGCAAGATATTAGTGAAAATGATGAGAAAAAACGTAGATAACAGAACTAGACGAAGCAGCATTGAGCATCACAACTGCCTCAGTTATAGAGTTTCCAGGCTCCATGACCAACTGGATTGTCTCCAGCTATCAACAGGAAGGGGGTGAAGAGAAAGGACAGTGTGATGGGCACAGACCATGGCTAGCCCATTCCTTCAAGGTTGGGCAATTAGCCTGCTCCTTTCCCATTCTGCAAGTTTGGGGACTTGTAACATATGTTGTTTTAGGGGGTCTGAATATCATCATAATCCCCTCACCTCCAAATACAAAGACCTTCAAGAAATTCTTGTTGGAGATTGGCAGTTGTTAGTATCCCAGTGTATTTGGGGGCCACCAAGGGTGGAGTGTTATTTAATGGGACAGTGGCAGCAGAGTACCTCCATGGCAGGGTGCAAATCAGAGAACATGCTTGATCTGCTGGCTAGGCAAGGCAAGCTGACGCTATGGGCACTGATCAGCAGTTTCTGTTTTCTGCTGACAGCAGCAGTCAAAGGAATGGGCAACAGAATACTGGGAAAGCCTGATCACTAATATGACCTATCCTTGTACTATTGGCAAATTAATAATTTGACTCATGCAGCCCTACTAAGTAGCAGCCACTGACTAATTTGCAAGTACTGTCACTCCATCAGTGATTAATGCTGACACATGAGGAGAAGCACAAAGGGCTCTTTCAAGAATGGATCACATTAGCTGAATAAAGACATTTGGCTTTTATTCTAAACACTATGTGCAGTGCATCAGTTTATTACATTTTTTGTAATTCAAAAGAATTACTCCAAGGAAGGACTGAATCTTTAATATCCCTATTTTTTTAAAAAAAATATCCATTTCTACAGGGGAAGGAAGGAGAATCAGGGAGAGACTGCTAATGAAGTAGACTCTGTATAGCCTAGAACTATAGGTGGGTTTGAAAACTTGCTCTATAACATGATTTTGCATCTAGTGTTGACAGTGTGACACCCTTAAAAACACAGGCAAATCCTTGGCCCATTGAAGTTAATGGCAAAATACCCATCAACTTCAGTGGGGTCAGGATTTCACCCTATCTTTAATTTAAAAAGAAATACTCTTTTGTTTCAGAATACTACAAAGTGCCTATACACAAGCTGTGATAAATGAAGTGTGTGTGTGTGTGTGTGTGTGTGTGTGTGTGTGTGTGTGTGTGTGTGTGTGTGTGGAGGGGGGGGGATCGGGGATCGTCCTCTTTTATGAACACCCAGACAGCCAGTTAGCTGTAAAATCCCTCTTGGTGTCTGTTCTCTGCTTGCTTTACCTGTAAAGAGTTAACAAGCCCACAGGTAAAAGAAAAGGAGTGGACACCTGACCAAAAGAGCCAATGGGAAGGCTAGAACTTTTAAATTTGGGAAAAAAACTTTCCCTTTGTCTGTTGTTCTCCAGAGAAGGAGACATAGAGCAGCAATGCTGTGTAAGGCTTAAACCAGGTACGAAAATTCATCTTCCATACCTAGAAGAAATTATTTGGATAGGGAATGTTTAGTTAGACACAATCAGGTTTATTTTTTTATTTTGGCTTGTGGAACTCCTCTGTGCTAGCCCCTGATACTTTTGTTTGCTTGTAACCTTTAAGCTGAACCCCCAAGAAAGCTGAATTTTTGGAATTGCTCTTTTAAAATCTAGCAAAAGCCCAAGTTTCAGATGTATTTTTTTCCTTTTTGTTTTTAATAAAATTTACCTTTTTTTAAGAACAGGATTGGATTTTTGGTGTCCTAAGAGGTTTGTGCATGTTGTTTGATTAGCTGGTAGCACAGCTAACTTCCTTTGTTTTCTTTCTTAGCTCTTCCCCGGGGCGGGGTAGGGGAGGGCTTGAGGGTACCCCCCAGGGAGGAATTCCCAAGTATTCCTTCCTGGGTCCAAGGTTTTTTTTTTTTTTTTTTTTTGCATTTGGGTGGTGGCAGCATTTACCAAGCAAAGGTCAGAGAAAAACTGTAACCTTGGGAGTTTAATACAAGCCTGGAGTATTAATTTTTAGAATGCTTGCAGGCCCCTACGTTCTGCACTCTGAGTGACGGAGTGGGGATTCAGCCTTGACACAAGCTCTGAGCACTTATTTAAAACTACAATCAAAACACACAGTTCAGTCAGCTCAGCACTTTTTCCAAGCAGCACCTCAATCAAATTTAAGGACAATGGGATCACTAGAAAAACAGCCATCTATAAAATGGTTGGCTATTTAAATGATTAGATTAAACAAAACAGAGATTTAAGGCTCATTTGGTCTTAGGTTTCAAAACCCCACATATGGGAGCTTTGAATTTGGAAGGGTTCCTGATCTGGTTTATATGCAAAAGAGGTGTATATTAGTCTCTTAATAAAGATGATAAGACGTTAACCCTCCTCAGAGTGCATTTACCTGGACTAGATCGCTAATCTTTACCCTCTTCTTTTGGATGCCCAATATTGCTGAGAAATCAATCAATAGATAGCTTTATTGGACATGTAAAATGCCTAGTCTGAAATTAACAGTGATTTCCCTTGGATGTGGAAGTTAGCAGCCATGGATTCACCTGAACAGGATAAGAGCTGCATGTGTGTCTTCTACTTTATGTGACCTTTCCCCAAATAGAGAGACACCCAGATAGGCAAACCACTGAAGTCAGTTACACTTCAAAGAAGAGTGGGATGGGAAATCCTTTTTTTTTTTAATTTTTCATACTCAAGATCACAGAATAGTGAGAAATAATTATCCAGAAACTAGAAAGGTCAAGAGCGACAACAGCTTTTAGGAGACATAAAAGAATTTCTCTTTCAGCTACAAATGCAGAAGCTGGGATTACCTCCAAGAGCAGGGACATCTGGACGAAGGAGAACAGACATATGGATTGATCTGAGCCAGAATGGGTGCTGCCAACAATAAGAAAAGGCTGCATAAACCAGAAGGCAGCCTGAGGTGGAGGGGAGAAAGGAAAATGCGAGACCATAGGAACTGGTCTGTTGTAAGCTAATATGATAATATATCTTTTTCTTGTGTCATAGCTACAAAGCCGATGCCTTTTATTTTCTATGTGCTGCCCCTTTAAACTTCTCAACATTCTGTCCATGCATTAAAGCAAAGGTCAGTTTGTGGCAGCCTGTTACCCATGGGAACCAGACTTGTGTAGCTCTGTGCACCTTCACCATCCATTAACTTGAGAATTGGGCCTATGGAAAGTTAAGGTGGGATTTTCAAAAATACTCAATGGCCTAATTCTGCTGCCACTAAAGTCATTTTTTTTACCATTATGGTAATGGTACTTTGACCATTGACTTCAACAGGAGCAGAGTGAGGCCATTGCTTAACCTCCCACCTTTTAATACTTTTGTTTGCTTCTCCCTGTTTTCACCTTACAATAAGATAAAGTTCATCTTAGTCTGAAAAGACCTGTTATACTCTGTGTACGTAAATGCAGCAATGGTAACAGTATTATTAATACATTGGTTCTCTTTCTGAGTGTCAGTCTTACTCTGCAAAGAAGTATTTTCCAGTGTTGTCAACCCAGATCACACAAAAAGCATGAGTGAGGCCCTTACAAGATCATAATTTTACTTCTAAAATCTCCTTACATGTAAACTAATAAATTCTGAGTTCTTTTGATTTACTTTCTGCTCTCAAACCATTAAGAGTCACTATTTCCTGATTATCTCCACAACCATGAGAAGTAAAACACACTTTTTGTTTTAAGTGAAAGCTGAAGTTCTGTTGGATTCACATAACTTCAGAGGTGTGGTCTGGGGCTTTCAAGAAAACACCAAATATCTCAAGACTTATGATAAAATCATGAAAGTTGGCAACACTGATTTTCTTTCAAATTGGGAGCAAAACTTACTCAGTCAGTGCTGATATGTAATAACTAAGCAGCTATAGCTAATTCTAGGCCTAAATTGCTTCCTTTCAGCTGTTTTGTTTAGTCTTCAGAGTCTTTTGACAAAGGACTCTCTAACCAATCTGAATGTTAAGATAATAGTATGCATATAACTTTTCATTATTTATTTAGGTCCCTATTAATAATTCAGGATTTATATGCATAAATAAAACATACATTAATTAGAAGTTTGGAATTAAGTTTTGTTTGGCTTTTTTAATATCCTCCTTTGACAGCAGTCCTATTTAGAAACCCTAGCACATAGATTCTTAATTGTCTACCATGAATCATTCAAAGTGACATTTGGGAAAACACTTCAGTCCCTCTCTTTATCTCTGATAATAAGGTCATGCTTTGAGATATTAGCCATAAAAGTTTGGCTATGCAGTACCTTAGCATGGGCAGAAAAAAACAATTCAAGTTTTGGTGGAATGGGTGTAGAGATAGAATAAGAAACTAAAAAGTGAAAGTCTGACCTCTTTGAAGTCATTTATTCATCAACGGGAGGGAGTTTTGTCATTGAGTTCAATGGGGTCAGGATTTCACCTTAAATCTTCAGTGTAAGATATACTGACTGTGTGGGACAAATTTCTGGCCACTATTTTCACCTGAGTAACTTGCCTACTGCCAAGAGGGAAACATCCTCTCCAAGTCTGAAAGACATAATATATTTTTACTAAGTTAAACCACTGGCACCTCCTGAATGGAGCCTTCCAAATTAAATTAGGCCTGTGGGTGT
Source organism: Chrysemys picta bellii (assembly GCF_011386835.1). Taxonomy (NCBI): domain Eukaryota; kingdom Metazoa; phylum Chordata; order Testudines; family Emydidae; genus Chrysemys; species Chrysemys picta. Next base: position 63,996,973 of record NC_088800.1, read on the forward strand.
AGTTCGCCAACAGGATTAACATATAGCACATTGTTACAATTATAACACTTATTTGGTTTGGGTTATGTTAAAAAAGTTAGCTAAGAGAAATGGTTCTATCTGCTTCAGCACAGATTGACCCATCAATAATAACAAGTTTATCAACACCGTTATCATTAGGTGTCATAAACCAAAGATTTCAATGCCTGTAAAAGTCTAGCTTTTTTCCCTTTTGTGCACTGAGAGGTTTCATGAGGACTTGTGCAAATTCTAGACTGTTGTCTGTGCATGATGATACAATGGGACCATGTAAGGGGAGGAAGATTTTGCCCTAAATCTGCACCCCTTGGATGTACTGTTTCAAATGTATCCCAACAGAACATAATGCCTTGGGGAAACTATGTTGCCTAGTGACTACAGCAGAGGACTGGACATCAGGAGACTTGGGTTCTATTCCCAGCTCTGCCAATGGCCTGCTGGGTGACTTTGAGCAAGTCCCTTCTCTCTCCTGGTGCCTGTTTCCCCATTGTAAAATGGAAACAATGATACTGAACTCTTTTGTCAAATGCTTTGAGATCTGTGGATGAGAATTGCTATATAAAAATTAGATATTATAATTAAAACAATCCCTATTTGTTTACACCAAACACTGACTGTTATTATTTATCTTATGGTAGGTAGCACCTAGATCTCCATGTAGCTCACCTCTAGTCCTTCCATTTCTATAACCCACTGTTGCCTTACTAAGTGCTGCATTACGTCTCACGTAGTCACCATTGGTTCTGCATATCCTTCCGCTTCCTCTCTATCCATCTCCATCACCAATACATAATTTGGGCCACCTGGGTTCAAGTCCCAGTCCCCTGAACTACGACTCCCCCTGTTTATTTCACTCCACATATGTCACTGACACTTGTTGCCATTCTACCATTGCCTTTTTTGCCCCGATGGCTGCATATGTGTAGGCCTTTTCATTTTCTTCTAGCTTCCTTGATGAAGGAACATCTGCTGGGTTAGGAGCAAGTCGAGACATAAAGAGGCACATGTTTCCTGTATTATCCTCTCTCTCTGAGCTATCCTCTGTTCCTAAATGAGAGACAAACAAAATTAAGAGGCATGCTCATATTAATGTAAATATAAAAAGTTTGTCAGTTCAAGATTTAAATAATTTTGTTGTGAACACCAGTCTTGAGTAGAACTGAAGATCATTAAAAAAACAACAACCAGAAATGGATTGAATTTGTCCATTAGAGGCATGTCAGTTACATTAATAGTATCACTGACAAAATGCTGTTGCCCTTTTTGTAGACTTCCTTTTAAAAGGACACAAAAAGTTGATGTTCCTGTATCAGTAGCCAAGTCTGCATTGGGTCCACCAGTTACATGCTGACATAGTTATGTAGCTCTTAATACCTTAATGTAAAATTTCAAAGTTCATTAAATGTGAAGGAGAAAGAAAGTGAAACATTTCTCAAGCATTATAGAAATTAATTTGCCAGGATTTTCATTGCCAAGGCTGTAAAGCATTGAAATTAACTACTGCATGGATTACCACAGTGTATGTGCTTCCTAAATGCTAATTCAGTTAGGGCTACCTAAATTATCAGAAAATGTAAATTCTTGTATGGTTCATTTTCTTTAGCTGCTTACTCCAATTACTAGTGGTGCCATTCTGCATGCTAAATATATTCAGACCCTAATAGGAAGCAGAGCCCTTGTATTCAAGTATATAGGATTATACAATATAATACAGAAGAAGAAGAATGTCAAAGGCATGGGAGTATCTTAACTCAGTATCTTAGCATTGTATCTTAACACTTTACAAAGTCAATTCCCCCCAAAGCTTTTGCATTTAAGGGGGTTATGATTTAATTCTCTGCACCACTTATTGGAGAAAAAAATACAACTACAGTACCAGTTTTCAATGTGTATTTATTCCTAGTGAGCAGCTTTTGTTTGAATGGTTGCTTCCAGAAGCCAAGGGACACTCAGTGGCTGTGGGTACAATAATCCAGAGGTTCTCAATCTTTTTCTTTCTGAGCGCCCCCACCCCCCAACATGCTATAAAAACAAGCAAGCAGGGCAATTGCCTGGGGCTCCATGCCACAGCCCCTCTCTCCCCCCCCCCCCCCAGGCTACACTGCTCAGGCATCAGCTTCAGCCCTGGGTGGTGGGGCTCAGGGACCTGGGCTTCAGCCCCATGCAGTGGGGCTCAGTTTCCTACCCTGGACCCCAGCGAGTCTAATGCTGGCTCTGCTTGGAGGCCCCCCTGAAACGTCCTTGAGGCTCCCTAGGGGGGTCCGGACCCCAGGTTGAGAACCACTACAATAATCTATTTTCCCTAAGGGCTTGGCTACATTAAGGAAATTCACTCCAATAACATAGCTATGCAATCCCAAAACCATAATGTGTAAAGTTACTAACCAAATTAAGCTGCGACTATGTAAACCCCATTTGTGCTAATCTAGTACATCTGCCTTTAGAGGTTTCTCCAGTGTGACTTCACTTATGTGCATTGCTGTAATTACATTTCCTTAATGCAGACAAGCCTTCTTACCCTATGTCACTATTACTGCCTCAGCTCCACTTCTGGTAACATCAGGGAGAAATATAATGTGGACAAGGGGCAAAGCAACCATCTTTTTAGCTACTGCGTCTTCTCATCCTGCTCAGAGCAGTTTTAGACAAAGTGATAAAAATGTTAGTCGTTGCCAGCACTCTAGCTAGGACTGACTTTGTTGCTCTGATTGAGTTGAACCAGTGGTTGCAAGGGTGGGAAGTTTTAAGGAAAAAAGTCCTAGGGCCAAATTCTCCTCGGGCATAATTCTATTGAAACCAATGGAGTTACAAAAGCAGATAGTTTGTCACCCAGTGTATATGAAATCCGGGAGAAGTTTTCAAAGATGTTACGATCCACTCAGTAAGTACATTCCATTGCTACAGTTCTGACTGGTGTGATTGTATCATGTCCCTCTGGCCCGCGCCGCTTCCCACAGCTCCCATTGGCTGGGAACGGCAAACCGCGGCCACAGGGAGCTGCGGGCAGCCATGCCTGTGGACGGTCAATGTAAACACTGTCTCACAGCCCGCCGACAGATTACCCTGATGGGCCACGGGCCGCAGGTTGCCCACTACTGATCTAGAGTATACCCATGTCACAGCCCATCACCCCTTCCCACATATGGCAGCTGTGAAGTTGACTAGGAGAAGTAGAAGCAACCATCAATAACTCTGCAGAGTTAAAAGAAAAGGTTGCCTACCAGTTCACCAACAGTCCTGTTATTCAACAGTCATATGCTGCTATTTATCACAGTACATTATAAATGGATACTCCAAGTTCTTAGTTGCTTTATTATGATGTTACTTAAACACATGCGCTGCCTACAAAAGCCTTCATTGGTAACATTCTACATTTAGTGGCACCAGTTTACAGTTGCCAGCAAGCTGAGCTTTTTAGACTGGCTCACTGGGTGTCACTTTTTGTAGCTAAATGCCCACTGATGCACAGCAAACGTGAGCTCTTCTCCTTTGATAATAAAAATAAAGGGCATGATTCATCCCTGCAGTACCCCAGTATTAGATCAGTGTAATTCAGTGAGCCCAGTCCTGCCCCGAGTTGCAACATTGCTATCCTGATTTATTTCTCTGAAATTTCCCACCTCCTCCATCCCACTATGACTGCAAAAAGATAGGGACTACAAGCAGCCCTTAGACAATGTGAATACCACCTCTCAACACAATAGGTTAAGGGTCAAGATTTTTGAAGGTATTTAGGCCCCAATCCCATTTTGCTCAGTGGGAGTTAGGTGGCAAAATGCCTTTCAAAATATGAGCCTGGACTCTTAATTGTGTCCCTCTGTGTATTTCCCCAAACCTGGGGTTGCTGGGGCATAAAATGGCACCTGATGTAATTTAGAGCAGCCTATTTCTGCAGGCTGCAGTGGTCCTATAGTGACTGCCAGCTGGGGATCAGCCAGAGCACTGCATACTCCTATCTCACCCCTCCTGCCATTGGCATCCTCTGACCCCCACAAACTCTGAAGTAGAACAAAGCAGGTGGTATAAAGCCATCTCTGCTAATTGTAGGTCTGTTGCGGATTCCAGTGTAGAGTGAATCTCAGATACCTACCTGATGCAGCTTGATGTCTTCTGAATGTTGGATACAGCTCCCTAGAGCTCTGAGGAGAAATGCTTCACAGTACAATGTGCTCAGTCTTCCTTGGTCTTAGGACAGACATTATTTACTTTAGTATGTGTGTCTCCCTTGATAGATAGTCATCAATCTTAGATTGATGTCACCGTCTCTGATAAATATTGCTCATCTACAGCTATTGGAGAAGTTTTATATTATACAATGTAAAAATAAATTATATGCATTATATAATATCTGCATATAATGTATTCCCCAGCCTAGCTTTCAACAACTATTACAAGAAATAAAGTTAAAGTACTATAACAAACAGTGTGTGTGTGTGGGAGTGGGGGGAACCAATGATCTCTCTCTGTAAGACAGAATGTTTTGCTTTCCCCTTGGATGGCACTTCTTTCTGCCACTCTTTCTAATTAGAGCAAGAGAAACAATGAAAACAACATTCATGCATATTCAGTTGTTAATTATCTAACTCTATAAGCTACTTGAATGTATTGGGAGAAGGAGGAAGAGAGTGACAGCAAATAATTCAGGATCAGAGGCCAAAATATAGTGTGAAACATGTAGAGTAAATAATTTGATACACATTATAGAGTGACTAGCTCTAACTCTGTGGCCACCATGAATTCACACTAGGGGCTACTTCGGGAGATGGGGTTTATTGTTTACAGGTAATGTGACATCGCAGGCTCTATATAATTTTATAAAAATATGCTAATGAATTAATATAATGTAACTGGAATATGCTTCATGCAAAAGATCTCTTGTAAGGTATCATTACAAAGCTTATAATCTCCTGAGTGTGATCATCCTATTTGTATAAATGTATCACTTTTGTATCTGAAACTAGAAATATGAAATAACTCTGAGGGCCTATTGTAATTATGCAAAGTGTGAGCCATTAATGGTGGTGTGGAATCTTGATGACTCCCATTAACCAGAACAACTGTCTGCAGATGGGTGTGTTTTACCTGTAAGGCTTCCTGTATACCTGTGTGCTGTCAAGTGGACAATGAAGTCTTGCAGTGACATGTGATCATGTCACCTGAACTGGAATCCATCTTTAACCGGGTGTCTTTCCATTGAGGAGGAGGGGGTTGAAACCCAGAGAGTGACAAAGGATTCCCGCGTTATACAAAAGATATATAAAGGGATGGAACAGAACAAAGGGTGGAGAGGAGGCATCATGAGGAATCCCCTAGCTACCACCTGAGCTGGAACGAGAGCTGTACCAGGGGAAAGAATTGTGCCCAGGCCTGGAAGGTGTCCAGTCTGAGGAAAAAACTTACTGAAGCATCGCTGAGGGTGAGATTATCTGTATTCAGTTTGATTAGGCATAGATTTACGCATTTTATTTTATTTTGCTTGGTGACTTACTTTGTCCTGTTACTACTTGGAACCACTTAAATCCTACTTTGTGTATTTAATAAAATCACTTCTTACTTATTAATTGACCCAGAGTATGTATTAATACCTGGGGGAGCAAACAGCCATGCATATCTCTCTATCAGTGTTATAGAGGGAAAACAATTTATGAGTTTACCCTGCATAAGCTTTATATAGGGTAAAACAGATTTATTTCGTTTAGACCCCATTGGGAGTTGAGCATCTGAGTGTTAAAGACAGGAACACTTCTGTGAGCTGTTTTCAGGTAAACCTGCAGCTTTGGGGCAAGTAATTCAGACCCTGGGTCTTTGTTGGAGCAGATGGGAATGTCGGGCTCAGCAAGACAGTGTGCTGGGGTCCCGAGCTGGCAGGGAAAGCAGGGGTAGAAGTAATCTTGGCACATCGGGTGGCAGCTCCCAAGTGGGGTTCTGTGATCTAACCCGCCACAGGTAACATAAGAGAAATGCAGAATTTCAACCTTGTGTACCATTCCTATAAATATGTCAGACAAAAAGCATTAAACGCTCTATAAATCCATGCTTAGAATGTAAAACTGCACTCAGAGCATGACCAGTGCCTCCAGAATACCAGGTGGGATTCTATTTGGATTGTAAACTCTACAGAGCAGCGACTTTGTACATCACCTAGCACACTTCACTTTCTTATTTACCTTATTTAGTTAAGTAAAAACGTGCAATTATAACACTCCACAGTACCCTCATAGTTTGATACAGTACCTACCGAAGTCGATGAACAGTATATTTTTCCCTATGGTTTCAATCCTTTCTCCCAGATTACTTAACCTCACATCCTCCTACCTTTCTTCTTTAATCCAAGAGAGAGAATATGTTAGCAAAGCTGAGTGTACTACTGCACTCCTTAGTGAATCAAAACCACTCAAGTCAAATATCCCCTCAGATAGTCCCATCTCAAATTTCCTTTTTTGATTAAGACAAGACTTGGTCAATTTGGGTTCCTGCCACCACAATATTCAAACTTCAGAAGAAATTTCTGAAAACTATACTTGTTCAAATATACAATCAAGTGTGCAATTGCTTTGGCCATGTCCCCACTCCTTTGGGATTTGCTGCTGTGAACATACAACTGATCACGTTTTGAGGGAAGGGAACTTTAGTGTTGTATCTGTGACTATTCCCACAGACTGAATGTGACATTTTCACATGCAATACGTTGCACCAGAAGTGCTATCACACTCAATTAAGGAAAACAAACAAACAGTACTATTTATGACCAACAACAACCAGGCAACTCTCCTTAGATCAGATGCTCAGCTGGTATAAATCAGCATAGCTTCGCTGAAGTCAATGAAACTACACTGATGTATACCAGGTGAGGATCTGGCCTTATAGTTAGAATGTTTCCATTTAATGCATATACTTTAAATAAATTGAACAAGTATTTGTTGTATGAATTTGATTCACAAATTCATTTGTGACCTGCTCATGGAAATGCTGCAAGCAGAAAACGAGTCAAAATTAATCAGATAAAAATTTCATTTCATTTTTCAGCTTACTGATAAAGTTTAGAAGAGATATTTTTTCTCAGAATTCCTATGAATAGTAACTATTCAATGCAAACAACTTCCTGTGGAGTTCTCAGACAGTTTTATCACTTAAGCATCCAGCTCCTTTCCTAAATTTTCCATTTGCTAGCAACACATGCATAAGCATTACAAAATCCACATGGACTATTGCAATGCATTTGTAAGTCTTTGAACCTTATAGCCTTTTCAGATGGGAAGATGGGTACTTAATTTGTGTTCCTGCTTTTGAATTGATTTTTTTAAGAGACCCAAATTGTAATGGTTTCTATCGACTATTGCATCCCAAATCTAAAAGTCATTCTAGCCGTTGAAAATGAATGATCTTATCTTCCCACTTAAAGAAAATTTCCAAATAGTAATGATACCCCTTCTTAGCAAAACGTGAATGAATAACACGAAAAAAATCTTCTATCAAGTCCCCAGCTAACACCTTCTGTCATTGGTTCAAGACGACATAGGTCCTTAGAAACCCTTTATTAATACACTTTATTAGTAATAGTATTGCAATTCCTGAGCAACCATTCCCTCTGTGATGTGAGCTCATTAGTTCTAAAAAAATTGTATACAGAAAAACAGCTCAGAAGGAAAATATCTCATTTTAAGGAGCTCTGTGCTATCCATTCATTTTTTCCATCTAGATTGTCGATGTCCTAGTGCCATGTGATTTTTGTATTTACACTCCGAGACCTAGTTCCAGCATCATTAGAACATTAAGAACGGCCCCACTGGGTGAGACCAATGGTCCACCTAGGGCAGTCTTCCGACACTGGCCAATGTCTGGTGCTTCAGTGGGAATGAACAGAACATTCAATTATCAAGTAATCCATCCCCTGTCATCCAGTCCCAGGCTCTGGAAGTTAGGGGCTAGGGACATCCAGAGCATGGTGCTGCAGCCCTGATTATCCTGGCTAATAGCCATTGATGGACCTATCCTCCAAGAACTTATCTAATTATTTTTTAACCCTATTATATATATAGTTTTGGCCATCATAACATCCCCTGGCAATGAGTTCCACAGGTTGACTATGTGTTGTGTGAAAAAAAGTAATTCCTTTTGTTATGTTTTAAACCTGCTGCCTATTCATTTCATTGGGTGATCCCAGTTCTTGTGTTATGAAAAAGAGTAAATAACACTTCCTTTTACACTTTCTCCACACCATTCATGATTTTATAGACCTCTATCATATCCCCCTTAGTCTTCTATTTTCTAGCCAAAGAATTCCAGTCTTTTAAATCTCTCCTCATATGGAAGCTGTTCTATACCCTTAATCATTTTTCTTGCCCTTCTCTGTACCTTTTCCAATTTTCATATATCTTTTTTTGTGATGGGGTAACCAGAACTGCATCCAGTATTCAAAGTGTGAGCATACCATAGATTTATATAGTGGTATTATGATATTTTCTGTTTCATTATCTATCCTTTTCCTAATGATTCCTAACATTCTGTTAGATTTTTGACTGCCACTGCCGATTGAGCAAATGTTTTCAGAGAACCGTTCGCCGATTGAGCAAATGTTTTCAGAGACCCGTTCGCAATGATTCCAATATCTCTTTCTTGAGTAGTCACAGCTAATTTAGATCCCATCATTTTGTATTTATAATTGGGATTATGTTTTCCAATGTGTATTACTTTGCATTTATCATTTAAAACAAAGACTCTTTTGCACATAGGTTTTTACCCCATGACTTGTGTGATAGGGTGCTAAGCAGAAATCTGCTTAGCCAACCCTCTCTCACTCCAGCTCCAATTAAGGGAGGTGAACTGGAGCTGGGTAGACCACCTGGCCCTGATTGGGGAAGCTTGAACAGCTGCTGCCTCATCAGGCTGGGGTGGGATAAGAGCCCTGGGGAAGGAAGCCAGGGGGAACTGGAAAGAGGAAAGCTGCAGGAGAGGAAAGGCAGTGAGGGGAATCAGAGAGAAAGAGAGAGATAGCTTGCCCCCTCTCCTGCAAGAAGGGGACTACTTGTGTGGTGGAAAGGTGGTGGGAGCACAGCCTGTAAATAAAAGCACCAGGTGGGAACTGCACCTAAAGGTCTCTGTGTGACTTTCTCAGCCACGTAGGGGCAGGGGGAAGGAGCCAGGAGGGCCCTGCAGGGATGCTGTTACACTTGCTTTTGTAGAATTCTTCATACTTTAGCCCCGGAACAGGGAAAACCACTAGACTGATTCTCTTGTCTGAAAACACAGGAATTGCCTTTAGTACTCCTTCTCATGCCTGTCTGCTCTCTCTTCTCTTGCATTAGATCAGGGATCGGCAACCTTTGGCATGTGGCTCACCAGGGTAAGCCCCCTGGCAGGCTGGGCTGGTTTGTTTACCTACCGTGTCTGCAGGTTCGGCCGATCGCGGCTCCCACTGGCCGCGGTTCACCGCTCCAGGCCAATGGGGGCTGCAGGAAGCGGCGGCCAACACATCCCTCATCCCGCGCAGCTTCCCACTGACCCCATTGGTCTGGGACGGCAAACCGCGGCCAGTGGGAGCCGCGATCGGCTGAACCTGCAGACGCGGCAGGTAAACAAACTGGCCTGGCCCGCCAGGGGGCTTACCCTGGCTAGCCACGTGCCAAAGGCTGCCAATCCCTGCATTAGATATTTCTTGTCTGAAGAAAGGAAATCCCTTCTATCTGTGGACTATTTAAAAATAGACTGAACAACAGTATGGAAACATTTTATTCTGGCTTTGAATGGGTCTTGCTTTGGGGGCTTTTTGCTGAATTAGTAACATATAGACAACGCCTTTGAAATCCCATGCAAAAGCTTTTGTGAATTCCTCTCCCCTTCCCTCCCCAAAAATGTAGAAGTTCAATAGTGCAAAGCTTTTTCATAGTGAATCAGATGCTCCTTGCATTTGAGTTCCTCTGGATTTACAGCAGCATAAATGAGAGCTGAATCTGGCCCAACAAAATGTAAAAGGTTTTAAAAATACTTTTATTTCTCTTTAACAAATATTTTGGTCAGCTTGAATACATATTCTCTCGGCTTGATAGCTTGTGCATGAGCCAAACTATCTAATTTTGGACCTGTCCCAGAAATTAAAGAACATTTTAATTTTCTTTACAGATTTGCAGTTGGTGCTTGAAAGCCTCAAGATTCACATTTACTGCTGGACCTCTCCTAGTGTGTAAAAACAATTTTCAATTTCCATTGGCTGCTGTATTTGGTAATCACTTTTTTCCACATTCAAATATCCTAATCAAACCTATTCTTCTTTAAAAAAAAAAAGAGAATCTATACGTATACAGGACTGAATTTAAATCTTAGCTACAAATCTCCTTCTTATCTCAGAGTGTAGAACCTGACTGAGCAAAAGGGCATTACTTCATGGAGGCTCCTGGGGTAGCCAAACACAAGGGTTCTTTAGGGGAAGAACCATTGGTTATTGCTGGCCTTAGGATGGATTAGAGGCCATGGAACAGTGGTCACTCACCTGCACCCAATGGAATTACTTAGGCTGGACGTGGGGGGCAATATTCATAGTTTACGGCTCAATCCAATAAGGTACTGACCACTAGCTTTGACCTAGAAAAACACTTAAGCATGTGAATTGTCTTACTGAAACAAAGAAACAGCTGACTGACTTAAAGTTCAGCACACGTTTAAGTCTTTGCTGGATCAGGGCCAGAGTCCTGACCACCTTACAGAATCAAGTGCTTAGTGGTTGTATAAGCAGAGTCAGGATGAGCTCTACCCTGACATCCGGTGGTGAATTATGGCGAGTGTAAAAAAGAACTCCAGGGGCTGATCTTGTTTGGATAGGCACACCCACCCGCCTGGCATGAGACAACAGCAACTGAAAGTGGTTACTTTGGCTGGTGTGGAATCCCCAGTTTCTCTGTTATTGGGGCAGGAAGAATAAAGTTTTGTTACCCTGATTCTGTGAATCAAGGCCAGTGGAACTGTTGTATGACAGAAGGACTCACCATTAACAAAGTGGCACTCGCTTGACAAGGGGCATGGGTTACAAAACCTAGTGAATGGAGAGAGGTTGGGGGCAGGTATTTGTACCTGGTGGTGTGAGCCCCTTTTGTAAGCCTGAAACACCAATTGTACCTCTGTCTCTCTCCACTGTTGAATGTCAGAGCTAACTTTCATTCCATTAGGAGTCTAGTTACAAGCTGCTGAGCGGAATTCACTTTGGGACAATAGTGCACCAGCATTGGGGCTCCCCTACTACTAGCTGAAATCACAAAAGAGCTAAAGTTACTAAGAGCTGAGATCACTGAGTGCTGTGTTAATTAGTGGGGGAGCCTGAAGCTATATTGCTAAGCAGCTGGCAGAGCAGTTTGCGGGGACGGCTGGAGGAGCAGCAAGCAGAGTGGAGCTGTTTGTGGGGACGGCAGGAGCAGCTCACGGGACGGCTGGTGGAGTGGAGCAACTTGTGGTGAAGGCTGTGGCGGAATCCCACAGAGAGGTGGCCGTTCGGCCTCGGATCACATAAGGTGCCCCTTAATACCCTGTGCGCTCCCCTTTGAACTCTGGGGCTGCACTGACCAGGGACAGAGACTTTGGGGGTTGTTGGACTTTTGGGACTTTGGTGATTCTTGGGTTGCTGGACCCAAGAGACTTTGGGGGTGTTGGACTTTTGGGACTTTTTGGGTTGCTGTTTTCAAGAACCAACAGGAAAGGACATGACCCAATTTGCTGGGGTGGGTCTTCGCTCATGGTTTGGTCTATGAACTCTAGTTGTGGTGTTTCTTTTCTTAAGCTTTTTCTTTCAGGGCTTATTGACAAAAAAACTAGCCGGAGACTGATGGTAATTTTTATTCACAGCAGTGCTGTGCTATTGCTGGTAGTAATTTAAATATTTTGGGAGAAATGTCAGGCTATGAAGCTCACCAGACCATGACAAGAAGAAATAAGCCAATTCCATTTAAATGTATATGACTCTAATTGAGAGTCTTTTTTGAGATATTAAATGCTATATTTAAAAATTCTACATTTTTACAACCATAACTTTATTCTCATCTGGCAAAATAGATTATAACCTATAAAATCTAGGTGGAAAAATGTTTTCAACCTATGTTAATTTCTCACGAGTAGAAATGTTTACTTCTACATTGCCGTGTTTCTAGTTTAGTTCCAGTTTTTAATAATTCCCTTATCCTTTACTGTTTGCAAACAAGTAGTGGATTGTTAATTAGCGTTCTTATCTATATAATAATGTATAGGATGCCCTACCAAGAGGTTGGCCACATTATGTACAAACACATGGTAAGATATAGTCCCTGTCACAAAGATCTGATAATCTAAACAGACAAAGAGCAGGACAGAAAAATACAGAGCACAAAGAGGGGAAGTGACTTGCTTAAGGTTACACAGCAGGTCAGTGGCAGCGCTGAGAATAGAAACCAGGTCTCTTAGTACAGTACTATACCTGTTGGACTATATTACTTGATACAGATGTTAAGCACATAGGTACTTCGTTACATATGCTATGGGAGACAAACGAACATAAATGGTGTTAACCTGGTAATCATGCATCTACCACTTTAAACATGGATATTGCAAATACCTGCAGAGAATGGAGTATCTTCAAATATTGGAGGAACTTCCTGCAATCATGCAAACTTCCTTCACTACTTTCCAAAAAAGTCAGTGCCAGGCATCAAACTGAGTGCAAATACAACAAAAGCATTAAGTTAAATCCATATCCTGTCCCTCCTACTCACAATATAGTTCCACAGAGACTTTGTTTTGTTTTGTTACCTTTGGCTATGCCCTATAAAGGGAGAGGCCAACTGATCTGGATAATAACAGAAACAACCAAAAGTTTCACCCAAAATTACACTCCACACTTTTCTGAAGTTTGTAAAAGCTTGGATTTTTGGGTGGTGGTTGTGGTTTCATTTTAGCCCATCTCTGCACTTTGTGGTTTTGCATAGGAGTGAAAGTACCCATCTACTCTGGAAGAAGTTGATCTGGTGGAATTAGCAAGAGTCAGGAATTATGACATTTTCAAAAAAAAAAAAAAAACTGTTGTGCCTCATGAGATTTCCAGTTTGTTTTCTAGGAACCAAAAAGGTGTGAATAAGTACACACACATCTGACATTCATCCAAATCAAATTAAACCTCCATAGTTGTGAGATGTGCTTATCAATAGTTCTGCATAGGCTGAGGTATTGCACAGTTGGTAATTGATATTCACAAAGAGCCTGATCCAAACTCCACTGAAAAGCACAGACACTAGTACATCCATCACAATGACACACCAACCTCCTGTTTCAGCACAGTCCTGGCTGACTACACTCAACTCTGTCATTGTCCTCTCAGCTAAATGCCACACTTTCTAATGAGTTCATTAATTTGCCCAGGGTAATTTTCCTTCTTGAGATTTTTTCCTTGTTTGTGATTGACCCGTAAGCTCCAAGGGACTACTCACCTGAATAAGTATTACTCCGTATGAGTAAGAGTTGCAGAATTGGGGCCTATTATTGAGCTGCAGTTTATGACTCCACAGCTACTGCTTAGTTGAGGTTTTCACTTAAATACAAATATATAAAATGTTATGTTCTTTCATGCAGTACGTCAACAGTACTGAACTGCAGGGCTCTCCCAGGAACTTCAGCAGGGAAAGGAGCAGAACGTGGGACCACCTGGCGGCCCCACTCCTGCAGCTCCTCTGGCGCGGCTGCACTGCTCCCCCAACCCCCCATTCCTGTCCTCCAGCGGGGCTGGCTGCTGTACACTACAGACAGAGGATACCCTACATCAGGGATCGGCAACCTTTGGCACTCAGCCCACCAGGGTAAGCCCCATGGTGGGCCAGGCCAGTTTGTTTACTTGCCACGTCTGCAGGTTCAGCCAATCACAGCTCCTATTGGTCGTGGTTCGCCATCCCCGGCCAATGGGGGCTGCTGGAAGCCGCGCGGGCTGAGGAATGTCCTGGCCTGGTGGGCCGCATGCCAAAGGTCTGGGGTGGTACACCTACACCGCTCCTGCTCTTTGCGGTACGCCATACCAGCTATGAATATCTTGCTGATACGGTGGACCGGACAGGACCTCCCTACTTGCACTGCTGCTTAAATCCATCCTCACTCCCCAGTTCTGAGAGATCAGAAATTTAATAAATATGTGGCCATTTCTCACTGGTTAACTATGTTGCAATAGCACAGTGCTATCTAGAAATTACAACACAGATAATATGGCATCAAAGTATTAACACTGATGCTTTCAAACTATAAGGCTTTAAAACACAGTTGGCCAGTCTTCAGGAGGTGTCAACTGATATTGTTTCATTGATCTCAGTAGTGCTATGATGACTTACACCAGCTGAGGCTCCGGCCTAGTATGTTTTCTTATGAAGTTGAGGTTTTATTTAATTAATTAATTTAGACAAAATGGGTCATTAACTTCACTGAATTTACACCAGGGATAAATGTGGCTCAACATGTTGAAAAGGGTGACTAGGCATCAATCAAGTAGATTAATTACAGCTGAGCTACTAGTTGCATGAAATCCTATTATACATACCTGCATGCTTTAATTTTTATATCTGCAAATTATTGGATTTGACAGTTATACCCTTTGACAATATTCTTTATACCACACTCTCACTGTACCCAGTCTCTCCTTATTACAACTAACAGCTGCTGTGAAGTATTCACCACTCATAAACAGTAATTTTATCTTTTCATTACTCAACGCACATATAAGGAAGTTACTTTACAGCATAAATAATAAATTAACTTCAGGATTGATTGGGCAATGTAGAGTAAAAATGTCAGGTAATTCAAGAACAAGCTGCTTCTCCATGGCAGGGGTTTGGAATGGCATATGTTTTCTAACCCTAATGAACATCAAAGTGGAGATCACATCAAATGAGTTAATGTATGAGCTAATAATAGCAGGCTATTTAGGGCCATGCAGGTCCATGGTCTGGCCCAGCCCCTCCGGAGCTGCCAGGGAGAGGAGCCCCGCCCCCAATGCTGCCCGACCCTACCAGAGCTTCTCTGGCTGGGGAAATGCGCCCCTTTCCTGGTCTGGCCCAGCCCAGCCCTGCCAGAGCTGCCGTGGCAGGGATAGGTGCCCCTTCTCCCCAACCTAGGTGCTGCTGCGGGGAGAGAGCTTTGGGGGGAGTCCTCTCTCCCCGCCATAGCCCCAGGGAAGTCTGCACCTCAAACCCCTCTTCCCTAGCCTTACTCCAGAGACTGCACACCCAGCCAGAGCCCCACCCCCTGCACTCCAACCCTCTGCCCCAGCCCTGAGGCCCCCCCCCCCCCGAACCCCTTGGCCCCACCCTGCCACATGAATTTTGTTATGTGCACCAATATGGAGGCAATGTGTGACACATCACCTCCATATTGGTGCACAAAACAAAATTCATTCCGCACAGCGGTGGGAAAGATTAGAGGGAACACTGGATGCAACACTTTTTTAGTTAGGATATTGTCATATATAATATTTAGAAATTCCAAGGATGATTTAGGACTGACGCCATGAGATCTCTAGCATATGTCACTCAAATTGAAACCTCCGTGGAACACTAAGCTTTTTTCCTACACATTACGCATAAGGAGGTGGATATCCTATTCCCTAATGTGATTTGGTGGTCTGTAGCAGACACCAACTAATACCACATCTTGTGTTCTAGCTGGGAGGTCATTGATCCATAAGCATTCATGATGATTTTCTCCTGAGTTATCAATGACTTAGAAACAGGTAACACCATTTTTGACATAGAGTACCACTCCCCCGCCCCTTTTGTCCACTTGATCTGTCCTATATAGGTTATGACCATTGATTTTAACATCCCAGTCCTGACAATCACTCTACCAGGTCTCAGATAGACCAACTAGATGAAATTTATGCTTCTACATGAGCAATTCCAATTCCTCTTATTTGTTACCCAGGCTCCTAGCATTGGTGAATGGGCAATTAAAGAATTTCTTCTCCTCTTGTGTTTTTGGTCCTTGATTAATTTTGTTCTCAACAGCTTAATTTTGTGCTAAATGTTCATATCGTCCCTCTTTTCACCCTCCCCTTTTGTTATTAGTTTAACACCCAGCTGACTACTCTAACCAGCCTGTCCCCAAGAAGATTGGTTCCCCTTCTACTGAGGTGGAAGTCATCCAATCTATACAGCCTTCTTCCCATTAGAGGTGAATCAGTGTTCCACAAAACCAAAACACTTCACTCTACATCACTGATCTAGCTAACAGTTCATTTCCAGAATCTTCTGCCTTCTGTCTTCCATTGCTCAGGGGACAGGAAGGCTATCATAGAAGATTGCTTGGACATTCTTCTTCAGCACACTTCCTTGTTCCTTGAAGTCATCTACCATCTGCAAGGTATCATGCTACACGGTGTCATTAGCACCAATATGAACCATCACCAATAGATCCTTTTCTGTCAACTTCAAAAGACTATAAAATCTTAGGAGTTGATGTCTCATGTCTTGGCTATGGGAAGGCAGCTCACCATCCTGTTGTCTGCCTGTCCCTTGCAGAATTTTCTTTCAATTCTTTGGAATATTGAATCCCCAACAAGGATCATCAGTCTTTACAATATCTAATTGATATCATAGGATAGCTGTGATTCCGGGCTTTCCAGTGATTCAGATTCCAGAAGATCAATTTCTAGCCCTTGTAGTCCTCTAGATACTGGACTTCAGATAACAACCCTGTTTTAAAGAACTATTATTTTAGCTCATTTTTAGAGGTTTAAACATTTATTAGTACTAATTTTCCAACACTCCAAGACCTGTGCAGGGTATACTAAATAAAGCAATTTGGCTATATAGGAGTGGTGTGCATAGGAGGTTGCTTACTACATCCTTGAAAACCTTCCTTAACCAGAGCTGGGTGGAACTTCCCTTTCAAATTGTAGCAAAAAGCAGCATAGTTCTCTAGCATGGGTGTTGTTGCCATGTCTGAGGGCAAAGATATTTCACATAAGAGTACCTTGAGAATGGTTGGAAGGGAACTCCCAAGGCACAGATACCAGGAAATTTAACATATTTTCTTTCTGATGGATTCAGTGAAATCACACAATACTCAGACACTTCCATTGAGATAATTAATCAAAATGGACCCTACTGGCTCTCCTTAGCGCCAAAGCATAGGATCAGCCAATCAGAAAACCAGGATAAATATCACATGACTAGTGCCCACTTGAAATTCTAAATGCACTATGTAGAAATACCTTATTAATCTCAGGTTTCAGAGTGGTAGCCATGTTAGTCTGTATCAGCAAAAAGAAGAAGGAGGCACCTTAGAGACTAATAAATTTATTTGGGCATGAGTTTTAGTTCATGAAAACTTATGCCCAAATAAATTTGTTAGTCTCTAAGGTGCCACAAGTACTCCTAGTTTTTTTTAATAATTTCAGATATCCATGAGAGGGGTCGAAATCCCACCAAACTTTTCTGAAACACTATGCTGTTAGCAGGCGCTGCACTCACTCAAACGTGGGCACAATTTGAGAATCTTTAATTCTCCACTGAATATTTCATACTGCTTTCAAGAGGCCGTGAGGATAAACTACTAGCAGATTTTGTTATCGTGCTGTTTGCTTACAAGTTCATTTTAGTCCAACTTTCCTCAGAAACTCCCATCACCATTTCTCTTATTTCTCTCACTTTCACAGTCCACATATTAACTGATGAAGCTTGCTTTTGAGACCATAACGTAATGAAACATTAATTAGCAGACAATCATATAATCATTATTCTAAACATTTGTCTGTCTTCCTCTTTTCTTTTCTTTAGCAGAATAGGGCAAGTACCTTGCGGAAACCCTCATAGTTAAAAGGCTATTATTCACTCCATTTTGCTCCAGTAATATGTTTATTTAGGGCACATCCACAAATATACAAGTGATTCTCAGTCATCTGACTGTCTCTCCAGCAATGTATTGATAATGAGGAAAACAGATCAAATACAGCTCTCAGTGACACATAGCCAACCCCAGTGATATCGATGGATTTGGATGGATTTTACTGAGACTAGAATTTAGCCCTTTTCTGGTTCTGTATTAGTAGCACTCGGAAAAATCACCTTCCACTAATATTCCTCTCCAGCATGGAGATCTTGTAATGTATTTACCAATCCAAAGTTAAATATTAATTATAATGTAAGCCTGCTATCTTTTCTAGTTTGGAATTATTCTTACTACATAGGTACCCAATGCAGTGTATTTTAAAGATTACTATATATTGTTTTAAATTTGTATCTTATTTTTTAAAAAAATCAAGTTCTAATCCGCTTTTGATAAACTCCATTTTAATACAACTTAATGCCTAGACCCAGCAAGCATAGCATATATTGCCAAATGTAGTGTTTACTATACAAAGTGTGTGTGGGGGGGTGGACTACATCATAAGCCCATTCATTTGTGAGAGCACTGTGGCACAGATCCTAAAAGTTACTAAGGTCTGGTCTATACTACCCGCCTGAATCGGCGGGTAGAAATCGACCTCTCGGGGATCGATTTATCGCGTCCTGTCGGGACGCGACAATCGATCCCCGAATCGGCGCTCTAACTCCACCAGCGGAGGTGGTAGTAAGCGCCGCCGACAAAAAGCGGCAGAAGTCGATTTTGCCGCTGTCCTCACAACGGGGTAAGTCGGCTGCAATACGTCGAATTCAGCTACGCTATTCACGTAGCTGAATTTGCGTATCTTAAATCAACTCCCCGCTGTAGTGTAGATGTACCCTAAGCCATCAAACTTCCACTGAAATCAGGAGGAGTTAGGTGCTGAAATACCTTTGAGGATCTGGATGTGAGTGTTTGTATGCAGGTTTGGCCATGAAATCAATGGCAGTAACTCAATGTGGTAAATAATCTGTAGTGTTTTGCTGAATTGGGCCCCAAGACTGCCTCCTTTCACCACGATGGGGAACGACAATGGTTCATTGGAGATGTCGTCTGACAAAGGAGCCCAGCCTATAGGGGAGAATGGGAATATGATGCTCCTGAACTTCAACTTCCACAAGGTTCCACAGCAACATTTCCAAATGGAAATATTTCAAGGTTTGGTTGAAATATTCCTGTTTTCAGTTTTTCACCCCCAAAAAGTCTAACTTTCAAGAGGAAAATTTAGAATCCCCCCCCCCATCTAAATGTTGAGTAGAAAAAAGCCTGAATTCTGACTAGCTCTGTTCAGATTACATCTGACATACGTTGGAGTGAAAGGTGGCTAATATTGCAGGACTAATGAGTTTCTCCTTATTGAATTGCCAAAAAGATGGTCAGCCGGATTGTGAGTCTTCTTAGTATCTTTGAGAGAACATTGGCTGCTCTAGGATGGAGGGAGGTCTGTAAGTGATAAATCTTTTCCCGGCACTTCTTTCCTGCATCTCAAATGCATGTTCCTGTTTCCAAACTCTCTGGTCAGTGGTTATTCTCTACATTTGCAAAAGTCTTCAGCACTGCAAAGCAGGTAATTTAATGAAGCATTTCAGAAGCTCTGAGTTCTGGTGTTTCTCCAAATGGCATGCATCAGTTGATGCTCTTGAGAACTTTCATCTGTCTATTTAGGTTATAAATTCTTCACATATTCCTATATGTAGGAACTGCATCTAGCACAGCAGTGTCTAGATTCCCCATTAGTTACTCTCTAACTTCAAAATGATTTAACTCAACCCATAATGTACGGTTTATTAATTGTATACAGTATTACCTATGGGGACCTCAATCCAAAACACAGGCACATGTCACGGACCAAAATAAAGGCATATGTGAGGCAGCTCAGGAATTTTAATTATGTGGAGCAAGGGGCTTTGCTGTGTATCATTGTGAGTAGAGATAGGGTGTGTGTGTGTATGTGTGTGTGCGCGTGCGCCAAAGACACAGCCTGGAGAAGTATTGATGGCATGAGTATCCCTGAGAAAATGCCCAGCGAGAAAGGGTCCAGCTTGTTTGATTCCTGCTATGGTCAGGGAAACAGAACTTTGCATATTTTTGGTAAACAAACAGGAATGTATCAAAGAAACACCTAACTCCATCAATTTCTCACCCTACCTGGAACAACACAAAAAACCTGAGAATTATTGGCTAACTGCTCATGTCAAAAGGGTAACAGTATACATACCAACCATCTCATTATTTGCTACTTATCTTATGCCTTCTGTATGTCTCCATGATAATTCAGACTTCTAATATTTTTCTACCATCTTATCACCTTGAGATTTAACTTCACACTTCACTTTTGCTATAGGCTATGCAAAAATTATATCCTTGTTCCCAAGTCTATCTAGCCAGATATGGTTCTGTTTGCTCTTTTATAAGATTTCTTTAAATTCACCTAACCTGACATCTAATGTCCTCTACTACAGTTGGCCTACGAAAATATTCTCTCAGGAACATGGCCAGACATTTATATTATGCAGTCTTTCTTTTAAAAAATGATTGCAGATATAGGTTAATTTAATGATTATTCATGACACATGCCCCTGTGAAGTCATTTATATTTCCAAAAAAATTGAACAACATTAAAATTCTTTGGTAGAACTTACAAGGCTGGAGGAGATGCTGCACTAAACTGCCAAAGTAGCTTTTGTTTTCCCAGGGAAAGAGATACATTTCCTAAGTCAGCAGAGTTTGTTCATGAATGAAATCTGACACTAAATTATCCCTTTCTATAGAGAAACCCACAGGTCTGTATTCCTCATAACCTATTCTCTCTGTCTCTCTCTCTCTCTCTCTCTCTCTCTCTCATGCGCACACCCACACACCCACATGAGAGAGAGAGAGCAGGGTGTTCCACTCTCCCATTGCCTTCAAAAGGGTCAGAATGTTTTCCTCTGAATCTTCAGATCCCCTGAGATCTGCATGGAGCCTGTAGATTCTATTTTTAGTAAAGATGGATTCACTGCTGGCCTTGTGACTCTGACCTAGCTCTACCCACATTAACCCTCCCACCCCACTGCATCTGGCCCCTTAGCAGTACTGGTCCAGTGGTCCCTCCCCAGCCCACTTCTGCCCTGTCTCAGTCCCCCTGGGCTATTGCTTGCTATGCAGAGAGTGTGCACATGTAAGGCCTACACAAAAGTGAAAACTTACATTGATAACTGAAGTTTTCACAATGATTGAGCTTTTTGGACACTCCCCATTGTGTTCCCCAGAGCTTGTAATTTCTAGGCACTCCCTATCCTTGCTGTCTGGGGTTGCTGAGCCTTGTTTAATCCAGACCCCAAGTCTGTATCTGTTCTGCATTACAGGTGTGTTTGTGCTTTCTGAAGTAATAAAGCATCCTGTGCCTTCAAAGAACAATCTGAGTCGAAAGTGCGTTTCTTATAGCCCATGAAACACCCCCAATCCTGTCTCTTTTTGCGCAGAACCCCCCGATCCCCTTCTTTTCACAGACCCCCTAGGAACTCTGCACTTTTAGAAATAAGGTGACTTATTTAGGTGCCTAAATCTTGAGTTAGGAGCCTAACTTTAGGCACCCATTTTTTTAGCCCTCAGCTGTAGGGAGAGAATACTCTATATCAAGACTGTATTTTTCATTTTCTTTTTCTGTATGATAAATATCAGAAAGATAATAAGTAATGAAATCACAAAGAGATCCTATAAGAAGTAAAATAACCCCCTTCACTTGATAGTAAATCAATCAGATCAATGAGTCTTTGGAAACTTACATGAAGTTAACCAGTCAATACCATTCTCTCTCTGTATCCCTACATGAGTTAATATTCTATACTATACAAGACATTTCTAATGATTTGTCAGTGTCTTCTTTGGGATCATAAACACAATGTTAATACAAAAAACATTATGTAAGATGCTTTCACTGATATTGTACCAAGCTTATGGGTCCGTCAGATTCGAGTCACCAAATCATTATGATTCAGACATTCCTAAATATAAGGTACTTGCATTGACATTGTAGCCTCTCTGAGGAAATGACACAATGTGAAAGGGGACATTCAAATATCATTGTAGTGTATGATGAGCATTGTAGTGTGGATTAAAGTGTTCTGAGAAGTACTGTAGTGACAGCTAAAATAAGCATATCTTCTCCTTCAGTGGAAAGATACATGCTGAGAAGTCACAGAAATGCAACATATGCTTTTAGGTTCTTTTTGCAAGTACACAAAATAATTCACAAAAATGTATATTTATTTTCTAGGTCACCGTAGCTATCGCTGCATGTGTCAAGTCATTCATTTTCAATGTTAAATCACTTGACCATGGAGCAAAATCTATTGGTCCTCTTTAAAGCAGGTTTGTAATGGGAAAAGTTTAGCGGTGTCTCTGAAACCACCAAAATCATCACTCTTTAAAATATATACTAAATATTCTTATAATTTAAAACCCCTTTTAACAAACTCATTCTTGCCAGAACTTTTAACTCAAGTATTGTGATTTGATGTGACTTAAAATGTTTGTGATCATATTTAATAATATTTTAGATATGTACAGTGCCTCTCATATCAAAATGCTCTACAAGTGTCACAAATACAACATCAATGAGATGCTGTCAACTCTGAGCATGAAGTAATACGGTAACACTGTGTTGAGAGGTTGGTTGTTTGTGTTTTTTTGGCAAAGGACACCCTTATCTTTACAAAAAGATGACACATGATCTTTCAGCTCCACTACAGCTGGTTGGAAATTTCCAAGGAAAAACAAAATTTTGACAAAAAATAGAAGTATGAGAATTTCTGATTTTTTACCCTCCCACTTTGTGATTGCCACTGAAGTCTACACAGAATAGAACCTCTCTTTTTAAGGTCTCATCTACCCCCCATCCCCAACAATACAGTAGAACTGCAGGGATCTCAGTCTATCCTGCTGAGAATGGTTAGATCAGGGGTGGGCAAACTACGGCCTGCAGGGCCACATCTGGCCCATGGGACCGTCCTGCCCAGCCCCCGAGCTCCTGGCCGGGAGGCTAGCCCCCAGCCCCTCCCCTGCTGTCCCTCCTCTCCTGCAGCCTCAGCTCGCTCTCTCCGCCACCGGCACAATGCTCTGGGTGGCAGGGTTGTGAGCTCTTGGGGCAGCGCAGCTGCAGAGCCCGGCCTGACCCGGTCTCTGTGCTGCGTGGTGGCAGTGGCAGCGGCGGCAGCATGGCTGGCTCCAGCCGGGCGGCGTGGCTGTAGTGCCGCCAGCCATCGGTGCTCCAGGCAGTGTGGTAAGGGGGCAAGGAGCGGGGGGGAGAGGGTTGGATAGAGGGCAGGGGAGTTCGGAGTGGTGGTCAGGGGGCGGGGGTGTGGATGATGGTCGGGGGGGGGGGAACAGGGGGTGGAAATGGGACAGGGGTCCCAGGGGGCAGTCAGGATGGAGGGGGGGGTTGGATGGGGCAGCAAGGGACAGTCAGGGGACAGGGAGAAGGGGTGGTTGGAGGGGGCAGAGGTCCTGGGGGGGCATGACTCCCACCCCTAACTGGCCCTCCATATAATTTACGAAACCCGATGCAGCCCTCAGGCCAAAAAGTTTGCCTGCACCTGGGTTAGATGCTGAACTGACTCAAGACCTCTGCTGGCAGACCAACAACTCACCGTTAAGTACAGCTTCTACCATATAATGAATACGAAGGGGAACTTAGTTTGCATTGTTTTGGGGGGAGCAGGAGGCTCTTCCTCCATTTGTGACTCCAGTCCTCTTTTCCTTTGCTTTTTGTCAAAATGCCTGAAAGTCTAAATGAAACTGTTGGGTCAAAACAAAACATTTATTTTCAACGTTACCAGAACATTCTGACTTGACATTTTTTGAGTTTTCAATTCACTGAATTTTTTTGAAAAAATGGCATTTTTGGTTCGACCCAAAACAAAACTTTTTCTGTGGATTTTTTTCCAAATTGCCAATGAACAGAAAAGTCCACTATCAGGTCCGGCTCCAGCATTTTTGCCGCCCAAAGCAAAAGAAAAAAAAAAAAGCTGTGATCGGCAACTCGGCGGCAGGTCCTTCCCTCGAAGAGGGAGTGAGGGACCTGCCACCCTGGAATTGCCACACCTGCCGCTCCTCTCCGTTGGCCGCCCCAAGCACCTGCTTGTTAAGCTGGTGCCTGGAGCCGGCCCTGTCCACTATTCACCCGCTCTTTTTAGGAGTTCCACTCCCCAGGAACAGAAACTAAGGTGGCTACATAAAATTATTATTAATCATTTAGGCAAGAATTGCTCATAATTTACATATGAATAAAACTTCTCTCTCTACTCTCCCTTTCTCCCCCCCAAGATAATCAAAAGTTTGCCAAGCAGAGTAACACCTTGCCTTTCCTATATAAATTTGCCTACTGCACACTGTGAGTGAATGAAGATCAAGAGATGGGTGGGGGAGTTGTGAGTTCAACCAGTTATGAACTACAACTGGACAAATAGCTGAGTTTTTGATTTGGTGGCAATTCCAAAAAAACTAAAATTATATATATCTGGTTCGACCCAGACTGAAACCAAAAATTCCATCTAATCAAAAGAAGTCCAAACAAATTTCATTTCAGATTAAACAAAATGTATTGTTCAACCTGAAATGAACTGTTATTTCTGGACATTTTAAAAATAAAAGGGGAAAGAAGGGCTAGCTTCACAAAATAGCCGATAGATGAGTAGTAACATCTCCCTTATAAAATTCATTGTAGTGGTTAGTACACTCATATGGGATATGGAAGAGTAGGATAAATTCCCCTTCTGCCTGATGTGGAGCAGGGATTTGAATTTGGGTTAGCTATATTATAGGACAGGGTCCTAATCACCAGGCTACATAGTATTTAGGGGCAGGACTGTCTCAGTTTCTCCAGTGGATGCTGTTCCACTTTGTACAAATAGAACTGCTTGACTGCAATACCATTTATGACAATTGCTTGCAAGACTGTATTTGTGTGTTCAGTACATGCCTAGAAACATTTTTCGTAGCTATTTGCCCTGAAGTGTTGATTATATATTTATGTAGTTCTTGGTGAACTAATATACTGTTGATTGTTTTGAGTACCGAGTGTCCTCAATTGAGAAATACTGTCCAAGGTAAAAGTCGACTTGAAAGGAATCTAGCATTAAAATTATTATGCTAGTACTCCCTCAACTCAAAAAGCTGTTATCCTAATTAAATTACATCCCATTATTGCCTATAACATTTACAAACTGACAAACCTAGTTTGTTAGACTTTAGCTTTAGCTTGAGATATAACTGGCACCTCAGCAAATGTATAAAATTGACTACCATTCTTTCTTACAAAACTGAATAGAAAAAAATACAGTTCAGTGGCTGGCATCTATATGATTACCATAGCTCTGGAGTGCACTCTTCAAAGAGAGAGAAGTATGGAGAATATGTGCAATATGTCCTGGCATCCTAATTTACCAGGTTCTAAATGAATGGGAAAAAAAGATTAGCTAGCTATTTAGATCACATGAGGAAATCACAGAGCTGAGCATAACCTCAAGAGACATACAAATGGTGTGTTGCTGATTTTTCACCACAAATCTAGAAAGCTAAAGATTATATTTATGAAGACAAGTTATTAGTTTTCTAAAATGAGCTGATAAGATATTCTGAAAATTACACATAACCAGGGTATGCTTTGCCAGGCATCCAGTGGTAAATATAGCATTATACATTTTGCCCTGTGAAATTAGAACTCATTGAAAAAAAATCCTTTTAGTTGAGGCACTCATGGTGCTTCATAAATATTTTATTAAGATTCACCACACACCTGTGAGGCAGTGGTTGGATACTTACGTTACAGATGTGTAAATTGAGAAACAAAGTGTGTAAGTGAGTTCGCCAAGATCACACAGTGAATCAGTGACAGGACTGGAAACAGAATCCAGGTCGCTTGGGCCCACATCCCATGCCGTAACCACTAAAACCAATCCCTCCTGTAAATATATACTATCTGAGTTGTTACTGTTTGGATCATTTTTAGTTTGTGTGGAGTTTTGTCTGGGAGTTTTGTGTCTATAACCGACTCATTCTCACAAACCCATCAATCCAGCCTTTCACATTTCATCTGTATTCTATGCGACTAACGCCTGGAGTACTCAGTGCACACACTCTGTATAATCTATGTAATTCTTCCGCTCTACTTCATGCTGATTAGGCCTCAACTGGAGTATTGTTTCCAGTTCTGGGCACCACATTTCAGGAAGGATGTGGACAAATTGGAGAAATTCCAGAGAAAAGCAACAAAAATGATTAAAGGTCTAGAAAACATAACCTATGAGAGAAAATTGAAAAAATTGGGTTTGTTTAGTCTGGAGAAGAGAAGACTGGGGGAGGGGGCATGATAACAGTTTTCAGGTACATAAAAGGTTGTTACAAGGAGGAGGAAGAAAAATTGTTCTTATTAACCTCGGAGGATAGGACAAGAAGCAATGGGCTTAAATTGCAGTACGGGCGGTATAGGTTGGACATTAGGAAAAATTTCTTAACTGCCAGGGTAGTTAAACACTGGAATAAATTACCTAGGCAGGTTGTGCAATCTCCATTATTGGAGATTTAAGAGCAGGTTAGACAAACACTTGTCAGGATGGTCTAGATCAGTGGTTCTCTATCAGAGGTATGTGTACCCCGGGGGATACACAAAGGTCTTCCAGGGGTACATCAACTCATCTAAATCTTTACCTAGTTTTACACAGGCTACATAAAAAGCACTAGCAAACTCAGTACAAACTTAAATTTCATATAGACAATGACTTGTTTATGTCTGCTCTATATACTATACCTTGAAATGTAAGTACGATATTTACATTCCAATTATATGCTTAAAAAATGAGAACATAAACAATTTTTCAGTAATACTGTGCTGTTACTCTTTTGTATTTTTATGTCTGATTTTGCAAGACAAATCAGACTCCTGAAAGGGGCATAGTAATCCAGAAGGGTTGGGAGCCACTGATCTAAATAATACTTAGTCCTGTCTTGAGTGGAGGGGACTGGACCAGAAGACCTCCCAAGTTCCCTTCCAGTCCTACGATTCGATGCCTCTCCTGGTTCAGGCAGGAGTAGTGGCTTTACATGTTCTAAAACCTTATGCATTTCATACACTCAATTACACCCTTTGAAACCAGACTACAGCCAATTTTACTTTGGAGCCTACAGATCAAACAGGAGAGTATCTTTTAAATAACAAAGGGCTGACAGACAAAAGTCTCTTTGAAGGATGGTAGGATGAAACCCCCACTAGTTTGATATGTTCAGATAGTCACTGATAACCACTAAAACAGAGAAAAGAGAAATCAAAGGAATATTTTCCATCACATTAGATTCAGTCTAACATTAAGACAGTGAAAAAAATTACAGAGGTTTTAGATCATGGCATCGTTTTCTCTCCAGGCCAGATACAAACTTCCAACAATTTCTGCAGATAGATAGAGAGAGAGAGTGTGTGTGTGTGTGTGTGTGTGTGTTTCTGTGTCTCTGTGTATGTATCTGTGTGAGAAACTCTCTTATCATGTGTGGTCAGTGCACCAGGGAGCCCTGTGCTCAGTTGAGGCTCCTAACCACCACTGTAATATATAAATAAGAAAAATAATGCAGCCCCAATTTGAATTGGGGCTTCCTCATGCTACTGGAATACAAATAACCTAGAAGGCTGGGCTAAACCCTTTCCCATTAGACATCCTGGGCCCAATTCTCCCCCTTACTCCCTCTCCTGCAGGAAACTTCAATGGGAGCTATTCAACCAACTGAACCTTCTGAATGTGTAATGGAGAATCTCCCTCCAGCAGTGTAAGGAGCTTGTCATGTGTTTGAGAGAGGATACCTTGGTCCCCTGTTGCTCAGAGAGTACATTATTTGATCTTATTTGCTGTGTTAACGCTCTAAACAAAACTGGCATTTATGTACATGACTTCCCTATGGATGTGACAATAAGGGGGTTGGACTGTGTCTGCTTCAATCCAAAAGAGTCCTTTGGAAATACAGACGAGCATCCCAGAAGTTGTGGGGATAAACAGGTGTGACAGAAACCTTGCCAGTTCCCTCACACAGAATGAGGTCCAAGGTACAATGAAGTGTGTGGAGAATCAGCTTTAAAACTTTTTGTTGCTTTTATAGTCTATAACCAACTCCTATTATATTTGAATGCAGGTGTTTCTGACTGTGTATGTGGTTTAATTATTCAGAGCATAAGCTTTATATATTATGGATAACTCTGCATCAGTTCTGGTAGCTGCCTTTTGCATGCACCCAAATCTGTTCTGGTGGTAAGCAAAAAAGACACAAAGGATGTCTCTTATCTGAATGCTTCTGATAAAAAGTGAGCAAGATTGAACTGAACTTCAAATGTGTCCTTTTGTCCCATAATTGCACTTTTAACATCCCAAAAGAACGGGATGTCAATCCCTTACAAAAAAGTCAATCCCTTACAAAAAAGTCATAAGTTAACCATTAAGAGAAACAGTTCTTACTACAAAACTTGTCTTTCTGCATCCAAATATTCCATTTTTGCTGTTCTGTCTTATAACATTTATAGACAAAAATAGTTTTAAAATATATTTCTGAATGTACCCATAAAAGTTTGCTAGGTTCCAAGCTTTCAGGACAGCAGAGCATTTCATAATACCTTTCAGCCTTAGCGTAAGACAAGTCAGAGAAGCCAAGGACATAAACAGTTCTGATTCCTCTAAAAAGCAGCGCACAGCACACAAAGCATTGATAAATTTAAGTAGAAATCCATGTGAGAGTTTGGGGTTTGTTTTTTTACTTCTAAGTAGATCATTGTGCCACATACCTGGTTAGAAATCCTGCATGCCTTTGTTTGCTTTTTAAAAGTAAAGTTACAGCCAGATCCTCAGTCTCACCAGGACCCATTTTTGATGAGTTAGCAGAGCAAATAAAGTTCCCTGACTAAAGAGGAGTGGATTCCCTAGTCTGAGGGAAGCCCAGATGGCACAGAGGAGATGCTGTGGTGAGGGAGCATAGCCAGCATGCTTCTCTCCAGCATCCCTGACTGGCATGGGCAACCACTTACAGATTGTTACTGGTTCTAATCTTCCTTGACCTCCTACTCTAATTTACCCCAGTGATTGAACTGGCCTCTGCAAGCACAGTGGGGGGCATACACCCCTCTTTGCTACACTCTGACTTTAGGTCCTATGCCAAGCGTAGCTCAGATATGCTGGGTCACCAGACCCCTTCGTTTATGCATAGAACAGGCATTAGCAGGGTTTATTCAAACCATCACACTAATATGCCTTATTTTGCCCAGAGGGGGCCAGGTACAGGGGCATGAAGTATTTCTGTCTCTTTCAGATCAGAGTGTTTAGGCTGTGAAAAAGCTCTGAACTTTCCAGCCTCAAACTGAACAAAGGTGGGCAGGTGTGAGGAAAGGATGACTTCTGAAATACACTTTACCTTTTTTTAAGGTGTTTTCTTCTTCTTCTTCTATGAACCATTTGATAATTTCTCAGCTGGTGAGAGAAGACCAGAAACAACATTTGGAAGGGTGCCTATGTGATTTAAGAACCTATGTGACTTGGGAGCTTTAAACTCATTGAAAGTCAAGGGAACTTAGGTTCAAATCAGGTAGGTGCTTTTGAAAATTTTACCCTAGAAGACAGAGCAATGAAAACTGAAGCCCTTTTTGTTTGTTTAATCAGACTGTGTTGGTGTTATCACGGTTCTAGTGGAAATTTCCTCATAGTCCCTATCCATAACACCATCACTGAGTGCTTATAAGCCGTAAATCTCCCTAAGTACAAATTTTTATGCCTATTTTATAGGTGGGAAAATAAGGTGTTAGAAGAGGAAAGCACTTGGCCTTAGGTCAGGGTCAGTTCTGGGAATAGAATAATCTCCTCAGTTCCTATCCAGCTCTCTTTCCCTTGGCTTGTGCAGTCTCCCATAAGCTCAGGGTTGTCTTTAATGATCTGGCATTGCTTGCTGAGAGAGTTTAACTTGCATCTTAGGGAAGGTCCAAGACTATTCTGTTTGGAAACTACCCATTGTGCCAAAGAGTGTACAGCACATTTATGGCATGTCTGACTACACTCCTGTTTATGCCAGCTTTCCCCATGATTTACCAGGGTGTAGGACCTCCGGCAGCAGAAAGTGTGAATAAGGGAGGGTCACAGTGTTGCCAACTCACATGATATTTGGTGCTTTTTCTTAAAGCCCCAGCTGCTGGAGTCATGCGATTATGTGAGACTCGCAGCTTGCATATTTGTAAATACGTTTCCAGCCCTTGTGATAGCAGGGAGAAGCTCGAAAACATGAACCATAAAGACTCAAAAAGGATTGGCAATACTGAGTGGTGGTAGAAAGAGGCCATCATCTCCTCGCTAACTGCAGCTAGCACTAGCCAGGAGGCCACTGGCAAATGTCCGTATTAAGCACACCCTTGCTGCAGCCTTCACTCCACATGGCTCCTGTGGATTTACTAGTGGAACATGAAGCTGCCCCACACAGGGAGCCCAAAATGTAGGCATCTGTGAAACCGCCATCTGCAGGTCCCCTGCTTCAGAGCCTGAAAACGAATCCACCCTGAGTCCCATGGACTCTGGGCTCTACTTAGTTTTGCTGCACAAAGGCTGGTGAGAGAAGGAGGTGGTGTAGGGAGCTGCTTCCCACCCCAGCACACTGACACAAGTACTGGCCTGACAGCCGCTGCTGATTCTCCCTGAGTGCATGGGAGCAAGCTACTGCGCTGTGCTCCATGGCCCCAGGCATGCAACTCCATTGGGATCATGGCAAGGGTCCTGACCCACTGCACTCTCAGTAATACCTGGGGCTAGCCACGGGAAGTGCATGTGTAGCTCAATGCTTCCCTTAGTGCCCAGAGGCATCTCTGCCTGAATCTGCCCTACAGTGACCAATGCCTCAGACTGCCTCTGGGTGATTGCCTTAACTCCTTTGCCTTCCTATCCAGCATACCACAGCTACCCAAAATCATAATGGAGCCTACTGATTTAAACATCTATCAAACAGACCCCCAGGGTACTTTCCTACCTGTCGTGGTGGACTGAATCTTGAACGGTTTGTCAATAATCTTTCTGAGAAAAACAGAAACTTTATTTGACAGGGACTAGTAGCAAAGACAGCTCAAGCAGGGGCTGATCTTTGAAGGGTTCTTCAATCATGCTAAAGTATTTTAAGAAAATGTAGCAAAATTATGTAAATAGATTTAAATAGCAGCCTCCTGTGTTCCCAGTAACTGTTTTGCCTCCTACTCCGACAGCCCAGGGTAGAACAACATGCAAAGAGCCTGAAGCCAAATATAACCATATGACATCATATCTTGGCCTAAGAGGACACTTGCATTCAAAATGCTGCTGTGGTTTCACATGGAATGAGACGCACTAGAGTGGAGGGTATTATTTTTGTCTCTCCCTCTTAAGCAGGAAGGTTAGTTGCATGGATTGTGCAATCTGGCAAGCAATTCCATAGATGGAGCAGTTGAAGTTGTGAGAATACCAAGTGTAACGCAGCTTGTCATAGGATTCTGTGGGGTATAAGGAAACTTTACATCAGCCAGCAACGTCAGGCCCCATTTTTACTTCATGTCAGCCTTAATGTACTAAAAATACCCTGCATGTTTTCTTAGCCCCACACTCCCCTATTTCTGTGGGCGCCTCAGTGAAGCTTCAGCATCAGATGATTTTTCAATCAAAATAAGGTGACAAACAAAAATAAATTTACATTTGGCCATCTTGGGAGGCTTATACAGTCAGAAGACATTGCTAAATAACATCATCCATGCCCGTGCCAATGAGAGCTTGTTCTCTATTGTGCTTTTATTAGGGTTTTGTCCAGTCTAGCTTTAAAAGTACCAGGCAATGGGGTTTCCACTGCTCAGTGGAAGACATGGCAATTTCCTCTGTGTAAACGTGGTCTGAGAGAAGAGAAAGGTTAGAGTGTGCAAATACTAATGGACACAACCTGCTCTCATACACAACTCCTGTTGTTCTGCTCCTGCTCTTTTTGGAATAAATGACAAGGTTCCCATTCACCTCAGCACTGTCTAAATCCTTTGCTGAATGGAGCCTAACTCCATCAGTGAAACATATGCACCTGCCTACAGTTAAGCACAGATTTAATATGGATAGACTGCTGAACTGGGATCTTAAATGTGAACAGGATAAGGCCCTTAATTGGGAGTTGCGTGAATGCATTGAAGGCAGAATGTAGATTTCTACAAGTAAAAAGCTCTATCTGAACTTCCTTCTGCCTCCCAGTTATTCACTAAGAATTCAAAGTCTGGCAACTAGCTCCATATAACCTCACTAAAAAAGACCCTGTAATAGAAACAGTAAATGAGAATTATCTTTTGTGTAATAAAGACTGTAAAGGTATGGACATGCTGTGTGCACCCCATTACAGCCCTGTGTGGCACGTCAGGTATGCCCCACCATAATTTCTTGTAGCAACAAGTTCACAGCTCAGGACCAGGAGAAACCAACACACACTAGCAAATAACATGTTCCTTTTTAATAGGATTTCAGGACAGGAGCAAGTACAGTGCAGCACAGTACATGGTTCATAAGGTCCTCACCTCGGGGTCCTGGTTCAGCTTCAAGTTCACAAGTAAAATATCTAATTAAGCTAGTCTCCTAGAACCTGAGAGGAAACACCCATCACCTACTACAGCCCAATATCAGCCTAACTTCAACATGCTTTGGATAAAGCCCTAGCAAGAATATTTTTATTCCATTAAAATGCTATCTCAGCTATCTCCTCATGCTAGATTCCTTATGGGAATGGACATTTCCATTCTCAGGTCTGGAATTCCATTTGCCGGACCTTTGTAATGCTATAAACACATTCCCCACCGCTTTATCAAGCAGGAAGTGGAGACGAGGGCTGGCATATCCTAAATTTGGATTTACAGAGCGCTTTTATCTCCAAAGTGTATGGCAGACATTAATTACATAGTCATTAAATATTTATATTTGCATGATTGCTGTTTTGTTGTTACATTTTATATAACAGAGATACAAATGTTGGCAGAAATAGTCTGCCTTGGAAAGAAGCCATGGGTGTGTGGCTATTTGCTTTGTAATTATTATTAGAGATGTGTGGGTACTAAAAACCCACCATTGATGTTTACCTTTAGAAACACTTTAAAATTGTGACCATGGTGCTCCCTGAAGGTAAGGGTGACAAATACTATTTTCGAATGGTCCAAAAATCAGTGGGTTTGGTGTTGTTAAAACATTATGTACCATTCTGGTACGGGTATATTTTAGGAGTCAGGGTGCTCACCCACCTTACTCTACAAATAGCTAGTCCAGATACAGCTAGTAGAAGTCAGTCAGTGACATATCGGTTTACACAAGATGGGGGACTGGTCCCAGGCACTTATGCTACTCATCAACATTAAGTAAGTAGCAATTACTTCAGTGTACAGAGAGACAAAATCTTTTTAGGAACGAGATGGCACCCACCACCTCTCTAGTTTTTTCTTTACCCAGCCAGTGAATGGGATCCATGAAGAAAAGTGGCTATTTGGCAACTCAAGTTTAACCCCAAATATTTAACTTTTTTGTGTCTACCAGTTTCTTGCAGATCCTATTCTGTCAATTCGGACATTACTTTTGTTAAACCATTGCCTAGAGAGAGAGAAATTCACCAAGAGACATTCCCCATTCATCTAGGAAGTTGCTTTCTCCACATTACCAAAGGTGATAGCAGTTAGCTGCATCAATTAGAAAAAGTCCAGAGGGTAGGTCCTCAGCTGGTGTAAATCAGCGTAGCTCGTTTGACTTTAATGGTGTTACATGACCTCACCCCAGCTCAGTATATGGTTCCATATATCTCCAATCATGATGCTGTCTATCTGTCTCCCCGCTACACATCTCTGCCAGGTCAGTACGTTCACATTACAGATTTAAACCAACCCTGCAGGAGTCACCTAGGTGTAGTTTATGAAATGACAGAAGATTCTATTTAATCTATCTTCTTGCCTCTGCTTCTAAGACTTCTTGTAGCAGCGAGGCTACAGCTAGGAGAGAGGGAATTTATAGACTTTTTGAAGCAGTTCTCTGATGTTCCTTGAAAGGACTTTTGATTGTGAAAGATATTTTTGAAAGTCTTGACTGTTTTATTTTTAGATGCAGCAAAGTGGAGAATTATATGCCTGCAGAAGAAAACCAAGCTGGCAGGCTTCCTGAACTTATTCAGAGGTAAAGAATGGAGGAAGCGTGATGAAAAAAGAATACAGATCTGAAACCTACTCAACAGTCCACCAATAAGATCTCAGTAAGTGTTTCTATCTGAGATGCTTATGTTTTTCTGGATGCATCAGAGCTGCATATTACAGCGTGTAGCTTAACAGCCGTCTTTACTTCCGTCATGTTCTATCCATTCTGATTCACACCTCACTGGCAGAATTCTACAACGTCAGAACATTCCCCTTAACATCAAAAACCAAAACACACACTTGGGATGGATTTTGTAAGCGATAGTTACACACTGAAGTCAAACACTTCCAAGGTGTTCTCTCCCTCATTCTACTCCCCAGCACATTACGGTCAGGCTGAAATGACATCCTTATAGCTCCCAAGTACTGCAGGGATATCCCAGTGCTGAGGATCATACTCACAACGGACTCAATCATCAGATCTAGCTAGGTGCAGCAACTAAGGTGGGGAAGTTGGCTGTACAACCCTATCGCACAATCCTGTTGCCACCAGGTGATGGCATGGATTCCCATGCAAGTTATAGTGGCCTCAGGGTTGTTTTAAGCTGCACTGGCTGCAACAGCCTCTAAGGGAGTGTTCTGCCATTCCAGGTTCACTTGTGAGCAGCAGCACTCTGGGCCATGTTCCTGTTCCCCAACCAGCCACCCAACATGACCCAAAGGCTAGGAGGGGATAGTGAGCATTGGCTACAGTGGCCCTATACTATCCAGGAATCCCTCCACACTGGGGAAATTCTTGAGTAGCTGTCTCAGACAGCTTTGAGACTACTTTCAACTAGCACAAAGCAGCTACAATCATAGCCAGGATCAGGCCTCATCTACATATGAAATACCAAGACACAGCAAGATAAACAGCTGACACAACCACTTTTATTCTTAACTCGTTGATTTCCCCTGATGTTAAGATCTTACATGCATAGTCTCCATGCTGTGTATGCCCCCAAATCCAGTGGTACAGCCCCTGTCCTCACAGCAGATGGTAACCAGCTGCTCACAGACAAAAGCTATATTCTCTCTCACTGCGCAGAGCACTTTGATAGTAGATGGACAGTTCAGGAGACTATGTCTGACAAAGCCATCAATTTACACCCGCAGCATCCTGTCCTGAAGGAGCTGTCGGTGGACCCTTCTTTAGATAACGTTACTAAGGCCATCAAGCAGCTGCCCACAGGCAAGTCTCCAGGCCCCAATGGCATTCCACCTGAAGAGTACACATGTGGAGGTGCCCGCCTGGTCAGGAAACTCACCAGCCTTTTCAAAACTATATCGGAACAGAGTACGGTGCCCCGGGTGTATAAGGATGCATTCATAGTCCATCTATACCAAAGGAAGGGAAACATATCTAGCTGTGACAACCATCACAGAATCTCACTGCTGTCTCTACCAGGGAAGATCCTTGCACGGGTTGTCTTCAGACTCATCTGTCACCTGGTGGACTCTGTGTATCCAGAGTCACAGTGTGGTTTTTGAGCTGGCCATGTCACCATGGACATGATTTTTGCAGACCAACAAATATCAGAGGGGGCTCGTGAATGGAAGAAGAACTTGTACATGGTGTTTGTTGACCTGACAAAGGCCTTCGACACATTGAATCGTAAGGGCCGATGGAAACTCCTTTATAAGTTTGGTTGATCAGAGAAGATGGTTGCTGTCATCCACTCATTTCATGATGGCCAGGATGATGTAGGCTCACCCACAGGCTCTGGAGGCAGCGTGGAGTCTGCTTCAAAACCAAAATAAAAAACTACCATGCTGTTGTGCTCACTTCACTCTACTACGGCTGTGAGACATGGACATCTACCAATGCCACATCAAACAGCTGGAAACCTTTGCTGTCTAAGAGCCATCTGAACATCAGGTGGCAGGACAGGATCCCCAACACTGAAGTTCTTGAGAGGTGCCAAATCCCTCATCTTGAGAGTATGCTCATTAGGGCTCAGCTTCGCTGGGTTGGCACATGGTCCATATGGAGGTTTCCCATATACCAAAAGTAGTGTTCCACCGCCAGCTGAGTATGGGAACCTACTCTAAGGGTTGACTCATCCTCAGATACAAAGACACCTTGAAGGCCAACCACAAAGAATGCAAGATAGATATTAAAATCTGGGAGCTCCTTGCACTGGACAGACCCAGATAGAGAGCTCTGTGCCCTAAGGCAGCATCCATTTTTGAGGAGAAGCATGTGAGGTCTTTGCAAGAGAAAAGAGCATGTCGTAAGGCCAACACCTCAAACCCTCTCCTCAACAATGACTACACTTGCAAGACATGCAACTACATTCGCAAATCCAGGATTGGAGTTTCTTCCTGTGTGAGAAGCCATCAAAACAAATAAACCAACAACTTAAGTCAATATTAGGGAAAACTCACCTGTGGAAGTGATGGGAGAATCCATCACCATCAGGCACTCCATTTTCAAAAATAACTACTTTCAGGCTGGATGCTGTTTGAAAATGTATGCCTTATTATTATTTGAATGTATTTATTATGTGGTTCTCTCTAAATATACTGTGCTCAGAAAATTGATACACTTGTAGGCACCCTATAGGCAATGAATCTTTGCACAGCAGTGGCAAAACATCAGCGTAAAGCATCTTATTAAAGGTCCATTAATAATAAAATACAAATGTGTAAAAAGAAAATACTTAGGAAGAGACTGGCAAGGCCACTTATGAGATTTAGATGCCTAGCTCCCATTAAAATTAATACCTCTGGTATTCAAGCCTGTAGGCAACTTGCACAATGCCACCCTGTATGTGTATCCTCTTTACAGATGGAGGTAATGTGAATGTAATTGCACTTATGATAAAGTGTACTCCAAGTAAGGGGCTAGACTCACCATTAGATACAGCCCCGGACAAGTGATGATACTCAAGCTGCTCCAGTAGTAGCCCTGTGAGTCATTATGGCTCAGAAATGTCCCTTTGCAATACAATACAATTCCTTCCATTTCCCCCCTTTCTCTGGGTGGGGGAGCACAGGGTAGTAATTTGCTGCTGGCCCATAGCAGCAGCATGTGCTTGCAGAGTTGTGCTAGCTGGTGCACGGTGAGGATTAGGGGAGCCAACCCACTTGCCATTCATCTGCTCTGGGAAGTAAGCAGGTATGCAGCACCAACTTACTCCCTGCATTCTTGGACCCAAAGTCCAGGAAGTCTATTAGAAGATTCACGGTGTCGGATGGTTCTTCCTGCCCTTTATGGGCAAATAGTTCAGGTAATTAACTAGCCCTAAATATTTAAACTTGCTGAAATAACAAATTGGCCTTGTGACTGTAGTGATATTATATTTACTCCTGGGGGAATTCTGCGCCACTGCGCATGAGCAGACTTCATGTCCCCCGCAGATTTATTTGCTTCCCCACAGAAAAATAACTTTCTGATGGGGAAGCAAAGGGAAGCCACAAGAGCGGGCATGAGACCTTCCCCAGAAGTATGTTTTGGGTGCCCAGGGAAGCCGGCAGAGAGGTAAATCAGTATGGGGCACGGGGGCAGGACCGGGGAAGACCCAGCTGGTGGCTTGTACCCTGTGCCAGGGTCAGTTGCTAGTCCCAGCTGGGCTAGGGAGGATGGGACTTCCTCTTCCTCTGCATGGCATCCAGGGCTGGGTCCAGACCTACCCGCAGATTTCTCCCCTGGCTTCAGGAAGCTCTGAAAACTCCCCCCCCCACACACACACACACTTCCTGCACCCATCACTCCTCAGCTGCAGGGGAGGGATCCCTGTACAGGTAGCTGCTCCCTCATCTGCCCAACCCCCGTGCATCCAGATCCCCTCATACCCAGACC
Organism: Chrysemys picta bellii; assembly: GCF_011386835.1. Taxonomy (NCBI): domain Eukaryota; kingdom Metazoa; phylum Chordata; order Testudines; family Emydidae; genus Chrysemys; species Chrysemys picta. Next base: position 64,034,850 of record NC_088800.1, read on the forward strand.
CTCCTGTTGAGCCTCACTCCCCCTGCACCGGAACCATCCCAATGAACCCCATTCTCCCTGCACCTGTACCACCCCAACAAGCTACTTGCACCCAGATCCCCACCCCACCAAACCCCAACCAGCTGCACCTGGATCCCCACCCCACTTAGCCCCCCTCCCCCAGCATCTGAACCCCAGCGCTAAACTCCCAACACCAAGAATCCCCTGCCAAGATCTATCCCCCCCATATCCAGACCCCCCCTGCAGAGCCCCAATGACCTTCACCTGGAACCCCCCTACAGAGTCCCATTACTGTTGCACCCAGAACCCCCACAACAAGCCCCTGTGCATCCAAATCCCCCCCACTGCAGAATCCCCCAATGAGCCACCCACACCCAGATTGCCCCACACAGAACTCTCTCAACTAACAACTGTATCCCTCCACACTAAGCCCCTCCACACTTAGATCCTGCCGGGATGAGGCTGCCTGCCCACACCCGGTGCACCTGGCACAGAGCGGCGGGGCCCGAGGGTGTTTCTGGAGCAGGCCTGGTCCTTGCGCTGTGTCTGTCAGAGTTGGGTGCAGCCTCACCCCTGAGTCCATGTCCCAGGGGAGACCTGCAGAGTGATCTCCCACCTCTGTGCAGCCAGTGGCCTGTGCTCCCCAATGACATGCTGAAGCCTCCACATTTACTTGACAAATAAAATGTACAGAATTTTGCAGAATTTTTAATTTTTTGGCACAGAATACCCTCAGGAGTACTTATTGTGCTTTTTTTGAATACCCTTGTGAATTTATTCTGGGAATTGAAGAGGAGTAATACTAGCTTATAAGGAACCTTATCACAAGCCAAGATTAAGGAGCTGAATTTCTCTGGCTCATATTTGCAATGCTGGAATCATTTTCTTGAACTTTGCAGATGTATCATCTATTCTTTGAAAAACACTATGAATTACAGTTCAGGCTATAGCATTTTGTTGACTGTCAAGCTAAAGGAGGCCTCTGAGTGTATCCTCACATGCTGAAACCCCGGAGCACTAAAGCCCTGACTCAGAAAGACGTTCTCTGAGTGACATGACAGTATTTCTCTCTCCAGCATTGGTTGTGCACCTTGCTCTGAACACAGGCTGTTGTCTGTACCCAACTCTGCCAAGTGTTTTTGGTTTTGTGATGATGCCCATTGGGAACTGGCCTAGATTGTATTTACAGTGACTAAGACCAGTTTTGCATTTGATAAGCAGGTTTCTAAATTCAAACCAGCATCCTAAAAGCAACAAGCTACTTATACATCCACAAAGCTCCTGAGGACATGGCATAAAACTTTCCCACTGTACAACTACTATGGGACCAACTGAAGACTATTAATATCCAAGTCCAGGCATGCAGTATACATGTCCCTGTATAATGTCACTAAAACATTCCAAATCCTTTGCTCCAGAGGTGGATCTGACTATATTTTCATCTTAATAACTAAAGCATGGACATTTCTGGGCCCATCCTGTTTGTTACTGAGATCAGTGGCAGAATTCCCACCAACTATAATGGTAGTAGGACAACTTCTGTATCCAACAATTAAACATTAGAGAAAAGAGAGAGAAGATGCTAAGGCCCATCTCTTTATTGCACTAAATTCATATTTGCAGGACTGTGTCTACAGGCCTAGTGCAAACTGAGCTGTATATGATACAATATAGAAGTTTTAAGAAAATATGATCTGAGAATGGTTTCTGGTCATGGGAGATCTTCACTCACACTCAGTGTTCCAAGGAAGGGAAATCAAGTTAATTGGATAGTCTCTGTGACAAGGTAAATTTGAAGAAGTTTGTAAAATGTTAACAGGGCTCGGTTACTGGCACAGATCTAGTGCTACTGCTGAGAGGGGATCCAACTGTTGAATCCCATGTGCCCTTCACTTGCTGAGGCTGGGCAGAGTTCTAGATGAGGTTCCTGGCTTTGGGCCTGTAGGCACCCACTCCAGCTACAGACCTCAAGTCTAACTCCCCTCTGGGCAATGGGGATCCCATGGTGCAATTGACTAGGCCTGGAAATGAGTGTTGTCTCCCCCAAACCTCCCCAGCAGTTCTTGTATGCTCCCCAGCATCCCACTAAAGGTGTGAGCCTTCTGGTTTACAGTTCACCTCTTTAGGGACACATGACCGTTAAAGTAAATAGATACAGGCTTAGCAAAAGTTTCTAACCCTTTACTTAAGAGATAAAGCACAGGAGAGTATCAATCATTTAGAAAACATGATGCCCCGCCCTCTAGCTCACCTTTCCCTTGAGGAACCATCTGTGTTCAGGGAGCAGGATTCATTTCCCCTACCTCAGTATCCTCCTGCAGCAGCTACCATTGTCTGGAGCTGGTGAAAATGGCCAAAGACCCAGAATAGAGCCACTCCTGCCCGTTTATAACCTTCCAGTCTCCTCTGGCATATGACCCCCTGAGCAGTCTCAACAGGTAACCACAGACCCCCTAGGAGGAGATTTTGTTGTCAGATAACCCCTCCCCAAAGCTATGTCTACACTGCAAGCATTACAGCAACACAAGCTGCAGCACAGTAGTATAGATACTTACTACAGCAATGGAAGGGTTTTTTCTGTCACTGTTGTAAATCCACCCCTTGAAGAGGTGGTAGCTAAGTCCATGGAAGAATCCTTCTGTTGACTGAGCTGTGTCTACAGTGGGAGTTAGGTCAACCTAACTACATCACACAGAGCATGACATTTTTCACAGCCTTGAGTGATGAAGCTAGGTCCACCTAAGTTGTAAGTGCAGACCTGAGAAACCATTTCTCCTGGGTTGGAACCAGCCTAAGGTCTAGGGCGTTTGTATTTGAATGAAGGACCATAAAGGTTTAACCATCCTCTGTTATTATCCTAGTTCCACTACTCCTTACAGTTCCAGTTGAACATGCAAATAAAAACAGAAAATAATCCAACCCCTCAGTCAAAATGAGGTCAGCACTCTGAAACAGGTACACATAAAGAGCCCTCAATATCAAACAGACTTCAAAAGCTGTGCATAGACAGTTTCCCAAAATCATCACAGCTAGTCACATGGCTGTTCTGGGGCAGAGTATGTTAGGAAGGGGAAACTGGGTCTAAGAGGAAGTCTGTGCTTTCTGCCCTCCCTGCTGGCTGAAATGGGGAAAACTCTGGGGAATTGTTACCTACTGTTTTCATCACTTAGCTTGCTTTTTGGTGTGGGGATTGTTTAGTGGATAATAAACAAGTCCTGAGGAAAGGGTCTTTGAAGCACGGAGGCCTGGTGTTTTATTTCCATTCCCTGGTTGGTGAAGCTTCCCACAAACTCCCACTGCTGTATCCTTTAGGAAATAGGAGCAAAGTTATGCACATTTTCACACTCACTCATGAAGGACCACATTTTCTACTGGTATAAACAGATGCAGCCCATTGGAGGGGGCAAAAAAAGCAATAGAGCTGCACCAGTTTACCCTAGGCAGGCCACTCATCTGGTATTAAACCACACTGTCCTGATTTTCTAGGATTTCTCTCCCGCTCAGTACTCAGACAAAACTGGACATAGGTATGTTCGGTATCAGATGAGGGAGTCCTTTCTGAAGAGCATGTTGCTCTGCCCCCACTGGTGGTGGCGAAGAGCGTGCTCTTAAAAATGACTTCTTCCATGCTGTAGGACCCAAGCCACTCCCAGAAGTACCAGAAGGTCAGGCATTCCGAGAATATGTGAGTGGCCATGTTAGTTTACACCAGCTGAGATTTTAGTCCCAAACCTTCAGGAAAGAGGAATCTTTGCATTTAAAACCCCCTGTCCATCAAGGTTGGTTAGAGGAAAAGAGAGACTAGAGACTTGGGTCTGCAGTACTGAGACAGAGAGGGATGATGGGTTCAGGCAATGCTGGTAGAAGTCTACCAGCTCTTGGTTCATTGCTGTCGCTCATTGACCCCAAATGGGGTATTTCCCTAACACCCTACAAACATCAGTGATATTCTCCAGACTCCATATCACTGATATAACCAGGATATGAATCATCCCTAGAGTTCAGTGTTACCCTATACTACCGAGGCATATAATTAACAAGGCAGCAGGTGGCACAACAATAACGTAACACTGCAAAGTTTAACAACACAAGGAACATTAACTAAAACATGCATCACTTATTAATGTCAACAAGTTCTGCTTAAAACCCAGGTCTACACTTTCAGTAAGACTGTTTTGATCTACAGCAATTAGCATTCATTTGTTAAAATTCATTGTTTGCAGATATGCATATTATGAAAGCAAGAAGGTTGTGTACATAAAGAGGCATATAATTATATCTTTTTATGAAAGCCTATTCACGTTAGATACTCACTATTTATGTTAAATTAGTATTTTCACTTTGGTATGTGGTTTAAGCTTATTGTTACTGTAAAACTTACAGTAACTAGCATAATCAGATATTACAGCTGTGAAAAGCTGCTGTATATCACCTGTGCAGCTTGTAAAAAGTTCAGAGTATAAGAGGCTGTTTTCATTCCACCCAAACTTCCAATTTGACAATAATGGGGTTTTGTTTTTAAAAGAGAAAAACTGGTTAACACTTTTTAGCTCAAACATTTTTTTCCAATGAAAACCTGCTTTTGGACCAAAACAAAAACATTTTTGCAGAAAATTCTCATTTTTGTTAAAATTTTTGGGTTTATCAATGAAAATACAAAAACTAAAATATTTTTCTGGAGGAAACCGAAAATAAAAACAAAAACAAAAAATAAACCGGTTTTTGAATACTCACAAACATCCCCTTCTCCAAATATTTACAGGAAATTAGGCGGGGGAGACAAAAACTAATACAAAATATTTGTTAGAATTTCCCACCAAAAACAACTGGCATTTTTTAACCATCTCAGGTGATATCACAAGGTGGCTATTCAAGATTTAGCTGGTTTGGATCAAATTAAAGCATTTTTCTCCTACTTATGTTGGAGTTTCAGCTGTGTTCTAAGATTTATAGCACCTCTGCAGTTTATAATGGTGAAATAATGATGTCATTAATTTTTGTTCACACCCTCTTTAGATTGCCTTCTTTAATATATACTATTTACTACATGCTGGGGTAAAGACTATAATTTTCAGTAAAGGCATGGAGTAAATACCTGTTTTTAAAAAATTCTCATAAACTGCCTAGTGATAAGTGCCATCAGTTTTAGCACAGAGTAGAACATTATTTCGCAAATGCCTCATTTTGATGAAAACTCTGGGTGTTTTAATCTTTAATTCTGCATAAAGAAATCATGACTACATAGGTTCAGATAATGATCCTAGTGATTATCTAATCAAATTAAGGTGCTTCCATACAGTGCAGGTACAACAGAAGCAGTGGTAGATATCAAGTGCACTGTTCACATTTGAAACACAGTTTGAAAACTTATTTTATTAGATTTTCACTGGGAAAAGGATTTTTCCAACACCAGTCACTTCCTAAGGCATCTAGAAAAGTCCTTTGTTCATGATCTTGCTTTTCTTTGCTGCTCTGTTTTATGTTGTCCTGGGGAGGAAACAAACCCAGAAGAACTCAACATGCTGGCACTAAGCCTAGGAAAGATAACATATTGCACATATATTTTTCATGTTTTCAAAAATATCTGTACAATATGTTTTGTCTGCATGAGTTGCTATGCATATTTGGCAGGGCTAGGACCCATTCCCCTCGGTAACAGTGAAAGGGCACCTGGGCCTAAGTTAATGCTGAAATTTTTTGAAGAAAACTCCCCATTAAGGAAAACATCCCTAGGGGGGGATAGCACTGTAGTACATGCTTAGCTTTAAGCGGGTGCTTAAATCTTATGGCTTGTCTGGGCGGGCAGCGAAGATTGACGGGTAGAAATCGATCTCTCGGATAGATTTATCGCGTCTCGTCAGGACGCGATAATCGATCCCCGAATCGACACGCGTACTCCACCAGCCCAGGTAGGAGTAAGCGCTGTCGACAGGGGAGCCGTGGCGGTCAATTTGCCACCATCCTCACAGCGGGGTAAGTCGGATCAGATATGTCAAATTGAGCTACGCTATTCCCGTAGCTGAATTTGCATATCTGAAATCGATCTCTCCCCGTAAAGTAGACGTAGCCTTAATGAAGTCAACAAAACTCTGCTGAGTTACATCAAATGAGGATTTGGCCCAGAGTAAGAAATAAGTAACTTTCAGGAATTGGCTCAAATGAGAAGAAGTGTGACAGGCACTACATTCTATGGACATATGGGCCCGGATTCCGATCTTAACTATGCTACTATAAATCAGGATTAACTGCACAGACAACCATGGAGTTTCACTGATGTTAAACCAGAGTAAGTGAGAAAAAAAATCCAACACAGGATGCCACCATTAAAGTTGCGGACTCTATATAGACTTTCATGAAACAGTAAGTTCCAGACAGAGTTTTAAATTGATTTGCATTAAAAGTTTGAGGACAGCCACACATCAGTGGGAAGTGTGTCTTATCCCAGGTTACTGCTTTTCTCTGCTTCCTTTCTTGGTTTACACTGAAAAGTTGTAAGTGTAATAGACTGTATCTATGTATTTCACTTTAATGTCATTGTTATCTAAGGTGGTAGTGAAACTGAAAGAGGGTACAAATGTGGCCTACAGGGAAAGCAGAGTTAGTTTTACAGCAGGTCTGATGAGGATTGACTAGGGTATGCGTAATATAGTAGCTGCCATCCAAGCACCCCCTTGTGGTCACGGGTGCCTTGGCAGTGCCTGTTTTCTGTTTTCCCCTTCGGAGTTCCTTGAACAAAACTCCACACAATCTTGCTCATCTACTCATAGCCCATCTTGGAGTCTGCAGGAGGCAGGAGACTTGTAGGAAAGAGACCTTTTCTGACCATGCACAAAGGTCAGTGTTGCATGCTGGGTCTCTAAAATTTGAGATGTAATAGCCAGGATGCCACTTGCATTCCTGAGCCCCTTGTAACCACAAGGAACTAGGTCCCTCCTGAAACCTGACTCTTTCTCCAGTTCCACTCATTAGACCACACCTTTCATGGGTCTTACAGGCAAGCTGTAAGAAAGGAGAAGCATACTTCTGAGTTTTGAGACAATCAACTTTCCTGCACCTGTTCACTCTCTCAGTCAAAGTCCTTTTGGTATGGATCTGCAATGATGAGTGGGAAGGAAGCCACTTTTAGCTATCCAGGACCCCACTACAAAAAGAAATTTGTGCCTCATACAGCTTCAAATTAACTCAGTGCTTAGACACGGACCTCAAGAAAGGTGGAGAGATCAGAGAGTAGTCCTCTAGAGCAAAGGACTAAACACAAGAAGTATTCAGCTCATCATGTGTGACATCTGACAAGCTCCCTCAGGTTTAGAACTGGGTCAACTTAATCCGCAATGAAAAACAGTAAGATTTTTTTAGACGAATTTTCCTATGTAAATGCACACATGAGAAAATTGGTCACAAAGGGCAGAGGACTACAATAACATGCCTCAGGCACAACAAGGTGTGTGTTAGAAAAGCTCCATGCACTTGTTTTACCATGTTAAGATTGGAGTATTGAGGAATAAGTCTCTAGCCTGCAATCCTGTTCTATTTACTGTAACACCTCAGTTGCCTGCAGTCTGCTATACTTATTCACTATGCTGTTCTCCTTTTGTATTACTTAATTTGTGCATATTGATAGAGCTTTCTTTAGGCATTTATAGCCATATAATTGAAAAAATATTGACTGGAACCAGCCTGGCAAAATTGGGAAATCATAGGATCAATCACCTGCACCAGCCGTGGAATTTCAGACCTTGAGAATGAAATGTGATTCCTTCTTTCATCATAAATCATAACTCTTAGCCACAATGGGAAAAGGGAGCTATAGAAAGCCTCCTTCACTGTCTCACTCACCCAGGTTTGGTACCAGAGCACATCTGAATATGGAGAGAGAGACAGATTAGTGCAAAAAATCAGATTTTGTATCTTCAACACACAGCCCTCTTGAATGTTGGTCTACACCATGTCGCTCACATTACCTCCTTCTTTCAGTAATATTATACAACTTGCTTTCTAGGTATCCGGCCTTCCATTTTTACTGATGAAGCAGATAAGGGATGCTAGACCAATTCACCATGCAACAAACCTAAGGGACAGGGGAGAATGAAGTTGTCTATATACATAAAATGGAATGTTACTCATATGTAGAGAAGTCTACCTCAGAACCCAGCACAATTAATGATGGTTTCAAGGCTTGTGTTTCTGTTTTCTTCTAGAACACAGCATTTAAAGGACATTCGGCTTTTAGCATGAACAGGGGTAAGTCAGATAAATCACAGTTGAGACTAACAGCCTGCCCTTGTCATTGGACAGCAAGAAACAAAATAGACACAACCAAGTGAGTTATGGGCAGAGGGCCAGTCTGCCCTTTGAATTGTAGAACTTTGGTTTGTTCATGTCACAGCTCGGCTGAACACACCAATCTTTTGTTCTGCTCAGTCCTGGGCTCTGACATTTGAGCACCCAGCTTTTTAAATTTAATTATGATTAGGTACACCAGATCCAGAGAACATAGGTCCTTTACCTTCAGCATTTTAAGTGTCCTCTTATTCAGCTCCATGTGGTGTCTTACTTTCTAAAAGGTAGGGGCTGTGAGCACTATGGAGAAGACATTCAGTCCTGTGAAGCTAACAATTCCTCCTTTCACTCAACAATAACCTCTCTATCCAAGTAGATAATGGTGCAGATGATCAGAAACACAGGGGCTTCAAAGCTAGACAGACTTTTGGATGATGGAAGATAAAAAAATGGAGCAAAGAATGCCCTGGAAAAAACAAGCCAGAAGTGCTTTCTCTCTCACCCTTTCAGTTCAGATAGTTAATATAATAAATAAAACATCTCTCCCTCTCACTAGATTATCCAGTAATTGGGCAGCTATGGAGCAGAATTCATATGTTGCACTAGTACACCTCCCCGCTCTTCTAGCTGAGTGTGAAGTATGCATTGTAAGCTTGGGATAGAGAAAGAAGATATTTCAGAAAATGAGCAACTCTTTCACTAAGTGCACTGAGCTGCTGCTAATTCCAGACAGTCTCCTTCCACCAGACAATCCGTTTCCCCATTTTTATGTGATGATGCCTCACGGTGTGCACAGTGCTGTACAGAAGCAGTTGGAAACAAGAGGTCAAGGAGTTTGCAGCCTAAGTAAATAAACCAATACACATAGGGTTTCATGGGTGATTTGAGTGAGGAAGTATCATTGGGTTGTGCAGAACAGTTTTTTTTTTTTAAAAAAACATTCCTTTCACTGGTTGAGGGTTAATAGGCTTAGTGGAATGAATGCCAGCATTCCTTGAAGCTTGATAATTTTTTAGTTCCCCTTTCTCTTCTCCCCCTCACCCTCCACAATAAAAGACACACAAAAGCTAGACAGTTTCTCTGTGCGCTTATGTTCTTCTTGGATCACAGAAAGTTTGTCTCTTGTTCTCCACCTTCCCTGGTCTTAGGATACCTAAATTTCTTTGATGACTTTTGCTCCTGTGAGTGGAGGATCCCCAAGTATTGTCCCTCCTCTGGTTCATAGCGGTAGCTGCAACACACCATTTCCTTGCAGTATGACATCTGCATTCTTGTCTCCAGTAACAAGTAGGGGAATGTGCCTGTAAAAAGCATACCGAACAGCAATACCACAATGGGTCCTATATGTATAATGGTGTACCCAGAATTGCCAATCTTAAGCATACAAAAGCCATAAGCTAGATCCCCCTATCTCACCCCCCACACACACACACACCAAAAACAATCAGGAGATTGGCTTAAAATGATGTTTTTGTCTGTTTGTTTAAATAATAAATGTTGGCTCATTTTATTTGTCCTCTGGTTTCTGAGACTTTAAGGTGCGCTTACTTCAATTTTCAAGGTTCTCTCTATAACCATGAGCTTAGCCAGACTGGTCAGAATTAAACCCATCAAGGAGATGTTTGGCCCTATTGAAACTGGCACCTGTGCTGACAGTCTCAAAGATACAAATGACTGAATAGGCAGGGAAACCACAACTAACTGCTCAGTGGTTTGAACAGAGCAGGATTTAGGCACATTAGCAAAGATGTTTGGAAGTGATGAGTGGTTTTGAAGGCCAGTCTCGATACAAATTTAACAGGCCCCAATTTGTAGAGCATAGGTCCTTAGAACTTTTTGAAAATCAGACCAGTTGAAGGTATCTCAATTTGGATACCCAAAAAACTGAGACATTCAAAAATCACTAATCACGTTGAAAATCTAGCTAATTTTGTATGACATATCACCTGTTTCAATCCATAGCAAAACTCTGACTTTAATGGGAGCAAGATCAAGCCCATTACAAAGCAGTGAAAAGAAACTGGCATTGCTGTTCCTAGCTGAGAACCCCAGAGCTGTCAACACACCTCCTTCCCCCTCAACATTCAGTTCACTTGCACTTGAAAACAAATGTACAACTGGAAAATAACTTGTAGTAATAACTCATCAAGCAATAGCCACAGATGTATTTCATTCTGCAGGATCTATGATCGATGCTTTTGAAAGACGAGGAGATTCTTTGTGAGAGAGTCAAAGGGAAGAAAATGACAGTCTGGAATAGCTACTAAATTAATTTTCCCCAAACACCAAGATGACAGATTAATCAAGTACATGACATTATACAACAGCCCAAAGCTATAACCACATTGCACTACAGTGTGCCTAGACAGGACATTAACTTGGCATCTATACACTGAAACCCATAGAGAATGATTCTTCTTCCATTACTTACATACCCTTAGTGACACACAAGCATCTACTGATTTAATGCGGGGCAGGGAATGCTAGCAACACACCTTGTCTTCATTGCAGAGAAGCCAATAGAATCCTCATGGAAAAAGTGCTGGTAGTGGGTGAAGCATTGAGCTCTGTTAAAGACCAGATTAAGATAGAGTATTTATGCACTAGTCTGCAGTTTTAAAACCAAATGGCATTGCCGAGGCTCTGGAGATAGCTTGGAGTCAGGAGAGCTTGAGTCAGGAGACCAGGGTTCTATTCCTGAGTCCATGACTTTGTGAGAGTCCCACAATCTCCCCACTTGTAAAATAAAGCCAAGTCTGGTTGTCGGGACAGGTAAGCAGGTCAGTTGCCCTGGGCGCCAACTTTCAGCAGGCACTGTGCTGCTCATGTTGTGTTTGTTTTGTTTTTTGCTCTGCTCGAATTGGCTGGCCTTTTGTTCCTCCCCCACCCCCCACACACACACACTTCTGCTGATTGGCTCAATTTTTAACTCCATGTAAAGTAGCCCAGATTTGGATATTATCTCCCAGGCACCCACCAAGTCTACTGTGGTGCAGGGGTAGGAAGGCCCAGCCAGTGGCACTCTGCTTCTGCAGGAGAGAAGGGGGCTGTGCAGCAGCAATTCTCCCTTAAACTTCCCATCCCTTCAAACTTCTTTAATCCAGGGAGAAGGGAATTGTGGAATTAAAAACCTGAGAGGGGAACATCAAAGAATTTTCACCCATACTTTGGCCCCATCCTATGATTCCCCTCCCGCCCCCAACAGGAGTGATCTAGGGCCATGATCTCAAAATGCAAAGAGCACTGATCACAGTACATTGCACTTCAACCCCAAATTATCCTATCGCTCATACATTTTCATCACAAAGACCAATGGCTTTCTGTTACAAGCTACACCATCTGCTTTTTCCACCTGCAAAAGCATGGGTAATGTGCTAAGCAGGGCATATAAATCCTTCAACAATTGAAGTCTTCCCTCGTGCACCCAGATGGAACCCCATTGATTTAGCAGCCTCATTTGAACAGTGTTCACTTGTTACTGGCAGGAATCCACATAAAATAGAAAGCGATGCCTAAGTATAGAGGGAGCAGAAGCAAATTGTGTGTGGGAAAATGGGACAGGGTCTTTATCTCTAACTGCAAAGGACTAGCTTGGGCGAGTTAATTAAATTTCTCGTTTTACTCCACCTCCTACAGATTTTTCAACAAGTATCTTCCCCAGCAAACTATTCAACAATGGTTTGGGGGGAGGAAGGTGGGGGTTTATTTCTCCAGTGCAAATTACTAAGCATTCCCATTGCTAGGTTTACCACAAACTTTTTTACTTCCTGACTGGATAGCATGATACATATTAGCTACATCTTGTAGTAATTCATTTTCAGATCTTAGCTCTGTCTGCTTCTTTTTAGTACAAAGAGGAACCTATGGCACTAAGCACCTCTCCCTTTCATTTTCTATTTACATTCAAGGCTAATGTTGGCACAAGAACAAATGGATATAAAATGGCCATAGTTTATGCTTTAAATTAGATGATGGTTTCTAACCATAAGAGGAGGGAAGTTCTGGAACAGCCTTCTAAGGGGAATAGTGGGGGGAGGGAGGAGGGAGAAATCTAACTTGTTTTAAAACTGAGCTTGATAAGTTTATGAGGCATGACTGCTATTAGAAAATATCATCAATGGCCAGAAATGGGACACTATATCAGGAGGGCTCTGAGCTACTACAGAGAATTCTTTTCCAGGTGTCTGACCAGTGGGTCTTGCCCACAGGGTCAGGGTCTAACCAATCGCCATATTTGGGGCTGGGAAGGAATTTTTTCCCAGGTCAGAGTGGTGGAGATCCTGTGGGGTTTTCTCCTTCCTCTGCAGCATGGGGCACGGGTCACTTGCTGGTTTGAACTAGAGTAAATGGTGGATGCTCTGTAACTTGGAATCTTCAGGTTAAGATTTGGGGGGGGGGGGCGCGGTTCCATGGCCTATGATGTGCAAGGAGGTCAGACTGGATAATCATGGTATCCTTAAAGTCTGAGTCTAAGACACACCATGAAAGTCAGCCTATGCAGAATAAAAGCAGTGATCTAACTCATGCTGATAGTTAAAAAGTGTATTATAGATTCATAGATTATAGGACTGGAAGGGACCTCGAGAGGTCATCGAGTCCAGTCCCCTGCCCGCATTGCAGGACCAAATACTGTCTAGACCATCCCTGATAGACATTTATCTAACCTACTCTTAAATATCTCCAGAGACGGAGATTCCACAACCTCCCTAGGCAATTTGTTCCAGTGTTTAACCACCCTGACAGTTAGGAACTTTTTCCTAATGTCCAACCTAGACCTCCCTTGCTGCAGTTTAAACCCATTGTTTCTGGTTCTATCCTTAGAGGCTAAGGTGAACAAGTTCTCTCTCTCCTCCTTATGACACCCTTTTAGATACCTGAAAACTGCTATCATGTCCCCTCTCAGTCTTCTCTTTTCCAAACTAAACAAACCCAATTCTTTCAGCCTTCCTTCATAGGTCATGTTCTCAAGACCTTTAATCATTCTTGTTGCTCTTCTTTGGACCCTTTCCAATTTCTCCACATCTTTTTTAAAATGCGGCGCCCAGAACTGGACACAATACTCCAGCTGAGGCCTAACCAAAGCAGAGTAGAGCGGAAGAATGACTTCTCGTGTCTTGCTCACAACACACCTGTTAATACATCCCAGAATCATGTTTGCTTTTTTTGCAACAGCATCTCACTGTTGACTCATATTTAGCTTGTGGTCCACTATAACCCCTAGATCCCTTTCTGCCGTACTCCTTCCTAGACAGTCTTTTCCCATTCTGTATGTGTGAAATTGATTTTTCCTTCCTAAGTGGAGCACTTTGCATTTGTCTTTGTTAAACTTCATCCTGTTTAACTCAGACCATTTCTCCAGATCATTTTGAATTATGACCCTGTCCTCCAAAGTACTTTTTTATATATTAAAATATATAAAGCCACAAAATGTCCATTACAGACATTTAACAGGAATGAAAACTGATCTAGAAGTAAGCAGAGTGGATCAGATTCTCCTTACCAACACTGATGTAATTCTCTTTACTTAAATTGAATCACTCCTGATCTGCAGTGGTATAAGGGAGCAAAGATTTGTATCCAGTGTTTTTACAATGTACATTTTCTAATGTGGAATCAGGTTCTAATACCCTAGTTTACCACACAGTGAGGGGTACCTTAGTCCATTAGTAGACCCATTAATTTCAGTGTGTACTAAGACCCCAGTCCTCTGACTCCCAAGAATAGCAATTGATAGCTGTGATGAGAAAACTCTATAAGAGATTATTTGCATATATGCAAATAATTAATCAATGAGATGCCAATAGATGGTGCACAAGGATATGCAGCATTGTTCCTGGGTTTTGTAGGACCAATAAAATGTATTGTTGTGCTTTGCAAATGGTTTCCATGTGTGCAGCTTTTTTACAATAGCATGCAAGTGCAGAAGTCAATTGAACCCCACATGGGCACAGCAGTCTGCCCATGCACAATCAGTTGAAGGACTGGAGTCTAAGGTATTACTCCATATGAGTAGAGGTATCAGAATCTGGCCCTTATTTAGCAGGTTCTGACACTGCACAAGGCCATAGGAAAAAATAAAGCCAATGCATTGCTTCATATCATCCCACACTGTAGTTCAGATTCTCATTTAAAATGCTTTCACTAGTGAAAGTTAATGCTCTCCAAATCATTTAGTTTCCTGAAGAAAAATACTAATTGAAAGGCTGAATACGTCTCTCATCCACAGAGGAGCTAGCAGCTTCAGATACTTCCTGAGGTGCCTAGAGCTGAATAGGACTAGCATTGGCTGTGAACAATATCACAATAGCTTGAGTCAGTCTCTACTAATAATAATCAGAATAACAGATGGTTCTACCAGTGCTCCTGATGAGGAGACAGTTAAGGGACGAAAAAAAAAAAAGCCCTAAACTATCCAGTATAAGGATTTTAATAAATTTCCTCATAACAACTTTTGTTTCTATATTTATATTAGATTTTAATGGTTTGATTTTAATATACTTGAAAAAAATTGTAACCATTGTGCTGTGCACATCCCTCCCTCTATGCTCAATCCACAGATATGAATTGGTTACAGTTCATGACTAGTGAGCCTGGCTCTTTGGCTCAAATTGTAGAGACGTAGGCTTTTAGTTCTGTTAGCCAAGATAGGGCACCATCACAAAACAACATACAATACGGCTGGTCTTACCTTACCTGTGTGATTTGATACATGGTGCGACAAAGTTCCTCCTCTATCTCGGTGGGTCCTGCGCTTATTGGCAGATTTTCTTGCCTCAGAGATTCACCATGTGGGTTGGGGAACAGCCCAGAGACCTTCCCCTCTGGAAGAGCCCACAGTCCAGGTCAATTGGGAGGTTTGGGGGAACCCAGGCCCACCCTCTACTCTGGGTTCCAGCCCAGGGCCCTGTGGACTGCAGCTGTCTATAGTGCCTCCTGTAACAGCTGTATGACAGCTGCAACTCCCTGGGCTACTTCCCCATGGCCTCCTCCAAACACCTTCCTTATTCTCACCACAGGACCTTCCTCCTGGTGTCTGATAACGCTTGTGCTCCTCAGTCCTCCAGCAGCACACTCTCTCCCTCTCAGCTCCTTGCGCCTCTTGCTCCCAGCTCCTCACACTCACACCACAAACTGAAGTGAGCTCCTTTTTAAAACCCAGGTGCCCTGATTAGCCTGCCTTAATTGATTCTAGCAGCTTCTTCTTAATTGGCTCCAGGTGTCCTAATTAGCCTGCCTGCCTTAACTGGTTCTAGCAGGTTCCTGATTACTCTAGTGCAGCCCCTGCTCTGGTCACTCAGGGAACAGAAAATTACTCATCCAGTGACCAGTATATTTGCCCTCTACCAGACTCCTGTACCCCACTGGTCTGGGTCTGTCACAATGGGCATACCCAAACTAGGTCACTGCGTTCTGTTAATTATGAAGATGGGCCCAGCCTAAACCTCTAGGTTCAAAAACAACGGACATCTTGAGCACTGAACTCAAATCCCCATGGGAATTATAAGTAGTCTCTCTATTTATCATGAGCCAAACAAAAAAACCCACAGAGTCATAACCTCAAGAGCTATAAAGAAGCAGTGTGGGAAGGAAGATAGGATACCAACCTAGGAATCAGAGGACCTAGGCTATATTCCTGGCTGAACCCATAACCTGCTATGTGATATTGAGGCTTCTTGGGCTTACAATATTAATAATGAGATCAAACTTAGAGTGACTGATATCCAAGCCCAGGTATCTTCAGTTTTTAGTCATTTGTTATATGTGTCTGCCACAGGGCTCACTCACCGTTAGGGATGCCTCCTACTGGCCATCTTGGGAATTAGCTCTGGACAGGCATTGTGCCCCCAACCCCTCCCTCCAGCAGCATCTCCCTAGTCATCCTGTGGACCCTTCTCACTCCAGGAACCATAGTCTCCTCTTCATGACCCTCCAGCCGGGTCATCATATAGTTTCCCCCTTCTGGGGTAGCTGTAACAGTCTTTCCAGGACTCCCAGGCAGTCTTCTGTCCTCTGCCTGGCCTGTGCCATGTCCCCAGTTGATGGTAGGGGAATCCGGGCCTGCCCTCTACCGAGATTCCATCTCAGGAGCCCTCCAGTCAGCAGCAAAAGTCTGCCCTCCTATTCCTTGCTGCTAATTCCCTGAGGTTTCACCTACCTTCCTGGCTTCACCCGTTTCTGGATTTGCCAGTCTCCCAACTCCAGTGTTTCTCAAACTGGGGCCGCTGCTTGTGTAGGGAAAGCCCCTGGCGGGTCAGGTCGGTTTGTTTACCTGCCGCATCCACAAGTCCGGCCGATCGCAGCTCCCACTGGCCGCGCTTCGCCGCTCCAGGCCAATGGGAGCTGCTGGAAGTGGCACGGGCCAAAGGACGTACTGGCTGCCACTTCCAACTCTGTCCACTAAGGGAATGACTGCAACCTACTTCCCTGCAGCTTCCTTCTGTTCCCAACTACCTGGTTTTATTCAGGCCCCACCTGTTCCTGTCCGCCTGAGCCTGCTTCCAATTAGTTCCCCACTCCTGGGGGTTCCTCCTCCAGGTTCAGCCTGTGGAGTTAATTGGCCTGCCTGGCCATCTTAACCCCTTCCAGTCCTGTGTGAAATGGACACCCCATCACAATGGGGACTGTGGAGCAAGGGGTTGCCAGGCTATTGTAGGGGGATCACGGTAATACCCCCATCACAGGGTCCCCTTTTGTTTGTTAAGTATTCACTCATCTGGCCTTTCAGTGGTAAAATGCTCTGTAGAAGGAAACTACTTTGATTTTGCTGATTGGTTTAAAACTGAGCTGAAGATTTATTTGGGGAATGTTATGTCCCCGTGCTTTGTTGATTTCACTATACAGCAATGGTGCTTTAGAGAGCAAAATCCCCCCCTTCAGAAGGGAAGCAGAAGACCTATTGCCTATTTAAGCCCAACTAACTGGTGCTTAGGCATGGTGCTGGCCCACTGCACTGGGATGGATTTAACCATAAACCAATACATTACAATTATTTCATTGAAAATAAAGGCTAAGCAATATGCAGCGGATTCCTAACATGAAAAAGAAAAAGAAAAAAGAAAAAACAGCAACATCGCTGATTACTTTTTCCAGTCCCTTCACCATCGGAAGTTGGTCCAATAAGATATATTACCTTACCCACCTTGTCTCTCTAAATATTAGAGTGGGATTTGAAGAGTTCCCATTTGCCTCTACACAAGCGGAGGCCAGTATGTCCCTCAGCCCGCGCCACTTCCAGCAGCTCCCATTGGCCCGGAACAGTGAACCGCAGCCAGTGGGAGCCGCGATCGGCTGAACCTGCGGACGGGGCAGGTAAACAAACCGGCCCGGCCCACCGGGGCTTTCCCTACACAAGCGGCGACCCCAGTTTGAGAAACACTGTTCTATGAGATCTTCCTATTAAAATGCTTCAGCTCATTTTTGTTACATTAGTATTTACTGTGTACTCCACAATTAACCCTCAATACAAAACCTGTTTTCTTAATATGAAAGATGCAATGATTAAAGAAAATTTCTGGATGATTATGGGCCACGTTTCTTAAAGGAGCTTCAAACTACTTTTTTTTGGGTAGGTACAATTATTTTCAGGTGCAGACACCAGCATTTATATATCCAATTACTTGATTTGTGGAGGCAAAGAGTCAAATGTCTAATGGCTGTTTCTATCGGTTATGAATTGTGGGCACAAAAAATTGAATCCATTTTTTAAAAATAGGTCACCATAGGTTAAAATAATAATGGAGTACTTAATGGCAACTTCTGTAATGACTTAAATCTTGTGAAACCTACTGACAACAATGGCGCCACACTAGCTTACACTAACAACGAATTTACAAAGGGTCAAATTCTGTCATTGTGCACTCAGTTTTCAGTGACGTCACCAAGGGAAGAATTTAGCTCTGAGGGTGTTTGTGTTGGACTTGTACCCAAAACTTTCTAACTTAGAGACAATCTATCTGCATTTCAACCTGTCTTTTAACCTACTGAAACGAGACAACAGTAAAGATGAGCACAATGGTCCCTTCTAGTCTTAAAGTCAATGAGTCTAATAAATTAGCATACTGTATATTCTGGCTATTCCAATGTCATTGCCGCTTCCATGGTGCTAATCAGATCCGCAATCCACTGCCATTAAACACGAGTCAATCCCACATCAGCACTCTGACCCCAGCAAATGTCCCTTTTCACATACTCAAGTTTTCATTTTTTTTCCACAGACATACATATGTTAAAAAATGCCTACAAAGTTACACTATCACTCTCAGTGGTTCCCCAGGGGTTCATCTCTATTTTCTTTTACTTAATCTGCATGTGGTCTTTTTGCAGATCTTTTTTGTGACAGAATGAGTTCAGTGGCTGTAGTGTGTTCTGTCTAAAGAAATTCCATATTAAGTAACCATTATATCACGAAGGTTCAACCAGCTATGAATATGAGCCATGATAATTCTACTTACAAAAGGAGTCAGTGGGAGTTTTGTCCAAGAAAGGACAGCAAGATTTTCCACTCTATCATTGGGTGAAACTCACTCTAGTGAAGAAGGCTTATACACTATTTAAGTCACACTTCAGCCCTATTTTGAGAGATTAAGTGGGATGTAAGTGTCAGCGCCTTGTGCTGGCCTTCAGTGCAAGGGTGGATTTCATCCTGTAACGGGTTGCAGACTCACCACCGTGGTGCCTCTTGCTGGTTGCTCTGGGAATTATCTCCATTCTAGCCATGGAGCGCCCTCTGCAGGTAGTGTCCCGCCCGTTGCCTGCTCTGCTGTGCTGTCTGGGACCTGCATTGCTCCCTGGCTTGCAGCGTCCTCTTCTGGACACAGCCTTCCGGCTGTGCCCCACTTGGTTCTCTCCCCTTCCGGAGGTATCCGGAGTCCACAGTCTGAACCTGCCCTCGTGGCCAACTGCAGCCCCAAAGTCTAGCCCCTGATCTCACGGCAAACCACAGTCTGTATCGGGCCATGCTCCTCCATGGCCAGGTACAGTGTAACGGCGGAGAGGACCCAGGCCCGCCCACTACTCTGGGTCCAGGCACAGGGACCCTCTGGCGGCAGCCATGTCCTGCCCTCCTTCTCTCCCCTCTACTGCTGGCACTCCCTGGGCCACTTCCCCTTTGGCCCTTACACCTTCTCAGACCTTTCTTTCAGAGGCCTCAGCCTGGCAGGTATCAGGCTGGAGCTTTCCTTCTGCTCCCCTGAACCTGCCCAGCATTGCTCTATCTAAGGTGCTATCCCTGGGAGCCAGTCCTTCTCCCTTGCTTGTCAGGGAGAGACCGCTGTCTCTTCTGCTTTTGCTGCTTCTAAGCCTTCTATGATAGGCCGGGTTCTGCGCAGCCACTCCAAGGGCTGCTATTAATCCTTTGTCTGCCCAACTGGGGCCACTGCCCCACTACACATAAAAAAAGAGCAATTTATTTAGTACTCAGCACCCATCACATATATTTACTTACTTTTGTAGCAGCTTCAATATGGGTTAGTTTCAATTAGATTTCATGCTAATAAACATAATGCAAAACAATAAAGTAATTTATAAAGGTCTTTGCAATAGAAAGATAACAAGGAAGCATGAGTAAATTCAATTTAATTCCTTTATAAGATGATAAGTATAAGTGGCAGCTGCTGGAATATGTGGAGACCAGGAGCTAAGGCACAAAATCCTCACTGACGGCAGGTACTTCCCCCTTGGCATGGCCTCAAAATATCCACTGGAAAAATGCCTCAGCATGAGCAGTACAGATTATACAGCTCTTTGTATAGTGCCCTATTATGATGGCAGTGGTACCACAATAGAAATGTCACTAAGGTCCAAATCCTCGAAAGTATTTAGGCATCTAAATCACATTGAAATCAAGGGGGCTTACGCACCTAAATATCTTTTAGAATCTGTGCCTAAGTCACTTGGTTTGTTTTTGCCTTGGGGAAGCAACATTCTCCAAAACCCTCTTTGTTCTCTGAAGATTCCATACTTTCTAGTCTTCAAAAGGTCTCATGCCACAGCGAACCCCCTCCCAGCCCCCAAGGGATGCAAAGACAGTGGAAGGAAAAGGCATGGGGTAGGGAGTCAGAAGCTGTCCCCAGTTCTAATACCAGTGCTGCCACTAACTCACTGTGACACCTTGCAAAGTGACTTCATCTTTCTCTGCCGGTCTCCCCAGCTGTAAAATTGGGAGTAAATATAGTCAGAGAGGTGTTGGGAAGATCAAATGCTTCGAAGATATAACATGGTATTAAACTGCTAGATATTAGACTGGTCACATCTCAGAGCCCATCAGAAATGTGTGCAGCATACTGTACATGTCAATACATATTTATTTTTCTTAACTTATAATCATCATACTCCCAGAAATGTTTACCCTGTATAGTTTTTTCCAAGTATCTCTCTCTCTAGCACAATGGGCTAGACTATTAGCCTGTCAACCCTTAAGATTTCCAATGATTTCTGGCTATGAATCAAACTGATTTTGTTGAGCCCCGATTGACAGTTGTCCCCCTCACAAAAACACTACCTGCTTGTACATAATTTGGCATGCCTGACATTAGATTGGCTACCAGAATAATGGAACACAGTAGCCAGGTGAGTTTAGGCCAAAGAGACACGTGGGGCACAAGTAGCTATTTTATCATGAGCATACATCTCATTGACAATTACAAACTTTTATAACATTCTGAGAGCAAGAATGTCAAGTTGTAGATAGTCATCAATTTAGCATATCAGCAATTGCCTAGATTTTAATGGTATGCACACTGCAAGAGGCACTGGGATGGAATGGCCTGGTAGTATTGAGATAATTTTAATTGATGAAGTTATCACACTCCAATTTATTTTTGTGTGTGTGTTTCAGCTGGGTGATCCTAAAGAGGTCTTTAGTTTAATTTTTAAACTGATTACAATATTAAATAAATAGATTACATAAAACACATAAATTAAGATTACTTTATACTTTTTCCAAAGGCTAAATAAAAGTCAAAAGGGTCTATGAGGTTATGTTCAGTGTTAAATTTGTATTAGAAAGCCAGCAATGATGGAGGCCAGGGAAGGTTCTAGGGAAGAAGTTCGACAAAGAAGCAGAAAGAGTGGCTTTTGGGACAACTCTTTTTTTCTTATTATAAAGGAGCTCCAGAAATAGAAGGCAATGACTTTCTGAAATGTGTTGTCATTTTCACATGATAGTTGGAATGTGATATACTTATTCTATTGCATGCCACATGGCTTCACTTGGTCCACATGATTTGAAAGTAGCCTGTGCAAAAAACATAAAACAAGAGCTGTTTCTATTTTCCCAGGGAAAAATACAAAACAAATGAAACAAAAAACAGGTTGATATCCTTTAGAACTAAATCAGAGTCCTTAATTTCCAAGTGGCTAGATTAAAGAAGGAAGTAAATCTAGTCATTTGGGGGGGAGAGGGGGAGGCATTATTTCTTTGAAAAATTATAAAGAAAAAATATTAAAAATGAGTTTGTTGAACAGAATACCTTAGCCTACATTATTTAGTTTGGCCAGGAGATTGCCATTAATGTTATTGGATGGAAGTTTTGAAGTGCCTAAGTGGTTTAGGAGCACATGTCAATGCAATTGGTGAGTACAATTTTCAAAAATGCATAATTCCCGTTTTCAAAAGTGACTTGGGCCCATATTTTTAAAGTTACTTAATGATTTCTCCACTCAGCATTGCAAGGCCTAAGTGACTTGAATGGCTAAGTTCCATTTTTAAAAGAGATTTAGAAATTTCAGTCTCATTGAAAATCAATAGGACATAGGCTTCCAAATCACTTATGAAAATGAGACAGGGTCCTAAATCACCCAGGCACTTTTGAAAATTTTACCAGGGGCTCCTAAGGCACTTTTGAAAATCTCAGCCCTGTATGCCAAGTGTTGGGAGTCTGTGAAATCCTGCAACTCATACTCTAGGGGAGGAAACTGCGCCAAAAATTTAAAAAGTCTGCACACAATATTTTAAAATTCTGCATATTTTGGCAAAATAAAACAATATAAACTCACGAGTTTCAATTATTTCAAAATACCTGTCATCAAGTATGTCTGTAATAATACAGACCAAAAGAAAAACATTCAGGAAATGTTTATTTGACAAATAGGTTTGTTACTAGGCATATTAATAGAGAACTCTGAATAATTCATTTAAACTACAATACAGAAACCTAGTTCCTCTAACCCTCAGAAGCAGTGCAAAGGCTTGGGGGAGTCAGGGTAACGGAAGAGCTGAGGGAGAAAGAAGGAGCCTGGGAATGAACCTGGATGGTTGTTGGGTATGGGTTGGAGAAGTACAGATCAGGGTTGTTTGTTTCTTGTTTGTTATTTTTGGGGGGGGGGATTGTTAGGGAGTTGGGGAGCCTCCTCCATGCAGACCCTGGCTGACCCTTAGCCTCTCCCATTCAGTTAGCCACATCTGCCCCTGTCCTTGTGTGTCCCTGCACCTCCTACCCCTGTGGCCCTGCAACACCCTACCCATTCCCATGTGGCTCTGCAGCCCACCTCCCAATCAGCACCTGGCTCAATGTTGTCACCCAATAGCTCGTCAGTCTGCGTCCCAGTCTGTCCCTCTCACTAGCCCTTCTGACCCACAGACTGTGACTTCCCACCAGCCCAAGGTGCCCTGCTCTGTCTGTCTGGTGCCGCCTCACCTGGCCCCACTGTGAGGAATGCAGCCTATCCTGCTGGCTTCCCTCTCTTCTGGTGCCACAGCAGCCCCTGGCAGGCGAAAGGTGTAACTGCAGCACCTCTCTAGCAGAATCTATATTTTGAGAAGAAGAAAAAATCTGCACGGGGGCGGGGCATGAATTCTGCACTTGCACAGTGGTGCAGAACTTCCCCAGAAGTAAACTTGCTAACAAGTTTGTACAAATCACCAACACGGAGATGAGACTTGAAGTACTTGCTCAGAGTTCTTGGATATCACACTCCTTTTAGAAAGTTTAAACAGAAAACTCAAGCTTCTGTTATGCAGGAATACATCACTGTGTATTTAACAACTTCAGTATCAGTATGCATTTTATGAGGGCAGGCTGAACCCTAAGGTGTTCATCTATCATTATAGATATAACAAAGTTAAAAAGGTCCCTACAGATTAATTAAGAAAAGAATTTAAATCAGTTAGTGTTTGCATATGTTTAGACTCCAGGATGAAAGCATTAGTATAAAAATAGGCCCTAAATGAAAATTCATGCTTATTTACCCATGCTGAATTTTGTATCAGAGATTCAGTACTGTAATAAACACTTCATTGACTCTGTATCATAGCCAGGTAAAACTGTACTAATCGAACAAAATACAGCATTCTTCTACTTCAATATGAAAAAAAAAAAATAAAGCCAGACAATGCTGACTCATAACAGATTAAAAATCTAAGAAGCCAAAATTTTATAACCCTGTGTCAGTTTAGTGCTGGTAAAACTGATCAAAATCCTTCTGATTCAATATCTCTAATCCCATCCAGAGAGTAAAGATGTCATCTAATACGGCAATGAATCAACATTTGCAGTTACTTCTCCAAGATGCTGACACATGGCACCCCAGGGCAGAGTATAAAATAAGTTACTGCAAACTTTAATACACTGCCATATTAAGCAGCATCTGTGTTCTCTAGTTGATTTATTATGTTCTCCTAAAGTTTTATTATGTTTAAAAGAAATTTTAAAACATCAAGTTGTATTTAAATATGACAAGGCTGCAATAGAAACCAATAATAGCTAGGCAATTCATTGCCACTATGTCTGTCCTCCTTAATTCATACTGCTCAGTCATGGATCTATTTCAACTGCACAAATTTAAAAAAATGAGCACTAACTTTTCCCAGTACTGTTGCTTAAAATTGTTTGGTTTTTTGATGTTTTGTATTATGGACATAACATAAGTTCAATGGTGGGAATTTCAAAAGCACTCAAAACTGGACTCAGAATCTTTGGTAATTGATGGTATTTGACATCAGAGTTAGGCCAACACTGAGTATTTTTGAAAATTCTCACTCCAACTAATTTTTGTTTAAGTATTAAATTGTGTTATTAAACCAAAAAGTATTTCCAGGCCTCTAAAGACAGCATTGCATTGGAATCATTTAGGGAAGTAACCCTTGGTATTGAAAAGTGTTTTGAAAGCAGATATTTGTTGAGTTGTCCCATTGACTTTCATGAGAAAGCTTTCGTGCAGCACCAAGGGTCAGCAGTGTTCTCTGTCTGGTTCTGTTTCTATAATCAGTGGCTTTAAAAAAAAAAAACTAGGTGGTTATTCTTGCACTCTACCTTCCCTACTTTAGCCAGGTTGTGACTGGCAATCACATTAAGATATAATGGGGTGGGGTGGGGGAACAAAGCCTGGACCCCAAACAGTTTGAAGCATGATCTTACTGCCAGCATCAAAGTTGGTTATTGGAATGTGAGAACGTTTCAAACACCAAAGATGCCACAGATCATTAAGAAGATGGACAACTGTCGACTTAAAATTCTAGCCCTCGGAGAGCAGACTGAGGTGTGGAAAAGAAGTACTTCAAGCAAGAGAAGGAACATTTAATTTCTTCAGGTAGTAGTAACAACATACACTCTGAATCTGTGGAAAAGTCTCTCTTCATCTGGTCACCAATCAGCTAATGCATCATATATGCCAGATTCCAAACCCGATTTCTAAAGATGTCAGTCATACAGTACTGTGCTGCAGCTGAGGGATAAAGCAATAAGGATGAGGAGGAGTTCTACAGTTGCCTCCAAAGTGTGATTGACAGCATACCAAAACATAATGTATGCAGTGTCAGTCCCAGGATATTAGCGAGATAAGGCGGGTGAGGTAACATCTTTTATTGGACCAACTTCTATTGATGAGAGAGACAAGCTTTCTCGAGGATGCTCCCAGCAGAAGTTCTCTGGGGGATCCCACTGCGAACAACAGGATTGCACTCCAGTTGGAAGGGCTGGGATGACTGTCCTACTATAAGGAGAGGAGAGGACTGTACTAGAGAGCTGGAATACGGTGAGGGACACTGAGCCTG
Organism: Chrysemys picta bellii; assembly: GCF_011386835.1. Taxonomy (NCBI): domain Eukaryota; kingdom Metazoa; phylum Chordata; order Testudines; family Emydidae; genus Chrysemys; species Chrysemys picta. The sequence goes on from NC_088800.1 coordinate 64,060,120, forward strand.
TAGCTGCATGTAATGTCCGTACTATGCTGGGGGACATCGGGACTATGGTTGTGGGACCTTGTAACCCTAAGTACACCTCACTGCCAGAAGGCAAGGGGCTCCCTGGTATCTTTCAGTGAATCTCAGTTGGTGTGACCAGCTCAGTTTGGTCCAACTCACTAGTTTGTTAGGGTTTAGTCTTAGAGGGGGTTACAAACAAACAAGTAAAATATGCTTCTATCTCAATTCCTTCTCCTCAGTGTCACTAAAACATCTTCTCTTTATTAATACATTTCATTTTGTTTTATTACACAGCCATGTCGGTGCAGTGCTTCAAACTGAAGAGTGAATATCCTCTGTCACATTATCAGGCTGGTGCTATGTACTGTCTCATTAAATGAGCAGCAAACTTGATAAGGTTTTGTGAATGCAACAGTGAGAGGGGCTGAGTGCTGCAGAGGAGACTGTATTGAGTAGACTCAGGACTGGAGTGGCTGTTGGTATCACCTGACAAGGAGTAACTTGTCCAGGCTGGTGGAAGCCAGGGTGAGGTCATTCTGCTGGAAGCAGGTTTTTTGGTTCCAGAGCTCTGAGCCAAAGCTGCATAGAACAGAAGCACCCAAGGTTACAGGGGAATCGGTGACAATCCCTTACTGGTCTGGGTGAACCCCCAAAGTGTCATAGATTTGTAATGATATATGTGCTTGAGACTTTTGTAATAAATGAACTCTACAAGGGCTACATTTGTACATGGCAAGATGCTCTGGACTAGTTCTGGGGAGCCTAATGGAGGGAAACTGAGGCAGATACACCTGTCATGTTGCAGCCTGCAGCAGGAGGGCACTACAGGCAGGTGCCACCCTATCACAGCCAACTTTAATGCTGAAGTAAAAAGGGACAGCCAAGGAGTGGAAAGAGCACAGGGGAAACATGGGTTGGGAATCAACAACTAGAACAGTGAGAGACTCATTGAACTGTGTGTGTTGTCTGATCTAGTTCTTGTCAGCACCCTGTTTCCTCACAAAGACACATATAAAGAAGCATGAATTTTCCAGATGGCAAAATGAAAAAAACAGCTCAATCACATCTGCTTTAGTTCAATATTCAGGTCATCTGTCCAAGACATAAGGGTATAACAAGCAGCAGATGTCAGACACAACCACAATCTTTGCATTGCTAAACTGACATTAAAATTAATATCGGTTTTAAGCAGAAAGTGATAAACAAAATCAACAGTATAAAACTGAAATCAAGAGTATTGCAAGAAATTCCAACTTGAACTAGGAAACAGATTTCAGGCATTGCCCGAGACAGAGGAAGACAAAGACTGGATCTGCAGAAAAATGGGCAGCACTCAGAGAATATGATTTAGGCCAGGGGTGTCAAACTCAATTGCACAGGGGGCCAAAACTCAAAACTCGCGGGCCGAACAGTATAACCATTTATTTAACAGACTAAATATTTATGTTTTTTAACCATTAATATGAACCAAAATACAGGATATCATTCCAAAATAAATACATTTCAACTTAAAATATTTTGCTCTTCATAAAAAAATATCCTGTCAATACAATACATTCAAAATCTGTACATGCTGGAATATTAAAAAATCTGAAAATATAAATAAAAAATTGAATTTAAAGCAAAAGTATAATCATAACAAATCATAACATTCCATTTTCTTGTCCTATTTAGTCAGAGCCTGATACTTGGAGTCTTTTCTTTGCAACAAGTTCGTTTATGTTTGGGGTTAGGTTCTGTGTTGTGAAGATTCTCAGGATCGATTGCAGGTGTTCATCAGTGAGGCGACTCCTGTGTGACGTTTTGTTAATTTTCATCACAGAGAACAGCTGCTCGCACAGATATGTGCTGCCAAACATGGACAGGATTCGAGCCGCATGTTGGCGGAGCTGCGGCATCGCTTCAGGAATGAAGCGAGTGAACTGTGCTGGCCCCGCAGTGTCGTACTTTGCCTTCAGTGTCCCGTTACATTGCAGTTCTATCAGCTCCATCTGCATTTCTACAGGTGCGGTTTCCACATCGACTGCAAATGGGTTGCGAAGCAGCTCGAAGTTACTTTTCTGTGCCTCAAAGTCACTGAAGCGCCGTGCGAACTCAGTGCGCAGCGCGCTGAGTTTTTCAGCAAAGGTGGCATTTGGGAAAACTGTGGCACTTTCTTGGTTCCGTATTACTTGGCAACAGGGAAAGTGAGACAAGTTGCATTGGTGCATTTGTGTCTCCCATAAGCGCAGCTTCACTTGAAATGCCTTCACTGCATCATGCATATCGGTTATTATGTGCTCCCGTCCCTGGAGTTGAAGGTTTAAAGCGCTAAGATGCGACGTTATGTCAGCCAGGAACGCCAACTCACATTTCCACTTTTCATCCCGCAGAACTGTGCAGTCTTTCCCCTTACTGTCCATGAACTGGCAGATTTCCTCTCGCAGCTCAAAGTGTCTTTTGAGAACTTTTCCCCGACTTAGCCACCGGACCTCCGTATGATATGGCATATCGCCAAACTCGCTATCTATTTCCCGCAGAAAAGACTGGAATTGGCGGTGATTTAAACCGTGGGCTCTGATAAAGTTGACGGTTTGTGTTACAGTGTTCATCACATGATCCATTTTTAGGACTTTAGCACTCAGCGATTCCTGGTGTATGATGCAGTGATACACTGTCAACTCACCGGCACAGTTCTCCTCCCGCATCTTTGAGCGCATCCTTCCCACCAGTCCATTTTTTTCACCACACATAGCAGGTGCGCCATCTGTTGTAAGTCCAACGAGTTTTTCCCATGGCAGTTTCATGTCGGTTACACTTTGAAATACATTTCCAAAGATGTCTTCTCCTTTCGTTGTCCCGTGCATCGATTTAATGTCTAGTATTTCCTCTGTTACGCACAAATTGGAATCCACACCACGGATAAATATCGCCAGCTGTGCAGTGTCAGTCGCGTCAGTAGTTTCATCCACGGCAAGGGAGTATGCAACAAAATCTTTTGCTCTTTCAATCAACTGTGTTTTCAAATCAGTCGCCATCTCACAAACCCGATTAGCAACAGTGTTTCTGCTGAGGCTTACATTTGCAAACGCTCGCGTTTTATCTGGACAAAGGACGTCGCACACTTTCATCATACAATTCTTTACGAATTCCCCCTCGGTAAACGGCCGTCCTGATTTGGCGATCTCTTCGGCCACAATGAAACTTGCTTTCACAGCAGCTTCACTTTGTGATTTTGCTTTGGTGAAAAACGTCTGCTGGGATGTCAAATTCTTCTTCAACTCCTCTACCTTTTGTAGCTTCTGTCCTGCGCTCAGGTTTTTGAATTTGTTCTCATGTTTCGTCTCGTAGTGCCGTCTTAGGTTATACTCCTTCATTACAGCGATATTACTCCCGCAAAGGAGACACACTGGTTTACCTGCAATTTCAGTAAACATATACTCATTCTCCCACCGGCTTTGAAAGCCTCGGTTTTCAGAATCAATTTTTCTCTTGGCCATTGTTGGGGTCTAGCTTTGATTTGAGATTAGCGTTGTATACATCAACAGACCGCGAACTTGAACCGCGGCTTGCCGTTGGCGGCAATTGCACTGCATCATGGGATTTGTAGTGTGTGTTATTGGGGCGTCATATCACAGGGCCATTAAAAACAGATATATAAAACGATTTCGCGGGCCGGATATAATTGTATGGCGGGCCGGATGTGGCCCGCGGGCCTTGAGTTTGACACATGTGATTTAGGCTACAGAACCCATAGTTGGATATCAGTATAGACGGAGCAAGAACTGGATAAGCTAAAGAGACATGACATGCTGCTATGATAGGAAACCACAGAGCCATTTACCAAGCGACTACAGCAATGTCTGGAAATTTCAAAACCAGGAAATGGGCCAATAAAACGTAAAGATAGAAAAATGCTACAACTGAGGTAAAACAAAAACCAAATAGGTAGAGCATTTCAAAGTACCAATCAACAGCCCCCGCCCCACTTCAGCACCAGATTTTGATGAAACAAGCAAATCTGATCAACTTGACATTAAAATTGATCCAACGGAGATGTGAGAAGTACAGGCTGCAGTCAAGAAGCTGAAAAACAACAGGTAGCAGGAGATGATCAAATCACAGCAGAAATGCTAAATGCACTTCATACCAATACCTTAACAAAACTGACAGAGCTGCTCAGTGAAGTTTGGGAAAGAGAGACCACTCCTGAGCAGTGAAAACATGGAATCCTTGTCAAAATCCCCCAACAGCATGATCTTACTGACTGTAATAACTGGAGAGGAGTTACACTGCTCTCTGTTGTGTGATACTACACAGGATGAAAGAAACGATGGATGCCAAGCTTAGACAACAGGCTAGATTCAGGCCCAAAAGATCATATGTAGATGACTCTATACATCTGAAGAAGTGAGGTTTTTTTTACCCATGAAAGCTTATGCCCAGATAAATCTCTTAGTCTTTAAGATGCCAACAGACTCCTTGTTGTTTTTGTGGATACAGACTAACACGGCTACCCCCTGATACTTGACATATGTAGATGAGATATTCATACTATGGTCTATCATAGAAAAATAGATAGAATGGTAGGCTCCCCTCATCCTGAATTGTATTAGTTTTTCAAAAGGCATTTGACAGATTGGACAGACGTACATTGTGGAATATTCTTCAGTCCTATAGAATCCCATCTAAAGTCATCAATATCATCAAGACCATGTACAGAGATGCAAAGTGCTCTGTAAGGATGAACAAACCAGACAGAGTGGTTCAACGTGGACATGGCTGCATTTTATCCCTGCTGTTTTGCACTGGGTAATGAAGAAGTGAATCACTGACACACACACAGGTATAGCATGGATAGATGAAATGTTTGGAAGACCCAGACTTTGCTGATGCCATTATGATATCGAGTGACACCCAACAAAAGTTACAACCACACAAAGACAAAGAACCTGGCAAAAACAGCAGGCCAAGCAGGGTTCAAAATTAGTTACACTAAAACAAACATCCTTGAAATACAGATGTCAAGCAGTAACATCACATTTTAAAGCAAAAAATTCAAGAAAGCAGAACAGTTCGGCTACCTGGGCAGCACCATATTGGCCAACAAAGACCTCAAGAAGGAAGCACCATCAAGGATAGGAAATGCATCCATAACATTCACTAAACTTAACAACCTATGAAAATCAAAGATAGACAGCACTAGAACAAAACTGAGGATATTAAATTCAAACAATCGTAGAGCTTGTCTTCACTATGGGGGTAAGTCGACCTAAGTTATGCTACTCCAGCTATGTGAATAACATAGCTGGAGTCGAGATAGTTTAAGTTGACTTACCCCAGTGTCATCAACCTCTGTGTTGATGGGAGATGCTCTCTGGTCGACTTCCCTTACTCTTCCTGGAGAACTGGACTACTGGGGTCGAGCTGAGAGCGCTCTGCCTTTGATTTAGCGGGTCTTCAGTAGACCAGCTAAATCGATCCCTGCTGCATTGATTGCAGCAGTGTTGATCTCCCCATAGTGAAGACCAGCCTTTAGTGCTAACATACAGCTGTGAGAGGCAGAGATTTATTAATGTTAGAAAACTAGTCACTTTAAAAAAAAAAGTGCTAGCAAAAGATTCTGGGCATTGGTTGGAAAGACTTCATCACCAATGAAGAGATCCAAGAAATTACAAACCAGCAGCTCGTTTTCCACTAGAATCAGAAGGTGGGGGGGGGCATGTACTTCAGATAACAGACCCCTACATGAAGTTGTCAAGTGCAAACCAATTGGTGTGAGGAAAAACAGGCAACCAAGACAAATGTTAAGAAGAACCCTAAGCAGGGAGGGGAGAACGGTCAGTCACTCTTAACACCATAGAGCAGATGGAAGCAGCAGCAAACAATGGTGAGGAATGAAGAAGATTAGTTTCCACTATGTGCACCAATGAGCATGGAATGGATGTTTTTAAAGTAACAATTGACTGGTTTCCTTCCATATTTGAATGTCCTGCCAACTGACCTGCACTAAGATAATGTCAATATCTCAAGGTTTTTGGTTGAGCAACTTCCCAGATATATTGCACCCACAGAATGTATAATTGAACAGTATACATGTACATGCATACCAATGACAGTTAACTATCACTTTATTAGTGATGACTTTGGTGGTACTTTATAGCTACAAAGTTCCTTACCTGCCAAAGTAATATGTCAGGACTTTTCTGCTCCTGTTGCTGAATGTTGCAAAGGGGTGGTATTCTGGACAGATACTTCCCTGAATTAGCTCATCATGAAAAGGTTACTTTTCAAAATGAAATGACAGAGCAATCATTTCTATATTAGTGATATCATTTCTGAAAATTCTCCAGCTCATTGTGAGATGACTAATCTAGAAATAGCATTTAAATTATCATGTACTAAGAGGCAGTATACCTTTTATTTATTATTTGTATTACAGTTGTACCTGGAGGTCCAAATGGAGATCAAGGTCCCATTGTGCTAGGCACTGTACAAACATGTAGCAAGCGACAATTGCTGTCCCCAAGAGTTTAAAATCTAAATAATTAGATCCCTACCAAATTCATTTTGGTCCATTTTGGTAAATTTAACAGTCACAGGATTTTAAAAATCTTAAACTTCATGGATTCAGATATTTAAATCTGAAATTTCACAGTGTTGTAACTGGGGGGGGTCCTGACCCAAAAGGGGGGTTGCCAGGCTATTGTAGGGGGGTCACGGTATTGCCCCCTTACTTCTGCATTTCTGCTGGTGCCAGTGCTGCCTTCAGAGCTGGGCAGCTAAAGAGAAGCAGCTGCAGGCTGGGCACAGCTTTGAAGGCAGCACTGCATAGAAATAAGGGAGGCAATACCATACCCCATATCACTTTTCATTCTGTGCTGCTGCCTTCCGAGCTGGGCACCCAGAGAGCAGCGGCTACTGGCCAGCAGCCCATCTCTGAAGGCAGCACTGCCACCAGCAGCAGTGCAGAAGTAAGGGTGACATGGTATGGTATTGCCACCCTTACTTCTGCGCTGCTTCCTTTGGAGCTGGGCACCCAGAAAGCAGCTGCTGCTTTCCGGCCGCCAAGCTCTGAAAGCAGTGCCGTTACTAGCAGCAGTGCACAAGGAAGGGTGGCAATACTCTATCATGCCATCCTCACTTCTGCACTGCTGCTGGCAGCGGCGTTACCTTCAGAGCTGGGGGTCCAGCCAGCAGCCGTAGAGCTTCCTCCAGCTGGGGGAGGTTCCCGGAAGTGGGTCTGACCTGGCCCTGGGAGCAGCCTGCTAGGGAAGAGGAAGCCATGTCCATTCCTCCCACACACACCCAGACCAGCTGTGACTAGCAGCTGGAGCCCGGCACAAGGTAGGAACACCTGGGTGTGGCACCCACAGCTCTGACACTCCCCATCTCTGGGCCCAGAGCTCAGGGATTAAAGGGGCTTTGGGCTGGTTGTGTGTGTGTGTGTGTGGGGGGGGAGTTTACCACGGCACCCCCTTGACCACAGCAAATTGGGTGGTCGCTCACGTTGCTCACCTGTAAGGCCAGCCCTGCCACTCCAAAAAGTGACGCCCCCATACCATGCCACCCAGACTTCTGCGCTGCTGCTGGTGGAGGTGCTGCCTTCACAGCTGGGTGCCCCACCAGCAGCTGCCACTCTCCAGCCACCCAGCTCTGAAGGCAGTGCAGAAATAAGGGTAGCAATACCACAACCCCCCTACAATAGTCAGATTTCATGGGGAAAACCAGATTTCATGGTCTGTGACTCGTTTTTCATGGCCATGAATTTGGTAGGGCCCTACAAATAACCTGAGAATGGAAATGGAGGCCCAGAGAAGTGAAGTCACTCACCCAAGATCACACACAGCAGGTCAAGGGTAGAGCTGGGAATAAAATCTGGGTTTCAAGCATCCCAGTCCCATGCCCTGTCTACTGGAGCATGATTGCAACAGTAGAAGAACAGCACACTGCACCTAGAGTGTATGCACGCTATAATTCAGATGTAATAAAAAGCTTCCTAAGCGTGTGCATCTCGCCTCTAAAATGTTATTGATCTAATTACATCTGATAAAGAAATGGAGATGCTGTGCCATTAAAGAAAAAAGTTAAAATTACCATTTCAAGAGTATAAATGTCCTGGATTGTTTCTTGATCTGCGAAAGGTCCATTCAGAAAGAAGGGAAAAAAAGGCCATCACATTGCTCTGCATTGATGTATTTCATAAAACTCACTAGACATTGGAAAATCAGATACTTCATTTTATCACAAAGACTGTAAACAAGCAATAAAATACTGTAATGGAAATGTTGCATGCATCACTCTAGTTTAGTTTCTATAGCATTTCTGTCATAAACCCTTATTTTAGGAGTTGGCTTGAAAGCTTTACAAGGGGAATGAAGAAAACGCAACTGGGTTTCAGCCATAGAATACAAGTGCTGAGAAAATTGTATATACATCTATTGGCAAATTTATGAAAGCACAATTATGACACAGATTGTTCTTTTTGCTGTTGATTCCAAGTGATATCTGAATATCAGTGTGTGTGTGTATATTATTTACACACACACACACACTTTACATTATATAGTCAAATAAATCAATAGGAGCTGCACCCAGCTCAGCACCATTTCAAACAAGGCCAATTAGTCAGCTGCCTAAACCTGGAGTTAGTGGCCAAATTTTAGACATTCGAGTTTGAACATTTTGGCTTGTTGCCTTTATGCTTCAAAGGTATTAAAGATCTGAGTTTAAGAGGTGCTAGAGATATATTATTCCAACTGAATTCTAGCTAGACATGTGCAGGAAATGGAATTTCCTTTTCATTGGAAATTCCATATTTATGAAATTTGCTGCTAAATGAAATTTTCAAAAAAGTGTTTTGGGTCAATGAGACATTCTGTATTGATACAGATTTGGCTTTAATTTTTTATTATATAAAAAAATTTCAAAACAAATATCATTTTGAAATGACAACTCAAAACATTATGTTTTCTAAGAATGTCAAAACAGAACATTTCTATCATATCAAAATGCTTTAAAAAAACATTTTCTTTTTTAAATTTGTATGGTATTGATTCCTCTTCTCTCCCTCCCTACCCTCCCCCCCCCCCACCCCCCCCGCACCAAAAAGTTGAGAGGACAGGAAAAAAAAAAAAAGCATAAGGATTGGAGGAGAAGGAAGAAAGTGTGACACGGCGGAGAAAGGTGAATGACATCTCAGATTCCAACCACTAGGCGTTAATCAAAGGTTTCGAAAAAGTTAGATCAAATCTTTTCAAGTTGCCTGGGATCCCTTTTCTCTGATACATTTCTTGCTCTTTCGGTGCCATGTCAGCCAAGTTGCTGAGCCAAGGAGGCATTAGCCAAGACTGGAGGCAGTCTGATCTTCCATATAAGCAATATGAGTCATTTGAGTACAAGCACTGCTCCGGAGAACCAAGTTTTCCATAAGCTGGAGAGTTTCCAAGATAGGATCTCTCTCAAAACACACTTCTGGGAAGTAATTTTTAAAGGAGCTTTCCATTAACATATTAATCCTCCGACCTATTTTGTGTTGAAATTGACACATTCCCACAGAAAGTTTCAGTTTTGACAAAACAGTGTTTTCCAACAGGAAAACTGTCATAAAAGTTTTGATCACCTCTAGTGCTGGTTTCATAATTTAATTCAAGACTTGTATTGTAACCAGCCTGGAGCATGGATGCATTATTTTTAGATGTCTACAAGGCATCATGCACACCTTTGGTGCTGTTAATAAATAATGAATGAAAATCATGAACTTTAAATATAAGAAAGATGTATCCTGAATGCTCACATGCCCAAATTCCATGCAACCATACATTTTAAAAGTTTGGGATTTTTTGTTTGTTTGGACAAAAAAATTGTTGTAGTCAGTGGAAAGACTCCTACTGATATAATTGATCTTTGTATCAGGCTCAATAAGAAGCCACAACAATTAGGAGAAGGGAGCAATGTTTCCTTGTCCACCCAGGCTTTTCAAAGGGTTCTTCAGACAAATTAATGATGAAAAACAGACATACCAAGCTAATGTTTCAGCAAACCCAAGCTAGCAGCTAGAAGGCTGTTACATGTTGCTTTGTTTATCTTATATATTTGTACAGCTAAGGTGACTGTCACACAATGACATGCTCAAAGCTGTTAGTAGACATTAAAACCCCTACAATTATTTGATATATTATGTTAAACCACACTTTAGTTTATACACAAAGATTTTGGTTATCTATCATACTAATGTGCTTTGTTTTAAAATGAGCTAATGTGTGATCAAATGAAGGAATGTATTAATCTTAACTCCCTTAACCTAGTCCAGAGATTGAGAAATGGAATGTGGAAACTAATAAAGGATGTCTACTGAAATGTTATAATACCCAAGACTGGGTAATTGATAAGGATTGCTTATCACTCAATTATGTTCTATGCTTGATAAAAGGTATTTGTTATTGCAGATGTTTTCTGTAATGAATGAAATAATGACCCACAGAAAGATGCTTTAACTCATCAGCAAGTGCTTGTTGCAACATATGTTAATAAAAACAGCTGGATTAGAAATCCCTTTAGTTTATCAAGCAACAGACATCATAAAAGAAATTCCGTCAATAATTAGGTACATTGAGATATTGAAAACTGAGCAAATGAAAGAATCAGTTGTGGGAAAGTAACTTTTCCCTCTCCATAAAGGATTTTTTTTTGTGTCTCATATCCTGTAAAAGGACAGAGGTTTGAGGAGTTAGATTGGCAATGAACACAACCAGCATTCCACCAGTTCCACAGTGAGGAAGCAGAGTGCCATCTCTTCACCATTCACAAAGGGTGGAAAAATATAATTTCTTTCTGCATAGTGCAGTATTAATCTTTGACTAATAATCTTTGAATCAATCATTCCATTTGAGATAGTTATTTTGACATCTCACATTGTTATTAAAATTCCAACACACTACAAAGTACCCTGGAGAATTTTCCTGAAGAAGGGTTGTGAAGTGATGTTCACCTCACAGTTGCCCTGAAAGAGTTAATGCAGAGGGAGCAGGGGGCTATTAACCCAACAGGCCACAGCTGAAGGGAATCAGGTGGCCAAGTAATCCCCTGATTGAGTGAGGGAGTCCAGCTGAGGAGGAATGAGCTGGGTTGGGAAGTATTCCCATTTTACAGATGGAGAAGTGAAACACAGAAAAACTAAGTAATTTGCCTAAGGTCACACAAGAAAACTGTGGCTGAGACAGGAAATGAATCCAGATCTCCTGCATCCCAGTTCACAAATCCCAAGGCAGGCCTTACATTTCTGGCTTCTCTAGTTCCTTTACTTGAACAGGAAGGGATAGGATCAGGGTTATTTGTTTTACTACACTATATTAAGAGAGCTATTATTGACTCCTAAAATTCCTTAACATGGAAGTTCAATGTATAAGAATGATTATTTTTAAACTGTTAATTTGAGCAATGCAAAATACTCAGCTGAAAAGTAAAAAAAAAAAAACCTCTCAAAACTCGCCCTTCAATCTACTTAATCCAAAAGTGAGTGTTCCCATTTGATGCATCATGGTATGAGCCAAAGTTTGAGGAAATGGATGTACTGTAGAAGTTGAGGGGTTAGTGCCTCCAAATAGTAACATTAAGAACAGTAGTTTGCAGAGTAAACTTTGTAAGTGGTAGCCATCTGTTGTAATCTGTAGCACAAAAGAACAGGCTGTACAATAGCTTTCGATTCCTGATGTTTTCTTGCTTGAAGTAGTTGTGGATCAGTAAATTATTCAACACTTCGTGGTCATGAACATGACATTCAAAGGACATAGGGCCCTGAAGTTAGGCTTGTACATGACCCATTGTGAACAATTAATGGAAAACCTTATGAGAGCTACATAAATGTCTGCTGACTTATCATGAGCAGTGGGGTAAGCAGTTCTTTGATATGCTAATACAGGCAGTAACACCAGCAAAAATGTCAATATTAACCTTCTTAATAAAACCTCCCCTTCTTCCCCCCCACCCAATTTGAAATAAAAGGTACTTTCCAACTTACCAGGACTACAGGATATTAAGCAACTGTTCTAGAACATTTCGCTCACATAGGAAATGGGGAAATTGTCATGACAGTATCTGAGTACCTTCAAGTAGGGCATTAAGCAATGTGACTAACAACAGTCAGGTTTGTTCTCTCTCTCTCACACACACCCATGCACTGTTTACATTAGAGAAGGGAATGTCACTGCACTTGGAACAGGAGGTTGTGAGGTTTGTGGTGGTCTTTAGTTCCTGGGGGAGTTCATTTCAGAGTGTTGGATCGGCTCCTGCACAACCCCACGTTATCCTTACTGTCAGGGCCGGCTCTAGGCACCAGCAAAACAAGCTGGTGCTTGGGACGGCACATTTTTAGGGGCGGCATTCTGGCATGGGCCATGCCGCCCCTAAAAATGTGCCCCAGCTGACCTAACTCACCTCCGCTGCTGCCGCTCGCTTGCCCTGCTCGCCCTCCCTCCCAGGCTCTCAAACCCGGGAGGGAGGGGGAGATCCCAAGCGGCTGCGGCGCGCGAAACAGCTGATTCGCACGCCGCGGCCGCTTGGGATCTCCCCCTCCCTCCCGGGTTTGAGAGCCTGGGAGGGAGGGCGAGCAGGGGCGTGCGAATCAGCTGTTTCGCGCGCCGCGGCTGCTTGGGATCTCCCCCTCCCTCCCAGGTTTGAAAGCCTGGGAGGGAGGGGGAGACCCTGAGTGGCCGCGGCGCACGCGCTGCTTCTCCCTCTCCCTCCCTCCCTCCTAGGCTTGATAGCCTGGGGGGAGGAGACAGGGCTGGGGATTTGGGGAAGGGGCAGAGTTGAGGCGGGGCCGGGGCTAGGGTAAGAAAAAAAACGGGGGGGGGGGGAGGGGACGGCCAAAATTGTTTTCGCTTGGGGCGGCAAAAATCCTAGAGCCGGCCCTGCTTACTGTAGTAAGCCCCACTGGGCAGGAGCAAAGTGTTGACCATGGTGTTCATCCCAGAGCTTTAGGCCATCTTTTGAAAATGTGTGGATGCTCTGCAGGTGACTAGAAAAGATGTGAAGCAGCTGTCAAATCACATAGCAATTACCAATGAAATAGATTTATTATGTTGCATGACTCAACCATGGGGAAAAAAGAAACACGAGAGCTGGTGACAAGAGAAATTTTTAATGTTCTCCTGGAAGGATAAAAAACAGTTTAATCAGCCCAGCCCTCGAGTGATTTATACTGGCAGTGAAATTCTATTTTACACTGCCTGTAATCACAGTGCTAGACTCTGGGTAAACATTCAGGGACATGTCCTGCATTAACTGCAATGGAACCAGACTTATGTATGTCCACTGCAGATCTGGTCACTCATTTAGGTGCTTCAGAATGGATTTAGGGGTGAAAAACTGGCCCTATTTGAGTCAATGGGAGTTTTGACATGGACTTCAGTGGGGTTAGAACGTCACCCCAGACTGCCTAACTGTTGGCACTCAAGTTTGAAAACAGTTGACCTTAGTTCTTATAGGTCATACAGAAGGAGTTTGTTTCTTCATTTTTAATTAAATTCATGCACTCAACACAGCTGTCATGCCTGCCATAATGATCTGCAGAGAAAATGAAAATAACCTTCAAAATAAAACCTCCAGAGATCTCTCTCCCTTCATCGTCCATCTTTCCTGACATCAATTGTACTATCAGCCTTTCCTTTATTCTGTGATCATTTCTTTCAAATGCTTTTGTCTCTTTCCACCTTGAAATAGTTGGAACCAAAGGGCTAGTCCACACTAACCCCCCAGTTTGAACTAAGATACGCAACTTCAGCTACATGAATAATGTAGCTGAAGTCGAAGTACCTTAGTTCGAACTACAAGGTACTTACCACGGGTCCACACGCGACAGGCAGGCTCCCCCATCGACTCCACTTACTCCTCTCGTGAAGCAGGAGTACCGGCGTTGACGGCGAGCACTTCCAGGATCGATTTATCACGTCTAGACAATATGCAATAAATCGATCCCAAAAGATTGATTGCTTAGCTCCAGATTCGGCGGTAAGTATAGACGTACCCAAAGAGAAGTTTGATGCTGCCTTCCAAAGAACATGGATTTGGCAGGTAAATTGTCTCCAGGCTGCCCTTAGAAAGAAAATGGTTTGGCTTAAAATTCTCTCTCTTGCTACCACCATACAGAATGAAGCAACAATGCAGTAATGCAGCTGAACAAATTAAAGAAACTTTATTGGGAGCCTCAATTTTCAGTTAATATCTTTTCTCTGCCCAGTTTGCAAACTCAATCAGTGATAGAGGCCAAAGTACATAACAACAGTGTCTAGCATCTCTGCTTTAGGCTTCGGTTCGCTTATTCCCTCTTCAGTATGTCTGCAGGCTTGTTTCATGAAGATACCACCTTTCTAAAAGGACACAGACAAGCCATTTGTCATCACAGCGGGGCTATAGTATCTAGCCCTGTCCTCTCGCTGTTAGTAGATCCTGGATTAAATGTTGGTTATCAGCTGCCAGGAACCATTTTGTTTCTTATGCATCTGTAAAAAGAGTATGTCGTCCTGGAGCACTTTGAAAAGCCTGAGGATTGTTTCTGCAACCAGTCATTCTGAGGAACTGTAAAGAATTGACATTAGGGTGCCCTAAGCCCTTTGTGGTTGTGGACTCCTTTATCTCTGCAGAGCCTTAAACATGTTTACTCTCAGATTAGCACAGCAACTCCTCACTGTGAGTCTTCGCTGTGATATTGCTCCATCTGTTGTCCGAGGATGGATTAAAGTCAAGGCTCAATATTAATTTACAGCCTTTTTCTCCTTGGGTGAAGGTAGCTTCCTCTTTCTTCAACTGACAGGTTTCAGAGTAACAGCCGTGTTAGTCTGTATCCGCAAAAAGAAGAACAGGAGTACTTGTGGCACCTTAGAGACTAACAAATTTATTAGAGCATAAGCTTTCGTGGACTACAGCCCACTTCTTCGGATGCATATAGAATGGAACATATATTGAGGAGATATATATACACACATACAGAGAGCATAAACAGGTGGGAGTTGTCTTACCAACTCTGAGAGGCCAATTAATTAAGAGGAAAAAAAAAAAAAACTTTTGAAGTGATAATCAAGCTAGCCCAATACAGACAGTTTGATAATAAGTGTGAGAGTACTTACAAGGGGAGATAGAGTCAATGTTTGTAATGGCTCAGCCATTCCCAGTCCTTATTTAAACCGGAGTTGATTGTGTCTAGTTTGCATATCAATTCTAGCTCAGCAGTCTCTCTTTGGAGTCTGTTTTTGAAGTTTTTCTGTTGTAATATAGCCACCCGCAGGTCTGTCACTGAATGACCAGACAGGTTAAAGTGTTCTCCCACTGGTTTTTGAGTATTTTGATTCCTGATGTCAGATTTGTGTCCATTAATTCTTTTGCGTAGAGACTGTCCGGTTTGGCCAATGTACATGGCAGAGGGGCATTGCTGGCACATGATGGCATATATCACATTGGTAGATGTGCAGGTGAACGAGCCCCTGATGGTATGGCTGATGTGATTAGGTCCTATGATGATGTCACTTGAATAGATATGTGGACAGAGTTGGCATCGGGGTTTGTTACAAGGATAGGTTCCTGGGTTAGTGGTTTTGTTCAGTGATGTGTGGTTGCTGGTGAGTATTTGCTTTAGGTTGGGGGGTTGTCTGTAAGCGAGGACAGGTCTGTCTCCCAAGATCTGTGAGAGTAAAGGATCATCTTTCAGGATAGGTTGTAGATCTCTGATGATGCGCTGGAGAGGTTTTAGTTGGGGGCTGAAGGTGACAGCTAGTGGTGTTCTGTTATTTTCTTTGTTGGGCCTGTCTTGTAGGAGGTGACTTCTGGGTACTCGTCTGGCTCTGTCAATCTGTTTTTTCACTTCAGCAGGTGGGTATTGTAGTTTTAAGAATGCTTGATAGAGATCTTGTAGGTGCTTGTCTCTATCCGAGGGATTGGAGCAAATGCGGTTATATCTTAGAGCTTGGCTGTAGACAATGGATCGTGTGGTGTGTCCTGGATGGAAGCTGGAGGCATGTAGGTAAGTGTAGCGGTCAGTAGGTTTCCGGTATAGGGTGGTATTGATGTGACCATCGCTTATTAGCACAGTAGTGTCCAGGAAATGGACCTCTTGTGTGGATTGATCTAGGCTGAGGTTGATGGTGGGATGGAAATTATTGAAATCATGGTGAAATTCCTCAAGGGCTTCTTTTCCATGGGTCCAGATGATGAAGATGTCATCAATGTAGCGCAAGTAGAGTAGAGGCGTTAGGGGACGAGAGCTAAGGAAGCGTTGTTCTAAGTCAGCCATAAAAATGTTGGCATATTGTGGGGCCATGCGGGTACCCATAGCAGTGCCGCTGACTTGAAGGTATATATTGTCCCCAAATGTGAAATAGTTGTGGGTGAGGACAAAAATCACAAAGTTCAGCCACCAGGTTAGCTGTGACATTATCAGGGATACTATATGCATCCGAAGAAGTGGGCTGTAGTCCACGAAAGCTTATGCTCTAATAAATTTGTTAGTCTCTAAGGTGCCACAAGTACTCTTTTTCTTCAACTGGCAACTCAACAGCAAGGATTCAACTTGGAAAGTTTCTGAAAGTCAGTGCATTTTGACTAAGCATCCGAAAGTATGGATATTTACCAAGGATTATCCATGTTATTCCAACACCTCAGGCGCCTTCACTTCACATCTTGAGACTCTCCCCTGTTCTCCATACAACCCCCCTGCCTCTGCTTCCCTTGAGCCATGCTCTGCAGCTCAGGTAGGCATTTAGGCCTGCTACCTCCATCCAATCTAGAGCCTTCTTCATGAGTGGTAGGAAGGAAATCCCATTTCCTCCCCCCCTACCAACCATCCTTATATCTCATGCTCCTCTTCAGAATGCAACATGGGTGCCTACTGCACTTCCCTGGTGCAACATGACTCCACAAACTTCTTTATTGCATCCTGCTGACTGCTTTCAAGGCAGTTTGGGGACTGGGTTGGTTGTGTCATGGCCCAGAGGGCAATAATATGGATAAATCCCCGTGTATGTAGATTCCCGTCTTTCATTCATCCTCACACGAGCCACTAAACTAGTAGGAACATTCATTATTCTCATGCAAACGTTATAAATGAAATGGCTGGATATCACCGCTGTATGATGGATATTTTGTTTGAATAGTCTGAAATAACTGGCAGCCACAAATGTCAGGCAAAGAAGTTGCCTTAAAATGCCTGGCCAAAGCTGCATTGCATTGGCTCAGCCGCATAGAGGGACGCAGACTTAGGATGAAGGAGAGAAAACTCAGAATTTTGAGGAAGGGTCCTACTGGGAGAAGTGGGGGAATGTTTGTTTCAAATGAGTGGGGATAAGTTCCCACCAACCTTCTCCAACCTGACTGGGAATCTTCACCTGGGAACATGATGAGAAGGATTGGTAGCACCGGATTCTTGGATTGATAGGAGCAGCCTGCAGAGCAGCACTATTAGGTACTACCTAGTTTGGGATTTAAGAGTACATCTAACTGCATTTGTTTCTAACAGGAGTTGGGGCACTCTGGGTTGCAGGTGTGAGACAGACACTCAGGACTTCTGGAGAGGAACTTGTTCAGGGACAGAATTTACTGTAATGGGGAAAGGTTGAAGTTCAATGAATCAAGTATTTTGAACTTGCCTATTCAGCAGAGTTTAATCTGTGATTTACCCACAGCATCATGAACCACTGGGGGTTATGTTTTCACTACACAGTTAGACCTAGGTGCTGAGCACTCCGGTTAGCCTAGCCTGGGTGTGAGCATCCCCATGGCAAAGTCCAACCCACATTAGTTTTGTCAATTCCAGGAGAATTTGTCTGAACTTCAGGGGGAATTGTGAGAAGGGACTGGAGGGACTGTCAGCTCGAGTAATTTCACCTGCAACCTCACTGCAAAGTGGGCAGGTCCTAAATTGAAGCAGGGCTCAGGTTTTAATTTATACACCCTAGATGAATACAATAAACTGGGCTTAAAGCATCTCCACCTCCAGGTCAGCGTGTTTGGGTGTGAGTGGTAGGGGTGTGCTTGGGTTAAAACCCGTGTGAAAGCCCACATTAACTGGGCAGTGAAGACATGCCCATAGAGGCCTCATTTGTCATTACTGCAGAGTAAGTACAGCTAATGTTACACGGTAAAGACATTGCCTGTTTCCTTGAGCTAAGGAAATGCCCCCTAAAAGGCAAAACTATTGAATGATTGTTGATCATTATTTATGAAAGGAATTGGAGAGCTGCCTGTATTACTATACTCTTGAAATCCTTATGAAAAACGATCCTCCTAAAATTCAGACAGTTGGAGGTTTAATTAAATTAGCCACTTCCCTTAGCTGGCGCTTAACACAAAGGAGCCTTGCCAAACTAAGAGGAGTGGTTAAGAACAGAACTTGTCTTATTGCCAGAAGGTCATGTTGTTCAGCAGAGTTTTGTGATACATTTGTAATCAGGAGTGATGGCCTGAGCTGCTGTTGTGCACTTTTTATAAGAAAGCCAAATTATTAGATTACCTGTGATTTGTGCTTTAAATAGCGGCTTCTTAGAGTGGGATGTTAGCGGCAGCCAGGTTTGCTGTATGGTGCATCTCTCGAATGCCTGCAGAAAGAGGGAGACAGGAAGAGAATATATGTAATGATAAAGGGCAGAATTCTGCCTGGATTTATAACCCATGCAACCCCCATCAATCTCAAAGGGATTGTACACAGTGTGGAAATCATAGTAGGATCTGGCCCACAGAGCTTAATGGTCTGAAATTCCTTTTCTACCTTTTAAATAGGGAAGAAAGAAGATTTGAGACTGATTCAGGCTAAAATAAAAAGGGGTTCTTTAGGGGTTCTGTACTTCTCTGAAAACTTTATATAGGGGATTTCTTTTGTCTCTCCTGGGAATTAAATATGTAGGTGTAGGGGGTGAATCTCACTGTAGTTTTAATGACAATGGTCAGGAAAAAATGAGGATATGTGCAAACCAAATCAAGTAGCTGGGCTCCATTCAGCTTCATGGCACGTCACACAGTTTCCATCCAAGCATTTTTAATGTGTCCATCACTACTATCAAGGTGCCGCAGGCAATGGTTCCAACCAGATTTCAGAAGCTTGACAGATTCCAGACATCCAGTGATATGTAGCCGAAGAGAAGACTATTGTGTGTGTTTCTAAGGCTGTACAGTTCTCTTTCCTGAAAGCTCTGTGTGGAGAATGGGTGAACAGCTGAAGGCTCGTGAGCTCTAGCTGATTATCAGGGGGCTGGCTTGAAAGAGGTATGGTGGTTTACCTTGTTCAGAGTAACAAGAGGAGGTGTTCAAAAAGGACATTCTGAGACATCTCCGGCCACTGCCAGGTGCCAACAAGTGAAGAAATTTTCTTGAAGAGATGACCTATTTGGATTAGAGAACGGACACAATAATAACCAACGTGGACATTGTGTAGCGTTCCATTTGCTGAACAAAAGCTAAGGGAGGAGGCTACATTTTTTTTTTCTAAATTGCAGGCTGGCTTCCAGTCTGCAGCAGACTGCAACTGAAGGCAATGATCAAAGCCAATCAAATCAGTACAAAAGCAGGAGTTGTCGCAAACTTTGAAGGTTGAGAGCAAGAAAGATAAGAAGGGATAAAGCAACTAGGGAGAGTAAAAAGAGCAGAGAACAAACATCAAGTCACCCTAGGTGCTAACAAAGGTAGCCTGTCCTTGGGGAGGAGCAACAGAAAACTGAGTATAGACAAATGACAGGCAATCCTGCCTATACCAGTCAGATGACTGCATGACCCCTACTGCAGCCCTGAGGCTGTAGCAACCCTTGTTGCTCCTGCATCCCTAGAAAGGTCAATGTCCAGTGGATTTATGCTTCAGTCTATGTTTCATCCAAAAGCCCCACTCCACAGGGAAGGACATATAGGTCCTTCCCCGTAGTGGCACTCACCACACAGTGGGTACACACACTCTCCCCTGTAACACAGTGGAATCAACACCAGTTCAGGTGCATCACTGCTATGGAGGAAGGGGTCTGATTTGCCTCTCTGTTCTGTACAACTCCCACTGGAGTCCAGAACTGAGAAGAGGGTTCAGGTTTTAGCCAAAGCAAATGCATCAAGTCTAAAAAATCCTCAAACCTCTTAATACGACAGATTCATAAATGCAGCGAAGCGATGCCAGTAAGGTATCAGGAAATAATTGACAAACATGAACACAGTAAAGGATTCAGCCCTTCTTATTCAGCTCCGCATGGCGATTCAACCACTTCCACAGCTCCTTACTGCTAAATTATACATTCTTCAAAACGGTACTGGGAAGTTTTACAAATGGATATTCATCAACATGTCAGTAAGCTACAAACATCCAAATGCTGACTTCATACCAGAAACAACAAAATACTGTGCTCAGCACTTCCCAAAATGTGTTTCCAGGAGCTCTGACAGAGGAAAAATGAGGAAGAGATCGATCTGCATGTCTAGAGAGACGACTGTGCTAATAAAAAAAAACTAAACTGGAATTTAGGGAGACAGTAGGAAATCTAGCTGCAACCATTACAAAAGATAATAAAAGCCAGAGAAAATGCCACCAGGCTAAATGCTCTGTCAAAATAAGCTGCAACACACAGATCTTGTCAAGAGACATCCTTGTAACCAGCTCAAGAAAATCATTTATATGCACGTGGGAGGCTGAGTTAACAGATCCAATTATGGCAGAGACAGAGACCTGCTTCCAAGCATTATACTAAGACTAGATGCAGATTTTATACAAATGGGCTGTAGCTGCCTGTGTTCTCAGCAGCTCTCTTCGACTGGATCCCTTTCTCCTTTCCTCAATAGAAGCCCTGATACCAAATATTGACATTTATATAACAATTCAAGAGAAGGGTTAACTTACCACCCTTACCTTCTCTTCAGCAAAGTGCAAGATCAACTTGCTGAATTGGGCTTTAAAAACATCTCTTCTCTTAATATGTTTGCATATTGTATAAGGAATTAGACTTGGCAGTAGCAGAATGTACAGTAAAGGCAGATACCCAAGTACCAATGGGGAGCTTTGTAAAATCTGATTCTCCAAACTATGTGGTTCCCACATGTCAAAATGCAGCATAAAGCCCAGAAAATAAACAGCCACAAACAGTGGATAGGAACAGAGCATTTTTATATTTTACACATCCTAGTTCTAGCTGAGGCATTTAGCTATGACAGTGATGGGTGCCATGCAACAGCAGCATTCCCCAGACTTTCCAAGGCTGAACTGTTCCTCCCTGTCATGACCATAAAATCAATCACATCTTCCTTTCACAATTCTTTGTGGCATTGCAGGCCTTTTTTAATGTATACATTTCAACCCGGCTATGCCTTCATGCCCCACATTTTGGGAAATGGTGTAACAGACAGATCGGGATAAGGGAAGAGCCAGATTCCAAAATAATATCCTGCAGTATTTCCAGCCCAACTTTTCACATTCAAACAGCCAGGTTCTGATCTCAGTTATATCACTGCAAGACCAGAGCTATTCCACATTTAGGGCCCTCCAAAGCCCTCTGAAGCCAATGAAACAGCAGAACGTTACTGTTCTTCTCTAAAACATGCAAAGCTACTACACTATTCTGAAGTTCAGCCAGAACAACATTGATGCTGGAGGTAACATTTGTTTGAGCATGAGCTCAGAGCATAGCAGTCTGACATTCCTGCAAGGCTGGCAAGCAGCATGATAAGTGAAGTTTACAAACTGGAAGCCTATTGGTTGTAACTTAGAGGGGGAAGGGGAGTAGAAACAAAGTTTGTCAAGGTTAAATAAAGGGCGATAACGTTCCTTCTATAGATGACCATAGGCACCATTTTCCCATTTAAATAATACACAACTTTCATCTGAAAGATGTTGAAAGTCGTCCAGTATCAACCATTAAAAGCATTAGGGTGACTCATTATACCTGATAACTGATCTGTTGGAACATGTGATTAAAGACATTGAGGTTACAGGGTGTGACAAAGTTCCTCCTCTATCTTGGTGGGTCCTGCGCTTATTGGCAGATTTTCTTGCTTCAGAGATTCACCATGTGGGTTGGGGGAACAGCCCAGAGGCCTTCCCCTCTGGAAGAACCCACAGTCCAGGTCAATTGGGAGGTTTGGGGGGAACCCAGGCCCGCCCTCTACTCTGGGTTCCAGCCCAGGGCCCTGTGGACTGCAGCTGTCTACAGTGCCTCCTGTAACAGCTACATGACAGCTACAACTCCCATGGCCTCCTCCAAACACCTTCCCTATTCTCACCACACGACCTTCCTCCTGGTGTCTGATAACGCTTGTGCTCCTCAGTCCTCCAGCAGCACACCCTCTCACTCTCAGCTCCTTGTGCCTCTTGCTCCCAGCTCCTCACACTCACACCACAAACTGAAGTGAGCTCCTTTTAAAACCCAGGTGCCCTGATTAGCCTGCCTTAATTGATTCTAGCAGGTTCCTGATTACTCTAGTGCAGCCCCTGCTCTGGTCACTCAGGGAACAGAAAACTATTCATGCAGTGACCAGTATATTTGCCCTCTACCAGACTCCTGTACCCCACTGGGCTGGATCTGTCACACGGGACATTTGGGAGATACTGAGATTACACTTTCATTTCATTAAAATTGCATGAACACCAGCTTTACCAAGGGAACCTTCCTGTTAATTTCTTTTAGCATGTGTCTGGGCCAGATAAGGGATCCAATGTCATTATCAGAACAGGTACAGTCGAGGTACTGGAGGAACATGTGGATTTTGTTTTTCTAAAGACATTATGTTTCTTTCAGCATTTGACATAAGAATCGCAATAGTGGCAAACTATGTAAAAATACTGTATAACATTACTTTTTGTGACTGTAGACACAAATCACTAGATTATACCTGAAGTCAAATGAAACCCATTACAGTCAGACACAGGCATGATACATCTGCTTGCTGATACTGAGCAGTAGGGACATGCTGGTATATTTTATTCCCCAGTGCCCACCCACTGAGACCCCAGTGATCTCATGCATGTTCTGACCCTCTCTTTCGCTTCCACTCTGGGATCAGCCCTCAATTCAATGCCTTCACAAAGCAGACATTGCAGAAAAGATGGTGCCAAGGAGTCAGTGTTTCTGTCACTCATAATGTAATCCCTGGAAGTACTGAGTCTTTTCAGTGACAGAAAGGAACAGATGGCAACCACCATTCCCAGCAGGCAGGGAAAGGGGCAGGTGTCAGAACATCCATCCCAACCTGTAGGGCAGTAACTGCTCTTCTGTTCAGAGTCACCTGGGTCTCCAAATAGCCACCTGCGATGCAAGTAAATAAGCAAGTAAAGATAAGTCATATAGTAATGATATTTAAGGGAAGTTGTGGTACTGATTATTATAGGAGCGGAAGCCCATAGAGCAGATTCCCACACTTCGATGACTGCAAGGTAGTGTACTCACCGTAGCACCCCCTTGTGTCAGGACAGGATGCTGCAAAGGGGCCCTCATCTCCAGTGCCTCCTGCTGGCCATCTGCCTCTCACTGGGTCTTCTGGGGCTTGGCCCTCTGTCAAAGTCACAAAGTTCAGTCTCCTTCTGAAGTACCAAAAGGCCCAATTGAAAGTCTAAACTAATCATCTAAATCAAAAACCTCTCGGGCACCACTGAAGTGCTCTCACTGCTGCTACATCAAGGCCTCCCCCCGCCCCGAGGAGCCTAACCTGCTCCTGCCGTTTGGCTTGCATGCCCCTTCCTCAGGAGCTGATTGAGGCACCAAGCCCAGCCTCTGCTCTGGGTTCTGGCCCTGTATTAAGCAGCTAGATCTGCTTCTTCAAACAGGCTGATCTTTGCTTGGGCCACTTGCTAGCTTCAAGTCCTCTCATGCTGATTCCCCACAGCCTGTGCTTAACACAGGGCCGCCGAGAGCGGGTTCAGACCCCGGTGAAAATTTTTTTTTGAGCCTCCCAGCAAGGGCGGACCAGCTAAACAGGGCCGCTGGGGGGTAGGGGGGAGGGAAGCCAGGGAAGCCAGGCACGGAATCTTTTCAGGCCCCCCAGCAAGGGCAGACCGGCTAAACAGGGCCAATGAGAGTGAGGGGAAGCCAGGCCCCAGGCCCCCTTCCAGATCGCCGGGCCCCAGTAATTTATACTGGCTTCCCCCCACACACATTCTCGTCGGCCCTGAACACAGCCTCCCTTTGGTTTTCAGACTCTGGGTTCTCCCTTCACTGCTGAACTAATAAGTCTTCCACCCCTCTCAGGTTCCACTGAAGGTCTTTCACTGACCCTACCTCAGTGACTTCCTCACAAAAGCTTAAACTGCTTCTGTGGAGTTCCTGTCTTAACAGGTTTTCCCGCACTACTCTCTCCTGGGGACTCTACTAGCAGCATCCCCCAACACTCTTTGTAGGGCCCTAGCTCCCCAATACAGGAGCCTGACCCTGATTCCTGTGTGTTCTCCTGCCTTCTTTGCAATCTCTCCCCCCACAGGAACCTAACTGGGTTCTCCACTCTGTATAGTCTTTTCCCAACCATTTCACAGCTGGGGTCACTAATTATCACTAAGTTGCCCTATATCAGCTGGGGGCTAGCTGCTGGGTTACAGGCATAACTGAGCCTTAAAGGGCCAGCCAGCCTGTGACAATGACTTAATGATCCAAAGGTTTCCAGCAGCACAGTTCTTTTTAAAATTATTTTACATTCATTAACGACGACAGACCATGCATTTCTGCAGAGCTTTTCATTTCAGACCCCAAAACAAACATTGCTGTGAGTTAAAGTACCATAACCCCCTTTGAAAAGATGAGGAAAATGAGGATTAAGTAATGTGCCAAGACCACATGGCAAGGCTGTGGAAGTACCCACATAGAGAACTTTGAACTCCTGCATCATAGTCCCACGCTTAACTTAAATGATTTACAAGCCATGCCCGTAGCTCACTTAAGCCATCAGTAAAATGCAGCCATCTCCAGAGTGAAACATGGCATGTGTTTAACAGTGTGCAGCAGTTTGGGACAGGAAGTGAAGAATACTTTATTCAACTGACAAAACTTCCTTTTTGGAATTTGTCCAGGATCCTGAAACATCTCTACCTTTGTTCAAAGTTCTATCTAATCTTTAATGAATCCGAATGATCGGGTATTTCACCAGTGTTTTGGCATGCCCATCTGCTTGGTTGGCATTGTGCCCACATTAATAATTTTGTCAGATTCTTGCTATGGGCACAGGTGCAGGGCTATTGATGAGTTTTAGCAGGCATCCTACACCACACTGAATATGCCATTTCTATTTCTCTTCTGTGCCAGAAATAAAGTTTTGGGACCACATGCTTCTTTAACTTTATCACATCTGTTATCTGACTCAAGAAGAACCATAACCCAGCACAAGAAAGGAAGGTACAGAGTTCACAAGCATTGCTGGCTGTCAACAAGACAGCTTGCATTGCATCAGATGACTGAAGAATCCATGAAGGTCAAATGATTTGGTTGTGTGAAGACCAATTGCAGTGAGGAATGCAGCATAAAGGCCTATGGCAGAAAATGTCATTGTGGTATGAAGGAAACAATTTGAGCCAAAAAATAAACAAATTTGTAGTGCTCAATATATATTGACTGGTCTGACTCTGAATAGGCAGCCAGTTATAGGGGCAACAGAAAGGCAAAATCACAACATTTGCTGTGAAGTAGAAGTGCACACTTGATTGTGTATAGCACAGCTGAGGAGAAGAACACAAACACAATGGTCACTATCAGAAGTAAACCTTTTACCACGATGATATCTGTGATATCACAATATTTTCCCATTCTTATTCCAGGAATTCCCTGCTGCATCTCTGATATCTCTAGGTCCAATCCTGCAAAGTGCTGTGTGCCCTCAGCACCCATTGAGAATTGGGGGACATATAGCCCCTGCCAAGAGTTGCTCAACACCTCACTAGAAAGGGCACACTGTGTGATAACAGCTGATAAATGTTGACTTGTTCATGGTGACCACTAAATGTCAACTTTTGTTACGTCCATGTAGCACTCAGCTAGAAAGGGTGAGCACAGTTTTTGGGGATTTACAGGGGCTGATGTCTGAGTAGCAATATAGTAAAGGAAAGATGTCCATTTCTTTATAAAGCTGCTTGCATACTGTCTCTGAAACACCTTCTACATAGTTAAGTCCATCCCTATTTAGCAAAGCATGCATGCTTGAGTGCTTTGCTGAATAGGGTAGTTTGCTGACTCAGGTCTCTAGGTATACATGAATTTGTGTAACATCAATAGTGCAGGGCTACCTTACATGTCTGAGTGGAGGGAAACATGGTTTCTTGACTTTTGGCATAAAAATGCTTGCTGAAGCCTGACATCCAAGCTCTACCACAGCAATGTAGGGATATAATTTGGTCCTGACTTTTAGGAATGTTGGGTACCCAGAATTCTGTTTGAAATCAATGGGGGTAGCAGGTGCTTTGACAATCTGGATCTTTACTTTTACATAAGATTGGAGCTTTAGAGCAAAACCTGAGGCAATCAAAGGACTTGTCCGAATAAAGAGGATGATTTTCATAGTTTCATAGAGTTTAAAGCCAGAAGGGACCATGAAATCATGTAATCTTATCTCCTGGCATTACATTTCACCTAGATACCCCTATATGGAGCCCAAAGACTGTAGTTAGACTAAATCATTTCAATTCTCAGAAGATTAAACTGTTGTGTGCCACAGGCAGAGCATAGGAAAGACCAATGTCACCAATGCAATCAATTTCCTGCCACAAATGCCCAAGGTCCATGAAGTGGCAGACTCTAAGGTTCCTGCCAATCGGACCTGGGGGAAAATGTCTTCCTAACCCCAAATCTGTCAATCAGCTTGACCCTGAGTACATGAGTGTCGCAGGGCAGTTGATCCTTTTGAGGAGATGGGCCTCGGTCCACATGTGACAAACTTAATTCAGGCATGTGGTATGTGAGAAAGAGGTCTTGAGACAGAAAGGACTGCAGATGGCTGTTGGCAGATGCCTGCAGACACTGCAGGGAGTAAGAAGGCTCCTGCAGGGCCCTGACTCAACAGAAGGAAAAACATCAGTGTGAGAGACCTGTGGAGAAGGCAGAGAAGGCCAAACTCCAGGCAAGAAGTGCTGTGAGAGCAGGAAGATAGACCCTCAGGGAGGAAGGCCTGTACCCATCTTGGAACTGGAGTAGAAGAGAGTTTGAACTCTGAAGGGAAGACAGATCCTTAGGAAGAAGGGGAAGAGCTTTGACTTTGTACGTTTGTGTTCCATTTTGAAAGACTTTGCAGGATTTAATAAATTGGACCCCAGAAGTGGAGTGTTTTGAATATCTAGGGTTTGTGGATATTTTAAGGGGCTCTGGGTGAAGCGGAAACCAAGGAAGGCCTCTTCAGAGCCACACATGGCCAGCAGGGAGGCATTACTGGGCAGGGAGCCCCTTTTACAGTGAGCAAGACACTTTAGCTGGCACCTAGAAAGAGACTTCTCTGTACCACCTCAGAGCATTAGTCCACCCCATCCAGTGTTCCATCTCCATCTGTGGCCAATCTCTGATGCTTCAGAGGAAGGTGGAAAAAACAAACAAACAAACCAAAACAGCCACCAGAATACATCTGGCCAATTGTGCATTAGGAGAAAAAAAAAGGTTCCTGACCCCTGTAGGCAACCAACTGAAGCCCTGAAGCATGACATTTGATTATAGTCATTAACTTAATGCAGATCTGCAAGTGTGATGGGCAGATTGAGGGCAACGCAGGCAATCCAGTTCTCTGAGTGTTTCAAAATATAATCTTAAAAAAAAGAATGCATTTACATCTGAGATCTTAATGAAAATGGCCAGAAGATCTGCTGCTATTAAGTCCGATTTGAGATGGGCCAAGGTTTACCTATCCATATTCCTAACTGTCTGTAGATACAAAAAATGAAACAGAGCATGACTGGCTATACCAACTGCTAAGAGTTTTCAAAAAGCTAGGCACAAACGAAGAAAAAATAGTAGAATCTCTCTCCCCCTAAAAACAATTGTAACTTTGAATTCTGGTTTTAAAAGTGCATTGCAAAAAGTCCCATTTGTTTCAGAGGAAGGTTCTAGGCAACGTGTAATATTGGATGGATTAAAGTTCTAACAGAGCCCTTTAGTGCCACAGAAACACAGCGGAACCTATTTGCATATACTAGAAGAAAAAGCTGGTTTTCTTAAAGAAGGTATATTTCACTGGTACAAAGTTAGAAAAGATGTTTACTCAAAACACTATCTGTTTGATCAATATTTTTCGCCATATCAGGATATTCTTAGAGATAATTGTCCTTGAAAAAGATGTGATTTACTGGTATTTTCCTCCCCAGCTAATTTCTCCTGTCTCATTTTACAATGAAATTAAAATATCTTCCTCTATTTAGGCTTTAACAATCTGCTGCCTGAAAATAATTATGTTAAAAACTCAGCATTATGACTTTACTGCAAGATTAAAGAGGAGGAGATTGAGAGAGAAAAGTCCCTTTTTAGAAACATAAAAATCTTTGATAAATGGGTATAAGAAACTGAAAACACAGTATTTTGTATTACATACCATATATTAGGCTTCGCAGAATTAGATCTTTTAAAATATAATTTCAATGGATAATAGCAAAGTTTATTTTTAAGCATTTTTTCCAATTTTTAACTATTTAAATTTGAACACAATTATGGATTTTATGGTTTTAAATTTTTGTTATCCATTTGAATTCGTACAGTTGCACAAAATTATAGAGGTTAGACAGCAGGAAGAAGTCAGACAATAATTATTCAGTGACGGTAGATGTTGAGATTCAAAAAGTTTAAGCTTTTTAACTGTTAAATCACAAATTGTCAACATCACATGTAAAAAAAATATGAAGTAAATATCCTTAAATCGAACTCTACTAAGTTCTCAAGCAGTATTTTTCTTACTTCGCCCATCTGTAAATTTCAGTTATTGATGGAAATATTGTTTAGTTGGTTTCTGTGTGTGTATGGTGAAATCGACATTTACAGATAAAAATTGAATCCTTCCAAGCGGATATTTGTTATAGATTACTCTAATATGAAAGTCCCCTTAGAAGACCCATGTCAATGTAACTAGCATTTCTGTTTCACATTATCATAACTGAACATTGACAAATCCTCTGGATTATGGATTAATTAGTATGGGCTAGACCAGGGGTTGTCAACCTTTCAGAAGTGGTGTGCCGAGACTTCATTTATTCACTCTAATTTAAGGTTTTGCGTGCCAGTAATACATTTTAATGTTTTTAGAAGGTCTCTTTCTATAAGTCTATAATATATAACTAAACTATTGTTGTATGTAAAGTAAATAAGGTTTTTAAAATGTTTAAGAAGCTTCATTTAAAATTAAATTAAAATGCAGAGTCCCCCAGACTGGTGGCCAGGACCCGGGCAGTGTTAGTGCCACTGAAAATCAGCTCACGTGCCGCCTTCGGCTACCCCTGCGCTAGACTGACGCTTTGCAGCTAGCCCGGTCTAAGTGGTGGAATGTAGGTCCGCTGCCCACTATTAGCGGGAAGGGATTACACCTTTTTGAGTCATTATTGCTTTCCCTGCTTTTACCTAGCTCCAAAGGGGGTATTTTTGTCATACAGGGCCGTCCTGTAGCAGATTCCTTTCCCCGCGCACCTTCTGAATTGTGCTGGCCAGTTCATTGAGGGAGGTGGAGCCAAAGTTTTGCCAATTCCTACGTCTCTCTTTGCCCACTGCTCAAGAGGTGGGGAGTAACAGGTGCATGACACCCAAATACTCCTGAACCCAGCGTCTGGGATGGTTGCCTAGGGCATTAATAGGGATGGGGGAGGGAATTCTCCTCATACCCTCATTCCCCTGCCTGGACAGGCCACAATTTGCTCCCCATTAAATTAGCTACAGGAAGATCTGTATTTTATTTGTAAAGGAGAGTTATCCATGTGCTTAGCTTTACATCAAATTCCCATGGAATGGAAGGTAATTTTTATGAGTTAAAAAAAAGTAATTTTGCCACCAAAATATAATGTTTCTGGGTTATGCCCATGTTTTCCCTTTCCATAAGCACAAAAAGGGCAAATGGAAATAATAAATAATGCCCTTGATTGAATTTGGAGGCTGTGGGAGAACACCCCTTCCATTGTATGTGAAAGTTGAGCATTTACTTGCCGTTATTAAAATCCTCTGCTGTCTTCCAGCCTCTAACCCTTTCTGTTCGGACTTTTCTGATGGCATCTTTCCCTGTAGAAGCCTGCTGTGCTCTGAAAGGATTCTTTTCACTTCTAAATATAATCCTGCTATTATTTGAATTACTAAAATGCATAGACACAAAATAATGATTTACATGAATAGATTTACTATACATGAATGCATAATTAGGAGCAGTAAAAGACTGTGCATTAACCAAAAACATCTTTCTACTGAACATAACTGGTACTATCAATTACAATATTGATACGTATAAGATTAATTATCCCCTTCCCACACAGATGGGGAGTTCGGGGACTTCACAGCTCTCTGCAGATTCTCTGCATTTAGCAAGATGCATTGCTTCTTCCAGGTTGCATAAATCTGTGGTTTGATTAGAAACCTTAAGTTTTGAAAGCTATAAAATAAGTCATTTTAGGGCAAGTATTAAGTGGGATAAACTCTGCTGTATATGTAATAGATTATAGTCCAGTTAAATCTGAAAGCCTTAGGAAAGACTCTTTAAATTAACCTTTCTTGCCTGAATCATGCTGAACTCTGAATTTCATTTGATAAAGTGTAAGAAGTGTGCATTAATAATACAGAGCTGGGTTAACTGGTTTTCCTTTCGTCCTCAGCTGAACAACCTCTTTCCAAAACCAAATTGAGTTGGCACAGAAAACTTCCTTTGGGTCAGGACACTACCAAACCAATCAATAAAGATGTTAACAAGACTTTTTTTTTTCTGTATTTTTCAAGAAAACTTATAAAAAAATGTGACAGAATACTATTTGCATTATAAACAAACATCTAATTTGCTCATTCATAGCTTATTTGCTACCTGGACTAATGAGACAACTAAATATTCATGAATTTCTAGAATATCACATTCAGCTTAAAGTCGGAATTTATGACCAAAAATATACACAAATTCATGGCTTCTGCTATTCTATTCCACAGTAAAAGTGCAGTAAAGTCTTAAGTAGAATCCAACTTTTTATGTATAGGTTCCATCTTTTCTAATGTCTTTTAATATTTGTTGCATACAGGGCTGCCCAGAGGATTCAGGGGGCCTGGGGCAAAGAAATTTCAGGGGCCCCTTCTATTAAAAAAAGTTGCAATACTATAGAATACTATATTCTCATGGGGGCCCCTGTGGGGCCCAGGGCCTGGGGCAAATTGCCTTACTTGTCTCCCCCCCACCCTCCTCGGGGCGGCCTTGGTTGCATATTACAACCTACACATTCACTAAGAAATGATGCTAAAGAAGTTGTAGATGCCCTGTGTTCTCTCTTATTTATTAAAAGCAAGAAGCCAAATATTGTAATAATCTCTTTTTTCTGAAGGGGATTCCTGGAATAGAGTTTTGCAAAATGGCCTTTGGTGTGGAAAGAGAGAGAAATAACATTGGCAACATGAAATAAAAACACAAATATGGGACGGAGAAACAATTTCCACATCACTCTTCAAATTCGGATCTGCCTGCAGTTATGCACCACTGTGCTACTCGTCCATCATTTCACAAGATGATTGGCAATGAGCTTCTGCTTGTATACTTATGAGCTGAATGGATCCCTTAGCATCCTTACTTGATTTCCTTTCTCCTTTATATTCCTCTTAACCCTGCCCTCAGTCCATTCCAGACCCAAATTCTTCAGTCACCCAACAGCCCTGTAGCTAATAATATCCTATGGCTAAGACTCCCTGCTTCTTTCAAATTCTTAGGGCTTCACTCAGAGGGATTTTCCAGATCTTCAAAAAATCAGCCAAAGTTTCACAGTGACATGACCGAGAGAATCTCTTGTTAAATTCATGTTAATGGCATGCATGATTTAGCTCCTACTTCAGTAACTGGAACAATTCCAGCTTGTGTCCACATTTTTTCTTGTGCAAGATAAAAAGAATCTTTCATAACTCCTGGTCCAACCTTTTGGTCTTCCTCCCAAAGAGGTTCTCCCCACAGGAGCACAGGGCCCCCAGTACATTTTAACAAATACTGAGAGCCTGTAACTTCCATGGACTTCAGCACCTCCCATGAGATGCTTAGCCCTTTGCAGGGAAAATCAGCTTCGGCTATGGCATTTGTACTGACTGTAGAATGGAATACGCTGGGCCAATCTGCCTTCATTGCTATATGGCAGGTGGATATTCAAAAATCAGACAATCAGTTTGAACTATGATAAGTTCAAAAAATAGATGAATTTTACTTGTAAATGGCATGAAAAGAAGACCTGAAATAATTCTAAATATATTTCAAAGAGTCAACCACAACATCAAGGAAACATTACTGTTCTCTCTTTCTTTTTGTAATTTGTAAATGAATGTTAAACCTGCTACGATATACAAGCAACGTTATCTACCCAAAAAAGGAAGAACAAAATTATTCCTTAAAGGTAGAAGCTTATTTCTGAAGTACATGTGTAATGAATATATCCATGATATCTATGAAAGAATAGAGCCATATGAGTGTTTCTGCATTGCTGGAAATAGCGAGCAGGAGTTGTTTTCCAGCTGGATTATTTCTACTAAGGAAAAAAGTTTACATGGAGCCTTTAAAAAGCTTTGACGTTTTATAACATACGTTGACTTTTCTTTTTGAGTTCTTCCTAATCCAGTCAATTACTGGAATGATATGGTGATGTTATTCAGCCTTCAGTTAGAAGACAAATGATTAATTGAATTGACTGTGATTCTCTGAATCTTTTCTTGGAAGATTTATGGATCAATCCTACATGCAGATCAGCATTTTTCCTTGAAACCTTGAGTTGAGGTGTCAATGCTTCACTACCTGAGTCAGTTTTGCAAAAACAAAATCCAGGTCACAGGATGCTATAAAACTAAGACGCTTATTTAATTTGCAGGTTCTCACAATAGCAGTTCATAAATTGCCTCATGGGAGCTGTAGCTTGGGCCCCCTTTCTCTCTTATGGGCAGGGGGCTCCCTGGCCAGACTAGATTTCTTATGATGTAACACAGACTCCCATCTCATCAACTGTGTGATGCATCATGGGCATCACATTACTTTGGGTACATCATGGGATATGTAGTCCAGGCAGGGAACCTGCCCATATGGGAGAATGACAACATTAGGCTCCCAAACTACTACTCCCATGAGGCAATGTGGCACAATAGAAAAATGCATTAATATTGAACTGTTTCAAAACAAAAGGTTTTGCAATTTTCAAATAAATATTTTCAGTATATTTCATCCCCCTCCGCCCACACACGCATATGATATACCAACTTTTTGTCCCAATTTGGGATGAAAACAAATGCTGAAATGTTGGCATCTCCCACGGTATGGACATTAGTTTTCACTCAGCTCTAATCCTAATCACAAGTGGAGAAAATGGTCTTGGAAGTCAGTGGAACCTGCATCTGCTTAGATCAGGGTTGATGAAATTAGTAAAGCCAGTTGGAAAGGCTTCTCCTC
The DNA here is from genome assembly GCF_011386835.1 of Chrysemys picta bellii. Taxonomy (NCBI): domain Eukaryota; kingdom Metazoa; phylum Chordata; order Testudines; family Emydidae; genus Chrysemys; species Chrysemys picta. The sequence goes on from NC_088800.1 coordinate 64,093,633, forward strand.
TGCAGGTGAGATGCAGAATACATGCATTCACCCAAAAGGCTACACTCACATTAGGGAGCTGAGTTGGGAATGTCAAATTGACTTCAGGGAGTTAGATATCCAACTCTGAATGCCTAACTTCGTCACACGCTTTTGAAAACCCCACTCCAGATAAATTACAAGCACTTATGCATAGGATCTGCAGCTGCAGAAGAACAGGTTAGTAAATTACTAATTAAATACAATAATTATACTTTCATACAGCTGGTAACAAATTCCTTATGGAGGATAAATAGCAAACTACCCTTAACTAGGCCATGGTTAGGTCCTTCCTCAAGAAACTGTCCTTGGATGTGAACATCTTCTCCAGTGTCTCACACTTTTGTTTTGTAATGGAAGTTGAGAGTATATTGATGCAATCTTGGGTCACTACCAGTCTGGTGTCACACCTATGTATGGAAATACTCTCTTACCACTTTTAGCATGGGGGGATCTTTGATGGGACAGCAAGGAAGGAGAGAAGACCACATCTTATGCATGGCAGGGGAAGCTGCCTTTCTCAACTCTCCCCCGTTCACTTCTCTGCTTGGCCATTGGCTCAGCAAAGGTTAATGGAGTCAACTGATTGGCTGCTGTGTACCCTGCCCCTCCCTGCCTATTTAAATGAAGCCCAGGCATTTCACAATCCTCTTACTCTCTGGTTAGCTGCAAGGAAGTAGTTGCTGTTCAGCCATGTCTGGATCAAGAAAATGTAGGCAATGATGGAAGAGGCGTGGGAACAGAACAAGCAAATGGATTATTTTCAGTTTCCACCTCAAGGATGTCAGGAAAAGAAATAATCAAGGTGGCTTCTGCACCCGGGAGTTGCCACATCCCAAGGGAAGGTAGGAGCTCTGGGAACACCCTCACTGTTTTCTGGGAGGTGTACACAGCAGAGAGGGTCTCTATTATGTCCACAAGGGCCATATCTTGGTTCCCCAGCCAGGAGACACAGCCTGCTCAAGCAGCAGCAGCCCTGGTACCGGTGAGGGTCGATGTGGTTTGCTTTCAGTCACAAAAACATCAATCCAAGGGAAGTTGTGGGAACTTCCTGTTTGCAGGAGATGGCTGCAAGGGACATATAGGGCTGCCACTGGTAGGACCGAGTCTGATGCTGCTGCCCTCTCCCCCCCCCCATCACTGCTCACAGGGAAGGGAGGTGAGGGGCACATGGGGCTGCTGCTGATGTTGCAGTAGGGTCACTTCAAACACCCACTCCCAGAGCAATTGGGCTGTACTGGCCAGATGCTGGATCCCTCACTCTACCCAGCTCATGGGGAAGGATGCTGGGCCCACATGTTAGTGGAACCACTGAGGGGACAGCATCAGGCATCAGGACCTGCTCCACCCCCTTTGTTCAAGGGGGAGGGCGGACATAAAAATAAAAGAATAGCCATAATGGGTCAAACCAATGGTCCATCTAGCCTAGTATCCTGTCTTCTGGTAGTAACCAGTGCCAGATGCTTCAGAGGGAATTAACAGAGCAGGGCAGTTTTGAGTGATCCATCCCCTGATTTCCAATTCCAGCTTCTGGCAGTTGGAGGTTTAGGGACACCTGTAGCATGGGGTTACATCCTGGACCACCATGGCTAATAGCCATTGATAGACCTATCCTCTATGAACGTATCAAATTATTTTTTGAACCCTGTTATACTTTTGACCATCACAACATCCCCTGGCAAGGAATTCCACAGGTTAACTGTGCATTGTGTGAAGCAGCACTTCCTTATGTTTGTTTTAAACCTGCTGCCTATTAATTTTGTTGGATGACCCCTAGTTCTTGTGTTATGTGAAGGGGTAAATAACACTGCCCTATTCACTTTTTCCACAGCATTCATGATTTTATAGACCTCTATCATACTCTGACATGCTGTATCTCAGGGGAACACCCTGCACCCCCATGTTCATCCTTATAATATGACTGTGTGGAATCCAATGCAAAGTTTGTCATGCCGGGTGTCTTCGGAAGGCTCATGATGCACTGAGCATTGTTTTTATAGTAACGTTATAGGTTGTAATTTCATGAGGCTGAAAATGTGTCCATGGCTTAAAACAAGCCCAGGCAAAGCTCTCCTAGAACAGAGGGGCAGTTTACACCTCATCAGGACATGTATGGACAAACCCAGCCCAACCTCACAGGAACAAAGGACACTGGCCTAGGCAGCAACAAAGGATCTGTTGGACTCCTGAGTGAGTCACCTCCCGTCCCTTGGTCAGTCAGAGACTACGATGAGGTAATGCTTACCTGACCCAGAATGGGGGGCCTAAGCCAAGAGGGAAGAACGAACATGATAAAAGGGAGAGACGTTTGTCAGGCTCTTCCTCTCTTTTTCACCTCTATCTATAGACATCACCACCAAGCGACTGAAGTGCTGATCAAAGGGGAGAGCCTGGCTGAAGGGCAACCAGCCAGCCTGTGGTGAGAAGCATCTAAGGGTATGTCTACAGTACGACATTAGGTCGAATTTATAGAAGCCGGTTTTATAGAAATTGGTTTTATACAGTTGATTGTGTGTGTCCCCACATAAAATACTCTAAGTGCATTAAGTCGGTGGATCGCGTCCACAGTATTGAGGCTAGCGTCGACTTCCGGAGCATTGCACTGTGGGTAGCTATCCCACAGTTCCCGCAGTCTCCGCCGCCCATTGGAATTCTGGGTTGAGATCCCAATGCCTGCTGATGCAAAAACAGTGTCGCGGGGGGTTCTGGGTACATGTTATCAGGCCCCTCCCCCTCCGTCAGAGCAATGGCAGACAATCAATTCGCGCCTTTTTACCTGGGTTACCTGTGCAGACAACACACCACAGCAAGCATGGAGCCTGCTCAGCTCAGCTCACCGTCACCATATGTCCTCTGGGTGCCGGCAGACATGGGACTGCATTGCTACACAGCAGCAGCTAATTGCCTTTTGACAGTAGACAGTGCAGTATGACTGGTAGCCGTCATCGGCTATCTGGGTGCTGGCAGACATGGGGTGCATTGCTATACAGCAGCAGCTCCTTGCCTTTTGGCAGTGGATGGTGTATTACGACTGGTATCCGTCGTCATCATACTCCTCAGTGAGTTCGGTCAGAGGCACCTGGGAAGACATGTTTTGTCTCCTGGAGACTCAGTCCTGCCGGCAGTCCTATTGAACCGTCTTGACGATGATGGCTAGCAGTCGTAATACAGCATCATCTGCCAAGCACCCAAAAGATGCCGATGGCTATCAGTCATGCTGCACCCTCTGCTGCCAGCCTACGATGTAAAAGATAGATGGACCAGATTTGTTCTGTATTCATTTGCTTCCCCCTCCCTCCGTGAAATCAACGGCCTGCTAAACCCAGGGTTTTGAGTTCAATCTCTGGGGGGGCCATTCTGTGTGACAGTTGTTTGTGTTTCTCCCTGATTCACAGCCACCTTTGTTGATTTTAATTCCCTGTAAGCCATGTCGTCACTCGCCCCTCCCTCCCTCCGTCAGACAATAGTTTCATGCCTTTTTTCAGCCCAGACGCCATAGCGCTGGGATCATGGAGCTCGCTCAGATCACCGCAGCAATTATGAGCACTATGAACACCAAGCGCATCGTCCTGGAGAATATGCAGAGCCAGAACATGCCAAAGCAAAACCAGGTGAGGAGGCGATTGCAGCAAGACGACGAGAGTGATGAGGAAATTGACATGGACATAGACCTCTCACAAAGTACAGGCCCCAGCAATGTGCAAATCATGGTGTTACTGGGGGAGGTTCATGGCATGGAACGCCGATTCTGGGCCCGGGAAACAAGCACAGACTGGTGGGACCACATCGTGTTGCAGGTGTGAGACGATTCCCAGTGTCTGTGAAACTTTCGCATGCGTGAGGGCACTTTCATGGACCTTTGTGACTTGCTTTCCCCTGCCCTGAAGTGCCAGAATACCAGGATGAGAGCAGCCCTCACAGTTGAGAAGCGAGTGGCGATAGCCCTGTGGAAGCTTGCAATGCCAGACAGCTACCGGTCAGTTGGGAATCAATTTGGAGTGGGCAAATCTACTGTGGGGCCTGCTGTGATCCAAGTAGCCAATGCCATCAAAGACCTGCTGATATCAAGGGTAGTGACTCTGGGAAACGTGCAGGTCATAGTGGATGGCTTTGCTGCAATGGGATTCCCAAACTGTGGTGGGGCGATAGGCGGAACCCATATCCCTATCTTGTCACTGGAGCACCAAGCCACCGAGTACATAAACCGCAAGGGGTACTTTTCAATGCTGCTGCAAGCCCTGGTGGATCACAAGGGACGTTTCACTAACATCAACGTGGGATGGCCAGGAAAGATATATGATGCTTGCATCTCCAGGAACTCTGGTCTGTTTCAAAAGCTGGAGGAAGGGACTTTCTTCCCAGACCAGAAAATAACCGTTGGGGATGTTGAAATGCCTATCATTATCCTTGGGGACCCAGCCTACCCCTTAATGCCATGGCTTATGAAGCCATACACAGGCAGCCTGGACAGTAGTCAGGACCTGTTCAACTATAGGCTGAGCAAGTGCAGAATGGTAGTAGAATGTGCATTTGGACATTTAAAAGTGCGCTGGCGCAGTTTACTGACTCGGATAGACTTCAGTGAAGCCAGTATTCCAATTGTTATAGCTTCTTGCTGGGCGCTCCACAATATCTGTGAGAGTAAGGGGGAGACATTTATGGCGGGGTGGGAGGTTGAGGTTTATTGGCTGGCCGCTGATTACGTGCAGGGCATGGTGCACATCAGAGAAGCTTTGAAAACGAGTTTTGTGACTGGCCAGGCTACGGTGTGAAACTTTTGTTTGTTTCTCCTTGATGAATTCTTCCCCCACCCCCCGGTTCACTCTACTTCCCTGTAAACTAACCACCCTCCCCTCCCCGCTTCGAGCTCCACTTGCAGAGGCAATAAAGTCATTGTTTCTTCACATTCATGCATTCTTGATTAATTCATGACACAACTAGGGGGATAACTGCCAAGGTGACCCGGGAGGGGTGGGGGAGGAGGGAAGAAAAAAGACACACTGCAGTTTAAAACTTTAACACTTATTGAAGGCCAGCCTTCTGATGCTTGGGCAATCATCTGGGGTGGAGTGGCTGGGTGGCCGGAGGCCCCCCCACCGCGTTCTTGGGCGTCTGGGTGAGGAGGCAATGTAACTTGGGGAGGAGGGCTGTGGGTTACACAGGGGCCGTAGCGGCGGTCTCTGCTCCTCCTGCCTTTCCTGCAGCTCAACCATACGCAGGAGCATTTCAGTTTGATGCTCCAGCAGCCGGAGCATCGACTCTTGCCTTCTGTTTGCAAGCTGACACCACCTATCATCTTCATCCCGCCACTTGCTCTCTTCAGCCCGCGATTCAGCCCACCACCTCTCCTCTCGTTCATATTGTGCTTTTTTGCACTCTGACATTGATTGCCTCCACGCATTCTGCTGTGCTCTGTCAGGGTGGGAGGACATCTGGAGCTCTGAGAACATATCATCCTGAGTCCGCCATTTTCTCCTTCTAATCTTCACTAGCCTCTGTGAAGGAGAAACATTTGCAGCTGGTGGAGGACAAGGGAGAGGTGGTTAAAAAAGACACATTTTAGAGAACAATGGGTACACTCTTTCACATTAAATTTTGCTGTTCACATTACACAGCACATGTACTTTCGTTACAAGGTCGCATTTTTCCTCTTATATTGAGGGCCTGCCGGTTTGGTGTGAGAGATCACTCACGCAGTGCCAGGCAACAGAATTCAGCTTGCAGGCAGCTGTGGTAAGCTACAGTCTTTTGGCTTTTTTAACCTTCTTAACATGTGGGAATGGTTTCAAACAGCAGCGCCCTCATTTCCCATACCAAGCACTTGTTGGGTTGGCCATTTAAAATGGGTTTGCAATGTAAAAGGAGGGGCTGCGGTTTCCAGGTTAACATGCAGCACAAACCCAACTACCCCACCACCACACACACCCAATTCTCTGGGATGATCACTTCACCCCTCCCCCCACCGTGTGGCTAACAGCGGGGAACATTTCTGTTCAGCTGAGCAGGAACGGGCACCTCTGCATGTCCCCTTAATAAAATTACCCCATTTCAACCAGGTGACCGTGAATGATATCACTCTCCTGAGGATAACAAAGAGCGATAAGGAATGGATGTTGTCTGCATGCCAGCAATCACTGGGACCATACACTGCCATGCTTTGTTATGCAATGATTCCAGACTACATGCTACTGGCCTGGCGTGGTAAAGTGTCCTACCATGGCGGACAGGATAAGGCAGCCCTCCCCAGAAACCTTTTACAAAGGCTTTGGGAGTACATGAAGGAGAGCTTTCTGGAGATGTCCCTGGAGGATTTCCGCTCCATCTCCATACATGTTAACAGACTTTTCCAGTAGCTGTACTGGCCGTGATTGCCAGGGCAAATTAATCATTAATCATTAAACACGCTTGCTTTTAAACCATGTGTAATATTTACAAAGGTACACTCACCAGAGGTCCCTTGTGTGCCCTCAGGTCTGGGAGCATGCCTTGGGTGAGTTCGGAGGTTACTGGTTCCAGGTCCAGGGTGATAAACATATCCTGGCTGTTGGGGAAACCTGTTTCTCCACTTCCTTGCTGTGAGCTATCTTCATTGTCTTCATCATCATCTTCCTCGTATCCCGAACCCGCTTCCCTGTTGCCTGATTCTCTATTGATGGAGTCAAAGCACAGGGTTGGGGTAGTGGTGGCTGCACCCCCTAGCATGGCATGCAGCTCTGCGTAGAAGCGGCATGTTTGCGGCTCTGCCCCGGACCTTCTGTTTGCCTCTCTGGCTTTGTGGTAGGCTTGCTTTAGGTCCTTAATTTTCATGCGGCACTGCTGTGCGTCCCTGTTATGGCCTCTGTCCTTCATGGCCTTTGAGACTTTTTCTAATATTTTGCCATTTCGTTTACTGCTATGGAGTTCAGCTAGCACTGATTCGTCTCCCCATATGGCGAGCATATCCCATACCTCCCATTCGGTCCATGCTGGAGCTCTTTTGCGATCCTGGGACTCCATCATGGTTATCTGTGCCAATGAGCTCTGCGTGGTCACCTGTGCTCTCCACGCGGGGCAAACAGGAAATGAAATTCAAAAGTTCACGAGGCTTTTCCTGGCTACCTGGTCAGTGCATCTGAGTTGAGAGTGCTGTCCAGAGTGGTCACAATGAAGCACTCTGGGATAGCTCCCGTAGGCCAATAACATCAAATTCTGTCCACACTACCCCAAATCCGATCCGCAAAGGCCGATTTCAGCGCTAATCCCCTCATCAGAGGTGGAGTAAAGAAACCGGTTTAAGGGCCCTTTAAGTCAAAAAAAAGGGCTTCGTCGTGTGGACGTGTCCAGGCTTAATTCAATTTAACGCTGCTAAATTCGACGTAAACTCGTAGTGTAGACCAGGCCTAAGTTTGTAAGGGCACTGAAAGTGTTAAGATCAGCTTAGAATGTGTTTTGCTTTTATTTCGTTTGACCAAATCTGACTTCTTGTGCTTCGACTTATAATCACTTAAAATCTATCTTTGTAGTTAATAAATTTGTTTGTTTATTCTACCTGAAGCTGTGCATTTGGTTTGAAGCATGTCAGAGACTCCCCTTGGGATAACAAGCCTGGTGTATATCAATTTCTTTGTTAAATTGATGAACTCATATAAGCTTGCAGCATCCCGTGGGCATAACTGGACACTGCAAGACAGAGGTTCCTACGGTTGTGTCTGGGGCTGGAGATATTGGCTAGTGTCATTCAGTTGCACAATCCAAGCAGATTACATTCCAGAGGCTGTGCGTGAATAGCCCAGGAGTGGGGATTCTCACAGCAGAGCAGGGTAAGGCTGGCTCCCAGAGTCAGGGATCGGAGTTACCTGGCAGATCACCGGTCCGGATAACACCAGGAGAATGTCACAATCCCCCTTTAGCCATTTCTTTTCTAAACTGAACAGTCCCTGTCATCTAATCTCTCCTGGTATGTAAGCTGTCCTGTACCCCTAAGCATTTTTGTTGCCCTTCTCTGTATCAGGGAGCAGCCCATGGTTGCCAGAACAAGGCATCCGGGGGCTTGGGGCAGCTGTGGCTGCTGGCTTTTCAGCATCCCCTCCTGCAACTACAGCAGCCAATCACAGCACAGCAGGCTCAGTTAAAAGTAGCTACAGGGCTTGAGCTGGTCCGTTCCTGGCTCAGACCAGAAGGGTGAGGAAGGGCTGGAAGATGGCAAAACTCTACAAAGAAGGAAGCCTGGGAGAGACCCTGTACAAACAGGAAACAGATGGAGAGAACCCAAGGACTGTAACCCTAAGGTGATGGGACCAAGTGGGAGACAGGCCAGGGAAGGCAGCAGTACCAACTATTAAGGGAAGAAGTATGTGGCTGCTGTTAATGGGGTCACTGGGTTGGGACCTGCAGTAATAGGCAAGCCACGGCCCACCCACTGGCCACTGAGGAAGTGGCCAATGTCCCAAGAAGGGGACAAGGCTCTGTTGAGAAGCCCAAATAAAGGACTGGGCCAAAGATCCTGGTAACAGTTCCAGTTGGACTTTTCTCTAAAGTCCCGAGAAAGAAACTAGATTTAAAGGGCTCAGAGACAGTGCTGAAGATTCTAGTAAGGGCAGACTGTGTGTCGAACTCTTGTTACCCTGGAAGGAGTTCATTAATCAGTTCTGATTGTATGACTTAGACCTATCTGATGAGGACAACAACCTACAAGGGGAACCAGGAAAAGGAAAAAGTGCAGGTTCACACCTGGTCAACAGGAGACACTCACGAGAGGTGAGTGCATCTTGTCACACACACACTGGAACCAATTAAATGCCTGGTATGTGAGAACTGGGGGTGGGCTCCTCCTCCACACCCCCATCCCCTCCCTAAGGTATAATGAATGAAGTTACAGCCTGCCGTTTAAACACATCCGTTGTGTCTTTAACATTTGCCTGCTTCTCCTAGTGCCGAATCAGAATGTAAGGTATCTGTGTTGGTTACACTGGTCTACATTTTGAGAAGTCATCTGCTTCAGAGATAAAATGTGCTATTTATTATGTATTTTGATGTGCTGAATTCAAATATGACAATTAAAATAACTGTGGCTACTGTTTCTAAGATATTTAAGTTTTTACATTTTATGTCTATGTATATTGTGTAGATAGTAGAGTTTTAATCATAAATTGCAAACCTAGGTCTTTTATTTATATTTATGGTTGCTTTACATGATAATATTTCACCTGTCCTGTTTATGTAACACTTTAAAAATCAGCAAAAGGGTTATATAAATAAAATTTATGAAACAAAAGGCAAAAAACTATTATGTACATAGTTTAGTCCTATTCAGTGTCTACTTGGCGCTTCTTGGCTTGTCTCTTGTATTCATTAAATGGAGCATCTCTTCTCACTGTCCAGCAATAGTCTGCAAGCATTGATGGGCTCCATTTGCCCTGATAGTGTTTCTCCATTTTTGCAATGTTCTGGTGAAATCGCTCGCCGTGCTCGTCGCTCACTGCTCCGCAGTTTGGTGGAAAAAAATCTAGATGAGAGTGCAAAAAAATGTATCTTTAGTGACATGTTGCAACCAAGGCTTTTGTATGCCTTGAGGAGGTTTTCCACCAACAACCTGTAGTTGTCTGCCTTGTTGTTTCCGAGAAAATGTATTGCCACTAACTGGAAGGCTTTCCATGCCGTCTTTTCCTTGCCACGCAGTGCATGGGCAAATGCATCATCTGGAAGAAGTTCACGAATCTGAGGACCAACAAAGACACCTTCATTTATCTTAACTTCACTGAATCTTAGAAATTTTCAACGGAGGTACTTGAAAGCTGCTTGTGTTTTGTCAATGGCCTTGATAAAGTTCTTCATCAGACCCAGCCTGATGTGTAAGGGTGGTAACAAAATCTTCCTTGGTTCAACAAGTGGTGGATGCTGAACACTTTTCCTCCCAGGCTCCAATGACTGTTGGAGTGGCCTAGATTTATTCATAGATCCAGTCAAAGATGTATTTTAGCCATTTCTGGTTTAAATTGAGATCCCTTCCCTTTATAACTCACTTATCCTCCGCCATTCCCAAGTCAAGGGTCGTATATACTGACCCAATAGCATATCTTGAAAACTAGACCCAATCAACAATTTTAAGCATCATTTTCGTTCTCTGTGACCCAGTTTGACTACATGAAGCATTTTGGCTGTAGAGCAGTGTTATTGGTCTATCAGCAGCTTTTGGTACCACTGAAAGGAAATTTGGACATTAGCAGTTTGTCTAAATGTCACATTGGACTGAAGAAGGTCTTTGGCTATAAGGTGGGAGCAGATATGTTCTTCAATGAATACTTATCTTTTGATGAGGTTACCTGTGTGAACAGTCATGAAACAAAAAGAACTAAAGGATTAAATCCACCATGGACACACAGGATTTTTTTTCTATGTACACTATTATACAATTCCTTCATGCTGGGTGAGGTTCCTTTCATTTAAACATTAGGTATTGGCCACTGCTGGACTGGCTCTGATAGACCAGTGGCCTAATCTCCATGGCTGTAGCCAGCCTCTGATTTCTGGTTAGTTATTGGTTCATTCCAAATGTCTACAATTATTTATTATTTGTATTATCACAGCACCTAGGAGCCCCAGCCATGGACCAGGACTCTATTGTGTGAGGCATTGTACATACACAACACAAAATTAAAATCCTTCATCATCAATAATTACAATAGATCACAGCAGATAGAGTTTACAAGTGACCCAGGGTTCATTTTCAGCCAGAAAGCGACTCAGCTTTCAGGTTTGAAAGCAAATAATTGCACCCATAATGAACTCAAAGCAGAGACAGTGGAGATGTAACAATGTGGGCCCAGTTCTTTGCAGTCACAGAACTTCTCCATGCAGAAATGGTTACCATGTCTAGAAGCCAGCCTCTCCATTGTTCCACATCAAAAACAACTCCATCCAAGCATTCTAAGTCATAGCCCGCCTAGACCTATGTTAAACATGCTGAAATACTGCATTCTAACATATGTAGTAAACATTCTAATGCAGAACAACAACTTCATATGAAAAAGCTGATGGAATTCATTAAAATTATATTAGCTATATTGATGGCTGGGCTTCAGAAATAGCAATCCTGATGAAAACTGAATCATTCTTAATGAATAGCCCAATCAATGGGGATAATAGTCAGAGATGAAACGCCAACAGCCCAGCTCAGCTTCTTTCTTTCATCATAAAGAGGTAAGTTTCAAGTGTATGAGAGCATGACAAATATAGTAAAAATGTGCAATGCCCTGCTGTGTCCTATTTGCCAGTGATGATACAAATCTATATTATTGTACATTGATATAAAATATATTTCAGTATACAGTGGGTGACTGGTTTTTATCCATTGGTAACTGAAACAGACAGGGGAATACATGGAAATATTTAAAATTGGCCTAATCTGACAATTTCACAACAAATGTATTCACGATCACTGGGCAGCCATGCTGATGCAATTGGAAACATCATTGCTGAACGAAAGGAGACACAGAATGGAAACGAGAGCACTCTGTCCTGGAGGAAAATGCACATAGCAGTTAGGCATGTGGCAGTTAGGCTCTATGAGGGAGAGATAATGCAATAGGCCACAATGTGAATTTGCAATCTCCTGAAGCTGGAACTGCTATAATACACTTCTATGCCAAGTAAAATGGAAGAAAGGCTGTTAAATCTCTCTCAGACATTAGTCCCACCAAGACTACCCTTACAGCATAACCTACAAACTGAAGGTTAAAACATGACTTGATCATGATTTACAGTATATGTGCCTGATAGTAAGAAGCCCTTTTTAATCTCACAGGCAAAGACATAATACGATCCAATGACTGGAAGCTGAAACAAGACAGACTAGAAATAAGGTGAACATTTTAAAGTATGAGTGCAATTAATTAACCATGAGAACAATTTACTGAGTGATGTGTTGGTTTTGACATCACTTGAAGTCTCTAAGTCAAGACTGAATGTCTTTCTAGAAGACGTGTTCTAGCTCGACCAGAAGCTATGGGCTTGACGAAGGAATTACTAGGTGAAATTCTACAGATCCTGCTCTGCACGAGGTCAGATTAGGTGATTGTAAAGGTCTCCACTGACCTTAAATCTCTCTCTAAGCTGTAACAAGCTACCTGTGTCTTGTTACAACATCACACAGGCAAATAAGATTAATAAATTTGCCAGTCAAAGTGATATTTCAGTTCCCACACTCAAAAAAGGGTCTGCTCAAAAAAGGGTATTTTTTTCCTGTGCACCAAAGACACTCATTCTCTCTCCTGATCACAACCCTAGCTCTATTCAACTCAGTGATATTTGTCTGAGCTACCATCATTTTGGTTTATTCATTATTTTTTTCCCTTTTTTTCCCCAATTCTTCTCATTTATTCAATGCTCTTATTGAAGGCCAGGTAGGAGAATGGGGTAAAAATGCCACTCAATGCCCTGCTAGCCACTACTAAAATTAACAGAAAAATAATAGAATGTGGCAGTCAGAAGCTTTTGTATTTCCAGAAAACTGATCTTAAAAACATATGGGTAGATTCCAAATTTCAGAATGGGTGGCTTCTTCCCAGGTTTATGCTACAGCGGGGGTCGGCAACCTTTGGCATGTGGCTCGCCAGGGTAAGCACCCTGGAGGGCCGGGCCGGTTTGTTTACCTGCTGCGTCCGCAGGTTCGGCCAATCGCAGCTTCTACTCACGAGATTCGCCGCTTCAGGCCAACGGGGGTGGCGGGAAGCGGCGCGGGCCGAGGGATGTGCTGGCCGCCACTTCCCGCCGCCCCCATTGGCCTGGGATGGCGACCCGCGGCCAGTGGGAGCTGCCATCGGCCGAACCTGCGGACGCGGAAGGTAAACAAACTGGCCCAGCCCACCAGGGTGCTTACCCTGGTGAGCCACGTGCCAAAGGTTGCCGACCCCTGTGCTACAGCTTTTCCTTCAGTCAAGGGGAAGAAGTCTCCATTCTCCCATGACCTCAATTACAGTGATTGACAATTCCAGCAAGCTGCACTTCCCAGTGTGCGGCACAGCCCATTGGCTGAATAAAGCTGATGGGCTAGAGGTTTTGGGGTGCACCAAAAATTAGGAAGCATTATGTGAAAAATGAAGCAATGAAAGTGAGGGGAGCGACACTTGATTACCTAGTGAAGAGTTCACAAAATCCTGCATGCACATAACTTTCAGACCTCACTGGCATGTACAGAACACGGGAGTTTTGTAGCCACTTTTTGAATATCCACACAGCAGACAGGGGATACCCCTCTGACATCTATCTTTTGGGAAGAGGGAGTGACGCCTTTCAAACTCTGATTGTGTTCTGAGGAGGGGAGCATCTCCAGAAGCAAAGGTAATAAGTAATTGCCTTCTCAGAGGACATTTGTGGTTGAGGGGCCAGGCCCAATGCTGGAAGTTGAATTAGGCCTACAGAAAAGTAATGTATTGAGTACTGGATTAAGGGTTACATTAGCTCATTTTGTGTCACATGATATGTCATAACTTGGTTCCACTTTAATAGACTGGTTATCATTACAGTGAAGTTATGTATTTTGATATGTTTAATTTCCACTAGTTGATATAAGCCAGAAGTTAATCCTAGATTCAGGAGGATGGTTTACATGTCCATTCACCACAAACTCCACCTGGCCTCTTACAGTGCATAGAGTGATTCATATACCCCCTTAGCCTTCTCCCCCATCCTTAGTCAGCCTCTACTTGTATCTTGCTTCTGTTTCTCTTTCAATGTGCACAGCAGGGAAGGAGGGAAACAATCAGTGCCTCCTATTCGCTGTCTCAGTATGGCATCTCTTCTCAAGGGAGGAATAAACCCTTAGGCCGGAGATTGTCACAACTCCCCTCGTGGTTTCTGAAGAGGACTGCTTCAGGCATTTTGGTTGGGTAGAGCACATTATTGTGACAAATACATAGCACACCTGGGTTTGCACTAATAAGGACAGTCCTAGATTTCAGTTAACCCCATTGACCACATAACATGGCTTTTCCTCTCCACATTCTCTCATTGCAGGGGATGCCACTCATTCGTTTCAAAGTAACCTATGTGCCACACAAAACTGCTGTTTCTATTGTTCAAATGTATTTACCATCAAATACTGAATCATGGAACTGAGAATATAGGAAGCTCTATTTACACTAAAGGGAAGAAGCCCACAGCAATGTAAATTTCCTGTAAGAATTATGTGTGTGTGACGGGTTGGATCCCTTGGGAGCTGCCACCTGATGTGCCAAGACTACCTCTGCTCCTGTTTTCCCTGCCAGCTCAGGACTCCAGCACCCTGTCTTGCTGAGCCAGACTCTCCCATCTGCTCCAACACGGACCCAGGGTCTGAATCACTTGCCCCAAAGCTGCAAGTTTACCTGAAAACAGCTCACAGAAGTGTGCTTGTCTTTAGTACTCAGATGCCCAACTCCCAATGGGGTCTAAACCCAGATAAATCTGTTTTACCCTGCATAAAGCTTATGCAGGGCAAACTCATAAATTGTTCACCCTCTATAACACTGATAGAGAGATATGCACAGTTGTTTGCTCTCCCACGTATTAATACATACTGTGAGTAAATTACTAAATAAAAAGTGATTTTATTAAATACAGACAGTAGGATTTAAATGGTTCCAAGTAGTAACAGACAGAACAAAGTAAGTCACCAAGCAAAATAAAATAAAATACGCAAATCTATGCCTAATCAAACTGAATACAGATAATCTCACCCTCAGAGATGCTTCAGTAAGTTTTTTCTCAGACTGGACACCTTCCAGGCCTGGTCACAATTCTTTCCCCTTGTACAGCTCTTGTTGCAGCTCAGGTGATAGCTAGGGGATTCTTCATGATGGCTCCTCTCTCTCCTTTGTTCTCTTCCACCCCTTTATATATTTTTTGCATAAGGCGGGAACCCTTTGTCCCTCTGGGTTTCCATCCCCCCTCACTGGAAAAGCATCAGGTTAAAGATGGATTCCAGTTCAGGTGACATGATCACATGTCACTGCAAGACTTCATTACTCACTTGCCAGCACACACATATACAGTAAGACTCACAGGTAAACACAGCCATCTGCAGACAATGGGAGTCATCAAGATTCCAAACCATCATTAATGGCCCACACTTTACATAATTACAATAGGCCCTCAGAGTTATATTTTATATTTCTAGTTTTAGATACAAGAGTGTTACATTTATACAAATCGGATGATCACACTCAGTAGATTATAAGCTTTGTATGATACCTTACAAGAGACCTTTTGCATGAAGCATATCCCAGTTACGTTATATTCACTTATTATCATATTTTTATAAAACCATATAGACTGCACAACGTCACAGTGTGTCCTTCATTTTGTGCCTTTGCACATATTGTGTCACACATTTGGACCTTGACAAGTCAAGAGGTATGATCTAAGTGCAGAACTTCTATGGTCTCGAGGTGGTGAGTGGCCTTTTAGCTACATGGCTCTCATTAAAATAAAAAAAAATAATCATATTACTGAAACCAGGCACATTGCTTTGAAGATTGAAGAGTCTATCTGCAGTCTTTAAATCATATGAACACATCAGGTTTTCCTTTGTACTAACAGTGATAAACAATCATTAAACTGGAATGAGATTTCTCAAGTCCCCAAATTTCTCATGCAAGGAATTTCCTCGTCCTTCCCTTCCCTACCATAGGCTGCCAGTACTTTACCACTTTCTCCTTAACAGATGGTTGCTGCTGCACAGAGAAAGAGCAGAGAACTCTTCTCTGATTCCTGCTTGTTTCATTCTTTTAGAACCACTCAACTGCAAGGTAAAGTTTATCATACTCTAGATATGAGTCTCTAGCGAGAGCACAGTTCTGAAATGTAATATGGGAAAGCCAGTGAGAGTTGGGCAGCTAAAACCCACAGTACATGCTTTGGTTTGGAAAGACAAGCACACTAAAATGTTGGAGGAAAGTTGTAAGCTGTTGAGGAGATGAGATGGAAGAGCGGACTTGTTTTCCTCCATTTCAATGAGTGACTATGCAGACCTATTCAAACACCATAGGAGGAAGAGAAATCAGAGAGGTTTTCCCTCCCCTCTTTCCCATCATTTCAGAAAAAATGCTTTTTAAAAGCATAAGGTGATGAAAAAGAATCTACAAGAGCCAGGGGCAGGAAGCTGAGGCCTGAATTTTACTTGCTCTGGTCCATGATTTGCAAACAGAGTTGCTCATACAGCAGGCGTCATCTTACTTTATGAGTAAGCCCTCCCATGTCTCCATAATGATTTTGGTTGCAATTCTGTGCTATACTTCTAAAGAGCACAGTACAGAACTCACAGCCCAGGGCTGGGGGCTAAGGTGGCTTTAAGTCACCATTGCACCATCCAGATCCTGGACTGTTTGGGGTCTGGACAGGTCTCCTGGAATAATTTAGACAGCCCTGAGGGCCTAAATTCCAGCAACTAACCATAGGATACAATGCTGTCCTGAATCACCACAGCACTGCACACTGCAGCACCTCCCACTCCTCAGACCCACCCCTGGCATATCTCCTATGCCAGGGAATAGAATGGGAGGAGGGGTGTCCTCAGATTGCCTTTTTGTTGTCATCCACAGTTCCTGCACCAAGGGAATCCTGCACTGGCCAGATATGCGGCTTTTACATCACACTGACTTTTTTACACAGTATGAAGGAGCTGGAGGGGTGGTGCAGATCTTTCACCTTCTATCATTGAAGGATGAGGCAAGTGAACCACACATTATTGAGCCTCCTTTCCTACCAAACCAGACACATTTTGGACTATCCAGGATCAGGACACTGCTGACAGAATAGGCACACTGCTCAACTGGCACCTATAAGCAACCTTGCAATGACAATTCCTCTTGCAATCTTACTTATCTTCATGTACTTTTCCTCCAGTGGGGTCTCTTTGGTGATGTGTTGTAAATAGGTTTCCATTTTGATTTTAGTAACATATGTGTATAGCTGAAGTACTTCTCTATGTAGTGGAAACTTGGTCTTTTATTTGTCTGCTAATATTTGACACTGCATTAGGAGTCAATACTCAGGAGGGTGTAATTTGGGATGGGACTGCTATCCACACAATCTGCACACAAGTCAAATCTGAATCATGCAGCACCACAGCACAATTTATTTCTGACCCATCCGTTTCCAGCTGCAGTGTATGGAGTTAAATGAAAATGGGCCTCGTGCTCAGAAAACACAAGGGCAGTACCTCAGAAACAAACAAACCAACAAAAAACCGGATAGCAAGTCTCAAGAAAAATAACCAAAAATAATTAAAAGGAATTTAAAATAGTCATTGATGGCTTGACTCAAATATTGTACATCAAACTTTGCATCAGTCACATTTCACCTTGAAGACAGCTACAGAGGAATTCCAGAAGACTTAGCTCCATAGATGGGCTCCTTGAACTGAAAAAACCCTGTACCCTTCCAAATTCGGATGGAATCCTGAACTGAAGATCAAGGACAACTTGGCTGACACAAATTCCCTTTGAAGGATGCAGGGTAAGATATGATTTTTATACACCTCAAGTCTAGATATACAAGTAGATTTGACTATGGCCACAGTAGTCAGCTGAATAGTGGGATGTAAAAATATTGTGCATCAGAGGATACTCTCTTATAAGGGTTGAAGGCTTTTGTTAATGTAAAGATAGCATGAAATTTATCATAGGAACAGACTTGATGGCTGTTACCGGGCCATTTTTAAGTGACAGATATGGTCACTTCTATATCTCAGCTGATTTGATAAAGGGAGGAAAACATCTGTTTGCTATGTGATGTAATTAAACCAAAGCAACACTGGTTCACTATAGAACAAAGGACAGCTTTAGCTTCAGGTTAGTCCACTCTAGGTACAACTGAGCAGCCCTTAGGATATAAAAGATATTACAGTTAAAGCACACGAAAGGAACATTGAAAGCTGTGAAGCGGTGCTGCAAAGAGTTGCAAGATGAACTCATTACAAGTTGAAGTGCTGAATTTTCTGGGAGGCTGGCTTTATAATGCTCTCTCTCTCCTTGCTCTCAGTGTTCCCTGGCTGGTACCCAGAGTAGTGCCTTTGGTCAGACAGAGAACCAGGTCATGGATCTTGAGAATAAGGTTCACATTGAATAAGAACAAAGGACTTTGTCCCAGGTTTATCAGGGAGTCGGAAATGGGCTATGAAGGTATTGCGTTTCTAGGTCACTGGTCTGAATTGAGCCCGTTATTCGTGATGAAGGTGATAATGTTTGACGGCATATGTGAAAGAAGCTAGTGTTGTTATATGTATGGCTGAAGCACCTAGGAACCCCAGGCATGGAGCAGGACCCCATTGTGCCAGGTGCTGTACAAACAGGACCAAAAAGATGGTCCTTGCCCCAAATTGCTTAATCTCATTCCATTTCATAGGGCCCGATTCTGCAATATGGTAACCATCCTCCACTCCCATGGACTTCAGCATCTTGTAGGACTGACTCCCTAACTGTCTTCAAAATATAAATGGCCAATCTGCACATTATTAGGAAAGCAGGTAGGAGATTTTTCAGACAACTAGCATGAGAAGCTGAGCCACCCATCGTATTTCACATCTAATTTGCACATGTAATTAAAACTCTATTCACAAACAGGGTAGTTGAATATGCAAATGGCCAGATAGAAAAATAGGCAGACAGTGTATATGTGCATATGAGCATGGATGGTCCAGAGGTAAGGACACTAGCCTGGGCCTTGGGAGACTTTGGCTTGAGTTCCTGCTCTTCGACAGGCTTCCTGTGTGACATTAGGCAAGTTTTAGTCTTTCTGTGCCTGAATTCCTTATCTGTACCATGAGGATGACAGCACTGTCCTACCTCACGTGGCTGTTATGAGGATAAATACATTCAGGGTTGTGAGGTGCTCAGATGCTATGGTAACAGGGCCATATAAAATAGACAGTTAGATTAATTGTGCATGCAGTCCTTGGTTTCTGACTTTGCAAACCTGCATTTCAGTTAGTGTTAAGCTTTATAGGCCAAATGTTGTTTTTTTCCCCAATTACACGAAGGTAAACACAGAGTACTTGCAGCCACACTTCCTTTTGTTCCCTGAATGCTCTTCCTACAGCAGCTACAGCCAATTCTCTCCCAGATAACCTTGAGCTGCCTATTAATATAAAAGGAATAAAATAGGCATTAAAGATATGACACCTCAAATGACTCCAAGTCCAGATGGTTTCCAAGCTGAATTTTACAGAGCTTTTACAGATTCTTTAGCCCTTAAATTGCAAATCCAATATGATGTGCTGGAATATATTAAAGCTCCACAACCTTCTTTTATGGAGACTGATAGGCAAGGATGCAGAGTATGATAGCAATTTAAGGCTAATTTCCCTAATTAATATAGGTTCTAATTTCTGTCAAAGATATTGGGAAAAGTTATCCAACACAAAGTATCCCAGAGTCAAGGAGGACTTGCAGCCGTTTGGTATGGATGATGCCTGGATTTTCTGCAACATTCTTCTTTTGCAAACAAGCAACAGACTACTGTGGAAGCATGTTCTTTAGATGTGAAGAAAGCATTTGACAAAGTGGACTGGACTTTCCATGTCCCTTATTAAAATGGTTTGAATTTGATGCTAAATTTTACATCTAATATCATTAAAGCACAAGAATCCATCATCAAGAGTGAATTAATGGCACCCTTTCATCAACCATCCTTTCCTCAATTAGACAATGGTAACTCTCTCCCCACACTCCTTTGTACTGGTGAATCTTTGTCCACTGCTATTCAGTATGATCCAGCTAATAAGGTTTTTCACTTTTATTGCAGAACCCTTTAAGTTAAGGGTCCATTCCTTGGTGCACACTCCATTCTTACTGAAGTCAATGGGAGATGAAGGAGCTCAGTACCTCCCAATGGGTATAGCATATGAAGTTGGTGCAAGTCTTTCCATTGACCATGGATGAGGTCCCAAGTCAGTCAGCATTATGTGCAGATGATTTATTCCTGTTTCCCTCAGACCCAAACACAACTTTCAAGAGCTTCTCTTTCTTTCAATCTCTCTCATACTACAGGCTAGCCAGTCAACCAGGACAAATCAGAAATTGCCTCTTAATAAATGTTAACATGCACATTGTACACAGATTTTCACAGGCTATCTAGCACAAGAAGTCAAATATATGTGAATGCATTTTATGCCTGATCTCAATGCCACCCTACAGTGTGATCAATATCCAGTATTACCTGACATGGTAGAAGCCACTTCCTAATGAGCCAGACTAAACCTCACCTGCTGGGGTTTTCTGGATATTATAAATATTGTGTGAGTTTCTCATTTTATCTATTCTCTCTGGCTCTGTGAAATAATCTTTTACATTATAAGATATAGAATAATCTGCCTGGGGAAACAAAATTATGGTTAGCTGAAACAAGCAAGGAATATAATTTTATATGCATAATATTATGCATACCATTGACATTAATATGTCCTTATTAAATTTCATATCAGTTATATGTATATTGTATACATTGTATATTGGAACAAATCACCAAGAAGATTAGTAGTACAATAAACAGTGCTTAAGTTTTCTAAAAGCCATTTAAAATATGGTACAGAACAGGAAAGACTCTTTTCAGCTACATTTCAGTCAGTGGATGCATTGTATTGTTGTGATGTGCATATTTCAGTGGATTTATGCTTCTAAAAATTAACAAATGGTTAACAGCTAGACTCTGTGAATATTTAAATTTAAAAAAACCCATGAAGTCATTGAATATTTCCTATTTTGTATACAGTATGTAACAACTACAAATATATAAACATATACCAAATCCTTTTTTCTGCTCATTATAAAGGTTCAGTTTTATGTATGTGCACACACACACGGAGTATGCTACACAAAATGTTTCTCTTCTTTTTTTCTCTTTTGCAAACCAGTAAAGCCTCTTTAAACAGGAAGTGTTTAATTCATTAACTATTTTTCTAACATTCTTTTGTGGCAACATATTTATACTGCAAAGAGGTACAATGAATTTCTTCCTTTTAAAAAAAAATGTTTTTAAAGTTAACTCTATTTAATCAGCATCCCATGTGCTTATTTTAATCAATTCATTTGATTTTAATAGCTTGTTGGGGAATCATGTTATCACTATTAGTTTCATGCTGTAAAAAAAAAAAAAAAAACCCTGCCATTACCTGTAGCAAAGAAAGAAAGCAAAAAAGATCAAGAAGAAATCCAGTGTTATTCCTTAGTACACAGGCTGATTAGTGTAACGCCTCAATACTCTTTCTTATTAGGTATCCTTGCCCACTCATACATTTTATTACTGAAGAAAATCACCAGCATTACTTAATCTGTGATTTTTTGGGAGGTGAGGGAGGGATAACAAATAAATGTTTATTCTGAGACCTGTGATATGCAATTATGATGATACCTCTCCTTAAAATGACCTCTCTCACCAATTACTTTGAACGTTAATACCTACTGTTTGCACTCTGCTGGCACAGCAGAGAGATCAAAGCTCCATCTTATATAAGAGTTGTTAGTTCAACAGAGTTGAGTAGTTTTCCCTTTCATAGTCCTTTCATCAGCAGAAGTCTGTACTCACTAATCAGCCAGCCCATCAATCTGACACAGCTCAATCAGATCTTGCTATAAGAGAGAGTCTCAATAAGAATATTTACAAGACAGATTCTTTTTTTAAATGTCTAATAAGGATTTCAGCTGTGGCTTCTCCTTGCAGCCACAGGAAGGTATTCGATATAAAGCAATTTTACTAGTTTGTGACCATTTCAAATTCAGACCACATCATTTCAGATTTAACCTTTTAAAAGCAGAACGTCTGTCAGTGTTGCACCAGGATTTATGTTGCCATAGGCATCACCAACCTTGTGACCCATGATGCTTTCTCCCAGCAGATTTCTACATCAGCCAGGAGTTCAGAGCTATGTCTGTCCATCCATCTTCATGGCATCTGCTCACTGGCTCAAGGGAGAGGTGATTTTTATGATTATTTGATTGATGTTGCAATGTTCGGGAGGATATAATGTGTTTGAAACTAAGTATACATGTCATAAGGATTATTTTTCAGTCCCTTGCTCCCAGATTGGAAAGGGATGGGAGTGCTGTGGAGGCAGCCCACAAGACAGCAGCTCCTGGATGAGGGCAGAAGTAGTTTGGTTCTTTGACAAGCTAACCTCAATGGTGGCTGATTCAAATGGCACTGATGGGCTCTGGAAGGGAGTCCCATCCACCCAAGCTTCAGCTGAAGCCAGGGTCACTGAGACACAAAGGAGTGGTGGGGTGGGAAAGTGATAATGGAAAGATCGCCAGGGTGCTCACAACCTCTCAAAATATTTCCCATTCCCTGCATGAATAATCAAGTAAAAAGCTGAAGAGAATATTGAAGTGATGCAAGAAATATGAGTATCATAGGCCGCAGGTTTGAAGCACTTAACTTGAAGAATCCTGGCCCCATTGAAATCAGTGGCAAAACTCCCATTGGCTTTAGTGGGATCAGGGTTTCCCCCCCTACACTTCCCTGGAATCACAGGTTCATATCCTGGAACTATCCCTTCAGCTTTTATCCTTCCCAGGCAGGTACAGATGAGTACCATGGACTTTCCTGTGGCCATCTATCAACTGATAAATTTGAAATCAGAGATCTGGTCAGCTCTGAAAGGACGTTAGAAATCCTGTGGCACTTTTTGTAAGGGTAGAGGTTTGCCCTGGTGTTAAACCTCCCTTTGCAACAACCTCCGTGTTATGCAACAATCTGCCATATTTACCACATACACTAGATTGTACATCATCTTCAGGAATATGCCCTCCAGTTAAGTTATAAGTGAGGCAAGACAAGGTCAAAACAGGGAAGAGCAAACTTGGCAACATCCCTGAAAATAAAAACCCTGTATTTGATCCACAGAAAATAAAAGAATAAGGAAATCTGAATCAGATAATTCTCAGAAAAAAAACAGATAAATATGAGTTGAATTAAACATCCACAATACATTAAGCCAAAACAATATTTTAATATTATAAACTGGTCCAGAGTTACAGCTACAAAAATTAGACTGCAGGTTCCTCTCTGGTACACATTCAATATAAGACTTTTTATTTGGCTCTTATTTAATTTCAAGAACCCAGAGCGCTTTGCAAAGGAGATAAGTATCACCTTACACAGAGGCACAGAGAGAGGTGAAGTGACATTAAGCCCAAGGTCACAAAGCAGGTTTGTGACAGAGCCAGAAACAGAATTCAAGAGTCATGTTTCCATGTCTTATTAACTGGGCCATGCTGCCTCCCATTAAGTGTCAAGAGCCAAAATGGTTTCAAGTGGACTGTAAGTAGGTTCTGCATGAATACAGTTAGCAAGCTGGCCAGACTCAAAAAAGAGGTTGACTTTTCTGGATCATGTTAGTCATCTTCTTGAATAAGAGAGCCTTGTAATGTAGTTGAGTAGTGACCTATCTGTGGGTACTTCATGACACACCAGAGAAAAATACATTAGCACTTATGAAAAAGGGCAGGTGGAGTGTGAGAGCCACATGAAAGATCTTGTAGCAAGTCAGTTTCACAATGAAAATAAGTGTGCTCAAAGTAAATGTGAATCAAGCTTTTCAAATGAGCAAACATGGGCCCCAAACACTTAAGTATGTGCATACCTTTCCTCACATGAGTGGTCCTATTGGCATACAGTTATGCATGTTCTTAAGAGTTTGCAGGATTGGATCCTCTGTATTTGTGTATGGAACAGAAGCTGTAGGGGGAGGAGTAGTTCCACATCTGCAGCATTTTTCTCAACTCTTCAGAATCCTCACCAGGGGGTTCCCCCTCTGGAGGTACAGGTGGCAGGGATAGGAGGCCTCTCTGGGCTCCTCCAGATTTCCCCTTCTCCCCCTGCTAACCTCACAAGGTAACAGTGCAAGTTACAGACCTACGCTTTCTTGAAAATGTCCTGTCTTCATCTCCATGCTGGGGAGCCCTCCATTCACCTACTGTAGAGGTCCACATGTCTATCTGTGCACATGTGCTCATCACTATGGTATTGTAACGCCCTGTACCATGTTTAGTTTTTAGTAGGGACATTACTGATTAAAACTGGAGAAGATGGACTTCCAGTGGCACCTATAACTGAAGTACAAGTTAAAGCTGACTTTGGCAGGTTTAATTTTTGCTGGTTATTTTCAAGGGAAGGGACTAAGCCGGGGGGGGGGGGGGGGGGGGGAGAATATGAATAACATGTCTATGTATTTCTCAGACTTTTCTTATGCCTCTGCCCCTTTACTCTTCCATATGATGTAACACCCTGGCTCTGAAAAGCTGTTTTCCCAACTAGAAAATATACTACAGAGGTATAAGTAAGTAAAAGTTGAGTTACACAGAATTTTATGAATGCATGCCATGAAAATGAAGGCAGAATTGACCCCAAAGTGTTTGCTCCCATATTAGGCATGCCGATGCCAGTCTTAAGAGACACAAATAGCATGGCAACAGAAACACACAAGCCAGCCTAGTTGAGGTTTATACATTGTGACAAAGTTCCTCCTCTATCTTGGTGGGTCCTGTGCTTATTGGCGGATTTTCCTGCCTCAGAGATTCACCATGTGGGTTGGGGAACAGCCCAGAGACCTTCCCCTCTGGAAGAACCCACAGTCCAGGTCAATTGGGAGGTTTGGGGGAACCCAGGCCGCCCTCCACTCCAGGTTCCAGCCCAGGGCCCTGTGGACTGCAGCTGTCTATAGGGGCCTCCTGTAACTGCTGTTTGACAGCTACAACACCCTGGGTCACTTCCCCATGGCCTCCTCCAAACACCTTCTTTATTCTCACCACAGACCTTCCTCCTGGTATCTGATAACGCTTGTGCTCCTCAGTCCTCCAGCAGCTCACCCTATCACTCTCAGCTTCTTGCGCCTCTTGCTCCCAGCTCCTCACACTCACACCACAAACTGAAGTGAGCTCCTTTTAAAACCCAGGTGCCCTGATTAGCCTGCCTTAATTGATTCTAGCAGCTTCTTCTTAATTGGCTCCAGGTGTCGTAATTAGCCTGCCTGCCTTAACTGGTTCTAGCAGGTTCCTGATTACTCTAGTGCAGCTCCTGCTCTGGTCACTCAGGGAACAGAAAACTACTCATCCAGTGACCGGTATATTTGCCCTCTACCAGACTCCTGTACCCCACTGGTCTGGGTCTGTCACAACGTATACTGTCCCACCAGTCTTTATATACTAGAACACTGTTTCAAACATAAGGTCTAAAGGCAAACATGTAATTCACCTTTTCCTATTAGGATGAGAGCAATAGTGATAGCCTATGAGAGAAAGGATGGCCTTGTACTTATGACACTAGACTGGGAGTGGGAGATATAACCTCAGTTCCCCATCTGTAAAAGATGGATAATATTTAATCTCCGTTATCCTTAGTCTGTGTTGCCTATAAATCCTATGGCCTGTATTAACAAGCTATCAGACTAGGTGATTTCAGTGGTCCTCTCGGACTTTACAATTTATTAATCTATTTACATTGCAAGCTCTTTGGGGCAGGGATTCTCTCTTACTATGTTTGTACAGACCCCAGTACAATAGGGTTTAGGGGAGTTACTACAATACAAATTAACTGTTATAATTTTCAGAAAGGTTATACTGCTTCAGGCAGAAACAAGGGGTTCTTTCCTCAGCCAAGGCAAGTCTTTTCTAGAGAAAGCACAACAACATCCCTGTTAATAATATTATGTTTGTTTTGAAACAAATCTAAGGACATGATTCCCCACTATTGCATTCCAATTAGATCAACAGAGGTACACCTGCATAAAACTGGAGAAGGAGAAGCACAGCGGGGGAGCAAAGCTTTAGAGATTTAATAGAAATGTGACATTTCTTCCTTCCTTTTTTTTTTTTTTTTTTTTTTGCACTAACAGAGGGGTTGCAACAAATTCTTGGCCAAATTATTCTTGTTTTAGACAGTACTGCACTAGCTGGCCATTAATACTTTATTCTGAGGGCTTATTTAGTATATGTAGTGGATGCCATTTCTAATTGCTTCTTAGTGCGGAAAATGGTAAGTGCCTCCTTACCCTAGAAATAAATCTAAAATGTGTCCTTGACAGTACAGTTCCCTGATTATCATTTCTCTTAGTTGAAATATGGAGATGGAAGATTAAATGGAGTTTAATGAAACAGCTGTGATGAGGATCTTTAGATTTCTGAATTCCCATTGATAATGTAAAGAAATAGACTTACCTATATTGTATTTGGACTAGAAAGGTGCATATAATGAGTCCCATATAAGTCTCGTCTTTCTCAGTAAATGTACATAGGCATAAAAGTGATGAAAATATATGCCCATGAAAACTTTAGTTGTGTGAATTGTGTATGACACACAGCAGCCTGCAAGCAGCTCAAATCGATTAAAACCTCTTTTGGCATTTTAAAAATTCTGATTTACATCAGTTCTTATTTTAGTAAACCTTTTAAAAAAAATCTTGAATACACATAAGTGCCTCACTTAAAAATCCTCCCTGCAAATAGTCATGCGAAAGTTTTATGCAAGAATCACGCTATGAATGTGCAGACAAATAAAAAAATCCCATGCATGGGTGAAAACGTGATTGTGAAACCGTCTTGTGTGATGCAAGGGAAGAGTCTCTCAGATCCACACTTCTAAAATGCATTTCACTTTATGTAAGGCAAGCTTGGCATTTCTTATCATCAGACTGAATGAGTTATCAAATCAAATCTTTCCCATATGTGAATTTCCTTTTAATCACCTACCATGGATTTGCTTATTTTCCTGTTTTGTCCTTTCACTGAATTAAAGCAAATAAACTGATGAATCTTTTTCAGGTTACGCTAACAGTTTGCAATTCATTTATTCTTCTTAACAATGTTCAAACTAAAGAGAGGCTGGAGAAATATCTTTTTGTCTAGGGTTGATCATTCCCCTCATAGGATACTACTCACAATCCTGGCCAGAGATGGCTTTTTGCCTTTGATTCTGCCCGTCTCGATCACATTCACATTAACAAAACACTGACATACACTCTCGGTATCTTGCATTTCATGGGACATCACACATTCAGACAAATATCGGGGAGGGGAAGGTGGGGACTGATCACCCCCCCCCGCCCCCTCTGACTTTTGCCTCTCTCCCACTGATCTTAAGTGATTGCTTACATGCAAACACTGCTGCCTCCAGGGCCAGTGGAGCATCTCTGTCCTCTGCACACAGACCTGTCAAGATCCCCATCACTTCTCTCTTTGCCTGATGCTTATTGCTATCAGTAGGTTTGGGCTGCCTCTCTGTGGGTCCCCATTCCCACTCATACCACCTATGAGGGAAAGGGAAAGCAGGGGAAATCATGTGTGCAATAGAGGGAGATGGCAATTGTGCAGATGATGTATTGTTTTCTTTTCCAGCCCTAAGCAGAGGTGTAGGACTGTGATTGTCAAGAAGCAGCAGAAGGGAAAAAATTGTGGGGGACAATGGAGAAAGAGGGAGCAAGTGAGGGAGAAACTATGGGGTAATGGATAGGAGAGATTGGGAAGCCATGGATGTGTCTAATGGCAATGGGATGGAATGATGTTCTGCATTTGACTGCAGGTCTGGGAAACCAAAGAGGTGATTATTAAATGGGTTCTGGTGGTTGCACTAGAATAGCTTGTAGCAGGACATGCCAGTTGCAGGGCATTGTAAGCTCTCTGGGAGATACTAACACTACTCGCAATTTTACTGAGCCTCATTCACCATCACCCAACACATTCCCTCTTCCTCTGACTGAAAGATATTTAGGACCAAATTTAAATGCTGTCTGAAGCTCATAGGTTACGTTCTTTTCCATCACTACTCTGTTTGACAGAGATCAGCCTTGTGAAGAGGAGAAGTGTTGGTCCTCCTGGGAGACATTTGAGTGAGAGAAACTGACATTGATGGTATTATCTAGGGCCTGATAGGTCAAGCTGCATCGCTGGTGCTGTGCTACTCACGAAGACCACGTTGTTCCATGCTGTATATTTCAAGCCGCCTAGCTATAAGTCAGGCTATCACTACAAACACTGGCAATCAGAATCTAATCCTGCCTCTTTCCCGGCTCCCCCTGATTAGTAAAGCCTCTCTCTCTTTTCATGGCTATCACACGGTGGCACTGGCCTCTTAAGAGGGAGAGGGGTATAGTGCATCTATGACTTGTCAGCTGCCTACCAATTAGGATATGAGAGAAGACAGAAGGATTTGGTGAGGCAGAGTTGCCTGACAGTGTAAAGTGGAGAAGCCAGGAAAGGGCAGGTAAGAGCTGTCTGGGCAAGGCAGGAATGCTGCAGGAAGTGGAAAGGTCTCCAAACCCTCCCCAGGAACAGGAAGGAATTGGTTAGGAGACCAGTGGAGGAACTAGCTTGTTGACCTTCCTGAGCCAGACAGCCAGTGCTGGGAGTCTGAACAGGGCTGAGTTGTGGGACTGTGTCTGGGTAGAAGAGTCATGAGCCTGATCACTCTCAGTAGACGGCCAGGAGAGTGGGGCCATGGAACAAGGGCAGAAAGGGACCGGGAACTGAGAGCTGGTGGACTCACATGTGGTGACCTAGAAGCAATGTCCCTGGAGAAAGAAATAGAAAATTGCCATCCTCTGATATATGTTACTGCGGGAGTTGAGAGAGTGGCTTTACAATGAGGGTTCTATGGATTACTATGTGTACATGAATAAAGTGGGACTTTGTATTGGACAGGGAGAGAAACTATTCTTTTTATGGCTAAACTGAGGAGAAACTGAGGTAAGTGCACTTGTCATGCCATGGCCTGCTGTAGGAAGATGCTCCATGTAGGGTCACCTTATCACAGTCCTTTGCTGTCAAAAATCATTTGTGAACCAGTCCTGCGGGGATCTCCCCTGCTACTTTCCACCTACAGGAAAAAGTCCTTGGGAAACAGGGCACATAGAAACTAACACATTTTAATACATCTGAACATCACATTCCCTTCCAGTGAGGACAGGGGGACACACTTTCAAAACAGCACACCACATTAGAACTGAGCAACTCTGAAAACTTTGACCATAAGTTTTAGAACTGGAACTTTGGCGGAGTGGGGGGAAAATGTATTAGAAATCCTGACTGTCACTTGGGTACATAAATGCAAGCAGAGAACATTTGAAGATCTCCCCTCCCACATGACAAGCATTTCCATTTTTTCCCCAGGGGAAGAGTCCTCCATTCCAACCCTACCTCTACCCCATATACAAATTACCTGAATTTAATACTTCATTTACAATTCCCCCAGACATCTGAAAAGCACTGGTTCCAGGCACTTACCCAGTCAACACTTTTGATGGAGTGTGTATCTGGAGAGTACGCCATTCATCATATTTTCAAAGCATTCATCTAGCACACACAAATGAGGCCAGAGTTTCAGAAGAGCTGAGATCCCGTTCAGACACATAAGTGTATAGATATGAAGGCCAGAGGGGACCATTATGATCTTGTCTTACCTTCTGCATAACACAAGTCATAGACCCTCATACAGTAATCTCAGCAAAAGGCCTGCAACTTCTGTTTGAGTCCTAGAATATATTTTTAAAAGATGTCTTTAATCAAGACTGGACATCAAGTGATTGGACAACCCAACATGTCCCTAAGTAAGTTGTTCCAATGCCAATGCACCTTCACTGTTAAAAGAAGTGAAAAATGTGTCTAAAGTGCTTGGCACCCAGCAGCTGCTATTGAAATCTGACCCTGTTTTATTATCCATGAAACATGCAATTTTGAGTAGGCAAAAAGATATTAAAATATCCATTTGCCCCAAGAACATATTCCCATAATTTTAATTTTACAGTTGGTATGGCTACTTCCACCTTTTCATGTTCTCTGTATGTATAAATATCTGCTTGCTGTATGTTCCCAGTCTATGCATCCAGTGAAGTGGGCTGTAGCCCACAAAAGCTTATGCTCAAATAAATTTGTGAGTCTCTAAGGTACCACAAGTACTCCTGTTCTCATTGCATTCTAGTTAAACTCCCTACATGGAGTTTACCTCCTAATTCTAGTTGGATATTATTTCTTTGAAGAGAGGACTTTGCAGTCCTGGCTATTTTGTTACAATATTTTTGTGTGACTTAGTCACTAAAGACAATCATTTTATGTAGATAGAAACACTTGTAACAATCTCATATGGTATATTATTCTCTCATCCTCTTTTGTTGTGTAAATTGTCTATTAAGGATTTCAGTGAAGTCAATGTGGTCCACATGGATGGTCCTCTGCACTAAGGCTCCACTCTGGGCAAAAGGTCCATCCACATATATCTAATTACAGAATCAGGATCCTAGAGTTGGATCCAAAACCAGTGACTTCAATGGGTTTTGAATGAGGCTATTAGTTTATGAGATTATAAAACAGGGTCCTGTCTTAATCAGTTCATGAAGTACCTAGTTCACATCTTGGAACTATATACACAAAATAATTACCAATATAGCACAGTAATATTGTACACGGCTCCTAGCTTGAACATCAACACAGAGAAGAACAATCTAATTGTAGTGATGATCTTTGGATAGATGTAGCTTGTTAAGTAAAACCACTGGTAGCAAATTTTCCCAGTGTTTTCCTCTGCTTCTTAAAAATATTAAGAAAAAAAATTTCCACAGAGATTAGAAAAAATAGGGCAGATATAACTGATCTGTAGTTTCAAATATATATGCTGTTATCAACAGCAACATATCATGCAGCCTAGTAGCTAAACAAAGAAAATCTTTTGTTGACTGGTGCCTATCATTCTGACCAGAATGCTCATTGTTTCCCTCTGCTCCCTTGTAGGTCTGTCGTCAACTGCTGTCTCTTGAACCTTCTTTAGACCACAAGGTATTTGGAGCAAGGACTGTCTTTTTCTTCTGCATTTGCACACCTGTGATAGTGTGACACTTACCTCTCATGAGTGCCTCCTTTCAGCTGGGTGCCAACCACATGAGGCAGGTCTTCAGTGGCTCAGCCCTCCAGCCAGTACACCTAGTCAAAATGGATGACCCCTTCCAGGGTAGCAAAGAGTTCAAACCACTATTGGCCCTCACCAGAGTCTTAAGCCCTATATCTAACCCCTTTTTAATCCAGCCCTTCACTTGGGCATCTAAAGGAGCTTTGCCCCAGGGCTTAGGCCACTTTGCCAGTGGACAAATGCAGATCCACCCACTACTCCGGGTCCCAACCCAGGGACCATATACACAGAAGCCACATACTTCCCCCTTTGATTGGTTCCTGCCATTTTCCCTGGGCTTCTTACCACCTGGTCCCTTTCCTTTCACCCATTACCTTACAATTCTCAGGTCCTCTCTCCCCCAGGGCCAGTAAACAAAGCCCATCAAGCTCCTGTGGCCCACTCAGAGCCCCCTTCCTCACTCCTCAGGTCACAGACAAGAACCAACCTACTCCTTTTATCTGAGTCTGTTGAGCTTGGATTGGCTGCGTCTATGTAGCTTCTCTAGGCAGGCCTGGAGGACCCACCTTCACTGCTCCTTTCCTGGGGTGAGGTGTGGGAGGACCAGAAGGCTTCCAGCCGGGGCCTCAAAGAGCCAGATGCGCCCCATCACAACACCACCTAGCATAATGGGGTTCTGGTCCATGACTGGAACTCTTAGATTCTATTGAAATACAAGAATAATACTATTTCCTAATTTAGACATCTTCGTCTATTTCATCTTCCACACCACAGCTGAATGATAGAAATCTCAAACCTCTTGCTGGAGTAACCAATGTCTAAAAACAATGAGACCTTCTAACTTACTAATTGCAGTTGATTTCTAAAGTACAATTTCTCACACTGTGTTTGTTATTTTTATGCATAGGAAAGACAAAGTAATATTATATTGAGCTGAAACATCCCCCATTCCCCTCACCCACAGTATATCGTACTGGTTAGTTTTCTTCTGCTCTATACAAGTAATACCCAGAAAAGCTTCTGGCAGCAGATAATCATCATCTTGACAGTGAGGAATAGTCTAAGTATGAACTCAAATCCCCTGAGAACTAATCTTGGCATACTCACCATGTTAGCTTTGACCTCCATATCCCTTCCAGAATATATGAGAGGAACAATGTGAGCTCAGGACTCTTCTTCAATAGATTAAGATCTTGACATTGCAATGTAATCCTCTTCTCCCTACCCCCTTTTCCTTTTTATTTCCATTTTGTCCCTAAGAAAGAGGAGCACTAAAGGAGAAAGGGGAAAAGGAACAACTTCTCCAATCTTGTAGACAATCAGGACACTTTAAAAAAAAATAATTTTCCCCCAAATTTCTGATTTTGGAAAAAAAAGTCTGTTTTTTCAAACTATTTTTTGTTTTAAAAAAAAGGTGATCAGCTCTAGCTAGCATCTATTGTCATTTACCCTGAATGGGTCTGATTCTCCTCTACTTGCTTCCTGGTGAAAGTGTTCTATCTATTCCCAAAGAAAGCCCACCAACAAGTCAATGGGGGGAGACAGCCCTGTCTAAAGGAATAATAGAGGCACAATGTGTGAAATCTCCATGGAGCCAACTGGTGGCCAGTGGAGAAAGGCTGTGAGGAGGGATATCAAGTTTTTAGCATGGGGGTAGCTGTACAAATGAGTTGACGCAGTGTTAGGATGGGATGTTTTATGCTAAAGCAGATGTTAAAGACGTGAGCATGTCTACTGAGTTCTAGGTTTTCCCATTAACCATTGCCAGGTGCTGTGGCGGTGAATAGAAGCTCTGTGGTTTTCCTCTAACCTGCCTTTTAAGAACTTAATAAACATTATACTTTTTACTAATAAAAGGCCTAGGCTGTGTAGTTTGAGGAGCAATTGGCCTCAACATTAGGTGGCTGGAAGTGTTTGAAAAGAAAAAGCTTTAGTGAAGTATCAGACCTGGAGCTGGCTGAATACTGAAGAACAGTATTTGAATAACTCTGCTGTTCATCTCAACAATATTTGGGACTCTTTTGTTTTTCCATTAATCAATTTGTGCAAGTCATTTTTTTTTGCAAGAATATTTGCAAAAGAAAAAAATAACAAATCCACCAGAAGTGACTTATTCAAACCTTTATCTTATTCAGCCAGATGATCCAGGGGCAGAAAATATACCCTGTGACCTAGATGGCGGATGTCCCCAATTGAATAGTGAACACTCAAGTAAAGTGTCTTAGTGAATCGTTTGTGTGGAAATCCATAAACTGATACATTTGTCATCAAATGATTTTGATGAACATGCCAATGTCTGTTAGGAGAAAATTCAGGAACAGAATCAAATAAACTGTCTACTGCAAATAGTTTGCCCAGCTCTTGTCTCTGGGATTTATACTGTACCATAATACTACAGAAAATAAGCTGTTTGGCCACCAAGATTTTGCCAGAAGATTTAACTCCTGTAGTTGTCCTAAAACACAGTGGTCACCTCTCCTGGGGAGCTAGAATTTTAGAAGCTAAATGAGTGGGCATTAAACAATGGTCAGTTAGAATAGTCATCCTAAACTTCTTACTGGCTCTCAGAGCTGTGGGATTCTTGAAATGTTTTGTTCTTGATAATATTATAAATGAAAACATTTGTTGCAGAGTGACAACAGTGAGAACAGAGTGAGAACAGTGCCAACTGAGAGGGAAATATCAGTGGCAGAGTATGCAGGAACCTATAATAACAGAGCAGAGCAAAGATTTTTAGCAAGATTGCTACAGGTGATAAAGATATTAGAACGCTGGGAAGGTAAGGTCAGGATAAAGACAGATGGCTACAGGCAGTACATGTGTCTGGGCTGGTTGGTGACAGTGCTTGAGAAGTACCACTGTTATGATGGCAAGACCAGGGCACACAACATACCAGGGTTACAGTAAATCCCAGCACCTCTGTTAGCAGACTGCGAGCCAGAGGCTATGGAGGAGACAACGTTTGTAAATCCTGTGTGCATAAATGTTTTCATCGTCTAAGGATAGGTCTGCACTAGAGAGCATACAGCGGAACAGTTGTACCAATGTAGCTGTGCTGCTGTAAGATCGCTCATATAGTCTGTTCTCTGCTGATGGGAGAGAGCTCTCCTATCGACATAATAAAATCACCTACACGAGTGGCGGGAGCTTCTCCCGCAACATAGCGCTGTCCACATCGGCGATTAGGTTAGTGTAACTTACCTCTCTCAGGGAGGTGTTTTTTCATACCCCTGAGTGACGTAAGTTACACCAACAACAGTGTTAGTGTAGACATGACCTAAGATATGCACTCACTTACTTCAGATTACACAAACCGACACATGAGGTAAGGAGCCAAGTTCATCCTTGGTGTAAATTCTATTGACTTCACAGAAGTTGCATTACGGAATTTTATCCATGGGGTCTACAACTGGGTTGCAGGGAAGTTTCCTTGTAAATCCCTCAACGTAGTGGGGATATCTCATCAAGCTGTTCTTACTTCTTAAGTACCATGTACCTGCCTGGTACCAAGTACTCTTGGCGGTGGGGAGAGGTGCTCTCTTTTGAAATTCTCATCCACAAGCACATCCCCTACCCTGGATGCTGCTATGAAAGTGCAGCATCACAGAGCAGTGTTAATGATATTCCAATCAGCACACAACACGCCCTCTTTAGAATACCCATATCTAATGCTGCCATGTTCAGCCTGGGCACTGTATGTTTCTTGCTGTGGTACTTCCACTCCAAAATGGGTAATGCAGCTATTCCATAATAATCTGGGGGAATACAGAGATAGAAGGGAAGAAATGGCCTTACTGATAACTCCTGACTTTTCACCCCTTCTTCTAAACTTGCAGGTAGTGTTGTGCTAATTGGGCCTACCAATGTACCCTAATTGTAAACACAACAGTAAAAAGTGAGTGAAAGTGCAATGTCACAATAAATGATGGGGGAGTGGAGAAGTACAAAAGAGACAGCTGTCTGCCAGCAACCACTGGCGCAAGCTTCACCCTCACGGCTGTTACCTCTACCCCAGGCTTCTGAGAACCTGGCCTCTACAGTAATATAATTGGGCCTTTGTCATCCTGACCAGGCTCTGTTGTATTCATTTAGATGGAATAAATTGGCCCCACGAGTCAAAGGTGTTAACATGACCCTGTCACTGTCTAACATTAAATGCTTAAAACAAGTTTTAAGGTTTGGTAAGCAGCCTATTTAGTACCATTGCAAATACCTGAGAACAGTGCCAACTGAGAGGGAAATATCAGTGGCAGAGTATGCAGGAACCTATAATAACAGAGCAGAGCAAAGATTTTTAGCAAGCACAAAGGGCCAGGGAAAGGCATCCAGATGACACTGCCACTTCCAGTTGCTCCAGCTGAATCCCACCCCATGGAATATGAGATTGTCTCTCCCACCTTATTTCTTTGGTCTGGCTTAGCCAGCCAAACTGTGTATTTTTGCAACCCTGCTGTAAGGTTAGGACCAGAAGAAGGAGCTAAAAGCAATGCCCTAAATAGCTCAATGCTGATACATGTGGCCAAGTCTCGGAGTGTGGCTGTGCTGTGCCTGTGACTTCCAGCAATAAGAGTCTATAGTAGACCCAGAAGCTGCATTTTCTATCTTTGCTGGTCTTTGCTTTCCCCTCTTCTGTGCTTATCTTGTTTGTCTTCTAGGGCCAGGTCTACACTACACACTTACATCGGTACAACTACATTGCTCAGGGGTGTGAAAAACCCATCCCCCTGAACGACACGGTTATACAGAGCTAATGCCTGGTGTAGACAGCGCTATATTGATGGGAGGGCTTCTCCTGTCAACATAGCTACTGCTTTTTGTGGAGCTGGGTTAATTATGCTGACGGGAGAAGATCTCCCATTGGCACAGTAGCATCTTCACTAAAGCGCTGTAGCTGCATCACTGCAGTTTTTTAAGTGTAGAGCTGCTCTAGGAAACAGGTTCAGACTTAACAATGACAGCTCCAGCCCATTTCAATTAACTTCTTTTCTTTTCCCAAAATGGGCTGTTATGACCATCTAAAAGACTGTCAAATAGAAAGAAAAATCCTAAAAACTCTCTCCAACTAAAGGGAAAGGGAACTAGGGAAGTCATAAAAAAGAAAGCCTTACTTACTACTTTACATTTCAAATGTTTTAACTGTTTTTCCTTTTTCGGTATCTTTAATAAATGATTTTAAATGATTTGTAGTGGAATTTGCAATGGTACTAAATAGGCTGCTTACCAAACCTTAAAACTTGTTTTAAGCATTTAATGTTAGACAGTGACAGGGTCATGTTAACACCTTTGACTCGTGGGGCCAATTTATTCCATCTAAATGAATACAACAGAGCCTGAACAAGATCACACAAAATCTTCTCTATATCATGTAAAAATGGATGCAATCCAAACCTCCAGATCTGGATCCACATCAGGGTTCAGGTTAACAGGTCAAACCTCACTCTACAGAGGACCAGCTCTGACCTCAGAATAGTTCAGATTCAGATCCAAGCTTCAAAGTGCTGAAATAGGGGATATTTGGAACTGAGATTTTTTTGTTCAGACTATCATGAAAGTAGAGTGAGATCAGGATCTAGGGTTTTGGTTCAGGCCTTTCTCTAATTTTGGAAGGCTCTTAGAAAGTAAACTGCTAATTAAAAATAAAATCATGTAATGTTCCCCCACAATACCTTGTTCTGCTAGAATAAAAATAGCCCATATGTACTCAATTGCTTTCTGTAACAGTGCTTGGAATTTTCACAGGCTCAAACTTGAACAGGAAGTCCCCGGAAAACATTTAAATACCTGCAAGTGTGATGAGTGTGGGACACGTTCCATGAATGCTTCTTCTCTGGGAAACTACCCACTGGACTGGCTGAATGCTATTCTATGACTTTCTTTCCAATGGTATCACTAGAATCACCTGCTCTTTTAAATATTATGATCTAGTACTATAGATGCAACACTATTTCTACAGTGAGAGAGCCTTTCATTTACTAAACATGAGTGGCTATTTGACATGGCTGACTGCCCATTATTAATTGTATTCTACACGCATGTTAAATGCCAATGACCTTAAGACTGACACCAAAAGAATCTAATTGTTCTCCTAGTGATTGTGCTATCATTCTCATTAGAGATCTCTCTGCTGGTACTCAGAACAGCAAAAGAGCAGGGATGGAGAATAACTACACTGAGGTGGATCTTGAACGCCTTTGACTATCCTGAACTATCTTCGGATGTGTTGCTGGCTCCCATTGGGTTCAGCATTGATTTATTATAGTGGTTAGACAAGAAATTGACTTCCCTTGGAAACAGTTTCTTAAATTTCCCTCCCCTTTACCCTCATTTGGCAAGAAAGGTGAGCTATAGCTTATTTTGAAGTTGCATTTAAAAATGGAATTATTTTAGGAAGAGAGATTTTGGGGGGTCCTGGGAATAAGCCTCATACCTTGCTAGGTCGTCTGAATGTGGTCCATCCTGAGTGCTTCCTTATGCAGCAGCAGGA
The DNA here is from genome assembly GCF_011386835.1 of Chrysemys picta bellii. Taxonomy (NCBI): domain Eukaryota; kingdom Metazoa; phylum Chordata; order Testudines; family Emydidae; genus Chrysemys; species Chrysemys picta. The sequence continues at coordinate 64,130,975 of NC_088800.1, forward strand.
AGCAGCCCCTGCTGAAGAGAGAATTTCCACAGTTAACTGGGGACAAGATGAAAACTCTCTCCAAAGCTTCATGCAGTAGTGGTGGGTGGGGACTGGGCAATGGAAGAACACCACCAGGGGCAAGGAAGTGACTCCTGAAAATTCCTGCCACAAGGGAGTTAGGGATACAGCTGAGTAGCAGCAGTCAGTTACCAGTCAGAAACAGTTATCTTTGCCTGAACTTCTTTGTCTCTCCAGAATAAACATAGAGCCAAATGCTTGTCGCCTGTGCAAAGTCTGGGTCAAAGGCTATGTTCAGGGGTCTGCACTTGTGTGGGGGGGCTGGGTGGGTAGAATGGAGTCCTAACCTTACAACCAGGAGTGAGGGCCTGGAGCAGCTGCCCAGCCCTTCTGCAGCCTCTGAAGTAGCAGCTACGGCTCATTGAGTCCCCTACATGTTGCAGCTGTTAATTTATATGAAGCATCCAAAACTGTGGAAGGATGTGCCATGGGTGCAGGCCATGGGGGTAGGATTGCACCTCGGTCCCCTCTCTAGTCTGAGGTATCAAGCCTCATGCCTTTACCTTTCCTGGGGGGAATTCTGCAGTTCTCCCAGTCCTAGACCTATTTCAAATATTTTTTTCTCTACAGACTTGTTCCCAGTGTTACATGAACACCACTTTGATTTTAAGAAGGCCTGGCCCTCCATTGCCCTGTGTATCACCTACGTGTATTTAGCGGGTCAGACTGAGTTCTGGAACTCATGGTTCTTCCCTTCAGGTGTCTGTGACCAGAGGTATACAGTGATCAGAGCCTTCTTAAAACCAAAGTGGTGTTCATGTAACACTGGGAACAAGTCTGTAGAGAAAAAACATATTTTAAATAGTCCACACATGTCCCTTTTAAAGGTGCACCATCCCCTGCTTGTAATCTAAGCAGGATGAATGCCTTCAAACACACTCACAGTTGGCTGTGTCTCAGCCTGGTTCCCCCCAAAGCACTCTCCCCATCTTGAGAGGGAGACCCTTGTTTAAACTGCCAGAGTTCTTCTGTTATGTATTCCCAGTTTTGGCCCTTCTGGCCCAAACCAGTCTGCTAGGATCAGCAGGAGATTAAGCCAGAGTCCTGAGAGCCAATGGTCAGAAATTGTCTCTTAACAACCCTCCAGTGTTTGCTGAGGGCTGGCTTATCTTGAGCCATTCTCGTCCCTTACAGTCCCCTATTAAACTAGAACATTCATACAGTAAACATTCCAAGTCAACATACAGTATTCATAAGTTAGAGAGCAGCTCCAGTTCCATCACAGGAAGATTGATGAAGAAATCAATATAGAGAAGTTTCAAGCAGTGTCTCTGCACAGTCTTCGTCCCTAGTGGGCATGTCCTTGCCCCCTATCTCTTCTTTCCCCTTCCATCACACCACGCTGCTATAGAGACAGCTCCACAGTGTAAAGGAATGAGCCCTTACCCTATGCAGCAAAACCAGTGGTAATACTGATTATTAGGCTTGGCACACTCCGGCATGGATAGGCAGCATTTGCCTTCAAGTACATTGCCATTCACTATCCCAGTATCCATTCTTTCACCACAAATGGTGAAAGGACCAAGTCTATTTAAGTAATGCACATTCTGTGAACCATTCTTGCATGTTTGCTTGCATAAACTATGGTGCCAGGCATAGGTGTTGGAACTAGGGGTGCTGCCGCACCCCTTGGCTTGAAGTGGTTTCCATTATTTACGGGGTTTACAGTTTGGTTCATTGGCTCTCAGCGCCCCCACTATAAAAATTGTTCTTGCGCCCCTGTTGTTGTCACCATCCTAACCCCTGCTTCCACACAAACTTAATCAAAACATAAAACCTTTCCTGTGAAACTATCCCAGTATCCAAAACTTCTTATGTCAAGAACATGTGGATTTTGCAAATAACCAAATATGACTCTCCCTTTATCTTGAGCTATAATTAATGTCTGCACATGATTCATAATGCACAAACAACTAAAGCACCCTTTTATGCAAAAAAGTAATTGATTGATCCTTCATCCCTACAAAGAAAAAAATATCAGGTGACTATATGTAGAGGTTGTTTTGAGAGAAAATTATTGTGGAGAGCTAAAGGGCAAGTTATTTTATACATCAAGGAGTGGGTTCTAGTTTGCAATTTTTGTGTGCGCTGTCTGTAACCCTTTGGGTATGACAGTTTTTAATTCAGCTTGTTATACCATTGTAGAAGAAGTTGTTTCTGAGAACAGATTAAGCACTGATGCACCAATTATTGGCCTGCTAATAGTCTTCTGAAATTTGAAAGTTGTCGTGTACTCATATGTTATCTGTTTATAGGACTACTGAACCAGGATTCTTGAATTACTCAGTCTGACCACTAGTTACATTTATGCACAAATTAGCCAACATATATAAAACAAATGAGACAGCAGGATAGCCAGAAATAAACTTGTGACCATTATCTATAACATAGTCATTCTCTGTTCAGGAACAATACATTTATCTCTTGTAAGCTTTCCACTGCTTTGATTCTTTAAAAAAAATATTTGGGACAGCAGGCATCTGAATTAATATTGGCTGACCAGAAAATAGACATCTTCCCCTCTTGACATTTCAGCTATCGCACAGAGTTGTTGTTTAAATCACATCATAGCATGTTACTTTGTAACATGCTGTTACAGCTGATGCTATAAATCACTAAAGCCTGTTAGAATCAATGTATGCTCAGCTGCAGTACTCTTTCCATATACCACTGCTTTGTATCTGCTTAGTAGACCCAGGACCAACTGCACTCGATGGCAGTCCTGCCCTTGATGAAAGAAATGCCAATTTGCTATTGAATCCAGACATATAGTTTCAACCTATCAAGATTTGCCTCATAGCCTCGCTTAGTTCTAAGATTACTTTCACCTATGGGGGTAGACTGGCTGGCTCATAGGTCAGGATGCTACAAACACTTGACAAAGTGGACACATCTTTATATAGCCAATGCAGGCTGACAACCATCCTTCACCACCACTACATTGTGGTGCAGGCCTCACACACCTTAAGGTCTCATGTCATTGGGTGGTGATGCATGCAGGCATTTGCTGAATACTAACAGATGTTGCCACCAGGGCTAGGAAAAAAATGTTTCCCATACACCACAAAGCACAGGAGAAATCCCCGGTCTTCCAATATGTATAGTAGTTGTTTCTATCCCTAGTGGTTCTCCAGATGTCACACTTTGAAAGAACTGCTGGTTTATTGGACCAGACAAAAGGAGTTCCTGGATCACTCTCTCACTATGTAACTTTCCATCAGAGGACCTGGTTGCGGGAGAACATTTCCAGTTTGTGTTTTAAGAAATCTTCTATTGGAAATGAAAGAGGACCATTTTTAAAGAAGTTGTGTGGGGAATATATTTTTTATTTGTTAGGTCAGGTCCAAAAGTCCGAGCACCTTAACAAAAAAAACAAAAAAAATTAGATTAGAAACAAAATTACATCATGACAACATGGCCCAAAAGTCAAACGTATCCTTGAACTGTGTTTAAAAATCAATTCTGTTAGCCCACCACCCACAGCTCTCATAAATAAGACTCCATAGACAGGCACGCTCATAACTATACATCATAGCAGACACCGGGGAATTAGTAATAAGAAAAATGACCCAAATACTAGTCTGTTACAGTATTTGTTAATTAGATCTTCAGTGTGTAGAGTACAGCTTTCAGGAAATGGTTGCTGTGCAATTACATACAGTAATTACACAAAGGTAGCGTGTCAATACATTTGTTTGTTTTATCATTTTCTGTCATTTCCCAAATCTGAGCCATTATAGCTTTGAACTGTGATTACACTCCTCTTGGGGCACCAGGCATTACAGACTGAAGGGCCAATTCAGGCTCCATTTTCTGGCTGTCAGAGCAAGGGGACAGACTTGCTCCTTAAGGTCCTGATCTCACTCCTAATGAAGTCAATGGAAAGACTTTCATCAATTTCAAGGGGAGCTCTTTGTATAAGAGACAAAAACTGGATCTTCAGCACTGTCTGAAATAAAATAGAGGGCTGGATACTGGTTCAATCTACCATAGTTTCACTGCAGTCACTTATTACAATTTATACCAGCTGAGGATCTGGTCCATTGAATTTATTACAATCTCATTTTTAGAAGTGGTTCATCAAAAAATCTCACTTATTTTTATTCCACACACTTTCAAAAGAATGAGTTAACTTTTTTTTAAATTAACTGAGTGTTCAGATTCGTTCTCTCTCTCCCTTCTCCCCCCATTGTCCTTTTTCTATTTTGCCAAGGGAAAAGGGAGTGAGGGGAAGAGAATTAAAAAATGGGGAAGAAAGTGTATGTGGGGGGGGGAAGGGGAGGTAAACTAGAAACCGAACAAAAAAAATGAAAAAAATAAACTTTTTAGTTGGAAAATTATCTCACCACACACTTAGCAGTGGGGGCCACCATCTGGCTTGTAGGAAAATATGTGTGGCCCCTTTAAAGGCTAGATAACCAGAGAAGGACTGGCTGTTGTGGCAGTTTCAGACCAGGTCATTGTGGGGACACTGATCCATCCCTCTACCAGGTCACTGGAAGAGAGGGGAGATTATTTACAGATTATTTACATCCATATTGATGCAGAAAAAGCCCTCTTTTACCTTTTTTCCAGCATAACCAGACAATGGAAACCTTCCACAAATTCTAGTTTCAAGAAAGGGTAATTTTTCATTTTGAAAAATGTTGAGCAGCTCTAATTTTTACACGATAATGCCTCTGATTTTAAAGACTAACAGATTTATCTGGGCATAAGCTTTTGTGGGTAAAAAACCCACTTCTTCAGATCCATGCATCTGGAGAAGTGGTTTTTTTACCCACGAAAGCTTATGCCCAAATAAATCTGTTAGTCTTCAAGATGCCGCCAGACTCCTTGTTGTTTTTGTGGATACAGACTAACACAGCTACCCCCGATACTTCCTCTGACTTTGAAATTTTACTACTGATAGTGGAACGCTACCTAGGCTAAAAAGCAACAGAGGGTCCTTTTTACAGATTCAGACTAACACGGCTACCCCTCTAATACCTAGGCTAAAATATTCTCACCCATGAAAACTTTTCTGGAGCACCCAAGATTTTAAGGATTCACTAATTTATTCTCCAATAATCCACAAGTAAATTTTGACACTAGTCCATGGGGTTTGGATTAGGCTCTTCCAATAGTATGAGTCAAAAATAATACCACTGAGATCAAGGAAAATATACTGGTGTAAAGAAGAGGTAGAACAGACTGATTTACATCACATGTTCACCATTGTGACTTCTATGATATCGATGCAGTTATTTCTGATTCACCTGATTGGAAGGGCCTAATCCAAATTCCATTGCAGCTAATGGAATGACTCTCCTTAACTTCAGAGAGCTTCGCATCTGGGCCTAACTGAGAGGAGACTTGGCGCCACCACACAATATTCTTCACCAAACCTGAAGCCAAATTCCCCATGAAATTTATTATTTATTGTTGAAATATTTGCATTTTAACAGTCAAACACATTTTTAATATGCCGGGGCAACTATGAATGTAATTCTTCCTCATGACAATATAACCTTCTCCTTCTTGTATCTAGTGATTAATTACAGAGTGCCAGAAAAATATTTCTCAATGACCCAGTTATACAGTGGAGTTGTGTACACCCCAATTAAACACAGTTGCAGACTGTAAGAAACCTTCATTGTAAGTGACAAGATACAAAACAAATGCTGTTAAAGAAACTATCTCCACATCATCCAGATACTTTAACATAAATTCAAAGCCTATGCACAAGGGGCAGTTCAAAAAGCACACTCTTGCAACTTCAACTTCCCTGGGTGCCCTGCCCACTGTCAGACTTTGCACATGAAACAACTTGGGTTAGTCATAAATAAAATAAGGTAGCATAAATGGAAATCAGTATCTTGTTTTAAGCAAACACTTGTTAATACTTGCAAATACTTGTTAGTTTACTTTTTGACAACAGGATGATCTTCTGCTTATTTTTATTAATTCTTACAGCATCAAAAGGTGTGGTGCATGTCCCCCACTACAGAAAAGCCTGGATCTCTGCCCCAAGGAGCTTACATACTCCATCTTTGAGCCTGCACTACATGTCAGTGTATGATATGTGTCCCCCTTGTTTGTCTAATTTACAGAGGAGGAGTTGGCTCCTGGCTTACAGAGCCTGGCTCTTTAGCTGAAGCTGTAGAGAAACATGGCAGTTGCCCTGGAGGTTTCCAGTTCAATACCCACTGTCAGTAAAGATGGTGGCTGCCACACCAGCACAAGCTTGTGTCCATGTGTGGAGCTCTATTAACTCTACTATAGAACTGGGACCTAATATCAGACATGAGCTAATGAGGAGGTAACAAAACACTATGAAGTACTGTCTGGGGTTATATAAATAAGCTAACACAGTTACCCACTGAGGCCTAGTGCTCAGCATGGTGGAGTGCATTTAGTTGTAATGAATATAAGTTTGTTATTTTCTTTAAGGCTTATCTGAAGAAGCGGATTGTAAGAAAGGATTTGAATAAAGAGAGAGTGCCAGCGCTGATCTGATGTAAACAAAATTGCAAAAGTGATTTTGGGCAGTGTTCCACTCCTAAAAAAAAGGAGGTGCCAGAATTCACATCTGCTACTGCCATTAAGTGGTAGTACTGGAATCTGCCTTTTCAGATCACACAAACAAGGGCCGGACCAGAAATCCAGAACATTCCAGAATAATTCATGCCCTGGAAAAACAAGGTGTTGAACCTGGCATCGCTGGGCAAGGGACAATACAATACATTTCTAAGGGCCAGATTCTGATTTCCTTAAATCCTTGCATGTGGGCCAGATTCTGATCTCAGTTACACCAGAGTAAAATCAAGACTTTGTGCATTAACTTTAGTGAATTTTCACTGTGTTTATACTGATGTAACTGCAACCACACACTCTTCCTATTTGTCTTTATAATTTGCTGTGAAGTGTGCTATGGTATGTAAATGTTCCTGCTTTGCTTTTGATGATTGTAAGGAAGAAAATTCATAGCTGATTGCATTTTTAGAAGAACATTTTTAAGGGCTCTATCAAGGGCATTAGAAAGGTAACACGTTGGCACTATTAGTGGCAGCCAGATAACGTTTTCCCCCATGGCTTCATTTCCACTGGCGCTGGTGATCAATTTTAGCAACATGGAGACACTGTAAGGACTATTAGTAAAAGAGTTCTTCCCCCTCCCACTGAGGTTCAGAATTTTTTGTTTTCTGTTCTCACAGCTAAAAGAGTAAAAGCTAAATACACAAAGCAACAGTGTACCAAATGATAGCTGCTTTAACCTCAGTTACTATAAGAATTTCTGTCATTTGCACCATGTATTATTTCATTGCTAGCCTTAAATTAGCATTTTCTGGGATCGCTTAATTATAGATAGGAATAGGCTTTTGGTTTCTATTTAGGTTTCCCTAATTCTGAATTTTCCACGCTCTCTCCTTCTGTAAAGAAAAAAAAGAACAGAGTTGTGTGATCCAAATGTCACTTTTCCTCTACAGCATGAGTCTAGCCAAGATCATGGAAACATGCTTCTAACATATTTATACAAATCATGTAGCAGCTTATTGTTACAAATAAAGTGAGAATTCTAGGTTGTGTGCAATAGTTTCCCATTCCTAATATTTCTTAGGCATAAGATTTCTTAGTGTTGCATAAATGACCTGATATTTCTGTAGCTGTGTATATTTTCAAACACTACCATCTGCTTCTGACTTTTCAATCCAAGCAGACATGTAGCAAGCTAGCAATTAAAATAATCCATAATAAGTAGAGCTGTCAATTAATTGCAGCTAACTCATGCGATTGACTCAAAAAATTATTCGCGTTTTAAAAAATGAATTATGATTAATTGCAGTTTTAATCGCATTGTTAAACAATAGAATACCAATAAAAATTTATTATACATATTTTTTGATGTTTTTCTACATTTTCAAATATATTGATTTCAATTACAACACAGAATACAAAGTGTACAGTGTTCTCTTTATATTATTACTTTTGATTACAAATATTTGCACTGTAAAAATGATAAAAGAAATAGTACTTGTATGAGGTGAATTGAAAAATAGTATAGTGCAATATCTTTATTGTGAAACTGCAACTTACAAATGTAGGGGTTTTTTAGTTACATAACTGCACTCAAAAACAAAACAATGCAAAACTTTAGAGCATACAAGTCCACTCAGTCCTATTTCTCGTTCAGCCAATTACTAAGACAAACAAGTTTCTTTACATTTACAGGAGATAATGCTGCCCAATTCTTATTTACAATGTCACCAGAAAATGAGAACAGGCATTTGCATGGGACTTTTGTAGCCGGTGTTGCAAGGTATTTATGTGCCAGATATGCTAAACATTCATATGCCCCTTCATGCTTCAGCCACAATTCCAGAGGACATGCTTCCATGCTGATGATGATCGTTAAAAAAATAATGTGTTAATTAAATTTGTCACTGAACTCCTTGGGGGAGATTGTATGTCTCCAGCTCTATTTTACCCACATTCTGCCATATATTTCATAGTAGTCTTGGATGATGATTCAGCATGTTGTTCATTTTAAGAACACTTTTGCTGCAGATTTGACAAAACCCAAAGAAAGTACCGATGTGAGATTTCTAAAGGTAGCTACAAAACTCGACCCAAGGTTTAAGAATCTGAAGTTCCTTCCAAAATCTGAGAGGGATGAGGTGTGGAGCATACTTTCAGAAGTCTTGAAAGAGCAATATTCTGATGTGGAAACTACAGAACTGAACCACGTAAAAAGAAAATCAACCTTCTGCTGGTGGCATCTGACTTAGATGATGAAAATGAACATGTATCGGTCCATACTGCTTTGGATTGTTATCAAGCAGAACCCGTCATCAGCATGGATGCATGTCCTCTGGAATGGTGATTGAAGCATGAAGGGACATATGAATCTTTAGTACATCTAGCAAGTAAATATCTTACGAAGCCAGCTACAAAATTGCCACGAGAACACCTTTTCTCACTTGCAGGTGAATCTGTGAACAAGAAGCCGGTAGCATTATCTCCTGCAAATGTAAACAAACTTGTTTGTTTGAGCGACTGGCTGAACAAGAAATAGGACTGAGCGGGCTAGCAGGTTCTTAAGTTTTACATTGTTTTATTCTTGAATACAGTTATTTTTTTGTACATAATTCTACATTTTTAAGTTCAACTTTCATGATTAAGAGATTGCACTACAGTACTTGTGTTAGATGAATTGAAAAATACAATTTCTTTTGTTTTTTCCAGTGCAAATAGTTGTAATAAAAATAAACATAAAGTGACCAATGTATACTTGTATTCTGTGTTATAATTGAAATCAATATATTTGAAAATGTAGAAAACATCCAAAAATATTTAAATAAATGGTATTCTATTATTGTTTAATAATCGCTATTAATTTGTTTAATTGCTTGACAGCCCTAATAATAAGATTGTTTCTTCTTATTATTGTTATTAATTCTGCTTGCTTTATAAAACGTGTGTTACCTTCACTTAGCACTTGTCTGAACCTACCAGGTTTATATACTATCAGAACCCCAGTCTGGGTGGGGAATGAGATATGATTCAATTGATTTACCATTCCAGTTTAGACCATTGAATCATATCTTCAGGTATACAGCTTCCAGCAACAGCCAGCACCAGGTGCTTCAGAGGAAGATGGAAAAAGCCCCATAGCCAGACAGGTAAAGCCCGGGGTGGGAGAGAGGACAGGCAATGACGAACTGTTTGTAGACTATAAGCTTATGCCCTTATGCATGAGATTTGATTACCTTTAGCATCCTTAAACTTGCATAGTTAAAACTTTCATTAGAGAACATAAACTCTCCAACTCTTAAATTCAGCCACAATATGTGTCTCAATGAGTTTGTAGGTTAACGAATTCCAGAAGTTGAGAAAACATTATGTAGTAAATTACTTCCTGCTGCCGGTTGTAAAGTTTCATTTCACGACTTCCTGTTTTCATGAGACTAGATAAAATTAATGAGACTGATCAGTTTGGGGGTATTTTTACTAGTCAGTTGATTATATTAATTGGGGATGGTTCAAATGTCATGCTCCAAGACATAAAATGATTCCTGACATACACAGGGAATCATCCATACCATGTTCAAAATTGTCCAATTGGCTATGTGAATTATTTTATGTGTGATCAGCAGAATCACCTATAGAAGCAGTGAATAACCTCAGTAGCCAATCATGTTATCAGGATGGCCTATCAGAGTAAACATCCTGCCATCTCTTCCACACTTCTGAAATACCCTAGATCAGTGCTTCTCAAGCTATCTGATGTGGGGGACCGGCATTTTTTTTTCCAATGTGCCAGGGACCGGTGCTATATTATTATCCTATTTGACACTCTTATGAGGAAACTCGCCGCGGACCAGCAGTGGATGGCTCGCGGACCAGCACCTAGAGAAGCACTGCCCTAGAATGCCCTTGAAATCATCAGACAGTACTGGCTAACCAATGCTATGGCATCCCTTCCAAATATACTGTGGAATGATACAAATCTTAACAGGTTTCATGCACCTACAGATAATCATATTGGCCAATCAGATATATTTCCCATCCCTCCTTTCACTTAACCCTTTTCCAGTTCATAACATTACAGTCAGTGGAATATCACTAACATCTGTGATGGGGCAAGGCCAGATGGCTACAGTAAAGTAGTGAGGAACAGGTATGTTAGCCCCAGGCTAAACAAATCCCTGGTACCATGGTAACCAAATGGAAGTTGCTCCAGGTTAATCAAGACACCTGGGACCAATTAAGATCCTTCTAGAAGGCAGTGGGGACAGCTAGATTGATTGGGACACCTGAAGTCAATCAAGGGCTAGCTTGAACTAGTTAAAAGCCTCCCAGTTAGTCAGTGAGGGGTGGGTGCTAAGAGCTATAGGAGGGAGCTGTGCTGTGCTGTGCTGCTGGAGGAACAAAGCAATACAAATCCATATCAGGTGCAAGGAAGGAGGCCCTGAGGTAACGGTGAAGGTGATATTGAGTGGGGGCTGCTGTGGGGAAGTGGCCCAGGGAATTGTACATGTCCTATTTCCAAAGTCAGCTTCCATAGCTGCTAATTTTAGGGTCCCTGGGCTGGAGCCTGGAGTAGAGGGTGGGCCTGGGCTCCCCCATCCCCTCCCTGATTAATCACTGAGACTGGGAGACAACAGAGACTGTGTGAAGGAGGGTTGCTTCTCCTCATCTCCCTTGTTGGCTTATGATGAAAATGGCTCAGTAAGCTGTGACCCTTGCCTCTAGAGAGAAAAGGACTACATGGAGGGTCACAGTGAGCCTCTGAGGCTAGCAAAATCTGCCAGGAAACGCAGGACCCACAGAGTCAAGGACAGTACTTTGTCACACATCTCAAATTCATTTTAATTGCACAAGGACCCCAAGTTGTATTACATGTGACCCTGGAGAGGTGTTGAGTCTATTTCCAATTGAAGTCTGAAGTTTGACAAAGATGTATATACTGCTCATTACAGAAAATACATTAGTCATGTAAATCTGCCATGGAATGATTCATGAGCTATTCATCTGTAAACTATGCAAAAACTGTCCATGTTCTAAATTCCTTTCTAAATTTAGATCCTACAGTAGTTCACTTTAAAAGAAATATTAATCACCAATTGGGAACATTCTTCTTTGAGAAGAAATAGAAGGTCTCAGGATTCTAATTAGTTCAGAAAGCTATGAATAAGTACAGCCAACTTTAAATAATAAGAATAATTTTTGATTATGTATGCCACTAATTAAGAAATACCTTTAGTAGTAAATTGTAGAGTTCTACTAAGTACACTTAATGTGCTTTAAGGCCTCAGCTGTTTGTGTTTGTGTTTTGTTTGTTTTTTTGGTGACAATAAGAATTGAAAAAAACATTTGAATTGTGTGTCTGCCTAAGAAATGCTAAAGATTTGGATTTTGTAGTCTTGCCTCCAGTAGTGGTTTACATAACTACACTCTATGAAATCCCATCAAAACCTAAGGACCTAGCATCTGATAAAAAGATGGTTCTACAAGATGTCACATGTTCTGACTATCCACTGAGATAATGCCAATATAATTGCCATGCTCAATCCAGGTAATTAATGTGGTTTAGGAAGGGTTTAAAGGTAATTCTATATTGAAGAATCAAATTAAATGTTGAGCTAATACAACTCATAAATTGGACTCAAGTTTTCAAAGGGACCTCAGCTTCGCCTTTAAATATGTACTCAAAGTTTTGCATGCACACAGATATTTTTCAATTGAAGATAAAAGAATTTGCATGTGAAAAGCTCAGAGTTAAGCACGTAACAAGCCAGTTTGTGGGTATACAATTTTTGTTTGCAGGCATACATGCTATCCAAGTTTTCAGATGTTTGTTTGCACCAAATTAACACCCTGATTTTTAAGCACAAGCCTGATAGTAATACCGCTTTGTTTGTTTGCAATAGCAGCCATGTTTTAGGGCTTATTTTCCATGCCATTACTAGGCCTCAGTTCAGCAAGGTATTGAAGCATATGCCTAACACCATTGACAGTTACATGCTTCAGTACCTTGCTGAATTGGGGCCCTAATGAGCAAAACTGACTGCAAGTTCTCATGCTCTTCTCAGTGATCCAGCAGGGACCTGTTTGCCCACCAGAGTATCAATCTCTGTTAAACAGATCTAATGCTTATGCTCCAAGGGTGAACTGAAATTCTAACTACTATTGATGCACTGACAAAAGTAACAGGGAAAACTTTTCTACTCTGGAATTGCCATATGCAAACTAGAGAAGATCTAGATGGCCCGAATAGAAGCAAAATGCTATTTTATCTGTTTTGCCTCATACAGTAGCCAAACTAATAATAAAGGAAACATTTCTCCCGTGCTAGAGGCAAACTTCAAAGCAAATCAGTGAATGCATTAACCATTTGCAAACCTAGCAACTTGGCAATGTTTGCATTAGTGTAAGAAGTTGACGCCATACTCCTTTGGCTTCTCGCAGCTCACAGCGTGCTCTTGAGCAAGGAACAGCAAACAGTCCCACTATCTGACCCATATTTTGCAACTGAGTTTTAAATTCAAAATAGGTTGATAAAAGTTCTGTAATACCACTTAAACACTAGTTTCTTGTGATATAGATTACCCTTATGTGAACAATAGGTAGCACTGATATGATAATGAGCTGATTGTCTCCTAACAGTAGTTCTAGAACTGCAAACTATTTCTATTCAAGTCCTGACCTCAATTATAATGTGGTCTTCGGTTCATTGGTTACCCTTGGGTCTGATTCTTCCCTCATGTACACAGATTTTACAGCAGTATCATTATTGTCTTCAGTAGAGCTACTCCCAAATTACAACAGCCTGAGAAAAGACTCAAGCCCCATCAAGTAGAGGATTACTGTTCTACTTATGAACTGCAGTGAGTAGAAGATTGTTTCACAAAAGAGGGCCCTTTTGTTCAGGACTTGTATTGTTGGTATCTCTAATGCTATTACTGTTACTATCTGCAAGCACAAGGTCAAAACATCATAAATTACTCTAAATAAATTACATGTTTCACATTCCTCTTCAGATGCCATTGATTATTTTATTAAAAGTAGTTGTTGATAGTAATGCTTTTGTTCCAGATAAAATGGTGTTAACCCATCCCAGAATATTTCTTGTACATAGGGTTGCCAACTATCTGGTATTTGGACAAACCCGAACACCCTTGCCCTGCCCCTGCCCCGCCCCTTTCCTAAGGCCATGCCTCTGCCCCGACCCTTCTCCAAGGCTCCGCCTCCACTCACTCCATCCCCCTCCCTCCGTCCCTCACTCTCCAACACCCTCACTCACTTTCACCGGGCTGGGGCTGGAGGTGCAGGCTCTGGGCTGGGGAGTGGGCCCAGGGGTTCGGAGTATGGGAGGGAGCTCTGGGCTGGGACAGGGGGTTGGGGTGCAGGCGGGGGGGTGGGCTCTGGGAGGGAGTTTGGGTGTAGAAGGGGGCTAAGGGGCTGGAGTGTGGGAGGGGTGCGGGCTCCGGCTGGGCAACGCTTACCTCAGACGGCTCCTGGAAGCAACCAGCATGTCCAGCTCCTAGGCAGAAGGGTCAGGGGGCTCTGCAGGCACTGCACCCGCAGCTCCCACTGGCTGCAGTTTCCAGCTAATGCAAGTTGCAGAGTCAGCGCTCAGGGCGGGGGCAGCGCGCAGAGACCCCCTGGCCGCTCTTGTGCCTAGGAGCCAGATGGACGTGCCAGTCACTTCCAGAAGCCATGCGGAGCCATGGCAGGTAGGGAGCCTGCCTTAGCCCTGTTGTACCACCAGTCTTTTAGCGGCCTATTAAAATCTCCTGGATTGGTTTCAGTAACTTCCGGGAGATCGAGGCCAATTTCGGAAGACTCCAGGCGAATCCGGGAGGGTTGGGAACTCTACTTGTACATTACACAGAGGCAAGTGCTATCCCAGATACTAGCAGAGGGGAAATTTTGGTGAGCTGCATAATCAGAACCTTAAACAAAGTCACAGAATCAGGCACAATCCATAATGTCAGGGCACATGATCATCTAAAGGTTGATCCAACATTCATGAACTAAACATGTTCATTATGTGGCTACAGAAATCAGTGCTCTGTTGGAGAGGAAGTCTCAATTTACTACTTTGGAAAATAGTTTTGATGAAATATGACTTTCTTTTGTAAAAATTCAAACCAATGCGCAAAACATTATGAAGTGCTAAAGTAGCACAATATGTGTAGCCCCATATATTCCAGGTTTTTAAAATCTCCGTCCTCTGGAGCATTAGGGATGTCCTCAGTTGGAGATGAGACATTGGATGGGGAGGGCCAGAGCTCTGAGGGGTCACTGAGCATTCTCTCTCAGGTGCTTGGCTGGCTGGTTCTTTTTTGGGACTAAATGCAGGGTCAGGAAGGATTTCCCCCCCCAGGTTGGCCATGGCCTTGAATTTTTTGTATTCCTCTGCAGTATACAGTACAGGTCACTTGCCAAGATCTTCTGGGTATGCATCAATCAACTCCCTGCCGTTGCGGGGGGCTTGAGCACTGGTGCACCTTAGTCCCTCCTTTCCTGTGACTGTGGTGCATCGCAGTCTAGTCTCCCGCAGGCTGTAATACTTTGGTCTGATTTCAGTTTCTGGGGTTAGTGTGCACCAGGGTGGCAGTGGTGGCCTGTGATGGACATGAGGTCAGCCTAGATGATCTGGCCTTAAACTCTGATTATGTGGTGAAGATATAAAAGTAATTTGCATGCCTGTGGAAGGAAGGACGGACTTGTGGTTAAAGCTCTGATTTAAGACTCAGGAGATGCAGGTTCATTTCCTGGCTCTGTCACAGACTTTGTGTGATCTTGGGCTGCCACAATCTCTCTCTGTACTTCAATTCTGAAACTCAATGGTGTAGAAAGGATATATTAATTAACATATGCACTGACGCAACACAGTGATGTGGCCCATATAAGTACGTATACAGATTATTACGTTCAGTATGGTAGGATACAAAGGGAAACTCAGCAAAGGGAAACCCTTCAACAGGAGCAAGAAAAGCATATTTAAATATCCTTTAATCTCTAGCAGGAATCTGGTATCTTTTCATCACTGTACAGCATGACTAAAAAACAAGGCAGAGCATTAAAGAATGATGCAACCAGCTCAAGGAAAACCATAACATCTTGCTTTCTCTAAGATTTATGCATTGCTGAAGGACCTTGACATTAAACAGGAAGATGGCCAGCAGCCACGCCGATAGCAAAGTTACAAAAACAGCTTGAAGGTGTGTGATTAATAGCACCCAGAGAAGTCAGAGAGTAGTGTCTGCTCTCTTGATTTTATACTAGAGGAATTTTCAAGTAAAGCACTGTATGAACAAGAGAGACAATGCAAAAACATGACTTAGCTCTCATGGAAGGAGAATCAAAGTCAAGAACTATGGCAGGGATGTAAAAATAATTACCCCAATCACGCATAGTATTATCACCTCACACCCCAGCCTGTGCTTGTAAAGTATTGTGAACAGAGCTAGACAAAATACATCCATCAAAACTAGGTTTCTATGGAAAATACCTTTTTGACCCAAACAAAAATGTTTATATAGAAGTGTTGCCTTCTCTCCCTTTACAAACCCTCCTCCCTTTTCCAATGAGGAAAAGGAATAAAAGAGTGAGTGAAAATGTTGGGAAGGGAGTAATAAAAATAAATGAATTAAATTTAGTTTTGTTTCAAGTTTTTTGTCAAAACCCCAAAGTTGCAGGAAAAAGTTAGTGTTTTAAAACATTTTCACAAAACATTTGCCTAGATCTAGTCATGTGATGCTGCATAACAACTACCTCTGCTCCTACTAGCTGGGACATCGGGCCTGATGATCTTTATACTGTTCTCTCCATAGGCTGAATTAATGATGCTGCTTCTTTGCCTCACGGGATTGAAGCCAGATTCTGCACTGCCTCACATAGTCAATTTGCACCTGTCCAACATGTATACAGAATGAAATCCAGATCAAACTTCTCGTTGCCCTTACTCTGGGAGCTACCTTTTGCACTCACTGTGCATTGGTGCCAATAACTACACAAGGTGCAGGGCAGTGGAGAGTCAGGCCTCAGTGGTTTAGGAGTTAAATTTGTTAATCCGGTTCCTGGGGCCACAGACATGCAGTTCGCTGGTGATTATTTGCTGTTGTGACTTTTTTCTGGGCTGGAATGTGGAGAATGGAGGGTGCTGGATAGGAGATGATAGGATTAGCCTGAAGGGTGTAATGGAGTCTGCTAGAAGAAGCTTGCTGATGTCACAGTGTGGTATAATGGAAGGTATAGCTGTACAAGGAGGCTATACTGGTGCCTAACGGCCTACAGCAGCTCTGCTTTTAGATGTCAGTTTTGGTAACACTTTGTGCTTTCAATATTCTGTAAGGCACACACGCTGTAGCATGCAAAATAAAAGCTGGGAAAATATAAACAGTGCTTGCTTGAAGCATGCCAACAGTACTCGTTTGCTCTAAGTTGCAGCAAATAATTAGTGTGAAACAAAAAATTGAACTAAGAGGTCCAAAGGTACTAAAATTAGTAACATGCCAGAGGAGAACATGGCCATAGCCAAAGGCAAGGAAACAGTTGATGGATGTTGTGATTACGGCAGCCAAAAGATAAATCCCCTATTCCCCACGCTGAATTCTGTTTAACAAATAAATTAGTAATGCCGTCAATAGCAGCAGCAGCAGTTCCACTGTGGCTGACTTAGAAGGGGTGAGACAGGATGATATAACCTTGACTTAATGGGACTCTAACAGCTGGTTTGGGTATAGAGTGGTTGAGGGCCGCACGCTGCTGCTATTTCTGTACTACTGCTCCCATTGTCATTCCAGCAGCTGTATGTAGTGGGGGGTGAGGAGGCTGTTCTTGGTCACTTGCTCTCACTCTGATTTGCTTCACTAGCAATTTTTACACTGATGTGCCCTTTCCTTCCCTTTGTATATTTGAATGGGCCCCCACTGAAGTTTCTATGAAAGGGAAGGGGAACTGACACTATCCATAGCAAACCAATTGACTGGTGCCTTTAATTCAGGGCTCAGTGGTGTCCACTTCCAACCAGCTCCTTTTGAGGCAATTGTGTCCTGTGTGAGGAGGGAGGGTACATTCCTTAATGCTGAAAGCAGGAGCCACACTTGTGACTTGCCCTTCTGGAGCACACAGAGGCGGCGAAGGCTCCTTGTGACATCCCTGATGGTACTAGGTAGACCAAGCAGAATGCAGGCAGGTGCACTGCAATATGTCCAGTTGAGTCTGCATTTGCCACACTATTTTTATTGTTGTTCTGAACATCTCTGGAGAAAAAGCTTCCAGCTACCTCAAGTAATGGAGTAGTTTTATCATATGGGGAAAAATATCAAGGAGTATGTAGATTGAAACTGAGACATCAGTTTTACTGATCAGCCCTTGGTCATAGTGGATTTGAACCCAGGTTTCAAAGAGATGAAAGCCTGGGGCTGGGATTCTGTGCTTATTGACATTAGTGGTACAACTCCCTTGATTCCAATTGTGCATTCACTATGTATCTCACTCCCACTTTCTGATTTTTATGTTTAAGTGAAATCCAATAGACTGGATGCCTTGACAGGCTCAGGATAGTACTGGAATGTGTGATAGCTCATCTTATTTTAAAACAAATCATATTGCAGCAGAAACTTATTCCTGAATCATATACATTAGCTTAATTGAAAAAGATAACGGGAACCTAGATATGTTTCCAGAGGCTTGTATCCCCAGGAAGCCAAGATGTTATAAAAAGATTGGGTGGGCTATAGCTTACAGGAGTCATTTACATTTTAAGCACTATGAGCAGAAATTATAACCCAGGAACGATATAATTGACAAAGGCCTCTGTGTTCTCAGATATTCACCATAGTTCTGTAGAAGAATAGAGTCAGATTTTGTAAGAATCCACTGTTACAGCAGTCTGAATTCTCTATGATAGACAAATGTACAATTAATAATGTGTTTCTCCCACACACTACCTTATTTCCCTGAGAATCAAAATAGATTCCTCTATAATCATGATAGATGGCTTTGCATGTTGCCCAGCAGCCAAATTAAATGTGTTATTTTTATTCTTAATTCATACAGAAGGGAGAGAACTGAGAATAAATAACAATCCATTAATTAAATCTCATGGGCACACAGATTGCCTCAAATAGGAAAGAAAAATATTTTCCCATAACTGCTATCCTATGCTAAATGCCTCATAATTGCTATTCAAGAATAGATCAAGGGTTTGTTTTTCTAACATCGTCTTTGTTTCTATTTGTGATCAGATTGCAAATTAGGTTGCACTGTACCTTTACTTTCAACATCACTGCAGAAGTCCTTGGGCTCATACACAGGGTCAAGGCCAAAAGGTATATAGATCTTAAAGCCATCGCTAGAGTTGGCTGGCCAGACAATGGTAATTATCTTTTGAAAAGATCTTCAAAGTTTCAAACACTTGTTTTTGTGCAACATCTGAATGAAAACCAAGCCTTTCAAAAGTTTTCATGAAACAGAATTATGTCAAAATGGCAGCTTTCTGATCGAAAAGGTCAGGTTTTAAATGTGGGTCTCTCTCTATAGAGCATGTTTGACTCCTTTACTGCTTCTAATACCTGGGAGATTCAAGTCAACCTCAAATCAAATAAAAAGGATCTTCATTAGAGGCGTGGTATGAAGCTTCCATTCACAACTGTGTGGAGGGATAGAGGAGTCGTAATGTAGCTCTGACATACCTCCATAACCCCTATAGCTTCCAGGCTGTTCCTGTAAATGCCAAACCATCTGCACAGTTGTATTTCCCATTGGAGTAAGGAAACAAAACAGTAGGATCCTGTTATCAAATCCTAACTCCTCAAACCCATATTATTGTAAAGAAATGGTCTTATATTTTGTACATAGAAAAAAGACTAGGCTCAATGAACAGTGATGAAACTTGAGTGATGTATCTTCCGAATTACATAAGAGGCTGAAGGCTCAGGATCATCTGAACAGGAATAGAACATCACATCATTAAAAAATTTATGTAGATAAAGATAGACAGAGGAATAACATGGAGAATAGAAATCCATACACACCTCATGTACATATACAAATCATTACATATATTTCTGCAGGTTATTCCTCCTGCAGGTCTTTCCAGTGTGTCTTCTGCTCTCTTTGTCTTGTACACTAAGTTACACTGGTCAACAATTTTTGAGAAGTTGTCAGAGATAAAATGTGCTATTTATTATGTATTTTGATGTGCTGAATTCAAATATGACAATTAAAACAACTGATTGGCTACTGTTTCTAAGATATTTAAGTTTTTACATTTTATGTCTATGTATATTGTGTAGATAGTAGAGTTTTAATCATAAATTGTAAACCTAAGTCTTTTCATGTGTTTATGGTTGCTTTACATGATAATATTTCACCTGACCTGTTTATGTAACACTTTAAAAATCAGCAAAAGGGTTATATAAATAACATTTATTATGAAACAAAAGGCAAAAAACTATTATGTACATAGTTTAGTCCTATTCAGCATCTACTCGGCGCTTCTTGGCTTGTCTCTTATATTCATTAAATGGAGCATCTCTTGTCACTGTCCAGCAATAGTCTGCAAGCATTGATGGGCTCCATTTGCCCTAATAGCGTTTCTCCATTGTTGCAATGTCCTGGTGAAATTGCTCGCCGTGCTCGTCGCTCACTGCTCCGCAGTTCGGTGGAAAAAATCTAGATGAGAGTGCAACAAATGTATCAGTGACATGTTGCAACCAAGGCTTTTGTATGCCTTGAGGAGGTTTTCCACCAACAACCTGTAGTTGTCTGCCTTGTTGTTTCCGAGAAAATTTATTGCCACTAACTGGAAGGCTTTCCATGCCGTCTTTTCCTTGCCACGCAGTGCATGGGCAAATGCATCATCTGGAAGAAGTTCACAAATCTGAGGACCAACAAAGACACCTTTCTTTATCTTAGCTTCACTTAACCTTGGAAATTTTCCACGGAGGTACTTGAAAGCTGCTTGTGTTTTGTCAATGGCCTTGACAAAGTTCGTCATCAGACCCAGCTTGATGTGTAATGGTGGTAACAAAATCTTCCTTGATTCAACAAGTGGTGGATGCTGAACACTTTTCCTCCCAGGCTCCAATGACTGTCGGAGTGGCCAATCTTTCTTGATGTAGTGGGAATCTCTTGCACGACTATCCCATTCGCAGAGAAAACAGCAGTACTTTGTGTATCCAGTCTGCAGACCAAGCAAGAGAGCAACAACCTTCAAATCGCCACAAAGCTGCCACTGATGTTGGTCATAGTTTATGCACCTCAAAAGTTGTTTCATGTTGTCATAGGTTTCCTTCATATGGACTGCATGACCAACTGGAATTGATGGCAAAACATTGCCATTATGCAGTAAAACAGCTTTAAGACTTGTCTTCGATGAATCAATCAACAGTCTCCACTCATCTGGATCGTGAACGATGTTGAGGGCTGCCATCACACCATCGATGTTGTTGCAGGCTACAAGATCACCTTCCATGAAGAAGAATGGGACAAGATCCTTTTGACGGTCACAGAACATGGAAACCCTAACCTCACCTGCCAGGAGATTCCACTGCTGTAGTCTAGAGCACAACAGCTCTGCCTTACTCTTGGGTAGTTCCAAATCCCTGACAAGGTCATTCAGTTCACCTTGTGTTATGAGGAGGGGTTCAGAGGAGGAGGATGGGAGAAAATGTGGGTCCTGTGACATTGATGGTTCAGGACCAGAAGTTTCATCCTCTTCCTCTTCCTCGTCTGACTCAAGTGAGAATGATTCTGGTGCATCAGGAACCGGCAGTCCTTCTCCGTGGGATACTGGGCGCATAGCTGATGGAATGTTTGGATAATGCACAGTCCACTTTTTCTTCTTTGACACACCTTTCCCAACTGGAGGCACCATGCAGAAGTAACAATGGCTGGTATGATCTGTTGGCTCTCTCCAAATCATTGGCACTGCAAAAGGCATAGACTTCCTTTTCCTATTCAACCACTGGCAAAGATTTGTTGCACAAGTGTTGCAGCATATGTGTGGGGCCCACCTCTTGTCCTGATCGCCAATTTTGCAACCAAAATAAAGGTGATAGGTTTTCTTAACCATAATGGTTATACTGCGCTTTTGTGATGCAAAAGTCACTTCACCACAAACATAGCAGAAGTTATCTGCACTGTTCACACAAGTACGAGGCATCTCTGCTCACTTTGGCTAAACAGAAATGTGTCCCTTTGCAAAATCAAACACTGACAAATAAGAGAGCACGACACTGTGTGATTTCTAGAGCTGATATAGGGCAATTTGTTCAGCAGAGTGATGTAAGCTTTGTTATGATTGCATCATCCATGACTTCTAGGAATAACATGATGCAATTCATATCATGTATGACGCAATACCAGCTTCAGATTGCATCATTCATTGTTTTGCCTAAAAAGCAAGTACTGTCCAAACCCAGTCAGAGATTTATTCATAGATCTAATCAAAGATGTATTTTAGTCATTTCTGGTTTAAATTGAGATCCCTTCCCTTTATAACTCACTTATCCTCCGCCATTCCCAAGTCAAGGGTGGTACTGACCCAATAGCATATCTTGAAAACTAGAGCCAATCAACAATTTTAAGCATCATTTTCATTCTCAGTGACCCAGAATTAGTAAAGTTTGACCACATTTATTTCAGAAGCATTTTGGCTGTAGAGCAGTGTTATTTGGGGCCTTCACTTTATACAGCACTGGGCACACTGTCACCACATTAACATTTGCTAACAATAATAATATTAACAAGGAGGGAGGAACACAAGCCAGAAAAGAAAAAGAACAGGTTAAAGAATATTTAAATAAGTTACATGTAGACAAATTGGCAGGGTCTGGCAAAATTCACCTTTGGATATTTCAGGAACTAGCTGAAGTAATCTCGGACCCATTAACAATTATCTTCAAGAACTCATGGAGCATGGGTGAGGTCCCAGAGGACTAAAAGGGCAAATATAGTAGCTATCTTGAAAAGGGGGAAATAAAGAGGACCCAGGGAATTATAGACCTGGAAAGATACTGGAACAAATAATCAATCAATCTCAAGGATCATAGGGTGATAAGAAATAGCCAACATAGATTTGTCAAGAACAAATCGTGCCAGACCAACCTAATTTCCTTTTTTGAGAAGGTTACTGGTCTAATGGATGGGGAGAAGCAGCAAACACCTTGAGTTTAGAAAGACTTTAGACAGTCCCACATGACATTCTCATAAACAAACTAGGGAAATGTGGTTTAGATTAAACTATTATAAGGTGGGTGCACAAATGGTTGAAAAACTATACTCTAAAAGTAGTACCAACAGCCCGCTGCACCAGGACATTGTCGTCGCGGAGAAGGATCGGAAAAAGATCATCCTCGTCGACGTGACAATCCCGTTTGAGAATAGGACCCCGGCCTTCCGCGAAGCCCGAACCCGCAAACTCAAAAAGTATGTCCCCCTGACACCCTGCGGGCAAAGGGCTATGAGGTGTACAGCAACGCTCTGATCGTTGGGGCCCTGGGCTCCTGGGACCCCGTAACGAGCATGTACTGAGGACCTGCGGGGTAGGACGTCGCTACGTGCGGCTCATACAACGTCTAATGGTCTCGGACACTATCCGATGGTCCCGAGACATTTATACATAGCATGTCACCAGCCACCGCCAATACCGAGAGTGAGCCTGCGTGGCTTCGCGCACCCACAATGAGGAAGAGACCTGAAGACTTCCTCTGTTGGACCTTATCCTCTGAACCCACCGAACCGAACTGAACTCCGCCATATGAGGGTCATCCTATCCTCATTACCCAGCCTGCTTATTTATACCTATGATTGCCTGTAATTCCTGTATGAATGATGTACCCTCACTGCTTGCTGACTGTACCTTGATTCATCCCCACTGGGGATACTGCAGACTGTATGTGTTATGTGCTATCCAATATCAAAATACTAACATCCCCCTATACTCTGTATGTTACCCCCGACGACTAATAACTGAAGTTTCAACACTCTGTATCATCTATTTTTAAACATTTTCTAATAAAATTAATGTGGGAGGTGATTGTCCTGCTCTACTTGGCATTGGTGATGCCTTAGCTGGAGTACTGTGTTCAGTTTTGGGCACAAGAAAGATGTGGACAAATTGGAGACAGTCTAGAAGAGAACTACAAAAATTATAAAATGTTTAAAAATCCTGACCTATGGGGAAAGTTAAAAAACTGGGCATGTTCAGTCTTGAGAAAAGAAGACTGGGGGCGGGGGACACACACCTGATAACAGTTTTTAAATATACTGAGGGCTGTCATAAACAGCATGGTAATCAATTGTTCTCCTTGTCTGCTGAAGGTATGAAAAGTAATTGGCTTACTCTGCAGCAAGAGAGATTTAGGTTAGATATTAGGAAAAGCTTTCTAACTACAAAGATAATTAAGTTCTGGAATAGGTTATGAAGGGAGGTTGTGGAAGCCCCATCACTGGAGGTTTTAAAGAACACCTGTCAGAGATAGCCTTGATTTACTTCTTCCAGCCTCACCATGGAGTGATGAACTAAATGACCTCTCAAAGTCCCTTCCAGCTCTCCATTTCTGTGACTCTGAAGTAGATTAATAAACCAACCTTCCCACAATTCTCAAAGACACAGAAGTGTATGGTGGCTCCCTAGAGCACGGCAGATGCACCCAATGTGATATAAAGAGCTATAAACAAAGACAGCAGATTCAAGTAAAGACAAATCACTTCTTCAAATTAAACCTTTGGTTATTTAATGGCCAATAAGCTTGAGAGTTTCCTTCTTACCATGAGTTCTGAGGAGGTCTTAGGAGCTGCACCTATGGTTTAACTGCCCCTCCCCACACACAAATATATGGATATAGGTTCACCACCACTATCCCCAGCTCATTTTCCTCCTTAAAAAGCTTTCAAAGCTTTCCACCAATCAGATTTCTTCCCAGCTGAACAAAGTCCTACTGAAGATCATGTATCAGGCCCAGGCCTCTTTAGAGCACAGAGGCAAAACGTGATCATTTCAGTCAATTGTAAAATGTATTACTGCAAGCCCCACTGGGAAGTAACTAGATCCCTCTTTATTTCAATATATGCCAATAGGGCTTTGATTGCCTGGAATGGCCTTTTCCCCCCTCTGATCAACCTGGATTTAGCAAAGGATTCAGCAGCTAGATATAAATGCCAAACAAAGACAAAAGAAGTTTCAGAAGTTCATCTTCTCTACAAGCCCTTACAGAAAACTTTGAGGTGGAACATCACAAGGATTTAGCATAACTAAGGTCAATTCTATCAAAAATATCATACATTTATGCAACAAAAAATGGATTTCAGTCAATCACTGCTTAGAAAAATGCAATGTTAGCTTAAGTCTCTTGTAACCAAATGACACCGATAACCTTTATTGACACAATGTTCAAGCTTTACAGAGAAGTCCTATCGAATTTAACAGAAAATTATGGCCTTTCTGTAGGTCTTTGTGGATCTTCCTATAGAATTTAATAGAGAATTATATTCCATCAAAATACACCTCTACCTTGATATAACGCTGTCCTCGGGAGCCAAAAAATCTTACTGTGTGGTGAAACTGCATTATATCAAACTTGCTTTGATCCACCGAAGTGTGCAGCCCCGCCTCCCCCCCCGGAGCACTGCTTTACCGCGTTATATCCGAATTTGTGTTATATCGGGTCGCGTTATATCAGGATAGAGGTGTAATTCTATAGGATGGTTTTAAAAACCTACAGAAATAATCTCTATTAAATGTATACCAAATATTCTATACCCTATTCTATAGGTTAAGTAATTTGTACTAAACCTTGTTGGTTTTGTCCCTATTAAATTAATTCAGTGAGATTTTTTTTGTAGAGGAGGCATTCACCACTGGACATGCCCCCTCACAGCTTCCTTCAGGGCTGTGGTTCACTGGATTCCCCCTGGAGTTTGGCAACAAATCCCAAAAGTGAAAACTTAAAACACTTTTGCCCTTCCTAGACTTGAGCTTCAGTCTTTCACAAGTCTTCCCTGATACGCTGCTCCTCAGCTGAACACCGTCAGCCGAGGGCTGCCTCCCTGGAGATGTGCCCCTATTTTGAGACCCCCTGCAGGAGGTAACTCTCCTCCTGGGGCTTCTCTCAGTTCTGGTCTCTCCTGACAGCTCTCAGGCTGCTCTCAGAAACAGATAGAAGTAGAGTGGTAAAGGTGGTAGGGTAGCATTGTACATCAATGATGTAGTAATCATAAAGTAATAAGAAGTGATAGTTTGGACAAAACAGAATTTGTTTGGGTCAAAATCATTTTGAGAAAGAATCATAAAAGGGACTCTATTGGGATAGTGTTAGGAGACTTCTATAGACTCCCAGGGTTGGACTGGGTATGGATAGAGATCCCTTTAATATTATTAGAAAGATAAGTACTACGGGGTCACAACTGGGTCATAATGGGAGACTTTAACTTATTAAACAATGCTAAAATACTGGCAGGGTCCAGTTAGTCCTACTTGTGATAGATGACAGTTTTCTTTATCAAATAGTCACTGAATCAACAAGAGGCGGTGAAATTTTAGACCTGATTTTGGTATGTAGCGAGGACATCAAAGAAGAGCTGGTCATAGGAAATAACCTTGGATCTAGTGATTATAAGTTTACGGTAAATTAGATATAAGTATAATCAAAACCAGATCATCAACTTTATGGGGTTTTTTTTAATTTCAAAAGGAAATCAAGGGAATTAGTTAAAGAAATCAACGGGATAGGAAAACTAGAGGACTTAAATGTGGAGGAAGCTTGGAATTTCTTTAAATCAATTGTACAAAATCTACCTGCAATTTGTAACCAAAGCATGGGAAAAACTTGTAGGGAAAGATTCCAGATCCAGTTGAATGAATAACCCCCTCAAAAATGTTATTAGGAGTAAGCAGAGAGCCTACAAAGAATGAAAAAAATGGATTGATCAGCAAAATAAGCTACATCTTGGAGGTTAGAAATTATAGGAATAAAATGAGAACTGCTACCTGAACTATCACTTGGCAAGGAAATTAAAACAAATAAGAATATGTTTTAGTTATATAAATAAAAACAGAATAAGGAAGGATGAGGTTGGGTTGTTAGGCAGTGTAGAAGGAGAAAGTATTAAGGATAATCTAAGTATAGTCCCAAAACTAAATGAATACTTTGCCTTGATCTATCAAGCAGACAACACAGCAAAATGAATGCAAGAATTAAAACATTAAGTTGAATTCTTAACACAAGTGATAACCAATTATGCCACTTAAGCAAGAGAGCTAGATGGGGAAAATTGGAACAAAGAAAAATCAAATGGGCTGCCTGATTCTGAGCGGATTACAGTTTAGACTTGGAGGGAGCAGACAATGGGAGGCCAGCAAGAGAGCCATTACAATAAGCCATTTGAAAGAAAATCACTGCATGCTGCAGGATCTTCACTGTATCAGTAGCTAAATAGGCATGAATTTGTAAGATGTTTAACAAGTGATGAAGATGTGTTTAAATGTGTCTGAGGATGAAAAGGAAAATCAGTCAAAAGAAATACCTAGCTTGGATATTCCACCAGCAGAAGGCTGGTCATATAAAAGAAATTGGTGTCAAAGGATGACACTCAAGTGCAGAAGACTGACCAAAAAATAATTTCTTTTTGCCCAAGTTAAGTAATTAGCAGGCAACCAGGCATATGCACCTTTCCATCTCCCCAGCATGTAAATTACTCATTTTTCACACTCATTGAATGCCAAATCAGTGCACATTCATACCCATTTTATAGCCAATGTCTGTCACTGCTGAATTTATCCCACAGACTAACCTGGGAGTTGCACCCACCTATCCAGGCTCCATCTACTGGAATTTGGCCCGTGGGCTGTAATCCTGGGCAGAGGAGGAACAGAAAGTGTGAATGGTGCATTATGAATGGAACAGAAGAGTAGGCACAGAAACACTCCCTTGGGAAGGTGAACAGATCTTTATCACAATAAAACTGAAATAGACACTGGCTTACAGTAACTTCTCTTTAATTTACTAGGCAAGGCTCTCTGCACAGAGCTCATCCCAACCTTGATTTGCCCCGAATCCACTTTGGCTAAGATTTCCCAATTGTCCAATAGTCTATCCAACAGGAGAGAAAATCCTCCTTCTTATGCTGCAGGGCCCTGTCATCTCTCCACCCCAGTCTCCCACTCCCACTTCAGTCAGCTTTTCCTGCCCAGCCCAGTCTTCCACTTCTCAGAATGGTTCTGCCAGTCTCCCAGAGAGCGGCCACAAGCAACAGCTCCCCCCTGTGGTCTGGTTGGGAACTCTAGCTCCCCTTTTAACTTTCCCTTTGAACAAGGCACTGGATAGTTTTAATCATGTTTCTAGCATGTGACTATCACTCTACATAACACCAGTACTATAAATGTAGCCTCATGCTCCCACAGTCTTACACAAAGTAACTCTGGGTAGTAGTCTAGATGAAAATATATGAGTAAGAGAGCCTGTTTCAAAGATGCTTAAGTCAGAAAGCAAGTTGGACAGTCTACTTTATTATGATCCATATGGCAAAAAAGCAGCTGTCCTATAATATTAGTTATTTTAGCGCTTAAAGAAGACTTAGATGATCTCTTTGGATTAAGGAGATTTTGAAAGGTGGCAATAGCCTTCTATAGAGTCAAAGCTTTTTCATTAATAGAACATGTCTGGGTATGAGGGAGCATTAGATCTTTATCTCTGATTCAAGGGGACCTGCCTTTAACTAAGGGAATTTTTCTATAAACTTTTCTTGCTATGGTTTGGAAACTGTGCAAAGCAGGAGACAGATTCTTTTCTTTAAATTCTGTGTCCTGCTTGGGTAAGGACTTAGCATGCAAGTATCTTGTGACACCTTAGATATGACGTCAGTAAAACACCGTCAGAAAGACTATGTGCAGAAGAGTTTATACATTAGGGGCTAATTGTCCTCTCTGATATAAATAAATGTCTCCCACTGAAGTAACTGCCCATGGGGGCATCCATCTATCAGCAAAATGTGACCTCATATTTTTGAAGAGACTGAGGGAGGAAGCTTTACATGCTGAGAATTACTGCAAAAGCAACCAAAGTTGCTGTTGCACAGAAAGCAGTCTCCAAAACCTGTGTTCAAATTGATAAAGCCCTTTTGCACCCCTCTGCCTAATCTAGAAAAAGAACCACATGGGCTAAACTTTCAGCAGAACTGTGTAACTCTATCTTCCCTGCTTCACTCAGACTCCTCATAAAGCCCATACTTTTAAAATCAACAAATTAATAGAGAGGATTCCAACATAACCCCCAACCCACCTCCACTCTCACTCCCCAACACCAGCAATAATGTGAGAAGGCATACAAATGCACCCTCCCTTCCCCTGTTATAAATGTGAACCCACCGAAGGGGTCATGTAGCAGCAGGATAACCAGCATTAAGAGCATTACAGTACTGTAATCTCATCTGCTTGTGATAAAGTCATGGATAAGAGGATAAGACTGAGTGCTACTCTGTGTGTGTGTGAGAGAGAGAGATAGAGAGAGAGGGAGAGAGAAGGGACTCAGGAAATATTTTCCCTATGCTTTTCAGTGTTAAGACTGGAATCCATGATGACTCTGAGATTTCTAAGACACTCAACTATTAAACGATATTAGCCAAAAAATAGGCAATTGTCAGCAGTTGTCCAGTCTAGGTTGAATTCAAGCATAGCCAATTAAAAAGCCGTCCAAGACCAACCAAATTTCAATCAGATGGTTTCAGAGCACAGAAGTTGCAATGCCAGGATCTCATAAATAGACATTCATTCCATTAAAGGCATAGTAATGAAAACCCAGTGTGTTGAAGACTACGAAAACTGGGATGGAATTGCAAACTATCACTTTAAGAGCTAGGGGAGGGGGAAGATCCCTGGTCTTGCATGCAAAGGGCTCCATAGCAAAGCCTTTGTGTAGAGTTAAGTGAGCAGACAGACCGCCTATAGTAAGGTGGGGGTGAGTGGTGCCTCTCTGTTTTAGGGAGCAGCCTGCTTTCTCTCACTCTCTGTTTTGGGGTTCTTATGTTTCCTGAATTCTAATAGGCAAAATTTCATTGTTTTATAAGCCTGATGGATAATCTTGATGTTTATTTTTAGGCATTTTTTTTTCCAATTTCAGTTTACATTTTCACAGTTGTAGGAAATTGGAGGGATAGTGTCCAGCATGGAGGTGAGGGGGTTAGACAATAACTATTTAATGGCAGCAGATGCAGAGATTCAAATATTTAAAGCATGATAACTATTACAACACAAATTGTAACATCACAATTTCAAAATAGATAAAGTAAATCAAACTGATTAATTCTCAAACAGAATTTCTTATTTTGCCAATCTGTACATTTCAGTTATTGATAGAAATATTTTTTGTCTGCGTGTGTACAGTGATACAAACATTAACTGTTATTTACAGATTTAAAATGTAATGTTTCCAAGCCTACAGATAATATTTTGTTGTACCCTTCCAGCAAGAGTATTTCTGTATGGCATGGAACATAACACCCAGCATTTCCACCTAATGAGAGAATCCAGTGAGAACACCATAAGTAACAAAAAAAGACTATAGCCAAGAGAGCCCCATGGGATATCATGAGAAACAGTAAAAAGGCCCACTGTTTGTTAAGGATAAAGAGATATTGGGAACAAAATTTAAGTATTGATTGGGGTTAGACAAGATTGTTGGGAGCAAGGAGACAAAAGTACTATTAGCCAGCTCTGCCACTGACTTGAGGGAATTTAACAAAGTCTGAGCCTCCCTCTGTTTCAGGTTAGCCCATTTATAAAATAGGCATAATAATATCTCATTGAAATCTTGTGAAGCTTAAATAAAGCTCTGAGATGCTTGGATCACAGATAGTATTATTAACTAATGCAAGACCGGGTGATGGAATAAATGCACTAAAAATCTTTTGACAGTGGAGTAGAGCTGTCAAATGGATTGACCCCAGAATTAGGAGCCAAGAACTCTTGAGTTTTAATTCTAGCTCTAGCATCAGACTTACTGTGGGGACTTGGGTAAGTCACTTAACTTCTATATTCTTCATTTTATCCAGTTTTACTTCATTATTTCACAGGCATAAGGAGAATGAATTACTAAATATCTGTATAATGCATATCTGAACATCTTAGACTAAATTCTGCTCTGAATTATACTCTCTCTGAGGTCAATGAAGTTATAGAGAGTAAGTTTGGGACTAATTTGTCCTACAAAATTCTAAATATTATTCACTTAAATGCACCAGTAATTAGAACTGGGTGAAGTCAATGGGACTTGAGCTCTTAAACTCCTAAATCGCTATTGAAAATAGGATTTAGGCTCCTATTTCATTTATGCACAGTTAAAAATTTTACCCCGAGAGGATAACTAAGCTTGATCAAAACTGGATCTAGAGTATATCTCTAAGTCCATCAAAATGGGCTGATAGTTCTTCCTATAGGACAGATAAATTGATCATTAACTACTGAAGTATGGTTGTCTTGAGATTCAAAGAGTTTATATTTTGTTTAACTATTCTACAAATTAAAGGTAGCCTGTAGAGCTGTGTGGATGATGGAAATTCCATTTCACAAATGATTTCAAGATTTTGAAATTTGTTTTCATTCCAATTTGGAACTAAACTTAAACGTTTCTAAATTCTCCATGAATGAAAATCATCCCCAAAAATTCATTCAAAGCAGTTGAAACACTTTGTTTCAGTTTTAATTTTATTTTATATTATGATAGTTTCATTCTGAAAATATCGAAGTGAGACATTTCACCATTGTCAGAATTCTTTTCCGGATTTTTTCCTCAATGAAATGTTGATGAAATTGACATGATTTTGCAAAACGTTTTGATTTTGAAGAAAACCGGTTCTGTCCATTTTTTTTTTTGAGCCAGCAGTACTAGCCTGAGCCATGCAGTTCAGATCTGGATGGATTCAAAGTTTGTCAAACCTCAAGAATATTTATATCCAATGTCTCACTTTAGACCCGTCCCTAGTACAAACAGTTCCTGAGTGTTAGATTTCCTGGACTTCCTCAGTTCTAGATTTACAGTAAAACTGATGGATAGGGATGAGACTAAATGCTAGCACATCTACTTCTAAACCCAGGTCAGTTTATAACAACTATTTTTTGACCATCCCATGTTTAGCCTGCTATTGAGGTCCAGGTCAGCTAATGGATAAAACAGATCACACTGCTGTGGGAATGGCTCTTGTACGTGACTGAACATAAAGCACCACAAATAGCCACAGTCTGTAAACTCTTGTGAAAAAGGCCCCAGGAATAATAAACATGCTTAAAAATGCTCTTTTGAAGTGTTAGCAGATGCCCTTTATAAGAGTATGTATGCTCTACCTCTGCATATTGAGTATCAGAGGGGTGGCCGTGTTAGTCTGAATCTGTAAAAAGCAACAGAGGGTCCTGTGGCACCTTTGAGACTAACAGAAGTACTGGGAGCATAAGCTTTCGTGGGTAAGAACCTCACTTCTTCAGATGCAAGTAATGGAAATCTCCAGAGGCAGGTATATATCAGTGTGGAGATAACGAGGTTAGTTCAATCAGGGAGGGTGAGGTGCTCTGCTAGCAGTTGAGGTGTGAACACCAAGGGAGGAGAAACTGTTTCTGTAGTTGGATAGCCATTCACAGTCTTTGTTTAATCCTGATCTGATGGTGTCAAATTTGCAAATGAACTGGAGCTCAGCAGTTTCTCTTTGGAGTCTGGTCCTGAAGTTTTTTTGCTGTAAGATGGCTACCTTTACATCTGCTATTGTGTGGCCAGGGAGGTTGAAGTGTTCTCCTACAGGTTTTTGTATATTGCCATTCCTGATATCTGACTTGTGTCCATTTATCCTCTTGCGTAGTGACTGTCCAGTTTGGCCAATGTACATAGCAGAGGGCTATTGCTGGCATATGATGGCATATATAACATTGGTGGACGTGCAGGTGAATGAGCCGGTGATGTTGTAGCTGATCTGGTTAGGTCCAGTGATGGTGTTGCTGGTGTAGATATGTGGGCAGAGTTGGCATCGAGGTTTGTTGCATGGGTTGGTTCCTGAGTTAGAGTTGTTATGGTGCGGTGCGTGGTTGCTGGTGAGAATATGCTTAAGGTTGGCAGGTTGTCTATGGGCGAGGACTGGCCTGCCTCCCAAGGTCTGTGAAAGTGAGGGATCATTGTCCAGGATGGGTTGTAGATCACTGATGATGCGTTGGAGAGGTTTAAGCTGAGGACTGTAGGTGATGGCCAGTGGAGTTCTGTTGGTTTCTCTTCTGGGCCTGTCTTGTAGCAGGAGGCTTCTGGGTACACGTCTGGCTCTGTTGATTTGTTTCTTTATTTCCTTGTGTGGGTATCGTAGTTTTGAGAATGCTTGGTGAAGATCTTGTAGGTGTTGGTCTCTGTCTGAGGGGTTGGAGCAGATGCAATTGTACCTCAGTGCTTGGCTGTAGACGATGGATAGTGTGGTGTGACCGGGGTGGAAGCTGGAGGCATGAAGGTAGGCGTAGCGGTCGGTGGGTTTTCGGTCTAGGGTGGTGTTAATGTGGCCATCGCTTATTTGTACAGTGGTGTCCAGGAAGTGGACCTCCCGTGTAGATTGGTCCAGGCTGAGGTTGATGGTGGGGTGGAAGCTGTTGAAAGCATGGTGGAATTCTTCCAGGGTCTCCTTCCCATGGGTCCAGGTGATGAAGATGTCATCAATATAGTGTAGGTAGAGAAGGGGCATGAGTGGATGAGACCTGAGGAAGCGTTGTTCCAGGTCAGCCATAAAAATGTTGGCATATTGTGGGGCCATGCGGGTGCCCATAGCGGTGCCACTGGTCTGGAGGTATATGTTGTCACCAAATTTGAAATAATTGTGCGTGAGGATAAAGTCACAGAGCTCAGCAATAAGTTGTGCTGTGTCATCATCAGGGATACTGTTCCTGACAGCTTGTATTCCATCTGTATGTGGGATGTTTGTGTAGAGAGCCTCTACATCCATGGTGGCTAGGATGGTGTTTTCTGGGAGGTCACCAATGCATTGTAGTTTTCTCAGGAAATCTGTGGTGTCACGGAGATAGCTGGGAGTGCTGGTGGCGTAGGGTCTGAGTAGGGAGTCCACATATCCAGACAGTCCTTCAGTGAGAGTGCCAATGCCCGAGATGATGGGGCGTCCAGGATTTCCAGGTTTGTGGATCTTAGGTAGTAAATAGAATAACCCCGGTCGGGGCTCTAAGGGTATGTTGATTTGTTCCTGTGTTAGTGTAGGGAGTGTCCTGAGTAGATGGTGCAGTTTCTTAGTGTATTCCTCAGTGGGATCTGAGGAAAGCGGCCTGTAGAATTTGGTATTGGAGAGTTGTCTGGCGGCTTCCTTCTGGTAGTCAGACCTGTTCATGATGACAACAGCACCTCCTTTATCAGCCTCTTTGATGATAATGTCAGGGTGGTGTCTGAGGCTGTGGATGGCATTGCGTTCTGCATGACTTAGGTTATGAGGCAAGCGATGTTGTTTTTCCACAATTTCTGCCTGTGCACGTCGGCGGAAGCATTCTATGTATAGGTCCAGACTGTCATTTTGACCCTCAGGAGGAGTCCATGTGGAGTTCTTCTTCCTGTGTTGTTGGTGGGAGGGTATCTGTGTATCAGTGCGCTGTTCAGTGTTATCATGAAAGTATTCTTTGAGTCGGAGGCGGCGAAAGTAGGCTTCCAGATCACCACAGAACTGTATCATGTTCGTGGGGGTGCTGGGGCAAAAGGAGAGTCCCCGAGATAGGACAGACTCTTCTGCTGGGTTGAGTGTGTAGCTGGATAAATTGACGATATTGCTGGGTGAGTTAGGGGTACCCCTGTTGTGGCCCCATGTGGCAGGTAGGATTTTAGATAGCTTATGGTCCTTTTTCCTTTGTAGAGAGGTGAAGTGTGTAATGTAGATCTCCTGTCTTATTTTAGTAAAGTCCATTTGTGTGGAGGGTTGGTTATTTATGAAAGTCTCCAGGTTGGAGAGCTCTTTCTTGATGTTTTTCTGTTTGCTGTATAGGATGCTGATCAGGTGGTTCCTCAGTTTCTTTGATAATGTATGGCATAATCTCTCACTGTGGTCTGTGCAGTATGTAGATAGCAATGGATTTTTCACCTTCAGTCCATTTGGTATGATGTCCATCTGTTTGCATTTGGAAAGGAAGATGATATCTGTCTGTATTTGTGCAAGTTTCTTCATGAGGTTGATAGATTTCCATTCCATACGGCTAAATGCAGTGCCTTGCATGGTGTCAAGTATCAGAGGGGTGGCCGTGTTAGTCTGAATCTGTAAAAAGCAACAGAGGGTCCTGTGGCACCTTTGAGACTAACAGAAGTACTGGGAGCATAAGCTTTCGTGGGTAAGAACCTCACTTCTTCAGATGCAAGTAATGGAAATCTCCAGAGGCAGGTGTATATCAGTGTGGAGACAACGAGGTTAGTTCAATCAGGGAGGGTGAGGTGCTCTGCTAGCAGTTGAGGTGTGAACACCAAGGGAGGAGAAACTGTTTCTGTAGTTGGATAGCCATTCACAGTCTTTGTTTAATCCTGATCTGATGGTGTCAAATTTGCAAATGAACTGGAGCTCAGCAGTTTCTCTTTGGAGTCTGGTCCTGAAGTTTTTTTGCTGGAAGATGGCTACCTTTACATCTGCTATTGTGTGGCCAGGGAGGTTGAAGTGTTCTCCTACAGGTTTTTGTATATTGCCATTCCTGATATCTGACTTGTGTCCATTTATCCTCTTGCGTAGTGACTGTCCAGTTTGGCCAATGTACATAGCAGAGGGCTATTGCTGGCATATGATGGCATATATAACATTGGTGGACGTGCAGGTGAATGAGCCGGTGATGTTGTAGCTGATCTGGTTAGGTCCAGTGATGCTGTTGCTGGTGTAGATATGTGGGCAGAGTTGGCATCGAGGTTTGTTGCATAGGTTGGTTCCTGAGTTAGAGTTGTTATGGTGCGGTGCGTGGTTGCTGGTGAAAATATGCTTAAGGTTGGCAGGTTGTCTATGGGCGAGGACTGGCCTGCCTCCCAAGGTCTGTGAAAGTGAGGGATCATTGTCCAGGATGGGTTGTAGATCACTGATGATGCGTTGGAGAGGTTTAAGCTGAGGACTGTAGGTGATGGCCAGTGGAGTTCTGCGTATTGAATTATCCTCTTTCTGCCATGCTGAAAACTATTGCTGAGAGAATAAATTATCCAACAACTATAGCCTGTGCCATCATAGTGAAATATCAACAGATTACAGTTTAATCAAATTTGATATTTGTGTTAAGTTTTTTTGGTTTGGTTTTATTTATTTATTTAATTCATGGATTATTTCTCATTCTCAGATTAATCCATTCTTGATATTAATTAAGCTGTGCTGGCTAATTGTATGACTGGTCTGATAAGTCTTATGGCGTTGTCTTGATCCCTGATTGGATACATGTACAAATACTCCTGTCACAAATAGGACACAGATACAAATGTAAAAAAATCAGTGTTCAAAAATGCTCATGCATGAGACTTTGAAATTCACTTATAAATAATGTATTTGACAACTGATTGGAAAACACATCAGATAAACTATTCATGAATATTATTCTACTAGCTGCAATTTTATTGTAACTTATACACCCCTGAGGTATAAAGAATAGATTACTCGTACTTGGAAGAAAGATTATTGAGCTGATACAATCTTTACTTCACGTCAAAATATTAGAAGAGGCCTGTGCTTTCTTTTATGTGTTCTAAGGGAATAGGTCTAATTGAGAAACCTGTTTTAATATTAACATTTATTAAAAGTTCTGTAAAATGCCTAGAGCCTGGGATGAGCCCAATGAATACATTTAAATAAATAGCGTGTGTTTTCCTAATCAAAAGCCGGGGAATGGGGCTATAAAATGTAACAATAAGAATAATAATATTCATGAAAGAAAATGTGTATCTGTATATGCAATTTAATGATTCCATTAGTTTCCATATACCTGTAAAATAAGTTTGGCCTTATTCTAGCCCTCACATTTCCAGTGATTTGTGTTTGATCAATCTTACTTTTTATTTGCATAATATAAAAGTATAACTGGGAATAACTCCCTTTTGCTCAAATTTTGCAATAAATGCTAACATAATTAAGAAACAAGTCTATTTTCACTTGGTAACATTTTCAATATAATTCTTAACAAATAATACTATATCTATAAGTGCCTTTTCTAAAAGCAAACACGTTTTGGGGAAAAAATATTCTGCATTTGAGTGAGAACAGAATAGACAAGTTTAGATGTTACAATAAGGGATGGGCATTTACAGTGCAGATGTTAAGAGAAGTGGAAAAGCCATTGAACATTTGGTTTATATTTAGGCTTTCATCAAAAAGCCTAGAAATGGGCTACTTTTAAGGCTTTAACTTGGAAGCAAAGCGTATGTAACCTGATATATTTACATACACACACCAGCCTTGGTACAGAGATGATCATAAACAACATATAGGCAAACCTCTCTTTCACAAATCTCAGCCCAGCCATCAATGCCTAGTTCTCAGGGAGCAACTCTGCTTCAAAAATTTATCCCATTTAGAGACACTAAGGCAGAGAGCTTGCTGCTTGTCACATTTCCACCAAAGAAACTGCATCAGAATACCACCACCACAGCATTTCCTCCAAGACTAAAAACTAGCTCGCATGTTAAGATAAAGAACTAGTAGGACTGTCACAACATTGTAATGGTCCACAGCATACATGTTATGGAGCTGATAGCAACAAACAGGTTTGTTTCTGTTAAACTGTTAAGCCATGTAATGCCCCAAAAGTTAGATATCATAAATAGCCAAAGATGTGTCTGAATGAGAGAAGGGTCTTTCAAATTAACATGCTGCTTCAGCCATGATTTGGCCTCTAATTTCAGAAGTTGGATGGGTTTTGGTCCAAATTCTATCCCTAGTTATAAAGTGAATGCTCTTCCTTTATTAGTTAGAGTTGGCTTGTTTGCATTGTTGACTGTGTTCTCTTTGACCTCAGCTATCTGGCTGTGCTGGCTTTCAGAACTAGTACTTAGTAACAGGTGTGACATTTAGCTGATTAGCCTCATTAGTGGTTTCATTAATGATCTGTCTAGCCACACTTTTTTAGAAATTAGGGCTTATCTCCCTCCATCCACTGAAGCAGGTGGGAAGGACTGGGTAGGGGGAAATAGAAGCATAGAGTGGGTTCCCCTGCTACTGGCATACCAAAAGGTTGCCAGGACATGGCTCTGAGGCAAGCTGAGCAGGAAGAGCAGGATTCAGGGCCAGCTTCACTTCCTGCTAGTCAGCCTGAAGCACTCCTGTGTGTTCGCCAGCTTTCCATCCATTCCAAGCAGAGGATAAGTGGGCTTCTCCTGTGCTCCGACTACCAGAAACTTTGTGGGGATGGTTCACGGGCTGTCCTCATACTTTGCCCCTCCTGGATATTTTTCTGCCTCTTTTTGGAAGGTTGTGCAGCCAGTGTGCCATACGCTTTGAAGGGTGGAGGTGCTCCTCCTCATGCACCCCATGGTACACTCGCTGCTGTTCCTGTTGTTCTTTCAAGCAATAGCAGTACAGAAAACAATCCCCCATAAAAGAAGTATTTAGACCCCTTGGAATCTCCCCAAATCTAAAGTTAAACTCTTTCTGAAGAAACTAAACTTCACCATCAATCATTTGTTGGCCCGGTCTTTCTTGTTTAACTTTAAGGAAAGTAATGATCAAGAAAAACATTAAATAGTTCAGGTGCCCTTTACATTAATTTGTGATACAACCAGCTTTTCACTCCTTCAGAGAAACACTATCAATTGTTTATTGTGAATTCTACTGTTACCATTCAGCAAAGCACTTACATACCTAAAGATAAGCTTCCAGGGTTGGATTTTCAAAGTTGCCTAAAGGATCTGGATGCTCAATTCTCATTGATTTTAATAAGAATTGGATGTCCGGATCCTTTAGAAATCTTTGAAAGGGCTTAAGTGCGGTGTTGAATAGGAATGGACTTAGGCCTGTGCTTTGTTGAGCTGGAGCCTGAAGCAACAGACAGAGAGGTAGAGAATGAATGTTAATGTATTTTTCAAATAAATGAAAAGGAGGAAAATAAGACAGCCGCAGTGAATGTGCAGAAAGTACATAATGCAGTATCCAAAGCCCACTGAAGTAAATGGAATTCTTTTAACTGGTGTTTGGCTCAGGCCTATATCATCCAAGCTGTGTCAAAACAACTTAAAAGTATATACACAATCAGGGCCATCCCTAGGTGGTGCAGGGCTCGGGACATAGGCGCCGAGTTTCTAATCTGCCGGGGGGTGCTCCTCCCATCTCTGTCCAGGTCCTGCCCCCGCTTCACGCCTTCCCCCAAGGCCTCACCTCCACCCTGCTTCTTCCCACCTCCGTTCTGCCCCCACTCAGCCTCTTCCCGCCCCACCTCTTCCCTGCTCAGTTCCACCCCCTCCCCCGAGTGCACTACACCCTTGCTCCTCTCCCCTCCCCCCAGCGCCTCCTGACGCTGTGAAAAATCTGATCTGCAGCACGCAGCAGGCATTGAGAGGAGGGGGAGGCATTGGTTGGCAGGACCCGCCGGCAGGCAGGAAGCACTGGGGGAGGCTCTGGTAGGGGGGCTCCTCCCCGCCTGCCACTAGCCATTCACCTCCTCACCCCTCCTACCTCACCTCCCCACCTGCCTCCTCATGATTTTATAGAAGTATGGGGCCCAGGGTGATCACCCCAATTCGCCATACCCCAGGGATGGCTCTGTACACAATAGAACATTTGTGGGAACATACATACAGAGACTGAGCCAATCAAGGGAAATGTTGGTACATGGGCTTTTTTTCATGGAACAGATCCCATGAGCTTATCATCTTCTTGAAATATTGTATTGCCAATTACAAGAAATGCTCCAACAATGACTGAAGAATTAGTTTTGCCTGCAGCTATAGATGTGTGTGTGCTGAACTGTTTGGGGATTGGAATCCCTGAGGAAATTATGGAAATTTTTTATTTGTATGAGAGAGACTTAGTTAAGTGTCAGAAGACATGAAGCAGCATATAATTGAACCTATGAAACAAGAGAAGTGTTCATTCCTGAGACATTCAGGAGTAGTTGGCTCTTCTCAGGTCGCCATCTCCTAAGAAGGGCTAAGCACTTGCCACTCCCAATGAACCCCAATTGCAGGTAATGAACCCCAGTCTGACCTTTATGGCTTGTGCCTGCAAGGTGCTGAGTGAGCATTCTCAATTCCCAAGGGAGTCATGGGAGTCCCTATTGAGATGTTACTGCATCCATTGCATTAACTGCCTGTCACTTATGCTTCGCCACCAAAGCAGTGAGAACCTTCAAACTCCCACCAATATCAGTGAGATGAGGGGACTCATAGCTTGGTACTCTAAAATAGTTTGACAGCATCACATTTTGCCTGATCAAATTGCTCTTGTTGCACCAATGATAGAGTTGAATTCTAGAAAGGTTTCAGAGTAGCAGCCGTGTTAGTCTGTATCCGCAAAAAGAAGAACAGGAGGACTTGTGGCACCTTAGAGACTAACAAATTTATTAGAGCATAAGCTTTCGTGGACTATAGCCCACTTCTTCGGATGCATATGCATCCGAAGAAGTGGGCTATAGTCCACGAAAGCTTATGCTCTAATAAATTTGTTAGTCTCTAAGGTGCCACAAGTCCTCCTGTTCTTCTTTTTGAATTCTAGAGTATTACTTGCAATGGATTTGAATGGAATCGAAAACCTGATGGGACTTGCTTTTCCATATATAGTAATAGGGCCACCAGCTTTCAGCAAAGGAAATATTCAGATAGCAAATGGGTAACCATTCTGTTTCTATGAGACAATTAAAAAGCCAGCGGATTGGTTTGTAGTTAATTGCTAGCACACATGCATGAACTGAAAATGGAGAAGCTTTCTGGTTTCGGGATGCTGCTCCAGTGATTAACCTCATTAGCAGAGTTTTTCAAAGGCATTAGGTAGAAGGTCCAACTGGGAGATGCATTTGGATCTCTCTTACTCTACAAAACAAAAGGCACAAACACACACAAGAACTGATAATGAATGCAGAAGTTAGGCTGCTGAATGACCAAACATGTTATGTGTGATGTTCAGTTAATGAATTCATGCCGAATGGTATATTTCTCATGACTGAGTAGAAAAGCATTCTTATATAAGGAGGCACTGTGCCTGAATTATCATGCAACATCTCAGGTTGTGTTCTGCAATCAGTAATCTGTGAGATAACGTACAAAAGAATATGCAAGGTCCTGAAGGCGTGCTGTATTATGTGAGTAACAAGATCCAGCCCCATCCTCTCATCTCAGCTACTACATCAGCCACTTGGTTTATCTGGACGCTGGGCTGCAGGGCACTAACCTTCTGTTCCTTGCCTCCTTCCCATTTAAACGGGCAGGAAGTGGAGGAAGGGCCATAGGCAATCACATGTGGCATTGCAGCCAGATTTCTCCCATGCTTCGTTTTGTGATTTAGTCAATATTCTACACAAATTACAATACTGTGCCTATTGAGCTACAGGTTGTGTGAAGGAGACATTTTAAGACATAAGAAATAAGAGAAGTATCTGTATCTAATGGTTTTGATTAGCGTAACATATACCTGCTTTGGAGCCAGTCCTGTTCCCATTGATTTCAATGGTGCCAAATTGGACCCACTGTCCCCATTGACTTCAGCAAGAGTTGAGTGCATTGAGCACTTTGCAGAATCAGGCTTTTACATTATGTAATCCTGCTTTGAAATCAACTAGAGGAACTGGTGATTTTCTCTAAACTTATTATTTGCTGAGGTGGTTTCAGCAAGTTGACTTACATTGCATCAAAGCATTTACAACCAGTCTATAGCTGAAGATTATCGGCTAGATTTTATCACAAGCTAATGAAGCCAACATTATATTGGTTCAGAGATTTTTATCAATACAAACCCTCTCCTAAGGTCATTTGTCTGGATCAAACTGTGCTGTGTTGATTTGTAAACTTAATTAACTGTGGTTTCAATAAGAGCCAAGAATGGGAACATAATGATTAATTATATCTTTTTAAGTAATGCAATGGTTGAATTAGCTTAATAAAAATAGAGATGATATCTAGATGATCCCTTTCAGATGAATACAGGCAATTGCTACAAAAGCAAAGGTAAAGAAACATTATGCATTAATAGAATTGAAATAATTACATACAGCAGTACCTCAAGGGAAGAATGGTTAGGGCACCAGCCTAGGACTTGAGATACACAGGTTCAATTCTCTGTTCAGCTTTTTCCCTTTTGACCTTGGGCAAGTCATTTAGCTTCTCCATGCCGAAGTTCCTCTTCTGTAAATTAGGGATAATAGCACCTCACAGGGGTGTTGATGATACTTTTTTTAAAAAATGCCATTCCCATCCTCAAGTGTTATCCTGCATTATATAAAAAAATCCTTCAGCACTCAAATATAAGAAT
Organism: Chrysemys picta bellii; assembly: GCF_011386835.1. Taxonomy (NCBI): domain Eukaryota; kingdom Metazoa; phylum Chordata; order Testudines; family Emydidae; genus Chrysemys; species Chrysemys picta. The sequence continues at coordinate 64,172,945 of NC_088800.1, forward strand.
GTTAGAATTTAAGAACCATCTTAATCCATGCATTATGGTCCAGTCCTAATAACCATATTATCAAAAACAACCATTACTCATCATAAGATCCAGTTGAAATCAGCTTCTTCATGACCACTCCAGTAAGGACTTGTATTTGGCCTTAAATGATGCACTTAAAGAAGCAAATGTTCATACTTACACTTGTGTTAAATACTATATTCATGCAAGTATTAAAGCTGCCTTTATTTTTTTACAGCAATACAGATAATTTGCTTTTTAAATATGTATGTCAGTGGAGACAACAATTCTAAACATTTAAATCTTTACAGCGTTCTAGGAGTAATGCTGGAAGTGCCATCTATAATAGCAAATCTGACAGATCCCTACTTGCAGAAGTTTAGAACTCTGTCTCTGAACTGACACTTGGCAGGTGAGTTACATTTCTGTGCTCTTGTAAATAAAGAGCCTTGCCCAAAACCAAATTCTACAAATTTTACCCTGATGAAAACCAACTGTGCTGATTTTTCAGGAGTTCATTGTAAAATATTAGACGGGCCACTGCATAAAGTGATTGTCAGAATGTCACTGTTGTTTTAGGACCCTCTAGTTCACCAATATGAATAAGGAACTTCTAAAGCATGAGTAATTAACAAGCTATAACACAGCATATAGCTAATTTGGCAGCTAGATACTAGGGCAGTAACGGTGAATTCAAATATTTAAGATGGAAAGCTATTGTGCTACATACACCCTAGATCTGTATGAGAGGCAGCATGATCCAGTGAATATGACACTGTCAGGTCTTCACAGCAGGGGTTTTCTCTCACTACGTGTTTGCACAGTGTAGCACAAGGAGGCCCTGATATCATTTGCGGCCACTAGAACCTCCTGTAATACAAATAATTAACAATAATAGACTATTGCCCCCTCCACTCCTCTACAACACTGCTCCTCCTCTCCTCCCAGACCACTTAGGCTTCATGGGATTCATATTACGTAGAGTGATATGTAAGGTGACTTACTTTGTTACTGTGCTGGACAGGTCTACACATAAGGAGTGGAATTAATCTCTGGTTTAACTCCAGTGGCATCAGTTGAGCTACACCAAGATGAATGGGATACTTACAGGAAGTCTTTTTTCCTGCTAGCCAGCACTGAATGTTCCTGGTGCTGTAATGTTGTTGATGTATTGTAATGAAACTGTGTGGCAAATAATGCATGACTGGATTTTACACACATTTACATCTGTAATGAGTTTGTAATAATTTTTAAAACTGTAACCTTTAAAGGACAACAGCTGATTGATTACTCAGAGTTAGAAGTTGTAGGACCAAAATCACAGGTGAAAGAAAAATCAAAGCAAACATACCTTCAAAGCTTTCGAAACTGTGTGACTTAAAAAGCAAAAGTTAAAAGTACTGCATGTTTGTTTATTTTACATTCACTTCAAAAAGAATAATCCAATTGAAGTGTTGACAAACTATCTTTTGCAATGAGTCACAATTAAATGGAGATTGTCGGACTCAATTAACATATCAGTTTAGTTCAGATGTTGTTCTGTCAAAATGAAGTGAGGACTGGTTGGTTTGTTTGTTTTGAAGTCTCAACAGCTTATTCTTTGTTGAGAAATCTAATACTCACCAAAAACAAAAATACTTTAAGGAACATTACTAACTCTTCTTGATGCTGTCTAATAGTATAGAAACACACACCTAAAGACTCCAGCATGTAAGTATTCAACTATCTACAAGCAGATTTGCTGACTAAATGCGCCATTACAACAATAAGGTGTTTGTTTGTCCATCTGAAATAAATGCCAAGTCTCAGTATAGTTTTAGGTGTTTTGTTATTGCTGTTGCTGGTTTGTTTCTAACCAATTAGCATCCTGGTTAGCAGAGACCAAGGACAAAATAAAGACAAGCAAAGTAAGATACCGTATATACTCGTTCATTAGCTGAATTTTTGTGGTAAAAATGTGAAGCATTAAAGAGCAGGGGTCGGCTTATCAATGGGTCTACACCAAAATTTGACAATTTTGGCGGCCAGCATGTCCCTTGGCCTGCGCCACCTCCCGCAGCTCCCATTGGCTGGGAACAGCAAACCGCAGCCATTTGGAGCTGAGGTGCTCCATGCCCGTGGATGCTCCAGGTAAACAAAACGTCCCAACCTGCCAGCGGCTTATCCTGACAGACCGGGAGCCAAAGTTTGCCAACCCCGGAAATATAGGGTCGGCTTATGAAAGGGTCATACAGTTTTTGCCATTTTTACCTATCCATCTGGGGGGGGGGGTCGGCTTATAAACGAACGGGCTAATGAACGAGTATATACAGTACCTTCATTCCTAAAGGTGACCCAGAGCAGTCAGGGCTCTGGCTCATTCCTGGAAAAATGGTACTTTGCATTACTTGGATGTGCGGGTTGGTATTGCAGCATAGTTAGCTGAACTTCATGTAATTTTTTCCAGTGCCACTTTGTTTTACCAGAAGCCAATTTGAAAGACACTTCAGACACTTCAAAAAATATTGAATGTTACAATATTGAACCTGACAATTCTTTAAACAGACCTATGTTTGTGTCTCAATCTAACTTTTAATGTTTCATGCACGGTCTGCCTTACAGACTGACATCACGATCAAAAATTCAATACAGCTGGAGCAGTGTTCTAGTAAACAAAGTTCTTCCTCTGCGAATGTTCGGTGAGTGCCAAGTGGAATTTTATAGAGGGAGCTGCATGCATCCACACGTTACAAAATGGACTTTGGGAAAACGGAAGACGGGCTACAGGGTTATCTAAACATTATTGTCCTGTGATTGGTAGTGTTCATTCCATCATTCGTCAACAATATTTCTGAAGGGGTAATTCTTATTTGTATCACTGTAACGTATAGAGAATTTTTTTTAGGTTTTGTAGGAACCTGATTTCTCACTGTGAGCAGAAGGGGTATGGAATGTCCAACCACACAAATATGCATCTTCTTTTACTCTAAGGGATTCAAAAGGGCTGTACGTTTCTGATTAAGTGATCAAAGTCCAATGTCCATTGAAATCAATGGCTTTCAAGCGATTTTAGTGGGTGCTGGATATGGTCTGTACTCTCTGTTGTAGCTGCAAGAATATTATGGACCTTAAAATCCACTTTGTACTACAGAGCAATACAATATAATCATTTAAATGTAGTGTCTTTCATTCTTAGAGCAAAACTAAGTGCACAATATATAGATTATATAAACTGATTTCAAGGGAGGCTCGGCTGAAATAAAAGACTTCACCATCAAGAAAACCTCATGGGCAGCAAAAGAAGTGTGTTTTTAAAATGACTTAATCCTCCTCCAACTCCTCATCACAATTGTGTGGGACAACAAAGGAAGAGAAAAAAATAGATGCTTCTCCACAAATATTTCCCATTGTTAGATCTGGGACATTCTGGGGAGAATACTCCCCTCTCCAGCCCCAGCCCCCGCAGAGCTCATCATCAAGTCCACCAACCTACTAACCACTATTCCTAATCTTCTGTATAAGGTTGTCACCATGGGCAGTATAAATTGCTTTATAATTTCAGTGGAATTTTTAATAACTGCTGGGACATGAGCCATTATAGGACATATGAATCTCAGAGGAAAGGAAGACAACTGCTGGGAGTGAGGCTTTGAGGAATGGTGACATTTTACTGTAAGTTACAAAACAATATTGTTTGACAAAACGAAAAGTAAGCCTGTCTGTTAAGAAAGAGCACTTTTTGCATTAGCTGTCTGCTAACTCTGCAATGTAGAGCTCAAGAATGACTGGAGATACACACATGCTCAAAGAGAGAAAAATACTTGCTTCCTGTTTTATTGTCTGCTTCTAGGCCAGCCACAGTGATCAGAGAGGAAGCCTGCTTCTATATCATCATAATGATAAACATTTCCCTGTATCAACTGCCAAGATCAGTCTGGGGTTCCTGTTGACCCCAATGAGATGGTATCTACTTACATGTGCATATAGTCCATTTCTACTTCTCTCAGTTTACCATGGAGACATATGCAGTTTTGTTAGATAAACAAAATCTGGTTTTCAAAGACATTTTCTAGGTAATTATGTACTTTCCTACTGTTTTTGGAGACCAAAAAAATGCCAACTGGGAAGACTCAGTAGGTGTAGGAGCTGTAGATTTTTGTTTCCCCAACCGACTTATTGTCCAAATACTGCGTTGTGTAACTCAACTAATTCAATGTCTTTAAAAAGATGTTTAACTAATTCCATATTTTTTCAGGATCCCTCGTAACAAACTGTCTCTTTACTGTACAAAACCTGAATAAAATAGATGTAAGATTTATGCAAACCACTTTATTCAATCAACTGTCTTTCAGAACTATTCCAATATGCCCTGCTGGGTTTACTTAAATAAATACACCATGAACATACATAACTGGCAGGCAAACTTTTTATTCAAGTCTTATTTCTCTATTAAGTTTTTTTTCTTTTTTCTCTTTTACTATAGATTGTTGCCACAAAAACTCACCTTGCAGACACACAGATCTGAAGCTTCCATGCATAGATGTCTGAGCTCAACAGAGAGATAGATTTTGGAAATATGTATTTTTTTTTGTCTGAATGAAGTGCTTATTTTACATTTTATGTGTAACTATCTATAAACCTATATATCTATAGATACACACACATACACAAAAACACACACAGAGCCAGATCCTCATATGTATGAGCCAGTTCCTCTGCTGGTGAAAGTAAATCAGATACGCTAATTTACATCAGTTGAGCATCTGGCTCTGTATACCTGTATCTCATATAATGAATGATGCTCCAAGCCTATAACAAATAGCCATGCTTCAACTACCAGCTTGATTGTTTTTTGTTTTATTTTTGTTTTTGTGCCACAGCAACGAAGAGCAGATGCTGTGAATCCCACTAGGCAAATCATTTATACTAGTGTCTTTTAATAGCCTTGGAAATAGAAAGGCATCTTACTGAGAAAGCAAAACTTCATCTTGGTTATGTTTCCCAGATGACTATTTGAAAAAAAGTCTGGTAAATAAAACCAACAAACAAAAAACTAAAAACTTGTTTAAAGCATTATGGTGTGTCATTTGCTAAAGGTATTTTTGTTTTGTGCCCTTTAGACTAAAAAAAGGATAAAGTGAAAGTAACTCACATATCAAGGTCACCTCTTTTCCATCATAGAACTTCATCCCAGGGCTACTGAAGACAAAAAAAGCATCATTTAAATATCAATAAGACCACATCTATTTTTTCCTAGGCATTTTTTCCTAATATTTGTAATGTAAAGGTTCTTGGTATAATTTTTATATAGCCTGGACCCACATCTATTTATGATTTTTAATAAATCATAATAAATGGATAGTCCATATTTTAATAAGAAACATCCTCATGCCTGGCTGTGTAGCGTATGGCCGCTATTGGAACAGAAATTCGGCATCAGCACATGGCTCAACATCAGGGCAAAACAGAAAAGTGCTTGAAGTTGTCCGAAAGTCATCCTGATGTTCTCATGCCTCTAGATTATTTATAGGGCTAAAATCAGATCTTTACAACTGAACATTAATAACAAGACTCTAGGAGTAGGACTATGAATGCAGATTGTATGGGATACAGTATCTACCCTGACTTTTCAAAAATAATAATAAAACAGGGCTATACCCTACTTAAGTATTTGATATACTTGACCAGATAATTGGTATTTCAAGTCCTATGTATCCCATCACTGGCTGTTAGCCCTAACTGGTGCTTCAGAAGAAGGTGAGAGAACTTTACTGGTGGAGGTGCTGTCTTCTGAGGGATACATAAAAACAAGGTCCTGACCATATGTGGTTACTGGATAGTCTATCTAGTTTTTTAACGATAGCAAGGGATGCAAATGTCCTGTCCAAATTGCAATTCAGGTTATTACATTCTGCCTACATAAAAATATGTGGGGATCTGAGAGGTAGCATGGCCCACTCAGTAGGACACTGGACTCAGACTCAGGAAACTTGTGTTCTATTTCACAATCATGTATAAAAGCTTCTTTGATTAAAAAAATTCTTGGTTAAGAGAAGTGATAGTAGTAATGAAAATAAATATACATATATAACAAATGAAAAAATGAGGAGTTGATAGCAATGAGTACAAATCAGCAGCTAAGAAATGCAGAGAGTTGATAAGAGAATCTAAAGATATCAATGAAAAATCTATGGCCAATAGGATTAAGGATAATAAGAAGGAATTCTTTAAATATATATGAAGTTCTAACATTAATATAGGTCCAATACTAAGTTAAAATTACCTATTTTGATTCTGAAAAGGCAAAAGTAGTCGATAAATATTTGGAAGAAAACAGATTGATATTTTCATATCTTACAGTGATAATGAAATACTTCTATTCCATCAGTAACTAAGGAGAATGTTAAACATCAACTTTTAAAGTTAAACATTTTTAAAATCGGCAGGACCAGATAATTTGCATACAGGAGTATTAAAAGAATTGGCCAAGGAGCTCTCTGAACCACTAATATTGATTTAAATAAATAAAAAAACCATGGAATACTAGGGAAGTATCAGAGGATTGGAGGAAAGCTAATGTTGTGTCAATATTTAAAAAGGGTAAACAGGATGACACGGGTAACTATAGGCTGGTTAACCTTACTCTGATCTAGGGCAAAATCATTGACAGGCTGATATAGGATAAAATCAGTAAAAAATTAAAGATGGTAGAATAATTAACGTCAGTCAACATGGTTTATGGAAAACAGGTCTTGGCAAACAAACATGGTCTCTTCAAAAAGATATCAGAAGTCTGGCTGATAAGGGTAACTTGTGCTGAGACTATATACTTTTGACTTCTCTAAGGTATTTGACTTAATCCCATATGACATTCTGATTTTTTTTAATTACACTATATAAAACCAATGTAGCCAATAACAAATGAATTTAAAACTGGTTAGCTAATAGATCTCAAAAAGTAATCATAAATGGGGAAACATTATCCCATGGGTGTGTTTCCAGTGGAGTCCCACAGGGATCTGTTCTTGGCCCAACACTGTTCAATATCTTTTTCAATGATGTGGAAGAAAATATAAAATAATTCTTTGTAAAATTTGCAGTGATAAAAATTAGTTCAGCGGTAAATAATGCTTTTACAGGTTAGTTATATAGACTGATATGGATTTCTTGTTAAGTGGGCTGATTTGAACTCAATTTTAATACAATCATATGCAAGATTATACATCTAGGAACAAAGAATGTATGTTACACTTACAAGATGGGAGATGGTATCCTGGAACAGAGTAACATTAAAAAGACTTAGGGGTAATGGCAGATGACCAACTGAACCTGAGCTCCCAGTGTGATGCTAATAGGGTGCACTCAACCTGTGGATGCATAAACAGTGGAATGTCAAGTAGGAGCAGGGAGGTGGCATGAGTGAGGCCATCACTGGAATACTGCTTCTATTTCTGGTGTCCACACTTCAAAAAGGATGTTTAAAAATTGTAACAGGTCCTGCAAAGAGCTACAAAAACTGATTTGAGGTCTGAAAAACATGTCTTGTAGTGAGAAGCTTAAGAATTTCAATGTATTTAGTTGATCCAAGAGAAAGTTAAGAGATAACTCAATCATGGTATACAAGTACTTACATGGGGAGAGATTTATGCTAGTAGACAGCTCTCTAATCTAGCAGAAAAAGGCATAACGTGATCCAATAGATGGGAGCTGAAGCTGGACAAATTCAAACTAGAAATAGAACACAAATTAGTAACAGCGAGGACAAACTTGTAACCATTGGAACAACTTAACTAGGGGGACGGTGGATTCTTGATTCTTTAAATCAAGACTGGATGTTTCTCTAAAATGTGTAATGCAGGAGGTCGGACTAGATGATCATAATGATCCCTCTTGGCCTTAAAATCTCTGGCTGGCTCTAACACTAACCTGGTGTCTGACTTTGGGCGAGTTAAGTCACCTGCCTGCACCTCCATTATTTCATCTGTAAAAATGGGGTTAGTTAATGATACTATCCTACTTTGTAAAGTACTTTAAGATTTATGAATGGAAAGCACTGTATAAGATGTAGGTGTCATTAAGTCACATCATTTCCAGTCCTAACTTGTGACATTATTTTGCCTTGTTCAGTAGTTGCTGTTTTTCCCTCACAGAGGACTCCATTTCAGGGGTGGGTGAAAATCTTCCTAAAGATATAAGGGTTTGTAAAACACTTTGGGAGATTTTCTGGTTAAAAGGAGATTTCTGATTATCATTGTAACTGGTGATAAAGTCCCACTAGACACCAAGCTGCCATTATTTCATTTAGATTGGTCTCTTGTTTAACAGTAGAATTTATAATGGGGAATTAAAAGCCCTTTATAGGGAAACAATATTTCAGTCAACATCTTCTGAGGAGAGGCTTTCTAAAAAGCCAATTCAGTTATGAAAAAAGCATAGCACTTAAACCTCTGATAGATTGGAAAACATTAAGTGGCAAATAAAAACAAATCATGAGATGACGGAGCAAGGGAGAAGAGGGGAATGATATAATGTGATATACTGTAAAAAACTACCATAGTAAAAAGCTGTTATAATGTGATCTCTTTCCAGTTGAATAAGGGTTACGTGTTGCTCCATGACATGACTGTTCTGTTTATTCCTTTTAAAAAGAAGATTCTTGATTTTAAAACAAACTTTATTTCTCCATCATGTTCTTTAATCCTCTCTCACGTGCACACACACACACCCCTTCCGCTATTTTGGTACTTTCCAGTTAGTCCTAAGTCTTATGTCTTCCAACTAGTGGTCCTATGCTAGAGTGGATTTAACCATTTAACAGATTCCCTCCTTTTTCAGCTGGACTTTGTGTGCATACTTTATTCAGAATGACCATGGCTGAAACCAAACCATGAGTATTCACACTAGCAAAGCACAGGAGTTTTAACATTTGCAATAAGTAAACACAAGAGGATCATGGCCATGGTCACTTGTGATTGTTCATGAAAATTACTTTCTAATATCCCCTCACCTCTACACTTGACCGTACCCTTTATAGGAGTACGGTCATGAACTGTGGGATTACAGTGTCTTCACATACATTATACTAAGGAAGCCAGAAAAACAGCAAATATTAAAAGCTAAAATCCTTATGAAGTCATCCTGCATTCATTGTTTTGTCAAGTATTGAAAATCTTCAAACTTGATCATATTAGCCTTGGGAAAATATCTGAATTTATATTAATCCTCCTTATTTATCGTTTAGTGCCAGACAAATGATCCAGAAAATACTGAAATCATGACATCATATTTGGAAAAAAAATGTTATAATAATAATTTAAATTTCATGACCCTAAATGCTGCATTGCCTTCCTTGCTGTAGTGAGCTAATACAAAGACAAAGAGGAAATGCATTTTTTTCCTTCAGAGCTGAAACCTAGACCTAACTTTAAGGCTTGAATGTTACACAGTCATGAAAGGATAATAAAAAAAACCCTTGATAAATACCCTTAATATCACCATAGAAAAGTGCCCTGAAGCACAGATATTTATAAAACAGGATTAGATCATCTAAGGGGATTCATTCGTGTTTAAAACAAGATACAGAGAGATACTGAATGTCTGTAACTCCTACTGAATTCAATAGGAGTGGCAGGTCTTCATTGTAATGAAGATGTGACACACACAGAAGTACCAATTGTCATCTCCTGGACCCATCCACAATATGGGTCATGTGCTGACCTTTGTCACTTGGCAGGGGATCAGTCTCCACTGAAATCAATCATACTCAGTTTCACTGAGGATTTGGCTCATATACAAAATTCACACTGCAAAAGCAATTTACACAGGACACAGGTGTGATGTCTGGCCATTCTGCTGTTAATGCATATTGCAGCAGTAATGCAAGAAGTGTTAGTGCCAGGAAACCTATTCAGCTAAATTTAGTTTACAGCAACAAGTGCTATTTATGTGAAATCTTCTCTTCCTAGAATATAATATATTTATAACAGCAACACAGGCCAAATCCTACAAGATCTCAGCATCCCCATCTCCCATTGCAGCTCAATGTACCATTGAGGAATAGGTAGTATTTCCATTACAGATATCTTGCATGTCTTTATGTATGAGTTGGTAATAAGTTTAATTCAGATAGTGAACAAACACAATATCAGTCTGGGAGCTTTTTCAAAGAAACACTAAAGACTGTACATTGGAGAAGCGTGCCAGTTCTGAGTGATTCCTTGAATATCTTGAACTCAAAATTAAGTTTATATTTCAAAATTAAATTTTGCATGAGAGTGATGTGTCACAGAAGCTTGAATGGCTCTGTAGTTTAAAAGAAATTGAAATGGCTTCCTTGCTGACTTTTTGACAATTGTCTTAGAATGTACATATTGATAATCATCACTGACTGACTCAGTATTGCAGATTATTAATATAACTTTGGGGGCGTGTAACGGAGTGCAGACTCACCACCACAGCACCTCGTTCCGGTCGCTCTGGGAATTAGCTCCGTTCAGCTGTGGAGCGCCCTCTGAAAGTGGTGTCTTGCCCATTGTCTGCTCTGCTGTGCTGTCTGGGACCAACGTTGCTCCCTGGCTTGCGGTGTCCTCTTCTGCACACAGCCCTCCGACTATGCCCCTGCTCTATTCTCCCCCCTTCTGGAGGTATCAGCAGTCCTCAGTCTGTACCTGCCTTCGTGGCCACCTGCCACCCCAAATTCTAGTTCCTTTCCTCAGGGACAAGGCACAGTCCATCATGTGCTCCTCCATGGCCAGGTGCAGTATAAAGGGGAAAGTGGGGACCAGGCCCGCCCACTACTCTGGGTACCGGTCCAGGGACCCTCTGATGGCAGCCATGTCCTGCCCTCCTTCTCTTCCCTCTACTGCTTGAGATCCCTGGGCCTCTTCCCCTTGGCCCTTGCACCTTTTTGGCCCTTTTTTTCAGGGGCTTCAGCCTGGCAGGTATCAGGGGGGAGCATTCCCTCTATTCCCCTGAGCCTGCCCAGCACTGCTCTATCTAAGGTGCTACCTCTACAGGGAGCCAGTCCTTCTCCCTTGCTTCTCAGGAAGAAACTGCTGCCCCCTCTGCTTTGCAGCCTTTATATAGGGCCCAGCCTGGCCCTGAATGGCTGCCTTTCTGCCCTTCTCTGAGTGGCCAGGTTCTGCACAGTCTCCCTCCACTAGGGTTACCGTATTTCAACAAGCAAAAAAGAGGACGGGAGGAGCCCCGCCCTAGCCCCGCCCCTGCCCCTCCCACTTCCCGCCCCCCCAGAACCCCCAACCCTCCCCCCGTTCCTTGTCCCCTGACTGCCCCCTCCTGGGACCCCTGCCCCTAACTGCCCCCCGGGACTCCACTCCCTATCTAAGCCTCCTTGCCTCTTGTCCCCTGACTGCCCCAACCCTTATCCACACCCCCACCCCCAGACAGACCCCTGGGACTCCCACGCCCCATCCAACCACTCCCCACCCCCTGACAGCCCCCCCCAGAACTCCCAACCCATCTAAACCCCTCTGCTCCCTGTCCCCTGACTGCTCCGATCCCTCTCCACACTCCTGCCCCCTGACAGCCCCCCCAGAACTCCCAACCCATCTAAACCCCTCTGCTCCCTGTCCCCTGACTGCTCCGATCCCTCTCCCCACTCCTGCCCCCTGACAGCTTCCCCCCAGAACTCCCAGCCCCCTACCCCCCGTTCCTTGTCCCCTGACTGCCCCCTCCTGGGACCCCTGCTCCTAACTGCCCTCCAGAACCCCACCCCCTACCTAAGACCCCCTGTTCCTTGTCCCCTAACTGCCCCCTCCTAAGACCCCCCCCAACTGCCCCCCAGGACCCTACCCCCTACCTGTACCCTGACTGCCCAAAACTTTCTCCACTCCCCTCCAAAAGCCCCCCCCCCGTTTCTTGACTGCCCCTTCCAGAACCTCCCTGTCCCTTCTCCTGCCCCCCCTTACCCTGCTGCTCAGAACAGGGTGTTGGGCTCTGTGCCAGCCGGACACATGGCTGAGCTCCCCTGCACAACACAAAACCCGGTCCCTGGCCCTGCACAGGGCTGCAGGAGGAGGAGCTGCCGGCCGGCTCAGAATGCAGGGAGGGGGGGGTGGGAGGAGGAAGCTGCTCCGGAGTCCAGCCCGGGACTTTCCTGCAGCCCTCCCAGCCGCTCGCTCTGCTCTGCCAGGGGAGGGGGAAATCCCGGACATTGTGAGTGCTTTACAAATTCCCCCCGGACGCTATTTTTAGCACACAAAAGGAGGACATGTCCGGGTAAATCCCGACGAATGGTAACCCTACCCTCCACCCTGCTTTAACCCCTCCTCTGCCCCACTGCAGGGTGCTATGTTAAAACATGAGCCATGGCTCAAAGTAGCTTTCATGTTATAAAACCCTCCAAACAGTCTAAATGCAGATAGATCACTACTACTTGTCAGCTCCATAATGGAAATAAATGAACAATTATAGTTCATTGGGTCAATGGTATTCATTAGTAAACTTTTCAAAATATATGTTTACATAACGTGAACAGGATCATGCATGTGTATCACATGGAGCAAAAAGCCTTTTGTCTTTTCACAGATTTTTCCTACAACATTTGGCAAGTATTGAAGTATCTGCCTTCAAACAAGAGCTTGCCCTTTCCTGATCATCTTCCATTTCTACTTGAAATTCGCACACTACAGTAATTTATATTAGCATTAGACTGCAGTTAGAGACAGCGTTAGTGTGTTTTGCATGAAATGGTCACCAGAACATTTGAAATGAGCAGTATTGACTATTTTACGCATTTCATTTTAAATTGGCGATCAGTTCCATTTTCTCAACAATCCCGTGTGGTTTTTGTATTAAAAATGGGAACATTTTAAAGAAAAAGATGTTTTCAACAGTAAGAAACATGTTAAAACTGTGCATATTGCCCTGGTCAAATGACAATTTTCCAGAAATGTCATGATGTGGGGAAAAAAAATGTGGCATGTAGCTATGAAAGTATCACCCAGCCCCAGCCCTAGTTATATAATCATTGCAGGAACAGAGAAGCCACATTTGGGCTGGGTTATGAAGGAGATAGCTCTTTTCCAACAACTAATGTCTGAAATAGCAGTACAAATTATGCAAAAATATAACCTGCCAAGGCAAGTCCACGCTGGCAGAGGAAGAATTAACTGGGACCAAGGAGCAATTAGTGCACCCAGTTGCACTGGGAGAGTGAGCCAGGCCCAATTTAGAATTAGGTCCCAAATTAAAGATAAGTCCCCACTGTGATGAGTGGGGATGATCAGGACAGTAGAGGGAAGGCCAGGGAGAGATTAGGCCTTGAGATCCTCTCCTGAGAAAGGGCGCTCTGGCAAAGGTCCAGAAGATATACTGGGGAGTCACAAGGATGGAGCAAGGGTGCATTGAACCTTGACAAAAGGGCAAGACCCCAGGGAGGCAGCCCAGGGGTCAGGTTTCCAGAGGAAAAAGAAATGGACATACAGTGAGGCTTGGGAGTGGCAGATGTGAGCCACGCCTCCAGGGAGAAAGCCCGGGGAGGCAGCACTCAAGTACAAGAATTGGAAAGAATTCTACAGAGTTCAGGAAGGGGTGAAGAGCCTGCGAAGGAGTGAGCCCAGAAAGGGGCTGACCTCAAGACAGACTGAGATAAGAAATGGTCCAGGGAGGCAACAAGAGTTTCTGGGCTTGAACCTAGAGTAGAGGGAGGGACTGGGATCCTCTACCAACCACCAAGGAAGGTGGCAAGAAATCCCCCAGATATAAGGGGTATAAGGACCACTAAGCCTAGACTTGGGCTAAGACCTGGCGTAAAGTCAAAAGATTATTGTTTTGTGGAACTCTTACCCTAGAGGAGGTGGGACTGAATGTGACCTGGCCAAAGGGCCTCAAGTCACTAGAAGAAGCAGACCACTATACGGCTGGAATGGCTGTCGGCAGGTGATGCCCTGCCATGAGGGGAAGTGCCAGCTTGGGAATCACATTTCTACCTTGTCACATACAGAAATTATGCAGTATTTAACTGTTACCTTCCAGGTGTGTTTCAGTTGGAAAGTGCCTTATGAAATCCCAGAGAAAAATAGCACAGTTAATACTGTTCTCATTTAAAAATAAATCTGGTTTAAGATACCCATTGTCTCGTAGATGGGTAACTTTCCATCCTCTGTTACAGCAGAACAACCCCACTGAAGTAGTCAACCAAGGGCAAATTTGGCCCATCATCTTTAATTGGTACTCCTTTCCAACACATGCATTGCTATAAATTTAAGCAGGAGACTAAAACAGACAAAATATCATTCAAAATTATAGGTATTGTCATAGAGCTGTTGTGCACCAAACCCAGCATTGAGCTTCTCATTCACTGTCCCACAGAATGCTAGAAGTTGCTCAAGCAGCATTGCTCTAATGATGTAAAATCCATTATAGATTTCTAAAGCAGCATGCCATTTGCCAAGTAATTGAAGGTGAAACACTGTTGTTGATCTACACAGTGTGACAGAATATTATAATATTTATTACTCTCATTGGCCAAGTTACGGCCATATCTGAAAATGTGTGCTGGAGGTGGAGAAAGCCCAGGGAGCTCCACCCCCTTCTTCACATATGAATGGAGAGGGACAGAATGGAGCTGTAAAGCATTAGGGAGCATGATGGGATAACCAGCTAGCATTATTTGCAGCTATCCATGCATTAGAGAGGGTATGTCTGGGAATGGCCAATGCACAGAGGTAGGGTGATGAGGCCATGCCAAGAGTCAGCAGAGTTGTGCTTTGCGAAGGCATAGCATGTCCCACTAGGAAAGAGTGCTACCCAGTAAGTATTAGTGGGTTACCCTGGCATAAAACCTCCCTACATAGTGCTTCCCCATGCCAGAGATACAATGGTGAACTCTCCTCTATCTTTGGAAGAGATGCGCCCCTCTACAAGCCTATCCTTACTTTAGCACGTGCATAAATATCAGCAGTAAAACCATTCAGGACCCTACCTGGTTTACTCTCCATGATAGCTCGGCAAAACTCTAAGCAGAGGCACTGGAGCTATCTGTCTGCAGACTCAGGCAGACATTGTATCAATTTATACTGTCCATGTTTGAAGGGCTATCTTTGCTGCAGAGATGGAGACATGAGTGTCCCATGTCATGTTGTGCCCAGGGTCTCAGATTAACTTAATCCAGACCTGATGGGCTCCCAGTGCTGGTAGCTACTCCCCTCGTGGAGGTGGGTTTTAATAGCACCGGAAGAGCTCTCTTTAATGTTGCTAGTGAAGATTAGCTTAGGTTAAGGGGCTCTAATGAAAAGAGCTGGACAAAACTATCCATTTTCACTTGGAAATTTTTCACAAGAGTTTGTGAATTCAATCAAGGATGACATCTCTCTCTCTCAGTGAATAGTGGTAGTGTGCATGGGTGTGGGTGTTGGAAAAAAAATTAATTCTAGCCCAATGAAAAATTGTACTTTTTTCATGATTTTGCACAATGTTAAATGTTACCCCTTTTACAGCAAAATGAATGTTTTCACTTATGAAAAGTGTGTTTTGTTTTGATGTCAAACAGATTAGAGGAAAACTGTTTTGTTTTTTGGTTAAACAAATTTATTGTTTTACCAGCAATTAGAAGAGGAGTTTTTTTCATGCCACTGTCTGTATAAGAAGCTGAATCCTCTCTCGTGAGTAGAACTCCAAACAATAAGAAGAAACTCATTTTTCCAGAAAGTAATTAATTATTGCATTGTAGCCAGGGTAAGCTGGAGGGTTTAAGCCTCTATCACAGTGACACATTGCAAAATCAGCTACTGGGCAAAGCAAATTAGTCTCTCGGGTACAAGGTTTAGTCACTTCCAAGAGTAGAAATTCTTTCTTGGAAGTGTACCATAATATTTCAGTGAAAATGCCATCTTTTAAAAAGGTTCTTTTACACCATGAAATGGAGAAAATAGGCATTCAAAAAGTACAAAATAAGTAAAAACAAAAACAAAGAAATGCACCCAGCTGCTTAGAAATTGAGGAAATTAAAATAGAAATTTAAAAATTGTTGTGAAATGTACCTATAAGAGCTAAGGGACCCTGCAAGCCTAGCTTAGCTTGTCTGTTACACGTCCCATTGCCACTGTGAATTGGGACTTAGGAGGCAGACACAAAACAAAACCTTCCATGAACAGTGGTACCTATTGAGAGTGCTTATAGTTCAGTTTCACGCACCAAACTGACAAGGCAGGAAAATCCTACTAGCAATTTCTGTTTCTATTGTTTTGTTTTTTGTTGTGGTGGTGGTGTTTGGGTTTGTTTTGTTCCTGGGCACATAATTTGTATAGGGTTTTCTCTTCAGGTGAACCCTAAAAAAAGCATCTCGGGTGATGAAATTTCCCTGGACATTGATAAACTGTCCAGTTTTTTCAAACTGGGTGTTTCTTCCAGGCTCACTAATAAGCAGTCCTTCACCAATGCATTAAAATACAGGACTTCACTCAACTGCTGTATCTTACCAATATAACATTGTTATTGCATAATGCAGTACACATTATATTTCACTTTGCCATCACTACTCCTGAGATGGCACTGAAATAGTATCTACAGTCCAGCATTAATGAGGTGCACCTTTTCAAAGCTCAGAAGACTCTTGCCATAGAAAAACTCTGTGTAGAAGCAGGAAAAAGTAGAGTTGCCAAGAACTTTGTACAATACATGATGGGAGCACTTTTTCCTTTCATCAGTGCTGTCAATTACAACTCAAACATTATGTGCAAACAGGAGAAAATTACCTCTGATCTAACTAAAGGTTAACAAATGCAGTAGTTCAGGGTACTGGAGCAGAAAAATACTAATGGCCACTGCACCTGGAGTACAGAAGAGAAACAATTATTTTCTCTTTATTTTAATTAGGTTTTACAGCATTACTACATAGTCCAACAAATTTATGTAGTACGACATTAGGCTTCTTTGTCTTTAGGATTCATTTTTAAATCAAAAATTAGCCAAGACATTGCTTTTACTTTAAAAAAAATCACTTATGAATTCCACTTACACATAATGGAAGATTAAGATTCAATAATGTTCTTAAATGTTGAGGAAAAATCCAATAGAATGATGCCCTAGAAAAAGCAAGATTATATTCCAGCACATAGGGAATGAAGAAGAGTAGCTCCAGTTCTGATCTTGATCCCTAAAACAATGTTTTGATCTTAAATACTTGTTTACTTCAGTTTTAAAATAAAGTACCATTAAATCAGGGAAAGTAAACCCAGCACTTATGGGTCACCAGTAGACATATATTCCTTTCACAGCTAGTCAATAGAGAATGGGTTTATACATCCCAATGGTGATGCTATCTCTATCAGGACAAAGGGTCCATGTCTCATGCTCCTTTTGCCAGCATATAGGAGAAACCAGAAACCAAAGATAAACCAGAGCCAATATGATTGCTGTTGGGGTTGACCTGCTAACCTAGAGTATCCATCGTGACTGACTTGCTGCCCTGAGAACATCAACAAAAGCTGTATTTCCTCCATCTTTACTAACCTCTTTCTTCTCCCCCTAGGGTTTGTTTGTCAAAAGTTGGAAAAGTGTCCACCCTTCAGATCTCGGATCTGAGCAACAAAACTAACCCTCTCCTTCCCATCAAGAAAGAATTTCTTGTTTTGTGGGATAACCTAATTGTTATCCTGTCTTTTAAAAGGGACTTTGACAGGTTTTGGTTAAGTCTGTTTCATATAATCATTCAGTTTTAAAGTGCTTTATAACTTGTTGAGCTCCTTTTCTCTTGTCCTTTTCTCTTAATCTCCAAACTTCAGCATGACATACTTATTGCATTTGCCATGGTACTAAGCAGGCTGTGGTCTCTGTATACCAAATCCAAACCTTGTTTAACACTGTTTAATGTTGGGCAGTGATAGCGTTATGGTGACTCTTTGGGCCCATATTTTATTTTAATTAATACAACAGTTTCCTTCAACCTTCAGATTCGCAACCAATTCTTCCTTGTTAGTCAGAACCAAGTCTAAAAAAGCTGATGGCTGGATAATTCTTTCACCTTCTGAAACAAGAAGTTGTGCCCAACGTATTTCAAGTATTTATTGGACATTTTGTGTTTTATCTGGATTGTCAGAGAACATCCCCCACCCAATGGGTGGTATTTATATAAATTTTGTATTTGGGGCAAAAACATGTTTTTCCTCCCCCTTTGTAATTATCAAAATAGTGAATTTTTTTCTGAATAATACTTACCTGCCCCTTCCGTGGGCTATCCAGTCTTCTCACCGCAGACAATTGGCTTCCATTGTCACTACACCACAGAGTCTCACAGGGCTGTTCCCTTTGTCAAATGATATGATGAATGTGAGGATTAATTATGTCTCAAATAGCAGAAAAATAGAAGGCTATATTCTGACTGGTATGGAGAAAATACATTCTCCCTCATTAAATAAACAAGTTTTTATTTATTTATTTGATTAATTAGTTGGTTGGTTGGGTGTATTGGGCACCTGATGTTTAGACACCACCAGCAAAGAAATTGGGGTGGAATATACCATGTGACTTGAGCCATGGGTAAAACCCCAACAAAGGAATGATTCTAAGAGAATACTTTAAAAACAAGCCCTAATTCAGAGAAAAACACTGAACTATGTTCTTAAGTCCCATTGACTTCAATGGGATTTAAGTACCCTCTTAAGTACTGTCCTTAAGGGTACTTTCTCAGGGCCATAGTGATTAACACCAGTCTAGTTAAAGACACAGTGCCTGGTGGAGCAAGTGTTTGGAGGGTTCAGGCTCAGCCAGCTCAACAGAGAATTTTTTTTAAATTGGAATATTCCCTGGTTCCTATTAGATTACAATTCAGAATATAGGCTCTTCAGAGCACGGATCTTGTCTGTTGCAGTCAGTACAGCACCTCCCATGCTATTGGGGATATCCACAAATGATAAGAAATCATCCTGATAGCTCATAAGAATATAAGAATGGCCATACTGGGTCAGACCAAGGTCCATCCAGCCCAACATCCTGTCTACCGACAGTGGCCAATGCCAGGTGCCCCAGAGGGAGTGAACCTAACAGGTAATGATCAAATGATCTCTCTCCTGCCATCCATCTCCACCCTCTGACAAACAGAGGCTAGGGACACCATTCCTTATCCTTCCTGGCTAATAGCCATTAATGGACTTAACCTCCATGAATTTATCCAGTTCTCTTTTAAACCCTGTTATAGTCCTAACCTTCACAACCTCCTCAGGCAAGGAGTTCCACAAGTTGACTGTGTGCTGTGTGAGGAAGAACTTCCTTTTATTTGTTTTAAATCTGCTGCCCATTAATTTCATTTGGTGGCCCCTAGTTCTTATATTATGAGAACAAGTAAATAACTTTTCCTTATTCACTTTCTCCACATCACTCATGATTTTATATACCCTCTATCATATCCCCCCTTAGTCTCCTCTTTTCCAAGCTGAAACCACATTCCCTCATGACCCTAATGAAACTTTCACAGACACTCACACACTTTGCAGGTGCACTTTCTCACATTGCAGAGGCTTCCTTAGTGCATCCATCCCATGGACCATCCTTTCAGACAGCTCCCTTTTCATATAATATGCCTCTTAAGATCTTTGCTTGTAACTAAGGTACTGATCCTGCAATTTCATGTTCATAGGCAGACTGCTGGGCCCACTCGGAACCCCTTTAAAATCAGCTGGGCTCCACACAGGTGGAGCAGTCTGCCTACAGGCAAGAAGTTGCAGGGAACAGTTGAAATGCTGAATTGCACTAACTTACGCAGGCACCTTCATCTCATGCTGATGTTACCCATCGCACTCACCTAAACCCTATGCCACCCTGTGGTTCCCAGAACCCATCACACACATTCTAGGCTTGTTTCTCCTAACCCTGAGTCTGCTGGCTTCTCTTGAAGCCTTACTGTTGGGCCCAAGAGCTACCATAACGCCTTCCCTATTCCCTTCATTTCTCTTCCTGACTGCTGTCTCTCTCTTGCTTTTTCACTAAACTCAAACTTTACCCGCTGCTCCCACTAATGTCATTCTGTTGGCCAGCCAGCTTTGAAACAGCTGTATTCCAAGTCCTCAACTCTGGAGGAGAGTGAAGGTAATTCCAGCGGAATAGCTTTGCAGACCAGCCAGCTGGCCAGCTTTGGAAAAGAGCCCTTTCCCGAGCCCCAGCAGACAAAATGAAAAGTACTATGGTTAAGCAGGAGTTTCTGTTAACTTGCATTTAGTTAAATGGACTTATGCTATACTTATCCAAAATAATGGAGCAGAAGATTTTCTATATATGAAAAGTCTATCAAATCTGTATTATGACATCCTTCAGAGAGCACATATGAAAGAAAGAAAAAAAAACATTATTTATGAAAGTACAGCAATTCCATAACTCCAAAGAACAATGGAGGAAAATGTGAGTGGCACAGAATTGTAATGGAAAATTGCCATGAAAATTATTAAGAGCTGGGGCAAAACACAGGTGCTGCAAAATTGATGTTATCAGTTCAATTTAGCTTTAGTCATTCAAGGTGCTGAATCATCAGAGTTTTATTATAACCAGTCAATGGTCTCAATAGTTTTTCCTGGCTGTGAGTTTATCATCAAGTTGCAAGAATAGCAAGCAGCACATGTTACAATATAAGGCTTTAAGAGCATTTTTACTGTATTGTAAAAATTGTGTTTGCTCAGCCTCTGACGCTGACACACAGTATGAGAAGAAAGCTGGCTATTGTAAATCCCTTCGAGTTTGTCCTTTATTCAGAAAGTAAGAGTGTGGAGAAAAATAAGAACTATAAAATACCTACTATACATGATAGCTACTTGACAGCTAAGACGACCATGTTGGGGAAAACATGGTTTCAAAGTTGTTCAATCTGGCACACAAACAACAGGAGTCAACATCATCTCAACGTCTCTGCATTTGAAATACGTATACCTTGTTCAAATGAAAGTTCTTATTGTTGGCTCTGTTCACACTTAGCACTCTTGCACACCATCTGCATATAAAAGTTAACAGTAGTTTGCACAAGCACAGTGCATATCATGGCACTATGGCTACATAGAAGATTTTAGTCTCCAATGTCATTAATCCTACATACATCACAAGAATCAAACTAATTAAAAAAATATATATATACACAAGGGTCAAGCTTTACCACACATTGTTTAAAGCTTAACTATTGTACTTTCAATTGTTATGAAAACTCCTAACTATTAATACACATCTCAACACATAAACCTTTACATAGACTATTACATTTATAAATATGCAAGAACACAAAAGCATCCAGGATGGCAGGAAGAGCGGTAACTGGCTGAACAGTCACAGAACTTCAGGTAACAAATATCTAATCCTCATTTGCCTCTCTCTTTACTAAGTGCAATTGTGGTGGCTGCCATCTCGGCCAACACATGGGGAGTGAAAAACATGAGCTGCTGCAGCTTGATCTAAAGAGTTAAATTTTGCTACTTGCAGCTATAATAGACTCATATCGTCTGCAGATCAAGTACAGTGGGGGACCTGTAACATACAGTGACCGGTGAGTTACACCCCTACATTGTTGCATGAGACTAAATAAGAGCAGCATTTGGCCTCAGGACTTTAACATACAGAAAATACAAATTTGAAGGGAGGTGGTAGCACCTTCTAACATTTTGGAGGTGACATGCAATGTTTGAAAACAACACTGTCAATATCCAGGACCATTGTATTGCTTAAAATGTACAGGTGATTGGCTGACTATGCTCATGGTTCAATATTAAAAAAATGTTCTAGAGACCAAATGACCTAGCTTAGTCAAGTTTATTAACTAAAACAAAGCATTACAATACAAAAAGGAAAGAGTTAATACCATGCCAGTCCTTTGGGGAAGCTTGTTTCTCACAGCGTGCAGTTCTCCTTACACAGAAGGTGTGCTTCCAAAATACACCCCACGACCACTTATTCTTACAGGGCACTTTTTTACAAGGGAGAAAGCACTTAATATGTCATCCAAGACTAAAATTCACTAATCCGCTTTTTACCTTGTTTTCTTCTATGCCATGGTGTACCCTTTGCTTAGCTTTGTTTTGGAGACTACATTCCAAACCAGTGGGCACAGAGGTACATCTTAACCTGTGCTCATTCCAATATCTTGTTTTTGAGATGTTCCTCTTTTCTAATGCCAAAGTTGACTTGAGCTTTGCAATGTATTGTGGGATACCTGACATGGGTGAACAGAATTGTGGGAAAAGATTCATACCTTAAGTTAATATAACTTCTCAACACCTATTTATATATATATACACACACACACACACACACACACACACACAGACAGATATTAGGGCTATCAATTCATTGCAGTTAACTCACGCGATTAACTAAAAAAAAATCGCGATTAACGGCAGATTTAATCGCACTGTTAAACAATAGAATACCAATTCAAATTTATTAAATGTTTTGGATGTTTTTCTACATATTTATTGTATTCTGTTTTGTAATTGAAATCAAAGTGTATATTATTTTTATTACAAATATTTTCACTGTGCAAATGATAAGCAAAAGAAATAGTATTTTTCAATTCACCTCATACAAGTACTGCAATGCAATCTCTTTGTCGTGAAAGTGCAACTTACAAATGTAGATTTTTTTTTTGTTACATAACTGCACTAAAAAACAAAATAATGCAAAACGTCAGGTCTACAAGTCCACTCAGTCCTACTTCTTGTTCAGCCAATCACTAAGACAAACAAGTTTGTTTACATTTACAGGAGATAATGCTGCCCAATTCTTATTTACAATGTCACTAGAAAGTGAGAACAGGCATTTTCATGGCACTTTTGTAGCCAGCATTGCAAGGTATTTACATGCCAGATATGCTAAACATTCATATGTCCCTTCATGCTTCAGCCACCATTCCTGAGAACAAGCTTCCATGCTGATGATGCTTATTAAAAATATAATGCGTTAATTAAATTTGTCACTGAAGTTCTTGGGCGAGAATTGTATGCTCTGTGCTGTTTTACCTGAATTCTGCCATATATTTCATGTTATAACAGTTGCTGATGATGACTCAGCACATGTTCATTTTAAGAACACTTTCACTGCAGATTTCACAAAATGCAAAGAAGGTACCAGTGTGAGATTTCTAAAGATAGCTACAGCACTTGACCCAAGGTGTAAAAATCTGAAGTGTCTTCCAAAATCTGAGAGGAACAAGGTGTGGAGCATGCTTTCAGAAGTCTTAGAAGAGCAACACTCCGATGCGGAAACTACAGAACCCGAACCACCAAAAAAGAAAATCAACCTTCTGCTGGTGGCATCTGACTCAGATAATGAAAATGAGCATGTGTTAGTCTGCACTGCTTTAGATCATTATCAAGCAGAACCCATCATCAGCATGGACGCATGTCCTCTGCAATGGTGGTTGATGCAGGAAGGGACATTTGAATCTTTAGCGCATCTGGCACGTAAATATATTGTGACACTGGCTACAACAGTGCCATGAGAATGCCTGTTCTCACTTTCAGGTGACATTGTAAACAAGAAGCAGGCAGTATTATCTCCTGCAAATGTAAAAAAACTTGTTTGTCTGAGCAATTGGCAGTAGGGTGACCAGATGTCCCGATTTTATAGGGACAGTCCCGATTTTTGGGTCTTTTTCTTATATAGGCTCCTATTACCCCCCAGCCCTGTCCTGATTTTTCACACTTGCTGTCTGGTCACCCTAATTGGCAGAACAACAAGTACGACTGAGTGAACATGCAGGCTATAAAATTTTACATTGTTTTATTTTTGAATGCAGGATTTTTTTGTAAATAATTCTATATTTGTAAGTTCAACCTTCATGATAAATATATTGCAGTACAGTATTTGTATTAGGTGAATTGAAAAATACGATTTCTTTTGGTTTTTTTTACAATGCAAATACTTGTAATCACAAATAAATATAAAGTGAGCACTGTACACTTTGTATTCTGTGATCTAATTGAAATCCATATATTTGAAAATGTAGAAAACATCCAGAAATGTTTAAATAAATGGTATTCTATTATTAACAGTGTGATTAATCATGATTAATTTTTTTAATCACTTGACAACCCATATAATGTGTGTGTGTGTGTGTGTGTGTGTGTGTGTTGAGAGAGAGAGAGAGAGAGATGTGTATCATATTATTATCATGCACAAAATACCTCTTAATGGCATACATATTATGCCTATATATTGGCTAACAATTGTATATACATATATTGTCCTACTGTTATCTTGTGACAATACTGCCTTGAGTCCTCAACCTATCATGGTACATCAGGGTTTGAAACCTCTGGACCAAAAATTTTATTATTCGTTTTATTTTTTTTTAATTCTAAAAGAATAACAACAATAAAAAGCTCCGATGAAAGCCAAATTTAACCCCTAGCAATTGTCAAAATCCATAAATACAGGAATTCAAATAATTCCTCAAAATATTTGTTGGATTTATATTGTTATAGTGGGAAGTACAATAATTATGCTGATATATTGAAAAATGGGAAATTGGCTAAAAATGCTTCACTCAAAATCAGTGGTTTTGATCCCTTTCAGAGAAAAATCTTAAAAACTGACAGCATTATTAAATTAGATGATGTTATCAAGATGCATCCAATTATACTGCATTATATGCCACAATGAACAGAACCTGATACAACACACACAGTTCTTATATAATATGCTGTATAGGATACCACATTCAGAATAAAATATCTTTATTCAAGTTATCTTTATATTGAAGAGGTTACCCCTGAAAAGAGGAGTTTTCTCCTGTCAACCATATCCCTAAGATGAATTGGAAAAGGTATGGAGAAGGGAGACAAAAATTATTAGAATGTGAAACAGCTTCCATACGAGGAGAGATTTTAAAAGACTGGGGCTTTTCAGCTTGGAAAAGAGACGACTACGAGGGGATGTGACAGAGGTCTATAAAATCTTGACTGGTGTGGAGAAAGTGAATAAGAACATAAGAATGGCCGTACTGGATCAGACCAAAGGTCCATCTAGCCCAGTATCCTGTCTACCGACAGTGGCCAATACCAGGTGCCCCAGAGGGAGTGAACCTAACAGGTAATGATCAAGCGATCTCTCTCCTGCCATCCATCTCCACCCTCTGGCAAACACAGGCTAGGGACACCATTCCTTACCTATCCTGGCTAATAGCCATTAACAGACTTAACCTCCATGAATTTATCCAGTTCTCTTTTAAACCCTGTTATAGTCCTAGTCTTCACAACCTCCTCAAATAAGGAGTTCCTCAAGTTGACTGTGTGCTGTTTGAGGAAGAACTTCCTTTTATTTGTTTTAAACCTGCTGCCCATTAATTTCATTTGGTGGCCCCTAGTTCTTGTATTATGGGAACAAGTAAATAACTTTTCCTTATTTACTTTCTCGATATCACTCATGATTTTATATACCTCTATCATATCCCCCCTTAGTCTCCTCTTTTCCAAGCTGAAAAGTCCTAGCCTCTTTAATATATTTTCATATGGGACCTGTTCCAAACCCCTAATCATTTTAGTTGCCCTTCTCTGAACCTTTTCTAATGCCAGTATATCTTTTTTGTGATGAAGAGACCACATCTGTATGCAGTATTCAAGATGTGGGCATACCATGGATTTATATATGGGCAATAAGATACTCTCTGTCTTATTCTCTACCCCTTTTTAATCATTCCTAACATCCTATTTGCTTTTTTGACCACTGCTGCACACTGCGTGGGACGTCTTCAGAGAAATATCCACGATGATTCCAAGATCTTTTCCTGATTCGTTGTAGCTAAATTAGCCCCCATTATATTGTATGCATAGTTGGGGTTATTTTTTCCAATGTGCATTACTTTACATTTATCCACATTAAATTTCATTTGCCATTTTGTTGCCCAATCTGTTATAGTTACCACTTGGACCAGCACCTGCACTCCACTCAGGACTAAGTCAAGAGTTGCCTCTCCCCTTGTGGGTTCCCATACCAGCTGCTCCAAGAAGCAGTCATTTAAAGTATCGAGAAATTTTGTCTCTGCATTTCATCCTGAGGTGACATCCTCCCAGTCAATATGGGGATAATTGAAATCCCACACTATTATTGAGTTCTTAATTTTGATAGTCTCTCTAATTTCCTTTAGCGTTTCATCGTCACTATCATTGTCCTGGTTAGGTGGTCGATAATAGATCCCTAATGTTATATTCTTATTAGAGCATGAAATTACTATCCATAGAGATTCTATGGAACATGTGGATTCATTTAAGATTTTTACTTCATTTGATTCTACATTTTCTTTCACATATAGTGCCACTCCCCCCGCTCCCCCTGCATGACCTGTTCTGTCCTTCCGATATATTTTGTACCCCGGAATGATTGTGTCCCATTGCTTTTCCTCAGTCCACCAGGTTTCTGTGATTCATTTTGTCAATATCCTCCTTTATCACGAGGCACTCAAGTTCACCCATCTTATTATTTAGACTTCTAGCATTTATGTACAAGCACTTTAAAAACTTGTCACTGTTTATTTGTCTTCCCTTTGCTGATGTGTCCAATTCTTTTTTATGTGAATGTTTCTCGTCTGTTCTGGCCCTTACATTATCCTCTTCCATCCTCTCCTCCTGACTATAACCTAGAGAATCTCTACCAATAGACTGTCCTCTAAGAGAAGTCTCTGTCCAATCCACGCGCTCCTCTGCAGCAGTTGGCTTTCCCCCATCTCCTAGTTTTAAAACTGCTCTACAACCTTTTTAATGTTAAGTGACAGCAGTCTGTTTCCACTTTGGTTTAGGTGGACCCCATCTCTCCTGTTTAGGCTCCCCCTATCCCAAAAGTTTCCCCAGTTCCTAATGAATCTAAACCCCTCCTCTCTACATCATCATCTCATCCACACATTGAGACTCTGAAGCTCTGCCTGCCTACCTTGCCCTGCGCGTGGAACTGGGAGCATTTCTGAGAATGCCACCATAGAGGTCCTGGATTTCAGTCTCTTCCCTAGCAGCCTACATTTGGCCTCCAGGACGTCTCTCCTACCCTTCCCTATGTCATTGGTACCTACATGTACCATGACCACCGGCTCCTCCCCAGCACTACACATAAGTCTATCTAGATGCCTCGAGAGATCTGCAACCTTCGCACCAGGCAGGCAAATCACCATACGGTTCTCCTGGTCATCACAAACCCAGCTATCTATGTTTCTAATGATCGAATCTCCCATTACTCACACCTGCCTTTTTCTAGTGACTGGAGTTCCCTCCCCCTGAGAGGTAACCTCAGTGCGAGAGGATACCCCAACACCATCTGGAAGAAGGGTCCCAACTATGGGGAGGTTTCCCTCTGCTCCCGTTGACTGCTCTACTTCCCTGGGCCTTTCATCCTCATCAACAGCGCAGGGGCTGTCTGACCAGAGGTGGGACAATTCTACAGTGTCCCGGAAAGCCTCATCAGCATACCTCTCTGCCTCCCTTAGCTCCTCCAGTTCCGCCACCCTGGCCTCCAAAGTCCATACGCGGTCTCTGAGGGCCAGGAGCTCCTTGCACCGAATGCACACATATGCCACCCGCCCACAGGGCAGGTAATCATACATGTTGTACTCAGCGCAATAAACTGGATACCCCCCCCTCGGCTGCTGGGCTTCTGCCTGCATTCTCTCCTACAGCTACCTAAGTTAATGAAAGGGTTTTGTTTAAATCAAGAAGTTGTGAATATAGTTTAGTTTACAGATTTTAAAGAACGGCAAGTGAACCTTGCCCCCGTCCCACTCCCCTTCCAAACTCCCTTGCAAAACTCCCTGTTAGCAGCCCTGTTTGCAAAGCCCCCTGGTCGCTTGCTCACTGCTTTATAAAGCCCTGGCCTTCTTGATAGCCCCGCCCACTGACTAAGGCTCAGCCAATTAACAGAGGCGTCTAGCTTTCAAACCTTACTTTGAAGCTCACAGCTTCCAACTGCCAGCCATAGCACACGGTCCTTCAAACAAACAAACAAACAAACACAAGCTCAGCACACAGCAAGTAACCCCCAAACACAAACACACACTTCAGACAGCCACTTACTCTAAGGGTGCTGTTGTATTTGCTCTTCCTTCACCTGGAGAACTCCCTTGCGAAACTCCCTGTTAGCAGCCCTGGTCACAAAAGCTCAATAAGGAATAAGGAAGTGTTATTTACTTCTTCACATAACACAAGAACCAGGAGTTACCCAATGAAATTAATAGGCAGTAGGTTTAAAACAAACAAAAGGAAGTACTTATTCACTCAACACAACATCAACCTTTGGAACTCATTGCTAGGGCATGTTGTGAAGGTCAAAACTATAACAGGGTTCTAAAAAGAACTAAGTTCATGGTGGATAGGTCTGTCAATGGCTATTAGCCAGCAAAGTCAGGGATGCAACTCCATGCACTGAGTGTCCCTAGCCTCTGTTTGTCAGATGTTGGGAGTGGACAAACAGGGATGGATCACTCGATGATTGCCTGTTCATTCCCTCTGAAGCATCTGGTATTGGCCACTGTCAGAAGACAGGATGCTGGGTTAGGTGGACCACTGGTCTGACCCAGTATGGCTGTTCTTATGTTCATTCAGACATAATTTCAATGGGAGTTTTGCCTGAGCAAGAATTGCAAGTTGAAGCCCTAAACTGCATCTTTCCCATCTTTGTCCACTGTCATACTCTAGACTGTATTTCCAGGTCCCTCTCTTCCTGTCCCAGTGAAACAATATTGGGTAGAACATATTAACTATTAATCTCCTTTTCCTTTACTGCTTTAGTATCCTTGAACTCAGCACTTCTGCACTGAGGTTTGTTTTTCTATTAAACACCAAGATAATGGACAGCTTCTGTTAGTGTTCCAGATTATCCAGTGATACCCTTCCTCTTCCTCCTTTTCCATTGTACCCACCAGACGTGACGGCACATATCTGATTTCTATGGCACAGAGTCTGTAAAACCTTAGGTAATTAAAATATGTTGATATTTTTAAAAGGACTGGCACTGTTTAACTTCTAGAAAGAGGTCTTCAGTGTAACTGGTTAACCATTAAAAATAGAGTGCATGCATCCGACGAAGTGGGTATTCACCCACAAAAGCTCGTGCTCCAATACGTCTGTTAGTCTATAAGGTGCCACAGGACTCTTTGCTGCTTTTACAGATCCAGACTAACATGGCTATACCTCTGCTACTTAATAAAGTTGTAATTGCTGCTGAAAGACCATTTTTGGTATAGGGAACTATTCTTCTGACTCAATCTTTGAAATCATTATTATGGTACTTTTTATAACCCATCTCATTAAAAAAATATTTTGACCACTCTTGTTATACTTTACTCCTCTCATTAAGGACTCTTATAATCATTCTTCTTATGCTGAAACCCTTAAGGGGAAACAAAGCTGTTCCCTCCATAGGTTTTTCCTGTGCCTATTGTAAGGAGGACAGAGTGATAGTATTCAGTACAGCGGCACTGCCTTATGCACACTCAGCCAGCCTGCAAAACCAAGAAAAAATGAAGCCAGAAAAGAAATTTATATTCACAGACCCCTGAGGACACTTCTGCAATTCCATGAAGCTCTAATGCATATAAAAATCTGCATGCATGATCCATTAAAAAAAGTCATGTGAAAAGTCTTTCAATAAATATGATTTAAAATGTAACTTATGCAAGGTTAATAAAAAATGAAATTTCTTTGCAGGATACAGGCCAAACCCACAGTACATCGAAGGGCAAACTGTTGGTGAATTGCATACTTTGCTAGTAGTGTCCAGCCTATTTTTTAAGTGAAGGATAGCTTCCCACTGTATGCTCACACTATGAATGGAACTCGTCAGGTATACAGAATAATATAATTCTGATCTTGTCAAGGCTTCAAAATTTGTAGTTATAGATCCAGACAGATTTGGAGGTTTAATTTTCATTATCATATTTCATCTTGGATGGCTACGGAGGAACTTGTTCAGTTTAATCAATTATGTTTTCATCTTCATAACCCCAGTTTGAATCATGCAAGAGTGAAAATAGCCAACCACCTTGGGACTTTGAAAAAGTGAATAATGCATCAACATTGTATCGTAGTATTATTATTTGTATTACTGTAGTACTTAGAGTCCTCAACCAGGATCAGGGCCCCATTGTGCTAGGCATTGTCCAAACACATAGCAAGAGACAGTCCCTGCCATGAAAATTTCACATTCTAGTTAGACAAGACAGACAGAGTTGGAAGCCAAACAGAGGTGAAGGGACTTGACTAAGGTCACACAGCAAGTTAGTGGCAGGACCAGGATTAGAATCCAATCCCACGACTCCCAGTCCAGTGCTCTAATCTCTAGATTGTCCTTCCCTCTTCCCCCATTGCAATCAAAGCAATTAATTTTGTAAACATCTTATTGTCTAGAAAGCATAAGATGTTTTGGCATCATCTTCCAACTGCCACAGTGTGAAAGAAAAAAAATAGCACATTCGGCATATGGTTGAGCTCTGACATATATACCTATGCCTGGTTGATATACATTCAGATAATTAATTTGATATTTACACTATCTTACTAATCATAAATCTGCTAGCTAACCTGGGAATCTCTGAGCATTTTTGGTGTGATATTCATAGGTTCTAAGCACCTGCAGCCCCCACTGACTTCCACAGGAGCTGTGTTTGCTCTGAAAAAAAAAATCAGGCAACAAGAATTGCTACTGGAATCAGTAGAAGAGAGTTTGATGATTTGACATGATTGTGTATGGTATCTGTGGGAGGTTTGTAAGCACACTAAGGAGAGGATATACTGTACACCTATTGCTTTAAAAAACATACAGAAAGGTATTGAAATGAATGGGCCTAATTCAACTCACAGTAATACAGTGAAATATTTCTAGTCTGAGACAAATTCTGTAATGTGGAGTAAAGAAATTAAAAATGTCAGACCAAATTCTACCTTGGTTACATTCATGCAATGGAGCCAATAAGCAGAATTTGGCCATTAGGATAAACTAGGAACACGGGGGCCAGAATCTGCTCTCATTTACATCCAGGCGACCTTTCTCCCGCACCCTCCAGCATTAATTTAAGGCCAGAAGTGACTCTGGATTAACACTGGTATAGAAGAGCCGAATCAGCCCACAGTTAATTTCCAGTAAATTCAATGGGGTTGCACACAGGTAAATGAGAATAAAATTTGACCCATAAAATATGGGATTTTTTTAACCTAATATTGCAGTACATATGGTACAGCATTCTGGTATACATGATTTCATACACACCCACGTGCTGTTCTCAGCCCCTGAAATAAAATTGCAGAAATACCATGAGTGACTAGGGCCAGGTTTTTATAAGTATTGACTCAGTCTCTTCACTAAAGGACTGATTTCTACCATCAAAAGTGAGGGGTGTGTGACGTACCCTTCAAGTAATCTCTGTGAGCCACATATGAGATGTTTTTAGAATGAATGGACATGCAGGCCATTGTCTCAAGATACTAATCTGTAATGCTTTTTTTGGCAACCTAGAGCATATCTATATGGAGAGTTAGCACGCAGCAAGCTGCCCACCTGTATCCTGCTAGCATGCACTAAAAATTCCATAGTGCACTTTGATCTACTGATGGTTCAAAGTGCACTACAAGACTTTAGTGTGCAATAGGAGGGTCCACACAAGCTGGTGCACTGTAGAGTCATCCCTCACCCCCCAATTTGCCAATCCCCAAACTGCAGGGGTTTCTTTCTCCAATGCATACCACCAATTATTTTAATGGATTTACTCCGGCATAAAACTCATGTACCATAATGAAAATCAGCCTCCTGTTGAATGTGACTTGACATAGTCCAGCACGAGTCACAATACCAGTACTTGCACCTTTTTGTAAAGTAATTATTGTGCAGAACAGACTTTCAGCTCATTTGTTGTGCCTCTGGTGTCCCAGCACAAACGTGCTCCATGACTGCTGCGTGTAAATTCTGGTCGGAGAATACCTGAGAACCCTATTCTCTGTGTTTGACAGCTAAACGAAGCTCGGTAAACCAACAAAATGGTTGGTTAAGTGAAGAAGTATGAATTTATCCAGTGTCCTTGAAAACATGGAAATCCTAGCCACAATTTGCAGATTACACAGAATTATTTAGGTATTTGAGGCTAAATGAAATTACAAAGAAATGGAGAATGACCCAACGAACGGAGACCACTGGGCAACTCAATAGTAGAGTACATTTAGAGAAATGCCAGGTAACTGCAACCTCTCAAGAAAAAGACCTGGGTGGCACTACGAGCAGCTTAATGGAATTGTCTGCTCACTGCATAGTCAACAACATCTCAGCATGTGTAAAGACTAAGCTAGAAAACAACATTGAGATTGTAATGCTATTTTAGAAATCATTTGGTATGCACTCACCTTGAAATGCTGGTCTCCCATCTAGAAGAAGTTCTAACAGAAACAGAAGGGGTCTAAAGATGAGCAACCAAAATGGTTAGAGACATGGAGAGACTTCTGTATGAAGAGAGGGCTGTTTAGCTGAGAGTGGAGCGGAGTATGAGGGGGCATAACTGAAGCATACAATAATGATGGAGAACATATGGAAAGGATATATCAGGAGCTGCCTCTTATCCTCTCCTCTCAGGATGCCAAAACAAAGAAGCATCCAATGCAATTGACATTGAGACAACAGCACATAGTTAACATATAGCATTGCTGCTTGATCGTATAGCAGGATTCAAAACAGCACTGGGCATTTATATGAATAATGGCAATATCCACAATTATATAAGGAGAAAAAAATAAAATGATGCATCTATCCACATACAACCATTAACTGCCTGAGGTTGGAAAGGATCTTTCTGTATTGACAGGTTATTTCATAATTGTCCATTTCAAGATTCTTGCACCTTCCTCTGAAGCATCTGATAATGGACATTGTCAAAGACAGCACACTAGGCTACCTGGACCACTCGTCTGACCTGCTATGACAATTCTCTATCTTAGTATCTAGTACAGCCACCCATCCACATAGTATCAGAGCACCTTCTACTTAAAATCAATAGCAATAGTGCAACCCTTAGTGCACTTCATGGAGCCTCTGGCACTTTTTGGTGGAGGTGAAATTTGCTTTGGGTAGGGGGTTTGCTTTTCATTTTTTAAATTTTAATAAGTTTCTTGTTTTGGTTGGTTGAGTGGGGGGGGGGGTTATTAGGTAGAAGAGTGTCAGTTTTCTGAATCATTCTTATATCAGAAAGACCTTTTCGAAGAGGAAAGTTTTGCACTATTTTCTGAAGAAGGTCACTCTGTATTTTCTGATCTCCTCAGGAAGTTTGTTCCATAGACGGCTCCCATAGACCACTCCCATTCCTTTGTTCCTACACCGCCCTAAATAGATTGGAAGAGAAGATATTCTAGTTAAGATGTGGTGGAGAGATGGGAGCAACAAGCCCTGCACTTATTTCACATGCAAAGCACCCATTGATTTCTATTTATATATTCCTTTTAAACTACTGAGAGTTATAAGAAGATTGCTTACATAGAGGCAGCATGCTTGCTTAAACATTAGCATTATGAGCCAAGATGTTCAAAGGATGGGTGCTTAGCACTTTCTGAACATCAGGCCCCTAAATAAGAGGTCTCAGGCTGAGCACTCAAAAACGTTAGTCATTTCTGAAAACCTTGGCCAAATGCAGTAGATTGGGTCTTTGAGATGATTGGTGAACTAACACATAATATATCAATATTTAGGCTGTATCTCTGTCTCCCAGGCTGGAGTTTTATGAGCAAAAATGTTTGAAAAGCTACTTGAATATAAAGCAAACACATTGCCAAAAATGTTACTGTAAAATGAACATTGAATGTAATTCGTGAAACACTCACAAAGCACAAATAAATATAGCAGCAGCTTTGCTCCCAAACAGGAAACAAAGTTAGTGTAAACATTCTAATTCTCACTTGTCTTTTTTTCCAAAGCACAGCCAAATATTGCTTCTTTATAAATGCAGTAGCAATAATAGAACTCAGAGGAAGTTCAGCTACCAGCAGAATTATACAAGGTGCAATTTTTCACTTGCTGGATTGAAGAGGAATGGAAAATTCAGCATTGTGTTTATGTAACTGCAGAATCTTTTTCTACATTTCTTTCAAACTGACAATACTTTTTTTTTATTGGAAGCAAACCTACAACTTTGAGGCTTCTTGTTTTTCCTTTGAGCACAGATAAACCCCACTGCAGTGAAACATTGTCTGTTACCATTCCTGTTAGCAGGGCCAGCTCCAGGCACCAGCCCTCCAAGCATGTACTTGAGGCAGCACCTGGAGGGGGGCGGCACTCACCCGGGGAGAGCGGGGCCGTGGCCGGGCTCGCCGCCATCCCCCGGTGCTCCAGCCAGCCGGGGAGAGCGAAGTCGCGGCAGGCTCGGCGCCCTCCCCCGGCGCTCCAGCCGGGCGGGGAGAGCGAAGCCGCGGCCAGGCTCTCCGCCCTCCTCCCGGCACTCCGGCCAATCGGGGAGAGCGGGGGCCCGGACGGGTTCGCCGCCCTCCCCCCGGCGCTCTGGCCACTAGGGAGAGTGGAGCCGCGGCGGGCTCACCGCCCTCCCCTGCTGCGCTCCCCGCCGGGGGCGGCAGAAGGATTTTTTGCCTGGGGCAACAAAAAAGCCAGAGCCGGCCCTGCCTGTTAGACTTTAGGGAATGGGGGGATTCATTCATAAAATGATCCAGTCCTGTGAGGTTCAAAACATCCTCAACTCTAGTGAAGCAGTGGGACTATTCGCTTAAGAAAGGGCAGGGCCTTTAGGCTCTCAAAGTATTTTTAAAATATTTATTTTCTGTCTATAGTCCTGGAATTAGATTCCCCACTGCCTTGCAACGTAGATATAAACTGCTACCGTTCTGACCAGTACACTCTCTTTGCACAGGTATAATTGATTACCAGGATGCAAGGTAGTGGAGAATCAGTCCCTGGGCCATTCACAGCGCACCTGACTAGCAGGGTGAATTCCACTGAGTTCCTATAAAAAAGAGCACCTGCCTTTATTGCAGAGCAAATGGGACTTTAGTGCTTCTGGACTGTAGCTACGAAACTAGTAGCTGCACCTGTACACAGATCATCAGAAAATGTCTTGCAGTGATCTGGCATAACTGACATTAATATTGACTATCAGCTATACATTGCCCTCCCTCATCTCCTATGGCAGCATCAGGAAACAGCATTGCATTGTAGTTGGATTGTTTTTGGAACGTGAGGTTTAAGGCGGGGAGAAAAACAGTGATGTGTACAGAACATGAGTTAACTGTTAAAATGCTGGTTCCAGTAAGGCTACCTTGTCAGAAAAAAATGCCAAAATATAAATTAAAAAAATAATAATAAAAAAGATTTTGGGAATTAATCCAAGAAACTTACTAGGAAGAAAAAGAAAGTAGAAAACAAATCAGAGGAGAACTTTACTATTTTTGTTTGCCTTTTTCATGGTCGCTCCAGTGAAAAGGAAGAGAGCTACTTTTACTCTGTGTAGTAATACACCTAGTGAACGAGGCTACGGCAGTGGACTGAGTGGTCAGAGGAGGAAGTCTGCAGCAACTTTGACTTAAGTTACAGACCAGTTGCTTGAATCTGAGTGTTTTGTATGGCTAAAACTGGAAGCTAATGCCATGTGTAAGCTGTTGAGAGCAGCAGAGGGAGAAAGTCTGGGTGCCATTGAGAGAAATCGGGTCTGGTAACTAAAGTTGTGCCCAAGCAGAAGGATGTACTGTCTTGAGCAATTGCTATTAAAACCAAGATGGTTTTTATATCATAGAGAAAAAGTACTATGCTTTTGTTGGTGAATACTTTGAAACTACTTACATTATAATACTTGGTTTACTGTGAAATATGCTGATTGTATTAAATGCATTACACTAGCTGGAGGTTTTTGTTTTAAAATTGCTTGGTTTCCTAGTCTCCTCTTACATAAGAATTAAAGGAGCCATAGAAGAATGACAACTTTCTTTGTCACCCCAGTAATGGGATCAAGAGAATAATATTAGAAAATATGAATGTCTTTGAAATAGATCCTAAATGGAATCAAAGCCAAAGTGTAGCCAAGTCATCAAGGAAAAGTTAGAAAGAGAACAAGGTCACTGCAAGAGATTAGAAAACTAGTTTGGACATAATACTGTACTCAATCTGGACATTCAGACAGAAAACAAAAGGAATCAGAACTGAATCATTTTTCAGGTTGGAATCAAATAGTTTTGCAAACCATATTTAATTTTCCAGCACCGCTTATTCTAATTCTTAAAGGGATTGAATTTATTTAATTATTTAAATTATGTAACATTCTTGAATTTGGCCTGATAGGCCATAAATCAGGTAAAGTAAGGCATACCAGTTAATCCTGCATTGTTCTGTGAGATAAAATGGAATCAGATATGGGCTTGTCAATATGATAGAAAGTTATCTAGTAAAGACTCAAGAGTCTGGGCATACATTTTTAGCTAATTTTACAAAAGCTACAGCTTCATGACAAGGGCCCTACCAAATTCACGGTCCATTTTGGTCAATTTCACGGTCATAGGATTTTAAAAAATCATAAATTTCATGATTTCAGCTATTTAAATCTGAACTTTCACGGTGTTGTAATTATAGGGGTCCTGACCCAAAAAGGAGTTGTATGCGGGGGGTGGGTTGCAAGGTTATTGCAGGGGGGGTTGCGGTACTGCTACCCTTACTTCTGTGCTGCTGCTGGCGGCGGCGCTGCCTTCAGAGCTGGGCAGCCAGAGAGCGGTGGCTGCTGGCCGGGAGCCCAGCTCTGAAGGCAGAGCTGCCACCAGCAGCAGAGCAGAAGTAAGGATCACATGATATGGTATTGTCACCCTGACTTCTGCGCTGCTTCCTGCAGAACTGGGCCCTCAGTCAGCTGCCACTCTCCGGCCACCCAGCTCTGAAGGCAGCAGCACAGAGGTAAGGGTGGCATGGTATGGTATTGCCACCTTTACTTCTGCACTGCTGCTGGCAGGTCACTGCCTTCAGAGCTGGGCCCCTGGCCAATAGTCGCTGCTCTCCAGCCACCCAGTTCTGACAGCAGCACAAAAGTAGGGATGGCAATACTGTGACTCCCTGCTAAAATAACCTTGCAACCCCCTGCAACTTTCTTTTGGTCAGGACCCTCAATTTGAGAAACACCGGTCTCTCCTGTAAAATCTGTATAGTATAGGGTAAAAGCACACAAAAGACCAGATTTCAAGGGGGGGAGAACAGATTTCACAGTCCATGACGTGTTTTTCATGGCCGTGAATTTGGTAGGGCCCTATTCATGACAGAGGGGTTCATAGATGACCATACAATTGAATCTCCTTTGATCTGTTCCTTAAAAGAAGGGGCTGGATTTAATGTTCATGCAGAATCAATATCACCCTCTAAGGGATAAACCAAGACTAATGTTAAAAAGAG
Organism: Chrysemys picta bellii; assembly: GCF_011386835.1. Classification (NCBI taxonomy): domain Eukaryota; kingdom Metazoa; phylum Chordata; order Testudines; family Emydidae; genus Chrysemys; species Chrysemys picta. The sequence continues at coordinate 64,210,235 of NC_088800.1, forward strand.
ATGTACAGTTTTACCACTTACTTTACTCATAATCTGTACCTACCTAGCTTTTTTAGACCTTCCATTCTCCAGAACAAATATGCTCAGGTCAGATTTAGGGATTTGCGGATGTAAATAAAAGGTTTTGGAACTAAATATGCCCAAATACATTTATACTTATAAGATGACTACATGGGTATGGACTTCCTATCAGAGACTCTCAAAGCATTTGCAGCCAGATTTTAAATGTTCATCAACCAAAACTGGGGCAGATCTTCAGAAGAGCTCAGCACCCAGAAATGCCCATTGTGACACTTACGGCTAGTTTTTCAAGAGTTAAGCTCCAAACATATTGAGCTCTTGAAAATGTGGCCACTTATTTTGGTGCCTAAATGTTTGGTGAATTTTTTTGAAAATTCTGGAATTCAGGAATCTAGCAATAGTCCTGTGAGGTAGATGAAGATTATAGACTGGGCTGGTAGCAACGACTATTGTTAAGGTTGGTTGACACTTCCTATGGAAATCCCTGTTTTTAGTTGCTTAGAACTTTGTCAAACTTTAACCATTTAGACTGGAATTTTCCATGCTGGAGTCTGCCTCGGGCTTTGTTTTTGTTTGCTTTTTAAAGGAACTTTTCAGACAAAACAGTTCAGTTATTTCCAAGAACGAGGCTAGGGAAATGTACGTTGTTTTGTCCATGTTAAAATAAATCTGGTGACCTTACTTTTGAACAGCTTCTAGCAAGCTTTGGAGTGTGGATTTGAAATTTGGTGGCCTTTGTATCTAGAATGTTTCTTTTGCTATCCCGATGAATATCTTCCCAAATTTGGCTAAGTTATAAGCCCTTGAAAAATCACAGTTCATATGTGGTTCTAGATTTCAGAAGCTAAATTCCTCAAATATTCTATCCACACTGGGCCTGCTCCACAGCTTGGGGACAATCAGCAGGGCTGCCCAGAGGGGGGGCAAGTGGGGCAATTTGCCCCGGGCCCCACAGGGACCCCCACGAGAATATAGTATTCTATATATTGCAACCTCTTTTTTTATGGAAGGGGCCCCCAACATTGCTTTGCCCCAGGTCCCCTGAATCCTCTGGGTGGCCCCGACAATCAGCACTTGTCCTGCAAATCTTTGGGAGGCAGCACGCCATGCAACTGGGAGCAGGTAGCTCGTAACTCCTGAATTTTCAGTGAAACCTTTGCTTGCCCCAGGCAACACAAAGGAGGAAGCTTACGGATTTGAATGCAAAAGTAACAAGAGGTGGAACTGGGGGGATTGAGGGAAGTAGACTGGAACCTGCAAAGGGGGCATGGAAACTGGAATTGGAGGCTAGTGGGGGAGAGGAAAACTGGGTCTGGGAGTTGGGTGGATGCTGACTGGATAGGCAAGAAGACTAGGAGCTGGGGAGGAACTGTAACCATCTGGGCAAGGACACTGGGATAGGGAGACAAGGAGGGAAAAGGGGTGGGAGACTGAGATCAGAAGAGGAGCCAAGGGGAAGACTGGGACTGAGAACCAGTGGAACAGGAATAAAGAAGTGGGTGGGGAAGGGCAGACACATCTGACAATGTGCCAGGGTGCGGGGACAGGGTGGGACAGTGGTTGGGATTGGCTGAGAAAGGAGACTGGGACAAATGAAGCCCCAGATGGAAAATGACACTGAGGCTGAAAAAGTTGCCCAGGCAAGGAATTCTGGGGCAGGAAGCCAGCCAGCAGGGATGGGGAATGTGGGCAGGGTGTAAGAGGTGACTGGAGGCCAGGGTAGGGGACAGAGTGATTGGATGAGGTATCAGGAAGGGGGGTAGAATGGACTGGCTAGGCATGGAGACTGGACTGAGAACCAGTGGGATGGGGTAAGGATGTGAGGAATGACAGAAGACAGATCTGATGAGGAGCTAGAATTCAGGGAGAGAACTGGGACAAGGTGTGGGGGAAGGACACCAAAATTGGACCAGGGCCCAGGAAGGGAGATTGGGACTGAGATTCAGTGGGAAGAGGGAACGTGAGTGTGGGGAGGACCACAACAGGAGGTTAGTGTGTGGGAGAGATAAAGATTGGATGAGGTGCCAGGGGAAATAGGGACTGGGTGGGCAAGAAAACTAGGACTAGAAGTGGAGGCGGGGACTGGGAAAGAGAGTCCAGAGCATCGAGACTAGACTTCAGAGGGTAAAGAAACACTTGGATGAGAAGCCAGGGATGGGGAAAAGACAAGGCTGGGACAAGTTGAAGGGGACATGCTTGGGGGGAATGGGCAGAAGAGCCTGTGCCGAGTAGAAGGCATACTTCCCTCCAGAACCTGGAATGGAACCCAAGATCCCTAAGTCTCACCATTCCTGTGCAAGCTTCATTTGCCCCCCCATCCCTCTCTTGTGTGTATGCATGATGATACAGTTTTTAAAAACATGATCACATCCCATTTTCCCCACAGTACTCTTGCCTCATTCAGTGCACATACAGGACCTACTGTGGGAATGAATTCAGGGCTGTGTAGTAAAGAAGACCTGTCTGTAGGACCCTTGCTTCATGTATAGCAGAAGTTGAAAGATGTCGAAAGCTTGTCTCTCTCACCAACAGAACCTGGTCCAATAAAAGATATTACCTCACAAATCTTGTCTGAGCGAGGCAGAGGACTGCAGGAAAAGAAAGGATGTTCTCATGCCCTGGAGAACTGGATTCTATCCCTGCCTCTGCCATACAGTTCCTGTGTGATACTAGTCAAGCTAGTCACGTCAACTAAATTTTTCATACATAGTCACTAAATGTGTGTTCCCCATTTTCTGGGTGCCCAACTTGATACCCTGGGTTCTGATCTGTAGAAGCGTTGAGTGCTTACAGCTGCAACTGAAGTCAATGCGTGCTGTGCTTTGAACATATTATAATGCTAAGTACTCTGAAGAATCAGGTCCTAGGTGTTTCAAAGTGGGCATCCAAAATTAGTGGACACTTTTGACCTTAATCTCTGTGTGCTTCAGGTCCCCAGTTGCAAAATAGGGATAATACCACACCCCCCCCATCTCAGAGGGTGTTGTGAAAACAGATTCATTAACATTTGTAAAGCTCTCAGATACTATAGTAACAAGTGTCATGAAAAGCTCATAAGAAAATTAATAATTCTGTCTTCAGAGCAGGGTTTGAATAATATGTGGTGAATATGTGGAATTATGCAGAGAAAACAAAATATTGAAGAACTGTTTACTAAGTAAGAGCCAGCTATTCAGTGCACTTAATGAGGCAAAATTCCTGTGGGGAAAAATAATGTGATTATATAATTAAAGACTGTCATAATACATATGCACGAGCAGGCTGAATTAAGGTTACAAGATCCTGAAAGGCCTTGAAGTTGCCAATCATGGAAGATGCCGATGGTGGAACAGCTTCATCTGGTTATGTAGATGAAAAAGTCAGTGGAACAGGCTAATATTTATATCCTTTGGTGAGAACTTCCTTATCACTCTGAGGATCATGACTTAATTCTTAAAAGGAGATGATACCTAGGCACCTAGAGGGGGATCCATGTGGACCAATACTGAAAGAAGAATCAAAACATTAAAGTGCTTATAAATAGAACATGAAACTTGCCAGTTTAGTTCCTCTGTCCACGTGAAGGGCAGAAAGCAAAAACCTGGACCAAACAGTGCAAGGTAAATCAGCCTTTAAAACCTGTCAGCTTTAATAATTTAAGGTCATATTAGCAACAGAAAGGCACTTTTTTAATTATACAGTCCGGGATGAGATGTACTATATAGGATGAGATGCTCAGACACCGTGGTGAAGAGACAGGGGAGAGAGATATTTTAACTGTGTCCCCTCACTGGATTTCAATAAGTGTTTGCTTTAAAAAAAAATAATATTGGTTTAAAATCTCACCTAAGTAGATTTTTGGAGTGAACTAGTGGCAAATGCCCTAATGCATTCCATTGATATATATTAGGTGATATTGTCTAAATATGGGTTATCAAAAAATCTCTTTCCACTTAACGTTACTTCTCTATATGGTCTTGTCTACACTGAGAAAATATCAGAAAATATGTTAACACATTTTAAATAACATGACATCAAGCATGATTTTGCCCTTGTTAACCACAAGAAGGCCAATGGATTTTTGAATTACACCTCTACCCCGATGTAACGTGGCCTGATATAACATGAATTCGGATATAACGTGGTAAAGCAGCGCTCCAGGGGGGCAGGGCTGCACACTCCAGCGGATCAAAGCAAGTTCGATATAACGCGGTTTCACCTATAACACTGGTCTACAATTTTTGAGAAGTCGTCTGCTTCAGAGATAAAATGTGCTATTTATTATGTATTTTGATGTGCAGAATTCAAATATGACAATTAAAACAACTGATTGGCTACTGGTTTCTAAGATATTTAAGTTTTACATTTTATGTCTATGTATATTGTGTAGATAGTAGAGTTTTAATCATAAATTGTAAACCTAGGTCTTTTCATGTGTTTATGGTTGCTTTACATGATAATATTTCACCTGTCCTGTTTATGTAACACTTTAAAAATCAGCAAAAGGGTTATAGAAATAAAAGTTTTTTGCCTTTTGTTTCATAATAAATATTATGTACATAGTTTAGTCCTATTCAGTGTCTACTCGGTGCTTCTTGACTTGTCTCTTGTATTCATTAAATGGAGCATCTCTTGTCACTGTCCAGCAATAGTCTGCAAGCATTGATGGGCTCCATTTGCCCTGATAGCGTTTCTCCATTGTTGCAATGTCCTGGTGAAATCGCTCGCCATGCTCGTCGTTCACTGCTCCGCAGTTCAGTGGAAAAAATCTAGATGGGCGTGCAAAAAATGTATCTTTAGTGACATGTTGCAACCAAGGCTTTTGTATGCCTTGAGGAGGTTTTCCACCAACAACCTGTAGTTGTCTGCCTTGTTGTTTCTGAGAAAATGTATTGCCACTAACTGGAAGGCTTTCCATGCCGTCTTTTCCTTGCCACGCAGTGCATGGGCAAATGCATCATCTGGAAGAAGTTCACGAATCTGAGGACCAACAAAGACACCTTCCTTTATCTTAGCTTCACTTAACCTTGGAAATTTTCCACAGAGGTACTTGAAAGCTGCTTGTGTTTTGTCAATGGCCCTGACAAAGTTCTTCATCAGACCCAGCTTGATGTGTAAGGGTGGTAACAAAATCTTCCTCGATTCAACAAGTGGTGGATGCTGAACACTTTTCCTCCCAGGCTCCAATGACTGTCGGAGTGGCCAATCTTTCTTGATGTAGTGGGAATTTCTTGCACAACTATCCCATTCTCAGAGAAAACAGCAGTACTTTGTGTATCCAGTCTGCAGACAAAGCAAGAGAGCAACAACCTTCAAATCGCCACAAAGCTGCCACTGATGTTGGTCATAGTTTATGCACCTCAAAAGTTGTTTCATGTTGTCATAGGTTTCCTTCATATGGACCGCATGACCAACTGGAATTGATGGCAAAACATTGCCATTATGCAGTAAAACAGCTTTAAGACTCGTCTTCGATGAATCAATGAACAGTCTCCACTCATCTGGATCGTGAACGATGTTGAGGGCTGCCATCACACCATCGATGTTGTTGCAGGCTACAAGATCACCTTCCACGAAGAATATTCATTATACTAAAGCATCACAAACAAAAATGTCAGAAAACTAAAAAAAAAAACAGAAAAAACATACATAAGCAATAGACATAATATGAAAGTAATCAAACAAGCTATGATTGTCTCTTCCAAATCTTTTTAACCTTCATCTTTTTTAGATTTGCAGTGCTTTGGTTGGGGGATTTTGTTATCCCGGTAGTGGTTTGAGGTGACATAGTTTGGTGTCTAGGAATGTGGATAGCTGCTTGCTTCATCTGTTCTTTTAATTTCTATTTCATTATCTACTAAAAGTCCCGTCACTCCCTCACTGGATTCCCTCAATTTGCCATACTAAAGAACATCAAGGAAGTGTAGCAGCCTTTGGATATTTTGTTCTTCTTGGCAGGCAGATTACCTTCTACTTCCAAGACCTAGAGGATCATATAGCATCTGACAACTTTGTGTAGCAGTACTCCAGCAGCCTAAGTGGGGACTTGGCTTTCTTTTCTTGCTATGAAAGGATCCTGCGAATACCCTTTGGACTACTAGTTTGCTTCAAGGTGCAGCTGAGCCATCAGAGGCCGTAAAGCAGCAGTTTCTTTTTCTTTGAGCAGCAACAGCAACTGCACAAAAAAGACAGCTTCAGAAAGCGAGTGTGTGCCAACAGGAGCTGCTCTGTCATATTTTGCTTAGTAAAACAAAAAGGGTCCCAATGCTTTATTCTTTTATTTTTGCACATGCCTCACCAACCCAACTAAGACAGTTAGTGACAAGAACATCGCTCATTAAGTTACAGCAGCCTCAGATCTGCTCTAAATTACTCTTGGCTAGTCAAGGCTCCAGAGAGCTATTCCACAAGATGGGGATTAATTTGGGTTTGCCTTAGCCACAATACTCCTCTCCTGGAGCTGCATGTTACACCAGAGCCAGGAGGATGACAGAGCTATGGGGGTTTTAAAGCACTCTATTTCTGGCCTCTTCCACTCCTCATGTTACAGCTGGGCTTTGGATGATCTCATTCTGTCACAGTTTTAATTACCATTCCTTTACCCATTTGCTCTCTGACTCTTTTGCTGATATCTCTGCTCCTTTCCCCACAACACCATCATTTCTGGCACTGGGCATCCTCCTTTGAAACCCTCTCTTTTGCCCTGTTCAGCCAAATGCTGCCATTTCTTCCTCTAGAACATTTATAATATATATATATATATATATATATATATATATATGGAGATATACCTATCTCATAGAGCTGGAAGGGACCCCAAAAGGTCATTGAGTCCAGCCCCCTGCCTTCACTAGCAGGACCAATTTTGCCCCAGATCCCTAAGTGGCCCCCTCAAGGATTGGACTCACAACCATAGGTTTAGCAGGCCAATGCTCAAACCACTGAGCTATCCCTCCCCCCAACATTTCCAAGATCCACATATTGCTCTGTATCGTGACAACAAAAACAGTCATTCAGACCTTCATGTAGCATATGGACCACCACCACTTCCTCCTCCTCTCCATCCTTTCTGTCATCACATCTCTCCCACCCACTCCCTCCAAATCCATACAAAACACCACCACCAAGATCTTCCTGGCTCATCATTCCTCCATCACCCATCTTTCTTTCAGATCTTCTATAATTTTTATGTTAAATTGATAAGTCCCAGATTCTGCACCACCTGTGCAGGTTAGTAAGTACCAAGGTGAGACTCTAAGAGGTCACACGCAAATTGCTTCTGCTGCTGCAACTGTACTCCTAGCACAAAGTTGTTCTGGGTTTAAGTCCTTTTTTCAAATTCAGCATTTGCATCATTTGCATACCCATCACCTCAGGATCAAAGCCCAGACAACAGACTACGGGTATGCAGAGCTGCCTTCTGCTGTTCTGCAAAGCCTGCAAACCCCATTCTAATTCAGGAGCTTTCCTATCCGCATCTCAGAGGAAATCCTCAGGGGTGAGCTGTACATGTGATCACTCTCCCAGTGTCTCCTGCTGGCACTCCTTCCAAGTGACAGGCCTCTACCTGCCCTCTGCAGAGTGGAACTCCATGGTTCATGCCACTTTGGACTGGATCACCAGGCTACAACACACCCTCTTCCCACCATGCTGCCACGGTTCCAGGGCATGCAGTGCCTTGCACTGTCCTGGCACTCCCTCATGAGTGCATCCCCACAGGTGACAATTTCATTACCTTCACCTTTCTCCAGGTGGAACCCCTTCCCTCTCTGTTTTACCATGCAGACTGGATCCCAGGGTGGCAGACTTCCTGTTTCCAATAGTGTTAACATGACTAGTCCAACTGCAATTGGTACTTGAAAGACAATCATCTCTGGGTACCTGGGAAAAGTGGCTTCACAGAGCTCCTTCCAACCAGATGTTTTGTCCATTTGCCTAGAGGTACACAGCAAGGAGGGAGAAAGAGTTAAACTCACAACAAGGCCAGGGGTCTGGACCTTTCTTGCAGCTCATCGCCTCCTCTCTTAGGGCAGGTCTACACTAACCCCCCAATTCAAACTAAGGTACGCAACTTCAGCTACGTGAATAACGTAGCTGAAGTTCAAAGTACCTTAGTTCGAACTTACCTCGGTCCAGACGCGGCAGGCAGGCTCCCCCGTAGACTTCGTGTACTCCTCTCACCAAGCTGGAGTACCGCAGTCGACGGCGAGCACTTCCTGGTTCGACTTATCTCGTCCAGACAAGACGCGATAAGTCGAACCCAGAAGTTCGATTTGCTTGCCGCCGAACTACCGGGTAAGTGTAGACCTACCCTTAGTCTGGATAGGAGCCTTTGCTTTTTGTCTGTCATAGTTCAGAAGGCATGAAAACCCAGCAACATGTTACAAACCTTACTTGATGTAGTTCCTAACTCTTCTCCCATTGAGGAGCATCACAAAAGCCAGGACTTCTCATGCAGAATGGATTTTTCATAAGCTAATTGGCTCTTTCCTTTCATGTCCCCACCACATTAAAGTGGCAAAATGGAGTAGATAATGTTTAGCTTCAGGCTTATTCACCGTTTGATAATTTGTCGCAGCAAAAGAATGACTCGAACTATATGATTGTTACCACCTTTCAAATCAAATTAACAACTGAGTAAAAATACCCCAGGAAAGCTTAAATTGTAGGCAATCCTAAACCTCGTATCATTTAATAAGCAACGTAGACAAGAACAATGACTGTTTTTCATTTTCATATCAATTGGCAGAAATTATCTTTATTAGAAAAATGAAATTTTCATGTATTTACATTTTTTTACATCATGTTATACTTGGCACGTGTGTTTTCCTCAATAGTTATATACATTTCAGTTCACCCAGACATTCATGTCCCTCATTCACTTAACATTTTTCTACATGTTTAACAAAAATGAAGAACACAATACAATTTATAAGACAACCATAGTAATTATATATTTTTTCTATCATAAAAAGTTTGAAGCAAACATTTTTTTAGATATGTCTGAAAATATTTATACAGTATTAGCACTTAGTCATGCACTGGGTTAAAATATGTTAAGGGGTAGATTGCTGGAGACAATACATAACAAAGGAAATAAAAATTATAGGTTTCACAACTCCTTTGGGTTGTAGTGTGTGCTATTAGATAAAACCAAATTACCAACCAGGGTTTTAAAGACATGATGAGGTGGGTGGGGGGAGTGGACAGCTGTGTACAAAGGGGTGCGTGTGTGTGTGTGTGTGTGTGTGTGTGTGTGTGTGTGTGTATGTGTGTGTGTCTGTATTAAAACCTTTCTTTGAGTTCATTAAAATCAATCCTATCTGATATAAATAGGCTTATAATTGGAATGTTAAAACTATTTTTATTCATTCTATTTTTCCATTCCTTTCCTTTTGGACAATCCATCAGGCTATTAAACACCAAATTCTAATCTTGCTTACAAATGAATTATTTATCCCTTCTCCCATGTGATGAATAAGCTTTTATTTCGAATCTAATATTTTGATTTACTTCCCCAGGCGTTAAGAGATTGTCAAGCCATTACCATTCTTTGCTAGCAGTTTTCAATTTATGATTTACACTTTGGCTTGAAATATTACTATCTCAAAACTGCAGCAAATTGTACTAGTAAATATTAGAAATGATAGACTATTTAATTTCCTGCATATGAAACAGAAGAGTTCTAAGATTTCTGGTAAGATTTTATTGATGGAATACATATTTCTACTACTGGGGTGGAAGATTACCACTTTGTGTAATAACTCCAGATATTTTTTTTTCTATCTTACTGGGAATACTTTTAAGCAGGTACAAATAGCTAGTCTCCTTTAAGAACAAAGCCTTCAGCTACTATTGTGAATTTGTATTTTCTGAGAACACTAACAAATGTTACTAACAAAAACAAAATAATCTGAACTCAAAATTTTGAGGCACAATCCAATATTAATTTTCAACTATGGCTCAGCCTTTAGAGTATTATAAATAACTTATGCCAAGGCTAAAAATTCTAATCTGTGCTCTTGAGACCTGTCTGTAAATTTTACAGTAGGATTCCAATCATAGTAGTAGTTTTTTTTCTTCCAAAAAATAATAATTGTTTGTACATGAAGGTAATTGGGGCTACATATTAAAATTAAATTCAAGTAATTAGAAAAAAACATTTTTTTTAAATTTTAACTGAAGTTTTTGTTTTTCTTTATCTTAAATAATTATATTTTCAAGTGTTTTTGATCCTGGTAGCACACAGTCATTTAAATCAATCAAAATCATTAAACCGTAAAAGGTCAAATCAATGAAAAGAGGCATTAAAATATGATGATTTAAAATTAATGCTATTAACTCACAAATTATGGGCCTGAGACAGCACTTGAAAGCAACACATGTAAAACTGTGCATACAAACAGGATGGATGCATTCAAATCAGGTAGACATGTTCCTAACACACGCAAATCCTGTTTGTATATGCTAATGATAATAGGGCAGACAAAAGATAGCTCATGTGTATGTGTACAAGTTTACAGATCAGATTGTCTTTTCCAGTGCAAAATGCTGGCTGTGGAATGAATGAGATATTAGTTTAAAATGTTATCATAAATTCCATCCAAAAGTGCACATAGGCGAGCTAATGTAAACTACAAATTGTAAACGGCTCTTATTAAAAATTCTACAATTTCACATAATGCAACTTTCATTCTTTTACCGCACATCACTTGTTTAAATCATATCTGTGAAAAACTGAGAAAAATGGATTTGATACAGCATTACTGTCCAAAACATTCCTATTTAAGTCAATCGGATATTGTCGGAATAAGGAATCCAGGACTGGGCCAGATAAAAGTAAATTAATCAAAGATGGTTTTATTGTAGACAAAGGACCTGAAGTCAAGTCCTTCAATGAAAGATGCATGCACTCAGCTGTAAGCAAAATTTGACTCCAAGGATTTTTCCCCATTAGGATTGAAGGGGAAAAGGTTAATAGAAACAATTAAAACTCTCATTTGAAAAAAAGAGGGGGAAAAAAAAACTATGCCAGGAATGCCTTGAATGACCTTTCCAAAAGAGGAGTTGTGGGAGTTTAATGAAAAAGCATGCTGAGAACTGGACATTTTCTGTAATAGATTTTGGTTAAAATTATATAACTTTAGAGCCAAATACTGCAGTCCTCTCTCAGTCCTTGCTCAGACATGACATTCATTGTTGTCAGTACAGACTTTGACCACTTTCAAGGTATTACCTCACCTACCTTGTCTCTCCGTTTCAGAAGGGACCAAATAACGACTGCCTAGACTATGTAGATAGATGTACTAGCAGGCAGCAGAAATGTTTATTAGTTGCCTCTTTTTAATAACTTTGTTTAATAACTGCCGTAGTATATCAAACTCTAGGTGCTGGACCCTCAACTGGGGCAAATCAGCATAACTCCCTTGAAGTCAACATAGCTGCACTGACACACCAGCTGAGGAACTGGCTTTACAATATAATCAGCATGAGCAAAATCTGCTTTTATTTTTGTCTAACTAGTTTTCACATGCATTACTAAAGAACAGCATGTAATTAGTTTGTCAGCTCTTTGAGACAGGGACTGTCTCTTCCTATGTGTTTTTACAGAGCCTACAACAATGGGATCCTGATCCTTATTGGGGCCTCTAAGCGCTATCGTAATATAAACAAAGCAATACAATAAATGTTTGTCAGTACTTGCGACATTATAAAGAAGAGGGTTTTGAGGGGGAAGAATGCAGTCATTTAAAAATAAAGCATTTCTGGAAATGCTTCCAGTAGTACAATACTTATTTTGGGAGAATGCTCACACACCATCATGTTGGCATGTGTATGCACACGTGTGTATATATATTTAGGTTAGCATGTTTAATTTAAATAAAAAATCTTATGGTGTATGGTAATTAAAATAGCGGGCTCATATAATTTAATAGTGCATCCAATAGTAGCAATATGCAGGAAAATTACACATTTTGTTCCTATTACCACTAATACACTTGTGCATATCAAGATGATAGGATTTCCTTTTCCATAAAATCAGCCTCTACCTATTTAATTTCATTCCTTGACCCCTTTTTGCCGTGTAACCCTCATCTTTTTTTCTCCCATTTTCTTAGTGATGGGCTAGCATTATAAACTCAACAGCACTTGAAACTTCCAGGTCAACAATTTCTGTATGCTTAAAAAACTCTCTCTGATAACCAGTATCCAAATTGCAGGATACCTGCCAATACATGTCATTTTAAATCTTACACTTGTTTCCTTTTCCCAGTTCTGAACATAATGTTCATTTTACCTTCTGTATGCCATATCCCTAACAATAGCTCTTAAGACCCTTCTGATTTTATTGATAATGTTTGGAGTAAATATGCTTCACAGATTCCATCCATTCAAGAAACATTTCATATAAAAGCCCGATAACACTGCTATTGGTGTACACATGCAAAAACTTGGCACGGTGTGTGGGCCTTTAGCTGCACAACTCCTAACATAAGTTGCATAACTAAAGATTCTGCACGAGTCAGCTCGACACTGAAGCTCAGAAGCAGAATCTCCTCCCCAAGAAATAGCATAAGTTGTTTTTCTGATTCATCATCAGAAGACCTGATCAGCAAATGATTTATAATAGAAGAATCCAAAAATGATGGTTTTGTCCTTTGACAAAAATATGTAAAAAAGGAGTTTTCCAAGCATATGATGTACTGCAATATACAATATTTAGATTGTTATTTATTCTCGTTATGCATTTGCTAGGGAAAACATAGCCCTACTCCTGATAGCAGCATAAATGCAAAATAAGATCCTCTCCATGTTAATTTCATGTCCATGTAAATGCAACCATTCCCCCACATTAAAGCTTAGTGCCATTTATGAGAAACGAGGGAAACTTTATTAGTTCCCTAACAAAGTATAATCTTACTTGTAATTTTACATTGCACTGTATTAGTATCACAATATTATATTTATTGGTATTTATTTTCACAGATTTATAACGTGCATATAGAAATATACTTTTGAACTATATTAGTAAAAACAAATACTAATACAAAAGGGAAAGGACAAAAAATATTGGAGAGTATAACTAGCTATCAGCACTACTTTTTAAGTTGTGGAGAATCAGAAGCGTCTCTTTTTAAATATATATAATACACGTAATGGGTTAATCTATTAATGAAGGTCTTGCATGACAATGTTACAGCATGATTATATTCTATACTAATTTAGCCTTGCTTTTAATACAAATAAAGAATTAATCAAAAGGACTAAAAAGGAGAATTCAAATATTTCAAAACAAAACAAAAAAGATCTAAGAAGCAAAGAGGTAACTCGGTGATCACCTTAATATTATTTTTGGTTCTTAAATTATAGATATGATTATATAGCAAGATCATTATTGCGTGATCTGCATTGGAATCCTGACAGCTCTTTAGACTAACACTAATTTTAAAACCATTTAAACCACTGACTGTACAGTACATGGTATATGCTATATATGAGACGGAACAAAAAAAACCAACAACTCATGAACATGCAAGAACAAGTAAGAGTGTTTTCACTGTTTTGGAGGAGCCTGCACATTTATAATCCTAACTTTAAAAGATGCAGGGTTTTGGAAGAGCGTCTAGTTCTACAGAAGATACTCAGTACACGGGTCTGGGGAAATGCTGCAAAGTGAATCTGATTGTTGACATGTGAAATCATTGGGGATCTTATTTACAAACACTGTGGCCTGTTCCCCAGCAGTGTTAGAAGTGAGTTCTACAACTCTCCCCACAGGTCAGTGTGGGACTAGACCTCAATGAATATAGATCACCATCTCTTAAGCTCACAAACATGGTTCTGACTGCATTATAATGAAGAAGAATTGGTATTCTGTTAACACCACAATGAAAGCTAACCATTAACCATGACTTTACCATATGTACAGTATGCTTATTTCAGATTGAACACTCCTGTAAATTATCAAAATTATGTAACAAGCATGTGAGTCCTGGTGCTGCCTCTGTTGAAGCCAATGGGAGCTTTGCAATTGGGTTTGATGAAAGCAGGTGGATCTTTTTGTATTCCATCACATGTACATATGCAGTTGTGTTTATATTCGCAAATATAAGTATGCAGTTATGATTACTTTTCTTTCCTATTAGTGACAATAAATACTAATATTTTGCTAATATAATTAAATACTAACACAGTACAGTGTTGATTGACTAAGAAAATGGTTCATACTCTACAATGTTAAAGTGACTATTCTTCCACGCACTGCTCAGATAGGGAAAGGGTAGTACAGTATCTGGAAGAGTCTCACACCAGAGAGAATGGCTAGTCAAAAAAGACAGCCCTTTACATCCACTTGCAGGAAATACTTTCTACACCAAGACTACTTTACCATTATAATGCTATTGTATTTAGTTTAAATTGTAATGGACATTACACTGTTCTGGTATGCAATCTGTCATAAGGATCCTAAGTACTAACCCTGGATTTCTAAGGATGGAGAGAACCTCATGCACGTTTTTTCTCAGATTGAACGGAGCACATACTGATGACCAGTGCTTGATATTGTCCATCAAGTATGTAGAGCAGTTATCACTCTATATTAAGCAATAGAGGAATATTCCGTAATGATCAACGTATTTATTAGCTCTTATTTACCATATTTCTTAATGAAATAATTGTGAATCAAACAGCAAAAGATTTCATCTATTAATTCTTCCAGATTCTGAGCTTGATTCTTAGTCCTTTGCCTCTGTTATGGTTCAAACCAGGAATTCCTGATCGATTGATTGATTTAGAGATAAAAGCACATTGAGTAATTCCATATCTTCCCCTACCTTGTTCTTTAAAAAACACATATAGTAGTATAGTAATGATATTAATATTAAGTTATTCTACAAGGGACAGATTCTGCTACCCTTACTTTACATTGAATTGTTCCTTTAGACCATGTGTGGTCACCAGGAAAATAGTGGGAACACTGGGGAGTAAGGTATTAGAATCAGGCACTAATTTATACTGTCACATACTTTGGAAATCGTAGTTACCTACAATGAAACTAGCAGAATCCAACTCTTTGCCACCTTCAAAACCATGTGGATAAAATTTAGCAGGAAAAGACTCTCTTGATTTCTTTAAACCTTGTTGTGTGTTCTCATGCAAGGGCAGCTGAAAGATTATGCTGGCATGCAGAAAGGAAAGGGAGAACTAGGAGATTATGCTGGAGCACAGTTTGCTACGTGTGACATGGTTCAATTCATCCCCAGAGCACCTGCTCATATCTGAGATTCTTGAGTAGGGAGATAGTGATGTCAGAGAGAGAATAGGCAAAATATCAAATGAAATTTGCCAGAAATAGGAAAAAAAACATCTGTTTTTCTTTTCTCCCCCCCCTTGTGTTTAAATATCATGTTTTTCCCTTTTTGTTGTGGGAGTGGTAGTTAGTGGGTGGCTGCAGAATATAGCAAATGTGGAGACTGTGGTATAGGACATGTAATTAGAGGGGGAAAACAATTGAAAAAAAAGAATAAAGGAAAAACATACTGGGATGAAATGGGAGGGGCAAAGCCACGAAGATACTTCTACAATTTCTGTGAAACAGGAAAGGAACAAGAAGCAAATATATCAGCAGTAGCTGTTTTCACCTTTATGTACCTGAGCTATGTAAGGTAACAGTCTTAATGTATGTAACAGTAAACAGTCTTAAGCACCAATGACAACAATGGTCATAGTGATGTAGAGTCTGATCCAGCTCCCACTGGAGCCAATGGGAGTCTTTCCATTAACGTCACTGGGGTCTGGATCAACTCTTTGGTGATAACACTGCAGTGGTAATTGAGAACGTGTAACAAGTCATAGGCACTACCCATGGAAGTATAGAGATGGGGGTCACATGCATGAGGTTTCCCTTTCCCTCTCCAAGAAAGGAAGGAGATAAAGAAATCCTTGATCTCAATTTGACTCTTGGTGCAATGGTATCAACAATGTGAGAGTACTACAGGCAGACAAAAGCCAGACCTCCCCAGGGTTCTAATGCTCAGTATTACATGCTGTGGCTTTTGGCTCTATTGCCGAAAGCTTTTCTTCAACTTTTTAAATTGCTTTTCTTTACACAGATCCATCAGTAACCACCCCACCTTTGTCCCTGAAGATGAGCCTTTACATTTCTTCTCTGTTTAGTTCATGTTGTATGCCACAAGATCAAGATGGCAAATACAGTCAGATTCTTATCACCACAATGTATGTGGTTCCTCCCATTAAGGCATCATTGTTCATTCCCATGTGAATAATTGTGCTACTATATTACCCAGCCTTCCTGATGCTTCTTAAATTTGGCTTCTTTCTGCTGCACATTTACATTGCATCTATGTAGTGACTATGATGAATGCTGTCTCAATTACAATAATCTCCAAAATTCCACCCACCTCAGAAAAAGAACACACCACAATATATTTTACAGCTAATCTGCTTGTACATTTCACAGAAGTACAAGTCCACCTGTTTTCAGGACACTTACATTTGAACCTCCAGTTACCTAGAAAATTTTGCAAATGGGAAAAAAAATCAAGATTTTAAAGCACAGTATCCATGTATATATACACAACATGCAAAGCATGTGGGTCTATATATAGAAACAGATGACACAGCAACCTTAGAATTATCAGATTTTGAGAGACTTATTGCAAATCATAATGATTAAGATGGAGTCATTGCAAAGTTCATGATTCATCTTGTGATAAAATTCCCAGTAAATTCAATGTCACAGGTAGGGATGGCAAATTGGTTTGATTTAAATAAGAATTACTCTGCTGCTTCAAAATAATCTAAGCCTTTAGAGCGTGACTAGCATTGGACAAACAGTGGAAACAATTTGCCACAAATATATTTGCTAAACCAATTTGTGGTTCAATATAATAGCATTCATACCCTTGGTTTGTTCACCTTCCCACAAACGTAAGGCCAGCCAGTTTTTGTCCAGATGATTGTGTGGGAAGAACAGAGTGTTCTGAAAGAAGCACTTACCTAGCCACCTATGTGCTCTGAGTTTAGGTGTTTGGGAGCGAGCATGGGAAAAGCAAAAAAGAATGGCAGAGATTTTAAAACACCCTACATGAAAGTTCACACTGAGCAGTAATGAAGAGTAGGACAGATGATGCTGAAAGAGCAGAACGTGTCCTTGCCCAGGGTAAGGTGCCTGCAGTGTGCTGAGATACTAAGGTGGAAGGGATTGGTTTCTGGGGACAACTACCCTGTGGAACGTCTCTTCTTGTGGTCCAAGCACATCCATATACACACAAGAGGGTTATTAACCTTACCACCATCATCAAGGAGAAATGGGGAACCAGGAAACAGATGAGCCAGTCAAGCTCCACAACAGTAAAGTGGACAACAGCTAGAAGATGGTGACCTAGAATTTCCTAGCCCTGCTTAGCTCAGACTAGGTTTCTCTTCCTTAAGAGCTCCTCTCAGCATCTTTCTGAGAAAGTCAACACCTCAGTGATCCTGGCTGGCATGTGCCTCCTACTCATAAAAGTTAGCTCATCTAATCAGAAAATTGAAACCATACTGTGTGACTAGGGATTATTACAAAGACTAGGGTTACCAGATAGCAACTGTGAAAAAATGGGATGGGGTGGAGGGTAATAGGCACCGATATAAGAGAAACTCCCCAAAACCAGGACTCTCCCTTTAAAAATGGTACATCTGGTCACCCTAACAAAGACCAAATTTGAATACAGAATTATCAAGGGAGTACTCATTGTGAACAGCTGGCAAAACCTCACAGATTTTATAAACATATTTGGGGGTAATAATCTCAATTGAGATTTTTTAAGGAGCTGAAGGGAGTTAGGCCCCCAATTCCCATTGAATTCCAATGAGGGTTGAGTGCCCAATTCCCTTTGGAACATTTGAAAATACCAACCACCATCAACAAATTTGTAAAAAGCTCATTGTGGACAATTCATTAACTGAAATGAAGCTCAAATCTACTTAATACATTGTTTTCAAGAAATAATTTAAGCAGCTGTAATCAGGAATAAATTTTGTCTCATCCCTACTTTTGGCCCTCTATTCTGAATACACTTTATAAATGTGTAGAGCACAAGACTGTTGTCTATATTTTCTCTCCTGTGAAGTATGCTGTCACGATTCATGACAACAATTGGTACGTTGTACTTATTTCATATAGATATTATAGCTTTATCTGATATGAACATGATACTTCTCTTTCAGAGAGTCAGAGCTTAGGGGAGAGTTATGGACACTTGGGTTGAAAAAGGCTAAGGTTATTTTTGCCCAGCAAAGATTACATTTTCCAGTCCAATTGACTTTCTCCACTCAATTCCATTGTTTTCCACTAGAATTTTCCAATTCAGCCACATCTTCAATGAACTCTTTAAGGAAATTGCATTCATATAAATTTGAACTATCTGCCCCCAGCACAGTAAATGGAACAGCTCTCAGCATAGTTCAGGGAATAGGTGAGCACAGCTTGTTGAATGTCTTCCATTGCACACATTACTTTGGTATACATTTTCCCACTTGTTAAAATGCGGTGTATATTTCTGGAGTGCAGATTGTATAATGTATATATGTGAAATAATCTGGTGAGCCCAGAAACAAATGTTGTGTAAGAATGCATCTATACCTCGTGAATGGCTTTGAACCATCAATGGGTTATTTAACATATGCCTCATGAGTGATGATAAAGATATTGTCCTTTAGTTTCGCTATAACTACATTACTATGTGTGGATACATTAAATCTTTATGAAAGGTTAGAGAGGTTTAAAAAACTAGCCTGATGTTCAACAAATATACAAGATATTCTAGAAGGAAGAAGTCACTAAAAAGGTGTTAATCTTTCATAATACGGTATATGCAAAAATGGTATTGCATTCCTTACTGATTACATTAAACATATGTTGGTGTCTGATACAATATTAACAACTGTAATAATATTAACATACAATTAATTAAATGTCACCACTACGGCATTGTGAACAATGAGCTACAAGTGTTTTCATTATTATTTTGTTTTGTAATGAAGGGATAAAAGAGATACTATACAGCCCTGAGTAATGACCGTTAAGGGGGAAATGCAAACTTACATACATATTAGGTTTCAAGATAAATAATGAGGTCCATAGCTTGGCAGATTTAAGATCCATATATTGATATCTAAAAATATATATTCTAGGTTATGCAGCTTGTTTTTGACTGCACAATGAAACTGCAGAATATTTTAGTAACTAAGTTTGTAACTGTAAGTGCTTATGAAATATAATGAAAGCATTTGTACACCAGCATTAACCAATATCCATATGTCTTCCTTTTGATACATAACAGTTTGGGCCTATATTTTCCACATTTATCTTTATGAGATTAGAATGAGCATAACATTTTTGTGCTAACACAGTTTTTTATTCCATTTTAGGGCCCTGAGTTTTTTTCTTTTTAATTATTTTGACTGTTTGAAAACAAATATGAAACTAAAATATAGTTTTGAAAGTCTAACTCTCTATTCTTTTACAAGTCTGTATTTAGTTACAGTGCAAATGCGCTCTTAACTTTTTTTTGTCTGTCAAACTACATGCATACCATATTGCTTATCCAGTATTAGAAAACCATTAAACATTCCTGATGACAGAAATACATTGAGTGATGCTCAGTAACAGAATTTAGCATAACTAAAATAGTAAAATAATCAAAATACAAAATAGCATAGTTGCCAACATATCTTGGCTTAAGTGCCAACTCAGTGGGTGCTCTGGGGCTCAAGCACCTACGGAAAAGAAAATAGGGGGTGCTCAGCCCCCACCAGCCACAGCTGTTGGGCACGGCTGCCAACAGGCGTTCAGGGGAGGGTGGAGTGGGGGGTGGAGCACTCACTGGGAAAAACAAAAGTCAGTGCCTGTGTATCTTGGGGCCCTTCAATTCAACCTCCATTTATATAAATGGCTTCCCCCCACTTTTCAACAAACCCTGGATACATCTGAAAAGATGTCATATCATCTTCCCTATTCAAGTACTGAGGGTACACTGTGGGTTTTGCATATTATCATTTAGCATAGTACTGTTTAAGAATACACTCTTTGCCTCTAAGATGGTGGCAACTATGTTTCCCTATAGATAAAGTGTAAATGGAAAACTTAAACGTCTGATTCAATACTAGGCATTTTCTTATACACACGTCTATTGCTGCAGGAATTTAAAACTCTTGGAGTTGAGTACACACTATTCTTATTTGCAACATAAGGCATAACATGCTCTGAAAGGTACATATCATTATGGACCCGGCCATCTCGGGAACTGTATGATGCTGTGGACTTTATGGATGACTTTGAATAATTATCATTTCTTGCTTTTGCTGCTAATGATTGTTTGTAAAGATCAGCAGGACTTCGCCCAAAAACGAAGTGCTGGTCATCACGATAGGAGTGCAGAAAAGGGTTATCTGCAGAGTGATCAGGATACAGGGATTTGCTCCGCTTACTGTCCTCCAGAGTTTGCGTTACAAGTGAGCTCTTGTTACTCAACAGTTTGCTTGGGGGGAAATGAAATGTGTTTGCATATGAGCTGCTGTCTAGAAACCTCTCTTTCTCTTTCAAGCTTATGCTGCGAGCAGGTCTTCCAATATCTATGTCCCGGCACTTATCGAGGATGTTGTCAAAAGAGTGTTGCCTGCTGATCCTCAGCTTATCCTTTTTCTGATGCTGGATTGCATTATTCTGAACCCAGTCATGTTCATACATTTCTTCAGGATGCTCGGAGTTGGCTGCTTCCTGCAATATTTGATCTTCATCAATATCATATAAGTTCCCCATCCGCAAGCAAGCATCACATTTATAGGGAGACCTGCTTGAATAATGGCCTGTGTAGCTGGGCAGATTGGAAAGACAGCTCCTGCAATGGGTGGAATTCTGTCTGTATCTATCATTCACCTCGACTAGGGAAGCATTTTTATCTTTTAAGCTATAGTGCTTTGAATAAAGTTTGTACTGGTCATTATTTGGAAGACTGTCTTCATTATGCAAAGGAGTCCTGTTACCATGTTCTGCTTTCCTGTAGTTGTCATTGTGATCTTGGTAAGCAGCAGGGAATTCAATAGTCTCTGGAAGGACAATATTTTCAATATACGGGGGTGGGTTCAGGTGGAGACCTGGCTGCTTGTCAGCATCGATTGTGTAAATTTTATCCCGAGGAGTGCTTTGTTTGGCTTTCAGGAATGTCAGCTCCACATCACTACAGTCCTTTGGGTATTTTGACACCACTGATCTTTTTTTAACATTGTCCTTGGTTTTGTGGTGTTTATTATTGTTTTCGGGTTCCATATGGCAAGTGGTTCTGCTTGAGGTCTCTGATACATCCGAATGGACAATCTCTTCAGGAAGGTATCTCTGGCCCTTTACAGAATGCTGCCTATTTTCTTCTGAACCATTTTCTCTCTGTGATCCTTGGCTCTGACGAATCGATTCTTGACGTAAAGATTCCACAGATTTCTTCCAAAGCTGCCTGGGTCTGGAGTTTACTTTTGCTTCTGCTGTAACAGCAACTTCCACTGTATTTGGATTTGATTCATTTAGTGTGAGAGGATGCTGACCTTGGAAAACATAGTTGTTAAGATTGTCTTTGTGTCGATTGCTGACAAATGTTTGCAGTTCACTCATATTGTCACCAAAAAGGTTGTCCTTTGGCTGAAAGGATCTGTTTTCAGAGAATATCAAATTCCCCTTATCCATGACCATATCCATAATTAGCGAACCCCTTTGAATAAAATCACCTGTTCTTTTGGGGGAATTAATTCTTGAAGGATTAATATTGGTCATATTTTTGGCTGTTCGCAGTAGTTTTAACATGTTGGTTTGGGAGCTGGTCAAAGTAAAGTCAGGTGATTTCTTCTTTTCCTCAATGTGCACTCCATGAATACAGCTATAAATACCCTGTAATAAGAGTAACATAAAACAAATTATATCACCAACTGGAAACTTTAAATACTGTAATTTTACATATTTCATTATGAGCAAAACAATTAAATTGGACATCACTTATTTAATGAGCACAAAGAGCAGAAGGGCATGCCTTCCTCCTGCAGCATATTTCTAGATTCATACATAAGACAGTGATGTTAAATATTTCTTGATTTCATCTATGTAACAGTAAAAGAAAAGTATTGCTAAAATCAAACAAAACATTTTCCCCAAACTGTATCATTCTTTGGCACCATAGGCCTCAGGCATTAAAAAGGAGAAAGTTATACTTTTATACTGTTAGCTCTGGATAAAAAAAAAAAAGTTTTCTGCCTCCAGCCATATGTAAGCCACCAGCTGCTCCCAATCTGATGGGCATGTCAAGAAGGTTTCCTGGTGGGAAAATGAAGACAGGACAAACAAGGACTTGAGACCATCATAAATTCTGACCCCTCTCTTTTTCTAGCATCCTCCTCCTTGCCACAGCAACTCCTGTCCATTCGAGATCGTAGAAAAATGATTACGCTTTGGCCTGACTGCTACCCTCACAAACACTGAACAGTACTTAACTCCATGAGTGATCCTATATAAATCAATGGAACTACTTACACAGTAGGGTAATACTCAATTTAAGTATGTCAGGAACAGGTCCTTCACAACAGTCAGTTTACAAAGGGCTAATATATAGTGCAACATCGGAAGTGAGTCTGAATTCTAGTGGCCATGGCTTCCCTGGTGAAAACATTGAAGATTTCCTATAGTCTGCTTGAATACTATTCTTTACTTCCTGCTGGGCAATTGGTGTGACAGCTAGGTAAATAGGTGCCATACACATAGGTAGAGGGGCACCACTTGGTGTTACAAGGGTTATGCCTACAAGATCTCAACAATTGTAACAATGAAAACAAAGAGAAATGTTCATTTCTGATGTCCACAGACAACTGAAACATTAAGTTCAATAAAACATTTCTGTAAATTAAATTCAGTAAAGTTCTGCAAATCCTAAGCAGCCAAAACAAAAAAGCCTCCATTTGTCTTAATAAAGACAAATGCAAAGTGCTCCACTTAGGAAAGAACAATCAGTTTCACACATACAGAATGGGAAGAGACTGTCTAGGAAGGAGTACGGCAGAAAGGGATCTAGGGGTTATAGTGGACCACAAGCTAAATATGAGTCAACAGTGTGATGCTGTTGCAAAAAAAAGCAAACATGATTCTGGGATGCATTAACAGGTGTGTTGTGAGCAAGACACGAAAAGTCATTCTTCCGCTCTACTCTGCTCTGGTTAGGCCTCAGCTGGAGTATTGTGTCCAGTTCTGGGCACCGCATTTCAAGAAAGATGTGGAGAAATTGGGTCCAGAGAAGAGCAACAAGAATGATTAAAGGTCTAGAGAACATGACCTATGAAGGAAGGTATCTAAAAGGTAGTCATAAGGAGGAGGGAGAAAACTTGTTCATCTTAGCCTCTAAGGATAGAACAAGAAGGAATGGGCTTAAACTGCAGCAAGGGAGGTTTAGTTTGGACATTAGGAAAAAGTTCCTAACTGTCGGGTGCTTAAACACTGGAATAAAGTGCCTAGGGAGGTTGTGGAATCTCCATCTCTGGAGATATTTAAGAGTAGGTTAGATAAATGTCTATCAGGGATGATCTAGACAGTATTTGGTTCTGCCATGAGGGCAGGGGACTGGACTCGATGACCTCTTTAGGTCCCTTCCAGTCCTAGAATCTATGAAAACAGAATGTAAATATAATATAAATGCATTTTACGTATGATACCTTTATACTGTTATTTTTTAATTTGCTGCTTATTATCAGCAAAGGGAGTAATTATGAACATAGCATAATTATAATGCACATAATGCATATTAGCTGTTTTTCCCCCCAATATTCTTGTTAGCATAAAAAAGTCTTCATTTTTGCTTACTCCTGTTTCAGCCTCTTAGCTGTGCAATAGCAATGGAATGCCCTAGTTCATGAAGAAGGCCTCACAGACTGCTGACATCTGCTAAACTGAACTATAAAGTTGATGCTAAATAAATAGGTCAATGAAGGATTTGGGTATGACTTAGTTTAAATACAAAATCCAAGCGAAGTTCTAGAAGTTATGTAGCATGTTAAGATGTATGGATTGTATTGTTAAAAGGACTTTTGAAATCCTAAACTCCTTAGTCATTGGTCAGACAACTGTCCCAACAAAGTGAATGGGCCAAATGTCTAGGTCAGTCAATAATGTTTTATTCATCCCTTACTGGGGAAAAACTCTCATGATTGCAGCAGGTATTTTGCCTGAGCAAAACATGAGCAATAGCAACAGAATTTAGCCATAGTAACATCCATACAGAGCAAAGATTAATGGCCTTGCTCTTTTGCAACTGACCTGTTTATAATGTCTTTTGGGTTTATGGTTCTTTTCTTACTTGTTTAAAAGTCCCTACCCATCATTCCCTTCTCCTTCTCTTTTGACAGGGTGTTAACTACAGAGAATACCTAGCCATCAATAGGGAAATCACAGAAGTTCAGTGAGGACCCAGAAGACTGGATGCTTATCTGAAATACCTGCACCTGTCGGTCTACAAAACTAGACTAGAATTGAGCAAGAACAGGCATTTGCTTGAAAATTGTTCTATTTCCCCACTTCCAATCAAATGGAAAAAGTCAGCCCACATGGTATTTCAGCTCTGTTGTTTCCTATCCCAGTCAGAATTAGTGTGGAGTATTGCAATCATGAAAAATAAAATGTTCTAAAATGTTAAATTAACCTTTTGAAATTGGATTTGGTTTGAGTTTTTTAGTGAAGATTGAAATCAGTTCTTATTTTAACTTAAACGTGTTTACCCATCTGTAGCAGGGTTCTACTAACTTTTAAGCGCTCCTTTAGGATGAATTAGCTGTGAATTTGCTTGTGAAAGGAGTAGCTTTTTCAAAGTAGTTGGGAGAATTTCAAATATAAATAAGGGAAAATAACAGGCAGATTTACAATATGCTGTAAAACAGAGCAGCTCTTTCGTTGCAAAAACATAAGACCTTTGTTGCAGGATTACACTAACATTTCAAGGGAATGTAGTAAGCCTGTCTTCTGAACACGACAGAAAAATATTGAAATGAACAGGAGAGATAGCAGGCTTCCTAGAAAGCTTTTGCATTAACCAGGATAAGAAAACCCTGAATGAACATCAGTAACTCCTTGCAGACACTACAGACTCATCAAAGGGAAGTATGACTGGCTCGGAGTCCCCTTGGATTCTAAAGATGTTTGCAAAATATTATTAATGCAATGGTTTCATGAAGCAAATGAAATCACTGTAGCCCTCCCCCCCCCTACAAAAAAAAATCATTATTGCTGTGTCACAGCAAAAACCTCCTCTCTCACTCGCAGATGACTTGAATGGAACATTGTAGCCATAACAAACCTATCACACCAAGGAAATACAACTGAAGATGAAATGTGCCAATTCCCCTTTAAAGCGCCTAGATTTTGCAAAGTAAATAAGAACTTTCCTTTTTAGCTACTCTCACTCTTGTGAATCTCAGCCTTAAAGTTGGTGTCATTTTTGTAGGTGTTGATTTCATAGCTTTCAATTATGGTTACTATTTAAGGTCTTTCTAAGAAGACTGGATGGGCTCACAACAGAAGATAAATCTACGTTAGTCTACAGCATATCTAGATGCTTTAGCAATAAAGCCATAGGACCAAGCTGATCCTTTGGAGCATAGTTTCGCAAACCTTTTCACAGGGTGGCTCACAAATTAGAAGACTGTGCAAAGGAAAGAAGAGATGGCCCATGAGACAATCATATGAACCACCTCCCCACCCACTGACAACCACATAACATCCCCTAGATAACAGCAGCTATGGCTTATGTGGAAGAGTAAAATATTTTCAGCAGCCTTAATGCAAACCAAAGGAGGTGAGTCAGCACCATGTGATCATTTTAATCTCTCATCAAACCATCAGTGGTCCATGCGACACAATTTGGGAAACTGCTTTAGAGCACAGCAAATACTGTTCTTCCAAGACTTCATCTCCTCTCACCTTGATTATTTCATATTCTTCTCCATAGCCTCACACTGCGCCAAATCTTTGTGCACCAATACATGTAGGATGCTGCTGCCTGCTCCCTCCCATACACAAAGAAACATAACTACAGTATCCTCCTCATCTTCTAACTACTCCGCTGCCTCCTGTTCGTTTCAGGATCCATTAAAATCAATGTCCTACTAACTTAGCAGGCATTGGTTCTCTTCCACCTTCCCCTCCCACACTCCCTCTCTTCCCCCTCAAAAAACCCTCAATACTCTTGAAGCAAGAGCCTTAATCTCTGCAGTTACTATCATCTGAAACAGCTTCTCTCTCTTTCTGCCTCATCAACTCTGCAACTCATTACAAATCTAGCTGAAAACATCTCTCTTCTCTCTGGCCTACTCATCAGACCTCTCTCTCTTCCCCCCCTCGCCTCCCCTCAGTTATTTAATTCTGTAAATCATATTAGAGTAACTCTAAAGTGTTTCAGGATAAATTAGCTAGAAAGATGCCAGAAGCATAACATTGCTTTGCAGTGTACACAATCTGCTTATGTCCGTTATCCTGGTTCCTTTACCAAACACCTGCTCTCCCACCATACCGCAAAAACAAATCACCTTTAAAAAAAAATGGCAGCAACTTAACATTTCATGCAAACTGCAAAATTTACCAAATGGTGTTAAAATGTATTATATTTAACACAACTGAGCATGATTTTCCGCACAGAAAATATTCTCCATAGAATTCAGTTTGGAAACATCTTCAAACTCCAAAGTCCATCTCTGATTTGCCCAGCTGGGAGGACAGGAGTTGAGTGGGGGCAAGGTGGGTGGGGGGTAAAGAGGTATACAGTGTATCTCACTTGAAAAAGAAAAGAAGCCAACATGAAAAAGGAGTAGTGATTGTGTATGGTGCATTTTTTAAAGATGGGGTTGTTTAGGAAGCTCAAACTTATGCATAAGCCAACTTTCTAAGTATCTGGTCCAGGACAGGACAGTATTCAGTGAAAATAACAGCTTTTACTTGCAGATGTCTGTATAACAGGTCTACAAAGAAGCACCAAAATTAAAGGTCCCCTCTTGCAGTTTTGCAGTTCTATATAAATATCGCAAACAAAAAAATATATATATATAAAGGTGTTTGTTTTTTTTTAAGGTTAGATGCAGACATAACAAAACAACTTTAAATTCATAAGGGCCACATTCCTTGACCACCCCAAACTCCCTCTGATGCTGGTGTACATTTGAATGTGTCCAAGGATCAGTCTCAAAAGAAGCAAAACAAACATTTAAAATGCCCACACCGCGTTTGGTGCTAACACTCATGGGCCACAACTGTAAGCTTTCCACATAGGGTATCACAGGGCAAAATCCCTTACTAACAGAATAGGACAGAACATTTACTCTATGCTACTCCTTTTAGCTGCAGGCCCAATAGAGTTTGGATTTACTCTAGGGAGTAGCCTCAACATGTTTTGGGGCAATTAGGCATATCGCCATGGTTTTCTATTTACTTTGGCTACATTAAAAAAATTACAGAGTCCATCAGCTATTTAATGTTTGATGCATAAAAAAAA
This sequence comes from Chrysemys picta bellii, assembly GCF_011386835.1. Classification (NCBI taxonomy): domain Eukaryota; kingdom Metazoa; phylum Chordata; order Testudines; family Emydidae; genus Chrysemys; species Chrysemys picta. The sequence continues at coordinate 64,237,801 of NC_088800.1, forward strand.
CCCTCGTTTGTCAAAAAGAGTAAGACTAAACATATTTCCTGCTTTTACTTCTACAATCATTTATTTGGATGTAAAATCCACTTTTTATTTGGTAGAATTATCTTTAGAAATTGACCTAATCTCTAACCATATAAATAAATTCCATTTTTTGTGTCTAATCTGGGTTTATTGAAGGAATCTAATTAATTAGGAAAATGTAGCTGAGAAATACCTTCTATACTATTTAACACTTTTAGAACCCCAGATGTTCTATGCACAGTACTGAGAGTTAATATTTATCATCTGATTAAAGCAGGTTTTTTAAAATTGCTTCATTCCAATTATTAGCCCAATTCCTGTTAACGAGCAAATCTTGTATTTCTCCATTAAACCTGTCCCTAATGAAGAATCAATAGCCTGTGATTTCTGTATTTGCCTATTGACTATCCTGACATGTGCTAGTCCACCAGACAGCTTGCAGTCACAGCGATCAAATGAAAAAAATAAAACAAAAAATCCCTAGGAGTGCATATGAAATGCAACTATAATAGAAGCCCAGTGGAACATCTTATCAAAGTTTTAAAAATGTTTCAGATATTCAGTAAGGGGATAAAATGAGAAGAAATATGCCTGCCTCACAGGATGTTGATGAGTGGTTTTAAGAAATTAGTTGTTATATTAACTACTGGATAAAAGAGGTTTATGAAAGTTATACTAACCCTACTGATTGAGAACAACAATCCTGGCCTATCTGTGCAGACCCCAGTGAAGCAGAATCTGAGTTTCCAGTAAAACAAATGTTCCCAGACAAAGGTTATTAGGCTGAGTGCCATAGCTGCTGCGAGCATGTAAAATACGCCTGCCATGTTGTCAATATCCAGCTGGCTGCTCATGACTTCATTCTTTTCATTATGACAAATACCAGTCAACCACAGTGTTTCCAATTCTTCCATCTCTCCTGGAGAAAACAAGAAATCATACAGTTAGGATTTGAAAACCATCATTCATAGTATATTGCAAAAATGAAAATCTAGGACATAGAGTAATTCCATCTTTAAAAATACATCACTCTGTAATATCTCATTTATAAAGTGACTCTATTCTTATCTGCTAATTTAGGACTACATTACTTTAATAGATTTCAGGTCACAGTACCTCGGGTTGTGACTTCATCAGATTTCGTATGTTAGCTAGACTTGATTAGCCCTTCCTATCTTGGGTTTTCAGGAAGAGGAGAGAAACATCTGAATATGGCACAGTCTTCAAAAACAGACGTTCTGTGTTTCATATATTATCTCTCTTTCTGTGGAAACAGACTTTCAACTATTGAGCTCTTGGACATCTGACAGAATCTCCCTATCCTGTTTTATTTCTTGGTATTTTTAACTTCCATTGTCATTTGTTCAAATAAGTAGAGTTTTAAAAATAGATATCTATGGTGATATCTCTATTCACGTGTTTTAACTCTTTGCCATGTCTGTATCTAGTGGAGGATTGTACTCTATAGAACTAGCCAAAAGGAATGTAATCTAGTAGGCAGAAACAGGACTGGAATGCAGGCTTCCTGGCTTCTATTCCTGAGTCTGCCACAACCTTGTCAGGGGATGTCAAGCAATTCACTTTACTCAGTCATACCCAGCAAAACAGATATACCATCTCCCATAGCTGGGTGGTTCTTAGCTGAGTGTTTGTAGTTTACAGGTCTTTGAGTTCCTCATCATTACTGTCATCACAATATGCAGACAGCTAGTGCAGAACAGTCTGACTTTGTTGGGTAAGTTGTTATTTAAAATACACAAAACTAAGTACACTCATCCAAACAAATAAAAGTGTTATAGGGTCTAGAACTCTAAATGGAGCTCTTCCAGCAATATATAAAAATGATTTAAATTACTGTATTTTCTGGCGTATAAGACTACTTTTTAACCCAGGAAAATCTTCTCAAAAGTCGGGGGTCGTCTTATACGCCGGGTGTCGTCTTATAGGGCGGGTGCTGAAACTTCCGAGCCGGACTGGAGAATCTGCGGTCGCCGCATATGGTGGGGGGAGCTCAAAAACGGCCGCGGCCGCATCCCCGCCCGATGACGAGGTGAGGGGGCGCCTCACCGGGAAGGTGTAAGTGAAGGGCGGAGCAAGCTGCAGGCGTCCGGGACGCCCGGGGTATGGAAAAAAGAGAGAGAGCGGCGCTGTGCCCAGAAAAACACGCCTCTTTCACCCGTCTGGCCCGCCCTTGTATCCTATTACCGTACCTCCTTCTCTGCCTCTCAGATCTCACAAAATTACCATATTGAAATCAAATCTGATGTTTTTTTAATTTTTTTTTGGTGTGCGTTGGAAGAGGGGTAGTCTTATACGGCGAGTATATCCCAAACTCTATATTTTAACTGGAAAAGTTGGGGGTCGTCTTATACGCCCAGTCGTCTTATACGCCGGAAAATACGGTATGTTGTACTTTGTGCATGGACAGAAACTACTGCGAGTACTTATAGCATTCAATTCCCCCATCACCATCTCCTCTCGAATATTACCTTATTTGGTGAGAAAAAAATCACTTAAAAAACATCTTTGGGGCAATCCATCCTCCACACCTCCCATTTTTTCTGCTCTCTGATGTAGTCACCACATGGACCAAAGCAAAAGACTAGTGAGGCTCAGTATAAGATCCAGATATATTTCAGGATCTCCCTTCTCTTACTTTTCAGCATGCCAGAGGCATGTCAGCAGCAGTGAGGTTTTCATAGAAAAGCTACTGACTAACTTATCACACTATTCCAGGCTTTTAAGAAGGGGCTAAGCTTGCAGGAGAAAGGGCAATGACCTCATAGCATTGCTCAGAGTCTGAAATGCTGGCAAAGTGTTCATTGCAACTGTTTCTCTCTAAATTCATTATTTATGTTCCCTGAACAGCAGAAATAGTTTCTATCCCTTTTTAACACCACATTTTGTTTAGTTCTGTCTGTAAGCACACAGGAGAACTAATGAAATTGCTTCTGGAAAGGTTTTTATATTGTACAATGTGACTACTCTTGAAACATCCTTAGTGTTCCTCTAGTGAAGGATTACATGCAAAATGCATTTTGATTCTAAGCCCTTTACCTTTTCTTCAATAAGAGAGACTTCTCAGAGATATGCAGTGGCATAATTCTAATTTATTTTGTAATGACATGAGTTGTCTGCTTCTGGAAATAATGATCAAGAATGAAATGGGACCTACAGAGAAGTATCATGTTAGCTAGCTTCAACTACTTCACCATTTAGTAAACAATACATTATTTTTGTGCAGATTTCCTAATCTACCCCTTCCTTGCCAATGAGCTTTGTAATATAGAAGGTGGGATCTTCCTGGTCTTCTGAGAAACACCAGAAGGCGCTTCAAGGCCTGTAATCAAGAAGAGGGTTGGTGTGAGCTGCAAAGAAGATGCATTTACATCTTAGTTACCCACATATCAAACTGGAACGCCACTGATCTGGCATGTAAGAATAGTTCACAGCATATAGAGTCCAAGGGCAGACAGACAAGTTGATGGCCACAAATAATTGGGCTATGAGGGCTAGAGTAGACGTAAGTGGGAATTAAACACCAGGGCAGAAGAGAAAGGTTGCCTACATACTTCAGTGATGAGCATTTTACAAGTTCCTAAGTCAGAGGAACCAGTCGTGGCTTCTTAGGGTATGTCTACAATGCAAGCATGGATCGTGATGACAGCTTGCGTAGACCTATCCAAGCTATTGTTAATCTACCTAACTCAGGTACCGGAGCAGTGAAGCTGCAGTGGTGTGGGTTTCAGCACAGGCTACCCACCTGAGTAATTGCCTTGGGTTCTGGGCAGGCTTGTACAGTACCCGAGTGAGCTAGCCGTGATTGCAGTGTAAACATACCCTTAGTTGAGTTTTACACTTAAAGCAGAGATTCAGCCTCTATGCATGAAGAATAATGTATCCTCACGAAAATTACAGTGCTTACACTTCAGACCTCAGAACACCACCACAAGGAAAAACAATTCTAAATTGTCTTTAAAAATCACTTTTTTAAGTGGGACAATAAACACTAACATTCATTCATCACAATTATAGAATTATTGCCTGTGCTCAGGGTGCTTACATGCACTTCCTTACCTTAAAACGTTTGGATTTCTATTCTTTGGTTTGTATCCCAATAACATTTAGAGCAGGGGTAGGCAACCTTTCAGAAGTGGTATGCCGAGTCTTCATTTATTCACTCTAATTTAAGGTTTTGCGTGCCAGTAATACATGTTAATGTTTTTAGAAGGTCTCTTTCTATAAGTCTATAATATATAACTAAACTATTGTTGTATGTAAAGTAAATAAGGTTTTTTAAATGTTTAAGAAGCTTCATTTAAAATTAAATTAAAATGCAGAGACCCCCGGACCACCCAGGCAGTGTGAGTGCCACTGAAAATCAGCTCACGTAGGCTCAGGTTGCCTACCCCTGATTTAGAGCTTCAATGAGATGGTTATTTTGCCCCTCATTTATAGTCCTCCCTAAGATCTACCAATAAAACACACAAAGACTCAAGAAAAGAAAAATGAAAGTCCAGAGAAAGTGTAATATTGCCTGCATGTGTCTTACCATCAAAGGTTCTGACAATCAGCCTGCACTGCTTTCCACAGTAAAATCCGCATCGCCCAAGACTGTCAGATGTCCGCTTGGTTTGGCTGCTGTGCTCTTTCACAATTCACAACAAATTTCATGGAGGGATTTAACTCTCTTTTTTATTACTGTTTATTTTAGCATTTCCTTTCCTTCGGCATATACACCTAAAATAACTAGTGATAAGCCGATAACCTTTTGAAAAAATGACAGCACAGAAACAACCCAGGCTTTTTTAAACTGAGATATGACAATGCCCTAGCAACTTACAAGGAACAACGTGTAAGTTGTTCCTGGGGCAAGCAGGACAGGTATAAGGAGAGGTTTAAGAGTGCAATCACTTCCAGCAGATACCTAATATATACACTCCACAACAATTTACCTCATTTTGAAACTATATAGGGCACACATTTCGGAATTTTGTTAAACTCTAAGTTGACATACGAATGAAAGGACATTGTCAGACTGAGTATAGATCAGACTGCTACAAGTCAGGGTTTAGCTTAATATATATTAGGTTTCTATTATTGAGATGTGTGTGGTTTGTTTGATATGTTCACATAGATGTATTTGGTATATTAAGCATTTACAATTTGTTATTCAATTACGATCAGGTTAGAGTAAAGTTATTGTAAGGCTGAACCTGTACAATTTATATTCATTGACAACTATCTCATCACCATTGATTGTGCAATTTTATGTCAATTACTTTCATCTGTGCAAGGTACTGTGAGGACACATGTCATTTCATGTTTTACCATTTATGAACATTTGCAATTTATGTATGTTAACATATATAGAGATGAGCTAAGTCATAATTCTGGAATCCTGATTTCAAATACCCCAAATTTTGGATCACGGGGTTTGGTTAGGTCATTATGGAGAGAGGAGCTATTTGCAACACTAGGTGAGTTTGAATTCAAAACACTGAAGTTTGGGGGTGGTCTTAATTTTGGCTCAGGATAAAGATACTGTCTTTTCAGATCCTTCAGTACCCTGACTTGGAGGTGGCCACGGGTAATGAACAGTCTTGGCATATGCATATAGCTACAGGTAAAGAATTGGTAGTCTGCATATGCTCTCCCTGTGTGTATAAATCTGGTTAGTCGTCTAAAGCTGATAGTGCAGAGGTCCCCAAACTGTGAAGTGTGCCCCCCCAGCAGGCGCTGAGGAATGTTCGGGGGGGCCCAGATCAGCCCCCACAGGATATGGGGAGGGAGTGCCAGCCAGCTCCACTCCTGGCCCTGATCCCCGCACCTCTGACCGAGGCTCTGCTCCCAGCCTCTCCCCCATGCCCAGCTGTGGCCCCCTTACCCTAAGCCATGTCCCTTGCTCCTGGAGCCGTGGCCCTACTCCCGGCCCTGGATCCAGGGTGGAGGGTGGCACAGACAAGGGTAAGGGGTGGCACGAGGTAACAAGTTTGGGGATAACTGATAGAATAGCATCAGGAGGTTCTTGGAAACCTGTGAAAGTAAGCTTAATGTATATAAAAAACAGGCATCTGTGAAGTCTGGCATCAATGCAGTTGGAGCCTGAACCACAGTCTGCTGATTGGTCTCAAGTTACTTATAATTTATAATTCAAATTTTTAAGGATTTTTGTTTTAATATCAGAAACTTGCCAGCAGGACCATTCTGTTATTGATTTATTCTTCATACACCATATGCAGGTAGGATTAAAAGGCTTATGGACTAGTAAAAGTTTCAGTATCAAAGAACATGATGAAAAAAACAGGACTAGAAAATAAAACAGCTCTGAACAGATTTACAAAAGGGATAACAGCAATATTTTTTTCAACTTTAACAGATTCACAGCATGTCTATTTGGTAAAAATCACAAATAAATAGAAAGTGACTGCAGTAGGTGGTATGTTGATTTCTACCCTTCTGTATTTATAGAAACCTGACTCACCCATAGCACAGAGAATAGTGCAAGTAGATATTTTTAAAGGCCCAAACCTTACAGCTGCTGAACATCTGTAAATCAGAATAAGGTCCAAAGAGCTAGATTGTGATCTCAGTTACCTCAGTGCATAAGGGGAATAACGTCAATGATTTCAGTGGAGTTATTCCTGGTTTGTACTGGTTTTACTGGGAGCAAAATCTAACACTAAGTAATTACCCATAAGAACCATTTCAAGCAAAGCTGCCAAACCAACAGTCATAGGAGGCCATGCAGATCTCACCATATCAGACACAGGCATAAATACTAGCATGACATTTACTGCTTATCTTTCAGTGCCACGTGGTGTGGCATGTGAGCTGCTTGATCCTGACTGAGCTCTTGAAAACAGCTTGAGTTCCCTTGTGATTCAGGATCTCTTTTATTATGGCCCTGAATGGGCACATCACAGGTTCCCCAACATCTGTTTCTCTTATGTGTGAAATATCCTGACAGTGAACTAGAAATACAAGGGAAGTCCTCTTAATGCTTATAAGAGAGGGTTCTCTTCTGTGTTAGATTTATCAGCAAGCCACTCAGTACCTCTCATTTCAGTTTTTAAAAGTTCTCATGACACTGGGTTCCCCGGATCATGGGTTGGGTGGCACTGCTAACTTCATTCTAATGATGCCAGCTTTGTATTAAATAGTGAAACTAGCTGTCTCACCAGCACTTGGAAACTATTTATGGTGTATCACGGGCACAGGCTGAACTGCACTTTGGACCCCTTTTAGTTCCTCTCAAGTGAATCCCTTTGGGGATAAGCCTTGTTACTGGCACACCTCTCAGGGCAGAACTATGTCATTCAACCACTCTGGGCCTGATCTCCTCTCACGTGTCACCTGTGAGCCCTTTCACTCTGGGGACCTGTGACAGTGGCTGACTGAAAAACAGTTCCTTCAAAACGAGCCATTCATTCATTCCCCTGAAGATACAAAGCTTGCAGAGCAAAGGGTAAAATAATAAAGGTCTATATGCATATTTCCCATCACCCAACCCTTAACCTTTCCCTACAAGCTTTGGCACATTTCACCTAACGCAGGTACCTCCATCTCTTGGTTGGGAGAAGCTCTGATGCAGCCTCTCTCTCTCTCTGTCTCCACGCATGTCTGTCAGTTCTCACTGACATGCCATGGGTATCCCATGGCAACTCACTCAACTACTTCCCTTTTCTGGGATGCTGCAATGGTCCTTTGGATTCTAGGCTCAGCCCTGGGAAGAGTAAACCATTCCAGCCTGGAAGGAGCCAGGCCATATAGCCTCTTCCCAAGTGATGGCCAAATATGGTTATCCCAGCCCCTCTGACACTATTTACCACAGGTGTCATTGTTTTATTTCCTCTTGATTCCCCCTTGACAGCATCCTTTGTTTTAACTCTGGATATTCAGGTAGGATACTACCACACAGATAAATGCAGATATTATGATATTTATCAAAAAATAATACACTACTTACTCATTTTCCTCACAATTTTGATATAAAAATGATAAAATCCTTGGCTTTTTTCAACAAGAAAAGAAGTTACAACTTTTTTGTAAATGTATGGTGCTTTCCTCAACCTTAATTAAAACAGTTCCTCATTAACAGCCCAAACTGCTCCCTAGTTAAAAAGAGGTTGGAAATAAGCAAGCCCAAGCTTTTGTAATTCCATCTGAGACCAAAAAGAAAGGCATTAAAACGTCCATTGCTAATCGTTTGTACAAAAATTAGTTTCCAAACTGGTCATACTATTCCATTCAGAGAAAGGAATGCTCTGCTGATTTATTGATGTTTGAGTACTTTCTGTGCATCTTCTTCCTGGGAGGGGAATGTGATGAGAAAAAGGTAGAATCTTTGGTACCTTGTCTTGCCTTTCTTCTTCTTCCTACCCCTGCCATCTGTAGGGAGCCCTGCTCCTATGTTTTTAACCTGCTCAGTAGCTATTGAATGATTCTGTCAGGAGAGGATATGTGGGAATCCTTCAGTTGTGTCTATGCACTGATGTACAGCAGTTCAGAATGGTGGCTGGGGTTTTAATGCCCCTTTTCCTCCAAAAGTGTAGCATATGCTTAAGTAGTATAACCAAATCACTCACTGCAGAGAATTGTAACAAACAAGGGTAGAAAAGCTGATACAGCTCAGAGTAGGGATGAAAAATGAGTTAAGGGGCCCACAAACAGTTATCCCGGCGCTCCGGCCGGTCGGGGAGAGCGGAGCCACGGCGGGCTCGCCGCCCTCCCCCGGCACTCCAGCCGGCCGGGAAGAGCGGGGCCATGGCCGGGCTCGTCGCCCTCCCCCCGGCGCTCCGGCCGGTCGGGGAGAGCGGGGCCGCGGCCGGGCTTGGCGCCCTTCCCTGCCGCGCTCCCCGCCGGGGGGCGGGGGGAGGCATTTTTGCCTGGGGTGGCAAAAAAGCCAGAGCCGGCCCTGAAGACAGTCAAGTAGTTTTATTTTCCTCACAGTTAGACTTATGTTCATTTTAGTCATCTTTCATAAAGACTATTAAACTTCCATTAGTTAAACTAGCACAGTAATCAACTAAAACATTTTATAGTTGTCCCAGTCATTTTGATTACAAAAAAACGAAATACAGTTTTATTTTGAAGCACCACCAGGTATTGCCCAGCATAGCCGAGCTGCTTTGCATGAGCACTAGACAATTTCTAATCATTGGGATGTTTTCTGAGAACTAGGGTGTGTATTCTGAATCGCTTAAGTGTATCCTAGGTTCAAAAAATGATTAGTAATGAAATCATATCAGAACTTTGGCCACATATTTCTACAGTAGATTATTTAATCTTTATAAAACCTTTTATTTATGATTTTTCACCACAGAGTATTAGCCATGAGCTGGAAACTAAATCTGACAAGTGAATTCCCTCCACAAACTTCACTGAAGAGGTTGGATTCAAACTCCTGCAGTCAAACCCACCCCTAAAATGTTGGGTTTGTGTCAGATACAGAGTGGTAAGGCTTACTTTCCAAAGAGAATTTGGATGCAGCCCAAGTTGTCAGAAAGCTCACAAGAACAGATCTTGTAAAATTTCAGCCATTTGGGACAAAAATCTGATTGAAAAGAAGACAAGATTTTAGCACAAGACAAGATTTTAGAACTTCAAACCTAAATCAGAAATTGTAGCCTAAAACCTGAATCCCAAATTCTAGCTCTATATCTCAACCCCCCACTTGGTCCATTCCCTATGTGTATAACAACATCATGGGAAACTACAGAGGCTAATGATCAAAGAAATATAGAAGACAAAAAAAGACTAATAAAACCACATTTTCCACAGATACAATAAAATGCATCTAACTGAGAATAAGGGATAGAACTGATTAACTGGAATCTCTACCGTTGCTGGCTCAAATTTTCCTGCCCTGGTCAAAGGTGATTTTTAAAAAACATACTGATTATTTTAATGACTAGTGGTGAAATAGCTAGGTGCGGGTACAAAAGTGAAAGTCAGCAGGGGAAAAGTCCTGATTGATAAGTGCTTTTTGAAAACCACCATTTGCCTATTCACAATGCACATGGCCTAGGTTTACAAGTGCTTTTTGGCAATGATAGAAAAGATAAAGGCTGCATTGTGAATGATCCTTGAATTCAACATTTTGCACAATTAAGTAAGCATTGGATGAGGGCTATGGAGCCCTGTCTCATTTATCCTAAAAAAAAAATCTCAATAGAGAGCATACAAGCATGAAAAATCTCTGTATCAGGAACTGGCTCACTTTCTCGCTCCTTGATGGAAATAAAATGGAACCGTCAATATTTCAAGTGGAGAGCCAAAATTCTTATCAAGAGTGGATTCAAATAGAATTTTGAGACTAGTGTAAAGATAATCTCCTTCCACTTTTTCTGAAACCGATCAACAGCAAATTGACCTAATTCAGTTTCAGTCCAACATTTAAATCATCGAATTTTCATCGAAATGAGAGCTGAGCAAAAGTTTTCATCTGAAACATTTTCAACCATGCAGCAACACTGAAACATTTTGCAAATTTGATTTTTTGAATCAAAACAAATTTTCATTTAAAGAATTCCTTCATTTCATTTTTTTTAAAAAGCACTTGAAATCTAAATGAACTGTTTCATTTGATCCGAAATGAATCTTCTTGTTGAATTTTCAATTCACAAAAAGTTTCATTGTCAGATTGACCAAAACAATTTTTTTTAAAAATAACCAAAAATCAGTTATTTGCCCAGCTCTACTCAAAACATCAGATTTAGCCTCAGTTCTCAGCATCCTCCCTTCTTGAGTGCAGACACACTGCATCAACAAATTTGTATCATGAGCTCAGCTGAGGTCTATCCTTGAGGTGCCTCCTTTGGGCCACCACAGGATTAAATTAAGCCACTAAGGAAAAATAGTGGAGAAAAGAGACTGAGTTAAATCACAAGGGGATGTCAGGTCTTAGAGCTCTTGCCACAGACAGCACTGGCAGCAGAATGTTCCTGCTTCCAGCCAGTGTGGTCCCACAACAAAGTGTTCTACACATGTCCCCAGGAACAATTTCATTCCTTAATTTTAATCCATATCATTACCCTTAAATATAAAGAAACAGGAAGTCAGTTTTATGTCCTCCTTACCCGTCTCTGTCTCTGTGGAATGGTGCCCAAAACTTCTGCAGGATATGCCAGCTCCTTACAGTAGGGAAAGAAGAGATAGCCCCATATGGTATGTCTACACAGCAACTAGAGTCTAGGGGTGGGCAAACTATGGCCTGCGGGCCGCATCTGACCCATCAGGGCTTTGGATCGGGCCCACGGGATTGCCAGCTCCGTGACGCAGTGGGGCTAAGGCAGGCTCCCTGCCTGCCCTGGCCCCGTGCCGCTTCCGGAAGTGGCTGGCACCATGTCCCTGCAGCCCCTGGGGGGGGCAGAGGGTTCTGCGTGCTGCTCTCACCTGCAGGCACTGCCCCCCGCAGCTCCCATTGGCTGGGAATGGGGAACTGTGGCCAATGGGAGCTTTGGGGGAGGTAGCTGCAGGTAAGGGCAGCACGGAGAGCCCTCTGCCCCTCTTCCCCGCACAGGGGCCACAGGGATGTGGTGCTGGCCGCTTCTGGGAGCGGCGCGGGACCAGGGCAGGAAGGGAGCCGGCCTTAGCCCCACTGGCGCCACTGCCACCCCGGAGCTGCTCAAGGTAAGTGGTGCCAGGCTGCAGCCCGCAACCCCATCCCCTCCTGCACCCCGCATGCCAACCCCCTGCCCTGAGTCCCCTGCAGCATCCTGCATCCCTCCTGCACCCCAACCTGCTGCCCTGATTTCCCCAAAACAAAAACCAAGAGCTCACTATTCCATCCCTTATTTACACCACTAAATGCTGCAATGCAAGCACACAGCAGCAGACCTACCCTGGGGGAGAAAAAGTCTGCAGTGGAGTGGAGGGCTAATCCTCTTCCTTCCACCAAAAAACCTGCCCCCTGCAAGGTGGATTGTTGCCTGGGGAAATAAAATTTGGAAAAAATAATTCCTTGCCTCCCATGCTGTTCTACTGCCTGTCCTGTAGCTGTCCCTATCTAAGCTCTTAGGGGGGGTCTGCATTATTTGTGGGAGTTTCCACAGGGCTACCAACTCCTTGACATCGAGGAGGTGCAAGTTTCAGCAACCAGAGAGAGGCAGATTGCAGCCAGCCTAGAAATCAAAACAAAACCTATTGTTGTGTACCCTAATCTCATTCTGAATTCTTCCTTATTTCTCTGCAGCACTGCTGGCTCTCTAGCGCTTTCAAATGCACCACCTGCCACAACAGTCTGATTTGCAACTTAAAAAAAAGCAATAACTAACCTCTTTCTTTGCCATGAACCTTCAGTGGGGTGGTGCGGCAGAATGCTAAGCAAACAGTAGATGGCATGAGAGCACTCAGGCGGGTTATTCACTACATTTGCCAGAGGAATGCACAGTTGATGTCTGTTTCCACTGATTTCATTCCATTCTCAGTGTTTTAGGAGATTGAGAATTTCTCTAGCTTCCCACACCTTTTGCAGTAAACACACACAAAACCCCCAGGCTTTCCACATTGAAAACATTCACTTCAGCGACCCTGAATTCAGCCGTATAAACCCTTGAAATTAATGGGGTTGCACAGGATGTAAATTAGGGCAGAATTTAATTTAAATATTTTAGGGTTCTGTTTTATCCATTAAACTTGGCAGAATCTTTTGTTCCAATACCTCCTCAGGGTCATCTAAAGGCCTGACCAATCCTCCCTGAATGAGGAGGTCACAGAGCAAGAAAAGCTAGAAACAGAAATGGACTACTAATAAGAATAATCTAAAGATTCTCAACAACTTCAGCAACTGTTAACTTCAGCAACTGGGGCTGCAGCTCCAGGGTGATACATGAATGAAAACCCGCACAAACCAAATTATGTTTCTAGAATGATCAGATAAAATATTAGAGACACAAGGTGGGTGAGGTAATACCGTTTATTGGACCAACTTCTGTTGGTAAGAAAGAGAAATTCTCAAACTTACACAGAACGCTTCTTCAGGACATGAAGGTGCATATTTAGTAACTTCAGGTCCCGAAGAAGCACTCTGTGTAAGCTCAAAAGCTTCTCTCACACACATAGAAGTTGTTCCAATAAAACATATTACTTCACCCACCTTGTCTCTCTAATATCCTGGGACCAACATGGCTGCAACAACACTGCATATAGGTAATATAGGGTATTTCTATTCCAGTCAGAAACCTCTAATTGGGCATCACTGTCAATAGTCATTCATGCCTGTGCCCACAACAGTGGATTCATCCACTTACAGGTACTATACAAACTATACACAATTTACAAAATTTAGAGGAAGATTCTGCCAAATTACTCCAGTTAGCACTTACTATGTGAGTAGTTCCACTGAAATTAATGAAGCTATTTATGGAATAAGGAGCTACTCACATTCTGAGCAAGGGAATCAGAAGCTGACCCTGTATCAATGCTTGGTTCTTAGAACCCATAAGTATCACCTTAATCTAGTTACACAGCATGTACAATATGTTGTATGCAATACATTATACACATGCACACACACAGTCTGCAACTACTGAATTTAAGAATTCTGAGGTTCTTTCCCCAGCACCCACAAAATCATATGACATATATGTCATTTATGGATTAATGTTGACTTGTTAAAAATCTAAAAAGAACAAAAGGACTGAGTAATAGCTATGAACTTATTGTGAGCTAATGCGTGGCCCTGTTATTCAAGGATGAATAAAACCAGAACAGCTAAGCACGATTTCCAACATTACATTCTCACTCATCCTGTTCAGCTACACACACGCCCCCACATATCCACTCATACTCTCCGGTCACATTTGTTCCACCCACTGCTTAAGGAGGACACTAAATATATAAACAGAAAATCACTGGGAACACGGATGTGTTCTGCCAAAGCAGCACGCACTGTAAATATGTACTTTTAATCACAGCGCATTTTTTCCTGGCCCTTTAATGTACAGCATGAGTCACAATGTATTATAAGTGAAATATCAATTTGGAAGACTTATGCAATTACATACCAGAAAAAGAAGCAGGGGTCAGGTTAGGGGTTTTCTTCGAGAGATTTAATGAGAAGTCTTTTTTCTACAGCTGCATTTTCCCCGATAGGGGTGGGAAACACACACCTACTCACTGAGATTCTCAGTCAATATATAAAGTTGCTCTAAAGCCCATGGAAAATTAACGAAAATTTGGAAGATTTTGTTAGCAGGGTAATGACTGTGTGGAAATCTGAGCAAAAAAATCTTTTCTCCCACTAGTTTGTTTCAAAGGCTACAGTTCTAAGGGTCAAAACCTTAACACTGCCATGTCAGCCAACCTTTAAAGGACAGCTGCTCTCCAGGAGGCCTCTTCCCAGATCCTCACTCAATTGACCTTTCTTAATGCCAGCTAACATAGTAGCCTCCTCCCCTTCCTCAAATGCCTGGCATACAGCTGAGGTTCTACCTAGGCAGCCCAGCTAGTAGTTCTCCAATCCATTTCCCACACACATCTTACGCCCAGCCACGCATCCTCTTCTCCAGCTCCTTCTCTACTGATTCCCTCTATCTTCTGCCATTGTCTGTCTGCCTGCCTCTTCTTAACTGCCTTCCTGTTCCTCCACATCTTACCACTTTCTGCCCTTCTCTATCTTCTCTCCTACTGTTCGTATCCCCACTTGTCTAGTGGCTCTCTGCTTCTTCTCTTTACAACATCCTCATGTTACCCATCACTCTAGCTGTCCTAACCCCCGTGCCCCTCTACTCATTTGTCCCTCAGCCAAGGAAATGCCTCCTCACAAATTTGCCAGCTGGCAGTGGTTCTGCTCCCAGCCCCACCCCGGCGCTATAAAAGGATTCAGAAATTATGCTGCAAACTTGCTGCATATTTTCTAAAATTACTGTTTTGTCACCAGTGGAAAAACAGTCAAAACTGGAGCAGCAGGTGGGTAGATTTGTTTTCAGATGCTTGAGTTTTCACAGGGCCTAGAGAGGAGGTTGAAAATAAAGGAGACTAGTGGTAAATAGGTGCTTACACAATTTTGCAATCCAGCAACTAAAGACTTACTGAGTTATGCAATCTATGCACATAAATACAGGTGCAGGCAGCTTAGCCTAACTGATTAGACCGAAAAATCAATAGAAAAGAACAACCTGAGAGTACAGGGGGCAATTTCTTCAGCAGACCTTTTCTCCACCTAAAAATGCAGATTGGATTGACCAAAACAAATTTGTGTCAATTTCTGCTAATTGTTTTGGTCTAAACAAAAAAAGAAAAAAAATCCAGAAAAGTTGAAACAGTTCATTTCAATTTTTCAGGCTAGATTCGCAAGGGGATTTAGGTGCGATGCACAAAATCGCAGCGGAGGAGATGCTCCCCCACCCCAAAATTCACCACTCACCAAATCTTTATTAAGGCAAGACACTAGCAAGCATGATCTGTTACTCACAAATGGGAAGTGTATTAAGAGGGTCTCACCACACAGTCTCCTCCGGTACAAGAAAATTCACAGCTTCAGCTTCCCTGCATTAGGCTAACTGTTTAGAACTTTGACTGTCTTTTCTCACACATATGTATTCGTTTCTCATTTTCATATCACAAACATGATTATTCTGAATTTTCTTACACATCCTAAGCTTACCCTTAATCACAGCAGGTTTCTATCAGGCTTAAATGTGCTTTTGCTCTAAGCACAAACTCCCAATAGCCTAGTGATTAGGACATTCACCTGGGCTATGGGAGACGCAGGGTCAAATCCCTGATCTGAGTCAGGGACTTGAATACAGGTGACTGCCCTAACTACAGAGTCATTCTCAGTCTCTGTGACCCAATGGTATTCAAGCATTTTATGCAAAGAGGAACAGCTTAAACGGAAGAGACTGAAAGAGACCCACTCCAGCATACCCAATAGCCTGATGGTGAGACTGCTCACAGAGAGGGAGAGCAAGACTTGGATACAAGTCACTGCTCCAGAGAGGGGATTCAACCTGGGTCTCCCACATACCACGGGAGGACCCTAACTACTGGGTACAGGGAATCACCAATCCCACATCTCCTTACTCTATTTCATTCATCTAGCCCACCATTTGAAAAAGCTACTGGGGGGAAGCTGTTCTAGACTTGATTTTAACAAATAGGGAGGAACTCGTTGAGAATTTGAAAGTAGAAGGCAGCTTGGGTGAAAGTGATCATGAAATCATAGAGTTTGTAATTCTAAGGAAGGGTAGAAGGGAGAACAGCAAAATAGAGACAATGGATTTCAGGAAGGTGGATTTTGGTAAGCTCAGAGAGCTGATAGGTAAGGTCCCATGGGAATCAAGACTGAGGGGAAAAACAACTGAGGAGAGTTGGCAGTTTTTCAAAGGGACACTATTAAGGGCCCAAAAGCAAGCTATTCTGCTGGTTAAGAAAGATAGAAAATGTGGCAAAAGACCACCTTGGCTTAACCACGAGATCTTGCATGATCTAAAAAATAAAAAGGAGTCATATAAAAAATGGAAACTAGGACAGATTACAAAGGATGAATATAGGCAAACAACACAGAAATGCAGGGGCAAGATTAGAAAGGCAAAGGCACAAAATGAGCTCAAACTAGCTACAGGAGTAAAGGGAAACAAGAAGACTTTTTATCAATACATTAGAAGCAAGAGGAAGACCAAAGACAGGGTAGGCCCACTGCTCAGTGAAGAGGGAGAAACAGTAACAGGAAACTTGGAAATGGCAGAGATGCTTAATGACTTCTTTGTTTCGGTCTTCACTGAGAAGTCTGAAGGAATGCCTAACATAGTGAATGCTAATGGGAAGGAGGTAGGTTTAGCAGATAAAATAAAAAAAGAACAAGTTAAAAATCACTTAGAAAAGTTAGATGCCTGCAAGTCACCAGGGCCTGATGAAATGCATCCTAGAATACTCAAGGAGCTAATAGAAAAGGTATCTGAGCCTCTAGCTATTATCTTTGGAAAATCATGGGAGACGGGAGAGATTCCAGAAGACTGGAAAAGGGCAAATATAGTGCCCATCTATAAAAAGGGAAATAAAAACAAGCCAGGAAACTACAGACCAGTTAGTTTAACTTCTGTGCCAGGGAAGATAATGGAGCAAGTAATTAAGAAAATCATCTGCAAACACTTGGAAGGTGGTAAGGTGATAGGGAATAGCCAGCATGGATTTGTAAAGAACAAATCATATCAAACCAGTCTGATAGCTTTCTTTGATAGGATAACGAGTCTTGTGGATAAGGGAGAAGCTGTGGATGTGGTATACCTAGAATTTAGTAAGGCATTTGATACGGTCTCGCATGATATTCTTATCGATAAACTAGGCAAATACAATTTAGATGGGGCTACTATAAGGTGGGCGCATAACTGGCTGGATAACCATACTCAGAGAGTTGTTATTAATGGTTCCCAATCCTGCTGGAAAGGCATAACAAGTGGGGTTCCGCAGGGGTCTGTTTGGGGACCGGTTCTGTTCAATATCTTCATTAACTACTTAGATATTGGCATAGGAAGTACGCTTATTATGTTTGCGGATGATACCAAACTGGGAGGGATTGCAACTGCTTTGGAGGACAGGGTCATAATTCAAAATGATCTGGACAAATTGGAGAAATGGTCTGAGTTAAACAGGATGAAGTTTAACAAAGACAAATGCAAAGTGCTCCACTTAGGAAAGAAGAATCAGTTTCATACATACAGAATGGGAAGAGACTGTCTAGGAAGGAGTACGGCAGAAAGGGATCTAGGGGTTATAGTGGACCACAAGCTAAATATGAGTCAACAGTGTGATGCTGTTGCAAAAAAAGCAAACATGATTCTGGGATGCATTAACAGGTGTGTTGTGAGCAAGACACGAGAAGTCATTCTTCCGCTCTACTCTGCTCTGGTTAGGCCTCAGCTGGAGTATTGTGTCCAGTTCTGGGCACCGCATTTCAAGAAAGATGTGGAGAAATTGGAGAGGGTCCAGAGAAGAGCAACAAGAATGATTAAAGGTCTTGAGAACATGACCTATGAAGGAAGGCTGAAAGAATTGGGTTTGTTTAGTTTGGAAAAGAGAAGACTGAGAGGGGACATGATAGCATTTTTCAGGTATCTAAAAGGGTGTCATAAGGAGGAGGGAGAAAACTTGTTCACCTTACCCTCTAAGAATAGAACAAGAAGCAATGGGCTTAAACTGCAGCAAGGGAGGTGTAGGTTGGACATTAGGAAAAAGTTCCTAACTGTCAGGGTGGTTAAACACTGGAATAAATTGCCTAGGGAGGTTGTGGAATCTCCATCTCTGGAGATATTTAAGAGTAGGTTAGATAAATGTCTATCAGGGATGGTCTAGACAGTATTTGGTCCTGCCATGCGGGCAGGGGACCGGACTCGATGACCTCTCGAGGTCCCTTCCAGTCCTAGAATCTATGAATCTAAGAATTTCCTTTCTTTTTGTTAAACATGCCCAAAGTCAAAAAGAAATTTTTCATCTGGGTCAATACAAAAAGTTTAGTTTGATCCCAAATGATTTTTTTTCTGACTTTTTTGATTCGTCAACAATCCTGGGAAACTGCAGGTTCAGTTCAACCCAAACTGATTTGTTTTTTGTTTATTTCAAAACTGCCAGTTATTTGTCCAGCTCTCCTTGACTGTTGCTAAGGTAGTGGGCTGACTTATAGGTTGGTTAGACTGCCTTACTGAGCTCTGTAAAGTTAACTATTTTGTAAGGGAAATCAAAGTGGATGTTGTGTAATCAGATCCCTGCTATTAGGGGAATATAATCCTACCAGTGATGGAGCTGGTTGATAGCAAACAGCAGCGTAGAAAGGCATACCAAATCTTCCATTGCTTACAAACTTAGTGATACTAGGGTTAAGGGATATTTTATTTCTGGGTAGCAGATAAATGTAAGCGTGCCCTCTAGTGAATAAAATGAGCCCCTTTTGTGCACCAAACTGCACTGCATTTTAGGGAAGTATCTTGAAATAGTCAATTATTTTAAATAAAACTGCAAGTGTTAATTACCAGGCTGGAGTCTGTGCATAGATAATGAGGCTACTGAGACAAAAAATGGACATCTGTTATTGTTAAGCATGCTTAATTCATTGTGTCTAACAAATGGGAAAACACAAATACCAACCTAAGTATATTAAGAAAAGGTCCAATGATCCATAGCAACTGATGTGGTTCCTAACAAATGAATATTCATCTTCTATTTCTAGAAACATGGCTAGCCATAGATATATGGGCAACCTACATGATGAAATATTTGGGACTCCACAACAAAGTAGGTATTCTCATCTTTTATCCTTTCTCTTGGCCTTGCCAACTCTGTCCAGTCAACCAGCTGCCTTCACCAATTCCTTATTAGGACAGGGAATTGGTCCTCTAGTATCCTACTTCCTCCTTACCACCCATAATTCAGAGATGAGCTCCCAGAGTAGGTGATTCTTGGCAGCATGACTTGTCTTTGCAGTGGAACTCTTCCTACAATCAGGGTGCTGTAGTTTAATAATGTTTAATCATGTAGTTTAATACAGCTTATCCAGTCCAGGCCACCCGTAAGCACAAACTCTCATCCTTCTTGTACCTGCCCTAGTAACCAGGGAGCATCAGCTCTTTTTCTGTTTCTATTAACAAAAGGGGGACTCAAAATAATTCAGATGGTCACAGAGAAAATCTGTGCATGTTGAAAGGCATTGAAAAAAGCTGCAGTGTAAACCCCACGTTCATGCTAGACTTTCATGTTCAGTGTTGACAAAGCAAGGTGAGGATAGTGCCCAAGCATAGTGCCACGTTACTTTGAATGCAATCAAAATTGGGGATCATGACAGAAAATTAAAGCCACCTTTGGGCTTTAAAAATTACATACACAAAATACACTGCAGGAATCCATCTAATTGTTAAGGCTAAATCAGAGAAGCACACAAAATCATGTAGTATGTATGCTAGTTATGTTTATATATGCACATAAATGATACAGCGACTTACTCCCATGCAAATGTCTGGCTATAACTATCCAAAATGTTTTCTTATTAACAAAGTATTCAGATCAAAAGGTTATGCATGTACAACTCATTACGAATTTTTTCTTATGCTTCTCACACTCATTAGATTTATAATTATTCACTGATGTTCCTCAATAACAACAGATAAACATTCTCTTGTTGATAATGAATAATTATCTGGCAGTACCTCTTTCATAAGCCTCATTTTAAAGAGACAATCCTACACGAGTGAGTGAAGTATATATATATATTTTCTCATCTCCAAACTTGGAGACAGGAAGAAATAGTCCCGCAGGGTATAGCGGAAATGATCTTTGGTAGAATGGATAATTCAACTTCTTCTAGAGCCCTGGGCAGGTAACATACGTTAGGATAGAGTGGTGTACATCACGCAAATTATATCCTCCTATTGCAGGAAGTGGGTATTGCTGGACCTCCTTCCTTGTAACTCTGTATTGCTAACCACCATACTTCTTAAGTTGTGACCAAACAATTCTTTAAGAATTTTTACAAATTTAACCGGGTTCTTCAGAACAGAAAATGCACATTTCAGAAACCCTGAGTGGCCCAGAAATCCTCTTAAACTACAAAACAATAAAGCAATATTGCAAATATGTTCATATTCTCCATGGTTTACTTATGAAACTTGTGCTTAGTTTCTAAGCACTGAATGGGCAAACAACGTGTACTACTAGAGACAGCCGGTATTGCATCGACGTGCATTCAGCCAAGTACTATTTATACCATGGTCTATTTCATGTTGAAATGTCGTAAATTAATCATATTCAAGAAATTTCTAATAAGTTTTAAAGCTTATTTTAACTGTTTCTTTTATTTTAAACCAATAAAAGCCAAGGTTCTGGACATGAGTATTCACAATCTAAACCGATCCACAGGTCAAAAAAAAAAAAAAAAAAAAAAGCAGCTACAAGAAAATCCTACTTATTTTACCCCATCCACATCAGCATATGTAGTGCCTGTCATGACACAATAAGCTGGCTAACTGTGGTACATGATTAGACAAGACAATCCCTTTAACTCTAACTTCCCCGCCCCAACATACATGCACACACAGACTAACTGTCTCTCATCACACTCCTATTTTAGATTTGAGAAAATCCTCCTTTTAAAATAATTGTAGACAGAGTGGTAAATATAGATGCAATAGCATTTTCAGTGTTTGGAGAAAGGAGTTTTGCCTAGATATTTTCAACATCTTTGTTAGCTTTTTCTTTATTTTTCCAAAAATGCACATAATCTTAGTTACTAATTTTCAATAGAGAAACTGAATTGTTAGCAAAACAAATTATTCTCTTACATAGGAGGATGACAATAAAAAAGGTAAAAGAACTCAGAGTTAGATTTTAGGCTACAAAGGGACATTTTCAGAGAATGACTTTGCATTGGACCAGGGCAGTGTCCAATAGTATTAACCCCAGATTGTGAGACACAGGAACCCTGTATTCTTATCCTGATTCTGACAATGATTGCCTTTGTGGCCTTGCGTAACTAATGTAACCACTCTGCCTCATTTTCCCCATCTATAAAATGGGAATAATACTACAACATCTAAGCAATCTTAGAACAGTTGGCCATTGCACACTGAATAAAGAAAAAAAATGTAAATAAACATATTGTAATCTGTTCAAGTCTAGGTAATTCATAAAAATAGAGTATGCCATTTTGTTTTACACTGGGTTTTATGGCTTATTTGCTCACTGGCTGGAAGAAGTAAATGTTTCTATTGTAGGCCACTCTGAATCCAACAGATCAGTAATGGTGCCATGAGCAACTGTCGCTCTACTGCAGACAAAGTTAATGAAACAAGATGATTACATCTATTTCAGCCATTTCATATAACAGAAATTCAATCAATCTACTGGACCATTCACACTTCCAACGTCCCCTCATTTGAAAATTAAAGCCTTGATATTTATGAAGTGGGGCCACTGTCCTGTGACACTGTTCTATTCCAATTACATTGTTCTTTAGTTATACTGAAAAGTATTTGTTTTACCTATCAGAGACTCTCAGTTAGTGACCCATAAATCTATATTTGTTTCTCAGTTATGCCATTCCCTCCAATGTGGATGGGGGCAGGAAATCTGTGACTAAATAAGAATAAGGGAATAAGTGATTGAACAGTGAATTCAACATAACCACATAGCATTCCTATACGCTGACTGGATGAATGACTGATAATGGCCCCGGAGTGCAGGAATTTTCATAACACTTGTACATTTGAGATATTGTATATTGTGCACCCAGACAGTGGAAGGGTTAAACTTTTCACTCTGGTGAAGAGATTCTGATAGCCCCATAAGCGTCACAACCTGAAGAGGAGAGTGATCCACTCTTGTCCCTTAAGGAGCAGTCATTAAGAGCATGGAGGAGGAGAGAAAAGTGTATTGGAAAGGAAGCATCTCATCGGGAGGGGCTATTCCTCTTCTGTTGTTGATCAGGAAGGAAACAGAACTGGCTGCCCTCTTAAGACACTCATCTTGGGATCGGATTCTCCAGTGCTTTGCACTATGTGTAGTCATTTGACCCCAAATATAGAGTGAGATTAAATTGAAGCCTTCTGATTTACATCCACTTTGCATAGGTATAATTGATTCATAAGGTGCAAAGCATCAAAATCAGTGGATTTGGTATATTTGTGTGGGGTGTGATATGTGGAAGTAGCCTTTTCATGAAAATATGGTCCAATGGTCTTGGAAAATGAGGTGAGTGGAGTGAGTTGAAGGGAATCGCTGGGTTAGGTTGGGGTGTAAACTACTCGACTCAACACCTAGAAAGAACTTTAAAAAAAATTCTTTCTTGAACAAAATGACTCATAGCAACCAAGTAAAATAATGATCAGTGCACACAAAATAGAAATGAAGAAATGTTTGGCCCTACCATCACCAACAAACTGAAGGAGTGCTAGGTCAATCTGTCTCTTCCAAGGTGACCCTTTCTGGAGAGCTATTCCATAGCCCGTAGTGGCAAAGATGTATCCGCTGCCTATTGTTACAAGTTTGCAGCCCTCATCTCTTCCAGCCTTGTAATTCAGCACTGCTGCATCATAGATGAAAGCATCCAACTTCCTGAAATAAAAGACAGCATTTTACAAACCAAATCATTAGGGACAACAATTGTCTGGCTTCTTTCACCCTGGACGTCAGGACCCTGTTGAATGTCATTAATGATATTAAAGAATCCATATGATAAGTTGCTGTGCTGTGTAGTCCGATATTAACAAAAAAGCCATCTATTTTTAGTGGGGGCAAAATAGGACACAGTTTTGCACTTCTATTTTAAGAGACACAGTTAAAAATATACAAAGAACATGATTAGCCAAACTTGTAAACAATTGTAATAATGTCAAAGGCCAACACGTTTCACTTTTGGGATTCAAAATGAGCAATCCATCCCTCCATTGTCCTTAAAGGACAATGGATATGCCAGTAAATAATTTAGAATAGAAGTAAAATGACCAATGAGCTTTATTTAAAACATTTAATGAGTCTGAAAATCTGACTAAGCTGCTTTTTCTTGACACTTCCTTATCTTTCTCTTTCTTTCCAAAAATAAAGTGCACCAAAGAATGAAGGTGGAAATTAAGCCCCTTGTGAGACAACAGAAATAATACAGCCTAAAATATTTTATATATATACACACACACATCCTCATTACTTCTATATCCATAGCACTGTAGAAATAGAAGAAGATGCTACAGACAATTTTAAGTCTTTAAGTCATCTCCTTAAAAAAAAAAAAAAAACAGAATCCACACGACTTAACCACATTGTCTTTCAGTTATGCAGCAAGGAAAATCTCATTGGATGAAGTGGGTTCTAGCCCACGAAAGCTTATGCCCAAATAAATTTGTCAGTCTCTAAGGTGCCACAAGGACTCCTCTTTGTTTTTTTAAAGTAGATAAAGGAAGGAAAGTAGCACCCTCAAGGGATAGCCTGTAAGGAGTGCAGTCAGGATAGAGTTAGAGGTAGTGGGGGGAAAGGGATCATTTCACAGATAGAGCAAGAGTATGCACACACATGGAAGAAGAGGCCAGTCAAGAGGATCTGAATCTAAGAAAGAACATGAAAGTATATCTAATGGTTAGAGAATGTTTGGTAGTCAAGACTTCAGGGTCCCAAACCCTAACTCTGCTATTGACTTAGTGGGTGACCTTGGGAAAATCAAACTGTGTCTCACTTTCCTCAACTGTCAAATGGGTATAGTTACATTAAAAATAAATAAATAAATAAATTGCTTAGATTGCAAATACAAGCACTCAAAAGTCAGGAAGTGCCAGATTTATGGTGACCCGTGCAGTATTAATTCTGCCCCCTCGTGTCTCCAACCTGTACACCGAATGAAGCAGGAGTCTTATGGAAAAGACAGTATGTGATCAGACCCAGACCTGAAGAAGAGCTCTGTGTAGCTAGAAAACTTGTCTCTTTCACCAGAAGAAGTTGCTCCAATAAAAGATATTACCTCACCCACCTTCTGTCTCTAGTATGTGATAATGTAACTAAAGACTGTATCATAACAAATATAGACAAAGGAGCAGAATTAAGGATGCACAGGCAACCAAAAATGTGACATTTCTTCACTTATGGCTGCTTGACTTTGTAATCTAAAAGTTCTTTTACCTCCGGTTTTTGGTATGTAACTTCATAGATTTTTAAAAGGAAAAGGGTAAAACCAAATTCTGTTCTGTAGAGTAGTGATTTTCAACCTCTCCTCATTTCTGGACCCCTTAACGTTTTAGAATGGAGGTGTGGACCCCTTTGGAAATCTTAAACATAGTCTACAGACCCCAGGGTCCATGGACCAGGTTACAAACCACTGATAAAGAGCTCTAACAGTCCCCCTCCCCTCCATCATGCATCATCAAGATTTGAAGCCTGAACCTTCAGCACTGCAGCATAGTTGGCAACAAGAGGAAGGCTGTTGTCTCAGAGTGTTCATGGGCTACTGGCACCATGTTCTGGATCCTGGGGATGGCCAGAAAAGCCTGCCCCAGTCTGGTTCTGTCTCTTCATTTGGCGGAGCTCCTGCCAGAATTGGAGGCTGAGATCGTGTCCCAGTGCTCAGAGTGGGGTAGAAGAGACCAACCTTGTACTCCTCCCTTGTATTCTAGCTTCTTGGGCACCTCCCAGGTGTTCCCAGGGCTGCTGTTTTGGGGGCAGGATGGGCCCCAGCTGTTTAGACTGTTCATGTTCAGTTATTTTGGCATGCTGCCAAAATTGCCCTCAGGAACGCAACCAACAGGAAATATGTTGATTTTTTTAACAGTTTATAACTTAGCTGAATGGAATTTCATGGAATAAAGAAAAGACTTTGAGTCAAAGGGCTTTCTCCCTCACAAATTTCAAAGACTTTCTGAAAGCAGCTGAGGTTTTACAGCTTTTAAAAAAGAATCTCTTCTAATGAAAAGTGTTAGCCAACTTACATGTACAGTCATTACCAGCTCCCCCTCTAATAATGCTTTCCTGCCTCATATAGGTAATTATCAGGGTTATTGTCAATAAAGTGCTTCGAAGTGTTCAGGTAAAAGGTATTACAGAATTTCAAAGCATTTACTCATATTAATTAACACTGTACACTCAAATCCTCCTCTCCTACCCCAGAATAATGCTTATAAATATTAAATAGGTTTAAATACAGTGCTTTTTTAAATTAAATGTGTTGAGAAAAAGGACTAAATTGGTCACACTGACACTCACAGCACAACACTGACGGGCCCCATATAAAAAACAAGATACACAAAACAGATAGATTCTTGCTTGTGAGTATTTTGGGCATATATAGTACAGAATTTTTTGGATGTGTGTGAAAACTGAAGAGCCTGAAAAGTACTGGGAAACAGCTGCTGTCTGTACAGCAGTTAGCTGTATGCACCCAGTGTTTTGGACTCATACTGTATATTTGTTGTGAATTGGACTCAGCTATTATGCAACAAGTAGCTGTTTGTTGAACTGAAGCCAGAAGTCTTTGAAGAAAAATTAAATGATTCCTTGGGGACAAAAGCTGCAAAATCATATCACCAACAGGCCCCAGGAGGCAATTTAGAGTAATGCCATTACGCCAAACATTTCAGTTCCAAACAATTATATTTAGTACATGAGTTGTAGACAGCTGTGTTCAAGCATGAGCGTTATGACAGCTCTCAACAGGCAACATTCATAGCCTTTCTATAGTAGCACTCTGTATAGAACGTGCCAGGATTTACAATAAAATTGCAGTATGCTTCAAGAAAACAAAACCAGGGAAGCCTAGATAAGAGAGACAATTGTTGACTCTGGTAAGATTTCAGCCATAATAAGCCATCTTTTACGACCCTCAATAATTTTGGCTACAAAAAAAATCAGCCTGAAAATTGCCAGGTTTTCTCTGAAGGTTGAAAAAGTGGAAGAAAATGGGTGAGACTTTTTGAGTATATGTCGACACAGAAACAGCCTATGGATAAACTGAAGCACAGAAAAATTAAGTGACTGGCCTAAAATCACTGGGAGTTAATGTAGGCCCCAGAAATCACAGGAGGCTTAATTCCCATACTCCTGCTATAACCACTAGACATCACTGTCTCCCTACTTTCACAATCTAATATTAAGTACATTACACAAAGCTGTTATATTTCTTCACATTTTATTGATAGTGAGAGGAGAGAATTGGTCAATGTATTTAACATTAAAATCTGTCAAAAATTACATGGAAAAAATGGAAGTTTTTGCAAAAAAAATCCATATGTGAAATTTTCTGTAACATTTATCATTGATATTTAATAGAAATTTTATCAAAATACTTTCAAAATCTTGGATATTCTGTCAGTGAACAAACTATTCTACAAAGATTGATAAAAATTCAATAAAATATTGCTAAATTCAGAAAGTTGGTCCAGTTTGATGCCTGTGAAATATAAAACATCCTCAGAAATGTTTGTGTAATTATTTTCTAATTCAATTTTTGGGGGAAGAGGAGGAAAGGGAACACAAGAAAACAAATCTGCCCGGTATAAACTGGCAGAACTTCACTGGCTTTGATGAAGTTATACTGGTTTACGCAAGTAGTGAATTTGCTCTTTGATGAATTTCTTGGAACTAATTCACCTATGGTTTAAAATGGTACCTTCACTTATGTTAATGGAGGTGTGCCTGTTTATGCACATAAAACTGTGGGCCAAATCTGGCTTTGGGATCCACACTTCATCTCTCCATTTAATACACACAAAAAATTCCTGATGCCAATGGGCATGCCACACAGGGATCTGAATGCAGAATAAGAAGCAGGGGACCACAATGAAGAAAAAAAAACCTGCAGTGCAGATTCCAGACCATTTTGCCTTAAGAAAAAGCTGCTCCATATAAACCAACACAACATAACCCTACACAGAAGTTTTTATCGCTACTTTCATATATGTAGCAATCTATCATCTTGCTGCCAAATAAGATCACATTGACAGGCTTTACAGTTTAAGTTTCTTTATAAAAAATAGATTAGAAACAAAATACAAGCAACTTACTTAAGTGCATGGTGGACTCCAACACTCAATAAATATTTAGCACCTGATTTTCAGAGGTAAAATCAAAAGTAAGTTTTGGGTACCATTAAAAAAAGCAGGTGTCTAGGTGAGAGTCAGGCCAGTCATTTCCAGGGATACAAAGACTAATCAGTGTGTGATCCTGACATTGTCTAGAATTGCAAATGTAATTAGGACCCAGGGAACGATGAATGCCAAAATTAGGCATTATAGAAAAGCCACATGAAGCTAATGTAAAGTCAGTCAAACATCACAGAAGCACTGGAACAGATTGAGGTTATTGTCCGCAGTCTTTTGCTACTATAAAAAGTGAAGCTATTCCCCATGCTTCCTGCATTGTTTTAGATGTTCTTTAAGGATGGTCATCAGCTCAACTGTTACAGGCTGAGGGCTGGTCTGCCTTATGGGGAGATCCACGCTGCTGCAATTGATGCAGCAGGTGTCGATTTAGCAGGTCTAGCGAAGCCCCGCTAAATCGACAGCAGAGCACTCTCTGGTTGACCTTGGTACTCTAGCTCCCGGAGAAGGGTAAGGGAAGTCGACCGGAGAGCATCTCCCGTCGACGCAGCACAGTGAAGACACCAGGGTAAGTCGACCTAAGCTACGTAGACTCCAGCTATGTTTTTCACGTAGCTGGAGTAACATAACTTAGGTCGACTTACCCCCAGAGTGAAGACCAAGCCCTGAGTCTGTGTACAGAGAACTTTTTGAAGCAGGAGAAGCCCAGTTTCAGAGCTTGAGAAACTAAAGGTGCTGCAGGCAATAATTAAAGGGATAAAGTTTGAGGCTTAGATGGTTTTCTTTACCCACTCCTTCCTAAAACTTCATTGCTGAAATCCTCAGCTCAGGTAAATTGGCATAGCTCCATTGTAGCTGAAGATCTGATCCTATTTTATTATACAATTTAATATCCTTTGATGCTCCGCCGACAAGCCTACAATTTGAAAATTTCAGTTATCCAGATAAGCAACACATCAAACAAACAGTGAGCTAACCAAGTTTTAATTCATGGGTCCTGACTGGTACATGTTGCAATGGTGCACATTCCCACTATTGCCTGAAAACAACAGGTTATAGAACATACAGCAGAAAAACACATCTGGTAGTGCTTAGTTCAGGCCACCCAGCTTTTATGAAGTGACTTTCACACACCATCTCCTGAAGGAAATAGAGAAGCATCATGCACTTCACTAATGACATACATTGCTAGTGGAATCCAGATAAACTTAGACTATTATCTGGGGGTAGGAAAAATACTTCTTTGAGAAGCTAATACTGACCCAATTTAACAATTATTTTGGGCTAAATTTTGGTCTTCAATATGGGCACACAACTGCCACTGAAATCAGAGGATGTGAAATGAATGTATTCGAAGGAGGGAAAAAATGGCCCTTTATTGGTCATGGCTTAAACCTTAAAAGACAGCAATACATTTCAGATTAAAATACTAATTAGCATAATTGACCATTTACATGTTTCTTGAGAGTCACAGGTGGCGACTTTGTCATTTGCTGGGGATGAACGACCCCTGCTCTGTCCCAGGCCCTGCCCTCGCTCCACCCTGCCTCTTCCTGCCCCTGCTCCTCCCCTTCCCTGACTCTTCCTGCCCCATTGCACCCCCTCCCCCCAGTGCCTCCTGCACAACGCTGAACAGCTGATTGTGGCGGTTGGGAGACGCTGGGAGCTGAT
Source organism: Chrysemys picta bellii (assembly GCF_011386835.1). NCBI lineage: Eukaryota > Metazoa > Chordata > Testudines > Emydidae > Chrysemys > Chrysemys picta. The sequence continues at coordinate 64,266,993 of NC_088800.1, forward strand.
CAGCAGGGCCCGCCAACAGGCGAGATGCACTAGGGGCAAAGGGGAGGAGCTGATTGGCGGGGTCATCAGTGGGTGCTGAGCATCCACTATTTTTACCCTGTGGATGCTCCAGCCCTGGAACACCCATGGAGTTGCTGCCTATGTCCCCTGTCCTTACTATGCAAATAACCTAAAAAGGCCACGTGGATTCTGCTCAGTACATGCTCGAGAACATGGAGCAGTAAACCAGCAAAGGAGAAACAGATTTCCTTCAATAACTCTTATGTCTAAGTACGTCATGACATTCAGAAAAGTTAGAAGACGCTTTGATGTGGCCATAGTTATTTGCATTAATCTTCCTTTCTGTCAAATGGAGTTTCTTGAACAAATAATATTCTGGTTCCTTTGCAGATCAAAGGGATTGGTGCCTGACTGAAGTTACTTTCCCCTTCTCGACTAGTGCCCTAGTTTCACACACACACGCACCAGGAATTCCTTATTAAATGGGTACCATTAAGTGAAGTGTTCATCTGTCATATACAGGACATTAACTTCAGATCCAGAGCGCCTCATTCTTATTTCTACATGCTTTCTGTCCAGCACCCCTTAATATGTTCTATAAATAGCTATATAAAAGCTAGGTATCATTACTATTAATGCATATTATGGTTCCACAAGCACAAAGGCTGAGTACACCCCAATATACAAAGTGTGCAACTATATCACAGTTTTAATGCATAGTATTATCTCTGTAAACAGCTATATATTCTATGAACACTTGCTTTCTCACTTGGATCAACAGTTTCTTTTTTAGCTCTCATTATGTTCTTATGTGTCTCTCTTTCTTGGTATTGTGCAATCTGTTTAAAGGCAAATTATACAATTAAGGCTAATTAACGGAAGGCAGTTAATGGGCCACCTTTTCTTTCAGTGACTTGTGCAGATTAATTAATGAAATCACAGATCCTTTTTTTTTTTTTTAATTATTTTGGAAGCTTACCTAGATTATACCTGAAGTGACCAAATGTTACCTTAACTCCTCCAGATTTCCTGTAAGTGATTGACAGAATGACTCCACTACAAAGGAATTGCAATGTGAATAGCCAATGGGATATGTATTTAACAAAGGTGTAGGCATGTGCATTAACATATACATCATGTGATACAGAGGTGTCTGTGGCATAATTTATTGGCTAGGGTTATTGAGTCACCACAGAGATCAGAGCAACAGTTAGTGATTCTTCAAGCACTAACACTTTACAAAGTTATTTACCAAGAATGTTCTTGCTCTTTTGACTTGGCATCATTAGCATGATTCTGTGACTAACTCATTTTGGATGACTGCATAATTTCTACATGACCTCTACAGATATCTTATATCTATTCTATCCAAATTCTTTTGCCTTTTAAAATAAATTTAATAGTAGCCAGAACAGCCGTCACTTTTACAGCAACCCTTAAAGTGGGACTGTTTATATTGTTTTATTTTAGAGAATCTATTGGAATCTGCTCAAGGCTGGGTGAAACATGAGAATATATTTGAGCTATCTCAAGATGTTCTTTGTGGAGTTTCTTTTTCACATTTTGTGTGCATGAATATGTTGCTCAGAAAGGATGCTGGATTTACAGTCCTGGAGAATGAATCTTTCATTTATCCATAAAATAGGTACTACGTGCAACAGCAGCAGCAGATGAGCCATGCAATCTCATAAGTGTGCCTTTGAAACCTGTCCCAGAAGACCTATTTTTAAGGCTGAGAAGATAACTCAGTCTCCAGCATCATTCAATGCTTAGCCCTGGTCTACACTTCAGAGTTAGGTTGACACAAGGTCGACGCAGTGTCATTGTAGACACTGTGGTGCTTTACATCAACTATTGATAGCTTTCAGAAGCCATCCCCCAGTGCCCCACACACAGTTCAATCAGTGCAAGGCCTCCTGGTGAGGATGCACACCGCTGACACAAGGAGCAGAATGTAGCTATGCACAAGCGATGAAATGACTGTGGCAGCTGTATACCAATATAAATTAGGTTGACTTAATTTTGTACTGTAAACACACTCTTAGTCCACTACAGCCTACCTGCAAGTCCTGCCAATTAGTGCCTGTCCACTGGGAAACAGACAAAACTCATCACACGGCCATTACAACTTTTGTCACTACCAGCTTGGGCTAGATTTGAGCAGGCAACCTAGAGGCAAAAGACATGATGCAGAATTTAAAAAATCCAAGAACGAGTGGGTCTAAAGGAATCCTAGAAAATAATCCAGTCTGTATTTTAAGCTTTTTTAGATATATAGCAGTATTTTTGACTTGGACATATCCTTCTGTTGAAATGCTGGGGGCAAAGATGGGATGAGGCTGCAATTGAAACAGAACAGGGATCACACTGGATGTCCTGTTTCCTGTATGACACTTCTGATGCTGTGGCTGGAAGAGAAAGAGATCCCATTGTAAATCCCAGCTGCAAACTGTGTCTCCTACCCAACTGTTCAACAAAAACTATCTGCTATGCTATCTGATGTTTTTGTTTTCAGTAGCTCCAGACTGTGGTACCTGTCCAGATAGACCCTTATAAAAACAATAGATTTTTTCAGAAGTTATGTATACTGCATTTTCAGACATATTGAAGCTGTCCGCCTGTTAGGGAGAACATTACATACCCATTACTTCTGACTATCTGGGTTAAAAGAGAATCTAACCTATTATTCTGATTGATCCTTAGGGAAAAGTGATTCTTCCCCTCTTTATCTCTCTTCTGCCTCAAAATACCCTCACTCAAATTTATACATGGAACATGCAGAGACCGCACTAAAAGCAAATTTCTGTTAGAGCAGTGACACCATACTGCATTTTGACTCATTGTAGAGGCTTTACCTCATCTGCCAGGCCAACCTCAGGCTACCAGAAAAGCTCATATGAATCTTTATGCATCATTTGTCTATTGTGACCTGAACTGACATATTCACATAACTTATTCTCAATCTAATTCCATTCACATCCTTCTCAGTCCCTCCAACTACCTTCCCAATCTATATAAAATTTCTCTCAACAACAGAAATGACTGAAAGTAAAAGGTCTAATTATTATTATTGTATTATGTGATAGGATAAGTCCTGTTTCAAGTCTCAGAAGCCAGGTGATGAAGTACTTGTAAAGCTTCACTTTATTAAAACAAGAAACTGAAAACAAGTATCTAGTTGAGGAAATATGCTTTTAGATTTAAGGTTTTGTCACAGTTAAAGCAGCATAGTGAAGGATAAATACAGCTCATTGCAATAAGTGTCTGTCTTCATCATCAAATCAAACTGACAGTAACACTAATAGAATAATTTTTCAAGAAAAACAAGAGAGATTTCCCAGATGGAATGGAGTGGAACAAGGCCTTTAACCAATTCAATTGCCAGCCCTTTTACATTGCTTCCAATTTGTTTTAAAAAAAGACTAAATAGAATTACATTAGTAAAGCGTGATTTAGACAGAAATGGAATAAAAAACACCCACATACCATCTAAAGGAATTTAAAAGCACAAAGAAATAAATGGCCATAAGTTAGTGTTTTCCGAAGGGCAGGGCATGAATAATTAGCTGAGGAGTACAGACCTCACAATTGTTCTCAGCTTTTCTTCACTTCTTTTTTTTTTTTAAAGTAAGTTTATCTGTTACTGCTGTGAAGAAAATCTTAAAAATGTGATTCGACTGTAACTGACAGGACGACGTCAGAGGTTATAGAGCACCTGAAATAATAATTATGAGGTGTGAACTCCCTCATTCATTCCAACCGGTGCTATATCACAGTGGATCGCAACCAGGGGTACATGCACCCCTGGGGGTATGCAGAGGTCTTCCAGGGTGTACATTAACTCATCTAGATATTTGCCTAGTTTTACAGCAGGCTACATAAAAAGCACTTGCAAAGTCACTAAAATTTCATACAGACAATGACTTGTTTATACAGCTCTATATACTATACACTGAAATGTAAGTGCAATATTTATATTCCAATTGATTTATTTTATAATTATATGGTAAAAATGAGAAAGTAAGCAATTTGTCAGTAATAGAGTGCTGTGACACTTTGATTTTTATTTATTTAATTTTTAGGTCTGATTTTGTAAGGAAATAGTTTTTAAGTGAGGTGAAACTTGGGGTATACAAGATACATAGACTCCTGAAAGGTGTACACTAGTCTGGAAAGGTTGAGAGCCATTGCTGTGTCAGATACCAATGATACTGTAAATTGCAGGCAGCATTGTTAACTAGTTTGCCACTCATTAAAGCATGTAAGAAAGGAGAGGAAACATCACATGAAGTGCTACACAATCTACTCTGAGTTACCATTCTTATCACATAGCAGGAATGACAGGGAGTGTGACTAGTTTCATTTTCCTGAAAAGTAGATTAAGGGGCCTGTAATGAGGTTGGCACCCACCTCTCGCGAGTGCCCCCTTCTGGTTGGGTGAGTCTGCATTCTTTAGTTCTGGTGACCCCTTTTGCTGGTTCTCATGCGGGGGTTTTCAGAGACAGCGCTCCAGTCAAATCACCCTGTCTGCATGTTAACCATCACAGACCCCTTCCAGGGTATACAGTCCACCGGGGCCTATCTCAGTACCCCTCTGGTGGTGTCTCTCTTTAGCACTCCCTGGGCTTTGGTCTTTAAGCAGTCCAGCCCTGGTATGGGGCTGTATCCCCAGGGCTTCCTCCCTGAAGACACTATCTTCCTGCAGCCCTCCCCAGGCTCAGTCCCTACTCAGTCCTAGCAGCCAGCCAGGAGCTTCTCGCTCCCCTGGTCCCTGCCCACTCTGAGCTGTCCGTGGCCCTGCTGCTCTTCAAGGCAGCCAGGCCTGGAGTCCTTTCTTCTCCTGCTCCAAGCAGCAATTAACTACTGCGCTGCAACTCCTTGTATATGGCCCTCCTGGGCCTTGATTGGCTGCTTCCCATGCAGCCACTCTAGCCTGCTTAAAGGATCTCTTCACTGTTCCTTTCCTGGGATGGGCGTGGAAGAAACCTGAGACTTCCAGCGGGGGAGGGGGGGCGGAGGGGGCTTTGGGCCTAGTCCATCCAATCACAGGGCCTCAGCTTTCACAAGTTTTGAGGAAACTGCCATGAAGTTGAGTACAATTTAATCCTTTATAATTTATGCACAATTTCTGTTTACTTCAGACAATAATAATAGTGGTAATAGTAAAAAGGAAGAAAATTAGTTCCAATTGAGGTGAAAATCTTTAGGCCTATTAGATTTCAGAACTGGTATTTTAACAAACAGAACTCTGAATAAAGCTTCCTACTGGAACAGCAAGATTATGGATAATACCCTTCCAACCCCACACTTATTCAATAATAACTTTCTACCCAGTCCCCAATTTGTGTGAATCAAACTATTCATCAGCTGAGAATAACTCCATTCACTGTGCAGATACATGAATGTGAACTGGAGGTTCAAAATAAAGTACAAGAATGCAAATTGAAATTGAAGTACTACAGCCATAGAAAACCAAACTAAACAAAGTTATTGACTGTGGGAGTTGACTGAACTTACCCGACCAGAAGAAAAAAGATTGAGGGGGCTGATCTGCTCAGTGGAGTATTTGCACAGAATGACACCCATAAAGTCATTGCTCGCACATCTTTTAAAGATCTTTTCAGATCTTTTAAAGAATCCGTATTTGGATTTTACATTTATTGTCAAACTAAATAGACACTTCTCAGGTGTAAATGTGCATCCTGAAAGTGTAAAGCATCTTTAAGGTGACTGGGTACTTTGCTTAGAGCATCTTGAGTTAGACGTTCCTAGGGCATTTCTCCAGAGATGTCCAAGAGAATTTCTTTACCAATACAATATCTTGTCAATCACAGGTGAACCTTAAAAGGTCTAGTCCTTTTGAGTGCCTGGACATGGGCGGCGTTAGCTTGCCCACTGCTAAAACCTAGGGAGGAGCTACTAAACCCAGAACCCAACCAAGTTTGGTGGACAACAAAGGCAATAACGGGAACAGGCATGGGGGTCAGAGGGCCAAAACTAGGGAACCAGAAGGGGACACCGAGCAGAGAACCCCAGACAGTGCCCATTGTTCCTCGAAGGCCTCGAGAGAGCTGGCAGATGCTGCCCAGAGGAACTCTGCCTGGATACGTGAGCGGACAAAAGAATGAAAGACAGCCCCACAGTCGCAGAACCCCCCTTCTGTCAACCTCCTCTCCCTGGTGTAATGAATGGCCACCTTGGCCATGGCCAGGAGGAGGTTGACGAGGTGGTCTTGCGACTTCATGGGGCCTTGGATCGGGTGTGCATAAAAAAACAAGTGCGGGGAAAAGTGAAGCCAGAACCTCAAGAAGAGGTTCTGGAGGAGCCGGAAGAGGGGCTGCAGCCTGGCGCACTGAAGGTATGCATGCGCCAGGGTCTCCCTCACGCCACAGAAGGGACAGGCTTCAGGGACAGAGGTGAACCGTGCCAAGTACACCCTCATGGTCACAGCTCCATGGAGGAGCTGCCAGCTGATATCCCCAGCGGGCCGCGGGACTAAGATGGAATATAAGATGGCCCACGGGGATTCCCCACCCTCCACAGCTGGTAAAAGGTCCCACCACTTAGTATCTGGGCAGGACACGAGGGTGGGGAAATGAAGTGTGTGCAGCACGAGCGCATATAGATGGTCTCTTGGTGCAGTTTGAAAACGAACCAGCTGCAAGATGCGCAGCTGGCTTGGGGTACAAGGAGGGGGAGGCTGGGAGGAATCATGGGGCAGAGGGCCAATGGAAAGATCCGGAAGGCCTGGAGTGAGAGGCGGGCGGGACCCGCTTGAGGAAAGCTCGAGCCGCGGGGGGCAGGGCTGCCTCCACCTTCTGGAGTACATGCCGGGGGGTTTTAAGAGTGGAGAGCCCCATTCACCGCCCAAACGCAAGAGGATCCACCCAACCCCCCAGGTCGTAGTCCAGGAGGTCTCCGATCTTGGTGACTCCCGCCAGGACCAACCTCCAGCACACCAAGTGGGACTCTGTCACCTGCACACAAAGATGAGGATTGTGTAGAAGGGGTTTTAAAAGGTCTAGTTCTGGTCAGGCAAGTACCCCAAAGCGGGTAGATTTAGCCAGACTAGTCACAGTTATTAGAGCTGCATTCCTGGATTGACAATATTTGGAGAGATCTACCTTTCTGGTTTTTCCAATCATGAACACTACAGAGACAGATTTTTTTTTTCAGAATGTCTTCTTCCAGTTCAGCCCAGAACCAGAAAATAGACAGGCACAGAAATGAAAATGAATATATTTGCTTAATGAAAAAAAAAATCAGAATTTTTTTGATCTTCAGACAAACTCAGGTCCAGATTTGAGTTGTAAGTTAAAGTTCAAATAATATAATTTACCTGAATTCATTTGCTTCTCCCTGTCTCATATTTCTACTGAAATTTTGATTCTGTTTTACAGATGTAAACAGCAGAAATGGATTCTTAGTCTCCGAAAGTCTCCAATTTATTGCCAGATAAATGGGCTGGCAGATGATTTGTAAGGATTAAAGCCATCCAGTGACTAGTTAGGTAATGGGATACTTTATGTTTCTTGCACATTTTCCTATAATACATTGACAGCCAATTATTTGAGACATCAACTACCCATCCTCTTTGCACATTCAAATTTTGGGTTTAATCAGTATATAACTTTATCAGCTCCTAGAAGGAAGATCACTAGGTGCAATAATTTGTTCTTCACCACACTTGGTGCACCCACCTTGGTATTTAGACTCACAAAAATCTCTATGTACTAATCTCCTAAAGCCTTAAAGAAATAATGTGCAGTAATTTTCCTGCAAGTTCCTCCTTTACAGAATAGTGTTTTAGGGCATGCACTAAAATGCAATATACGGTAGAGTATAACCTGCAACTCAAAAGGTTCTCAAGTATTTTAAGGCATTTTATGGTTACTGCTATGAGCCTGTCACAGAACTGGCCCTTTAAGGGCATCAGCTATCCAGCCTACCTGTGATGGGCTCCACTGAAGGTAGTGAACCAACCCAGGTTCACCTGGGTATAGTTAACGGCCTAAGTAGCTGGAAGGCAGTTAATTAAGCAAGGAGCACTGGGGCCTAATAAAAGCCTTAGGAGAGCTCAGTTATAAAAAGTGCCTTTGAAAGAAAGCTCCAGAGAAGGGGTTCTCCTTGGGAGCAGAAACTAGGCAAATGCTCCCCATGCAACAAGGCCTGAGGGAGAGACTCTGAACAAGCAGGAGAAAGGCTGCAGGTATTTCCAGGCAGCAGAGAAGCCTGAGGCCTTACAGCAGAAGGAGCTGCTGAAGGAACCAAGAGACTTTTGTTTTGGGACTTAAGTGTTAGCTGGTCTCTGAGGTCAGAGCCTTTAAACCCTGTACAAGTGCTCCTTTCCGGAGGCTTTGCCAAAAGGAGATAAACTGCTATAGAGTATTTGGCTTCCTCGTGGCCAGAGGTGGTTGGCCTTATTAATGGAAACCAAGGCCAGCATCAGCAAGGCCACATTCCCTCTCAAGGAGGTGCTCAGAAGGACACTGTGCCCCTTCTACAGGGCCACAATACAATGTGTACTGGTAGTGCCACTGGACATTGATTTCTGTGCTTTATAACAATAATCATGTGGCTGGTAATATTTGGTGCAAGATAAAAGACAACCAGTAATGGATTTTTTTTCAGACAGACCAAAAATCTGACAAGGGTTTCCCAGAGTCTCAGACAACTGCTTGTAAAGATAATGAACAAGAAAAGTGGAACACTTCTCTCCTTTGTCTCCTGACTCACCATTTTATCTGCAACCATTCCATCACCCTGGAAAATAGAAAAGTCAGAAGTTCCCGTGGATTTGTTTGCACTTTAAGTACAATAGTTTAATTCTGAGCCTATACAATCTTGAAAGCAAACAGATAATAACTCTGTGAAACAACAATGCAGAAAAACAAACACCTCCAAATTAATAGAATTATGGAAATTAACTGATGGAAAAAGCCTATTCTGGCACCCCAACCATCTCCCTGGGGACACAGGACTGATCCCTATATTTTTCTACTGCTTGGATCACTGTAAGGATAGACATGTCCCAGGCTGCACACTTTTAAAGTTTAAGTGGAAATAGCAAACTAACTGTTTCACGCTTCCAAATGACGCGTGATGAACTGGAGTGTCAGGTACAAAAGTGGATTTGAAAATTGATGGAATATTGAGCATTCCAGGACATTCAGGAGTGCTTATAATATAACACTTTGGAAGCTAAGATTTTCTTTTTCAATATGTTAAGCACCTCAAATACCTATTAACGTGCTATACTTTTAATGAAATGTTAAGAATATGAATGGGACAAGGATTCAACCATTTAAAAAATCATTTATTTTAGGTGGCTTCTTTTACTCTATTTTAATTCTATTTTGACATTTTAAAAGACACAAAAAAGAGTAAGTGTGGTAGTGCTGGGGTAGAAAGAGGAAATGAGAAGAACAGAATCACAGGGCAAGTGTCTTTTGGGAAAATCAGTCACTCTACGGAGAGATCTCTGTTTTTTGGATGAGATTAGGTTATTAGGTTATACCTATTATTTGAAGGTATGCAGGAATGTAATAAATTGTACAAAATTCAAACAAATTTGGCTAAACAAAAGTTAGAGGGACTGGATGGCTCAGGGCAGTGTTTCTCAAGCAATGGGCAGGCCATGAAAGGCAAACAGGAAAATTCCGAGGCATTAAAAATGTCATTATAATCTAAAACAAAGAAAGTCTCATATCCCTATTCCCTGTACACCCTAGCCCTTTCAGGTCTCTTTCAACTCTCTCTCAAAATACACACACACACACACACACACACACACACACACACACACACACACACACTATGTTTTCCCTACCAGAGGGTGTTACCCTCCAGGTAATGGTTAAAACGCATTGCAGAGGGAGCCAGAACTGCTTCTGGCCGTTCTGTATCTGTTAGTGGATAACTGGAATTTGCAACGCTGTGAATGGGATACATTTCAAAAACATAACATAAATCCAAAAATGACTAACAAACAAGGACTTTCAGGGATTATTTGAGCATCTGGAGTTTTGCCCAGCCCTATTTATGTTAAACATTATTTGATTTTGGATCAATATTTTCACATTGTTGTTTTCACATGGGGAAACATCACTTTCAAGCCATTTCCACCCAGCTTGTTCTCAGTTGGCTGTTTATGATGTAGTTTTCTATTTGGCATCATTACAAAATAATTTATCTGCCAGTAAAAAATTTTAAACAAACAAATATTCAAGTGACACTGTTGAAGCACCCTAGTAACTCGAAACATATCTGCAAAGTGATAGCATCTACTTCTGAGATTTTTAATGTCTAATAATAAATTGTGGACTGTACCTGCCAAAGGTCTTGCACTACAAAGAAGATAAAATTACATTTCCAAGCTGATCCTTAGTCTGTTAGCAGCTACAGACTAGGCCATTAAACTGGATGTGTGCAAATTGACAAACATTGCATCCTTAAATAGAAGGCAGCTTCCCTCCTGTGCAAACCTCTGCATCAGCCTAGCTGCTTAACAGCTGGCACCTGGATATCTAGCCACATAAATTATTGCAAATAAACACAGATGGATTTACATGTTGGTGTGGGGGTAGCGGATTGTATATAAGGGGACTATTGCTTAATGGAATACAAAGGACTCCTGTAACTGTAGCCTACATAAAATAAAATATATTGACAACTTAATCCAGTCAATGAAACTCCCACTTAAATGGGCCTGCCACGGTTCTGATCTATCAGCTTTTTTCTGTAAGATAAGACAGACGCTGTGACCACCCTTCTTCAAGCAACAGCCATGTGTGGTGGAAAAGAAAATGAGAAAAATAACAAATTAAAACAAGGTGCTCAATTAGTAAGTGTGTGTTTGTGTAAGAGAGATGTATTCTAATTGATTTCTATGTTACGAAGAGATTTCCCTAATTAAGGCTTCTGGTTTAAGCCATTAGCCATAAAAAGCCCTATTGAAATTCAGGTGTAGGCATGCTTGGACAAAGGCCTAAACCAGGAAAATAAATACATCTCTCATGCTGTTCCCAATCTCCAAGTCTCCGCCCCATATGTCATTTTCACATCTCAATAATGCACAGGAGAGCTGTGCATAGGGAAATGGCTACATGCAGATTGAAAAACTATTAACAGTAGTAACAAATACCAGAGAAACAAAAAAGATTGTCCATCTCAAATCTGTTTTGTTTGCAAAGAGATACCTCCTCTTTACTTACCCCTTCCTAAAAAATTAAAGCAAACAAAAATTGGAACACGGGTTGCAAACATAACACAAGTGACTGGTTATTTTCTGTTCAAGGAATTATTCTGGTTTTGATCTATATAATGCAAATCAACACGTACTCTAATGATACGGTTGGCCCTAAAACTCTAGATTGGTTAACACAGCACTGGCCCCCTCCATCACTACAACTCATGGAGCTCACTGTTTGATGCCTATAGATGCACAACTACAGGATTGCAGGGCTCCGTTGCTATGCGGAAGTTATCAGGCCAGGACAGCTGACTGACCCTTCATTTGCTCTGTCCTCTCTCAAGCTCTTCAACCACATGACAAACCTGAGTGGAGGTGGTGTGGAGACAGCACAAGTGAGAGAGTCAATTTCAGCCTTTGAAATTGCAAAGGCGAGATGAAAATCATAGGATTACTGAAGGAAATTAGGAGCATAGAAGACTTCAGCCAGTATAGATGCCTCCTAATATGCAGAAGGGAGGCTTAATAAGGACTTGCAATGTTTTTTCCTTCCCTTGAACATGCACTTGGAGGAAGAGTTATAGAAGTGGCTGATCAGAAGAGTCTAGCTATGTCTACACATCTCATCGAGGTAGCATGCTAAAGATAGTAGTATACCATCCTACTACTACTGCCATGATAGCATGGGCAGTTGTGAGTGGTGACAGAAGCTAGCTGCCCTGAGGATGTACCCATGGGATCCAGGTGAGTTTGTACGTGGGGCTGCTAGCTCATGCAGTCACTCACTGCTGCCCATGCTACCATGGCTATGCTATTTTTAGCATGCTAACTTGATGACAGATAGCACAAGTGTCTTTATATGAGCTGGGAATCATATCCCAACCTCCAAGCATAGATGCAGTCAGCTTTGAAAGACTGCATTTTGGGAGCACCAGATTCCACATCAAGAGTCATAGGACTTGGTTGTCAAGTACCAGGGGATAGTCCTGTCAGTCTGTATCCACAAAAACAACGAGGAGTTTGGTGGTACCTTAAAGACTAACAGATTTATTTGGGCATAAGCTTTCGTGTGTAAAAAACCCACTTCTTTATACAGAAGATGCATCTGAAGAAGTGGGGTTTTACCCATGAAAGCTTATGCTCAAATAAATATGTTAGTCTTTAAGGTGCCATCGGACTCCTCATTGTTTTTATAGGACTAGGTTGAACTCCAGGCTTAGGAGCTTTCTGTTCACATTCTGCTCATAACTTACTTTGTACTTTCTTGTTGTAAGCACTATCCTTTGAAGAAAAGCCTTTGCTGACTGGAACTGGGATTCTGCTGGGTCATTCTGCCAGCCTGCACATCTCAAACTGCTCTAAACCCTAAAATGGGTTTTCTCTGCTTTAACTGAAACTTGCACATGTTTATTCCACTGTTTTGACTAGCTTTGTCACAGCTCGCTATGTTGTACTTCAAGGTAAGGAGGTTTCCAGAGAAATGGGGGAAGGGGAGAGATTAAGAAAACCATCATAATCAGTTATTCCATGGCGACCATCCTACACGTCTCCAGTTCATTTGTGGCATAGGAAACAACTACTGTTCAGTATATGAGATAGATAATGAAGAGAGATTTATTTTGGATTCTAATATCTAACAAATAGCACAAAGTAAAGTGGATGAAAAGAAAAACTAATTTGGTGTTTGTACATTATTAACAAAGACTCTGGTGACACAAAGGGAAATTCCCAATTACAGTAACAATGTTCTCCTGAGTGAAGTACATAAGAGTCACAGTCTGGAAGTATACAACAGCAGAATTTTAAATAACTATTGTGAATCTGACTGTATCAAAATATAGATAAGGAACTACCAACTTAGGTCTCTTTAAACTCAGCTGTCTGGGTCCTAGTCCTCCAGACCCTTTAGCATTCATTTCTCTCAAAATCTTTTTGAATAGTCACCTCAAAGAGACCATCCCCAGAGTACTGCTATTGTCCTGCAAACACCATTCCCAGTTTAGTGGGTCCATTACTGCAGCCTTAGACCTGAATCTGATCTTATACCAGTTTTACACTGATGTGTCTCCATTGAGGTAAATCAAGTTATTCATGATTTACACCCATGTAAACAAGGATAGACTCATGCCCTGTATATCTACAGTGACAAATACATTGAATTTCTACTCATTTTTTCATTTTGTATTGAGTAAGTGGAAAGACATCTGGGATGTAGTCTCTTCAGAGCCAGCATTTAATTACTTATTTATTTGGGGCTTGTAACTACTTGCCCATGCTATGAAAATTATTCCAATCAAGTTCCAAGTAGTACCCACAGTAATTACAATAGGGCTGATAGAGATAATAAACATTTTTCTGTGTAAATCAGGTCTCACGTTGAACCTCAATCCTAACTCTGATCCTCCATCCAGTGAGTGAGCACTACAGTCAATTAAATATCATGAGACCTGATTCTAAACCAATACCAGTCAGCTCAAGTACCACAACGGGGGTTTTTGCAATCACTTTTTAAAAGCTTTGTTGTCTGGCTCTTCCAGCCCTTGTAGTGTCCCAGATGGTGGAAAAAAGACTGGATTCAGTTGTACCAAACACAAAGTGGATTTTTTAAAAATTCAGGATACTGTGTGCACACATACACACACACATTACAACACTCCTGGCCCCTCTCATTTACAGACTGTGTGTGTACTGCAGTGTTGCCACTCAAAGCCCTTGACAAGATTAATGGAATGGGCTGCTGACTACAATATACACCTGAGTGTCATGGATGCCCAGACTGATAGTTTTCATTATGGTGATTTGCCTGTCCAAATAAGAGATTTGAACCAACACCTTTGGAGTCTATTTTTCACAACTATTGTAGAAGACTGCAAAGTAGCAAACCTCTTTTGTTTTCTTATAATTCATTTTAAAATGAATGAAGGACTGGCATCTCCATTTTGTAAAAATCTATTGAAGTTAATGGACAATGGAGCAGAACTGGTGTACTAGAGTACCATCCCTTAGTGTTTTGCAGGTCTTTTCTAGTCTATCATCCTGTATTGATTAATAAACACAATTATTAATGCAGAAAAATAAATTTATAGACATCTGTGTGTCTGGAGTTCTATGTCTGATTCCTCCTTTGCATCAGCCTCTGACTGCAGCCGTTCGCTTTAATAACCTAATATATCAAACACCACTTAAATGATTAGCCTTACATCTTGCTATAATATCTGGCATTAAAGTAGGAGTTGAGCCAAATAGACTAGAAAATAAAACTATCACAGAAATTCTGCCGGTTTGGGGGGAATTTTCCACAGATTTCTGTTGTCACCAAGAACATTTACTTACTTCGTATGCTGCTTTAAGGCAGAGAACTCCAGTGAGGCAGATTAGAGCAGTGACATGTTATCTTCCAGGATAAAGTGAGATTGTATTTCTCCTGCAATCACCCATGTTGTCACTTCTAATTGCCAGTGCTTCTAAAGGAAAGATGGACTTTCAGCTACCATAAACCATGAGAAATAGGAGTAAGGAAAAGCTCCTGGCATAAGTGCTGGAACTAGGGGTGCTGTCACAGCCCCTGGCTTGAAGTGGTTTCCATTATATACCGGGTTTACAATGTGGTTCAATGGCTCTTAGCACCCCCACTATAAAAATTGTTACAGCACCCTTGTCTCATGTTGTGGCATACCTGCTGAGACGATAGACACACACTGGTGATGCACGCTGTGTGGGAGGACTTGGTCCCAAAGGCTAGCATATGATTCATCACAGCATTCCACTCAGCATGCAGGTACAAGAGGCACCCAGAACAACTAATGTCCCAACACGTATTCTATATCATGCCATGATGATAATTAAAAGTCAGTCATAGTGCCTAGGGTTAATAATTTCCTCTGAACTACCACATTATTCTTTATACCTGTAGAAGTGGTAGTGCCATTTGTATACCCAAAGACTGAAACTGAAACTGAAAAATAAAACATCGCATCCTTGTTCAAATATCTACATACTTATAGACAACACCCAAAAGCATAAGGTCCGCTGGCTGCTTAATAAAAAAAGACATGGCACAGAGAGGGAGGGACAGTTGTTGAATGAGGAAATTGGCTTGCTATCTGGCCACAAATGTCAATACCAAAACAACATGAAAACTGTTTCAATGGTATTTCTAATAGCAATGGTCAAAGCTCAAATGATTTGGAAGGTCAGGTCAGAAAATTATACAAAAAATGCTGATGCTTTTTCAAAGCCAATGTGCAGCTTCAGAGTCTGAAAAAACCAAACTGATATCTCACAAGAGGCCACTTTCTAGTTTGATTTCTATGTGGACCAAAAGTACCACACCATTATTGTTAGATACTTATTGAGTACTAAGTATTCATTACTGTACAAAGGGAGACCAGACTCCTGCCCCAAGGAGCTTTCCATCTAAATTAGACACCGACAGTACAATACAAATATAGGGACAAGAAAGAAAGAAAGAAAGAAAGAAACTGAACATTAAACCTTCAAGCAACTAATGCTTTTAGCTCTGGGGGCCCCAGGCTTCAGTCCCTGGTTTGCTGGCCAAGGGAAATGTCATCCCACAACACATAGTCCACATTGCCAGGGTAAAGAAAAGCTGAAAGGAATGGAGTGTGATGAAGGTGAGAGATAGATTGGATTTGGAGAGGATGAATATGAAGAAAAGAGCCCGTCAACTTGGCCAGGAGGTATTGACCTGTGACCTGAATGACAGTGGTTTCAGTGGAAAGGAGTGAAACTGGACTGCACATGAATTAAAACAGTAATGAGGGCATGAAGGCCATGAGAATAGACCTCATGGCCTTCATGCCCTAAATACATCGGCAGACAAAGGGGTAGAGAGAGATGGGGCAGTTGCAGAAAAGGCTTGAGCTAGCAATGGCTGAGAAAAAACAGATGACTTCAGCAAAAGCAATCAAATAGACCTTTTAGTTCTCAGGACAAAGAGTCTAGGGGATGAAAAGTTTGGATGTTTGTATTTGTGTGCTGTACGCCTATTGTGACTGTAAATTGTAGATTTTGTTTTGACATTTTATTTAGTAAACATGAACAGAAAGAGGAGTTCAGATGGGAAGCAACAGAAGCCAGGAAACAAGAGTGAATGGAGTCAAAGGGGCAGGTCAGTTCACTGAGATTGAGCCATCTGTATACTGAGTATGTAACAGCAGAGATGTGGTAACAGAGGCCCTCTTGACCACAGGTGACATAAATATAACTCAAGAACATAACAGGAAGCAACTGATGTGCTGCCTGGGCTTCAATACAGTGTTCTGTAGTAACAGAGTGAGTGTCCACAATCATAACACTGATTTGGACCCTTTGCAGCTTTTGTTCTGCAGAGTCTAAGGGGAAATAATATCCAACCCCTTCTGACTGCGGTGCTATAATCCTGCTGGCGTGATAGATACTAGGATATAATCAAAGAAAAAGTGACACTTTTGTAGTCTGAAACGTCAGCAGCTGATGGTGTGATTTTTACTTGTCTTTTAATCCTTCCTTAGATGCCATGAAACAAAACACTAAAGAACTCAGCTGTATGTAACAGTTGTCTTATACTGATCTGAAAAATACTGTACATGGCAGGTTATTTGCACCATCTGCTGCAAAAGTGTCACTCAAGGGAAGCAGGGTAGACACCTAGGAATGTCCAGGATGAGAAATCACTTAGAGGAGGAAAAGAAACTCCAGTGGGAAAAGTCTATGAAAATGAATAGTTCATGCTGTCAAGAGGATTAAATCTTGTAGAGAGGAGGAACAGATGGTGCAACAGGAATCAGTTTTGAGTTTCAGTGGATATTCAGAATTCCCTTGCAACCAGCCAACTGCCTTCACACACCATCACCTGAATGGTGTTTTATTTGTGTTTTAGAGTCTTTTATAGTGCAAGCAGGTGGAGCAAAAACCAGACTGCATAAAATGTGTACAAAAAAACCATGCAAATACACACAACAACCCAAATCTTTGGCCAAGGTAAAGACTTTTGCTGAGTGTAGCTACCTTCAGGAAGTTTCATACAGAAAGCAGTAAGGCTTGGCTGTCCCGTCATGATTCACAACACACATATAAACTAACAAACATATAACTTGCACTGGTTAGGCATAAGCTGCAGTGCTGCCTTTAGTTTTGGACATCTTGCATTTTAAAAAGACATTGACAAATTGGAAACAGTTCAGAAAAGAGCAATAAAATGATAAAAGTTTATAGGACAGGATCTAGAGTACAAGTAAAGGCTAAGACAGACTTGAGCATCTGGACATAAGAAGAGACATAACACAACTGTCTACCAGTACACAGAGTAGATTTATATTAAAATGATATGCACCTGTTATTCTTATTGGACAATGAAGCCCAAACAAAAGTAACAGGTTAAAACAGTAGCAGGAAAATTAGCTTCCATACTAACT
Source organism: Chrysemys picta bellii (assembly GCF_011386835.1). Classification (NCBI taxonomy): domain Eukaryota; kingdom Metazoa; phylum Chordata; order Testudines; family Emydidae; genus Chrysemys; species Chrysemys picta. The sequence continues at coordinate 64,284,600 of NC_088800.1, forward strand.
TTAAATATTTATAAGAAAAGATATGCATTAGAGTAAGATGTGAGATTGCCACTGGTGGAGATATACTGCTACTTAATTCAATCTTTGGTTAACTTGAGCCTCTCATTTGATCAATACATTTGGAGTTGAATCATTAAAAAAAGTGAACAATCTCCATCTTCTATTATACTTAATTTTGATAGTTTTAATCAGGTTTTAGTAAGAAAATGTCAAATTCTGAAGATGACCAATATGTTTATAAAAGATGATCACAACTAGTGTTGTGTTGTTCAGAAGTTGCTATTGTAGCAATATGCACTGGTATGTGATATGCAAGCAGTAAGACACACCCGTAGGGGGCAAACAGGTGGAGATCAACCTTTCATTCAAAGAGGAAAAGACTTGTTCAAAGCCAGGAAGGAAGTATACAGTGTTTCCATCTGTGATGGGATGTACATACCCTGCACTGGACAAGAGGGGGTTAACCCCACACTATGGGTGACGGAAGTCTCGCCCCTCAGACCATGCTGGGCATGTTCCAACTACTGCCTCAGTATAAAAGGGAGCAGCCCAGCTCATTCTAGGCTAACTGCTAGAGGGGAAGGACCTTGGGTGAATGCTCCAGCTGAAGAGCCATCACAGCCTTTGTCTGCGGGAACTGGAGACCCTGAGAGCCAGACCGGAGGGCTGCGGCTGATGAAGCCTCAGGGAATCACCCACACTGAAGAGCCTTGGAACCTCGATGCTCAATGGACTACAACACCTGGAAACACAGTAGCAAGTGACCCAGAGAGGGTGCGCAAGTGGTATCTCCCACCTAAGTGAGGTCAGCGTGTTTTGGTCGGAGTCCCTGCTGACCCAGTGGCTAGGGTGACCAGACAGCAAGTGTGAAAAATCGGGACGGGGGTGGGGGGTAATAGGCACCTATATAAGAAAAAGCCCCAAATATCGGGACTGTCCCTATAAAATCGGGACATCTGGTCACCCTACCAGTTGCGGACCACTCTGCCACCGTCAGGGCCCTAGGTCAAGGCTTGGTGGAGTCAGGTGGGCCCAGGCCTCTCTGCCTGGGCTGTCACCCCACCCTGATCGCGGCCTCTTCCTCCTCCCTGGATATTGGCCATTGGGCCTCACTGCCCTGCACCTAGGGGCTGCGATATTGACTCTGGCCATTGGGTTGCACAGCCCTGTACCCGAAGGCTGTTATATTGACCCTGGTTGGTAGGCCATCTTGCCCTACACCTGAGGGCAGTTATATCGATTCTAGCCACTATACCGCACTGCCCTGAACGTAAGGGCTGCTGGCAGGGACTCTGGCCGCTTTCGGCCTAGAGGCTGTTGGGGAGACTGTAACGGCAGTGGTATCACAACCCGAAATGGGGATGGGGTGTGCATACCCTGCAACAACATCTAAGTTAAGCTATTTAAGGAATAAGGACATTGATGCTGTTACGATGCTGGCAGATGAATTAAGTGACATTTGCGGTCCATCCCATCCCAATAGATTTTATGAAGAATAAAATCAAATGGTTTGTGTCTGTGAGAATGCACAATGCTAGGTGATCAGCAATAAGAAGGGGAACATCTAAAAGGTATAGACTAGCTAGAAGAAGGGGAGGTTGCTGCTTACAAAATGGCCACTTTAAGGCTGTATCTGCTTGGCTTTGCCAAACTTAAAAGGCTAGTTCCAAAAAGGCATCTGGGAGAGAGGGGAGAGAGTAGAGAACAGATTGTCACAAATCATGCTGCTTCAGTGTTGGGCATATTGCCACTATACTATGGTTTGGGTTTTCACATAGATTTGTACTTTTTTTCATCTCAATTTGAGAAATTTTAATTCCACATTTTGAACCTACCGCATGTTTGGTATCACAGCCTCCAACATGATTAAAATGGCACACACATTATGTGCAGACAGTTTTTGCTCCCCTGTGGTTACAAAGTCCATCTCTGAGCAGAAGAACCATTCATCCAGAACCAAGGCCTGGTATCTGACAGTCACTTATAAGTGTGGATCAATATTCCTCAGTTTCTGTAAAGCCTGCAGCATTCATTAAAATAAATAAAAAATAGCTTACCCAGTTTTCAAGCTGACCAATGCATCCTCAACGCCTTTCTGATTATACTTTGTCATATAGAGGTGCATATCTGGGTAGTTGTTTCTGATGTTTCTCTCTGTGCTCCCATTTGGAACGGTTCCAAATCGAAAGGGGGGTGAATAATCATGTGGCCTCTGAAACTAGAGAGAAGGAAAGAAACACTCAAAAGAGACATGTAAGCACAGATTGATCTCCTGTTAAATAATTTGCATAGAAGGCCTGAATTTTGTCCAGCTAAAAGCTCCACAATTGCCTGTTTCAAGGACAACTTGTGCTTCTGCCGTGCTGGACTGACACCTCCTTCGGGTGACCAGACAGCAAGTGTGAAAAATCGGAACAGGGGGTGGGGGAGTAATAGGAGCCTATATAAGAAAAAGACCCAAAAATCAGGACTGTCCCTATAAAATCGACACCTCCTGCAAAAGCCCCTCTTGTGGAGCTGTATGAAAATGTTCACGCCCAAAGTGACATCAGCATATTTCTGACATTCTATATTGCTCCCTCACAACTTCCAGGGTGTCTCGTGATGGCAGCTGAGTTGACCACAGGAGGCTTGAGACACTGGAACCAGGAGGAAGTCCCTCCCTCGAAAACTAGTCCCTCCATCAAAAAACAAAAACTAAAAAAAGAGCAAGCAATGTCGTGGGATGGACAGGTGATAATGCCATTGCCAGCCACACTGAAAATACAACCCTGAAATGAAGTCCTCGCCATCCGCATTCTCTTATTTTTTGTAAGTTTTAGGTGAGCTTTTGCACAAAAGACAGCATAGGATGCAAGGAGCCTTCTCTTTCATTGGCCTAGGGCACAAGGGACCACAAAGACTGCACCAGACTAGCACCTGCAGCATGCTTGCCATCCCAGGGAGAGGGCAAGGTCAAAGGGGGAGGGGGGGAAATTGGCTTGAACCAGTGCAGCTGCTTTTGTGTGGATGGAAGTTCATTCTGCACCCTTTGAAAAGTACAGCAGGAGCTGCCTTGTTTCCCTGAACAATGCCTCTGACAATCCCTGCTGAGATAGTGCACACCTAAGCCCACCCCTGACCTATAACTTAAAGACAAAAGTAATTCATTTCTGAGCCTGGGGTAGGTGGCTTACTGGCAGTGAGGAGTTTTTTTTTCAAATGGACTCTGGATAGGGTTACAAAATGAACAAGCTATGCAGCTAGGAAAGGCAGAATGTACAGGCACCACACTGGGAACGTTTCAGTATTTCCATAGGATTAGCAGTAGCCCTTTGGGCTTTTGGGTTTCAGACTGAGTAAACATTTGGATAACATTGTAAGGAAGTGTTACCAGAAGTGAAGGTTAATTAAAATGTTTTGTTAAAATTGGCCCTAAACTGAAGTAACTTGACTAATGAGGAACTTCAATTTAATATGACTAAAAGCAATTCATTGTGGGAAAGACATTATCTAGGATCCTCACTCCACAGTTTCAGTGGTAAAATGCTCTTTGTATTATTACTGTGAAGGTTAGATTCCCAATCCGTCTCCCATATAGTGCGAGAGTCAGCTAATATTCATTTATACAGCAGTTGCTTCCTTTGGGCCACAGAGGTAGTGCTTCCCTTCATAAATTTTGCTCTTGGTATAGCAAGAATTCCCAGGCTCCAATGCCAACTGTGAGACAGCAGCAAATAAGCTTGCCTATAAACTATTTGCTATAGGAACATTTTCACTTCTGTCAAACCTTGATTTTAGACTCAAAATAGTTTGTTTATTGCAGTATAATTTTCATGGGATGACACTGCAATTGAATACTTCATTTTAATGAAGCCTATGGCAAACTAGAATGAAACTAACTTTACTTTCATTTAATTTTGCTGCAATATGCTTCTTCCTGTATAGCTCTCTTTGCACATTCACACTGCATTCCTGTTTAAAGGATTATTTCCCTACCTTATCTGTGCTGGTTGATTCAGGCTTACCCTAAAATCAGACATTTACACTTTAGTTCATACTTTGTGTGACTGGATTCTTGCTCTCTCCTTTCTGCACTTTGTAAGCAGAATTCAGCCAAATTCTGCTCCCTGATATATGCCCACATGTCAGTGGGAGTCAAATTCTAAGGGAAGAATTAGGTCCAGGTATTTGTTTGACTTATAATTAGTGTATTAAAATTAATATGACTAGTTCCTCAAGTACTAAGGCTGGTATGATTTCCTGGTCAAAAAATTTCACATTTTCAAAATTTCAACAAAACTTTTTACAAAAAAAGTTTGCTGTTATTGGAATAATTGAATGTTTTTGAAAATTCAAATTTGATGAGTTTTTGCAAGCTCTATTCATAGTACTAATGTATAAAAGCAGAGTTGGGAAAAAGGTAAAAAATTGTTTGAATGCCTTGGTGACTTCTCAAGAAGTTTTGCTCTGTTTTCACTTTTCATGAAGATCCATATGAGCAAAGCTGAGTTCATAGGAATGTTTTCAGGAAATGAATTTCAGACTGACAGTCAAAATTCAATTCCAAAACATTTATTTAGGGCAGAAATGGCTTATAAAGTACAGGTAATTCAATCAAAGAACAGAATAAATAACATGTGACTTAGCAGACCAATCACACAACTCATATACTGAAATGCTAATATTAAAAACTCAAAAGAAGCAAATCGTTCAAGAAGAATCTATAGGCTGGACTTTATCACCACAATACAGTCAACCAAGTATTGCTAGCCATGAGCAAATTCTTAAAGGAGTTGAATTTTTTTAAAAGTGATGGTCTGTTCATGCTCTGCAAACAGGAAAAGAGCTAAATGCAATGAATAAATGTACTGCAAATAGTTCACCCAGCTGTAAGGAGGAATTTGAAAATCTCAATGATACTTTTAATAATATCTATTCTATGAACTGACATAGGTTGGAGGGAGAATATAGGACCTGTGATTGCATCAAAGATCCATGAAGCTTAGGTTTGAGGAGGCAGCAAAAGCCTCCCTTCTGGCAAGCCTTGCGTTTCGACTCAAGTTCTCACATATTTTCAATCATTCTGAAGCACCCTGATGGGAATTGGAATATATGGTAGCTGTCAGGATGCAATTTTCTTTTTAGACCTTTTGTGAAGTATTTTCAGCTCTTTTTTATTGTTAATAAAAATCTCTAAATTAAATGCAGAAAAATTCAATTTTGATCATAAAAGGACATTTGCTATTATTCAAAAGGCTATCAATCCATTCTTAACTCTCCATATTATGCCTGCTACTAGCACTGCAGCATATACAGTAACCAAAAATGCTCATCCACTGACCTAGGACCCCCATGACACATGTATAATGGTCTGAGCTGAGAGAATAGTCTTATTCTCATTTTTATAGTTTGTTTTTATCGATATGCCTTTCTGCTCCAGATGATTTCATTCAGGTGACTGATATCAGGCCATTATTCACAAGAAACTTGATCCTCCATGATGATACCCACATTTGAACTCTCTTCCTTCTCCAACATCACAGTAGAGATGGATTCCAGATATGCTGCCATCAGTCTATTTCTTACAGTTACAGCACAAAGTGGAATTACAAAAAGTTTAATTAAAGTCACAGCTATCAAAATTCATATAGAAGCTTTCATCTGAAAATTCTGAGGACACTCTGTGGGAATGTCTATACCGCAGCTGGGAGCATGCCTCCCAGCCCAGGTAGACAGACACTTGCTAGCTCTTGCCAAGTTACCATACTAAAAATAGCAGCATGGTCGCTGCAGCATGGGCTAGTATAGACTTGGGGCATCTGGTGGGCTTGTACTTGAGTGGCTAGTCTGTGCCACTACTTATGCTGCAATGTTCACATCACTATTTTTAGCACACTAGCTCAGGCAGAGGTAGCGCATATCTGTCTAACCAGGCTGTCTACGTAGACATATCATGTGTTGTTCTAATAGCAAGTGGAAGGGGCAGGACAGGGAGAGAGGGGACAGAGCAAAACTTTTACTCTAACTGGCCAGTCAGCCAGGATGCCTCTTGACTTAACTCTGCTGTACTCTAACAAAGATGCAATGAATCATATATCAGTAAATAATTGCTCAAATGTATGCCCTATATTATTCCACACAAAGAAAACTAGGTTAGAAGAACTGCATTGAACTTGGTTGAAAAACCAAGGATTCCGGTGTTAGGAAATGCCAGAATTAAGGCTGCTTGTGCAAAACAATCCAACCTGGGACAAAACAATCCAACACACAAAATTTCAGCTTGAATAGTTGAAGTTTTGGTAAAGTTAAAAGCAGCTGAAACAGGGTCTTATATTGGGAAGTGTTGGGCAACCTTAATAATAAGTGGTGCTATAAGTCCTACATATAATTAGGCTTGAAAGGATTTGATTTTTATCAGTAATGTCAGTAAATCTTGATTTCACTGTACACACAAACCAGTGAAAAAATAGTTCCATTGATAATAATCAAAATTTACACATAGGCAAAGTAAGACTTCATGGGTAAAATCCAGTGATTTAGATTTTTGTAATTAGGGTGGTTACAAATGGACGGATGAATGAAAAGTAAAACCAGATAGGATTTGTGGATTTAAGGATATTTACTTTGTATATTTTGACATATCATTTTAACAATTTGTGTTTTAATGGTTTATAAATCGTTAACATTTTGAATTTTAATATCTACCACCATTAAATAATTATTGACTGACTCCTCCCCCCCAATTCCCCGCATCTGCAAACATTTAAATCAATAAAAAAAAATTAAATGATTACAAATAAGCACCGATATTATCCACTGAAATTATAAAAAGAAAATCTAATTCTGCCAAGCCTACCTATAATAAAGGCAATCTAGCTATCATCATCTCTCCTCTCCACAGGTCTGTTATTGTGTCTGGAGCATTTAATGGGTCTCAAAGTCTTGAAAATGTTAAAGTTATTGTTTTTCTATGTTTAATATTACAGTGGGGCCTAGAGACCCTGAACAGGATTGGGGCCCTGCTGTAGCAGGGGCTCTGTACATACAGAGAAGTAGACATGAATCAGACATGAAATTCTGGAAATTCATGAGTAACTACACAGTGCTGATTGTAAAAAGAAAACTTTTAAACAAACTGTACAATGTCAATCTCTAAAATACAGGTGCCAACATCTAAACAAATAGTATAACGTCAGTCTCTAAAATACAATCTCCAAATTATGCTCTCACCTGTACAGATGCACTGAAGGGGCAGGGCTTCTCCATCACATCCACATAGAGCTAGCGTTCAGAGGAAGTGGGCCTATGACTAACAGTACCTACTTGTGCTGACCCAACCAACCCAGTGGTGGTTTTTCTGGCCAAGGCTACAGCAAACTGGGATAGTTACACTTGGGGATGGGAGGGAAGTCTTCGCTACATCTTACAAAAGAGATTGCATGACTTGCAGAAATCTGGGCTCTCCTTCTCCCCATCTTGTATCTTTTGTGCAAGGGCCAGTTACATTCAGTCCTTGGCCTCCCCTGAGCACAAGGCCCATATGGAACTAGCCACCACAAAGGCAGTGTGGTCACAAACTAATGGAGCCACCAGCCATGGAGGGGACCACATGCTAGAGCCCCTTAAGGTGCCCATCAGTAAAAATATCCATAATTTCCTACTGTTGTTCAATAATCTTCCCCATATTGCTTTTAAAAGACATCCTATGGTATAATAAGTAACAGCTGCTTGGAATGCCAACCTTTTGCACTTACTTTGTGTTTATATAAAAAGTACACCGAGGCTTTTAAAAATCCTTTTAAATAAAAAAGGATGTCAAAACATAATTTCTTCTTTTCTTCTAGCCTCCTGAAGCATTGTGAAGAAGTTTCTGAACACCCACTTCCAGTACATTCTGTGCGGGTACTTCTGGTGTGACAAGAATCACATGGAATTCAGTGACTCATTTGCAAGATTGCTAAAGAGAAGGGAGTCACAAAGGTCTCAAAGCCGAGGACAAGGGTAAATCGCCTGTCACCATATATTTAGCAAAAGCAATAGGAGAAGGAGGGAGAAATAACACATTCCTTGGATGGGAAGTTATTGAATGTTGCGAGTCAGGGACAACTGCTTAAAAGAGGGATAGGTTTCTCCTGACTCTCCTCTATAAATACATCACCAAGAGAACTGACAGTAACAACCCCAGTGCCTGGCTGGGAACACTTCATTGCAGTGACAATATTGACAAAGGAGCTTGACTTTTTAACTGTGACTAGAGAAAACAAAACCCAAAAAAAATGTATTGATTCACCAGCCAAGAATTCAGATAGTGAAGGGATTTATGAGTTTCTTTATGTCCAGCTCTTTACAAATACAGAATCATAGAACATCTCTTTAACGGGTCTTTAAAACTACTTGAGTTTTTCTTCAGCTCATTACGCAGTGTCCATTTGAACTGAGTTTCAGGATTGGTTGGTTCTTCTCCCCCGCCCAGAATCTAATCTTGCTGAGGGTCTGAATTCTCTAAAGAAAACCACTAATGATAATTCCTGGGCTATTATATTAAAAGCATTAGGGAATCCTAGCAATGAGTGCCAAAGGGCCAGAGAGAAAAAATATATTTATTTTAACATGATTAGGATTATTGCCCTCATAACTCATGGTTACTTTTTTTAAACACTAATTATTTTAAATCTTTAAAGTCTGAGAACATTTCAGGAGGCTGGGGATGGGAGGAAATGTGTGTATCTAAAAGAACATCTTGAAGCAATCCTTTATTTTTCAGGATTTCTAGATACTTTCACAAATTCACTGAAAAGATGCAGCTCCTCTTTTATTTAATATCTATTGGTTAGATAAAAGGGAATTTAAAGATTGAAAAATCAAAATCATGTCCATAGGCTAAGTAAATTTTTAGTAGCAACATGGAAAGGAATTACTGTCATTTTCTGGCTCAAGATTTATTTATTTTTTTGAGGAGGATTGGGGGAAGGGAAGGACAAAACCGATATAGAAAATCATAGATGTACTGAAATCACTAGCTGATGGCTAAGTCCAGTGACATTTATATTACCCATTGCCAATATATTAGTCAGAACTTTGAATCTAAGATCTTTTGACACTTTCAGTTCCAGGTTGCACCAAAAGCGGGATGGGGAGTGGAGCGGGGAGAGCAGCTTTTTCCAATTCCACTTTTTTTCCTCAAATGAAAAATGTCATTTATCTGTCTCACTGTTAATTATTTATACTATATAAAATAAAAGTAGCTTTAAGGAACTTCTTTACATTCTTCCAAAAGATTTTGAGACACCATGACTTTATGAGAACAAAATTAGTCCTGCTCATTTTGTTTCTTATCAGTCTTTCCTATGGCCATCTACAATGACTGCAATTAACTCTTTCTAGCTCACATTTATGAAGATTTACACATCAACTACAAAAAGAACAGGAGTACTTGTGGCACCTTAGAGACTAACAGATTTATTAGAGCATAAGCTTTCGTGGACTACAGCCCACTTCTTCGGATGCATCCGAAGAAGTGGGCTGTAGTCCACGAAAGCTTATGCTCTAATAAATCTGTTAGTCTCTAAGGTGCCACAAGTACTCCTGTTCTTTTTGCGGATACAGACTAACACGGCTGCTACTCTGAAACATCAACTACAGCGTGCTATCACAAAAACACATCTGCCACATATCACCCACTCACTCTTTCCACTTTAAGAAAGGGAAACAAAAAAATGTCTCCATCAAATATTTCATATGTGTTGCAATTTAAAATAATTTCTCTTTTTCCCCATTCCCATCATTGACTTTTGGTAATGGTTTTGTAAATTAATTACATTGTTGGTACTATTCTTAGAAATAGTTCTCAAATGTTCTACCTTTAACAAAATACATATTGCATGTGTTCATGGTGCAATTTTTCATCCTTCTACGCCTGTGCAGAAGTATCTGTTTTATCTAAAAGGGAAAAACCGGTTACTTACCAGTATTGTAACTTTTGTTCTTCGAGATGGGATGCTGACATGTATTACATGTAGGTGGACGCGCATCCAGGACATGGAAGCCAGAGAATTATGCCTAGCAGTACCTGTAAGGGTGGCACTTGAGCACTGTGGCTATAGCCCCGTCCCCTAGGGATATAAGTTCCTTCCACTGAACGTCAAGAGTGCAGGCTCCAATGCAGAGGGGATGGAGGGTGGATTGTGGATTACATGTCCAAATCACATCTTGAAGAACAACAGGTACAATACAGGTAAGTAACCCTTTTCTCTACTTCGAGTAGATGCAGCCATGTATTCTATGCAGGTGACTCACAAGCAGTACTCTCAGGAGGTGGGGCTCAGAGCCTGTTTAAACAAAGACTGCAGAATTTGCATCATATCTGGATGCAATAGTAATACCATAGTGGTTTGTAAGCAGATGTACGGAGGACCAAGTAGCAGCTCTGCAAATAGGAACATCAATTAGAAACGTCATCAGTGTTGCCTGGGCCCATGTGGAATGACCACACACCCTCTGAGGAGGTGCAGTCTGAGGTACTTTGTATGCTGTCATGATACAGGAAGTTATCCACCTGGAAATCATCTATGAAGGAACTGCTTGTCTCCTTCATTTGGTCTTCACATGACACAAACAGATGAGATGAAGAATAAAAAGGTTTAGTCCTATGCAGGTAAAAAGCTAAACATTTCCTGACATCCAATGTGTGAAGATGCTGCTCATGTGGAGTAGAATGCAGCTTAGGGAAGACCACTTGTGGTTCAAGTGAAACTGAAAAACCACTTTAGATAAAAACAGAGTGTGGCCACAGAGTTCTGTTGTCTTTGGAAAAATGCACATAAGGAGGCTCTGCTATCAAAGCATGTAACTCACATACTTGCCTTGGAGAGGTTATTGACACAAGGAAAGTGGTTTCCTGACACAAGAGAGAGAAAGAAGAAGTTGCAAGAGGCTTGAATGGAGGCCCCATAAGAGCAGCTAAGACAATATTAAGATCCCACAAAGCAACCACTTATTTCACTGCCGGATGGAGATGAGTGACTCCTTTCAAGAACCTCACTGCCATGGAATTTGAAAATGCTCTGTTCCCATGGATGAGTGGATAAAATGCCAAAAATCACTGTCAGATGCCGTCTCAACAAACTAAGTAAAAGACCAGAAGACTGAAAGTGTAACAGGTACTCCAAGATATCTTGGATATAAGCCATCTTCAGCTGAGCCAACAACCACATTGAGAACCATTTGGTCAAATAGGCAGCACTGATGGAGGGCTTTCTACTGTTAAGTAAGACTTGCCAGACGGCCTTCAAACATCGTTCCTCATCATCATCTAAACATGCAGCATCCATGCTATGAGAGGCAAGGAGCTGAGTGCTGGATACAAAACCTGACCATGATGCTGAATCAGGAGGTTGGGATAATACGAAGGTATATGGGAGGGCCAGCCAATAATGTGAGGAGGGCTGAGAACTAGCACTGTCTTGGCCACAGGATGGCAACGAGAATGAGCTTGGCACGATTCAGTTTCAGTTTGAGAATGACCTGCAGATGATCAGAATTGGAGGAAAAGCATACAGGGGTGCATACAGAAGTGACAGTTTCCAGCTCAGAGCCCAGACTGAGACCCCTTCAGGAACAAATCAGCTGGCATTTCTTGCTGTCTCTTGTGGTGAACAGGTTGATTGTTAGAATGCCCCAAACTGCAAAGAGGGACCGCAGGATGTTGGGCTTCAGAAACCACTTGTGATTCAGGGAGAAATTTCTGCAGAGGTGATCTGCCAGGTGATTCTGGATCCCAGGTAAATGATTAGTCACAGGTCTAATGTTAAAGCCTAATTGCCTCTTGACACATCATGCTGGAGTGTGATCCCCATCTGTTCACATAATACATCACAGTGGTATTGTCAGTGAAGATGTGCACTGCTGAGTACCTGATGTGATCTCAAAAGGCCTGACAGGTATTGCAGATGACACAAAGCTCCAGGACATTGATATGCAGACATGTTTCCGGTTCTGACCACAGGAATTGAACTTTTTGTGACCCCAGATGTGCTCCCCAACCTATTAAGGAGGCATCAGTGACAATAGTCCTGGTCACTGGGGACCAAGTGAAAGGAATGCGCTGGCACATGTTGCCCTGAACCATCCACCACCATAAGGAGTCCAGAATCAGTGGAGGATTCCAGTCTTCCCAAGGGATGACTATTTGGATGATAGACTGACTTCAGCCATATTTGATGAAGATGAAGTCTAGCTAAGTGGACTACCTGTGTGCATGCATCCATATGGCCTAGCAACTTCAGGCATACTCGGGCTGTGATTGAGACTGCAATTCCAGACATAGATGTCAAATTGGATGGAATTAGTCAGACAGCAGAACTGATCTCAAACTTGTAGAGTCTATGAACTTGTTTGCAGAGTCAATGAACTTGATTATATGAGTTGGAACCAATGTTGACTTCCCATAGTATGGTACTGGTTATCACTCCTCTTTGAAGATGGGGAAGAGTCTCTCTGAGCCCTGGAATGGTCCCAAGTAATCTTATGGGACCCCTTCCTCGCTGCCTCAGAGAAAGGAGAACGATTCCTCTTCTTCTTGGGGGAAACAGCAGGGTCTGAATGTGAAGCAGCAGCACTTGCCAGTTCTGAAGGCAACTGCTGATCAGGTGAGGGCTTGGTGCTGAAGCAGGTGTCACAGCCTGCTCTAGAAGGTGCTGCTTCAGCCATAAGTCTCCGCCACCTGAGTCCTCTTTTTGAATTATTTACAGATGGAGCACCATTTCTTAATGTGTCCCTCACCAAGACACAAGCACCTCATGTGATGATCACCATTGGGGATGGCCCCCATATTATGGGCAATGCTTGAACCCTGGTGAGGGTATCACACAGGGCAGCAAACTACTCAACCTAAGGTACTACTATTTAACTATCATGTAGAGAAAAAACTCAGAGAAAGCGGAGACCAAAATGTGAGGTGAAAAGACCAGTCAGCTCCGATTCTAGCCACAGGCGGTGAGAAGGAACTAAGAGGGGTTGGAGTGGTGCTGCCCTTATACAGTAAATGGAGAACCTAGCACCACAAGTGAGAGCATGGCCTCTACAGGTATTGATAGGCAAAATTCTCTGGCTTCAGTGTGCTGGGCAAATGCATGCCTATATGGAATAATACACAGCTGCATCTACTCAAAGAACATGGGTTTAATGACTCACACAACTTAGTTTCACATGACTTCATTTCACCGCATATTTTTCCTTCAGAAAAAGAATAAGAAGCCTCTATAAAAATAGATTTATATGTTTTTATTATTTGGACCCTGGGTTTTTAAATAAAGAAATAAGTTTAATATGAAGCCACATAGTTTCATTGAAAGCAGAGGTTGCAAGTTTGTATCTTGATAGGGACTTTTGGCATCTAGCATATCTGTGATTAACTGAGTACAATGAATGGGAAAATGGAGATTGGGTCTCTTTTCAGAGCTTGAACACGTACCTTTTTATCACTTAGCCCAGTCACCTGGTCAACAAATTCCTCTTGAATCATAAATGCAGCCAGGTTGGCAGTGTAGCTAGCCAGGAAAATGACAGCAAAAAAGGCCCAAACTGACACCATGATTTTGCTGGTTGTCCCTTTCGGGTTTTGAACAGGCACAGAGTTGTTGAACACCAAGCCCCAGAGCAACCACACTGCTTTTCCAATGGTGAAGGATGGCCCGTGGGGAGCTGCAATTGCAAAAAACACAATAATTTTAGTTTTACTTGACTGCAGTTCAAATAGGTTAAAATACAATATATATTAACAAAATACTCTCAAATAAGTGGTTTAAATCCTTTCAGTATGAACCCGTTATATTCCTGATGGAATAATTTCAGTTCTTTAACCACTGTACTGAATACTGTAATTGCAGTTATTTCCACATTATTCCAACATTTTTCAAGGTAGAGTTTACCCAAAATCAATTTTAAAATGAAAATGGACTGTAAGTTTTTTTGGATGAGATGCAAAGGAAGGGGATCTCTCTCTCACATAAACTTATGCCACAGCATTTACCATACTGTTGGTCTAATATGGCAATCAAATTTTAAATGCAATACATTGGAGTGAGTGTTTTATAAGTAAATACAAATATTTCTGTTATATTATTCAAGTCTTTGTCCTCTCTGCTCTATGTTAATGACGCTTCTTGACATTATAAACTCTGACTAATTCAATGCAAAGCCTTTCCCACTTAATTATTTACAGTCAGAAAATTAAATTCTGAGCTGAATAGTTTAATCACACTTAAGCAAGTTTCCATTCTGAATAATTATTAAGGCCCATATTCAGCAAGGTTTTTAAGCCTGTACTTAACTTAAAACATGAGTAGTCCCATTGGCTACAAAGGAACTGCTGACATGCATAATGTTAGGCACATGTTAAGTACCTTATTGAATCAGGGCTAACACGATACATTGTCTCCTCAAAATGCACAGTTAGTTCCCACTGACTTTGATTAGAGGGGTATTACTGGGAAGAATCTGACCCAACTAGTTATGTTTTTGATCAGATTTGATTTAACGCTTCAGATGAAAGATGCAGGAAAAAATGGCCAACATAGAACCCCTACACTCAAACAGCAAGAGAAGGGGACCAGCAAGGATATTATCCATTTAAAAATAATTTACTTGTATAGCCTTGTGTCAATAGGCTACTAGAAAATTAGATTTAATTAGAACTGGGTAGGAAACTGTTTCCTGTCCTGCAAGAAGTGTTGAAATGTAGAAAAATTTTCACAAAAAGTCGGAGTCTCAAACTTTTGCCAACCTAAAATTAAAAAAAAAAAAAATTCAGGACAGATCAATCAAAATGTTTCATTTTGATTTCAACATTTTATATTATAAATAACTTAAATTTATCAACATAATGTTTTGAACCCGCCAAAAAAATCAAACATTGTTTCAAAAAATGGCAATATGGGACACCACTACAATTTCAAAAAAAATTCTTCTATTTTTCTTTAAACTGGAAATTAGCTAAAACTGACCTTTCCTGCAAACAGTTTCAGATTTAAAGAATCTGGGGTTCCTAATGCAAAAACAATTTAATCAAAAAATTCCCAACCAACCACTAGAATTAATAGTACTTGCCTTTTTTAAAGCCTGATTTACAAGAATTAATTTCTGTATAATGCAAGATTCACTATCAACCATTTTAAACACTTAAACAATATACAGAAATATTGAAAGAAAAACAAATAGGAGGTAAAAGAAACATTCTAAAGCAATAAACTCCTACTCACACAATGGGTATACACTTAATTTATACTTTCATTTCAACAGAACTCTTCCTTTACTACAATGTTAACTGTTGATGTTACGTTCAAACAGAATGACTTTTGAAAAGATGATCTGCTTCCCTGACTGCGGTGGCACTATGAGAATATATGCAATTGGGACTGACTTCTGGTTTATGAAAGTACCAGGCCATTATAAGCTGAGCTGATAGTGTGGATAAAATGTACTTTATGAACAGTGGAGATAAGAAAAGCATAAGCCATTCAAGAAAAGCGAAGCGGGGTATAAAAGCTGAAATTTAGGTTTTTTATCATTGTTCTTTTTGTCACTGGAAGCTGAACTACTATGGGGCCTGATCCTACAACCCTTGCTCCTGTGAGTAGGACTATCCCACACAAATATCCTCATGGTTCTAAGACTCATGTAATTGGAATCAATGGAAGGACTCGCAGAGGTTCAGTGAAGATGGAAGGATCTGGCCTATGGCTCGTGCTACTTCTCTGATAGATTAATACTCAAAAAATGCTACATTAAATCATTTGGCCTTCATAAGCTATGGTATTTAATGTTCTTAGAAACCAGGAATGTATACTACTGAGAAGGCTCCAGGAGTTTTAGATAATTACATAGTGACATCTGTTTAATCTTACATGGCCTGATTTTCAAAGTCATCAAATCACGTTCAAGTCACTGGGACCTGAGGAAGTCAAGCCCGCTTTATTTTAATGTTACATCAAGAGTGAAGATCCTTGCTCATCAGCAGATGTATGATTGTTATACAATATGGTCTTTCCTCTGCAAATAACATTCATAACACTTAATATATTGAGATAGATGATGATTATTAAATCTATTAGCGTTTGTTAATATTTTATAAAGATGACACTATGAAAGCTACATGACATCAAAGACTTAGGTAAAAGTGGCTAGGTGGAAAGTGTGGAAATATTGCCCCTAAACTGCTTCTTTTGCCTGTGATTTTCATAGGGAACCTCTTCAGAAAATACATCCTAAATTCTTTTGAGAAAAACCCAGAAGAAAAATGTCATCTGTTCCTAAAAGTTTATTACCATGAATATTTAGAATCTACCAAAGAAGTGGGTAATCTACCTACTTTCTCAGCTTCTTATGAGTACCCATCTTCATAGTATCTGAGCATCCTGACAGACCTATGACACACACTAGAATATACTGTCAGCATATAATAGTCCATGGTATTCCCCAAGTTGAAAGATATTTAGCTATAAAATAAAGTATGTGTGATGTAGCAAGTTAAAAAAAATTAACCTATTACACTGAAAGTAAATAACAAAGTGAGATGCACAGCACAGTATAAATGCTTACAAGAAATATTGATTCTTAGGGCAAAAATGCTACTAAAATAATTTAATCGAGAAAAGTACATTCCCTATAATAATTTGATGTAGTGGTATATTTTGAAATAATCAAATATTTTTGGAAATAAGGGAGCGAGTCCAACATACAGCTGTGCACACTCAATTGTAAGGAACATGGCCCTTCCAAACTTCCCCTTTCAGAACTGAAACTATTGCAAGGGAATCCTATCTTTTCTACAAGGACTGTATTAGATCCTGTTTAATCCCCACATTTTTTAAAAATTAACCAGAAAACCACAGTAGTTTAAATCAGTGAGTTTGAATTCCCAGTCAATTCCCAGAAGTCAATGGGGGCTTGGAGTGCAAGACGACTAGAATGAGACTCTTATGTGCTAAGATACACATTTATTAATAATTCCAAATATTTTCCATATCAATACTCTAGGCCTACTAGGGTATCTTGACCACCACATTACTTCAGTGTGATTTTCCATAATATCACTCATTCACCAACTTCTTTATTACAATATATTAATGTGAAACATGACAACACAAGCTCTCAACCAGATAAAACATTTTAGTTAAAAGTAAATGTAGCTGTAGAGCTGTTCATAGTGCTTCAATTTTATTGTTTGTTCTGAGAGGAGTGAGGGGAGGGAGGTGTGCAATTTTGCATAGTCCTTGATTTTGTAAAATGTAAAGCTTACCTTTCCCTTTTGCTAAGTTCCTGTTATATCCTACAGGACTAAAGTACTCAAATATAAAGACAGCCATGGCGGACACAATGAGAAGCATCACAAACATCATCACCCAGACAGAAGCACTAAAAGGCTCTGCAGCAAAACAGACAAGAGAAACAGAAACACAGTTCATTAAACCAGTCACAGCACAACAAGAATTCTAATGTCTAGCAACTCTTTGTAAATTAGCTTTTACCACCAAAACACTAGCTATGTAATGATATGTAACGTGAGGTCAGTTTGACTGGAAGATTGAAAGAAAGAGGGAAAACCTGCAACCTGTCCTTGATTGCTGCTTCTAAATAGGCTAAATACAATTAAAAATAATAATTCATCTTAAGTTTGAGTTGCAATTCAAGAATGAAGGCTGCATTTCCCTATTTCACTGGGCAAAACCTGCACTCACATTAATTAGCAAATTTTAGTTTGATTTATCACATATCCACTGCTTAGTTGGTTCTCAATTATATAAGTATCTTGTAATTTTTTATTATATATTCAGTTATATGTGCCTATATAAACATGACCATTAAGGTCCTGATTCAGTTAAATCAGGGCTGATGTACAAATCCAACTCTCTCTCTCAGACTTATTTTATCTAAGCCAAAGTGTCAGGAAAAAAGGTAAATCTCTGACTTTACAGACAACTTTGAAGTTTTAAGGAAAACTTTTACCATGCTCAGAAAATGGAAGGATTTACTGCCTGGAGAACCAGTTTATACCCATAATTATTACAATATGAAGATTACCTTCAACTCTTTTGAGGGTAGTACAGTGAAGAGAGCTTTTTATTTTACTTTTTCCTCTTCTTCCATTGAGCACGCATCTCTACATGTTTCCACCATGCAAAGATGTCCTTTCGCAAGTTATGTTTTTAATCTCCGGAACAGGTTTCTTAAGGTAAGTAGTAGTAGTTTTTGACTAGCTTGTTAGTAAGTGTAGCAATAATTTTACTAAATCTGAATTACATGTTTTCAGAGATTATTTAGAGAGGGAGTGATGGACTGAGATTTATTTATTTAAATAAAATGGATCATACCCATCTGTAATGAGAAGATTTTTGCTGGAATAGTGTAGCAAGTATGCAAAAAAAAAAAGAGTTTCTTAAGGGGTATTGGAGACTTCCAGGTCAGTTTGGAAGTAGACAGACATAAGGGGAGCCCTTTTAAGAAACCCAGATTGTGTTTATAATAAATATTGTGTTATTTATTCACATATTAATTGGCATAAGAGCTACGTAAAAATTAAAGGGGATTAGGATGTGTTTTTAAAGGCAAAGGAGTACTCAGAACCCAAAGATAATTTTAGATGTTGCTTTAAGAAAAAAAAAAGACATAGGCTGAATAAGTTTTAATTTGGGAGAACCTATTAAGATACAATTCGAAATACAGCTCAAAGGAGATGTGGTACAATATTAGAGAAGTTCTCTTAGAGGTACTGAAACGTCTTAGAATGTTTCTGATCAGAAATAAATATTAGACAGAAAACATCCAAGACTGTCAGCAACACTACACCTCAAATTAAACTAGTTAAAATAGAAATAAGGCAAAGGGCAAAACAGGACAATGCAGCTAAGCTGGGCTAAAAACAATAGTTTAAGCAGAATGTTCTTAAATAATATAAACAGTCTGGCGATGAGGTGTAGGATTAAAAAATAAACAGAAGCAAACTAAAAAGAGCAAAAAGCAGCATTGAACAACAAATATAGAATAAATAACTAAGTGGATCTTCACCTCACATATAGTTACATTATAACGGGTCCAACCCAGTCATGTGGATAGCAGGGGAGCCCCCCAGGGGAGCAGCTAATAGTAAAGCAGCCTCAGCAAAAGTTACAGGGTGGTGGAAAAATATATTAGAAAAAAATTCTGTGTGTTAAATGATACCACCAAGTGTATAATTTGTTTGGAAAGAAGAACATGGGCTATTGAAAGGGAAGAAACAAACTTGAATTTCATCAAAGATAAAACCAGCAAAAGAAATTCTGTGGTGGATGTAACTTACCCACAGTAGTCATGCTTACAAAGAAAGAGCTTTCCATTAGGAGGGATAGTGCTGATTCTCAGGTTTAAATCTAAGAGAGGTTTAAAAGAGGTCTAAAAGAGGTCTGAAAAAGGTAGGAATATTCTAAACAACAGGAACTTTTTAAGTGCAATCAGTGTAGATTTTCACTAAATACTTGTAAGATCTAGTTTGTACGACTATTGGTAAGATATGTGTTTTGGGTGAAATGTGAGCTAACATTTGTAAAAGACACTAGAACTTGGAAATATAATATAGCAAATAATGAGGAACAATGCAATCAGATTCTTTGTGATGTATAGCAAAAGCTCTCAAAGTCTATGGAAATGCAATTAAACTGATCTGGAAGGAGAAAAAAAAATACCTAGAAATGCAGATGGAGACACCGTGCCATTGCTCCTTGACACCATGACACTTATCCCAGTCTCAACAAATGGCACTGAGAAGTCAACCACTTCTGAACGCTCTTCATTAATTGTAAGAGAACCAACAGCCATAACTGCTCTCTGATAGACCACCTGATCCAGAAAGAGAAGAAACCAACAACGTTACCCATATATGGTATACCATATTTCTCCAAATGAATTCAAAACGCTTGTTTGCCAAGGTTTTACTTAAGAGTTCTTTTACCTAACAGAACTTACTTCACCAATCATTCCATTCCACACATTATTGACCTTTTTGCCATGCTTCCCATTCGTCACCAGATATAGGTCATACGTGAACTTCACAGTTCTAGATAACTTCTTCAGGATGTCAATGCAGAATCCCTTGCAACATTTCTTTATGTTAGTTCCTTCATTAGTTGAGTTGCTGTTAACATGAGAGAAAGAACCAACCAGTTCATTTACGAAAAACAGAAGAGGCTACATACTAGCAAGTTTTACTGTATTTATCAGAAGTCAAGTGGAATACAGACGACCCCCGGGTTACGCAAACCCGACTTATGCAAATCCGCATTTACAGAAAAAGTTCCGTAAGCTAGAAATAGTTTTTTGTTTTCATTTTTTTGCGTAATGGTCGGGTATACGTTTCCGACTTACGTAAAATTCAAGTTATACAAGGCGTTGTGGGACGGAACGCTTGTGTAAGTCGGGGAGAGTCTGTACAAAAGTGAGACATAGACAGTGGGGTAAAATTCTGCCTTCCAATGTGTTGCTTTTTCATAAATTTGTTCAGCATTTACGTAGGATGGTGACAGTACCTTATAAATACCACAGATAGATTTGATTAGCAATAGATTGGATTGTTTGGTATCACACTTCTGCCATGTATCTTGTAAGCCAGCTACAAATTCCTGTAACTAGTTTTACAAGAGGGGGATGGCTACCCATATATTTGAAGGTAGCACTGGATCCAATTTAAAACTACTGATGTACTTGAAATAGCACTCGGAAGAAAAGGAGACTTAACATACTGAGCTAATTCAGTACTGGATGACTTCAATGGAGGTGGTAGTGGAATTGTATATTGAGGCTAAATTGGTCAGATAATGAGCAAAAGAGGCTTAAATAAACATTTTGCCATACTACGAAGCAATTGACAAGGACCATTGTTGTCTTGGATCAATTTAGAAATAATAGTGCACATATGACATTTTATATGGTGTTAGCAGGTCTTGCCAATAAAATTCTTATTTTTAAAAGACTCAGCAGGATTGAACTGAGCCTTATAAATAAGTGTTACATACATCAAAAGCATGTCTCTAGTACAAGGCTCATTTCAAACATATAATAATAAATAAAACCTAGTTCTTATAGAGACCTTTTCACATATAAATGTCACACTACTTAAAAGGATGCAAGTATTATTAGCCCAATCAGATGGGGAAACTGAAATATAGAACTGAAGTAGCTTTCCCAAGGTTATATAGAAGTTCAACAGCAGACCCTGCAATACAACATAGGCCTCATAACTCCCATTCCATTAACCTTACCACTGGAATATACTGTCCTCCTATGTAGGGAGGTTTGTATGGTCTTGACTAGAGCTGGATGGGAAATTTTCAATTAATTTTCTCCTCAGAAAATGTCAATTAGTCAAAACCAAAAGTTTTCATGGAAATTAGTTTCAATGAAACTTTCATTGGAAAGATTTCTCATGTCCAGGGGTGGGCGGGTGGGAGTGTGTGAGTGAGTGAGACAGAGAGAGAGAGAGAGAGAGAGAGAGAGAGAGAGAGCAGCCAGAATAGCAAATAACCTGTTTGTGAAGGCACTCACAGGTTCATGTCACCACATGCCTTAACCACCAGGCTACGGAGCCAGCCCTTCTCCCTTGCCCAATGAATATTTAATTATTTAGACAAAAGTACAATAGCTCCAACAGGTGAGAGAGACACACTTATGCCTTCAGTTATGTAATTCTCCCACATGAGAGTTATATTAAATCATTACAATCCATTTTAATCTGAAAGTGAGGAGAAAAATCTCCTTGCAGTTCCAAAGGTGGCTCTGGGCCCCTATATTTTGCCCCCTATAAGTACACAGAATTCCCACCAGCATCAAGCAGAGTTCTGTGCATGAAGAGCAAGCAGAATAGCGAAACTCAGATCAGCCATGTGGATTTAAGAGGAGAATTTTGCTCTTCTATTTTACTTCAATGCACATTTCGTGACCATAGCAATTTACAAAAATGTGAGTGTTCTGATAGGCCATGTCTGATAGGCACCCCACACTTGCCCTGAAAGGGTTAATGTAAGCTAAGAAGGAAGCCAGGTAACCAAACAGGCCACAGATGAGGGCAGGGCTGGTTCCAGGTTTTTTGCTGCCCCAAGCAAAAAAACCAAAAGGGGCCGGAGTGCCACTGCCGAAGCAAATAAACAAACAAATAAATAAAAGGCCTGAGTGCCGCCCCTTGAAAAGTGCCGCCCTCAAAGAGCCGGAGTGCTGCCCCTTGAAAAGTGGTGGGATAAGTAATCCCCTGCCCGAATGAGGGAGCCCAGCTGAGGAGGAAGGAACTGGGCTGAGTTTATAAAGCCAGGAAACTGATAGCGGAGGGAGCTGCAGGGAAGCAGACTGCAGTCACTACCTGGGAGAAGGGAGGTGTTTTTGCAGCTACAGTTACTCTCTAGGAGAAAGGAGCTGTGAAGCTGGAAAACCTGGGGAAACCAGGAGGTAAGGAAAGAGCTGAGGGAAAAGGTGTTAAGGTCAAGGAGGGAACAGATCTTAGCTTCTTGATTAGAGGGTCCCTGAACTGGAACCTGGAGTAGAGGGTGGGCCCAGGTTCCCCTGCCAGCCACTGCGGAAGTGGCACTGTGGGGTACTGAATGGGAAGACTGCCAGAGACTGCTATCAAGGAAAGATTTTGATACCCTGGAAGGGGGAAACATATATAGTGGCCTGGGTGGAGGGTCAAGTCACAAAGAAGGAGCAGCTGGAGAGAGAGAGAGAGAGCAGTAGATTGGGTGTGCAAGGAGCAACAGAAGGGGGCTCCAGACCTGGAAGGAGCTAATCCCCAGAGTGGCTAGGACACCTAGCTGTAAATTGACCCTGTGACACCATGGTAACACTAAGGGTTTTGTAGGAATATATAATAACAACAACAAGAAGTTTAGAGCCTGATCAAAGCTTCCTAAAATCGATCAAAATACTTTCTTTGATTTCAAGAGGCTCTGGATGGATCCTTATAAACCACCATTCCTCCCAGTATCTCCAAACATTGTTGAACCTCATAACATCCCAGTGAGGCAGGTAAATGCCATTATTATTACACTCATTTTGCAGCTGTGTAGACAGAGGCACAGCATGGCTAAGGGCCTGATTCAACACCTATTGAAATCAATGAGATTTTTATTCCCACTTGACTTCTATGGGCACTGGTTCAGCCTCGGTGACAGGTCCAATATTGCAAAGAAAATCAGAGGCAGAGGTGGGAATAGAGCCTGGTAAGTATGACACACTGATAAGTACAACACACTGGCATTCTGTGTCACAGAGCTTTCTTTACAGAATATTATACAAAAAAATACATCTTTTCAGTATCTGCCACTGTCAGAGGATTCATCAAATCAGTAACATTTCAAAATGGCTGGACATTCTTAAATCAGTTTTAAAAGCTTCTGTTAAATTATAACCTTTTCCCCAGTAGTGTAATCTATTTCCATATGACTCAACAACTAAGTCTTCATGATTGAGAATTTGCTGTGAATTTATTATCGAGTCACTGATTTAATATGATTTACATAACATTAATCAGAAGCAAAAGTGTGTAACAGTCCATATCACAAAAAGGAAAAACTTGTACAAAGACATGAATAGTGGGACAAAACAAAGAAATGCAGAAGGAACGAAAAAAGAAAAATAGAGAAAATTGAAATATATTTAAAAAATGCAAAATAAAAGAAATAAAGGAGAGAATTGATGGGAAGAAAAAGAAGAAGCTAAAGCTCAGGTGTATTTGAAAACAAAGATATTTCCCAAGAAAAGTTAGTACTTACTTAATTTTGACAAATTTACGGCATGGCACAGTGTTTTTTACACAAGTTTCTGTCAAAGGATCCATATCCTCAACGATGACAAAGGGGGCCTCCTCCAGGGTAACAATACTCAAGTGGTTGTCATCAGGGTCACTGTCTGCGAAAGAACTAAATCTTGGCCATACGGAATACGTCAGGCTCAGAGTCTTGTTCTCCCATTTTCCCACCTGAAACATGGAGAGACACACACTGCTGACATCTGCTTGCTGGGGGCTGTCGCTTTTAGGGGACTGGTACATAGTTTCCACAAACTATATTGGAAAGAGAGTCTTAATTTTCCATCAGAATTGGTTTAGAAATATTCAGCTGATACACTAAGAGAGAAAAACCAGTAGGGTCAAGTCAACTGAGGATATATAATTTTTAAGAGGAAAAATGTAGGTAAAGGTCTGCTAGTCTCAGTGACAACATTGATTGTTATTTAATCCTTGGCTATAACATGGTTAACATTTTGAAAATAATATTTTATATTTGCACTACAGCAGCAACGGGTACCCCCAGCAGTGCTATCTAAAACACATGCAATTGTCCCTGCTCCAAAGAGTTTCCTATCTAGGAACAAAATGTATGTATGTCAATTTTATAGAGTGTTATTGGCATAACTCTCTGAAACAAAACAATACTTACCAACACCTCTCTCCTTTAGGCATTCTTTAGCAACATACACACCTCAAAGCTTGGCATTTTTATTAAGAATGCCACCTTCTAGGTAACAAATTAACACTAATACAATAGAGAGTTGTATTAATGAAACTTCACAACCAGCAGACAAGTTACAATCTGGAAATCTTTGCAGTGGCATTCTCTGGGTATTACAAGTGTGGACTGATTATCAATTCATCAGAATGTTATTCTTGTATAATAGGTGAATATAAATGAGCCACTCAGTAACAAACATAATATAATTAAATTTAACATCCTTGTAGGGGAAAAAATGCCTAAGAAGCCCACCACAGTAGCATTTAACTTCAAAAAGGGAAACTACACAAAAATGAGGATGCTAGTTAAAAGGAACAGTCACAAGGATGAAATGCTTGCAAGCTGCTTGCAGACTATTTAAAAACACCATAATAGAGGCTAAAACTAAATGTATTGTTTCCTCCCCCCCCCAAAAAAAAAAAACTGTAAGAGGACTTAGAAATGCCACCATGGTTAAAGAGAGTAAAGAGGAGGTTAGAAGCAAGAAGGCATCCTCGAAAAATTGGAAGTCAAATCCTAGTGAGGAAAATAGAAAGGAGCATAAATTCTGGCAAGTAAAGTATAAAAGTATAATAGTGTAGCCCCTCCCCCCCCCCCCCCCAAAATCAAAAAGCAACTAGCTAAGGACACAAAAACTAACAGCATTTTTTTAAAATACATCAGAAGCGGAAAGCCTGCCAAATAGGCAGTGGGGCCCCTGGACAATTGAGGTGCTAAAGGAGCATTCAAGGAAGATAAGGCCCTTGCAGAGAAGCTAAATGAATTCTTCGCATCCGTCTTCATTGCAGGCAATGTGAGGAAGATCCCCACACCTGAGCCATTCTTTTTAGGTGACAATCTGAGGAACTGTCCAAGATTAAGGTGTCCAAATTGATATGTCAAACAGTAATAAGTCACCAGGACCAGATGGTATTCAACCAAGAGTTCTGAAGGAACTCAGAAATGAAATTGCAGCACTACTAGCCCTGTAACGTAACCTATCACTTAAGTTAGCTTCTGTACCAGATGACTGCTAACATAATGCTTATTTTTAAAAAGGCTACAGAGCTAATCCTGACAATTACCAACCAGTAAATCTAACTTTAGAACCAGGCAAAATGGTTGAAACTGTAGTAAAGAACAGAATTATCAGACACATAGATGAAAATAATATGTTGGGGAATAGTCAACATGGTTTTTGTAAATGGAAATCATGCCTCTTCAATCTATTAGAATTCTTTGAGGAAGTCAACAAACATGTGGACAAGGGTGATCCAGTTGATATTATGTACTTGGACTGTCAGAAAGCTTTTGACAAGGTCCAACATCAAAGGCTCTTAAGCAAAATAAGCAGTCATGGGATAAAAGCGATCACAGTTAAGTACCTGGTCAGTTTTCACAGTGGAGAGAAGTAAATAGCAGGGGGTCCCTCAATGATCTGTACTTGACCTGTGCTCTTCAACATATTCGTAAATGATATGGAAAAAGGGGTGACAGTGCGGTGGCAAAATTTGCAGACAATACAGAATTACTCAAGGTAGTTAAGTCAAAAGTTGACTGCAAAAAGTTACAAAGGGATCTAACTAAACTGGCCAACAAAATGACAGATGAAATTCAATGTTGATAAGTGCAAAGTAATGCCCATTGGAAAACATAATCCCAACTACACAGATAAAATGATGGGGTCTAAATTAGCTGTTCCCACTCAAGAAGGATCTGGAAAGCATTGTGGAAAGTTCTCTGAAAACATCTACTCAGGCCTTGGCTACACTTACCGGCAAGTTCGACGGCTGGAAATCGAACTTCTGGGTTCGACTTATCGCGTCTAGTCTGGACGCGATAAGTCGAACCCGGAAGTGCTCGCCGTCGACTGCGGTACTCCAGCTCGCCGAGAGGAGTACCGCGGAGTCGACGGGGGAGCCTGCCTGCCGAGTGTGGACCAAGGTAAGTTTGAACTAATTCGAAATAAGGTACTTCGAACTTCAGCTACGTTATTCACGTAGCTGAAGTTGCGTACCTTAGTTCGAATTAGGGGGGGTAGTGTAGACCAAGCCTTAGTGTGCAGCGGCAGTCAGAAAAGCTAACAAAATGTTAGAAACCATTAGGAAAGAGATAAATAATAAGACAGAAAATATAATGCCATTAAATATATCCATGGTATGCCCACACCTTGAATACTGCATACAGTTCTGGTCACCTCATCTCAAAAAAGATATACTATAATTGGAAAAGGTACAGAGAAGCACAACAAAAAATATTAGGGGTATGGAACAGCTTCCATATGAGGGGAGATTAAGAGGACATATTGTTCATCTTAGAAAAGAGATTACTAAGGGGGAATAACAAAGGTCTATAAAATCATGAATGGAATGGAGAAAGCGAATAGGAAAGAGTTATTTACCTCTTCACGTGACACAAAAGCTGGGGGGTCACCTGATGAAATTAATAGGCAGCAGATTTAAAACAAACAAAAGAAAATACTTTTCGCACAACACACAGTCAACCTGTGAAACTCATTGCCAGGAAATGCTGTGAATGCCAAAAGTTTAATTGGGCTAAAAAAAGAATTAGATAAATTCATGGAAGATAGCTCCATCATTGGCCAAAATGGTCAGGGACGCAACCCCATGCTCTGGCCTCTGATTGCCAGAAGCTGGGATTGGATGACAGGGGATGGATCACTTGAAATTGTTCTGTTCATTCCCCCTGAAGCATTGGCACTGGGCACTGTCAGAGACAGGATACAGGGCTAGATGGACCATTGGTCTGACCCAGCATGGCTGTTCTTATGTTCTCATATTCTTACTGTTCTCAAAAGTGCAGAGTCATTTATTAAAACATTGTTAGAGCTGACTGAAGTAAAGCACTAAGCATTTCGCTTTTTTCTGTGACCTGTAAAAATGGCCAGGTCATTTTGTCATATTTGGCAAGAACAAATTCCAATTGTGCATGTTTTACTTCTCATTACAAATAATGCATTCTAACTTGTTTTATTTAGAAGTACAATAGCCTTAAAAGCTTAACAAGCAAGCAAAGCCTCTAACTTTACAATAAATAATGTATTCTATCATTTCTGGCCTATTTTGAAGACTCAAGCCAAATTTTAAATTTAAATTTTGTTTAAAAAATTTGTCCTCGTTACATTTTTTAAAATTACACACATTCCTAAGGTAATAGCCCCAATCCTGATCAATCTTGCATAAATTTTACACTTAAGTGACTTCAGTGGGGTTAAGTCGTGATTTAAAATAGAGTAATAGAGATTAAAATCAGGCTCAATATCTGTCTCTGCTCAACCAATCTTGGCTCTTTCTGCTATCCAAACATCAAGTATTTCTACATATTACTTCAATACATTGTGAACTCTTTTTATAGCATTCCCTCTTCAGAATGTTTATAACTGCTTTGTATCTTCAAATATAATTGCACAGTTTACCTGAGCCCTATGATAATGAAAAGTACAAATAAGCTATCAAGCCACTTATGCATCCTAGGAATTTTTCCCAATTCCTGACTAATTTAGCGAAAACCATTTAATAACATAATCACGAATCTGACAAACATTTGTTTCTCTAAAAAAACAGGTTGGAATTAACAGTACAATCTGTTAGGCCAGACTCATGAAAGCAAAGTAGGGTTTGGTGATGCTTCTACATTTTTAGAAATTAAAAGAATAAATACTATTGTTGTTTTGTCATCTTTAAAAATTAAATTAATAGTTCAAGGAGCAAAGAGCATTGAATTTCAATTTGAATTGAAAACTGATCATTTGAGGGATAGAGATCACAATCTGATAGTTAGTGAAGTATCAGTGTTGTATGAATTACGCACAGTCAGTCTTACATTCAATTTCCC
The DNA here is from genome assembly GCF_011386835.1 of Chrysemys picta bellii. Taxonomy (NCBI): domain Eukaryota; kingdom Metazoa; phylum Chordata; order Testudines; family Emydidae; genus Chrysemys; species Chrysemys picta. The sequence goes on from NC_088800.1 coordinate 64,312,940, forward strand.
CAGCTACAGACACTGCAGATGTCCAACGCAAAACCCACAACATTCAATCCCCCCAAAACTACCGGGATGCACCTTTTGGAGAACTGGCCTGTTGTCATCCTGGCTTTACACCATTTTCTCTGCAGTGACTTAAGTGAAGCTTTTCTCAATTGACTCGAGTGGAGAATCAGGCACCCGGCCTGAAAATCCTGCAGGAAGAGGATCTTCAGAAAATTCCAGGGACCCATTCCCAACATGAGCAGAATCATTGGCTCAGCTGTGCTACCATGGGTCATTCTGTGACCTTACGGATGGGGATCAGAGTGTGCAGTAGAAGTTAATACTGCTCTTAGAAACATTTATTTCTCCTGTTTTTCAAGCCATAAATTACTTATATTTAATTTTGTAGAGACCCATCCCACATACTATTAAATTTTATTGTAGTAGTGTCCAATGGCTCCAGCAGGGATCCATTGTGCTAAGTGTTGTACAAACAAAGATATAAAAGACTGTCGTCACCACCAAAGAGTATAATTTAAGTCAAAGCACATGCTTAAATCCATTCCCATTCAGGGCAGCACTTAAGCACATGCTCTTCCTGGCCTAATTTCTATTCAGTTTGTGCTTCTGGCTTCCTGGGATGCACAGGGACTCAAATCAAAAGGAAGTATGAGAATGGCTACTTCTTATACACTAAGGCTAAAATTTTCAAAGTAGCCTAATAGGTGCCCAATTCTAAATCAAGGGGATTTCGGAGCCTGACTTCTGTATCCTACTTTAAAAGTTTCGGCCTGAAATTTGATAAAAATACAACCTATCCCCATGTGATTCCATTAAAGAATTTAGGCCATTAGGAGAAAAACAATTTCACGTGCATGAAAATAATCCTATATATCTGTATGATAGAGCTGCATTTCAAAAAGGGATTGTCTGCCGAGTAACAGCATATAATCCCATTTGCAGCAGTGTCTGTGCTTGGGTGTGTTAGCACACAGACATCATGTACATTTTTGCCCAGGGTGAAACCATTTTATGAACTCCACCAGCTGGTACTGGGAGAGTTCCAAAAGGATTAAAACTTCAGTCAAATGAAGTGGCAAACATTGCAATAAAAATAATCAGAATTTCAAACTGCACAGAGTAGCAGCATCTACCTAGGGTTGCCAGGTGCCCGGTTTTCCACCGGAACGCCCGGTTGAAAAGGGACCCTGGCGGTTCCAGTCAGCACTGCCAACTGGGCTGTTAAAAGTCCGGTCAGCGGCGCAGCAGGGTTTGCCTGCATTGGCTCCATGTGGCTCCCCTAAGCAGTGGCATGTCCACCCTCTGGCTCATAGGTGTAAGGGCAGCTGGGGGCTCCGCGCTCTACCTCTGCCCCAAACATCAGCTCTGTAGCTCTGCAGTCAATGGGAGTTGTGGGGGTGGAGCCTGTGAATGTAGCAGCGTGCGGAGCTGCCTCGCTGTGCCTCCGCGTAGGAGCCGGAGTGGGGACATGCTGCTGCTTCTGGGAGCTGCCTGAGGAAAGTGCAGCCCAGAGCCTGCCCCCCAATTCCTCTCCAGCACTCTGAACCCCTCAATCCCAGCCCAGAGCATCCTCCTGCATGCCAAGCCCCTCATACCCAGCTCCACGCTAGTGCTTGCACTCCCAACTGGAGCCCTCACCCCTACTGTGCCCCAACCTTCTGCCCCAGCCCTGATCCCTCTCCCCACCCTCTGAACCAGTTAGTCCCAGCCCAAAGCACCTTCCTACACCCCAACCCCCTCATCCCCAGCCCCACACCAGAGCCTGCACCCCCAGCCAGAGCCCTCATCCATTCCCGCTCCCCAACTCCCTGCCCCAGCCCAGAGCCCCGCCCCCCCGCACTCTGAAACCCTCATCCCTGGCCCCACCCCAGAGCTCACAACCCCAGTCAGAGCCCTCATCCCCTCCTGCACCCAACCCACTGAGCTAGCCCTGTGAAAATGAGCAAGTGAGTGAGGGTGAGGAGAGTGAGTGACAGAGGGAGGGGGGATGGAGTGAGCCAGGGCGGGGCCTCAGAGAAGGAGCAGGGCCTTGGAAGAGGGGTGGAGCAGGGGTGGAGCAAGGGTGTTCGGTTTTCTGCAAGTAGAAAGTTGGCAACCCAACATCTACCTCCCACCTGTCTATTCACAGCAGTAAGAAAAATAGAAAGAGGACATGGCCGGGATTCTGTTGCATTTACCTACTCATGAATATGGCAGTGCATCTGTAGACATAGCTACGTGAAGAGACAACATGATGTATAATTGTAAAAGATTTCTTGTTTGGCAAGCCACTGCTTCTTCCTATTATTCTGCTGAATCTCTGTCATATGTGGAAATATAATTACAAGCTGCCAGCTGGAATCTGAGCTTATTTGTTCATATAAAGATGAGGATTAAAGAAAATGTTTCATAGTTTAGTGTTCTATGTTTCAATTATGGTTATTGCCATCTTACTGTTCTGAGGAGGAGAGTTAAAAAGCGGGGGGGACTGATTTTTAAGAAGTGTTGATCATTTACAACTGCAGATCAAGACAGTGCAAACTGCGGGGTGCTGAGCTCCCCCCAAAATTGGGCCCACTATCTATAACAACTGCCACATTCAGGTAGGGGATTTACTCTAACAGTGTCAGCCTAGTAACTTATTAACTAACTAACCTGAAAGTTAGCGATGACATTGTATGTCAGCATTGTTCATCAATGGAACCAAGTAAGACACACTCCTAGGTCTCAGTCATACATTGTGACCCATCCAGATGGATTGCTATACTCACAAAAGGTCCCATTGACTTCAGCTGGGCTCTGTGGTATCGGGGAATTAGTCCATGTCTATTGGAAAGCTCTCCACTGACCAGCATGGCAAACAGCAACAAGCCACTGTCAGTCTATACTGTATCGAAGCAGGAGGGGACAATGATGAGAGGAAGTGGTAGAAAAATGCTCAGGAAATCTTGCTGGTGACTTGAGAATGGTAGATGATGTGTAATGTTAATTAGAAAATGCCTGCAGATCGCCCTTCTTGAGCAATGTTTGGGCTGGATATTGCTAGTTCTAATTAAGAACTGGTTAGCACAGACACTGGATTTGCTCTGTCAAAGATGCTAGACACATGAGTGAACAGCTTCCATCTTCACATGATATTTAGACTTCTGAGCAGTATGATGGCTGAACAGTATACATTTTTAATGTAAACACACAATTTATGTAAATCAGCCACAGCTCTGAATTTCAAATTCACATTTTCTTCTCATTTATTTATTTTCATTTGGCATGCATATTGTTTAGTTTTTACAGAATTAAAGTGTTTAATTACAAAATAGGAAGGATTTAATATTAAAATTAACTTTGGAAGTTTTCTGGTTTGCATTTTTGTATATTAAGTTGAATTATAGTATTGTTAACAAGAATCTGAATGATGGTACGAATGAGAATTTTAAATACTATTTTAAAAATCTTTAAACATTTCTTCTTCACCACATCCTTGTGCAGTAGATAAATATTCTCATTTTACAGACTGAGGGACTGAGGCAGAGAAGTTAAGGCTCCTACATCAGCAAAGAACTTATGCACATACTTAACTTTAAGCATGTAACTGCTTTCCCAGATCAGAATTTTAAGTGATTTACCAAAGCCAACACTGGGACTAGTTAGCATCAGAGATGTCTTATAATTGGGGAGTTCCTGGCTCCCATTATTGTGCTCATACCACTAGACCACACATCCCTATATTTTAAAATAATATCCAAATCTTTCTACTTTGTAGGTTACACCCACCTCTGTTTATAACCAAGACCAGGGATCGGCAACCTTTGGCACGCGGCCCGCCAGGGTAAGCCCCCTGGTGGGCCGGGCCGGTTTGTTTACTTGCCACGTCCGCAGGTTCAGCCGATCGCGGCTCCCACTGTCCGTGGTTCGCCGTCACAGGACAATGGGGGCTACGGGAAGTGGCAGCCAGCACATTCCCTCAGCCCGCGCCACTTCCCACAGCCCCCATTGGCCTGGGACGGCAAACCGCAGCCAGTGGGAGCCACGATCGGCCTAACCTGCGGACGCGGCAAGTAAACAAACCGGCCCAGCCCGCCAGGGTGCTTACACTGGTAGGCCGCGGGCCAAAGGTTGCCGATCCCTGATGTATTGGATCTTATCCTCTGCACAGTAGTGATCAGGGCCGGCTCCAGGCACCAGCTTACCAAGCAGGTGCGTGGGGCAGCCACTTCGGAGAGAGGCGGCACGTCCAGCTGTTTGGCGGCAATTCGGCTGATGGTCCCTCACTCCTGCTCCGAGCGAAGGACTTCCCGCCGAATTGCCACCGCAGATCGCGATCGTCATCGTGGCTTTTTGTTTGTTTTTGTTTGTTTGGCTGCTTGGGACGGCCCAAACTCTGGAGCCGGCCCTGATAGTGATACCCAGCTTGGATGCATTCCTCTTTAACTGAAATATGCAAAAGATACATAATAAACTGCACAGTGAAGGTAGCAAATCCATGAAGATATTATGCAATGCAAAATACTAATCAGAATTGGTGGATGAATAATGGTTTAGTATTGTAGGATAAAATATCGTGTTGCAAATGTGAGTGTATTTTATAAGTTTCAAGGTATGATGCTAGGGATGTTTGTTTTTTGAAAAACCTATCTCAAAATATGACCATTTTAAAAAGTATCTTTACTCAGAGACCACTGTTTGTTTACTATACGGTAGCGATGAATAATGTACTTTAATTTGGGTTTAAATACAATCTTGTAACTGTTTTGAGATAATCATCTCAGTGAGGAAAAACTGTTCATATTGAAGCCATATTTTTGACTAATTTTAAACTTTTATTGGGGGAAACTCAGTGTGTTGGACTGTCATTCTAATCAGATTTTTATTTATTAATTATTATTATTAACAACCCTTTGCACTTAAAAGGTTTCATGTGAGGGACTTAAGTACTTTACAAACATTGAACAAACGCATCTTGGGTAATAGAAAATTAAATAATTGAGCATTTATTATACAGGGAAATGTTTTGCCAAAGCTGGGCAATTTGTATGCAATTGCATATAATGGTTTGCAATTCAATGCAATAATGCACAGATTTGATTTTTTGTACAATTCTCAACACCTGATTATGCCTGATTTTAACTATACCCACTGATTTAAAGGGAGTTTGAAACTTCATCCTCCAATCAAGTCTGAAAATCTACTATTGAGCTGAATTGGGTTAGTCTTTTAAAAAGACAAAAAAACCAAAACAATTTGATTGATGTATATTGGTATCACTGACAAAGGTACACTACACTGACCCTGTATATTCTGATGCAACATTATTTTAATTTATATTCTCTAAAAGCTGAACTACATTTGATATGTATACTAGAACCTCAAAAGCAGGGGATGATCTCCCTCAGCTATGAATGAATGAACTTCAAAGCTTTTCAATAGTGTAGCAGTAGGAATGCAGTGCTTGAGGGAGACGACTGTACATTGGGAAGTAGGCGGTAGTAGTCTTCCATCAAGGACCTCTGGAAATATATTGGGTCAAGAAACATGTTCTGCTGGTTTAAAGTGTAGCTTAACTAGATCTTTATCAATGCAATGGGAAATGTAACATTTTATAGAGTGCAGTTTGTATGCAAACATATAATATATTCTGATGAAAATAGGCATTTTAGCTATCAATCTAAAACATGGGGAAAGGGACATGTATTACCAGTATATTTGTTATAGGTTTGTTGCTCTTAATTAGCATACATTTGCCAAAGGGCCTTTTAAGAAGAAAACAAATCACTAAGGCGCTATAACAGTTTCTCTCTTTGCACAGACCAATTCCGGCACTCTAATGCGCACTATTAGAATTTAAATTGAAAGAAAATATGCTCCAAGAATTATCTGAGTTAAACAACTAACCAGGAGAAAGGCTATACATAATAAACTGCACAGTGAAGATAGCAAATCCATGAAGATATTATGCAAAGCAAAATACTAATCAGAATTGGTGGATGAATAATGGTTTGGTATTGTAGGATAAAATATCAAGTTGCAAAATTGAGTGTATTTTATAAGTTTAAGCATAAATATCAGAGAAGTACTGAGGGCTCATTTCAGAGGGTGGGTATATGATTTTTCTGGCGATTTCTTTAGATGTTGGTTTAAAAATCTCCCTTTTTAATATAAAAAAGGAGCAATTGTAGGAAAGAAAAAAATGACAATGATTTCACGCATATAATTCTAGTCAATGAGTGAATGAGATGCTGCATTCTCAGCAATATGAAAGGCAATGGAAGTGCTCTGCTGTAAGACTTTCTAAGAGGGGATTCTAATCAAGACTCACAAACACAAATGTATAGCCTGCTGCCACAGCTACCATGTCTTCCTCCACCAATGCCTCTCCCTCATCCCCAGTGAAGGGTTGCTGGGTTCCTCTACTCCTCCCTCAACAGAAGAGGAGAGCAGAGCATGCGGGATGTTGCTACTCTATCAAAGGACACTTTCAGAGACTGTCTCCTCTTAAGACGACAAAGGGGAAAACAAGAAGACCAGCAGGGACATTTTTCATTCCCCTTTCCACATTTGAGGCCAGCAGAGATTAGAGCCTGACAGTAGTTTCAGCTTCATTTCTGCTGAATTGTGACAGGATTTACTTTCTTGCCAGGAGAACACACTCCATGTGGCTAGAAGCACATGGGTTTACAATCAAAAGCCCATGAAGGTGAGCCCAGAGCCAATCTATTGCAGAGGTATTTGTAGTATGACAAATTTGCCATTCGGATAGACCTGGGCTGCAAAAGATTGGTTTCAGAAGCACAAAACATCGCAATAAAAATCTGGTCCTACAATAAGGAGCACTGCAACAAGGCTTTGGTTGCCAATTCCTTACAGGGAGAGGAGAAAGCTGTGTAGTTCAGTTCCAGGACTTTGATTTAGTTCAATCTGCTCATCACTGTGATCAATTATAGGAACAAGAGGAGATTGTTTCTACTAATCAAACCATGCACTACAGGAAAGAGTCCAGCTGAGTTGTTCTTCGCTTATCTCTGGTTCAAGACATATGGTTTAGTCATAGGACATTCTGTATTCTCCACTCTCAGCTGCTCTGTAGCTATCTCCTCCTTTCTCCATTCTCCACCCCAGCTATTTCAGCTTCCATTCACAGTTAACCATGCTGGCCTCCAAGCACAACAGACAGCTCATATGTGAGGACCCTCTGAGTCCAACAAGTACCGCTTCAGCAGTCAGTAATCCTCCTACATCACTTAGTACAGCACTGTAGCGAGGCGGTGGGATACCCCACAGGCCCGCTGAGGGCCGAACCTCCTCTAACACCAACGTGGGCGGAGCCACTGGGTCCGGCGCCCACCCCTCAGAGGTCACGGCGCCCACGCGGAAATATAAAAGCCCGCCTGCAGAGCTCAGTGGAGCTCAGTGGAGAACAAGCCGCCGGAGAGAGCAGACGTCTGTGGCCGAGCTCCCGCTTGGAAGACAGCAGCAGGCCACGACCGGCCTGAGGACTCACCAGGCCAGCCAAGCCTAGCCCTCGCCCGTTACCCCGAGGAGGACTGGTCGAGCCTGCCCCGTTCCAGTTACCCTGAGAAGCCACCGAGCCTGCCCCGTGCCAGCTACCCCGAGGAGGAGCCAAGCCTCCCCCGTTCCAGCTACCCTGAGGAGGAGCCGAGCCTGCCCCTTTCCAGCTATCCTGAGGAGGAGCCGAACCTACCCTTCGCTACCTACCCGGAGGAACCGATGCTGGTGGAGACCACCGAGGACCCTAGTCCGACCCAGGTACCCTACGAGGGGGAGTGTGGAAGTAGCCCGGGGGCAGCCGACCCCAGTCTGGCTGCTGCACTGCCAGAGCCTATGTCATTGTATTGCGGCCAGGATCCCCACTGACAGCAGCGAGTTTCCGTCGCTGCTAGGGCCCCGGGCTGGGACGCAGTGGAGCGGGAGGGCCTGCGTCCCCCCTGCCACCCACTCCTTGGGTGGCAGACTCCCCCTTTTCCCTGGCCTAGAGAGGCTGGGACCTCTTGCTCATTAACTCAGCCCCTGCTTAAGGGCCTGGGTTCCTATTTGATTGCTGCCCCGCCCTGACCTAGGGCCTGGGCTGCTACAAACCCCTTGACTCAGCCCCTGCTTAAGGGCTTGGGTTCCTGACCTAGTGGCTCAGCCCCCGCTTAAGGGCCTGAGCCCCAGATGGCGTGGTTGCTGCCACGCCCTGATTGAGGGCCCGTGGTTTTTCTTGAACTATTGGCTCAGCCTTTGCTTAAGGACCTGAGCCCCTAACCGTGTGTTTGCTGTCCCACACTACCGCCGAACCAGGACTGACGGCGGACCAGAGCAAGGCGGTGGGATACCCCACAGCCCCTCTGAGGGCCGAACCTCGCCGAGACCTCTACACGTGATACCAGAAGTGGGGACCTTTGCCCAGGATGTGGGCATGAGCCCTAGACACCTGTGAGAAGGGGTCCGGGGGGGAGCGGTCCCCCATAGGAGACATGGATTTGACCAAGCTCTTCATGCTCCTGAGGGAAAGCCAGGAGCGACAGCAGGTGTCCCAGCTTCAACAGCAACAGCAGCTCGTCCAGCAACTGGGAGCCCAACAGCAGCAGCTGATACAAGACCTGACTGTGCAAAACCGGGAGTTCCAGCAACAATGCTTACAGCAGCTGGCGACAGCCCTGCCCTGGCCCACCTGGCCCCAGCCGGGAGACCCGGACGGGGCTCCCCGACTCACCCCGCCTGTAAGACTGACCAAGATGGGACCACAGGATGACCCCGAAGCCTTTCTGGTGACCTTCGAAAGGGTCGCACACATTGCCGGGTGGGTGCTAGACCAGTGGGCCACCCTCCTGGCACCATACTTGACGGGGATTGCGCAAACGGTGTACCGGGGGTTATCCACGGAGGATGCAAGAGACTATACCCGGGTAAAGGTGGCGATTTTAGACGCCTTAGACATCAGCCTGGAAACCTTCCGGCAGCAGTTCCAGGGTCTGTCCTACACCCCAGGTGCCCAATCCCGGTTGGTGGCCCAGGAGCTGAGAGGCCTGTGTCGGCGGTGGCTACAGCCCGACAGGCAGAACCCCGAAGAGCTCACTGAGCAAATTCTATTGGAACAGTTCATCCACATTCTCCCATCACGGGGGAGGGCTTGGGTCCTCCATCACCGGCCTCCAACAGTCGCGGCTGCTGTCGCCCTCATGGAGAACTTCCTTGCGGCAGAAGCCCCAGTCAGGCCGGTTATGCCTGGCCACCCTCCAGGACTCGATCGCCCCAACCCCGAGAGATGGACGAGCACCTGAGTCGAACCACGGAATTCCCCGTGGAGTCAGGAGCCCCAGTATAGACGTCCTGAGGGTCCCCCTCGGCCCGACCCCCAGGGGCCCGAGGCCGGGGCTGGCCGCGGCCTGCGGAGGCCCCCTAGGAGTCAGGGGGGAGACTCAGCCAGACCAGGGTGACCATAAATCGGGCCCTGTTTCTCCTGTGGGAAGCGTGGGCATCTCCAACGGGACTTCACAGAGATGGACTGCAGCTTTGGGCACGTTTGTGCCAGAGAAAATCGTGCCCAACTGCCGCAGGCTGCTAAGGTCACCGTGCCCGTAGTTGTCGGAGACTGCCAGATGCGGGCCCTGGTTGACTCTGGCTGTGAGACCCTAGTCCGCCAAAGCCTGGGCTTCCCTGAAGACCTCCAGCTGGGAACCATTCTATTGCAGTGCATCCATGGCAACGTTCGAGCTTACGCCAGTCCCCGAGTCCCACTAACCGTTGACGGTGTCACGCGAACCATGGTGGTTGGCCTGGCCCCGCGACTCGCCTACCCCGTGATCTTGGGGCGTGACTGGCCAGAGTTCCCGTGCATCCTGGGTTCCCATGTGCAGGAGAGCCCCGATATCACCCCAGCATTGGAGGGGAACTGCCGCGAGGACCCCGCAGAGGAGGCTGAAGAGGTGGGACATCAGAGGCAGGAAGGCGTGCCTAAAGGCCCCCCACCAACGTCGGCGGATGGCCCTAAGATCGGCACAGACTTCTGCAGAGACCAGAGGGAGGATCCCACCCTGAGTCGGGCATATGAACAGCTGGCGGCGGTAGACGACGCTCTGATTGATCCCACCCGGGCCAAGGTATGGCCCCATTTCAAGCTACGACGCGACCGCCTCTGTCGGGTGGACCGACATTCCCGCAATGGGGAGGTCCAGAGACAACTGATGGTGCCTTGGTGCCACCGGCGAGCGGTGATGAAGCTCGCCCACGACGTCCCCGCAGCTGGGTGCCTGGGTCAGGAAAAGACCCTCACCCGGATTCTGTCCCGGTTTTTCTGGCCTGGGGTGCACCAGGAGGTGCAAAATTATTGTAGCTCCTGTCCGGAGTGCCAGCTAGCCTCTCCCTCATGGACGGCCCCGGCCCCACTAATCCCCATGCCCATTATGGAGACCTCATTCAAGCGGGTGGCCATGGATTTGGTGAGACCTCTCCCGAGGAGCCGGGCCGGGTTTCTATACATCCTGGTCATGGTGGACTACGCTACCCGCTTCCCCAAAGCCATCCCGCTCCGGAGCATCACCGCAATGACCATTGCCGACGAACTCATCAAGGTCTTTGCCCGCGTGGGCTTGCCCCGGGAGATCCTCACCGACCAGGGTACCAACTTTACCTCCCAGTTGCTGCGGCAGGTCTGCAGACTCCTTGGGATTAAGCAGCTACGCACCTCTGTGTATCACCCGCAAACCGACGGCCTGGTCGAGCGGTTCAACCGCACCCTGAAAGACATGCTGCGCAAGTTCTCCCCCGAGGACCTGCGCCGATGGGACCAATTGATACCACCGTTGCTCCTGGCTGTCCATGAAGTACCCCAGACCTCCACAAAATTCTCTCCCTTCAAGCTGTTATATGGCCGTAGTCCGAGGGGACTGCTGGATCTCATGAGAGAGACCTGGGAGCCCCGTCACCCACTCCTCCAGCTTCAGGGACGTCTAGCGCAAGCCGGGACTCTAGCTCGAGAGAATTTGAAGGCCGTGCAGGAAGCTCAGGCCCAAACATATAACCGAGATGCCAGAGTCTGCGAGTTCCAACCCGGCGACCGGATTCTACTTCTCTTACTCTCCAGTGAATCAAAACTACTGGCCCGGTGGCAGTGGCCATGTGAGGTGATCCGGAAGATCGGCCCGGTCACTTATGAGATTAACCAGCCAGAGCGTCGGAGAAAAGTCCATCGGTACCACATCAACCTCCTGAAACCCTGGCGGGAACGGGAAGGCCTCTTAATTAATCCCTGTCCACCAGAGCCCAAGTTAGGGCCTCGGGTTACCCCGAGCGAAGACACCACAACACCTCAGCTTGGAGAGTCCTTAACTGTGGAACAACGAAAACAGACCAGGTGCCTCCTGCAGGCGTTCCGTGGGACGTTCACCGCCCAGCCGGGCTACACGACCCTCGTGTACCATACCATTCAGACGGAGCCGGGGGTGGTGATCCGAGAGTCAACTAGACCCAAATCCTATCGTATGCGGCAGGTCATCGAGGAGGAAGTCTGAGCGATGCTACAGCTGGGCGTCATTGAACCGTCACAAAGCGAGTGGCACAACCCAGTAGTCCTGGTTCCCAAACCGGACGGCACACAGCGCTTTTGCATTGATTTTCGCCGTGTCAATTCTATCTCGAAGTTTGACGCCTACCCGATGCCTCGGGTAGATGAGCTGCTGGACCATTTAGGCAAGGCCTGCTTCCTCATGACCCTTGACCTAAGCAAAGGGTACTGGCAGATTCCCCTCAACCCCACGTCACAGGAAAAGACTGCTTTCGCCACCGCCACAGGCCTCTACCAGTTCACCCGGATGCCCTTCGGTCTCCATGGTGCCCCCACGACGTTCCAGCGGCTCATGGACCGCCTCCTTCTTCCTCATCGAGAGTACGCGGCCACATACCTGGACGATGTCGTCATTTATAGCGACCGGTGGGAGAACCACCTGGAGCAGGTAGCGGCTGTCCTGAGGTCCCTACGAGCCTCAGGGTTAACTGTCAACCCAAAGAAATGCCGTATCGGGTGGCAGGAGACCACCTACCTGGGCTACACTATTGGAGTGAAACCACTTGTGGGAAAGGTTCAAGCCCTAGCAGCATGCCCACCACCGACTACGAAGTGCCACGTACGCCAATTCCTCGTACTTGCGGACTATTACCGGGGGATCATCCCCAATTTTGCCTCCATCACAGCCCCTTTAACGGAGCTCCTGACTAAAACCAGTCCCAAATGGGTGGAATGGACCCCGGTGTGTGACAGCGCCTTCAGGGCCTTCAAAGACTGTCTCTACCGCGAACCCGTCCTGTACAGCCCCGACTTTAACCGAGGGTTCATCCTCCAGACCGATGCCTCGGAGGTAGGACTAGGGGCAGTCCTTTCTCAGGAGGTGGATGGGGAGTAGCACCGTTATATATCTCAGCCGGAAATTATTCCCGCGAGAAAGGCATTACGCTGTAATAGAGAAGGAGGCCCTGGCAGTAAAATGGGCTTGTGATGCCCTGCGTTATTACATCCTAGGGGCCCCCTTCATACTGGTCACCGACCACGCCACGCTTCGGTGGTTGGCCCGAATGAAGAACAATAATATGAGGCTAACGCAGTGGTACCTGGCACTACAGCCCTATGCTTATATCATCCGTCATAGAGCCGGTAAGGACCACGCAAATGCGGACTTCTTGTCCCACCTGGGAGAGTTGGACGGGTCTGGCCCCGATGGACAGGAGCCAGCCTTAGGGGCAGGGTTGTAGCGAGGCAGTGGGATACCCCACAGCCCTGCTGAGGGCCAAACCTCCCCTAATACCAACATGGGCGGAGCCACTGGGTATGGTGCTCGCCCCACAGAGGTCACGGCACTGACCCAGAAGTATAAAAGCCCACCTGCAGAGCTAAGTGGAGAACAAGCTGCGGGAGAGAGCAGACGTCTGTGGCCGAGCTCCCACTTGGGAGACAGCAGCAGGCCGCGACCGGCCTGAGGACTCACCAGGCCAGCCAAGCCTAGCCCTTGCCCGTTACCCCGAGGAGGACTGGCCGAGCCTGCCCCGTTCCAGTTACCCTGAGGAGCCGCCGAGCCTGGCCCGTTCCAGCTACCCCGAGGAGGAGCTGAGCCTGCCCCGTTCCAGCTACCCCGAGGAGGAGCCGAGCCTGCCCCTTTCCAGCTATCCCGAGGAGGAGCCGAACCTACCCTTCGCTACCTACCCGGAGGAACCGGTGCTGGTGGAGACCACGAGGACCCTAGTCCGACCCAGGTACTCTACGAGGGGGAGTGTGGAAGTAGCCCGGGGGCAGCCGACCCCAGTCTGGCTGCAGCACTGCCAGAGCCGATGTCAGTGTGTTGCGGCCAGGATCCCCACTGACAGCAGCGAGTTTCCGCCGCTGCTAGGGCCCCGGGCTGGGACGCAGTGTAGTGGGAGGGCCTGCGTCCCCCCTGCCACCCACTCCTTGGGTGGCAGACTCCCCCTTTTCCCTGGCCTAGAGAGGCTGGGACCTCTTGCTCATTATCTCAGCCCCTGCTTAAGGGCCTGGGTTCCAGACTATTTGATTGCTGCCCCGCCCTGACCTAGGGCCTGGGCTGCTACAAACCCCTTGACTCAGCCCCTGCTTAAGGGCCTGGGTTCCTGACTATTTGATTGCTGCCCCGCCCTGACCTAGGGCCTGGGCTGCTACAAACCCCTTGACTCAGCCCCTGCTTAAGGGCCTGGGTTCCTGACTATTTGATTGCTGCCCCGCCCTGACCTAGGGCCTGGGCTGCTACAAACTCATTGACTCAGCCCCTGCTTAAGGGCCTAGGTTCCTGACCTATTGGCTCAGCCCCCGCTTAAGGGCCTGAGCCCCAGACGGCGTGGTTGCTGCCACGCCCTGATTGAGGGCCCGGGGTTTTTCCTGAACTATTGGCTCAGCCCTTGCTTAAGGACCTGAGCCCCTAACCGTGTGTTTGCTGTCCCACACTACTGCCGGACCAGGACTGACGGCAGACCAGAGCGAGGCGGTGGGATACACCACAGCCCCGCTGAGGGCCGAACCTCAGCCGAGACCTCAACAAGCACTAATAAGGAGAACGCATAAACTCTTGGTTATCACCATCAAGAAGAAAATTGTCACCATTAATTCTTAATAGGAATATAAAAAGATATTTCAACAGAAGATCCAACATTCTGAAGTCTTAACACAAATATGTATGTTCAGTGCCATTTGTTCTCTGCCAGTGTACATCCTGCTGGGCATAAATAAGCCATAACGACTGCCAAAATGTAGGCTATGCAAAATATTGTCAAATACATAAATGGAAGTACTAAACAGAAATAGCGAGCATTGCTACTTGTTGCCATCAGCAGATTAAGTTGCAGCCCTATGCTACTAATTCTCTTTCCCTAATGATCTTGGTGGCATCACAATAGACAGAATTAGAATTTAAAACTGAAGAGTCTAGACATCTATATCAGGTCCTGATGATTTGAAACACATAAGCAAAATAGAGCAAGTTTGTATAACGGAGAAGAATGAAGCATTACAAGTGAAGTGGGTATTTTACAACCCTAAAATGCCCACTGCCTCTTGTCGGCCACTGGACAATGATAATATAGTGCAGAAAAAGTAGAGCACTCATTACATATTTGCGTGGGAAGGAACAGGAATCTTAGGGACAATTTGCATAAGTTTATTCTAAAGGTTTGTTCAGAAAGCTGTGCTGTAATGAGATGTAATTTGTAAGGTGTAAAAGCTCTCATTAGGCTTGGCAGAATTCTATTTTTATTATTTTATAATTTCAATGATGATATTGATGCTTATTTTAAGCCTTTATTTTTATTGGTTTAAGTGTTACACAAAATTATGGGGCTTACGCTTTTTATTTTTATCCATTTACCTCTTCACAGTTGTGGGAAATTATGGGAGAGACAATTATTTAATGACTATCTGAGATTCAAAAAGTTAAAGCTTGATAACCGTTAAAAGACAAGCTCCCAGCAGCTCATGTCAAAATATACAAAATAAATGTCCCTAAATCAAACTCTAAAAAGTTCTCAAGCAGCATTTTTCTTATTTTGCCTATCTGTAAATTTTGATTATTATTGATGGAAATATTTTTCTCTGTGTGTCATAAAATTGACAGTTACTGATATTTACCAACTAAAATCGAATCCTTTTAAGCCCATCTATAATGTAGTCAGATGTAATTTGCACTCTCTTATGCACTGCTGGTGACATGTCCTTTCTGATTACGTCCAGGAAGTGCATGGATTTAACTATTTTCCTTCGTTATAGGTATCCATTTTCTAGCCAGCATGCCGAAGGCACCATATTTCCTGTCTCCTTACCAACCCACCTAATGAATTCATATATACATTGAGCAGAAGGTGTGATAAGACCCCATCTGAGGGGAGACACTACTCGAAGAGGTGCATTAGTTCATATTATTACAATGCTTTGAAAATGAAAGGTTCTGCATTGAGAGTTATTACTATAGTTAATTCATCCTAACATTGAGCATTGTATTAGTGTACATGTGTGAAATCCTGCAGTCCTTAGTCCCTTATTGTGGCATGAATGAAGACTGAATAAGGACTGCAGGATTTTTGCTTTTGCTTATTTTACCCTCTCCCCCATTGGAATAGAAGATCTAACATGATCACTCTACCCTGCTCCCAATGAAGGCTATGAAAGGGCAGCATTTATTGAACCGAAGTGGTGTGGGAGCATCACAACTCTGGTGACAAGATTTCACAGCAGCAGGTTAGAATGGACAAAAAGTGTGCAGTATGTGGTATACAGATTATAATTGATTGTTGGCAACCAGACTCTCTTCCTGTGTGTCTGCTTCTCTTCCCCCGTTGTTAAATTACAGAGCAGATTAATAACACTGTCAGGATTTTAACAGAAGATACAACTAAACTAACTATGAATTAATTAAAAGTAAAGTTGAGTTAAAACAAAACCATTATCTGTCATTTGTAACCATGCATAAATCAAGTGTCTCTTCTAGACAACCCAAGGTTTGTAAAACTTTGCATTATTCTCAATTAACTTTTTGTTCAGAGGGGCAGCTCTGTCAGTCAAGTGGACAGGGCATGGCCCTGGGAGTCAGGAAAGCTGGATTTTATCCTTGTCTCTGCTACTGACCAGCTGAGTGATTTTTAGGTACATTACTACATCTCTCTGTCTGTGTCTCTTCTCATGTGTTGGCTTTCTTGGCTATTTAGACTGTCAGCTCTTCAGGGCAGAGACTGTCTCGTGTGTTTGTACTGTGACTTGCACCACAAGGCCCCAGTCTTGGTTGGGGCCCTCTAGGCACTAATGTAATACAAACAGTTGTAATTATAAATAGGCAAAATCCTCTTTTGCCGTTCAGTGACTATGCAAATGAATTGCCATGATGTTAGTACAAGGAGTACTATGCTAGAGTGTGCCCAGTTTGAATTGGAAGCCTAAGCAGACTCAAGAAATGTGAGTTCTCCTGTGCAGTTAATAAAACTGATGGCCAACTTCATGGATATAAAATTAGCATTTGTTACTTAGATAGCTGGTGCACACAGTGCCTCAGACATAAGACAACAAGGTTCCTGCCCCAAGCAGGTATAATGTAGGCTACACAATTAAAGTGAAGCTATCATAGAAGTGAAGGACTGGAAGGGACCTCAATAGGTCATCTAGTCCAGTCCTGTGCACTGGACAGGTGTCTGTCCAACCTGTTCTTAAAAATCCCCAAGGATGGAGATTCCACAGCCTCCCTAGGCAATTTGTTCTGGTGCTTAACTACCCTGACAGTTAGGAAGTTTTTCCTAATATTCAACCTAAACCTCCCTTGCTACAGTTTAAGCCCATTGCTTCTTGTCCTATCCACAGAGGTTAATGAGAACAATTTTTCACCCTCCTCCTTGTAACTACGTTTTATGTACTTGAAAACTTACGTCCCCCCTCAGTCTTCTCTTCTCCATACTAAACAAATCCATTTTTTTTTAATCTTCCCTCATAGGTCATGTTTTCTGGACCTTTAATCATTTCTGTTGCTCTCTCTGGACTTTCTCCAATTTGTCCACATCTTTCCTGAAATGTGATGGCCAGAACTGGAAACAATACTCCAGTTAGAGACTAACAAATTTATTAGAGCATAAGCTTTCGTGGACTACAGCCCACTTCTTCGGATGCATATAGAATGGAACATATATTGAGGAGATATATATATTGGCCTCTCAGAGTTGGTAAGACAACTCCCACCTGTTTATGCTCTCTGTATGTGTGTATATATATCTCCTCAATATATGTTCCATTCTATATGCATCCGAAGAAGTGGGCTGTAGTCCACGAAAGCTTATGCTCTAATAAATTTGTTAGTCTCTAAGGTGCCACAAGTACTCCTGTTCTTCTTTTTGCGGATACAGACTAACACGGCTGTTACTCTGAAACCTGTCATTATGCAAGGCACTGCATTTAGCCGTATGGAATGGAAATCCATCAACCTCATGAAAAAACTAATTAATTGGCCTCTCAGAGTTGGTAAGACAACTCCCACCTGTTTATGCTCTCTGTATGTGTGTATATATATCTCCTCAATATATGTTCCATTCTATATGCATCCGAAGAAGTGGGCTGTAGTCCACGAAAGCTTATGCTCTAATAAATTTGTTAGTCTCTAAGGTGCCACAAGTACTCCTGTTCTTCTTTTTGCGGATACAGACTAACACGGCTGTTACTCTGAAACCTGTCATTATGCAAGGCACTGCATTTAGCCGTATGGAATGGAAATCCATCAACCTCATGAAAAAAATAATTAATTGGCCTCTCAGAGTTGGTAAGACAACTCCCACCTGTTTATGCTCTCTGTATGTGTGTATATATATCTCCTCAATATATGTTCCATTCTATATGCATCCGAAGAAGTGGGCTGTAGTCCACGAAAGCTTATGCTCTAATAAATTTGTTAGTCTCTAAGGTGCCACAAGTACTCCTGTTCTTCTTTTTGCGGATACAGACTAACACGGCTGTTACTCTGAAACCTGTCATTATGCAAGGCACTGCATTTAGCCGTATGGAATGGAAATCCATCAACCTCATGAAAAAAATAATTAATTGGCCTCTCAGAGTTGGTAAGACAACTCCCACCTGTTTATGCTCTCTGTATGTGTGTATATATATCTCCTCAATATATGTTCCATTCTATATGCATCCGAAGAAGTGGGCTGTAGTCCACGAAAGCTTATGCTCTAATAAATTTGTTAGTCTCTAAGGTGCCACAAGTACTCCTGTTCTTCTTTTTGCGGATACAGACTAACACGGCTGTTACTCTGAATACTCCAGTTGAGGCCAAATCAGCTTGGAATAGAGCAGAAGAATTACTTCTCATGTCTTGCTTACAATACTCCTGCTGATACATCCCAGAATGTTTGTTTTTCAGCAGTGTTACACTGTTGACTCATCTTTAGCTTCTAATCCAGTATGACCCCCAGATCCCTTTCCGCAGTACTCCTTCCTAGACAGTCATTTTGCATGTGTTCAATTGATTATTCCTTCCTAAGTGGAGTACTTTGCATTTGTCCTTATTGAATTTTATCATATTTACTCCAGACTATCTGTCCAGATCATTCTGAATTTTAATCCCATCCTCCAAAGCACTTGCAACCCATCCCAGCTTGCTATCCTCTGCAAACTTTATAAGTGTATTCTTTGTCATTATCTAAATTATTTATGAAGATATTGAACAGAACCAGAACCAGACACACCCAGTGTAGACCTAGCCAGTGAGCAAAAGTGGAAGGAGAAACCACAATATAGAAGGAGAAACCCTACTATAAATAGGGCCCTACCAAATTCACCATCCATTTTCATAAATGTAACGGTCACAGCATTTTAAAAATCTTGAATTTCACTGTTTCAGATATTTAAGTCTTAAATTTCACAGTGTTGTAACAAAACATGAATATGTATTTAAAAACAGCAAAATATAAACATGTAAAGCTCTTAAGACTCAGGATTTCTCAAGCTGGGTGTCCTGATCCAAAAGGGGGTCGCAAGGCTATTGTAACAAGTATCAGAGGGGTAGTCATGTTATTCTGTATCCACAAAAACAACGAGGAGTCCGGTGGCACCTTAAAGACTAACAGATTTATTTGGGCATAAGCTTTTGTGGGTAAAAAACCCACTTCTTCAGATGCATGGAGTGAAAATTACAGATACGGGCATAAATAAAGATTTAAAAGTAGCCATTCTTCAACAAAAACTTCAAAAACAGACTTCAAAGAGAAACTGCTGAGCTACAATTCATTTGAAAACTTAACACCATCAATTTGGGCTTGAATAGGGACCGGGAGTTGCTGGCTCACTACAAAAGCACTGTTCCCTTTCTTGGTATTGATACCTCTTCATCAATTATTGGGAGTGGACAACATCCACGCTGACTAAATTGGCCTTCAATACTGGTTCTCCACTTGTAAGGTAACTCCCTTCTCTTCATGTGCCAATATATATTTATGCCTATATCTGTAATTTTCATTCCCTGCATCTGAAGAAGTGGGGTTTTTACCTATGAAAGCTTATGCCCAAATAAATCTGTTAGTCTTTAAAGTGCCACCAGACTTCTCGTTGTTTTTAAGGCTATTGTAAGGGAGTCATGGTGTTGCCACCCTTACTTCTGCACTGCCTTCAGAGCTGGGCGACTGGAGAGCAGCAGCCGCTGGCTGGGTGTCTTGCTTTGAAGGCAGCGCCACTGCTAACAATGGCACAGATGTAAGGGTAGCAATACTGTGACCCCCCTACAATAGCCTTGCAACCCCCTTTTGGGTCAGGACCCCCAGTCTGAAAATACTATGTACCATGCATCTGAAGAAGTGAGGTTTTTTACCCACAAAAGCTTTTGCCCAAATAAATCTATTAATCTTTATGGTGCCACCGGACTCCTTGTTGTTTTTATGTACTTTTTGTATACTTTTACCCTATAGTGTACGGTATTTTTATAGTATAGAGTAAAAGTATACAAAAGACCAGATTTCACAGGGGAGGACCAGATCTCATGGTCCATGACACATTTTTTCAAGGCTGTGAATTTGGTATGGCCCTAACCATAAATGCGTTTGGAAACAAAGTTGTGTGCAAAGTCCCAAGCAGACAGTGCTAAAGCACACTGCTGTACCAGCAAACAAAAATACTTTCAATTCTCCAGACATCTTTATTTCAATAGTACATTGCTTTAACAAATAAACTATTCCCACTGGGTCTCTTTCCTTTTAATTGGAAGGGCCACAAGAATCAAAATCTGATGAGCTCTCCCTCCAGGCGATGGTAAGGGAGTCTCATAACCCAAGCAATCTGGGCTAGTGTTCAACATGGGGAGAATCAAGTAATTTTTCTCTAATATTCCTTTTAAAATCTCTTTTCTCATTGTGGTAATGTGATTTTTTTTCGAGCGACATCCATTTAATTGAGCAGTAAATGCACTAGAGAAGGACCATTTGGAACTCTGCATTATGTAACCTGGAAGATGAAGCTATTGAATAGTTCAGAGACAGGTCTGAAAAATTTGATTTATGCTCCATCCCTAAATCCAATTAGCTACATGTAGTTACAGTCTACAGCAAATAGATCTATTGAAAGGAGAATAGTTTGCTTAGAGGGCAAAGAGCATGGAAATGTGTGTGTCTGAAAAGAGAGGCTGTTTAAAGATCCCTAAGAATCCAATTAAAGTCAACAGAGAAATTACAAGTGGGAGTAAGATTACTGTGGGCAGACATCGTAGTGATGGGACCATATGTGTGTATATAGAAACTTCATTAAGGTAGAGTCTGTAATTTAGGATAATACACAGTAAAGGGATACTGTATTTTTCCATATATATATATATATACACACACACACACACACACTTCCGTATAGAAACATTTTGAATCTCTGCTTTAAGTATAAAACTCAACACAGTTTTAACTATGAAACTGTGATCACTGCTTCCGTAATACCCGCATACAGTATACATTTGTAGGCACACACACACAAATATACTTAAAAGCTCCTGCATTCTTGCAGCCACGTCTTGCATCTTCACCTGGATTTGGGAAGTTTTCCTTTTGTTTCGGCTTAATTTCTCCAGGATACAAGTGAAAATACACAACACAGCTGAGAATGCAGGAGCGTGTTTGATGTCAGATAGAAATACTAGTTATTAGAGCCTCATCTCATTTAGTCTTTACCAAAGTAACCCAGTGAATTGGCTAGAAAAAAACATTTTCTGATAACATCTTTTGTATATGTACATTTTCTGCAATCTACAACTGGCAATAATTGAAGATGGTGTTGATAAATTATTTATCTTTATGTAACATATTTAGACAAAAACAACTAAAAACTCAACAAAACATAACATACAGAATAGTTCATTACTGTATATTATAGAAAATAGATAAATCAAGTCACTGTCACTAGTAATATCATCCTGGCTGCAGACCGGAATAATTGCAGGGAAGTAAAGAAAAACATATGCCACATACACCAAACAAATTCTAAAAGGAATAATCAGATATAAAGGTGCAACTTGTAGAAAGTCAATATTATCATTGAAATGGATAGCTTGATGTTGTGGTGGGAATAAGGCATTTTAACAATAGGATTCTATTCAAAGGTTTTTGCAATCTATGTGAGGTACTATGAACTGTCAGATTACATTTATAGTACTAAATCTCTTCAGGATATTAGAACATAAGTAATCAAAGGAACAGTATGTTAACAATAAATATTTGACAAAGATTATACCTGAGAGTGAATACTATACAACAAATAGCACTATGACCGGGTAGCTAACTAATGCAAAAACATCATTACAATAATTTGCATTAGTATAATTCAGTATATAATATGCTTGCTAAATTACAAGACTATTATTCATAATAATTATGTAACAAAAATGTGACAGAATGAGATGAATAGCTACATCTGCTCTCATTACGGTTCAAATAGGCACATTCCCCTTCAGAACACATTTCGATTGCAATCTATAATAGAGCACATGCTTTCTTTTTCTCTCAAACTCCAACAGGTGTGGTGAAGATGTACAAACTTGGAGTATCTCACTCATATCAAGAAATTAATACCAAGCAAATATATGGCCTGACATACACTTTTTGTAGGAAAACTAGCTGTTTCCTTTGTTCTAGTGGACTTCTCCAACTACTCTTAGGGAATATTTTATCTTAGTTTTAAGTCAGTATCTGTAAACTACAAGATTTGATCAATTAAGCATGTCCGTTTAGTAACAACAGACAATGGCAGGAAACTACCACTAAAAACAAACCTTTCAAAATTAATGGGTCCTGCGCATGCCTATCACAACATGTGGTATACCTTATCCAGTGCATCAAAAGTGCCCAGCAAGAATTATGTGGGTGACTCCAGCCAATCACAAAGCTCGCAAATGAACTCACAGAAAAATGATAAAGGACAAAACCCCATATCACCTGTGGATGAACACTTTCAACAAAGCGATCATTCCGTATCTGATCTTTCAATACTCATCCCCAGAGAAACCCTGCATGCACCTTCAGAAGGCAAGCCTGGGAACTTAAATTCATGATGTTAGACACCACATATCATAGACTCAACAGGCACACTGGTTTCATGGCTCATTACAACAATTTGTAACACACTTGCCAGCTAACCCTTATTGGCCCACTTCAAACTCCTATTGCATAACAATCTAACCCTTATTGCCCACTCTATTTCGATGGCCTCCTACAACATGCATTGACCCTTATGCTTAACTATCTGCCCCTACTTGTATTTAACTTATTCTGATTTCCTTCCCAAGACTGAAGAAGAGCTCTGTGTATAACTTATACCTTCCACCAACAGAAGTTGGTCCAATAAAAGATACTGCCTCACCCACCTTGTCTCACTGCAGAGGAGAGAAAATTACAGCAGCAAATATACTCAACTATGATTTGTCATACACCTTGCATTGCAAAATATGACGCATGGCAGGATACAGAATACTGGAATCACTTTATATTTTTGAAGGTCTTCTTGCATGACACTTTTCTCTAGATCCCAGTTTCCTCAATTAATTTAAGATACAGCATGCTACAATTAGTACATATACATGTTAACGACAGGAAACATTAATTCTAGATATTCACTGATGCATTCCAAGGAAATTAGCTAAGAAGAACACCAATACAAAGAAGTGAAATTTCACTATAATAAAAACTATTTTAAAAAGCTACATGGTTCACTGAAAAGCAGAGATGCAGTTCCGGACTTTAACTCTACTCTGAATACAGTTTTGTCCTGAACACATCTAGAAATACGTTGTGTTTACATTTTAACTAACATGATTTTAAACAGGACTTTGCAACTAAGGTAGCCAAAAAAGTGTGTTGCTACGTCTACTCTAGGTGTAGAGTCATGTTTAACATCATGTTAGAACATATTAGACCCATGACAGAGTTGCGTATAAGAAGGTTCCATTGTATATTTCACATGGGGAATATGTAAGCAAATGGACATTTAGTTCCCAGTTATTTCAACCGTTCTAGTTAAAAGGTGTATGGTTTCCCCCATATTTTTTATTGAAAGTACCATTGTGTGGACTGAATTGTCAACAAAACTGCAGTTTCACTTCATCTACTGAGAAATTATACTCGGCACTGTATTACCTCAGTGATTTTTCAACATCATGGTAATTTGACAGCAAAAAGCTTTCTAAAATCTGAACCAATGTTCTGGTTTTCAGTTCTCAACAAAGATAGTGTTGCTTCGTTTGTAATGCTGTACATGCTACACTTCCTCTATTGACTATATGAAACGGGAGATTTTTTTTTTGCCAGATGGAACTCTCCATGGAGAACTTAGTTCTCTTATCTCAGACTGGGGATTCCTCCACCACAAGCCCCCCGTTTTCATGATATGCATGTCATACCTTGCACATCAAGGCTGACTCCTGCTTCTGCAAGTTAATCAAAGTGCAAAATCAAGCCCTAGACCACATACAATAAATGCAGTGTTAATGCACAGTTGGAATTTTAATACATCTGGAAATGTGGAAGTGAAGGTTCCTACAGCAACATGAGATTTGGAACAGACTCAGCTATGTTGTACATACAATGTAATATTTTTTACAAATATTTTGATAAGCAGGAGTAAAGCAAAAAATGTTTTACATTTCACTGATTTATTATGCATTTTTAAAAAGTCTTCTTTCTCTTTTTCCCCCCCTTGCCCTAGAAATATGAGAGATATCAGATGCTCACTTCCCCTTCTGTGCAGGTGGACAGACATGAACAGCGATATCACACAAGGCTATAACCTGAACCGTACTACTCCCTCCCTCCAATCTAGGAGCAAGGGAGTGGTAAGTCTCACTCTTAGTGTACAGCACCATTACTCTGAAGACGGGTTCTTCAGAAAGAGAAGGATTTGAGGATATTGTAGCTAATTTTAGAAAGGTAAAATAGCAAGCAGGAAAAATGTTTTTAACAAATCAGTCTATGTGTTTGCTTTTACACATTACAGAATAGTAACAAAGCACAATTGTTTTTATCCTGTGCTCACCTTTATATCTGGAATATACTCTTGTTTAAGTGTAATATGTTCCTGCTTTTGCTATTAAATGTTCGCCATAAAATAAGGTTTAGTATAGCATATGCAAAGTAGCTGAATTAATTTTTCTCTAGGAACTTAATTTTGCATTTGATATTTTTATCTATTTTTACTATACTTTGATATGTTTTTTGCATTTAATTTCCTTGGCTTCTTTTAAAAAAAACAGAGGATATGTGAGTCATGCTTAAAATGTTTGTATTTAAATGGCCCCAAAAGCCTTTGAAGTTCACATCTCTGTGAGGTCAATTGAACGGGAAAGGGCGATACCTCATTGAGGTGAACAGATGCTACTGTTTGGCCATGGAGCGATTTCTGCAGGGCTAGTTTAACAGGGCAGCAGCACATCACACTGTATTAGAGCTAGGGGTAGTGTTGCTTACTCTTGCATTTTTATCCAGGTAGACCATTTCAATGAAGCACACACATTACACACTCTATGTAAACTGTCTTGCCTGAGAACAACAGCCCCTGTGCCCAGCAAGAATGGGAGGGAGAATACATACTTGTGGAGCTTCTTTAAGGTCTATCATAATATCTTGGTGGATGCCTAATTAACATTCCCAGAAGTGATTTTCAGCCTTATAACTATTATTCGTTCAACCAACCTTTTTCAAACTTGGTTGTGGACCACCCACTGCCCTCCGCCCCCCCTCCTCCAATTAATACTATTTATACACTAAGTGTAAGTTTCAAAGTTTGCATGTCTGAGTCATTTATAGAGGGAAAGTGATTCTTTTTTTATTTTTACAGTGAGAACATGTACCTTTTTTCAGCCTGTAACAACTCAGCTATGGCTGAATGGATTTTCTGCATATTTAAACCTTGCAGCTAAATCCAGCATAGGTATTTTTAGTCCCAAAAGAGAAATGTTATGGAAGTTATAATCAAGTAAAAACAGATGATTATACTATGAGCAAAGGGAAACTGAATCAAGGGGTTTCATATTAAAACTTGTACCTTCAGGAGAAAACTAGATAAAAGCACCTCACATTAAACAGAAGCAATTACTCTTCATTACTCACATTATAAAGTAACTATACTGCAATTTGTATGTACATTCGTTATACTACAAGGACTACTGGATTGTTGTACTATCAGTATTTTACATGAATGACCCATATAATTAGAAACTAGGAGTTATAAAATCCCACTGAAACAGAACTGTGATACAACCTATTGAAACACTGCCAGTTGAAGTAATATTGTGCCCATCAGGAAACCAACAAAAGGAAGATGTTGGCTCTAAGTTTAATAATGTATTTATACTGTTTGAAAGGTGTCAGACTTTCTGTCAAACTCCTACTAGAGCAAGAAGAGGGGAAACATTAGATAGATCTGTACAGCATCATTCAAGTTTAAGTGTCCACACTGAGTTTGTTCCTGCTAGTGAAGGAAACAACTGAGGTGTATGGTATGTGAAGGGAACTCTAGGAAGGCACATGGAACACTGTCTATCCATGCCAGAAGAAAGACAGGAGGCCATGGATGTGGTTTAATTAGGCCAAAACTTCATTCACTTATAATATGTGGGAGTACCCAGCAATAAATTGCACAGTGCAGGGAAGAGGGGGTCAGTTCCCCACTGGTCCAGACATAGGAGACCCAAACCCCCTTCCTCAGCTCCCTTAAGAAGACCAGGAAAAGAACAGGGGTCAGCTCTGCACTGACAAGATTTAGGAGCCACAAACTCCCCTTACTAGCTCCCATAAGGGATGCTTTCCTTCAAAATTCTTTTCCAATCCAATTTACCCCATAGCCATATCCCTTCCCTACAGAGGACATGCACTGGATATCTGCCACAAGAAGGTGCAAGCAAAATGCTTGGCTGCCTCCCCCATCCCCACTAGATCCCCTGATGTCCACAGATTCCCTCTTTTATTTTTAAACTAAGGTAAGCCATATTTGCATGCAGTGTCTGCTCCCAGACTGCCACAGAGCCTATAAGGTTGTAGTGGGTACAGCAGAGATGATAAAAAGATTTACATAAACTGTTAGGCTAATACCTTCTCATGCCTCCAAGTTGAAATTCATGAATTCTCATACCTTGTCTGAAGCTGCACAATGGAACTATAATGCTTCAAAACATGCCTGATTACACAGAGCCTGTACTCAGTCCTCCCCACTCTCATATGGTGGTCACTTGTTGAAATAGACCCAAGTATTTCTTTGAAGTTTGGAGAGTGTTCACATCCAGGAGTTTGGAGATGACCCATCCCCTGGTCAGTTTCCTTAAGCAGTTACTAGTTCATTTTTCAAAACTCTATCAAACCACTTGCTTTGGTGGTCCCTTAAGACAAATTCAACTATATAAAATGTATGATATTATGATACTATGAGGATCATTGGCTATGTTTTAAACCACTTTCCCCTTGAGCTGTCTCATACTAATACTGACCTCACAGTGTGTTGTTATCAAAGTGATTTTTCCACAGGTTAATATATAATTGGTAGAGTATTGCATATTTAAAAATAACATTTAAGTGATGGTTACTGAGCAGAATGTTCCTTACAACATTCAGATTTACAGGTTTAGTTCACACTGCAGTATTAAATAATTTAATTCATGTCAATGAATATAAAGAAATATGTCATGCGATATGGGAAACTCTCTCTGTAGGGGTATCACGTTTACTGAGGCTACAGTAACTCATTCTTGATCATACAAATTCAGCTTGGAAACTGATTCAACAACATTTAGGCAAACTGGAGCTCCAATCCTGCATTCTGTGTGTACCCCGGATGTGGATCTCATGGGACTTCATGGATTTCAATGGGAGCTTAGGTTTCCCAAGCAGTGCACGATCAAGCATTAAGAATTTAAAATACATCTGTCATACCTCTGTTTATTTTTCCTAGGCCCTGATACAGCAAGCATTTTCTTAGTTCTAGGTTATGGCATCTTACTCACAATTAACTTGATTAATAATCCCACTCTTTTCAAATATGTGCAAAAAGTTGACAGAATCTGGCCCTCAATAAATGCACTTTCAATGGGAATACTATAAAAGTGAAGATTTATAGGATCAGTCTCATAATATATTTATTTATGGTCTAGATCACACTGTATGGCATTAGCATTCATCAAAGAAAACAGAATTACTTACTAGCTACAGTGCATTTTGTTCCATGGAGCACATTCCTTGGGCATGGAAGTTTATGTGCACCAATAAGAGCTTAGCCCTCAGTATAATTAAATGCATTCTAGATGCAGTCAAGATTCAGAACCTCAAGCCAAATTTTGAAAGGATTAAGATTAATACTTGAAAGGAATGTAACCCAATGTGTTTTAATAAAAAATATTTTGCAACAAATATTGACCATTTATAACTTTACTGCCAGGCAGATTATTACTTATTAGTATTATTACTATTATTATTTTGACTGATAGGGAGAGCGGGGAAGACATTTTAATTAGCACTCAAAAAACTTTTAAAACATGAAATTATTCAAATTGATAAAAATGCCAAGGGGTTTCTAGATTGTGTTTGGATTTTTAAACACATCCAAATTTAGGAAAGATTGTGGAGTTCACTCACTCCTCCAATGTGAGCTCAGTTCCATTAGTGAACTCGGAAGAAATTGCAGTCTCCAAAAAATTCTTTGATCCACATGGCATATCTTGACCAATATTCTGCTCTCCCAATGCATACAGAAATCGTATTGATAATCCTTCATGTAGGAACGAATGACACAGCTAGGTTCTCGTTAGAGAGAATCAAGGGAGATTATGCCAGGCTGGGGAAGACGCTCAAGGAGATAGAGGCCCAGATTATCTTTAGTGGGATTCTGCCCGTTCCGAGGGAAGGGCAGCAAAGGGCTGATAGGATTGTGAGAATAAATAGTTGGCTAAGAGAGTGGTGCTATAAGGAGGGCTTTGGGATGTATGGCCACTGGGAGGCTTTCGGGGACAGACACCTGTTCTCGCGGGATGGGCTTCACCTGAGTAGGGAAGGAAATAGACTTCTGGGAGGGAGGCTGGCTCATCTTATCAAAAGAGCTTTAAACTAGGAAGTTTGGGGAGATGGTTGGGAGATGCACAGTTAATCTCCACGCCAGATTCCAGTATGGAAAAGGTGAGTAAAATGAGAGGAGACATAGCCGGGGAGATGAGATTGGACATAGGAAGGACAGGGGGGACGGACACAAGGAGGCCCGCAACATATAGTGCTACTAAAGGGAGACAGGCTAAACGACATACATTAGGGTGTTTATACACCAATGCCAGAAGCCTAGGCAATAAAATGGAGGAATTGGAGCTCTTGGTCCAAGAGCTGAAACCAGATATCGTAGGAATAACAGAAACGTGGTGGAATGGCAGTCACGACTGGAACGCAGGTATGGAGGGGTATGCGCTGTTTAGGAAAGACCGGAACAAAGGTAAAGGTGGGGGGGTGGCATTGTATGTCAATAGTGAAATAAGCTGTAAAGAAATAATAGTTGATGGATTAGATAACACGGAGTCCGTCTGGGCAATACTCACACTGGGTAATAGGACTACTAGAGCCTCTCCGGGGATAGTGCTTGGAGTGTGCTATAGACCGCCGGGATCGACCCAGGATATGGATAAGGAACTATTTAATGTGTTTAGAGAAGTAATTACTAATAGAAACTGTGTAATTATGGGGGACTTTAACTTCCCGGATATAGATTGGGGAACAAACGCTAGTAACAATAATAGGGCTCAGATGTTCCTAGATGTGCTTGCTGATCAATTCCTCCATCAAGTGGTAGTTGAACCGACGAGGGGGGAGGCCATTTTAGACTTGATTCTGGTAAGTAGTGAGGACCTCGTTGAGGAAGTGGTAGTAGGGGACAATTTGGGCTCCAGTGATCATGAGCTAATTCAGTTTAAAATACATGGGAGGAGTAACAGAATTAAGTCAAAGACTAGGGTTTATAATTTTAAAAAGGCCAATTTTCACAACTTAAGAGGACTGGTAAGGGAAGTGGATTGGGCAAACGTATTAATGGATCTAAAGGCAGAAGAAGCCTGGGATTACTTCAAGTTAAAGATGCATGAGCTGTCGGAGGCCTGCATTCCAAAAAAGGGAAAAAGATTACTAAGCAGGAGATTTAGACCGAGCTGGATGAGCGACCAACTCAAAGGGGCGATTAGGAAAAAACAGAAAGCGTACAAAGAGTGGAAGAGGGGAGGGATCAGTAAGGAAATGTACCTAAGTGAAGTCAGAGAATGTAGAGATAGAGTGAGAAAGGCCAAAGGCCATGTAGAGTTGGACCTAGCGAGGGGAATCAAAAGCAATAGTAAGAGGTTTTACAGCCACATAAATAGGAAGAAAGCAAAGAAAGAAGAAGTGGGACCGCTGAAGACTATTGCCGGAGAGGAGATTAAAGACAATCTAGGCATGGTGCAATATCTCAATGAATATTTTGCATCGGTGTTTAATGAGGCCAATGAAGGTATTAGGGATACTAGCACCACTACAGAGGGGCATTCAGAATGGGGGATTACCGTATCCGAGGTAGAAGCAAAACTTGAATGCCTTAATGGGGCTAAGTCGGGAGGACCGGACGATCTTCATCCGAGGATATTGAAGGAATTGGCGCGGGAAACAGCAGGCCCATTAGCGATAATATTTAATGAATCTGTAAACTCGGGGGTGGTCCCGTTAGACTGGAGAATAGCTAATGTGGTTCCTATTTTCAAGAAAGGGAAAAAAAGTGATCCGGGTAACTACAGGCCTGTTAGTTTAACATCTGTAGTGTGCAAGGTGTTAGAGAAAATTCTGAAAGAGAAACTAGTTGAGGACCTGGAGGTTAGTGGCAATTGTGATAAATTACAACATGGTTTTACGAAGGGCAGATCGTGCCAAACGAATCTGATCTCCTTCTTTGAGCAAGTAACGGATTTATTAGATAAGGGAAATGCGGTGGACCTAATATACCTGGATTTCAGTAAAGCATTTGATACTGTACCCCATGAGGAATTATTGGTTAAACTGAAAAACATGGGGATCGATATGAAAATCCAGAGGTGGATAAGGAATTGGTTAATGGGGAGAATGCAGCGGGTCGTATTAAAGGGTGAACTGTCAGGTTGGAGGGAGGTTACTAGTGGAGTGCCTCAGGGTTCGGTTTTGGGACCCATTTTATTTAATCTATTTATAACTGACCTCGGAACCGATTGCAGGAGTGGGCTGATAAAGTTTGCGGATGATACGAAGGTGGGAGGCGTTGTAAATTCGGAGGAGGATAGGGATATCCTGCAGGGAGACTTGAATGAGCTTGTGAATTGGAGTATCAGAAATAGGATGAAATTTAATAGTGAAAAGTGTAAGGTGATGCATTTGGGGATGACTAATAACAATTTTAATTACAAGATGGGGACACATTGGTTAGAAGTAACGGAAGAGGAGAAGGACCTAGGGGTCCTTGTAGACCGCAGGATGACTATGAGTCGACAATGCGACGTGGCGGTGAAAAAAGCCAATGCTGTCTTGGGATGCATTAGGCGAGGTATATCTAGTAGGGATAAGGAGGTCCTGCTTCCGTTGTACAAGGCGCTGGTGAGACCTCATTTGGAGTACTGTGTGCAGTTCTGGTCGCCCATGTTTAAAAAAGATGAACTCAAACTGGAACGGGTGCAGAGAAGGGCCACTAGGATGATCAGAGGAATGGAAAACCTGTCGTATGAAAAGAGACTAGAGGAGCTTGGGTTGTTTAGTCTGACAAAGCGAAGGCTGAGGGGGGATATGATTGCTATCTTTAAATATATTAGAGGGATTAATACAAGGGAGGGAGAAGAATTATTCCAGCTTAGTACTAATGTGGATACGAGAACGAATGGATATAAACTGGCCGTGGGGAAGTTCAGGCTTGAAATTAGACGAAGGTTTCTGACCGTCAGAGGGGTGAAATATTGGAACGGCCTTCCGAGGGAAACGGTGGGGGCGACGGACCTGTCTGGTTTTAAGATTAAGTTAGATAAATTTATGGAGGGAATGGTTTAATGGTAAAACATAGTAGTCAAGGAAAACCAAGCAATGGTAGGTAAATGGTATAATGGCTGACAGGGGTCAGGCTGGAGACTCTTGCCTATATGCTCGGGGTCTTACTGATCGCCATATTTGGGGTCGGGAAGGAATTTTCCTCCAGGGCAGATTGGCTGAGCCTCTGGAGGTTTTTCGCCTTCCTCCGCAGCATGGGGCAGGGATCTCTAGCAGGAGGGTCTCTGCCGATTGAAGTCACTAAAAACAGGATTGGGGACTTCAACAGCAGAGTCCAGGGAAGGGGTAGGGACGGTTTTATGGCCTGCAGCATGCAGGGGGTCAGACCAGATGATCATAATGGTCCCTTCTGACCTTAAAGTCTATGAGTCTATGAGTAGTGATGACAAAATGATAGATTTGTGTCACCAATATCAATGGTAATATTGCCCATACAGAGAAAGCAGATTATCATAGTTGAGTATATTTGCTGCTGTAGGTCACAAAAGACAATTTTCTTATCTGAACTGAGTATAGAAAATGTTAGTGCCCACTCTTAGATCACCATATTAGGGGATTTCAGATTTGTTACGGTTTTGAAAGCTGGGAACCACGTATCATTGGGGTTTATTTAATAGGATATAATTTTAAAAGTCAGTTAGAACATGAGGAAATAAAGAGGCCTTGACTGAAAAAGTGTTTGTGAAATAGTATCTTAAAAAGGGAGGAAACTAAAACAAGCAAGACTATTGTACAATAAGGACCCAATTCTGATGTTAATGGCAGTAGATGGTGGTTAAATGACAGAAAAATGTAGTCTTAGATGCTAAATTGCCATTTTAAATACTAAACTCCACTTTAAAAATATTTACACCCTATACATTGCCATGTGTGTTATCTATATGATAAGATTCCAGGAGTGTCACTCTGCGTGTCATTCTGAAGTTTAAAATGGCTGTTGAGTCACTATGAAATGATAGGAACAGCTATAAGTGTGTTTAGAATATCACCAATATCACCAATCTCTTTGTTTAGAAAAATCATCACTGGGTTTTGCGGTCTGCTACTGTCCAATTTTTAAATTCTCAGCCATTTTAACTTTGCAAATGACACCCAACAACAGCAAGGCATGTGTCTATGCCATGCCAACTGTCCAAGACCATTGTGATATCAGAAGTATATTCAGATCACTCCCCTTACTTTGCAGCTACTTTGCATACAATAATGTCATTGGTTATATGAGGGAGACTGCACAGATGGTGGATTACTTGGCATAATAGCCACACCCTTGCAACCACATGGGTTGTCAGCAACCAGTTCCACGTTAACAGGCGAGCCTTCAGGATGTAGTAGTACTAACACAATTATTAGAGCTGGTTGGAACATTTTAGACACAGTGTATTTTTGTCTTAAATATGCTGTTTCATCAAAGCGGAAATGTTTTGCAGAGATGTACTGATTTTGACAAGTTTTTGACAGGAAGGTTTCTGAGGTGGCTTCTCTAGTCACTTTTGATAAGGCAGACAGACACCCATGAATTGAAAATCTGACCTTTTTGATCCAAAAATAATCAGATGTTTTTAGACAATTCTATTTTGCAAAAATGTTTGTTGTCATTCCAATGCAAAACAAAAACAAATTTTGAAACCTCCAAAGCTGTTGCAAAATGGAACGGTGAT
Source organism: Chrysemys picta bellii (assembly GCF_011386835.1). Taxonomy (NCBI): domain Eukaryota; kingdom Metazoa; phylum Chordata; order Testudines; family Emydidae; genus Chrysemys; species Chrysemys picta. Next base: position 64,346,107 of record NC_088800.1, read on the forward strand.
CCAACAGCCAGATCTAATATCTATCATGAAAATACTGTGCACTTACAGACAGCCTTACATCCAAGGACTTCAAATCACTAATGAATGAAGATTCAACATTCCTAATAGACAGGTATCGCTATCCCTGTTTTACAGAAGGAAAAACTAATGCACAAGTGACCTACTTAAGGTCACTCAAGATTTCCAGACCAAAACCAGGAGCCCAGATTCCCAGTTTTGTGTTTTAGCCACATGATCATCCTTCCTCTACCTTCAGGCAGTGGCATGCACATATGAAAGTATATGCTGCACGTACACAGCCTAATATATACATTCTGTTGAAATTGAACACATACCAGGTCCCCAATCTATTTTGGGGGGTTGCCTACATTTACAGTCAGAATAGCAATGTATTGACATCAACAAACCAGGAATTCAGAAGTGTTTCATGGGAGCGGGAGCTGCACTGAAATTCTCTCTTTGTGCCTTTCAGTACATTAACACGCAGATAAATGCTCACCTTTTCCCACTTCCGGTCCTTGTTCAGCACTATCACCACCAGCTTTGGGTGTGCCTGGTAGCCATCTTCTGTGAAGGACAAATCTTTACCTTCCCAAGTCACATTCATCATAAACCTAACAGGAAAAAAAAAAGTTCAGTGAAAAATGAATGAGCTGGCCAACAGTTAATGAGCAAGCTAATTCAATCATCAGAACAATACTGATGAAATACACACACATTAAATCCCATCACTGCTGTGAAAATCCTAGGTCTGCAGCTGGAGTCTCTGGGGCATTCCTTGAAGGGAAGAGAAAGCAAAGTACAATATACACTTGACTTGCACTGCAGAGGAAGGCGGTTATTTCCCCCTTGTTATTGGATTTGCTTTCCATCAATTTATCATAATTTGGTTGAAGGTAGGTGAACAATAAAATGCATTATGGATATGATGTGACCTCTTAATGCACAGGAGGAGTGTAGATGAAAACCATCCAGTTCAACGTAATTCAAATAAGTTCATACAGCTTTGTTATTAGATATTGTTTAGGCCAAGAAACAAATTGTTTATTTGATTCTACATTTAACATTTGCTCATGCTTCTATATTTTGTATCCTTAGCTGTGACTTCATTGTGGTTTAATTAAACCTGTTACCAGGGAGGAACTATATGCTCCAACTGTATTAATACTGATGTTATCATTAATCATATTTTATATTTGCTTATAATGAAATATGCAAAAAATGTGACTCACCCATTTTATCTCCATTTACATCAATAAAAAGAATACAATAGGGGAATGCTACCACCTTTCTGTTACACAGATCAATTGGAATGTCAGATCATGCTAACAAACATTTTAAAGCAACTTAATATCATACCTTACTATGGCCTTGAAACCTGACCTGAACCCGATGGCCTCCGATAGGGTAGGCTCTCATCACCTCCTACAGTGGCTTTGTGCCCTGCTCCTGCTCACCACCACCATCTTGTTGCACCGTGTGCGCTGCGGAGTGAGTGTCCTGATATGTCACAATGAGGTGATGGTGGCCGGCAGGAGTGGGTCATGCAGCCACTGTCACCCTTACCCCACAGGAAGGAGGCAACCAGAGATGGATTGTGGGCATGAGGAGCAGAAAGTCCCCACCAGGTGAAGCCCCAAGGATGAGGTGGAAGTGGTGCTGATACATGCGCCAGAAGGAGCATTGGGTCTGAAAAGGACTTAACACTCTCAGGTTGGGTTCAAAGTCAGCTGTTCCCAGGTCAGTCTCGGATCTGGGTAGAGCTTTAAAATTAGGCCCAAACAGACCTCTATAGCTTACCCCATCTCCTATTTTCTCTCTTTCCAATATCCTCTCCCTCTCCTTCATTATCAACTATTCCCTTTGCATTTCTCTGTGTTAAAACACATTTTGTTTGAATGGGCCAAGGTTCCTAAGCAATCCAAGTAACTCTGCATGACTGTCCTGTCATCATCATCATCATCTACCAATCTTTGTTTCATCCACATATTTTATCAGCAGTGAGTTTATAGTTGCTTCTAGATCGTTAATGAATATGTTGAATACCATCAAGCCTAGTACCAATCTCTGTGGTGAGCCACTAGAAACACCCCATTCAGGGATTATTCCCCACTGAGAACTATTTTTGACATCTGTCAGTTAGCCAATTCTTAGCCCATTTAACATATGCTCTATTGATATCATAGTACTAATTTCTTTATCAGAGTGTTGTGCAGTATTAACCAAAATGCCTTACAAAAGTCTTAAGTATTTTACATCTATGAAGTTACCTTTATCAATCAAACTTGCAGTCTCACCAAAGAGTGAGAGCAGGTTTATTTCACAACACCAATTTTCTGCAAAACCATGTTGACTGGCATTAATTATATCCCTGTTCATTAATTCTTAATCAATTGACTCCCACATCAGCTTTTCCACTATTTTGCCTGGATTGATGTCAGGCTAAGTAGCCTATAGTTACCTGTGTCATCTTGCTTGCCCTTTTTGAACACTGGCACAACATTAGCGCTCTTCCAGTCTTTGGAAATTTTCCCCTTAATCCAAGATCTATTAAAGTTGAACATCAGCAGTCCAGAGATCTCCTCGGCCAACTCTTTTAGGACTGTTGGGTACAAGTTATCTGGGCCTGTTGATTCAAAAGTGTTTATCACTAGTAGAGATTCTCTCTAACATCTTCCTTAACTACTAATGGATTGGAAAATACTTAATTATTTTCATATTATTCTTAAGAGAGTAATTTATTGACCGCTTCTGCCTTTTCTGCATCATCATTAACTATTTTACCATCTCCATCTAGTAGTGGGCCTTATAACCATCGCTAGGATTTCTTTTTTCCTAATGTGCTTAAACTTCTCCTTATTGTCCTTAGCCCTTCCAGACATGGATTTTTCTCTCATATCCTTAGCTTCCCATATCAATTCTCTGCATTTTATAGCAGTCAATATAAATCAGATGTTATTTATTTCCTCTTTCTCTATTTGTTATATATTGCTTTTTATTTCTAATTGCTGCCTTCATTTCACTACTGAATTAGGAAAGCCTTTTAGACAAAGTTGTCCCTTTTTCTTCATTGTGGAACCATAGCTTTCTAGCCATCTAATAAGCTCTTCTTCAAGAGCTCTATATTTTCAATCACAATTTTTCTCTAAATGTTTCTGCCCAGTCAATTTTGCTCAGTTTTCCTCTGCTTTAAGAAATTAGCCCTTTTGAAGCACATAAATTACAAACCTCTAGTGAAGAGCTAATGTACAGAAATTCTGATTGTTAAGCCCTCAATTACAACTTCAATACAAGTAAAATCTCTGTTTCCCCATTCTTATATGTGCAGATCCCCAGCAACAGTAGAAATTGTATGTTTCTGCTGTGTAAAAACAGCAAGATTAAAACAGTGCATGCCTCAGGTGATCAGCACACTCTTCTCACCCACAGCACATCTCATGCAGAAGGGAAGACTGAATTGTGCCAGATGTTTTGGCTCTGAAAAGAGGCAGGGATCTTTGGAGCAGCTACCATACCTTCCTGAGTGTTTGGAGAGCAGCTAATACAATGGGGCCTTAACCCTGCCTGGAGCCTTTGGACAGTACCATAATGCAAACAAACAAACAATCTGGCCCTGAGATTGGAGATGCACTGTACTCCCACAGCACAACCTGTGCGGAGGACTGTCACACCACCTAAATCAGTATGAATCCTCCAAAACATAACATAGCAAAGCTGACAGTTAGTTAGACGTATCTGCCTTTGTAACAAATCTATGATAATATATTTTCATAACATACTATACAGGTTATGATCTGAGCTATACTTTAATCCATTCAAAGGATGTGCAACCATACATTGCCCCCTTTTTGATAAACTACTAAATGCTGAATAATGGGACCAAGACTTACTATCGTTATAAGACAACAACATACATCTGCTCAGTTTCACACTATAGCATTGCCATTTGATATTAGCCCCTCTCCTGGATAGTAATTTACATGCTTGCAGTATTATTCATCTAGGTCTCATCTATTAAAAATGTTTTAGGGACCTTTTCTCCAAATTCTCTATATAAAAATCAACTTCCAAACCATACACTGAGGACAAGTATATTACTCTCTTATGCAATAATGGAAATAGTATATATCATAACTTTTCCTATCCTGTATGGGCTTGGGTCAGATCCTTATCCCTACACCAGCCTGGGTAAGCCACGTAAACTGGGCTGGAGCAGCACAAAGGGGAACTAAAAGCTCTGGTTCTAGATGAAGTATTCCTCAACTCCTAACAGGCCTGACAAACTCACTACACATTTCTGTCATAGTATTTATCTATAAAGAATGTTGTCATGCATATGAAATTAAATCCAGTGATACACTGGTCATTAATATCATTGTGAGATATATGTAGAGATTATACCTAAAAAGTTATGTGTATATACTGAAAATATATCCCAAGAATCACAAAAAGGCATCCTTTAAAAATTGGAAGTCAAATCCTAGTGTGGAAAATAGAAAGGAGCATAACCTCTGGCAAGTCAAGTGTAAAAATATAAATATGCAAATGTAAAAAGGATTTGAAGAGCAACTAGTGAAAGAAACAAACTAACCACAATTTTTTATTTTAGTGCATCAGAAGCAGGATGCCTGCCAAATAATCAGTGGGGTCATTGGACAATGAAGGTGCTAAAAGAGGACTCAAAGAAGACCAGGCTGTTGGGGAGAAGCTCAATACATTCTTTGCATCAGTCTTCACTGAAGATGATGTGAGGGAGATTCCCATACCTGAACAATTCTTTTTAGATGACAAATCTGAGGAACTGTCCCAGATAGAGGTATCAGTAGACAAGGTTTTGGAACAAATTGACAAATTAAACAGTAATAAGTCACCAGGACCAGATGGTATTCACCCAAGAGTTCTGCAGGAACTCAAATATGAAGTTGCAGAATTACTAACTGTAGTATGAAGAAGAACAGGAGTACTTGTGGCACCTTAGAGACTAACAAATTTATTAGAGCATAAGCTTTCGTGGACTACAGCCCACTTCTTCGGATGCATATAGAATGGAACATATATTGAGGAGATATATATACACACATACAGAGAGCATAAACAGGTGGGAGTTGTCTTACCAACTCTGAGAGGCTACTCTGATAACTGTAGTATGTAACCTATTACTTAAATCAGCTTCTGTACCAGATGACTGGATTATAGCTAATGTAATGACAATTTTTCAAAAAGACTCTAGGGTGATCCTGAATATCACAGGCCTGTAAATCTAACTTTAGTACCAGGCAAACTGGTTGAAACTATAGTAAAGAACAGAATTATGAGACTCATAGATGAACACAATACATTGGGGAAGAATCAACATGCCTTTTGTAAAGGAAAATCATGCCTCCCCAATCTATTAGAATTCTTTGAGGATGTCAACAAACACGGGGACAAGGATGATCCAGTTGACACAATGTACTTGGACTTTCAGAAAGCCTTTGACAAGGTACCCACTCCTGCAAGGGGTAAATACAGATGGTGACCGGCCAGAGGCCCGAGTCATGAAGAGGATGCTGCGGTACTTGGACTGAGGTGGGTCTGCAGTTGGAGAAGATGACAGGTGAGGCACCACCAGGAGAGGGGGAAGCAACTGGCAGAGCTAATCCCGGTGGTAGCCAGAAGGAGGAGCTACTGTGGCGAGCAGACCCCATCACAGCATCCCATCATCTGTTTGAACTCAATGCTAATAAAAAACAGGGACATGTGAAGGCAACAGACACCAGAGAATAAACACTGTGAGGGTTACTAACCCTGGGGACAAAAACAATGGTTTTGGGGGAACATAGACTCTAAGAAGTATGTTATACCTTTTGATTTACATGTATCCTGTCAAAATCATGAGATTTCCTGAGCAAAGGCCAAGGATGGGATTTTCCAAAGTGTCTGAGTAACACTGAGTAACACTGGAGCACAGGTCTCATTGAAAATAAATAAACCTTGTGCTCCTATGTCACTCAGACACTTTGGAAAATCCCACCGTAAATGAATATTTAGACACTGACATCCCACTTTGCCTAAGGGAGGCACTAACAGTGGATCAATCCATCTTGGCTAGATTTGACCATTTCTTAATCACATTTAAGTGAAATTAGCCTTTGTGAAAGATATCAAATTCACACCCCTGGAGACTGAAGTCACGTATTTACCCACAGAAGACACACAGTATGAGCAGTGGGGCTCACACTGCTTTGTTCCTGATGAAAGTGTCAGAACTGGCTTCTCAGGAAAGCTCTGAGTTGATTACTGCACAAGAGGTTGATCTGTTACTCAACGTGGTGTTCTTTCAAGGTGGAACTCACCTCACTGTTAAAAGAGGTGGTTTCTGACACTTCAGTGTTTCAATCTTTTTAATATTTCATCCCCAACTGGCCAAACGTTATACCCAAAGCATTGGGAGAAGCACTTCAAAAGGGAATAGAATAAAAATAAACCTGTTGGGTGCCACTTATGAGGAATGTTTGAAGAGCACCAGCCCAGGAAAGTGATTTATAGAAAAAATATTCTAGCTCTTTCCAGTCAGACAACAGGAGACAGGGCACTAGCCTAAATTCAACGTAGTGCAGAAACAGACACACTACAACCTACCTACATTACAAGTTGATAGTTTCAGCATCCCTCACTGGCTTCAGTGTCCCCCCGTTGTCAGGTTTCAGATCTCAGGCTCCAGTCTGAGCAGGAGTATTTACACTGCAATTTTTAGCCCCATAGCACAAGCCTGAGTCAGTTGACACAGGCTCTGAGACTTTTTTTGGGGGGAGGGGCAGCCACTGGGCAGACATATTGAGAACAAACTGCTTCCACTGTGCCATGGTCAGAAAAGGAGGTGAGCAATAGCTATTTTTACTGCTGCTGGTAGCACAAATGCTGGTAAGAGACTGCAGGCCAGGCTACCTTGGACTGTAATAATATCCAGTCCCCATTGTTGTGCCTGGTCAGTGCCTGGATGGGAGACCACCAAAAGCAAAGTGTTGCAGGAAGGGTTGGTTCAATAGTCGGTGCTCTTCTGTCAAATCTCACAGAATCACATCCGATTCCCCACATTGTGTTAAAGGTCACTCTGCTCCAGGATGTGCCATCTTTCAGATGAAATTCAAGGTTGTGAGTGCCTGGGAGATTGCTATGGACCCTATCACACTTTTCACAAGAGGTGAACTATTAGCCCCAGAGTCACAATTTGAGTAGTTTCATTCTGCTTTCCTAAGTTTACCCCAAATTTTCAGTTACATAAGGTCATTCTTTATGAACTGAACTTTTGTGTAAACATGCACTAGGGAACTTTCAGTGTGCACCAGCAGGGTCTACACGGGCCAGTTAGTGAACAACACATTTGTGTGCTATAGAATTCACACCTCACTGGTGTGCATTACTGTACCATGAAGATAAGTCCTCAGTCTTTTAATTGGGCAGCCATTAAAAGGATCTCTGAGCTGGATCCTGGGTCTATTGAAGTTAGTAGGAGTTTTGCCATTGATTTTTGATAGTAACAGGAATGGGTTCATTGTATGTAACTGTATTGTGTCTTCCAATATTTGTGACATAATATACATTTCTATGTGAATGAATGGCCAGATGCCACTGGAAGGGACACCATATAATGCCTTTAATAAATAAGTTCAGGAGGCTAAGGTATGATTTTTGCTTTCGGGATTGGAATAGCTGAGACAATAGCGTACTTCATTCCCGAGGAAGGTGAAAGCATCTCATCTCTCTCGACAGTGAGCCTTGTGGAAATGGTGCCTGCTAGCCTCAAACTATGAATTTCAAAACTTCTGTCTTTAAGAGTCTTTTTATTGTAATTACAAGAGAAATTTGCTTTCAGCTGTAGTTCAGAAAAGCAATACGGACATCTAGTGGCCAGTTGAGTTAATGACAGATTAGGCTTCTCATCCTCACCAAAAGAATACACAGGGCCATGAATCCATGACAAGAACCATAATATAATTCCAGTTCTGCCTTATAACGAAATGTGAGTATGAGCGATGAATGACAGGTCACAGTGAGGAAGATGGTTACAGTCTAATCCAACAATTTGCAGTTCTGTTTGGTTTCCAGTTGCCCTAAAACTGACATTTGGAAATTCCTATTGCCTTCTTGCCAACATTCATTTTAACAGCCTGAGCTGTTTTAAAGAGGTAGCACTGATCCCACAGGGCTCAAGAAGAAAACTGAATCTCAGAATAATACTCAGAGCATAATATGAATAGGGATTCTGAAACTCATGTAACATCTAACTCCAAAATAAATCATTGGCCTGGGAAGAACTAGTTTAACAGGCAAGGGGTGAAAGTTATTACTAAAGCAAGATATCTCATTGTTAAACTAAATGTGAGCACTAATAGAATTCAATGATGATTAGGAAATAGAATACATGTTCAAAGAGATGACGAGTCCTTGGGATCCCTTGCTACCTGAACTTCAGCCACTAATTTCCTGGCCTCATCTCTCCGCCAACAAACTGATAAACTCAATAAACGTCTCAGGTGCCATCATCTGGGATCATCATTTTTCATCTGCGGTCTTCCTCACTACCTAGCACTGCAATTCCAAAACAACTGCAGGCAATGCACAGAAAGCGAGAAAGGGTGGAGGCTCAAAGAAATACGGATTGCATCAAAATCTTTTTTCTTGGAAAAGAAGGAATTTCTAGATTTCAAAGTTGATCACATCTTGCAGGAAACATGATGTTTGCCAATATTTCAGTTTCCTCCAACTAATATGAATCAGCCACTTTAAAAATCAAGGAAGACAGCCTGTTTTGGCTTGGCATTCACCCAGTACTGAAGCTTATAAAACTTGGACCTACTCCCACTTTTTATCTTTGTTTCTTCATTTCACTGAATCCATGAATTATTGAGCTTCCTTAATATGGTTTTATGTGAGACTTTTGTAATTCTGGAAATACTTATCAACAGGTACACCAGAAATATACATTATCTGAGGTAAGCAATTAAAGAAGCAATTAAAAAGTAAGCTAATGAACCTCAGGGAACTGTACATGGCATACTATATAAGCTGCACAGGGTATCATGAAAAACTCCAATGACCTGACTCGTTTACTTTTAATTACTCTTCCCTTTTGTATTTAACTTGATCTGTTTTAAGTTCTGATGCATTTTTAGACTGTAGCTCTTAACTACACACAACTGTATACTTTTGAATTTTTTTTTAATTTTTAAGGTCTTACAATATGGACCTTTCTCTTTTCTTTCTAATTTCAAATTCTTCCGAGTGGTAAACAGGAAGTGTTCCCCTGGGTACATCTCGTCTGTAATATCCTGGTTCTGAGGGAGTTGTAGAATTCCAGGCCTGGGGCCAGCACAGGATGAATCCATTTTGGGAACAATGTGCTCAGTGGCTGTGAAAAAAGAGTGGCAAGCCAACTATCTACGCCTCCTGCCAGCTGCTCCTTAAAGTGTTAGTTGCATCAGCTCTGGAGAAGTCATGTTACCCAGGATTGTATGAAAGCATAAGCATAGGACAGGATAAATAAGCTGAGGGGAACTGGACAAAACTTGAATAGGATGGTTCAGCATTCTAGCCTCCAATTTCAGTCATTGCAAGCTAGCAATAGTGCAGCATAATTCAGACTCGGACTTTAAGGCCAGAAGGGACCATCATGATCATCTAGTCTAACTTCCTGCACATTGCAGGCCACAGAACCTCACCCATCCACTCCTGTAATAGACCCCAACCTCCGGCTGAATTACTGAAGTCCTCAAATCATGGTTTAAATGCTTCAAGTTACAGAGAATCCACCATTTACACTACTTTAAACCTGCAGATGACTTATACCCCATGCTGCCGAGGAAGGTGAAAAAAACCCAGAGTTTCTGCCAATCTGGCCCAGGGAAAATTCCTTCCCAACCCCAAATTAGTTAGACCCTGAGCATGTGGGCAAGACCCAGCAACCAGACACCTGGGAAAGAATTCTCTGTAGTAACTCAGAGCTCTCCCCATCTAGTGTGCCATCACCGGCCATTGGAAATATTTGCTGCTATCAGTCACAAACTTTGGAAATTCAATAGATTGTAGTTAGCCAACATTATTATCCATAATTCATGCTTTGCAAAAAATAGTGAATATTTTTTACATTAATTTTCTGCCATTTGGGATAACTTTTCATCTCCAAACATAGCTTTTCTGTGAAATCAGATTATATATCTTTTTTACATACCAAAAAGCAAGAATGTGCCAATTTTTAAATATTGCATTTCAATGCCAGCTTCGGATGCATTTGTGCCAAATTCTGGGGAAAAGAGGCACATATTTAAGTTGCAAAAAGTGGCAATTCCTCCATAAAATGGGCCTACTTTTAAATTCCTAAAGAACCTTTTGTTGTGACTCTTCCATACTCTCTGGCATCTACATTGGCCTAATTTGGCACAGAAAAGTGTTGTTTACATTTTGAGTAATTATAAAAACACACTACCTCTAGTAGTCAGCCAGCACCCATGATATGCCACTATCCAGTGAGCTCCTAGTTCGATGAGTGTCATCACATGTGTCATAACTATAAAGGGAAGGGTAACAGCTGTCCTGTGTACAGTACTATAAAATCCCTCCTGGCCAGAGACTCCAAAATCCTTTTACCTGTAAAGGGTTAAGAAGCTCAGGTAACCTGGCTGACACCTGACCCAAAGGACCAATAAGGGGATAAGATACTTTCAAATCTTGCGGGGGGGAGGGAAGGTTTTTGTTTGTGCTCTTTGTTTGAGAGTTCGTTCGCTCTTGGGACTGAGAGGGACCAGCCATCAATCCAGGTTCTCCACATCTTTCTAAACAAGTCTCTCATATTTCAAACTTGTAAGTAAACAGCCAGGCAAGGCGTGTTAGTTTTACTTTGTTTTCTCAACTTGTAAATGTACCTTTTACTAGAGTGTTTATCTCTGTTTGCTGTACTTTGAACCTAAGGCTAGAGGGGGGTCCTCTGAGCTCTTTAAGTTTGATTACCCTGTAAAGTTATTTTCCATACTGATTTTACAGAGAGGATTTTTACCTTTTTTTCTTTAATTAAAAGCCTTCTTTTTAAGAACCTGATTGATTTTTCCTTGTTTTAAGATCCAAGGGGTTTGGATCTTGATCCACCAGGAGTGGGTGGGAGGAAGGAGGGGGGATGGTTAATTTCTCCTTGATTTAAGATCCAAGGGGTTTGGATCTGTATTCACCAGGGAATTGGTTAAGAGTTTCTCAAGGCTTCCTAGGGAAGGGAACTAGCTTTGGGAATGGTGGCAGCGGACCAGATCTAAGCTGGTAGTTAAGCTTAGAAGTTTTCATGCAGGCCCCCGCATTTGTACCCTAAGGTTCAGAGTGGGGAAGCAGCCTTGACAACATGCAACACCTGTTGGGCTGGTGGAATATAAGACTTCTTCCACCAGTTCAGTTCCAGCTGATTAACAGCACTCTTCAGAGAGCATTGGGGACAACTAGAGTGTGTGCATTAATCAAAGATGCTAATATAGCTTGCAGTGTTTAAAATAGGCTCTTCAGTAGTGAGTTACACTTGCCACACAATGATTCACCAATCAGATCAGTTAATTACTATGCCATGGTTGCGAATCAGGAGCCATCATCCATGCAAAAACAAACTAGAGACAGTTAAGAACTATTTGATCATCTAATCCATCCGCTGCCATCAGGGAATGGTTCACTGCAGTGTATTTCTCAGGCATTTGTTCAGTTTAGAACTAAATTTTTTTCATATCACCTAGGGTACCCTGGAAGTGGGTTGTTTAAAATTAAGTTGGTAGGACTGACAGCCTGGCACTCATTTGAGGGCCTTCATCTATGCAACTAGCATTTTCTGAAGATCTGCCAGAGGCCAGATTTGATTATCTTCAGTCACACCTTAAGGCTCACAGCCTCATAAATGCTTTTAATTAATGAACCATCACTGCAGAAGAATAGTAGTTTCACTTGAGGTTTGGATTCCTTTTTTAAAAAATCCATTATAAGACACGGTGATGAATGCTGCCTTATAAAAGTAATGGGATAGTATATCATAGGTGATAGGAAAGAATTTACGTAAGGAACTGTCATTCAAAGGGGCTAATTATAGCCATTAAAAATGGCAACTTGTTCAGGCATTGGACTTGCCAAAAAATAAGAAACTAAACAGAAGGTATCAAGTATGCTGTCCATCTGTGTAATTGTAAATATAGATTGTAATTACTGAATCTTAAACTATAGTCTGGTACCAAACACAGAGGGTAACATTAATTCCTGGTATAATCAATGGAAATGAAATGGGTCCAATTCAACTGTCAAGGGAACCTCAGAAATGAAATAAGAAGCATTAGCAAGAAATTCTAGGATTATCAGGAGAAAAAGGAGTGAATTATTTCTTGTACTGACTGAAAATAAAAGTATACCCAAATATGCTTTTATCTTTCCATATTGATTTAGGACTGCACAGCAAGTGTGCTACTAGTGACAAAACATTTTGCTCCAGACATAATCCGGTAAGTAATGAAACATTCTCAAGCATGTAGTAAACTGTGTTATGTTTATTTATCCCAATTTTTGACAGAACTTAATGAAATAAGCAAATCTTCAGTAAACTGGCTGTCAAGAGATCTGTTGCCGCATACAAGCATTACACAGACTTGTTAGATTATTCATCAAACCATTGTGTCCATGTAAAATTAGGATGGACTCAAATTCAAAAAGGAACTAATCTGGCATTGCTGGAAGCTGGAATCAAAGTACTGAACAAAATGAATTAATATCAGGGCTTGTTATATAAAAAGCCTTTCCCATGTAAGGAATGCATTGCTTTCACAGATAGGATGCAGGTTGGCAACATCGATTCGTCAGAGACAAGAGTGAAATCAGGGAATGAAGGTGGGGAGAGGATCCTATTGAAGACTAAGTTCCACTTGATTTTAAATTTCCAAATAAGTCGTTAGGTTGGTTTGTTTTTGTAAGCCACACTATACAAACTAAATTAATCAAAACAGGAAAATAGACAGATATTTGTCAGTGTTTTGTTGGTTTGTTTATTGAATAAGGCCTCAAAGTTCATTCAAAATGGCTCCACTTCACCATGTATGTGCCTAATCTTACTACTGACTTCAACTGGACCATTTACAGGAATAAGGGCTACTTGTATGAGCAGGGTTTGAGGAAGAGCTCTGTGTGGCTCGAAGGCTTGTCTCTCTCACCAACAGAAGTTGGCCCACTAAAAGGTATTACCTCACGTGCCTCATCTCTCTAAGGATTTGTAGGATCAGGTGCTGTATTTCTAAGCACTGCTTTTTTCCAGCACAATGCCCTCTGCACCGCCTGAGCTCTGCATTGAAGCTGGATGAAGTAGACTACAAGAATGACCACTCGTACTAGGCTTTGAACCGGCCCCCACACAAGCTAGCAATGCGGCGTGAGGACAGGACAGGGGCAGAATCTGCATTTATATTGTGCAAGGAGTAAACAGCGGCTGTGGACACTGCTCCAGACCCACAGATTGGGATAAGAGGGAGATTCACTACCTACCCAGCATAACCATGTAGTCACTGTAGCTGTAAGTAGGTTCATGCATTTCACCCGCACTTAGGCCTGGTCCACACTAACCCCCCACTTTGAACTAAGATACGCAACTTCAGCTACGTGAATAACGTAGCTGAAGTCGAAGTACCTTAGTTCGAACTTACCGCGGGTCCAGACGCGGCAGGCAGGCTCCCCCGTCGACTCCGCGTACTCCTCTCGCGGAGCAGGAGTACCGGCGTCGACGGCGAGCACTTCCGGGATCGATCCCAGAAGATTGATTGCTTACCGCCGGACCCAGAGGTAAGTATAGACCTACCCTCAGTAGTGTATCTATAGACGCACCTCCAAACCTTTTTGCTATTCAAGAGTGAGGACAAAGAACAGCAATTATGCCATGCTCATCAAGGTACACATCAGAGCTGGTTGAAAAATGGGTAATATTTTGCAAAAAAAATTGTTCCTGATTTTTGTTCCAAAACTTTATACATTTTTACCCTATTAGAAACACTCCAATGGCATGTATAAAAAAACACACACACACACATTCTATTTCATGGGAGGGCAGAATTTCTTATGGTGGGAGCAGGGTTTCTTGGGAGAGGGAGTTTTTGTTCAGACATCGTGTTAATACACTGCTAGCTCTAACTGTATTGTTATGTTAGTGACCATATTGTGTGTAATGGTATATCTGCCATGGGAGATTATGGGTGTAATGCAAGTGAGGAGGGAGCATGCCAACAGATCGGCCATTCTGTTTTTCTCAACTGCAGATTGTTACCTATGCTCCTAAATTTAATGCTACTCAAGGTAAACCTCTAGACCAGAAGCTATATATTAACTTGAAAAATATGTATGTTTAAACTAGTCACTCTGAATTTTCCTTTAAATCTTTTCTATATGGTGATGTACTCTAGGGGAAAGCCGATATTTTCCCACATGTATTAGAAATGGACATCGCTCAGCTTATCCCAATAAATTCAAGTAAACCAGCATTTTTCCTGTGTCTAAAAAAGCCAATAACAGCATCTTAGAGTTGCAGTGAAGGGGGGAGACAGACTGTGTGTGCTCAAGAGAGATAAAATGCCTTCAGCCAGTGCATTGCTCACAGGAGTCAAGGGGTGAAAAATTGAGAGTTTTTGCTTTGTAATAGATTTCACTTCAAAACAGATTTTCTTTTTAAAAAATCCAGAGTTTAAAGTCATCATCTAGATGCAAAAAGTAGTGTGTAAAATGTTACCTATCTTCATTTACAAACAAACTAGGTATAATGAAATGGGTTTAGAATACAATGCTAGGTTTCAAGCTGAATTTGACAGTGATGATAAAAGTGAGGGTCTAAAAGCCTCTTTTTTCTGCTTCTTTCCTGAGCTTTTTTTCATTTAGCATCAGGTATTACCCCCTGTAGAGGTTTTTTTAAGATACAGTACTCTCCACTGAGTTCTCAGCTTCAGCGTTTGCAAGCTGTATCATGTGTGTAATTCACTGTTCTGGTGAGACATTCAATACAGAGCTATAAGGCATGATTTAGTGGCCCTTAAGCCCTTCAACTATTTACAATAATTTTAGCCTTTCCCCCAAGAATGTTCATCCATACTCCTTGTTTAAATCCGTTCTTTAATATTGGTTTCATTTAAATTTTAGTTTAAAATAGAACAAGTCAGCATGAGCTGCGTCCTGAAAGCCCTGAGTGCTAATCCCAGCTCAGCCACTGATTTGCTGTGTAGCCTTGGGCAAGGCACTTAAATGGGTAACCTCCATTTTACTGATGGGAAAAGTGAAGCACATTCAACTTATCTGCTGCACCACGGTGCTAAGAGAGTTAATGTTTCCAAAGCACTATGGAAGTGCTAAGCATTTGTATATATTGATTCTGGCATTATACAGTAAATATTAATTGAGTACTCCAGAAGAATTATTTTTTAATACAAAAATAACTAATTACAGTAACTACGTCAAGCAATTACTTATTATTGTGACATGTCTTCTATAAATGGTAAATAGCACCCTCCCCACTCCCATTATATTCTGAAGTTTGAAAGAGAATGAATTGTCTTCCATACAGGAAAACTTATGCTCATGTTATAGGTAGAAATGACTGCTTCAAACAGGGAAGTGGCTTTATTCACCATAATATATTACAGCTCCATCCATCAGTAATTTGCAGGTGCATTATGCATTACATACTGTAGGATATCATGTTACAGCCTAATTGCATTGCGGAGACACACACATTCCCCTTGTAGTCATACAGATTTAATGGCAGCACTTGATCACACAGTGGAGGAATGCTGAATAGCCAGTTCAGCTCCAAAGCAGTGAGTGACTGAACAGGGAAAAATGTTTCAAAACAGATCCAAGCTTTAATGCAGACTTCCACCTTGAACAGTGGTTTTTGAATACAAGATCTTCTAAAAGTGAAAGGGTCTAACTTTGAAGACCCTTTCAAAATTCATGGAATTTGGGGTGCAGAGTTAATGCTGAATTTATCATTTCAGCGTAAACTCTAATATTAAAGTGTGTGATTTAGCGAGCACAGTGTCAGTAGTTCTGGCGGATTTTTTTAAAATATTGACATATACTTAATATAAGAAGAAATCAAGAGCAATAAAAACTTGGTATAGAGATTATAGTGAATCTGACATTGATTCAGATTTGTTCTGTCTTAGAATAAATGATTTTGGAAACATATTGCCAGTCGCTATGTTGCAACAGGTTGTCACCGCATAGTTTTCTGTGAGTTCCTCCTTTCCCTCCTCCTCCCTTCCTCCTCCCCCAAACCCCTCTGCATGGAGGGGGAATTCACAGATTTTTCCGCAGCAATTCTGGTTATTTTCCACAGTTCTTTCAGAGGCCCAGGGTGGGATAGAGGAAGCCTACCACAATGCCTCACGAGGGCCACATGAATTATGGAATGTGGATATGAAGCAAGAAAAGCTCTACATGATACAGTATTTGGCATTTAGCAGAAACTGCCGGCGATGATGTCTACATATACGGCAGCAGCACCAAAGTGGAGTCATTTTGAAAGGAAAAGCAGCTATTCCTGGATGCCATAATTTTACACATCAATTCTTAATATAAATACACACGCCTATTCTGCACATACATACCCCACACTATAAAAAGCTATTATATGAAAGCACAACTCAATCTCCTTTTCTCAACCCCACTTCCCCATCCCCCCCAAATTTAATTACATTCTCTATCTGAAGCAGCACAGATTCTGCAAGCAAAGTTAAAACCAGTTGACCATTAAAATAGCATTGGAAAGTCATGCTAATTCAGTCAGTCTCCCGCAACACAGTTTTATAAACACACTGCTATAGATGTTTTAGAAGTGAATTCTAACATGTTTCTGTGGTGGCCATCTATTAGGGGCCTTAGAAGACCTTGAAAGGCACATTTCCCTATTTCTGATAAATTCACTCATTGACAACGGTCAGCCCTTTCACCTTTAGGAGACTGGAGTTTTAAATACCTTTAAGGATTCTTCTGCTTTCTACCATAAAAGGGCAAATATACACAATTTTTTGTTTTAAACAAGTCAGTGTTGCCATCAATCCCCTCTGTCTTGCTCTAAATTTAGATAGTAACTATTCACCACACCGTTTAGAATTAACCTTCTATATCCAACATGCAGGCACTATGAATCTACTGCTTTGGGTCAGGATACTCCAGACTTAGTAGAGTTAGGTTTCTGTTCTTTGATGATCTGTTCACCCAGTGCTATATTAATTTGAAATGAGTGACTTTGCAATACTGGACCAGCATATGTTTTCTGATCCACAGCCAAAACAACGCAGAGCTCTGGGCTACAGATGCTGTAGCAAGCGACGAAAGTGAATGAAAATGGACATAAAGAAAAGCTGTTTTCCACATCTGGAGGTTTACACGTGCACCCTGTGTGACGTTGCACTCCATATGTTTTATGGAAATATGCTTATGAGTGTGAATATGATGTAACTGGAATATGCTTTATGCAAAAGGTCTCTTGCAAGGTATCATAACAGAGGTTATAACCTACTGAATATATTCCTCCTATTTGTATTCATGTATCATTCTTGTATCTGAAGCTAGAAATATGAAGTATAACTCTGAGATCCTATTGTAATTATGCAAATTGTGGGTCACTAATGGTGGTTTAGAATCTTGTTCCTGTCTGTTATTAGTTGCCTAGATAACCCTGGACTTGTATAATTTCCTGCATCACCATTTTAACACAGAGTAAAAAGATGTACAAAGTATGAACTAATTAGAGTACTCTAAGAATTAATGGGAGTCACACAGACTCAGTCAAGGCCTGCATAGTATTTTGACAATTTTACCTCCACATTACATTTTTTGAGAAATGATTAAAGACACAACGGATAATTATTTAATGTCCCACCAACCCACTATGCTGAAACCAAATTTCTGAAGGTACCAGATCCAAAGAGATGGTAGCTCTCTAGTGCAAGGAACATGGCATCAGTTCCATGCATAGAATAGTACAAGTAACAACATACCAGACCTTTCTGTAGGTTCCCCTGGAGATCTCTGACAAACAATAAATACAGCATATCTTTTATAAAGAGGCTGAAGGGATTAATAAAAAGTATTATTTTGCTACAAGGAAATATATTGGTACTAATTTGGAAAAAAATAATCATCAAAACCATGTACAGTCTAGGAAAAAAGTAGAACGTCTTACTTGTGTAGCGTGTGAGATGGTCGTTCATTCTTCTCTAGTTGTCCATAGCAGCTGTTTTTTGCTTCTGGAATGAAGGAGTACTTTTCCAACATGGCTGATGCAGCTGTGCTGATAATCCCAAGAGCATCCCGCACCCGAGCTTCTAAACTATAGTCCCATTCATCATAGGATGCTGAAATTAGCCCTGAAGGAAATTCCTTGGGAGTGATTTCTGTGTTGCCACTAACCAGGCTGGGGACTATCCAGAAGAAATCATAGCCTGTAAGGCCTAGGGAACGGGCTTCATCAAGAATGTAAACAGCTTCATCCTTGGAACAATAAAGCAGGATAACAGATGAATGAATTTTCTTCAACTGAATCTGGGTCTTGGCATCCCCAATGGCAGTATCAAGTATGATCACATTCTGCATGTCCCAGCCCACAAAACTGTTTTCCACTGTGGTCTTGATGAAACTTATGAAGTCCCGGTATCCAGGAAAGGTGCTGGTCACCAGGGAAAAAACATGCCAGTCATAATCTTGCATCACTTTCAGCATGACAATGGCTTCCTGCTGGATAGAAGCCCCAAACTGGAAGAATGTGGACATCACATCCTAGAATATGCAAAAGACAATGAAAGGTTACTATAATTGGACTGATGTGCAAAGAAGAGAGAGTATCTGTGTCTTCTGTCCTCTTAAGGCCCATCCTTGTTACCTCTCTAACTTTCAGTGAGTGTGTGAAGTTCAAAGTATCTTTTTTACATTTTACATATAATGCAACCAGGCAGATTTTGCTGTTTTCTTGTAGTCAGTAACACCAACTTTCAGTAATTGCAATGGCTGATTAAATCTTTAGGAAAAATGACATGAGCAGCTAGTTATCTACTAGGGAAATTTCTCAAAGCACTTGAAGGTAAAGGACATAAGTCAAACTAGTTGTTACAGATTAAGCATATAGATCTCTACACTATTCGAATGAATTAACTCCACCACATTGATGTAGATTTACCAAATCTAATTGTGAAACAGTGTAGTCCAGATGGATTATTTACATGGATTATGAATCAAAAGGAAATCAGCTTTATTGCATATGTATGAAGCAACACTGTACACACAGGCCTGATTTACAGAGGTGCTGAGCTACCACAAATCTCATTTATTTCAATGGGAGCTGTCAGCAGCTCTAAAAATCAGACCCATTGTACTCACATACCCTGCGTTCACTACTCATCACATTACATTCAGGTCACTCTGCCCATCTCAAATTGGAATAGTATTACATCCAGTAATAAAATAATGACTACTGATTTATAATAATGATAACCTAGGAGTGTCTAGCAACATGTTCCAGTCCTCATGAGATTAGTTAAATGGAAGTAAATTTGAAGAATGGCCTTGCATTCTATAACTTGCATCTGTGTGTGTTGTCCTGGTGGACACAACAGCATCCTTAATTTGCCATCAGACACTTTCCTTGAGTTTGCCTTGCTTAGGTTTATATTCTCAGTCACAACATTTGACACAGCCCATTCTATTTTCCTTATGTCTGCCTATTGTGTTTATATCATCTAACAAAAGACATCCACTTATACCACAATACTTGTGTGTACTTTAAAATAAACTTTTTACAGGCATCTAATATTTCATACATGGACAGGTCATTTTCTAAATTTCTATTTGGATTTTATATTCTAAACTTACACAAATTAAGGTTACTAGATTATCAAAGCATATACCACCAGTTATATAATTTTACTTTATCCCCGGTGGTACAACAGGACATATTTATTTCATTTTCAGACACTGATATTGTGCATAGACCATCATGTTAAATATATATATCGGCTGTTCAAGGCTTCTAACACTATATTTAGAAAAGTGTCAGTCATTCCTCTAATTATTAATACAAACATATAGCACAGTTCATCTCAAAGTGCTTTATGAATTCAGCTAAGAACTATTATCTCTATTTTACATATGGGGAAACCGAAGGAGATACTGAAACAGATACATCTATGACCAAAATCACACAGCAAGTTGGTGTTAGAACCAGAATTGAAACTCAGGACCCTTAATGCCCAGTTGTGTACTCGTCCACTGAACTATACTGGCTCCATGCAGAGAACCCTCTGCACAGGTGTTTGAGTCTTTTTGTTTGTTAAGGAGGCAAGCAGTGTTATTACTTTTAGAGCCTTAAGTACCCAACAGGAGGATTTTTTAGGGCTTAACCCCAATACAAATCCTACCATAGGGTCGAACTATGAAAAAAGCCAACTAGGGCAACAATGTGTGCATCACTGGTGCTAATTAAATCATCTGCCTTGGCAGGTATTGTCATGTCAAAAAGGGTATTGTGACTGCCAGTGCTAGCCTTCCAATAGATTTGGGTAAAATCCAAGTTGATGAATTAAGGACACTATGAGGCATAGTGGGGAAAGAATTAAATATGGGATATTTTACTGCTGACCATTTATACGAGCAATTCCCCAGGGACTCCAATTATAAATCTAAAGAAGTCTTCCTTTCAGGGATACTCACAGCTACGTACAAACTGAGCACATTGAAAATATATTCAGAGTCAGCATTTCACATCACTACACCAAAAGGAATTAAACATCCCAAACCATTTTCATTAATCTCATTTTACATTAGTTCTCCAATACAAAGTAAATAACCAAGTGATTAACTATTTGGCGAAATATTACCAAACCAGTAGTTAAATCTAATGCACTCTCTTTGCTTTCTTGTTTTTCAGATTTCTAAACTGTGACTGATATTTTCTTTTATCCTTGGTGTGCTCAGATGCAATGGCAAAAGGACGTTCTATGTACAAATAAAATAGATAAATAATAGCACTTAGAATATGTAAATAGACTTGATGATGAAATCCATCACATCCTTTCACTACATCCCTATGTACCATTCATGACTATAAGCATAATGGAATTGCTTCTCCAAGTGAAGGATCTGTGCAAGGGCCATTGGCTACATAGACTCTGGGGGCACATCAGGGAACTCCAAAGAACAAGGAGACTTACATGAACAGACTATCAGCCACAATACAGCACAGACGGACACTTACAAATGTGTCCCTTTCTAATGTGCACATATAGACCTTCAGAGCCCCAGCTATAATTACTACTGTCACAATCCCTTCCATGGTCATTCATGATTTCAGAAACACTGGGTAGCCTTTTAACAAATTTTGAACATGACTTGACTTATCCACAGATATTTCAAACAAGCAATTTGCGATTAATAGCATCCAATGGTCCAGCTGATTAAAACAATAATTAAGTGGATAAGATAGAACTTTGCTGCAGAGCATTCAGTGTGTTAGCATTAATGTTGTGGACCAGATCCTCAGCTGCTGTAAATCTACATAACTCCATAGTCTTCACTGGGGATATGTTGATTAATACCAGCTAAGGATCTGGCCAAATGTGCTCTGAATGATTTTTGCCACTACCTTAAAATGGGAGCACGACCTAATAGCACAGTTAAAGAACAACTGGAGATTTACAGCTCAGGATAGCAGTAAGATGGAAAGTTGCAGGCAGACACCTTTAAAAATTCAATGGTACCTACAAGAAATACGTATGTGCATATAAGGAAAATATTCAGACATTTCATGCACAGGGTTTATTTGGCAAAAGCTATCATTTTGGTGAAGCTGAGAAATTGTAGGCCTAATCCAATAGTCCGTAAACATGCAAAACTCCCCAAAGGGGAGGATCAGGTTCAAAAACCAGATATTGTAGCTTATAGAATTAACTTGACCTTGGCCCATTCATTTCAAATATAAGGGGAGTGTAACTTTAGTTAGTGTCAGAACTATATCATGATTTACTTTCGCTGTTTTAAAACTTTGCACTGGGGAAAGGCCAAGTGAAGTCTGAAGATGGTAAGGGGTGGAATTGTCCCCCGCCCATGCATTACAAATATATGCCACATCTCCTTTTATTACTTCAAGGAGTAAAGACCAGAGAAGCAGGATTTTTAAAAGCATGCTATAGCTTAATCAAGCACATTCCTATCAAAAATATAAAATTGCTGAACATAGGTTGGGCATTTTTGTGGGAACATCAGTAATAGCTCAGTCAGAAACATCTCTGGATAAAATTCAGGCAAACACAGGGAAAACTTCTAGTGGGAGTTTGCAGAATTTGTTATATTTATTGAGTCTGTAAGGGAGATTAGTGCTTTCATAACAGGGCTGACTCCAGCATTTCTGCCGCCCCAAGCAAAAAAAAAAAAAAAAGCCGCGATCGGCGGCGGCAGTTCAGCGGCAGGTCCTTCGCTCCTAGAGGGAGTCAGGAGGGACCTGCCGCCCCCGAATTGCCGCAGGTGCCGCCCCTCTCCCTTGGCCGCCCCAAGAACCTGCTTGTTAAGCTGGTGCCTGGAGCCGGCCCTGTTTCATAACATGGGTTCTTTTCACATACTTATCTAATTAACAATAACTAAAGGGATTTTGTAAAGTTTAATTTTACAGCACTCATTCAAGTTTGAAGTTAATACTAATTTTTGTCATTAGTTTTATATATAGCAGAAAATCAAGCAAATGAAAAACACGTTATGGATGAGTTTGAAGAGTCGCTTCTGCACATTGTACAATTCACTTTTCTCTGCTCCTTTATGTTCCTCCAATAAAGGAATATAATGTTTAAAGTTTGTAAGACATGTCACCATCTTGAAACAATGGGAAACAATGTAAAACACCTCTTGCAGAGAAATTCGTTTTGGCCACTGAACGTGATCATGTTTTTTTAATTGGTGCACACCTTCTGGGTTTTCACACTGAACAGTTAGTGATTGCTCATACAATGGAAACTGGAGTCCAAGTTAGAGTTTCTGTGCAACTGAAAAGGCTAAGTGAAAAATACTTTTGAGAAAATGAAAGATGGCTGAAAGAGAACATCAGGGAGTACACAGCCTGTTACTGAACCTGGTGACAGACCCAGCCAGACTCATGTCAGATACATGGTGACCCAGCAATGATGGGCTTGGGAACTTGATGAAAGAGCATCGCAAGGCTGCATCCTTCTATAGGATAATTTTCCACTCCCACTGCTGTAGATTGATTGGAGAGGACCATCCCTGCCTTTGTGAAGATCCTTACCTGGGATTTAGGAGGAGGTTGGATCTGTGGACTGTCTCAATACCTTGAGGAGGCAGTAAAGACCCTGAAGATATAAATTGAGGGAAAGGGACCAGCCAGCTGACCCTTGCAGGTCCAAGAAAGAACTTGGAGAACTGACTGCACCCTAAATTTTAGGAGGGGTTAAAGTCTACTGGGGCACCCTGGCCCATTCCTGAATGAAAGTAATTCCAAGTAGTAAGAGGGAGCTGGGTCAATCCTGGGTCTGGAACTCTTCAATATTTTCATTAATGATTTGGACAATGGAGTGGAGAGCATGTTTAATAAAATTTGTGGAGGATACTAAGCTGGGAGGGTTACAAACTCTTTGGAGGAGAGAATTAGAGTTCAAAATTACCTTGACAAATTGGAGAATTGGCGATTCAGTAAAGACAAATACAAAGTAAGTCACTTGGGAAGGAAGAACCAAATACACAACTACAAAATGAGGAATAACTGGCTAGGTGGTAGTACTGCTGAGAAGTATCTGGTGATTATAGTGGATCACAAATTGAATACGCATCAACCATGTGATACAGCCGCAAAAAGACTAATATCATTCTGGGGTGTATTAACAGGAGTGTTGTATATATATATTATCCCACTCTACTCAGCACTACTCTACTCAGCACTGGCGAGACCTCAGCTGGAATACTGTGTCCAGTTCTGGGCACTGCTCTTTAGGAACGGTTTGGACAAACTGGAAAGAGTCCAGAGGAGAGCAACAAAAATGATAAAAAGGTTTAGAAAACCTGACCTCTGAGGAAAGGTTAAAACAAACTGGGCATGTCTTAAGAAAAGACAACTGAGGGGAGACCTCAGTCTTCAAATATGTTAGGGGCTGTTGTAAAGAGGATCACGATAAATTGTTTGCCATGTCCACTGGAGATAGGACGAGAAATAATGGGCTTACTCAGCAGCAAGAAAGATTTAATTAGAAATTAGGAAAAACTTTTAAACTATAAGGGTAGGTAAACTCTGGAATAAGCTTCCAAAGGAGGTTCTGGAATCCCCATCATTTCAGGTTTTTAAGAGCATGAGATTAGACAAACACCGGTCAGGGATGGTCTAGGTTTACTTGTTCCTGCAGGTTGCTGCACTTGATGACTTCAACTGGTCCCTTCCAGCCCTACATATCTAGGATGCTATGAAAGTGAGAGAAATAAATCAGTCCCTTTACAGCAGCTTCTTCTCTATTTCAAGCAATATAGCCAACACCTCAACAAACTTCAGAGTTCATTGAGGACACAATTAAAGTTTTGCACATTATGTCCTTTCACTGATAACTTTTCAATCAGTTATTACAAATGTTTGGAGGAGAGTTAATCCCTGTTCAAAAATTGAGAGGGCTGATGCTATGAAGCTGCTCCAGCAAAAGAAAATACACTGCCATTGCCAGCTGTCTGCAGGGAATTAAAACGAGAATCTATTAGAATCCATATTCACAGATGTTCAGGCCCAAGGGGAACATTATGATCTTCTAGACTGACCTCCCGCTAACACAGACTATTGAATTCTTTAACAGAGTCAACGATATACCGCGTGAGAGAGGAATGGTATATACAATTTATTTGGATTTTCAAAAGGCCTCTGAATAAAGTCCCTCACCAGACGCTTATTAAGCAGACCATCGGGTGAGAGTGAACGTTGTGTTGTGGATTAGAAACTATTTAAAAGATAGAAAACAGAGCATAGGGAATATGTGGCCAATTTTCAAAATGGAAGGAGGTTAACAGCAATATGCCCCAAGAGCTATACTAGGACCTGTGCTATTTAATACATTTATTCATGAATTGGAAAAGGGATTAAAAGTGAGGTACTAAAACCTGCAGATTACAAAAGTATTTAAATTAGTCAAATCTCAAAAGGATTTTGAGGCACGTCAGGAGAAACAAAGGTAGGCAGCTAAACATAATGGCATATGAATTAAAAGCAGAGGAGTGAGAGGTATATTGTAAGGAATAGTTTGAACTACTCATAGGTGGTGATGGGTTCTAAGTTAACATACATCTCAGGAGGAAGAGCTAGGTGTCATTGAAGATCATCCACTGACAATATCTATTCATTATGGAGCAATCAAGAAAGCAAACAAATTGTTAAGGAATACCGAAAAGGGGTGACATTAAAAAGCTTTAAGCATTATTCTCAATCATAGAAAAAATAGAAAGAGACTAACATGTGTACCCTCTTGATCTCAGAAAGTGAAGCTCTACCATTAGGGAAGCTAGAGCCTTACCCATTCGTAAGAAGGTAAACATAAAAACCAGGTAAAATAAATACACCTTGCAGACCAATTCTGTGCACTTTTCACAACAGCTTATGTCATGGAACAGAAAAACTGTATGAAGAATCTGTGCAGGTGCAGCTGCTACAGTGCTGCAGACAGTCAGCTGTAAATGGGCACTTTCCAACTGAGGGCTGAAAAGCAGTAGCAGTCGCTGCCACCACTGCACTTCATTAAAGGTGCTCTTAATTAATGAGCTCATGTACAACTAAGGGGAAGTTCAGTGTCACACCTACTGTTTTGGCCTAGATTTACCAAGATCAATTAAACAAGAAAAAAATATGCTTTTGTGTGAAGAAATCGAGCACTCCTCCTGCTAACAATCTTGGTTAAACAATTGTCCTTCTGTAGTATGCAGTGTCAGAGAGCTGTCACTCAGCTCTGAGCATTCCAGGCCACATAACAACTGTAAATGAACTTAAAACTCAGAAAGGGGGCTTAAAAGTAGACTGTTCTCAGTATCTCAGTAGTGGTGCTGTGGGCATAGTCAATCATCTGGATGAAATATTTGACACTGAAGAATGAACAGATCATATAAAGCATTACTCCTCTCTCTTACCTGGTAAGGTATGGAGTTGGAAAGAAAATTCTATCCAATGTCAAGCTACTGATTTACATCTGAGACATTAGCTGAAGTTACAGAAAGGTTGTTTCATATATTCATTACCGTGTCAGAAAATTACAAGTAAAAACATCTGAATTAGACAATCTATTTGTGAAGAATTATATATGGGGTCTAAGAGAAGCAGGAGCTGAACTTGCATGTTGCAATCCCTGTAAGCACTGTCAAAAACACTTAGACAATGACCATGTTCACACTCAAGTATGCTACAATCAAGGGTCTGATTTTACTCCCCAAGTTAACACAATCTGCAGCAGACCTCAGTGGCAACAGAATCCGGCCCAAAGGCATTCCTTAAGATAAGTTTTGTCTAAGAGTACTATATGCACTAATGAAAAGGTATGAATATCAGGAATTGAATTGCTATAAAAACAAATGTCACTGGACATCAGGTTCACATCTGAAAACATTCTGCCTGAGCTGAATTCCAAAATCTCTCTCATTGCCTTTTTGTAGGGGGTGAAAGAAAATTCAAAACTGTAATTAACCAAGGCTTCTCAATCTGTGCGCACCTTTTATACAGATAACTAAGAAGGTTTAATCAAAACTTCCACTAAAAATAAAGCAGCATGAATTTTTTTTTAAAAAGAAATACTATTCTAATATTTAACCAGCAGATTTGTTTAACAAGCGGGAGTGTTTTCTCCAAGCGAACTATTAGCCTCTCAGTCTGGCAGAGGGTGTTTATTACCTTGGGGTATATAATAAGGATCAGGCCAACACCAACCCCTCAAAAGCAACTTCAGATGCAAATAACTTCTACAGAAGGCTAAGACTGTAACAGGGTTCAAAAAAGAACTAGATAAGTTCATGGAAGTTAGGTCCATCAATGGCTATTAGCAGGATGGGCAGGGACGGTGTCCCTAGCTTCAGTTTGCCAGAAGCTGGGAATGGGTGACAGGGGATGGATCACTTGATGATAACCTGTTCTATTCATTCCCTCTGGGGCACCTGGTATTGGTCACTGTCAGAAGACAAGATATTGGGCTAGATGGACCTTTGGTCTGACCCACTTTGGCCGTTTGTATGTTCTTATGATTTCCCACAAGTACCAAGTACATCAAATTTTGCACCTCAAACTAGCTCAAGGCAAGAGAGTCTTTAAGAATGCGTCATCTAATAAAATCTGACAGTATGAATGTAACCAGTATGCTGAAGAACAACAGTGAAGTTAGAAGTTTTATATTAGTGCCCACTGTGGAGTCTTGATTCATCATAGCCCAAAATATGAACTTCCTGAAGAAAAGCTTTGTTTTACATAGTTGGAAAGCGGAATGGAGTCTTTGTTATGTAAAATAAACGTTCCATTACCCTGGGCTAAAGCATCCTCATGAGATGCAGAACTCTCACTTGGGAAGCTGAGGAGATAAAATTCAGATAGATACAGATACATAACAATGACTCTGAAGTGTTCTACGTGCCAAGATGAGACCTAGCTAAGGACATTAACGTTTGATGCTACAGTATGTGATGGATGGTAGGGAAGATAATTATAATGTAGAGATATGCAGATAAAAATGTGCACTACCTGCATCTATTGAATCTACCCACGCAGTCCCACACCTTTTCCTTGACAAATCAATGTTTCAATGTTGGCATCTCATTTCAGGATGCATAGACTTGCACAGGCAATACTTCTGAGAATAGTGTTGTCATACTTCAAGAGACCTTTCAGGCATTATACCCTTTGGGCAAATAGTACTCTGGGCAGAAGCATCTCTGCCCTACATAGATTCATGTTATTTAGAGCTTTATGTGCATAACAAGGATTTTTCTGCTATGAACTATATCTATCGTATCGAGTTGAGGAAAGGTAAAATATACACAGGTGTGGTTCTTATTTCTAGCAAAAAAATAGAAAATTTCACCTGCAATATGCAGGATGGATACATGACATGAAAACAATGAAGGGAAGCTAGAAATGAACTCAAGCTACCAAGCCTAGATCACAATATTTTCCCATCACATTCATTATTTCTTTACTTACAATGTTTAATGAAAAGTTCTAGGGAGGATTACATATGCTATACTGGGTTGGATTTATGGTCTAGCAAATCCAGTACTTTGTTTCCAATGGTGGACAAAAACTAAAAAGATGATAACTTTTCTTAATGAGCTTAGCCAAATATTTAATACTGTACCCCTTTCAGGAGTCTGATTTGTCTTACATATCCCCAAGTCTCACCTCACTTTAAAAACTACTTGCTTACAAAATCAGACATAAAATACGAAAGTGTCAGAGCACACTACTATCGGAAAATTGCTTACTTTCTCATTTCTACCATATAATTATAAGATAAATCAATTACAATATAAATATTGTACTTACATTTCAGTTTATTGTATATAGAGCAGTATAAACAAGTCATTGTCTATATGAAATTTTAGTTTGTACTGATTTCGCTAGTGCCTTTTACGTAGCCTGTTGTAAAACTAGACAAATATCTAGATGAGTTGATGTACCCCCTGGAAGACCTCTGCATACCCCCAGAGCTACATGTACCATTGGCTGAGAACCACTGGAGTAGAGCATTTAGCCTCTAGAAACTATGAAACTCCAGGCCCAGGCCTTATATGACCGCTATACAGCTCCCCTTTGATCCCTTGGCAACAGAGCTGCCTAAGGAACCATCATTCTAGCCCGCAAAAAGGAGGGTTCCATATTGCTTAAGAGCTAATACTGACTGAAGCCAGCTTAAAGTTAAAGCAGTTGATGACATGATGATGAACATACTGCACCCATCCCCAGGTATAGGACAACCCCTCCCCACAAAGATCCCTTCACCCCGTACCCATGAGCAGATCCATCCCTTCTGCCTAGAAAGAGGAAGATCCAGTTTACTAAGATGTATTATTCAACTTCATTCAATTATTTCTTATTCATGTAACAGAGAACAGGTAAGCTTGGAAAGCAGTCAAAGCAGCATCACAGAGTCTCCATCAAATGGTATTGGCTGCCACTCGGTTCCTCTTCTAGGCGACTGTTTTCCAATGCTGTATTCAGCATGCAGGCGGCACAGGTCAAATTATGAAATTAAAATTAGAAAAGCAAAAAAATCTAATCTTTAAAAATTCTTATGCCTTTGCCACTCATGTTCTGTCTACGCTTCTCATGTGAAACTACAGCCTAATGTGAAACTGCAGCCACCGTTCTGGATGCTTTAGGAGATATTTAAATTCTTTTTTAAACTAAAAGTTCATGAACTGAGATCAGTGGTTTTTTCTCAGTGGATAAGCATCCATCACCACAATGTGAATATTTGCCTTGTTGGAAGTCTCAGTGAAATGGCAAATATTTAAATGGGCAGAGATCAGATCAGCCAGAGAAGGGCCGCTTCTGCTCCCACAGATGTCAATCAGACCACAGATGGCCACTCTAAGTTAGGGTAGATGCATCCAAGCAGAGCCAAAAGCTTCAAAAAGCAATTAAGGGTAATACTGGTGTGCCCGCTGCAGGCAGTGGGACAGATCACCACAACACATGCTGCTCATTCCCCTCTGCTGCCCTAGGGCAGTCCTTGCCGGCTTGCCCCTGTGCTACCATCACCACACCGAGCAATTGGAAGGCACCTCAGACAGTAATGCTACATTGGTGGGAGTGGGGAGAACAAATATCAACTGAAGTATGGGAAGATTCATTAATATTTGTAATCTTCTTGCCTGTCGAGAGGACAGATGTTGCTATAAAGCAACGCTCACAATATGAACGGTCCTAAATTGCAAAATCCCTGACCCACAACTTGAGCTTCCTGACCCACTGCCTGCTCACAAAGACCATGCTTCCTGTGCAATCTCAGCCAAATGGCTGCCTCTGAAAGGCATTACTTCTGACGATGATCAGCTAGCTCTAACATGTCCTACCAGGAAGCTATAAGTTAACCAACACACTGGAGACATCATTAGAACTCAGTAAACAGTCAAAACTTCACAAATATTTTCATGAACAAAAAGCAGAAATTTGGGCTCACTATGATTAGTGGATCATCCACTACTCACAATTATTTAGACA
The DNA here is from genome assembly GCF_011386835.1 of Chrysemys picta bellii. Taxonomy (NCBI): domain Eukaryota; kingdom Metazoa; phylum Chordata; order Testudines; family Emydidae; genus Chrysemys; species Chrysemys picta. Next base: position 64,376,348 of record NC_088800.1, read on the forward strand.
ACCACTGGGTATTCATAAAAATATAAGGCATTGATTCTGACAGCTTTTGCAAATTTTAGCATGAATGTTTATTTTTTCTGAAAATTGGGACCAGAAGTCCATTTTTGTTCCTTCCTATTTTCCAGTTTAAAAATATTATACAGGACACCAATTGTACACCATATATATGGAATAATCAAACTAACCCATTTGTAAAGATTATTCATCCAAACTATGCAGCAAATAACAAATAATTTCAATGAAAACCTCACCTGTCTAATAAAACCCTGATAAAAGATCATTTTTCAACAGCTTTTCGATTTCTCAAATATGAAACATTGGAGCTTTTTTTTTTTTTTTTGTAAAAACAAGACACAGGCTCAGAATAAACAAGCATAAACTAGTATCTTTTAAAATATAAACTTCTTACTAATTGCAGGAATTATTTATCCTCAATTATAGATCATGTTTTTGGCATACTTCACTCTAATAGATTACCTGGCTTTAGTAGAAAAAGCATGAAACCATTCCTACTGAAAGAGGCCCCAACTGAGTCTTTCAAATGACTAAAATCTGAATAGAGAGGCTGTTTCACTCCAATGTTTGAACAATACTGTTACAAATGTGCATTTACAGAATGTGATAATACATTCAGACAGAACGGGTGTGTAAGTGCTAAAATGTGATGTGGTTTTAAAATGAAAAGCGTAGTACAAGAAGGTGTAGAGGCTGATGACATTTAAAACAGTACTCCATGTTTCTGTTCTGCTTTGTCCAAAAAAAGTCTCCTATATCAGAAAAGTCATTCATTTTATTATATTGTGTGATTAAACACTCAAACTGCATAGTACATAGTGTAGTTCTGTACACTAATTGCTTCACTATTGTGAAGATAACAGGCTGTGTCATTCCCTATAATAGATGGGTAGCATTTTTTCCTTTAATTCATGTCCTGGCCAATATGTCTTGTGAACATGTCAGATTTATTAATCCCCAATCTCGCCACAAAAACAAAAGACTCTGAATGAAGAGTAATGACAGAAACATGAAACCAGGTGTCAGGTATAGAACAGCTGGAATATACCATTTGTTGCTTTGTGTGAGGAATTGTTTTCCTTGTAGCATCATCTCAACCCCTCTGAGAAACACGGTGGATTTCATGAGCTGGTCATGACCAAACTTCACCTTTGGGCATAGACTGAAGTATAAATAAAAATGGTGAATTAAAAACACCACTTAAGTGTTTAGAATTGTGTGACAAATGAATGTGGAGAGGGAAATGAATGTCAGCCCATGAAAAGGGACTCAGATTATTATTTGAAAACGAGACAACTAAATCAGCAAGAGGGCCCAACAGAGCCATCACTGAGGTGCCACACCTCTCTTTTTGGAATCTAAATGTATGCTGCTAGATGTTCCCATTAACAGACAAATGAGCAGAAGAGTTTGAACATGCCAAACACTAAACAGGACTGTAGTTTAGTCTGCAGACAGTGAGAGTAAGATTTACACACAGGGCCTGATTGCATAACCCTTGATGAGGATAGATTCTGGATAGGGTGACCAGATGTCCCGTTTTTAAAGGAACAGTCCCGTTTTTGGGGACTTTTTCTTATATATACACCTATTACTCCCCACCCCCATCCCGTTTTTTCACAGTTGATATCTGGTAATCCTAACTCTGGAGTTTAGAATAGACTCTGGAGTCAACTGCCTGTTAGCTAAGGCTGTAGAGCAGAGTCATTTCTCCCTCTCTCTCTCTCTTCTCCCCCTCCCCCCACTAGATGGGACAACACCCAGGAGGAGTGTGAGTTACACACTCCAGTATGATTAAGGATTCCACAATGTAGTATAATATGTTTATTCCTTTTGGAGTACAGAAGGCAGTTAGTTATTCAGCAATTCAGATGTGCACCATAGTTTCATAACCCTCACCACACCAAAAAAACAAAAAAAACAAATCTAATTTCAAGCTGTTTCAGAAAACTTGGATGAGAGTAGATAAGAGGACCTGAAACTATTGTAAAAGCTAAAATTTATATTACTTACCATCAGTCCAATTGAGAGAGATCAGACAAATCGCATTTAGAATTCTTCAAAAGCTGCCTTTAAAAAAAAGCTTAAATGAGATGGCTTAAGACACTTTCAGGATATTAATTGTGTCCTCACTGAAGGGTAGCTCTGCAGGTAGAGAATCAGTATACAAAGTTTTTATTCTCTTAATTGCCTCTGCCGTGTCTATTTCATTAACAGACTTTCATCCACATTTACATTTTTGGCTAAATTCTGGCAAGTGGTCAGTTTGTGTGCACAAGAAAAAACAGAATAAGTTTGTCAAGCAGAAAATGTGGCATGAGGACATGGTCACTTCTCTGAGAGTACATGCAGCATAGAAAGAATGGATGTGGGCTGGCCAAGGTTTGGTTAAAAGTGACTGTGGTCCATGTACAAGGTAGCATATCAATTAACCCTGAAGATTAAATGGGTGGTACATGTAGGATAAAGTATTCTCCCTCTTAGACGGAATAATTGTCCATACGTGAAAGAAGCCCGCAAATCTGCATGTCATGTGGTTTTCAATGCCACCTCTCTGCACAAAGACAGAGATTTGGTCTGTCTGCTGGGATCTTGTCATAAATATTTTGCTATATAGAATAGGCTTATCACCAAAAAATGGTCCTTTGTTTTCTTTCATTCCCGCTGGCCTAGATTAGCAGAAAAAATGAATTAAAACAGCAATACAAATTACCCAGGGTATGTGCAATACCATTTTGCAATTAGCATCCAAAAATGCGATTGGTAATATGAGGGACCTATTTATAATTAATTATGAAATGTCTCATTTAAATAGAAGTTTCTGTAAGTGATGTTCGTAATTATTGCACTTTTGCTTTAGTGTTCTTGTATTAGCTATACCTTCTTGACAGAGGCAATTGGAAAGCACCCTTCGCTAGCAATTTCACTAATGCTTAAATAGTCACGCTCTCCTAAATAAAATGGTTTTATTTTTAAACCTCATACAACCAAAGTGACAACTCTTAGGAGCAATCCTGCCTCCGCTCTGGGAAACTAGAGGACCTTTTCTGTAGCAAAACATGTGTTTCTGCAGCATGGGAGCTTGCCCAGGAAATGCATAATCCTACACATGCTAGTCAGCCCAGCTGCACAGAAGGTAGGCTACTGCACAGCAAAGATATGGAAGCAAGGCTGGCCAGCACAGGGTGCAGTTGGTGGATTTACCTCTGTGTGGATGAACTGGTCATTCCCTCCATACATTTAAAGAATGGCATGGGGAGAACAGGCACCATGGAGGCTATTTTAGCAGCTCCAGGGCACTCTGCAGCATGGGGATGGAGGATTCCATCCTGTCAAGCCCCAGCTAAACTCCCGAGTGCACAGTCTGACTGCCTTGGCTGTGCTGTGGTACAGAACTTGGGCCTCAGCCTCCACTGATAAGAATGGTTATTAGAAACCTCAGTGCAACCCATATATTCTGCTACCTTCGGTTCCTGCCTCAATACAGTGATGCACAGGGTGAAACTGTCCACTAAGTTCTGTTTTAAGGAGCACACTGCAGCAATGGCCAAGCTGGTAAGCAGCAGAGTTTGCATATTTGGTGATTCAGTGGCTAACACGCATTTTACCTTCTTAGGATCATGCAGACATTTTCAAACATCTTTGGAATGTGCTTCAGACTGGTACCAACCTGACAGATCCATTATCAAGTCTTCAGAATTTGTACTTCAAGTTTTACATAGAACAAAATCAGTTCTCATTTATTTAACTTTCATTCCCAAATTATATAAAACCATCCAGCTAATATTGAAAACTGCCGTAATACCTGAGGCCTAGCAGGCCTACTTTGTTAGCCTGACTGGTGAAAAGTTGGTAAAGTTTCATGAATTGTCACAATGATCGGTTATATAAAACTGCTTAAGAACAGATGTGAGAAGGAGACAGAAAAGATAGGATTAATTATATTAGAAAGGGTCTACTGGTACCAGTCAAAGACTGTTAAGATTATGATGTAAACAAAAGGAGCAGAGGATTTGAAGTCAATGAACCAAAATAGATGTCAGAAAGTAGGCTTAATTGATGGACAAAATAACGAGAGTATAGATTATAAAAAAGAAAGGCTTTAGTAGGGAGATAATTTTTACCATCAGTACGGCTCTGGTGGAAGGATTATTGCTGTGACACCAGACCTTGGATACCAGAGAGATGAGCCAGAGCAACGGCTGTCATGATCTAGGTTCCCTGTAAACTGCATGGCAACACAGCAGGCTATTTAGGGCCGTGTAGAACTGCCACGGTGAGGGAGAGGAGCCCCTCCCCCAGCCCAGGCCCCACCGGAGCTGCTGCAGCAGGAGAGGCGCCCCTCCCACCAAGTCCAGGAGCTGCTGCAAGGAGAGAGAGCTGACATAGCCCCAGGGCAGCCTGCACCCCAAACCCCTCATCTCCAGCCCCACCCCAGAGCCTGCACCCCCATCCAGAGCCCTCCCCCCTCCCCACCCCCCACACACCAACCCTCTGCCTCTCATCCCCAGCCCCACTCCTTGAGCCCGCACCCCCCATATCCCAACCCTTTGCCCCAGCCCTGAGCCCTCTCCCTCACTCTGAACCCCTTGGCCCCACCCCGCCACATGAATTTTGTTATGTGCACCAATATGAAGGTCATGTGTGTACCTATTGGGTTCCGGGAAGTGGGCGGGCGTAAGCCCTGAAGGGCTTGAAATCAGCCCTGAAAGAGGGCTGCAGTGGTAAAAGCAGCCCTGGAGAGGGCTGCAGCTCTAAAAGCTGGGCTGATTGGGGAAGCAGCCGCAGCTGGGCCATGCCCCAATCAGGCCTCAGCTGGCCCTATATAAGCGGCTGGGAGCCAGGAGCTCAGCAGTCTCTCTCTGCCCTCAGAGAGAGAAGGGCCTGGCTTCAGGGAGCTTTACCACACACCTAGATTGGGAGCAGGGCTGGGGAAGGGCCAGAGGAGCTGGGAGCTCCAGTCTAGGAAACCCCCAGACCTGGTAAGGCCTATTAGGTGCTGGGTTGCAGGGGGCAGCCCATGGGTAGGCAGAGGCAGCAGGTCTGAACCCCTTTGCCTGTGATGAGTGGCTGATACTGCAGACACTGCCCCAGTCAATGGGGGCTAGATGGAGACTGGGCAGTAGCCAAGACTGAGGCGAAGTGGGGATAGTGGGTGGGGGTTCCCCTGGGAGGGGGAGACCCAGAACTGTGGGGCACTGCCAGGGGGCAGCACCCAGAGAAAGGGGTACCGGGGTCCTGAGAGGGACATGGGGCCAGTGGCAAGGCGGATCACCGGCCTGCAGAGGGCATGCCAAGGCTGGCAGAGCTAATTCCTGAGATGACCAGGAGGAGACGCTGCTGGGTGAGTCTGCACATTGTTACAATGTATCACTCATCACCTCCATATTGGTCCACATAACAAAATTCATTCTGCACATGGATGGGAAAAATTAGATTGGACACTGGTCAAGACTGACCTACCAGCCCATAGCATCCATCTGAGACTGACCCGTGAGCCTGTATTCTGAAATCAACAAAAACTGTATTTCCCGCATCTTTACTGTGCTCTCTCTTCTGTCCAGTCTGTCTCTATATGTTTTGTCTAAAGCAGGAAAGTGACTATTTGACTGAACAAGAGACTTTAACCAATATTCACTTCTCCCAAAAGGGACTTTGTTTGACATAAACAATCAATTGCTGTTTAAATGCTCTTTACCTTGTTTTGATTCTTTTCCTTTAGTACGTTGACATCAATACATTTCCTATGTTTGGCATTAATTTTGTAGTTTGTTTCCCATGGTACTAAGAAGGCTAAGGTTTCTGTATACCAAACCTCAGACTGTGCTTAACCCAGCCACTGTTCAACATTAAACAGAGTTATGTTAACACCTTTAGTTTATATATTCCATCTAAATTAATACAACAGGAATCTTGAAACGTTTGGTTCAAAAAAGCTCTAAAAAAAACCAAGATACTTTTTTTTTAAACACCTGACCCAGAACTCTTACCCCAAACTCCAGCAAGAACATTGACTTACCCAACCTTCAACAGTCTCAGATCTGACCCTATTTGCAGAGACTTGATGGCTATTTTATTTAAGTTAGATATGATAAAGAACATCCGTGCACATATTCCCATACTTCCTCTAGCAGATGGGAAACCTTCCAATTCCTGAGACGTTATCTGGCCTATTTCGATTTCACCCGTAAAAGACAAACTTTTGTATTTCTCCAAATGGATCCAGAATGTTAAAAAGAAGTGTAGGTTTTGGTTCGATTCGGGCCTCATGTTGCAGTTCAAAATTGTTCACTTACCAACAAACGTTGGCATGTGATTATAATCTCAGATATTTCTAATTGTATGCATTGATAAGCATAGAGCAGAAATTATATCAGCTTCCCGCTAAAACAGACTTTCTTATTCAGTACTTTAAATTGCAAAGTGACATGCACTCCCTTATGAACTTATAATAGCGGATTTATACTTTTCATTCTTGATGTTGAGCTGTGGGATTAAGGGACTATTGCTTGGAACTGTTTAAATGTATGTTACTCCCTGAGAACATAACTGAACTTTTCACTTCAGTTTTGCATTTTTTGTGTAATACATTTTTCACAAGTAATTTGTTACGCACTTTTTTTCTTGTTTTGTCACCTATAATTGCCCTGAACTCTCACTGAATAACACTTTCATATCAATGAGTATTAGCATCATTTTCTTTTTTTTTTAAATAAGCATCTTCATGGCATGTTTCAAAGAGGCGGCATCAGCACACTGTATCATCAGTGAGAGGACACAGTTTTCTTTCATTGAGTTTTCTAAGTGAATTGTACAGTGGACACAGGGGAACTTTTGGTCAGCATAGATTTGCATACCACGTGCCAGAGAATTTTAATATCGATGCACATGTAAAGTCAAATGGTGGGGAAGGGGCAGAGAACAGCATTTACCACTAAGCAAATAAAAAAAAAGCCCAAACAACAGCACTGCTATTAAGACAGTTAGCTCACAAGATGGATACAATCTCCCAAAGCACTGGTGATGAGTGCAATGTAATTAGTTAGGTCAATTTCATAGACACTATTTAGTTACTTTTGCACTGAATTCAAGAAGCAAGGTGGATGTGCACAGACAGATGGAGGAGATGTAAACAGGAGAGTGGAGATTGTGCTGTTACCAAAATCCACAGAAATCATTTGTTCCTTGATCAAATTCTTCTTCCCTCTCCCAAATGTACATAATATAGTTCATCTTCACCCCGTCTTGTCCCAACCGTCTCTTGTCCATATTCTTCTGTCCCTCTTGTTTCTTTAGCTACATCAGGAAACTAAAAAATTCCAATAGTGACCATACAAGCATTTCCTTCTGTTATTGAATGACTGTTTGAGTTCTTCTATACCTTCAGCAGCAGCAAAGGATTCATCATGAATTACTGAATCCATAGTAAATGATGTCTTACTAAACAGCTGATGACTGACTGGAGGAACTGAGGGTCCAAGGCAAAGCCAAGGGTCATTACCTCTTTAGTCATTAAAAACCTGGATATCAGACTGTATTGGTATTATACAGCTCCCTTTATTAAAATGTTACATGAAATTATTTAAGTTACAATTGGGGGTGGGAGGGAAGAGAGAAATATTTATTTCTAGTTCACATGGTACATTAGCCCTAAGGACTTACATCACCAGTAGTTTACCACTGGACCCAATTAAAGTGCTGAAATTAGAACACTGAGCTAGACTGAATTTGGAAGACTTTTAATAAAGTTAACAATTAGTGTCAAAGCATTTCACATTTTCTTTTCAGTACCCAGATTACCTCTTGAGTTTGATATTTCCCCTTTTTAATATGAACCCAAAGCCCGCTTAGCTCCCAAATTCCTACCCATTTAACTCACTGCTTTCCAAGTTTCCGTGCCACTTGCACCTAAGACTTGCCAAGGCTATTTAAAGTTAATGAAGGTGGATGGGCTGAAAGTCTCTTCAGGCTACAGTTCTTCCTCATTGCTTTCATCCCTGTCTCTCATGTCAGTAATATTCTATGTACTGATAGAATTTCAGCCTAGATTTACTACACATGCACATAAGCAGATTAATGAAATACTACAGAAAGGAGTAGTGAATTACATAACACATAATGCAGCTCAGGCATACAATACACGCATAAGAATCTAGAGATGTTCTTTCCCTGGTGGTGTTTAAGGAACTAAAATCTTCATCAGTTTTTAGGATTGTTTCTCTCCCTCTCTACAAAGCACCAAAAAAGGAGACTTCCTAATCAGACTTCTTGGATCCAAAGTCCCAAATTGAATTCAGTGAGAGTCATCATGGGCTTTGGACCATCTTTCTCTAAAATGCAGAGAGCTTTTTCTTCCATGATCAGTGGATCACCATCACTGTACCATCATATGATCTCTTAGGTTCTTTGGCCAGGTCACTGTAGTCCTCCCCTTCCTGTATATCAAAGGCCTTCCTTTCAAACAGTCTCAGGCAGTATTCTCATTCACTGCCCCAATGGTGTCACTTCTCCAGTGGCTAATAGGGGAACCCAGGCCTGTCCACTGCTCCCGATTCCAGCCTAGGGACTCTGTACCTGGCAACTGTGCTTTTCCTGGACTCCTTCCTCCATCTCTGCATGTACAAGCTCAAACTCCCTCCTTCTGTAGATTATTGAACTTCATAGCCTCAAACCTCCCTCCCTACTCCCAAAGAGCGACTACAGACTATTTCCCCGCAGTCCCTTTTTTTGTTGCCAGCTCCCTGCCTTTATACTAGCCCAGCCCACACTTGCTCATCTGACCTTCATCTCAGCCCAAATCTCTCATGTGTGATCTATCGCACTATTTGACCCTTTTTCAGTTCCTTAACCCTTTTGAGAATGGTGTGGGGTGAACACCCTTTCACACCCTTTCACACATATTGTTTCCCATGGGATGCATTAGAGTCCCCAAGTAAAATGCAATTCTGACACCTTTATGGCCTCCTTGAGGACACCACACTTAGATCTCAGACCTCTAGCCATCACCTTTCTTGGGGCAGAATCCCAATATTTGCTCTCTCCATACCAGGGTCTAAGGCTGCAGACTCCTGCACTTCACTATGATCACCTCAAGTAAGTCTGACTTCAGTTCAGCACCTGCATTTCCACTCTCAGGAGCAATAGCAGGATTATTTATTGACTAGCTAGCTTGCATAAAGCAAAATACCATCTATTCAGAACAAAAACATTAAGAGAGAAAACAGCTTAAAAATTATGAACAGTTTATATGCATACCTGTCTTACCGGGTGGTCACCCATCCTTCCACCTGGAGAACCTGGCATGTTTAAAATGGTTCAGACCCTCTGAAAGGGTCTGTCTCTGATCACAGACTCATGGGTCTCAGTCCTTTGAGTGTGAATGACCCTCTCCCCAGGTCAGAGCTAATATATTATACTAGTTTCAAGTCCTTCTTCTTCTTAGGCCTCTTCAACCAGGTCAAACCAGTCTATGCTATTTTCCCAAAGGGGTCAAACTTAAAAAAAAAAAGTGTTACCTGCATTGTTTCAGTATTGCAGATTGATTACTCCCCATTAATTACTCCCCATTCAGTTTTAGGTAAAGTTTGAGATTCATCCTAAAACTTCTATTTTATTTAAAGGCTCACAGCATTTTAGGTGGTGAGCCAATGGAAAATTTACCACTGTAAAACATCCACTTCTGATAATAGAATGCAAGTACCCATCTCTTAAATTTGTGACAAATTATGCAAGCCTCTTCTGTCAGACTTTAATCTAAGTGACTGGCTAATTTCTAGATCTAGACCCCATTAGAAATTGCATGGCAACACGCTTCTGTGAGAGAGCTACTTGAAACTAAATTTTATCAGGAAAATTACTTTTACATTAATGGCATGGAAGAATAGTTTCTCGCATTTTGCTGATTTGTGGAACGCATTTTCTTCTGTCATTAAAAGGCTACAGATAGAAATCAGTGGTTTCTCCCCTCTCCCCTCCCCCCCACAAATAATGAAAAGGAAATTAAATTCCTACCCTTTTAAATGAGTCATTTCACTTAGAAAAGGGAGAGCGTCACAGCTCCTGAGTGATCCATGTTACATGGGTCAGACCCTCATTTGAAACAAATGGCAGCTAGTTGGGCTTCTGTGACAATATTTCCCTTTGCAGGGGAGCCTCAATGCCACTGCTGAGCCCTGGTGGAGGTTTTTGGAGCGCTTGAATCCTTAAATTTATTTTATACATAGGCATTTCTACACAATGGATCACTATAGCATATGAGTGCTTCATAAACCTTAACAAGTTTATCCCAAACACCGCCCCCAGGAAGCAATAGTATCCCACAGAGCTGCCTGGGGGGGGGGGGGGCAAGTGGGGCAATTTGCCCCGGGCCCCACAGGGGCCCCATGAGCCCTGGCCCAGCAGCAGTCCAGGTCTTCGGCAGCACTGAAGGGCACCCCTGCCACCAAAATGCCACCGAAGACCCGGACCGCCGCAGCTCCCCCGCTTTGCCCCAGGCCCCCTGAATCCTCTGGGTGGTCCTGGAATCCCAATGGCAAAGAAGAGAAACTTAGGCACACAATAAGGGCACGTCTTCACTGGCAACGGTAAAGCACTGTCACAGTCGTGGCATGAAAAACCCACATCCACGAGGGGCGTAGCTACCAGCGTTGGTGCACTGTCTATACTGGCATGTTACAGCGCTGAAACATGCAGTGCTTGGGGGGGGGGGTGTTTTTTCACACCCCTGAGCAAGTAAGTTGCAGCGCTGTAAAGTGCCAGTGTAGACAAGCCGTAAGTGACTTGTGTATCACACAGGGAGTTTGTGGCCGAGCCAGAATTGAACCAAGCTTCATTCCTAGGGAAGTATTTTAACCACAAGACCAGCTGCTGCAACCTCCTCCTTTCTTGCCTCACCATTTCTTACCTCTGCACCTTTCACTCCATCCCAAACCATCAAAAGTCATCTTCCTCTCGATGATGCTGCAGTAACAAACAGAGGAGTGCCTGTGTTGTTGCTCGGTGACCCATAATGGGAAAATTCTAACTTCCCCTGACCATGATTGAAACCTACCCCCCATCTATTTCAATTCCGTTTACTAGGGCTTCTCACAGGACCCAGGATGTGACCAATAGTGCATCATAAATCAATGCTTTAACTTGATCAGCAGCAAATATTGCACTCAAAGAGATGGTTAATGTTAATTTAGTAATAGCAGTCTCAGGAATGGGTATCTGTTTCTTGTAGAATTAAGATAAATATCCAGACTGGAATTGCCAAGTAGAAGCAAATTGTTTAGCAAGCAGAACTTTCCGACATCCTATTCTTCTTAACTGAAGAAAAGAGTGACACTGATTAGATTATATTGATCATGAGAGTAGCTCATCCTAAAGGGTATTATTTGTTGCAATTAGATGTAAGGCTCTCCTGTCACCAGAATTCTATTAGATTAGTCTGTCTAGACCACCATGTCCCAGTCTTGCCAAATTGTCATCATCTATCAAGTATGAAAGAAAGAAAACTTGTTTTCGGTAATCCCATGTCATTCCCATCCCTGCACCGCTAAGAAAATGGACTCCTGGCTAACCAGATATTTTAATTAAGGCTGCATATGCATAGTAGCTGCCACCCAGATGCACACCTCCTGCTCCAAAAAGTAATCAAAGCCATATCCTGTGAGCCAGCCTCAGGAGGCTTGGTTACGGAGATGGTTCTCTAGGGAACACCACTACTTTAAATGATGCTTTAAAAATAAAACAGAGATGGGGGGGGAGTGAAGAGGATATTTAGGTTCCCCCTAGCGCGCACACACCCTCCTGCTGCAGCTGTGGAGCTCAGGTGCTTGTTCCTTTCAAGCCTTGAAATCAGATTTACAGTTTCCCTTTCCAAGGGAAAGACCTAGAAACTTATGAAAGAAGCTCCTTTTACATTGCTGGTTCTCTCACATTAGGGAAATGCAAGACTGCATACAGATGGCACCACTGAGTTCCCTTTTGACATTCCTCCTGCAAACTCTGACCAAAGGAGAAGAAAGAGAGGATCTACTAGAAAGCAATGAAGGTAGAGACTATTTTTTTCAAATTGCTCTGAAAGCTTCATTTGTTTTTTCAAATTTAGTATTAATTAAATGTTCAAAATAGGGCTGTCAATCGCAGTTAACTCAGGCAATTAATGCAAAACAAATTAACTAGATTTTAAAAATTAATTGTGATTAATTGCAGTTTTAATCACACAGCTAAATGATAATAGAATACCAATTTAAATGTATTATAAATATTTTGGATGTTTTTCTACATTTTCAAATGTATTGATTTCATTTACAACACAGAATATAAAGTGTACAGTGCTCACTTTATATTATTATTTTATTAAATATATTTGCACTATAAAAATAAAATAGTATTTTTCAATTCACCTCAAACAAGTACTGTAGCGAAATCTCTATTGTGAAAGTGCAATTTACAAATGTAGAAATGTTTTCATAACTGCACTCAAAAACAAAACAATGTAAAACTTTAGAGGCTACAAGTCCACTCAGTCCTACTTCTTCTTCAGCCAATCACTAAGACAAACAAGTTCATTTACAGGAGATAATGCTGCCCTGAGATAAAGTTAATGGTAATGTATTACAACATCATGAACCTACTAGATTTTTTACAATCTCTCCATATATATATATACCCACACATACATATATATATATACTGTGTGTGTGTGTGTGTGTATGTATGTGTATATATATGTATGTGTATATAAATTCTCTATTGCATTTGTACTGTAGAGTTGCTGTTTCTGTATCATTCAAACCTGCTTTACACTCACCAATTCATAGTTCTTTCCAAAATATTTTAATATAACACGAGTTCAAAGCATTTTACAGTTGATATTGTGAAGGTACATTCTCCCGAACATTCACATACGCACAGATCATCAACAAGAATGGAATCTCTTGATAAGAAACCTCTCTGCAATTCTGCTTGCTTGCAATAGCATCTAGCTGAAGGATCATTTCCTTTGTTTATTCCCATGCTATTTCGCATTATATGCAATATAAGGAAATAAATCCTTTTTTTCCCCATGAAAGTGAACCCCATTAGACTATCCAAATCCATTAGCAAAAGTTCCCCGTTTACAAATGAACAAATTGCAGGAAGAAAATTTTAACAATTTGTCTTCTTAAAAATCATGAGTGATGAACAGCTTTTTCCATTCAACATTGTGTAATTAAAATGAAAGTTCTTTATAATCAGCCTGACAAACTATATGCATACAAGAAATATTGTACTGTATCTCTCTTTTGTAGTGAAAACACTAATTGAGGCATTTTCAGTTAACACCACAGTAATTAATCTCCCCATGGTTATATAAAACTCATCCACATTTCCACATTTAGATAGCTGCTACTACACACTGTTCTTTTATTGGCCCAAACTTGCAATGAAAAAGGTAGCACTTATATCTTGCTATCTGAGCCCAGAGCAGTAATAAGCAGCATTGGACTTTCCTGGCTATTACAGGCAGATTACTGCCTAAAATAGTCCAGTTCAGTACACACATGTGTATGCTATCTATGCACAGTACATACATACATGTATGTGTATAAACATATACACACCTCTAATTAACTGAAAACATTGAACAGTTAGGGGTAGATTTTTTTCAAAAACACAAAGGGCAGCAAGCCACCACTTTGTGCTTTTGAAACCTCCCCCATAGTCATTACCAAAAAATAATCACCATAACCAGTCAATTCAATGACTGTAAATTAATCCAAAAATGTTTCCAAAAAAAGTTTGGAAATCAGTGTAAGAATTCCAAGAGGCAGCTACAAGTTTATCTATAATACTACAAACACTAGACTAATGCTCAATAATGCCAGAATTTAATGAGGTTAGCCTAACCTAACTTTACACAGATGAATAAATAAAAACAGAACAACTTTACTCTCCCAAGAGTAAGTACTGGATTTAGCTTTTTTCAAGTATACAGCCATATGAAAACTCACATTTAAAAAAAAGATTAATTATATTGGAGATCGATGGGGGCATTTTCTGATGTGAGCTTCTAATACTAAACCTACAATTTGCATGCACAAGTATAGCTATTAAAAACTGTGCTGTTGTAATTTTATAGAGCAGTATTAGAATTTATTTGTTCTTTAGGGCCAGTTTCACAAACAGCATCATGAATAGAGAACTAATTTTTTATTTCACAAATTGTTGCTCTGAATAATTAACATTAAATAAAAATATCATGTTTTGATATTTTTAATGTTTATAAAAATCTGGCACATTTATATAAACAGGACAATCCAGGACTACTGATGATTAATGTCTCTATTTAAACAATATCATGACTATCTGCATTTGTAAAAAGTCTTGTACCATTTACAATTCCTTAAAAAACATATAAGTAAAACAAACTGCAACAACCAGATAATGGTCAGATTAAAGTAACTATCAAATGATTGTTACTTGCCAAAAAACAATCCCCAACCAGTCACTTAGGCAAATTTTCTCTCATACATACCCTGACTCTGGCAAGGTGCAAGTGAAACAAATGGGCCCTGAACCACACTCAAGTCAGCAAAATGAATGGTGGATGCACAAGTTGAGCATGTTTCAGGGTCAAGTACATGCCAATGAAAAAAGCCTAACTTTGCACTAACCTCCAAAGTTTTAAGTCTCATGAAAGCTTACTGGAATGTGTCCACTGATCTCCCAGGCTGAGATAAGCAAGGGGTTTGTGATGATTTGGGGAATCTGCCTGTACAACTGTTTGAGGTTATGAAGTGGTTTATCAAATTGTTGTGTCGGGGAATGCCTCTATATGGATGTGGAATCCAGCAGCTGCTGATATGGGCTACAGAATGGGTCCAGTGCAGGGACAATGTAGAGTTGTTAACCTTAACAGCTTCTCCGGACCGAACAACAGATATGCTAAGGAGAGTGGACTTCCTTAATCTTGACTGCAGGGAAAAGAAAGCGAAGAGAGGAAAATTCCCTTACAGGATAAAGATGACAAAGTAGAGGCTTAAAAAGGACTCACAGAAGGAGCAATGGGAAAGCTTTTGGAGGAACAAGAAGGTTTGAGCTCGCGACAAGAACAGGCAGGCTTTCATAGCAGGGGGTCTGGTTTCACAGGAAGAGGGACCGATCAAGTTTAGAGAAAGCTAGTGGGCCTGGGAAGACTCCATGATTTGGAAGACAAGTCATGAGCTACATAGTAAGTATTCTGGATTCCCCAGAAGACATGTTTCATGACTAAAAAACTCTTCTGAGTGGTGAGAAACTGGAAGCAGGGAAATACATATAGGGGTGTGTGTGCACGCGTATGTGCTACAGATCAGTATTTCTTGTGCTAAGTAGAAAGAAATGGTGTTTTAGAATCCTGTGCTAAGCCTGTCAGAGTGCCAATCTGCTTTCACTATCACGTATGTTTGAAGAGGTAAACTGTAAAGGTCCCAACTTTGCTGGGATTCTGGGAAACATGCCAGGGGAGATTTGAGAGAGAGAGAGAGCACTAGCTTTAGGGCCTAGGCAATTGCACCATATGAGTCTCCACAGCCAAGAGGTGTATGAAACATAAGGTCTACACCTGGAGTGGGTGCCTACAGGCCCAAACCCAGGGTCAGTGCCTAAACTCTGCCCAGCCCCAGCAAGCTAAGGGCATGTGGGATTCAACACTGAACCCCCCTCAGTAGGCTGGTGAGTGTCCAACAGGGTGAGCTCAACAAGATCTGTGATAGGACAAAAGTTTACGTCCAAGATAATCAGGACCCAGAACATGTGGCATTGTTGTCCTGCACTTCAAAGGCTAGTGATTTGGGATACCGCCTATTCATTGAATTGGAAAAATGAAAAGAAATCATTTAACCAAGTGGGAACCTGCGGAAACGGCAAGTAAACAAACCAGCCCGGCCCACAAGAAATATCATACTTGTACTTGGTTTCTTCTCAACATCTATGGTAGCATCTACCATCCAGGGATCAAAGTGCTCTATGCACAGTAATTAAGCCTCAATTCTCCTCAGAGCTAAATAGTTCCCTTATAAAGCAACATGTAAATTCATTATTTTTCAATAGATCCAACAAAAATATGTTAAATGTATAAGTGTATGTTAAATATATATCCCATGGGACACATCCTGCTCCTTGGGGAATTAAGCACGTAAATGCCCTGGATTTAAGATGAGTCCCACAGCCAGCAGCTTTTGGGGGTTTTTTTAAGTGTTTATGAAAGATGTCAGATGGAAACCTCAGAGCCTGAAGTTCTTTCTCTGCTCATAAAAAGGAGGTACAGTAAGGGCAGCGCCAATATCCTTACACCTTACTCTGGAAACCCCCCCCCCTCCCCCCCCCCCCCCCCGTGGGTAACAGGTTAATTCAGCTTTACAGACCATTTAGTCCCTCCCAACAGGAATGACAATACCCACTATTACCAATACCCAAGCACAGAAGAATACCCAGGCTCTGCAGAACAGGAGAGTTATCCCTGCCCCAAAGAGCTTTCAATTGTAGCTGTGACAATGAGTGTAACAATATGGGGGTGGGGGGATAGGGTGTGAAAGCACAAGAGTTAGGATTATAAAATCACATAGTGATTCAGTGGATGGTGTGCAAAATGCAATTTGTGATAGGGGCATGTGTCCAGAAGAAAATGAAATGATATTAATTCACTTTGTATGCCCTGAAGAGCCAGCAACAAAAAGGTAGTGACCCATGAGAAGGAATTTTAGCTGAAGTAGCATATTGTAAGGACTGAGGTTGCCCTTCTTCCCAACGTCTAAAACTTTTCTCTTTTATTGTGATGCAATTATTTAGTTTGTTTCAAAACTCCCTCCACTTTTAAATGAATAAGATATCATGCACTTCCTGCTCAACGGCCCAGACTGAGCATATGAGCCATTCACAGGAGAAAAATGTTTCAGCAGAGGATTGGAATGAAGAAAAGACAGGACACCGCCTCTTTGCAGCAGGCTACAAAGCTCCTTCAGAAACAAGGATGGAATCATGAGTTCACTGGCCAAGCGCATACCCTTCCCTCACGCTGCAGGGCTCCTACGGACTGGGATGGGGGCGAAAAAGTTGTAGGAAATATGCTGATGTTCCTTACTCACCCTCTTTGTGCATCAGAACATCACTAGTTCTTCTTCAATCAGCATTAGAAGACTTTAGCTCTATTGTTTCATAATCCTTAAATAATGACAGTGTTTACAGGTCCATACAAGAGAGACAAATGCCCAACCCTAAGAGCTTGTATTCTAAAAATATATGGAAGATAAGAGTCATTAGTACAACCACAGGCTGAGACAGTTCAGAACATTTTTTCCCTGAAGTTCGGTTAAATTACCACTACCCACCCCCAAACAACAAGGTGGAGAAGGATTTTGACAAGGACTAGGGTGAGTGAGCATTGTATAAGAAATAAACCTTGATGAAGAATTTGAATGAGAAGAGTGAGAGCCGGCACACTGATATTAGGACATCATTCCATCCGGCCCTCTTTTGTAGTGTCAGCCTATATTGTTTGTTTGTTTTTCTTGCAAATTATAAAAAGGGCACCTATCCTTAGTTCTAGGCACTACAGTTGCTGAGTTGCAGTCCAGGGCTGGCTGCATGTCAGCAATGGGACAAGCAATTAATTCAGACATACAATTATAATCCGCAGCATGTAAAGTGAGGTGGGATGGAAGACACACTATAAATGTAAGTCATCATTATTAAGTGCAAAAGAAAAAAGGATATGCCCAAAGATGGCAATGAAGATGCTTCAGATGACAATTGAATCCCTTAGAAAAGATACGTATTAGGATTAAAAACTGAGTCACCCCAAGAAACTCCAGTAAATCCTTTTTTCTCAATTTTTTTTAAAATAGTGAGTGAGTTTCTTTTTCAAATAAAGAAAATGCATGAAATGTCAGTAATCATAAAATGGTAAATTTCAAAAAATAAAAGCTATTAGCATACCATATTGTCAAGAAAATACTCAACTATACAGCAAATTGAAAATAGTGTGTTTAACTGAAATCATGTTTTTTTTCCAGAGAGATGCTGCTAATAAAGCACTTTCCATATGTAACATTCTACAATAATATGACACGAGAGCACTAAAGATATTTGCTAGGTTACAGTCTCATTTCAACGTGCAGCGAGTTGTGTGTGTTACATGAGAAGTAGGATGTGCCATTGGCAGACAGAACTGGCAATACACATTTCTGGGGATGTGCAAAGGATCGTTAGGGAAGAGGGAAATCCAGATTAGTGTCCAAGTGGCCAGTAAACAATTTATCCAGGAGGACAGTACAATACCCCCCACAGAAAAATATCCTCTTTGCAGTCAGATAAAGTGACAATTGCCCAAAGCTCTCCCTATGTCTTCCCCATTTCCTGGAGGAGAACAGACCTGAGATCGTGTATACATATAATAAACTGTCTCTTGGATCTTCTAATCCTCTCAGCCAAGTACATTGTCAAACAGAGAGCACAGGAGCCTGTATAAGACTCTCAGAAGCAATGCTTTTGTGTATTTCTGTACCCCACCCATCACCAAATACAGGCATATCAATGAGGAAAAAACCTGATTTCTATAGTCTGCTATCCCGACTCCCATCATGCAGCACAATCTCCAGCTTGAGCAGGGAATAACGTGGGGCTGGAGAGAAAGGTGCAAGAATGTGTAGGAGCAGCATTGCTGGCAGAACAATATCTAAATAACCCCATTAGATGCAGAATCATCTGTTCCCAATTTATTTTACTTTGATTAATGCTGAATCTCAACATAGCTTCCAAGGATGTAGATTTACTAGAGGCATATATAGTTACTATTTTCACAATCAGACATTTCATACCCTAGGTCATTATGAAAAAGCAATTTTAAAGGCACAGACTTCAGATACACATGGGAATCACAAATGCATATTACTCACATTATAAACAAACAAGAAAATCTCACACTTCTAGATGCTGGGGATTGCAGCTGCTCCCAGGATACAGCAGGCAATAGCAAAATTCTGCTCACTCAGCAGAAATCATAAAGTTTAACTCCCAGCAAATCAGCTACAGTATTAAGTCCTATTTCTTTCCCCTGGCAGGAAGAGAGGAATCAAGGCAGCATATTTCTAGCTATCTAGGTGCAAAAGAATGCTTCTGCCAAAATCTCCTAGCTGTTCCTTCCTGGCCTGCCAGTAAGGAGAAGCACTTAGTCACTTAGGTTCCAAATGTTTGCTGAGTCTGCAGGTTATAAGTGTTGCCTTTTTTCTTCATATACATTTCAAGTTGTTAGCTTGCATGAACCTCAACATGATAAATTAGGCAATGCAGCATTTGTGGGTCTAAACTATACTTTAAAGAGGTGCTTTTACAATGGAATAATGCTGGTAAAAAAAGGCTTTTTTTTGCAAAAGACCTTTTATTTGCAATGTCCATCTAATGCTTGAATATATGTTTAAAGCCATTACTCCCTCTCAAGCCTTATCTTCTGATAAATCCTTGCCAAGAAAAAAGTTATCACCGTTCAGCATTAGGACATCACTTTGGCAGGACCAAGTATGAAATAGGCATCATGATTATCATCTTCATGGGAAAACACACCTTTGATAAGAAGCCAGGAGGACAAGAAAATTAAAGCAAAGATTAAACTTTTACACAATAGAGTGTAGCAGAACTTGTGCATTAATGACGAGGGGACCCAGTGTGAATAATGAAATTTTGTGATTTAGTGAAGCTCAAATTCAGTCTCCCCAACTAGTGAACTGAATCCAAATCCATGAGCACTGTTCCATGCCTTAGATTTGAATAGCTTTTAAAGCCCCTGCAGACTCATTGGGTACAGGTGAAAATCTGACTTAGCAGCAGAGCCTTTGTGGATCTCTGTTCCACAGTACATGCCCTTGCACAGGCTCCTGCCTTCCTGTGATGGAAGGCTAGGCAACAACAGGTGTACCAGCAGTCCGATCACTGGATCACCACCCCAGGGTAAACCTGAGGGCAAAGCTGTGCCTAATGGATAGATTGGGAAAGGGTAGAAGAGAGCTACAAGGCTAGTTAACCCATTAGCCCAGAAAGTAGAAAAAGGCACAGGAAGGAAGGAGAAGACACACACATGCACTCCCCTCCTCCCACCACCAGCATGCTAGGAAGGGAATGAAATCTCTTTTATTGCACCAACTTCTATTGGTGAGAGTTGGAGCTAGGAGAGATCTTTTAGGGGGATGATATCTCCTGTCTCTCCCATCCTTGGCTGAGTGCATTAAGCAGTGTATGCTACTTTAAATACAGAGCTGCATGAGTCTCTAAGGCTAGGGGGAGAACACTATAAATTAGCTGTACAGGGTTTTTGACCAGAAGATCTCTGAGCAGTTTGAGGCTGGAAAAGACAAGAGTGGGCTGTGCCTTGTCACACTCCCCCTCAGTAACCAGGTGCAGATTAGCATTGTCCTGTTTGGCATCCATTGTGCTTTTACACTTAAAGAGGGACCTGCCAATTGTGAAGCATGTTTCCTCCACTGTATCACACCAAGGGCAGGAGGGTTCTATTTAAATGATACCTTGTTAGGAAATTATGATGTCTACAAATTATTGAGTTTATCTTCATACACTTTTCTTTATTCATAAAAAGTCAGTCAGCAGGTCACTTGTACCCGTAAAACAGCCACTGCTGAAAACATGTTAGTGAGTCCAAATACTTTTAAATATTGCTTCACTATTTCAAACTTGTTTAAAATTAGGATAGCGCAAGTTAACATGAAAATCTATAGCACCACCCCATAATTCCCACCTGGGTTTGCTTGTCAGTTCACAAAACAGTAGCTTAAAGCTAAATATAATAAGTGCTTAGGTTTGTAGTAATCCTTACAGTGTCTGAGTGAATTAAAACTGGAGGTGAAAAAGCATCCAAGGTTTCTGAAGGGAACTCCTCACAATGCATCCATTCCTAGAGTTAAGACAGATCTGATTTAATTAATCCTGACAGTTTCACTTCAGTACTATTGCTCGCAGTTTCTGCAAAGGAAATGAACAGCTAATAATCTGAATGCCAAAATGAAACAGTCTGCTGGGAAGACGCGGCCCTGTGGATTTAAAATATTACTGAATACATTTTAACTATTAGCTTTCCTTTGCATGTCCAGAAACTTCTGTAGATACATCTTTGCATTGCTTTCAAGTTCACCTCCCTAAAGTAAGAGAGCCTAGTATCCAGGGGAGCACAATATCTTTTTATACAATGACGTTAAATCAGCATTATAACCATCAAGACACCAGTTTGAGAAAAGAATTTTGAAGCGCTAACAGATACTGACAAGGCCAAAGCAGTTAACACTGCATCTACAAGCACATTCGCCTGGAACAAGAGCCATATCGCTAAGGCACTGTGTGAACAGGATGTAAAGCAGATGGATTTCTTTCAGTTTCAGTACATGTTACACACCACACACATTCAGTGTCCATGAATGTTGTGGAGCAAATTCAATCATCCTGCTATTTTATTTGCGCAGTCCCAAAACTCAGTAGAGCACAGCAGGGTAGTACCAGTTACCTTTCTTCCAGCTGTCCCAGAATCACTGGATAATATTTAAAGTACCTACAATATAGGTTAACTGGACATCTCAGGCTGGGCACCCAAAAACTGAGACTTCCAAAATCACTAGTCACTTTTGACAATGCTGGCTTTTTTCCCTCTAGCTTCCAGGTAGCTATGATATGTAATGGACAAATGACTTTTATTCAAAAATATAGTAATCATTTTTCCTTTCACAGTCCACAACACAGTAAAGAATGAGGAAGAAGTTTCACAATTGTTAGAGACACAGAGTCAGTGAACGTTAAGCAAAATGGTATTAATAATGGTTCAATGCACAATGAAAATTTACTGGAGGAGAAAAACACAATGGATCTAATGGAGAGTGCATTGAGAAGGAAAATGGAACTGGAAACTCACTTGTGTCTCACTTGTTATCTGTACTGGAAAAATGTACGGCACACTATTCCCAAGAGAGCTAAAATAAAGAATGGGAAAGGCAAAAGGGCCAAGCTAAGCAGACCCCATTTTAACTGTTGCAGCTTCACTGAAGCACAAAGAACTTAGTGCAAAAGAATTTCAAAGTCCTTTCTCAGACACATTTTTGTCAAAAGTAATGTGGAGGAAATGGAAATGCCCAAACTGTAGGGATAATATCCAGAATACATACTGCCCATATATGGTATGTGAGGAAAGCACAATGAGAAGAATACTTTGAGGATAGATCCTTAACTCAAGCTTCTCCCTTTCCAGACCAAACGGCTAAATGGAGCTAGTCAAATGGTCCTTAATGCTAAGAAACAAGGAGTTGGGCAAAACTGAGTCCTGCTCCTTGCCACTGCTGCTAATTTTCCTACAATCATACTAACAAAGCTTTGAAAAACAAAAGCCAAAAAAGACGGAGGTTGCCTCTTCACCTCAGCAAGACACAAGAGCAGCTGGGGAGACCAAGAAGATGATGTTGGCTGCCTAACTAGATGGAACCGAAATTATCATTTTTGGTAGAAGAGGCAGCCATGCATTAGTATAATCATCTGTCAATAAGGGCACAAGAAGAACAATGGATAGCTCTGTTGTCATTGGGAGGAGTGAACTAAAGGGAGAAGTGATGGGAAAAGATATGTCCAGGCCAAGTATAAAATGGGGGGGAGGGAAATCAGCTGTTTAGCAAAGTTGCCTCAGACACAAGAGCTGTCAATCAGTGATTAACAAAAAATATACCATTGTGACAGTCTCCTAAGCATTTTTGGGTGCCACCAGGCATATTAAAGAGAAAAGTCCCATCAGCAATGCAGTATTTCTAACTGACCCCAAAAGCTGGCTGTCAAGTTATTTACACTCTGCCAAATGAGTTTTTCAGGGTGTGTGAGGACATAAGGACTTTAATCAGTGATGAGCTGCCAAAAACTTAACAACCGGTTCCCTCCTCACCCCACGAGGAGGTTGTGGACTCCTGCCCCCCCCCCCACGTTCCTTGACACACACACACACCGGGACCCCTGCCCCATCAACCCCCCTTCCTTGTCCCCTGACTGCCCCCCATCACCGCATACAACCCCTCCTCTAATTCCTGATGGCCCCCCGGGACCCCTGCCCCATCCAACCACCCCTTCTCTCTGTCCCCTGACTGCCCCTGGAACCCCTACCCCTGACTGCCTCCCATTGCCCCATCCAACCCCTGCTCCTTCCTGACTGCCCCTCCCCGGGACCCTTGCCCCCATTCAATCCCCCTGTTCCCTGCCCTCTGACCACCCCAACCCCTATCCACCCCCCCCCGAACTCCCCTGCCCTCTATCCAACACCCCCTCCCTGCTCCCTGCGCCCTTACTGCGCTGCCTGGAGGTGGCTGGCGGTGCTACAGTCGGCCAGGGCCGGGCTGCGTGGCCGGAGCCGGGCCGCGCTTGCTTCTCAGTCCTCCCAGGCTTCCCGCGCGAACAGCTGATTCACGGGAAGCGGGGGGGGGGGAGGAGAAGTGGGGCGAAGCGTTCAGGGGAGGAGGTGGTGGCGGAGCAGAGGTGAGCTGGGGCCAAGGGCAGGGTGGGGCGGGGAGCTGGTGGAGATTCACCAGTTATTAAATTTAGAAGCCCTTTTAGAACCAGTTGTCCCGCGGGACAACCGGTTCTAAAAGGGCTTCTAAATTTAACAACCAGTTCCCACAAACCGGTGCGAACTGGCTCCAGCTCACCATTGACTTTAATACATTACTTACAAGGGAAATACCCACTGTACTGGAAAGTGGGGTGAAAACATAATCTAATACATGATAGCAATAAGGGAAGGCCCCCAACATGTTCTGCCAAATTAAGGGCTAGTCACTAGCTAGTTACATTCGGTTTGTGATCAATTCTCATGTTAGCTGTATAGAAAAAAAAATACTCTGGCCATGACAGTCCCCATATAAATGTACACAAACTGATAATCAACAAGAGTTAATTGCAGGCCATGGTTTCAGCTAACAAAGCTGAGTCTAGTTTAGGAAATAAAGTTTTTGTTCAAAAATCCATTGTTAACAAGTTCTGAAAAGCCGAGCCTTAAAAAATTAAGCTGGTTCCTCTACAGATATGACTTAAGCACTAGCACTAACCTGAGACAACACTTATTGTGGTAGCATTACCGGGTGTCTCTTTTTCACAAGACTGAACACTTTTTTCAATATGCTGGGGGCCATGTTATTATCTGAACCTCAAGGGAACATACCTTTTCCACTGAAATAAAAACACTTTTAGTAAAGGCACCAAATGCGTTAGCTGCCATTTGTTTCATCACCCAAAGTTGTGCAGTGTTCCTAGTACAGTAGTTTAAGGCAGAAGTTTGAAAAGCTGAAGGAGTAGGAGAATGGCTAGTGGTGCTGGAAAGATGCTCTCTCTGCATTATGAAGCCAGTTTATGCCATTTCATCAAGAACCGGTTGGAGCTATTTCTGGATTCAGTGTATTTTAAAGAACATTCATAATTTTATAAACAGGCCAAAGGCCATTTAGCCCTTGCATGTTATTATAAGTAGTAAATCTATATGAAGACATCCATAAGTAGCTGATTTTGTTATCCCATATAAGATGAGTAATGAAACAGTTTAAACTAAATTCCATCCAGATCAAATACAAGTAATATGCTTGACTGTGCTTCAATGGACATTGTGGGCTTTCCAATTGTTAGATTTAGAGTATTTCAGAGCCTATTGAAGGGATTTAGGCGCCTAAGTGCCTAAAAAAATTAACCATTAAACATTTCATGCCTTATTTCTAGTCTGAATTTGTCTAGCTTCAACAATGTTCATAGATAAGGCCAGAAGGGACCACTGTGATCATCTAGTCTCACCTCCTGTATAACGCAAGCCAGAGGACTTCCCTGAATTAATTCCTGTTTGAACTAGAGCTTGCCTTTTAGAAAAAAAAATCCCATTTAGATTTTAAAATGTCCAGTGATGGAGAATCTTCCATAACCCTAGGTATGTTGTTCCAATGGTTAATTACCCTCACTATCAAAAATGTTTGCCTTATTTTTAGTCTGAATTTGGACAGCTTCAACTTCCTGCCATTGGATTGCCTAGTATCTTTGTCTGCTAGACTGAAAAGCTAAATAAATGGTGCTACTTGGGAATCTATCGGTATGGCATGTTTTCTAATCCTTTAATCATTCTTGAGGCTCTTCTCTGAACCCTCTCCAATTTATTAACATCCTTCTTGAATTGTGGACACCAGAAGTGGACACAGTATTCTAGTAGCGGTCGCACTGTGGCAAGTCACCAAGATAATATAACTTTCCTACTTTAGATTCCCTTATTTATACATCCAAGGATCACATTAGCCCTTTTGGCCACAGTGTTGCACTTATGCAGCTTATGTTCAGCTGATTATCCACCATGACTCTTAAGTCTTTTTCAGAGTCACTGCTTCCCAGGGTACAGTCCCCCATCCTGTAAGTATGGCCTACATTCTTTGTTCCTAGATGTTTGACTTTACATTTGGTCAGATTTAAAATACATGTTGTTTGCTTGCACACAGTTTAAGAGATATGTGGATTGCTTTGTAACAATGACCTGTCCTTTTCATTATTTATCACTACCCCAATCTTTGTGTCCTCTGCAAACATAATCAGTAATGAGTTTGTATTCTTCCAGGTCATTGATAAAAATATTATATAGCTTTCCCATTTACAATTACATTTTGAGACCTGGCAGTTCGCCAGCTCTCAATTCATTTAACATGTGCATGTTAATTTTATATCATTCTAGTTTTTTTAATCAAAATGTCATGTGGGACAAAGTCAAATGCTTTATAGAAGTCTAAGTGACTTACATCAACACTATTACTTTTATCAACCAAATTTTTAATCTAATCAAAATAAGATATCAAGTTAGCTTGACATGATCTATTTTTCATAAATCCACATTAATTAGCATTAATTATAATTGTCTCCTTTATTTCTTTAATAATCAAGTCCTGTCTTAGCCATTTCATTAGTTTGCCCAGGATCGATGTCAGGCTGACAGTACTATAATTACCCAGGACATCTCATTTACCCTTTTCAATACTTATTGAAAATCAACAATGGTCCAGACAGCTGCTCTGCCAGCTCTTTTAAAACTCTTGGATTCATGTTATACAGACCTGCTGATTTTAAAATGTTTACATTTAGTAGCTGCTATTTAACATCTCCTGAGTTATTGTAAAAATTGAAAATATTCCATCATCATCTGTCTTTTTCCCAAATGCAGAACAAATTTATTGAAGTTCTGCCTTCCTAGGATGAGTCTGCATATTTCATGATTATTTTGAGACATGGGAACACCCTCAAATACTAGAATTCTTTTATTCTCCCCATGAACCTGTAGACTGAGTTGTACAGATGACTGTTTATCAGCCTTTTGTGCAATTACTAAAAATGTTACACTGACTCTATCTAACTATAATCATTTAAAACATGACATTCTGTGGATACAAGTCTCCATCATCTTGCTGTACTTACAGGTTACAGCAACACCATAGGATATGATTTATCCATAAGTTCTTTGCTTCAGATTCTCACAATATCACAATGTTGCCAACATAGTTCATTCCCAGCTAATAGCAAATAACTGAAATATAGTGTTAATCATACTCTGCTTAAAACTGCTTATCAGTGACTTCCAGAAAGTGTCAACTGAGGCCTGGTCTACACTAACCCCCCAATTCGAACTAAGGTACGCAACTTCAGCTACGTGAATAACATAAGGTACGTCAACTTCAGCTATGTTATTCACGTAGCTGAAGTTGACGTACCTTAGTTCCAACTTACCGCGGTCCAGACGCGGCAGGCAGGCTTCCCCGTCGACTCCGTGTACTCCTTGCACAGAGCAGGATTACCAGAGTCGACGGGGAGCACTTCTGGGTTCGATTTATCGCGTCCAGACAAGACGCGATAAATCAAACCCAGAACTTCGATTGCCTGCCACCAAACCAGCGCGTAAGTATAGACAAGCCCTAAGAGAAAGAAAATATGCTTGGCAAAGGACATAAAACAAGGTCAGAACACTGGAAAAGCGAAGTAAAAATAAACAAACTTGCTGTTATACCTAACGTAGAAGGTTCTGATTTACCAGAGCTTCTATATGATGATTGAATTGTTTCTTAACCCCAAATATAAAGCTTTGCATATTCAGTTCTATTTGTTTTGTGGTAGTGACTTAAGGCCCAAACCAGGATTGGGGTCTGTGACCAGGATCTCAGTGGGGCCAGCTGTGGTCACTCAATTAGGATTAACTGCAAAGAATGGGGCAGACAATCCCCCCAAATCTGGTGGATATTCCAATACTTAGATTTACCAAGACAGCATAAAACAGCTTCTTTATTACCTACTGGCTACACAGAAGTCCAAACAACACAGTTCCCTTAAAGTAATCCATCCTCGGGCCTCCATCCAGGTATCCAAGCCAAATATGATGATTTCTGAAAATCTTATTTTACCATATAAAAGAAAAGATTCTACCAATCCCAAAAGATCGGACACATTACCTCCCAGGCTAATGAATGTTTCAGATCTTACCCAAATACATGTTACAGCCAATTCTTATTAACTAAACTAAAATGTATTAAAAAACAAAAGAGAGCGAGTATGGTTAAAAGATCAAATACATACAGACATGAGTTCAATTCTTTGAGGTTCAGATTCATAGCAGAGATGGTGAGCTTTGCAGTTGCAAAGAAATAGTCCATAGGTTAAAGTCCAATGTTTATATTTTGGGTCGATCCAGTTAGAACTGGGATCTCAATCCTTCTGGCTCAGGCTTCCCCTGCATGAAACCTTAAGCAGATCTGAGAGGAATAGGATCAGGACCCAAGAATCTTTTATACAATTTCATGTCTTTTTTGACAAGTTGGAGTTCCTTGGGGAACAAAACGTAATTAGGATGACACTGAAGGAGGTCCGTCACTGGTATTTGGCTATACTAATTAACATAAAGCAATTGCCTTGTTCCTCCACCGTTCACAGTTAATTTGCTATACATTTCAAAGACAGCTGAATACAGAGATATCCTGTGTTTACAATTCATTTAAATGCTAGGACATTCTTTTGATCTCTGAATTATCAGAATACAGCATAGACAGGAACTGTTGATTACATTGTTGACTGTCCAGGCTGATTCCCCACTTTGGCACTTCGAGTGCAGAAGGTGGGGGCTGGCAAGGATTCTAACAATTAATAGTGGTCACTCCAGGCTTGTATTAAACTCCCAAGATTACAGTTTCTCTCTGACTTTGGATGGGTAGATGTTGCCATCACCCAAATGCAAACCCTTGGAACTCAGGAAGGCACACTTGGGAATTCCTTCCTGTGGGGTATCCTCAAGCCCTTTTACCTCCCCTTTGGGGAAGAGCTGAGAAAGAAAACAAAGGAAATTAGTTGTTGCCCCCAGCTAATTAAACAACATATGCACAAACCTCTTAGAACACCAAAAATCCAATCCTGTTCTTTAAAAAGGGTAAATTTTATTAAAAACAAAAGAACGAAAATACATCTGGAACTTACACTTTTGCTAGATTTAAAAAACCCACTTATAAAAATTAAACATCAAAAATGACCTTCTTGAAGTTCAGCTTAAATGTTACAAGCAAAACAAAAAGCATTTAGGGTTAGCACAGAGGAGTCCACAAGCCAATAAGAAATAAACAGAAATAAACCTAATCGCGTCTTTCTAAACATTCCTGATCTATTTACATATCTGGATTGTTAAATAAGTAGTTCTAGATATAATTTGAAGATTTTCATATCTATTTTCATATCATAGCCTTCAGCTTCTCACAGCATAACTGATGCACTGTTCCCATCTTCCCTGGAGAACCACAACACACAGACAAACGGAAGATTTTTTTCCCCCAATTTTACAAAGTTCTAGCCCTCCCATTGGCTCTTTTGGTCAGGTGCCCACTCCCTTTCTTTTACCTATGGGTGTTGGTTTTTTAACTCTTTACAGGTAAAGCAAGTAGAGAATAGCTACTAACAGGGATTTTGTAGCTAACTGGCTGACTGGGTGTCCACAAAAGGGAACTACCCCCCCCTTCATTTATCACATTGACCATTACACATATACACGTAAATATGCAAAAACACAAACATTATCTCCCCACATGTCTTCAAGTGTTGAATTTGAGCCATTTTTTTTGCAGGATGCTTAACCCTTTCTAGCCATGTGTCACAGGGTCCCATTGTAATAGGATAAACTCTCAGTAGGCAAGTCATGTTCTACTGAGAAGCCTCTGCTATCCACAGTCTGGTAGCCATTGCAGTCAAAACAGTTAAATGACCATAAGGAACAAAGTGATGTTTATATGACAAGGGAAGAATTCTAGCCACATGCCATCCAAAAAAATTAAGTGATGTACTTTTACATGTGACATTGAAATTCTTATTAATGCTGCATTCCTTTTCCACACGGGTCACTTCCTTGTAGAGTAGGTCACCTTATAGACTGTACCAAATATGTCTTCACTAGCAATGTTAAAGCAGCAGCGCTTTAATGTGGCTGTGTAGTCGCAGCACCAGCGCTGGGAGAGAGCTCTCCCAACACTATAAAAAACCCACCTCCGTGAGGTGTAGACCACCTTTGTCTACACTGCCACTTTGCAGTGCAGAAACTTGAAGAGTTCAGGGGGGTGTTTTTTCACAACCCTGAGCAAGAAAGTTGCAGCGCTGTAAAGTGCCAGTGTAGACAAGCCCTAAGTAAATAATTTATCAAGCATAAAATCCCACCAATAGTAAATTTGAATTAACAGCAGCACAGGAATTTCAAACCTTCAAGTGACAATATGAACTTCTTTTAATGCTTTGGTTTGTTGTATCTTTGTGCATGTCACAATTTGAATGGTTATAGGGTGACCAGACGTCCCGATTTTATCGGGACCGTCCCGATATTTCCTTGTTTGTCCCGCGTCCCGACCGACGTGCGGTCGGGACAACCGGACAAACAAGGAAATGCCCCGAGCCTCGAGCCCGGAAGTGCTCGCGCCCCCCCCCCCCCCGCCCCGACTCCGCCCCCTCCTCCCCCGATTGGCTCCCTCCCCGAATCCCCGCCTCTTCCCCGGGCTCACCATTCCCCCTCCCTCCGCAAGTGCTGGAGGGAGGCCCGGGAGACTCAGAGGCAGCGCGGGGCCGGGGTGAGTAACAGTCCGGCCTGGCCCAGTGCAGGCAGGACTCAGTTGGGTGGTTGGGAGAGGAGGGGGGCGACCCGCGGGGCCAGGCGACGGGGGAGGAAGCGGCCATGGCGCTCGGCGGCTCTGGCGCCCCCGAACTCCCCGAGCCGGGGCCTGCAGCAGCGCGTACGCTGGGCCCAGCCCCTGGCTAGGCACGTCTGGGCTGCCCAGCTGGTGCTATCGCGCGGCGGCCCCGGGGCGGAGGCATCGGCAGCCCAGCCCCGTTCGTTCCCCTGCGGGACGGGGGGGCTGGGGCCTGCTGCCCCCACTCCGGGGCCGCCGCAGGATAGCACCAGCTGGGCAGCAGCCCAGACACTGGCCAGGGGCTGGGCGCAGCGTGCGCGCTGCTGGGTCCCCGCAGCAGGCCCCGGCTCGGGGGGTTCGGGGGCGCCAGAGCCGCAGCCGCGGAGCGCCATGGCCGCTTCCTCCCCCGCGGCAGTGGGAGCTGCAGCAGCGGCTGCTCCCGAGTCCCGCTGCCCGGGGGGGAGAACAGCCGCCGCCTGGCCCCACGGGCCGCCCCCCTCCTCTCCCTACCACCGACTGAGTCCTGCCTGCTCGGGACCAGGCCGGACTCTTACTCACCCCGGCCCCGCGCTTCCCCTGAGTCTCCCGGGCCTCCCTCCAGCACTTGCGGAGGAAGGTTTTTTTTTTTTTTTGGCCCCGCCCCCCCCCCACCCCCGCGTCCCGATATTTGTCTTTGGTGATCTGGTCACCCTAAATGGTTATGGCTTTGGAATATACCTACAATAAATAGATGTTGCTGTTATCAAGCTTCACATTGACATTTAAGCAATATTAAACACCATTATTTTGTGCTCCTATGACCCTTCCTGCCTAAAATATATATTTTATGTGGAGTGATTTATATGCTTCTATAATGTGTATGCTGTCCACACTGATTGACAGTTCGGTTCATTATTTGACAGGCTTTTTTATAATCTCTATATATGGTTAAGGAAATAGAGGTAAGTTTGATCAGTAGCCACAAGACGAGAGCATGTAGCAACTGCATCAACTCTTTTTTTAAAAAAGCATTGCCTGAAAGTTGTGTCAGTTTGATTCTTTACAAACCATCCAGCAAATACTCATTTGTTTCTATTATTTTAATTGTTTTTATTAGAGTAACACCAAGATAAGTCCCTATTGTTCTGAGTGATGCTGCTTATGCATAAAAGAATCCCTGTCTTGAAGAGTTTACAATCTGAATAGACAAACCAGACTGGGGGATGGGAGGAGGAAAGAGGGAGAAAGAAAGTGGGAATAGAAGGCACAAAAAGATTAAGCAATTTGCCCCAGGTGTCACAGAACTGGAACTGAACTTTATCTCCTGAAACCTTGCCATATGTTTTAACCACACGGCCGTTTCCTCTCATGTTTTTTTAATGTTCTATGTAACCCACACACCTCCTGGAAGTGGTGTTCTGTCCCATCTAGTGGCACCAAGACTACTTAGAGAGAAATTAAAGAGTTTGCTCTACAGCCTTAGCTAAGGGCCATATGGCTTTTAGCTCATGCAGTAGAAGCTCATGCACTATGATCCCAGGTTCGATACCACCCACTGATGATCAGGGTCTGTGGCATTACAGCTACACTTGCATGTAACATTTACTGTATGAAAGGAAAAATGTGTATCAAAAAAAGATCACTATAGAAGTCCTGTGAAGTTTGTGGCAAGGGAAATTTACAATAGGGAACACAGATATAAAGATAGTTCTCATTCTGGGATGCCTTCACGCTACAACCCCAGTTATACTGCACACTTGAGTGCAAGCAAAAGTGTGTTTGTGAGGAATGGGACATATTTGTATCCTTACATTAATCCTTATAGTTAACATGGGTTTGTGCAGAGACTGCATACAGCATTAGGTATTCTCCACAAGCAGTTTAAGAGACGAGTCACTTTACTTCTCCAAGATTGTAATGGGTGAAAAGGGAACTTGTATCAGGAACAGATAACAAGGCATCTTTAGTACAAATAATAGTGAGATCCTTGAAGGCCTTTGTGAAGGTTACAAAGGCCCAATCAAATGGCTTAACTCATTTTAATGTCAGCTTTTGCAAATAGATATGGAAATTTCTCCACTCTGAAATGAAACCAATCCCAGAATGGTTTCATCACTGTGATCATAGAAATACTAATACTTTGCACTTCTACAAGCACCTTCCATCTAAGGCTATCAACGCACCTTTCACACACTAATGAATTAAGCCTCAACACCCCTATGATGTTGGAAAGTATCATACCCATTTTGCAGATAAGGAACCAGAGGTACAGACAGGTTAAACACCACACTAAAGGCCACTGTGCTGAAAGCAGAGCCAGAAATGGAACCCAGATTTTCTCAAGTCCAGACTCCAGACATGTGCTTTAATTGCAAGAGCCAAAAGGCAATTGTGACAGTGGATTAGCCATTCTACACTGAACATGAATAGTTTTAATTTTTGTTTTATTTTTATTTTTTAGCACTTTCCTCTACCTGTCCCTAATTCAAGTGAAGAAGGTTCCATTCTTCTCCACTGGTTATTCTGATAAAGAGCAGGAATCCTTATTCATAAGAATTTTCTGTAGTGTTGCAGGTCAGCTTCACCCCAGAGACTACCACACTCACTATCTTTGGGAATCTAAAAATGGAACAAGCATGCTTAGAAGGAAACTGTTAAAGTATTTAACCTAAGCTACTGAAGATCTTACATCTATAAATGGAAAAAATGTCCAGACTCACATTGTACTCTAGGGGCAAATTTGTCCTTAGCCATCAGCCCAAGTAGCTAGGCAAATCCAATGGCTCTGTTCCCAAAAATGAGTGCATGTGGCCATACAAGCAGCTTTATGGAGCTGAGCTCTGAACCACTTAGGATACATAGTCATAGAGTTTAATCAATAATACAAGCCATTAGGGATCACCAGATCATCTAGTCTGACCCCCTGTCTATCACAGGCCACCAGCTCTACCCAGCACCCCTACACTAAACCCAACAGTTGAAATTAGTGCATCCCTTGTGCAGGCTGTTGAATCCATGTTCCCTCACAACCCATAAACAGTGGAATCGGAGTTTCTGCTGCACAAGCAGAGTGCACTGCATTCTCAGAGACGGGTGCCGAATTTGGGACTATATGGGTTAGCAAACTAGGCTTGGCAGACTAGTATCTTTTTATTTACAAAAATCAGCTTACATAAGGAAGCAGATTAGAGGAAGAATGAACCAATCTCTAGCTGACGCTCAGTGTTTCTGTAAAGCTGGTAATTTCTGCAATGTTGAGTTACACTCTCTCATTTGTTCTTTTCCTTGTCAAACCCGCTGCACTCGCAGGGGAAGAAGGGGAAAGTGATTAGAGGGAAATTCTACCTGCACAAACACTATGCAGCTACAGATGGTGCCTGCGACTCTCTTCACCAGAGCAGCTCATGTTTTTGGCAGTGAAAACAGTAGATTCACCTTGAACACACTTCCCATTTGTGAGTCTCTCTGGACTTCCTCAATAGAGGATTCGTTGTTAATAACTCACAGAAGGCAATAGCTGGTCCTTTGATGGATAAGACGGGCGCCGAAAGATATCTTTACTCTTTTCTCTCATGCAAATATTGGGAGGTGGGGGACAGGGATCTTTATTGATTTTTATTTGTCCCTCCTTTATATGTTTCCTAATGGCCCCTTCATACATCCACAAAACTTTCTTTCCTGTCAGTCTCTCTTCCTTGTGGCAGCTTCCTCTCAAGCACCTAGATGCTGGCCACTGTTGGATACTGGTCCAGATGGCCTCCTGTGTTCCTAGTGTTCTGCTAAACCCTCAAATAGCATTCAAATCAAGAGCATAGCTATGCGAAGTTGCATTTAGCTTTGATCTCGCCCTCAATGGATTTGGCAGTTCAGTTTAAATCCTGAAAATTCATCTGAACTTTGATCTTATCCATCACCAACTCTCAATTTCCTCCCACTACCCTTTGGGATCTTTCTCCTTTAACATGACCCCCATACTTTCACACCATACAGGGAGTGCTTATCCACATTTTTATATAAGCTAAAAAGTTGTGTGTTTGATTTACACTTAGATTTGAGCTGAGGAATTGCACATTTTTTATTTGTTGTGTCATTCACTGATAAGTAATATATACATTGCTGCTTTGAAAAGAAAAGCAATTTTTCACCTTCACCTACAGCTTTCCTTTTATAGCAATACTGACCCAAGAGACAAACAGCAGTTTCTCCATCTGGTGAAGAAAATAGGCCAAAAGGCTAATTTCACCAAGTCACTTTGGTACAAAATATTGCACACAGCGCTTGTATCATAGCTCTGCAAGCCATGCTCTGCTGATTACAACATTTAATTGTCTCCAGGAAGATCGATGGCAATTTCTTTACAATAAAATTAGTTGTGTGTGCGCTAATAAAAGAAATCGGCAAGTACTGCTGCATTAAAAAAAGCCTTGGGTATGTTTAAAGGATTGTGTCATGGCAAGAATTCAGTCTGCAATTAAGCAGGCAGTGATTTCTAAACTATTTATTAGAGTATGAAAACAAACAACAAACAAATAAGGAAAGAAGACTGAACAAGAATTCAAATGGAATAGCGCTCCACACTCCAGCACTACTGATCACAGATGTCCATCCATCAAATCTTCTACAGGACAGCAATTTCAGAAAGTATTTTAAAGTGTGTGTGGGGGGGAGAGAAACAGCCTTCAAAAAGGTTTGGAGGGGTAAGTCTTCTTGAAATATATACCCAGAAATGCTGACCTGAGCTAGCAATAGATTCTCAAGATATTTTCTACTATCTCTCCTTTGGTGTCCTGCTGAAATGAGAAAGTGCAAACTCATAAAAGCAACATAGTGTGGGGAAATGATATTCAAACTTACTCAAACCTCAAAACATGTATAGCCCATTTTTGATTCTCTCTTCCCCAAATTATTTGTAAATCCCTACTGATACTTTTTAAAAAACAAAATCCACACCACTAACTCAGGTATGCCTGGGTTAGAAGTAGAGCTGAACAGTAGACTTTATTTTTTTGGCATACTACCTGGCAAAAGATCGATGAATTTACAGTACTGCATTCATAAAGGTGTAGTCACAATGGGACATGTATAACCTGGCAGTCTCTGGGTTCTGCTCATGTTTCATGTATAATAGTAAGTAATCTTGAGACTAAATCTGTGTAAAAATATTTGACTTTAAATACTTGACTTCAGCACCTTCACCCAACAATTACTCAACCTAGCAACACTGGTACATTCCATTTAAAATTCTCTGTGCATTCACCCTACTTATCCATTTGCTGTTCCATTCTATTAGTCAATGCCAGCTATTACATCAAGAGCCTTAGCTTAATTTCTGACGAGACGTGTCCAATACCTCCCATACTTGAATGTTTCCAACATACTACAAGCAAGATCTTGATTCCCTCTCTACTGCATGAGATCCCACTGTATTCTGCACCTGTGTATATGCCATCCTGGCTAGAGTATCATCTAACCAGCTGGGGAGATTGTTCACAACACACTACTCTCCAAAGAACCACATTCTGTTGCCATTCTGTGCTCCAACCGGCAGGGGTATTTCATTAAAGCACTCAGTACCAAATATGCCACTGGTACAAGTCAGCATCCCTTCTGTAATACATGCTTCCCTGCTAGGCTGAGGTTTGGAATCCTGGAGTCCATCTTGAACACAGGTCTAGCGGGCCTGCAGCACTTTCCGCAGCTGCCAGAGCATGAGCTTTTACAGAACTTACTTAAAATATCTATTTTACCTGAAGGTCTTTCAAATGTTCAGCAGCTTTAATGAAACAGGACTGATGCTGCTCAGACTAATTTGATGAAATAGCTTTGTATTACATTTCCAACATAAAAGGGAAAAAAGGAGCAGCAATGCAGTACAGTTGTATAATTCTTTTCATGGGAGGATCTCAATGTGCAGAACAACCATAAATTAATTAATGATGCCTCATAACTCTCCTGTGGGATGGTAAGCAGTATAACCTGAGGCACAGAGAAGTAAAGCTAAATGATCTGTCAAAGGTCTGATAGATTCAGTGTCATAAATGTAAAAGGAACCCAGGAGTCTTCACTTCCTGCTCTAATTATTAGGTCACATACCCACATGTCAGTACATACGCTATTTGTAACAATTTGGGACTTTTTTTTTTTTTTTTTTTTTGGCCTAAACAGGTTAAATTTCCTGTCAAACCCTGGTCCAGACTTCAGAGAAGAAATATTATTTAAGAAAAGCTCAGAATATGGTAACCACACACTGATAAAATAAGAATGCTGAGGGCAAAACAGAGTTACACCTAATGGAAGAAAATCAGTCAAATAACTCTGTCGCTCTGTTACGGGGCCTTGTCTTGATTTTTTTCCAATCACACTTAACAATTATGCTCCAACCACCATTATGGAGGTTACTTCCAGCTGACAAACTAATTTCCTTCTTGCTAACTAGTTACACCTGTACTACTAGATGATTTACTCAGCATCAAGAACAGCTATGACAGTAGAAAGAATCATAGAACCACAAGGTTAGAAGGGACTGCAAGAGATGACCATCAAAAACCTAGATCAGTGTGGTGATCAGTGTCCTGTCTGTTGTTTTGTTATCCAGAGCATAGCTACAGATACACAAGTTGTTCTCAGTATGAAAATATGAAACCAGAACAGACAATAAATTGTACTCCAATAACAGAAAAACACCAACAGATCAAATGCAGACTAAAAAGCCCAACACCAAATTTACACAGAGAAAAATCACCACAGCTGTCAACTGACAATAATTCCTGCCACTTATTTTTTCCAGGGCTTCTCCAGCCGAACATTACAAAAAAAATAAATTGAGGTCAGCACTTACCACCAGCATCTTACTCTTACTCTTTTCATAAGTGCTGAGCTGTACTCCCTTTGTGTGTTTTTCCCCTTTCTCAAAGTAATCCAGAAAACCGATGTTTGAGATCTTTATGTTTATTGCATTTGAAATTACCAGGATGGTCCTGTGAAATAGAAGCCCTAGTTTTCACTTAAACATTATACGAAG
Source organism: Chrysemys picta bellii (assembly GCF_011386835.1). Lineage (NCBI taxonomy): Eukaryota > Metazoa > Chordata > Testudines > Emydidae > Chrysemys > Chrysemys picta. The sequence goes on from NC_088800.1 coordinate 64,413,551, forward strand.
TTACTTTAATTTTTAATTAGTTCCGTTATAGCTGAGAAATTGAAAGTCCAAAATACAAAATGAGATGACACACATCTATGAAAATAAAAGCCAATAAAATCTAGACAAACAAGATCTGTTAAGTTACTTTGTCAGTCCTGCTGCCAATGCAAGATTGCTCCCAACTGAATATTGAATGCTTTAAAAAAAATCTGATATCATAGGACTTATGCATTTTCATTCTACATTTATCAACTTTCTGAATCTACCAAAGATTAATATAAAAACTTATTCTTTTATAGTTCCTTTACGGCAATAAAGTTTTAAAGCTAATTAAATGGAAAACCGCATTCACTATAAATCAATGGTCTGCATTTGATAGCACTTTTATAGCCCTAACTAATAGAAAAAGCAGCCACTTTGAAGCAAACGTCCTAAAATTCTATGGAAAGATGTAAACCAAAATTAATTATTAAAGCATCAGTCACCACACTCTCTTCGTGTGTGTGTGTTTATATATGTACACCAAGTACTATGGTGAGTCCCTGGTAGTTCCTACTACGTTTAAAGTTGTAAATCAGTTTCCACTATAGCACCTTTTCTCTCATGCACACTTTCCTAAAAATAAAAATTCCCTTTTTGGGATGATATTTCCATGCTTTGACTCTGCCCCATGGTTAAATTTTTCCTATGAATTTGAGCGAACCACTTGCCATTGTTTTGAGTTCTGAAATGGTGAGAGGGAAAACGTTAAATAAAAGCATCTTTATTAAAAATATTGCCACTCATTTTTCCATGTAAGTCAATCAAATGGCTGAACTTTGAAGCCTCACATGTTAGTATTCCTCATTGAGGAGTACATCCTTATGTAGATAGAAAACACATGATGGATAATAAAGATAGGAATAAGTGGAAATTGTCTAGTAAGCATGAGGAGAATAAAAATAATTGATCATACTTCTAAAGAAATGCACTGCAGTTCTGTGCAGGGAGTTGGGAAGTTTTTTTTAGGTGTGAACATGGTAGAATTTACAGCATTTCAATTCTTCAATAAGTGCATATTTGTTACTTTATTTGCAATTTGGGGTGAGCCCAGGTTTGTTGACTTAAAAGGCATGATGTCAAGCCCACCACTTCTCCCAGACACATTCCTTAGGTGGATAATTACACTGCTCTACAGCCAAAATGCTTCTGAAATAAATGTAGTCAAACTTTACTAATTCTGGGTCACTGAGAACGAAAATGATGTTTAAAATTGTTGATTGGCTCTACTTTTCAAGATATGCTATTGGGTCAGTATATACGACCCTTGGGAATGGCAGAGGATAAATGAGTTATAAAGAGAAGGGATCTCAATTTAAACCAGAAATGACTAAAATACATCTTTGACTGGATCTATGAATAAATCTATGACTGGGTTTGGACAGTACTTGCTTTTTAGGCAAAACAATGAATGATGCAATCTGAAGCTGGTATTGCATCATACAGGATATGAATTGCATCAGGTTATTCCTAGAAGTCATGGATGATGCAATCATAACAAAGCTTACATCACTCTGCGGAACAAATTGCCTTATATCAGCTCTAGAAATCATACAATGTCGTGCTCTCTTATTTGTCAGTGTTTGATTTTGCAAAGGGACACATTTCTGTTTAGCCAAAGTGAGCAGAGATGCCTCGTACTTGTGTGAACAGTGCAGATAACTTCTGCTATGTTTGTGGTGAAGTGACTTTTGCATTACAAAAGCACAGTATAACCACTATGGTTAAGAAAGCCTATCACCTTTATTTTGGCTGCAAAATTGGAGATCAGGACAAGAGGTGGGCCCCACACATATGCTGGAACACTTGTGCAACAAATCTTCGCCAGTGGTTGAACAGGAAAAGGAAATCTATGCCTTTTGCAGTGCCAATGATTTGGAGAGAGCCAACAGATCATACCAGCAATTGTTACTTCTGCATGGTGCCTCCAGTTGGGAAAGGTGTGTCAAAGAAGAAAAAGTGGACTGTGCCTTATCCAAACATTCCATCAGCTATACGCCCAGTACCCCACGGAGAAGGACTGCCGGTTCCTGAGGCACCAGAATCATTCTCATTTGAGTCAAACGAGGAAGAGGAAGAGGATGAAACTTCTGGTCCTGAACCATCAATGTCACAGGACCCACATTTTCTCCCATCCTCCTCCTCTGAACCACACCTCATAACACAAGGTGAACTGAATGACCTTGTCAGGGATTTGGAACTACCCAAGAGTAAGGCAGAGCTGTTGAGCTCCAGACTACAGCAGTGGAATCTCCTGGCAGGTGATGTTAGGGTTTCCATATTTCGTGACCGTCAAAAGGATCTTGTCCCATTCTTCTTCATGGAAGGTGATCTTGTAGCCTGCAGCAACATCGATGGTGTGATGGCAGCCCTCAACATTGTTCACGATCCAGATGAGTGGAGACTGTTCATTGATTCATCGAAGACGAGTCTTAAAGCTGTTTTACTGCATAATGGCAATGTTTTTCCATCAATTCCAGTTGGTCATGCAGTCCATATGAAGGAAACCTATGACAACATGAAACAGCTTTTGAGGTGCATAAACTATGACCAACATCAGTGGCAGCTTTGTGGCGATTTGAAGGTTGTTGCTCTCTTGCTTGGTCTGCAGACTGGATACACAAAGTACTGCTGTTTTCTCTGCGAATGGGATAGTCGTGCAAGAGATTCCCACTACATCAAGAAAGATTGGCCACTCCGACAGTCATTTGAGCCTGGGAGAAAAAGTGTTCAGCATCCACCACTTGTTGAATCAAGGAAGATTTTGTTACCACTCTTACACATCAAGCTGGGTCTGATGAAGAACTTTGTCAAGGCCATTGACAAAACACAAGCAGCTTTCAAGTACCTCTGTGGAAAATTTCCAAGGTTAAGTGAAGCTAAGATAAAGGAAGGTGTCTTTGTTGGTCCTCAGATTCGTGAACTTCTTCCAGATGATGCATTTGACCATGCACTGCGTGGCAAGGAGAAGACGGCATGGAAAGCCTTCCAGTTAGTGGCAATAAATTTTCTTGGAAACAACAAGGTAGACAACTACAGGTTGGTGGTGGAAAACCTCCTCAAGGCATACAAAAGCCTTGGTTGCAACATGTCACTAAAGATACATTTTTTGCACTCTCATCTAGATTTTTTTTCCCACCGAACTGCGGAGCAGTGAGCGACGAGCACGGCGAGCGATTTCACCAGGACATTGCAACAATGGAGAAACACTATCAGGGCAAATGGAGCCCATCAATGCTTGCAGACTATTGCTGGACAGTGACAAGAGATGCTCCATTTAATGAATACAAGAGACAAGCCAAGAAGCGCCGAGTAGACACTGAATAGGACTAAACTATGTACATAATAGTTTTTTGCCTTTTGTTTCATAATAAATTTTATTTCTATAACCCTTTTGCTGATTTTTAAAGTGTTACATAAACAGGACAGGTGAAATATTTTCATGTAAAGCAACCATAAACACATGAAAAGACCTAGGTTTACAATTTATGATTAAAACTCTACTATCTACACAATATACATAGACATAAAATGTAAAAACTTAAATATCTTAGAAACAGTAGCCAGTTGTTTTAATTGTCATATTTGAATTCAGCACATCAAAATACATAATAAATAGCACATTTTTCTCTGAAGCAGACGACTTCTCAAAAATTGTAGACCAGTGTTATGGGTGGTATTCTGAAAGGTTACAAGAATCTTCCAAAGTTGATTTTGGTCCACAAGTTAATTAAAAGTGCACAGAATCTAGGGACTATCATGGGTACTTTTAAAGTTAATAAACGAGCAGTATACTCATTTATTCAGTTGTGGGTATTTAAGACATTTTAAAAGGTTATGTCAGCTGAAGGATTTGAGGTAGCTCTGACACATACGCCTCTAAGGATTTTAAGTATCAGAGGGGTAGCCGTGTTAGTCTGAATCTGTAAAAAGCAACAGAGGGTCCTGAGGCACCTTTAAGACTAACAGAAGTATTGGGAGCATAAGCTTTCGTGGGTAAGAACCTCACTTCTTCAGATGCAAGGGTGTGGAACTCTGAAGAAGTGAGGTTCTTACCCACGAAAGCTTATGCTCCCAATACTTCTGTTAGTCTTAAAGGTGCCACAGGACCCTCTGTTGCTTTCTAAGGATTTTGTGTACCTTAAAACCCTGCATCACTATAAGGATTTCAGCTGCACTAAAGCAACTTAAGCATTCACAGTATCAAATATTTAAGGCACTTGCAGGTTACGTTGTCTGCAGCACAGAGGCATCTTAAGTGCATATGTCACATTCAAGATATTGTCTCTTAAATACTTAGCAAAATTTATGTAAAACACAGTATCACATTCAACTTGCATTGTTAAAAGCACAGGAAGTTTGGTAATGAAAAAGTTAATGTTCCCACACTTTGTTCACTACGTTGGACATAGTATTTTCAAGTCTTTTTTCCCCCTCTGTTAAATTGTAGCGTAATATATCACTTTATGGAATAAGATTTATACAGGATTTTCAGTGGCCAATTTAACATTGCTGTTGGAAGTATAGTTTTGGAATTTCTCAGCTTTTGCTGAAACTTAATTCATTCTTTTTTATGTAAATAAAAGCTAAATTGAAAAATCTGAGCTTAACAGATAGAATCTTTACATTTATGGGCTACCGTGTGCAATGCCAAGAGAGTCAGTGACTACTCATGACTGTTTATGAATTAAAGAAATAATGATATAGCATCATGTTCCGCTACAGTGGTATATATTTTGCTGCTAGCTACAAGAAAGAAAGAAAGAAAAAAAACCCCAGGAATTCTACTGATACTTAACTTAGTTTTGTCTTTGTATTTATGAACTACATTTCAGCTCTATATTTCTATAGCCAAATGCTGTGCATTGATTATGTTATTACTAGGGCTGTCAAGTGATTAAAAAAATTAATCACGATTAATCACACTGTTAAACAATAGTTGAATACCATTTATTTTAAATATTTTTGGATGTTTACTACATTTTCAAATATATTAATTTCAATTACAACACAGAATACAAAGTGTACAGTGCTCACTTTATATTTATTTTTTATTACAAATATATGCACACACACAAAAAATTTCAATTCACCTCATACAAGTACTGTAGTGCAATCCCTTTATCACAAAAGTTGGACTTACAAATGTAGAATTATGTACAAAAAAATTGCATTCAAAAATAAAACAAGGTAAAACTTTAGAGCCTATAAGTCCACTCAGTCCTACCTCTTGGTCTGCCAATCACTCAGACAAACAAGATTGGTTACAATTTGCAGGAGATAATACCTGCTTCTTGTTTACATCACCTGAAAGTGAGAACAGGCGGCATAACACTGTTGTAGTTGGTGTTGCAAGATATTTACGTGCCAGATGCGCTAAAGATTCATATGTCCTTTCATGCTTCAACCACCATTCCAGACATGCTTCCATGCTAATGATGGGTTCTGCTTGATAACGATCCAAAGCAGTGTGGACTGATGCATGTTCATTTTCATCATCTGAGTCAGATGCCAACAGCAGAAGGTTGATTTTCTTTTTTGGTGGTTTGGGTTCTGTAGTTTCTGCATCGGAGTGTTGCTCTTTTAAGACTTCTGAAATCATGCTCCACACCTTGTCCCTCTCAGATTTTGGATGGCACTTCAGATTCTTAAACCTTGGGTCGAGTGCTGTAGCTATTTTTAGAAAACTCACATTGATATCTTCTTTGGGTTTTGTCAAATCTGCTGTGAAAGTGTTCTTAAAATGAACATGTGCTGGGTCATCATCCGAGACTGCTATAACATGAAATATATGCAGAATTCGGGTAAAACAGAGCAGGAAATATACATTTCTTTCCCCCCCCCAAAGGAGTACAGTCACAAATGTAATTGACACATTATTATTTTAATTAGCATAATCAGCATGGAAGCATGTCCTCTGGAATGGTGGCCGAAGCATGAAGGGGCATACAAATGTTTAGCATATCTGGCATGTAAATACCTTGCAACACCAGCTACAAAAGTACCATGTGAACACCTGTTCTCACTTTCAGGTGACACTGTAAATAAGAAGCAGGCAGCAGTATCTCCTGTTAATGTAAACAAACTTGTTTATCTTAGTGATTGGCAGAATAAGAAGTAGCACTGAGTGGACTTATAGGCTCTAAAGTTTTACACTGTTTTGTTTTGGAGTGCAGTTATGTAACCAAAAAAACCCTGCATTTCTAAATTACACTTTCACAATAAAGAGATTGCACTTCAGTACTTGTATGAGGTAAATTGAAAAATACTATTTCTTTTGTTTATCATTTTTACAGTGCATATATTTGTAATCAAAAATAATAACAAAGTGAGCACTGTGCACTTTGTATTCTGTGTTGTAATTGAAATCAATATTGAATATGTAGAAAAACATCCTAAAATATTTAATAACTTTCAATTGGTATTCTATTGTTATAAGTGTGATTAATCGCTATTAATTTTTTTAATCATGATTAATTTTTTTGAGTTAATAGCGTGAGTTAACTGCTATTAATTGACAGCCCTAGTTATTACATCTAGTTTATTTCTAGGAGAAACTCAGGTGCTCTGATTTCTACTACGAGTTTTATTATTGTCCATGAAATTGAACACATTGAGGGAAGATTACTCACTAGTAATCTGTTTTGTTGTAGTCTTCTACTCATCTGGCCAGCAGGAAGGAATGATATAGGATGGGGGGAAAGAACCACTTTATGCCCATCTCGGCCAATACAGATGCATTGTCAGTTTCTGAATGACTCTGCTCAGAAACAGAGCTCTGAAGAAGCAACAGTTTAGTTTAAAGGAAAGTTTACAGTACACAAGAATGGTGCACAGAGGCAACCTTAACATGATTTGCAGGCCCTGATGCTTTGGGCTAAGCAGGATACTTTGTGGATGCAGAAGCAGTGCTGTGGGGCCAACTCCTTTTCAGCACCAGTCCTGAGTCACAGCAGTCACTCATGTGGAGTCGTGATGCACAGAGTGGAAATTCAACTCTCTTTTATTTTTTTGAAGGCAAAGGCTTCAAGACATATTTTGCTGTCCACATGTCAGACTAATTGGTACACTCTGAGGACACCAGAAAAGCTGAAGTCATTCTCTGAGAGTGCTCATTAATTGGAGTGACATTCTGTGAACACATGAAGAGCCTCCTCCATACATGGTCTTTCCATGACAGATTATATCACAGCCACATACTCTATAAGGAACACCAAATAGACTTCTAAACACTCTTGCCAATTCTTGAAGCCTCTACGTCCTCTTCCTTCCTCCATACTGGTAATGGCAAACAAGAGAAAGGAAACCACCAATGTGGCTCAGCTATGACTATGCAGACAGGCCAATGGCTTTGGAAGGAATTAGAGCAAAAGGCCAGACAACACTGACAGTGCAATACATTGAAGCAACAAAGGAAATTGGTACCAAAAGCCAGCCTGAGCTCTTCCCTAACACCAAAACCTTCAACTAGGGTTACCATATTTAAAAAATAAAAAAAGAGGACACTCCACGGGGCCCTGGCCCCACCCCTTTCCCACCCCCAGCCCCGCCCCAACTCCACCCCTTCGCCCCCTCCCCTGAGCACCGCGCATTCCTCCTCCTCCCTCCCAGCCATGCAAAAAGGGCTGCCCGAGCACTACCGGCTTCATGGTTTGCCGGGCAGCCCCCAGACCCTGCGCCCCCGGCCGGCGCTTCCCCAGCGCAGCTGGAGCCCGGGAGGGGAAGCGCCCAGCCAGGGGCACAGGGTCTGGAGGCTGCCCGGCAAACTGTGAAGCCGGTAGCGCTCGGGCTTCGGGCAGCCCCCATGCCTCCAGACCCTGCGCCCCAGGCCGGGCACTTCCCCTCCCGGACTCCGGCGGCTACTGTGCTCTCTGAACTCCTGGGCTCTGTAAGTGCCGAGCTGCCCGAGCGCTACCGGCTTCGGGCAGGCCCCATGCCTCTGGACCCTGCGCCCCCGGAGCCCAGGAGGGGAAGTGCCCGGCCGGCGGCTCAGGGTCCGGAGGCATGGGGGCTGCCCGAAGCCGGTAGCGCTCGGGCAGCTCGGCGCTTAAACAGAGCCGAAGAGTCAGGGGAGGAGCACAGCAGCCGCGGGAGGGGAAGTGCCCGGCCGGCGGTATTTTTCCCGGACATGTTCGGCTTTTTGGCAATTCCCCCCGGACGGGGGTTTGATTACCAAAAAGCTGGACATGTCCGGGAAAAAACGGACGTATGGTAACCCTACTTCAACAACACTGAACCTGAAACTTGAGGAGAGAGCACTGCGTGAGCCAATAAAGCAGATAGTACCAAGAAAGCAAGCCAGAGGCTGCTAAGTACCTGGCATGATGACTCATTGATATCAACAATGCAGGCAGCCTCCAAATGAAGAGTCTTTGATGCATCAGTACTAAGATGTAAAATTTTGCTTTCAATTTCTCACCACAAAAAAGGATGTAGCTGTGATGTCAAAGCACTGAGAGATGGACAATCAGGTGTCCAGGAGCACAAAGGGGTGATATATAAAGACTCTAAGGGAGAGTCTGTGCTGACTGAAGTCGGAGGGTAAAATGCAGGGGAGAAACACATTCATCAGCTGAAGTGCATGCAGCCAAGTATGAGATGAGTTCACTTGGTTTTATGCAGAAAACCATGGACCAGAGCCTGAACAGAATCTGTTCTAAAATTTACAGAGGGTGGTATTGCTTTGCATGTTGTGTGGGGAGTACAGACACAATTTAAATTACAGGGAAGCAAAAGGGAGTTTAAGATCATTTCAGAACAAGCACGATTTCTGACAGTGTCAGCCATAGGCCACGTAGGGTGATCAGATAGCAAGTGTGAAAAATCGGGACGGAGGTAGGGGGTAATAGGTTCCTATATAAAGCAAAGCCCCAAATATCAACGTGAGATTTTTTTTTTTGTAAAGCTTCGCAGTTTACAGAAGTTGACCCATCCAACTTGAACTCAGACTTCATTTCCTTCTTACTGAAGGGTTGCTAACTTCATTCTTGTTTTAAAAAATTGTGTGCACAGATGAAGTGTCCCTTCCCTATGATGTGGTTCACAGGGACCTTCTGCCAGAGATGTAGACATATTGTTGAGAAATTTTTGTAAGCTGCAATACAGATTCCCTAATATTTGCTGATGTCATTTTTTACCAGGTTTTACATGGAGTTTTCTTCCTTTCCACCTTGTTTAGAACTGTAACATCACATTACAATCAGCAGAGCCAACCGCCTCTGGCGCACAGCTCTACCCAGGCCAGGGGTTCAACAAGCACTGACTGGGCCAGCATGAAGCCAGTCTTTACCCACACCAGATCTCTGGGCAGGTTTATTGTTTGCTGCAACTCACTTGCTCACTCAAAAGAAGAATTCACAATTCCCTACCAATTCCCTACCACTTTTGTCTCTCACCTATAATACATGCTAAACAGCTTACCAAGCAGCATCAGGCTAATTAACATCAAATCAGCTCTAATTGGAAGTGATTCAGCAGTCTTAGCTTGTACTAGAACTCTTTTCAGGACACACTCATGTGGAAGGCTAATGCTGACATCAAGAAGTGTGCAGTTATCAAGCTCTCAAAAACCAGAAAGAGAGTTGTGCAGTAATTGGAGAGGGGTCAGATGCCACTTGGGACAAAATCTTGCACTGTATTGATATTGCATTCACACTATTGGATCAGTATGCACATAAAATAACCAATGCCTGCAACAATATGTTTTTATTATTAAAAGGGAGGCCAAGCCATTGTTTGGGTCTAGATCCAAATCTTAACTTCCCCACCAGTAATCTGACCTGTGCTTTTGGCCCAGAACCATCTCTAATCTAAACAGATTAAAAATTGAGATCATACAATCTGAGACATCTCTGTGGCAGCTCAATTAATTCCCCAATCTTTCTGGAGTGTTATCGCTCAGCTTATTAAGGGACTGAATGAATACAGATATATTCAGTCAAAACATCCTATACTGATATGCTTAAGAAACAGTCATATTCCCTGACTTCATGTTACCATTTAATAAGCTCCATGCCATGCTCTATTACTCTGCATTATTATGTACAATGATAACTAGATCAAAGCAATAAGCTGATCAAAGCTGTGTGTTTTTGGTTAGACATAATCTTTGATTTTAATATGGACAAAAAGGTTGCAGGAAAGGAGGCACTTCACCCTTCCATGTGGAAAGATGAGCTGCTGTTAAATGCTGATGGATTCTGAAAGCATCCAGAAACTCTGAAGGGGTACCACTATCTAGCCAAAGGGTGAGGACGGGTGAGAATAGAAGAGTACTAAAACTACCGTGATTAATACACGGACACCAAAGCATCTTTTCTTTGCTATCACTTCCATGGTTACAAGATGACTTGCACCAAAGGAAACATGAAAGATTGAGATTATTTTTCCTATTATCCTATATATGATCTTCATAGAGAAAGCAGTGAGGGAGGCAGAGCTATGATATCCATACACCGAAGCAGCTCCATGTGTCTGGCTGTCAGTGCCATTATTCCTCTGGAAGTCTAGCATGCTGGCAAGGGTGGTCAGGAAATACTTTCCATGCTTTTGTTAACAGTTTCATTTGATGTGCCGAACTGGCTACCCTATGTCATTGGATATTAAGGAGATATCGCTTGTGCTTCTCCACCTCACCAAAGTCAGGGAACAGGCAAAGAGTTCAAGCAGAATCATTACATGCAAGTGCACTTGAATACTAGCCAAGGGATCAGTCCATGGGTTATATGTCTTTGGCTGGTTGCTTACTTCTCACAGCTGTGATGTCTGCTTCATCACCTTCTTTCTGCAAGTTCCTTCATGCTAGCTGCCTGCTTTCTGAAAGACTGCCTAGGGGCAACGTTATTCTGTAAAACATTGTATGTTCCGCTATCACAGTTTGGTCTTCTCCTGAAAGACTCCCCAGGTATCTGCTGGGGATTTTTTTTTTTTTAAATAGCCATCATGTCTGAAGGATACATCTTCCTTTTCTCTGCTGTTCTGGCATTCTGTTTTCATGTAAGTGATACATGTTCCATCTGATAAAGGAAAATTAGCCACTTCAGTTCTATAAATATTAAGAATAGTTATGGTGATGCATTCTTGTGGCAGGGTCCACTTGCCTCTCGCCAGCGCCTCTACCAGCCAGGCGTATCTGCACCTGCATGCTCTCTGCATTGCTTGCAGTGATCTGGTGGGTTTTCCGTGACTCAGCCCTCCAGCCTAGCCACATACAGTCTGTATGTGAAATGCGCACACAAAACACACCCCGTCCAGGGTAAACAGTCCAGTAGGGCCTATCACAGTACCCTCTATTGGTATCAGCCTGCAGCCCTGTCCCTGGGCTTAGTTCTCAGTCTGTCCTACAGGGCCTATCACAGTACTGTCCTTGGCAGTGCTTTCACCTGCAAACCTGTCCTTGGGCTCAGGTCCTCAATCAGTCCAACAGGGCCTATCATAGTACCCTGTTTATTGCCACTCCTGGGCTAGCTTTCAAAGTGTCTCTTGGCCTCTCCTGGGCTCAAACAAGTATTATTCCTACTCTGGAATGGAGCAGTGCCCCCAGGGCTTCCTCCCTGGGGACTCTTCACCTGGTGCCCTAGCTGAGTCACTGTTCATAGTTCAGCCCCTTTCCTGAGGAGGGGTGAGGGTAACAAAGTTCAACAATAACTGACCCTCCTCCAGGTCTTCAGCCCCCTTCTCTGAGCTAGTCTCTTGCTCAGGGTGTGATCAGGTTACAGAAAATACACTGTGGCATTAGTGTAACTGAGAAAGGGCTTCTCAAAGAAAGAAATGCAGTATACAGTCTTCCCACAGGCTTTTCTGAGTTTCACTAGGGCTCAACTTGCAATCCTTTAAAATCTTCTTTGTCCCATTTTATCCTTTCCGGGAGGTGTGGTGGGGGGAGGATTGGTGCTGGAGTTTCAGTTAAGTGATCTATTAAGAGAAATGCATACTACAGGCCACCGTTCAGAACATGCTCACTGCTGATGAATAGGGCCTTGTATTGAAGAAGCCATGATCACATGCAGACTAGAGTAAATTTCTTGTGAGAGGGACATGTAAGAATATAGAGCGCAACCTTCTTCAGGCTGATGGAGGAAATGAAATCCCCTTGAAAGACAGAAAATAGAATGGATTTTAAAAATATCTGTCTTGAATTTGCTGGTTCCCTGGAGAATTTCAGATTTGTTCCATCTCCCTCTTGAGTGTGAACATGTTCTCTGTCGGTATAAGGAAGAGAACGCCTCCTACAACTAATGCCAGCTTTTATCTAGCTCCTCCTAGACTGCTTGAAGGTTAATAGCGACTTTTTTTCTGAAGGCTAAGCTGCTACTTCATCGAACCATCTGTCACCTGCATAAGGACTGGATATAGGCCTTCTGGGACTTAAGCCACACAAGCCTCTGAGTACCAGCCCGACAGGAGCAATAAATGGCATCCATGGATGTAATCAAAACCAAGAAGGCTGTTTTTTTGAAGTAACTGCTCCCAGTCCCCTCCCCCATGGATATTATAGATAACAAAATGTCCCTCCTCCCTTGGATGAGCTAGCAAAACAGGTGAAGGCAACGGAGGCTTTTAAAGACAGCCGCAGAGAGTGATCTCATTTTCCAGCTAGGTAAGCCCCAGGGGAAAACTAACTGAAATCTAATATCCATAAAGTTTTCCCTTCTGACGCTGCTTTGAGAGAAAGGACATTAGAGAGAAGTAAAGGTGCACAATTAAACCTGCTTGCCTTTTCTTAAAAAGCAAAGAGGTACCTGGGGCGGGGGGGGGGGGGGAGGGAAGGGAGGAGGAAGGTTGGCCTTGTGTTTGTTTGTTTGTGTTTATTACCCTTTTCAATAGTGGAGTTCAGGAGGGAAAAAAGTGAGATTTTGTTCTTCATATGAACCTAGGTGTAGGTATCTAGACCACAAAGATATGTCCCATGAGGAACTGGGTGTAATACTGAAGGAGCCACGATTAGGCAGTGAGACAAAGAGCCTGGGCAAACCATTAATGGCAATAGTATCTGAGGCATGCTAAGGATGAGGTTTGATAAGCTCTGTAATACTCCAATCCCTTTCTGAGGCCAGGTCCACCCTAGGTGTGCTTTGCTTGTACAGCTATAGCAGTATTTTATACCTAGTGGGATGCAGCTTTGAATGGCTTTTGCTGATATAACATATTCCAGCCTCCTCACCCATCAAAACAAGCTATACTGGCAAAAGCATGTTTTTTCCAGAATAACTGCATCTGCCCTAGGGCTTGTGCTGGAATAGCTATGTTGTTCAGGGATCACACCTTGTCACGCCCTTGGCGATAGTGGCAAAAGTCTACAGTGCCTACTATCTACGTTTGTATACCAGGCCTATTGCCAGTGTATCTGTTCCTGAGGATTGGAGATTGGTCCATTCATTCCCAGTAGCAGGTGTCTGAGGGACGGATGGAGCAGAGTCCCAGACCCAAGTCTCAAGGTATAACATGCTGCAGCTGTATCACTGGTACAATCAGTATTTACATAATTTTGATAGCCCTGTACACGCTTTCCCTTACACTGGAGAAGAGACAGGACTTGGGTGTACTCAGAAAGGAGACGCTTTATTCAGGACATTGCACACACAGTAGCTGTCTGGATCCAAGCCTGTGACAATGTCACCATGCTGTCCTGCCTTGAATTAAGCAAGCATGGAACTCATTGCTGACTACACTACACTACTCCGCCATATAATGGTCTCTTGAAAAGTTTTGAAATAACTTTTCAGCACTGAAACATTAGACACCTCACAGGTTCCTTTTCCACAGTACAGCTCTGCAGTGTGCAAAGTGGGGAAAGCACTTCCCACTGCAAAACTTGCCATTTTGCTCACTAGATGATTCAATTTAATTTCCTCAAACTGGCTTCCAAGCAACACAATACTTGAATATTTCACTCTCTACTATTTTTCAACAGGAGGCATGTCACCGTCTGGTTTGTTCGTCGGCAAAGAGGGACGTTTGCAAAATCAGTCAATTCACCACCATAATATTCATTTCTTACTGCTGTCCATACTCCATGCCTCATCCAGGAAGAAAATTAAAGCAAAAGCTATGCAGACAACTATATGGGAGGGCTTTGTGATTTATTTGCAATAAAACCAGCTGCCAAACTCTCTGCATACTAAGTAGGCTCCTTGGCTGGAAACAATTGCTCTTTTAACACTACACAGTGTTAAACATTCAAGGGTGGGCAAGTGCAATTCTAAATAGTAAGAACTGTGAAAGCCAGTCAGAGTCGATGTGTCTTTTCGTAATAAATTAAGGTCCCTGTTCTAGCATTTAGCTTTGCTGTCACTGAATTAGGTCAGCACCAGACTTGCTGAACATGCTGTTGTCTCAGTGGCTGCCAAGAGTGCCATGGTTTCCTGAAGTTGCTTTTATTATTTTCTCTTCATCAATTATTCAGAGAAGGGGTAAGAGTCGCCTATGCAAAACTATTGTTTCTGCTCTAGTGTTTACCTGCGCCGTGTCAGATCGCTTCTCTTCTCACATTCCGGAGTTCTCTCAGTCACTTTTACTCAGTGGAAAGGGGAAGATGTCAAGCTGAGTGACAGATGCTGTGGAGGAATGTGAAAACCTGAGAGAATATATTGCGTTCATTAAAAAGGCCTTTCCTCCACCTGTTTCTCCTTCTCATCATAGTTTCCACTTTCTCTCTTTCATTTCATGTCTCCTACTCCATGGGAGGCTTGCTCTCCAAATGGCACCTGGACACAAAGTCTCCCCTCATACTGTATATGTCCCAATTCAGGGCTAGCTAATCTGTGCCTCACATCCCTTTCTGTGGCCTCTCCCCAAATGCACACTCTCAGATTTTATAGACCTTGAGCCTTTACCTCCCTGGGGTAGAATCTCACAATTCTTCCACTCTCAGATCCGATCCTGGGCTGCAGTACCCTGTGTACTAACTGTGATCGCCCAGCAGGTCTGGCTGGGCTCTGTACCTACACTTCTTCCCTCTGGGAGCTTGTGACCAGCGATGAATGCTGTGACCCAAACCAGACTTTTCAAAGCAAAGTATTGTTTAATCTGAGCAATAGGAATAAAAACATTGTAGGAAAGGGGTTTGAACATAATAAACAGTCTACATGCATCTGTCTCACCTAAAGAGTAGATAGATCTAGCTTACCCCAGGTACTCCAACCTCATGGACGTGGGAGTGGTCCGTCTGAACTCCAGCAGCCCCTGTCTTTCCCTCTGTTGTTCAGAGGCTGCCTTTTTAATCAGTCCCAAAGGTTTTTTTTTAGCTTTCTATTTCAGGGCTCCTTGAAGAAGGGACCAGCCAGCTAGCTGATCCCAGAATGGAGGTGATAAAGCTTCAAAGAAACTGACACCTGCATTTTCCTTTTAATTACCGAAGAGGGTTATCAGAAATGTTTGTCCACTTTCCTGCCTATATGTAAACTAAACCATACCTGAGTTAACCCCTGGAAGTTATATAACAAATACAAATTTTCCACATTTCACATCATACTCCATTGACAGCCAGCACAAGCAATATAAACAGTAGAGTGACAATCACTAAAAATACTAATCCATTTAATTGTCTTGGTTTCTACTTGATAGCTATTTCAGATACTTACAGTGGAGCAGTAAGTAAGTGAACGAGGCCATTGTTTTTAAGTTGAAGACCTACATTCAAGTTCTGATTACCTGACAACTGAAGTGATTTTTCTTCATTTTCAAGATTGAAGTGCATTGTCAAAGCAGTGTGGGGAAGTTTCAGGCTAGTACTGACCATCTATTACTTGTTATAAGTATTAAGTGAAACCACAAAAATATCCGCAAAGACTGATATTCCTAAAACAGTCTTGCAATACACTTTCTTCCACTATTTTCCAGGAATGTTTCCAACCCTCCTGACAACATTCTTCCTTTTTCTAGTTAAGACAATGTTAAGGATCTTGGTGCATCACCTCAAGAATGTGGCTGTTTTCAGAATTTGAGCTACCCCACGCCCATAGATAAAAAAGTTGTTTGACATTTTCTTATCCACATGTGTGGCAAAATGTCCCTTACTGTGATGATTTCTATTTTCACAAGTGCCAATTCCTCAGTAATAGTAACTGAAAATGTAGGCACAGGAACAGAGGGCAGGAGTTTAAAGGGACTTAGGAGCACAAGTCCCACTTAGAGTCAGTTAGTCCTTTCAAAAATCCCACTCTAACTGATTTTGTAGGTATATAGCTCTACTAATATTTCTCTGGGACTAATAAACTTTTGCAGGGACAGTATCATACCCTTTAAAGTGGATACGTCATTGACTTCCTGGACCATTTCTATCTCCTGATCCTGCAACATTCTCTTCCTTCCCTTGCACACTTAGACACTTCACAAAAGTGAATATTTATTCCCCTTTACTGATGGGGAAACTATAGCACATTAGATTTCTGGTGATTTCTTCTAATGTTCCTCCTGATAAACACCTTCCCCTATAATACTGAATTTATGGGGAGTAAAAAAACATGCCCCCTAAAGAGCAAACTGGTACATGCAGCAAATTAAAGGGCAAGGAAAAAGGTGTAGAACCATCTTGGTGCAATCAAAATTTAACACTTACACGGAAAGAATTGGTGGTCTCAGTCCACCCCAAGAGTCAGATATGCAATTTACACAATCTGCCTGCTGAATTCACATACTGGTCTTCTAGCAGTCTCAGCCAGGAAGCCAAAGACTCAGTGGGCCTGGAGGCTGTATTTACTCATGATCATTAGAAGAGATCTTTCCAGGTCAGACTTGAGGAGCATTTAAAGGTCAGGGCGGGAAAGTTTGTCCTGTCTCTGCCTATGTTGTATCTATTCTGTAAATTAACAGAGGAATTCAGCCTGCAGAGCATGTGACAGAAGATCATTTTTAATCTGACAAATCCAGCACCTAAAAAGCATTAAAACTCATTTAGAGAGAAGCACTTACTCCTAGAAAAAGGTCATGGGCACAAATGCTCTTCTCCAAATAACTTGCAACCAACAGCTAAATATATACTCTTCCCAACAAGGAAGCATAATGTAAATGAAGATGAATAACCTAACAAAAAATGAGAGCTAATAATGAATAAAACATTTTCGAACTCAAATACCAATATAAAAAGTTAACTTCACAATAAGCAGCAGCTACAGTACATTTATTTTTGGATTGTGCATTTGTGTCACCTCATCTGTACTTAAGGGTTCTTCCCTTATTCATGTGGCTTTTTAGTAGTTTGCATAATGCAGATACTAAAAGCAGAAACTAAGTAGAGTCTATAATATGAATTTATTGCAGATGATAGAAATGGAGCAGTGAATAAAGTAAAGTATCCATCCAAACCTTGAACTGGAAGATATTTGTGCTCAATGACTCAACTTATCTTAATGTTTAGTGATTTTTGTCAAATTACGTGAAGTGTTAAATGCTTCTTCAAAATTGTCAGTAAGTCCACCTAGCCATAAGAACAATGTTAGGATAAAATCACCTCTTGTCCCTGCTTCATTATTAAAATGGTTTTCATTAACATCAGCCATCTATAATAGGAATTTTTTTTCATACACTAACAGATGTTTTATTTTTAATCGCTGTACAACATTGTTATTCACTCAGTTTTGTGGTGTTGTGACAGCAGCTGCTACTATATTGATTTTGCTTTCATATCTGTATTTTCCTCTCATCAATTGAATGAACATTTGCCAAAACACGCTATGTCTGTTCTAAGTTAATACCACAAAGGCTTCACTTGCAAATGAAGGTATGGGCAGACTGTTTTACATTTTAATAAGCCAGTAAACTGAGGATAAGCACAGACAAGACTAAGCATTTTCATTGGTGATAAAAGTATTAGATTTAGTTTAATGGCAATTAATACTTTGCACTCCTATGGCACGTTCTGTCTGAGAATTTCAAACCAGTTTGTGAATGTTAATTAATCAACACCCCTGTGAGGTAAGGTTGTTTTTGGTTTGGTTTTTAAACACAAATGAAGAAATTGAGGCACTGAGCAGTTTAGGGCCATATTCAAAAGTGGTCTATAATTCTGAATGCATTTCCTGAGACACCTTAAGGTGAACGTTTAGAGATGCTGACTACCCAATAGTTCCAGCTGAAGTCATTGGGAATGGCAGGACCTCAGCACTTCTGGATATCAGGCGCTAGGTTCTCAAGCCAGACACTCAAAACCAGAAGCACTCAGAATCAGACGCCATGTTTGAAACCATGGACTTATCCAAAGCAACACAGGACTTCATGGCAGAACCAGAATCAGAACCAACATTACCCACGTCCAAGAGCTGTGTTTTAACCACTAGAGTATGGACTGCTTTCTGACTTCCCCTAAGTCTTATATTAAATGTTACAGTATGTCATTTCATTTGCCTCCTGGATTGTAATAGACAAACTCCAAGTGCTGTTCAGATTGAATCATAAGTCACTCCCTTACAAGTGAAATGCTGTCCATCTTTTACTGTAATAGTCCAAACAATTATAAGATTGGTAGGTTTACTTATACATTTTTAGTATGTTATTACAATGTCCAAAAGTATTTTTTTAGCTAGTGTTATACTCTGGATGGAGTTGCACTAGAATTCCCATTAGCCACTGGAGCCTCAATGAACTTTGTTTAAACAAGTGGTTTGTTTATTTTACACCAGTAAATAATAATGCATTACTATGTATAAGATGCCAAGGCGGAGCTTGATCCTGCTTGCAAAAATTTTGAAAAGTTTGCCTCCACTGCACTCAAGAAGGCTTCAATTTACTCCACTTTAAGCTGTGCTGCATTCATTCATGGGTTGTTTGCATTAGGCAGACAGTTTTCAACAGACCTGGCATCAGAAAACCAAACACTCTCCAACAGGATTCGAAACAGTATTATACTCAGTGTTCGACAACTTATGTGCACTTCATCCACCAATGCTAACATCTCACTCACCTTAATGTGTCACATAGCCCATCAGACAAGTAACAAACACTGAAGCCAATCTAGTCCCCAATTTACTACTAAGGCACATCAAAAACCTATTTAATAAGAGAGAGACTCCTCTTTGCTGGATTGGCATAAGAAACTTTCTCCTCGAGATATATATGTAATCTCCAAATTAATTTTTTCTTTCTTTCAGGAATTAAGGCTCACACACCTCTCTCTCCTCTCCACCCTTCTGGAAGTTTTTGCAAATAGACAGCCTTCACCAGAGTGGATTAAAAACGGATTGTAACTCTTATCACCAGGCAAGGTAATAAAGAAGATTGACAAAATACCTCCATGAGGATGTTAACAGCTGCATGTACACAGATACATGTCTTAATGGAATTGTGGGGAAATGGGGAGAAAAGTGGAAAGAAGTAAAATCATTCTAAATTTCAGACCAAAATCAATGTTTTTAATTGTTATTCTGTAGCACAACTGTGTTCCCAGTGTTCTGTAAGATAACATTGTCCCATAGGCATGCCTGTGTGTTGCCTGATTGTTATGAAAGGCCAGGGACTTGATTATTCAGCTCCATAGTTAATAGACTGTGGGTATTAGGACCTGAGATTATAAAAATCATTTGAAGAAGATAATGGTGAAAGGTCCTGAAACTGAACTGAATGCTTACAGTTGAGTTTCCAGTGAACTGCGATCCATATTTATCAAAGCTGGCAAGAGGGTCCCACATTAGATACTGGTTGCCAGTCAATACTGGGAAAAAAGAGATCTAGCTTCCTTTGACATTTTTGCCGGTTAAATGGCATGCCCTAAATTTACATATTTCACCTTCTTGTCTTAGAAGTTTTAAAATGAAAACCGGCATTAAAAGATTAAGTGTCACCACATATTCCTAAATGTATTTGTGAAACAATGTAATTAAACAAATTCTGCTCTGTAATAAACTAAAGTCTAATACATCCAATTACAAAGAAGAAGTATCTGAAAATTTGAAGTACATCAAGAGAATAACTATGTCATTTTGGCAATCTATTATATACATCAAGGCAGAGCTCATTCTCCAGTTGAAGTACACCTCTACCCCAATATAACGCAACCTGATATAACACGAATTCAGATATAACGTGGTAAAGCAGTGCTCGGGGGGGGGAGGGGGACTGCGCACTCCGGCAGATCAAAGCAAGTTCGATATAACACGTTTTCACCTATAACGTGGTAACATTTTTTTGGCTCCTGAGGACAGCGTTATATCGGGGTAGAGGTGTAGTTAGGAAGTAGAGACCTTCCAATTTTTTTGTAAAGCAAGTTTCTTATTATGCCAGATCTTGATATCCTTACTCATCACTTACACTGAGGTCAATCAAGTGTGCACCAAGTAAAAACCAAACAGAAACTGAAGTGAGGACTTCAAGATTTTGAACATTATTTTTAAATTTAGACAGATTTCATTATCTTAACTGCTGTGAAGTTAAATAAAGTAATCTAAACAATTTTCTTACAACAGCATTGGAAGTCTTTGTTGCTTTCCTTTTGAGGAGCTGGATTTTGTCAGTCTCCCTCCCTCCTAGGATATCAGGGCCATGTGAATGTTTCATTACATGATTCAAAACCAGATCAAACTTGCCTAATTTCACATTGTATTTCAAATGAGAATCTTGCATCAGGTTTATTGTAAGAGACCGGATCAACTGATGGGTTTAGGTCGAAACCATGTAACCTACTTGGGTTATGTCCTTGAGTATGTGTGTGAGCAATATCTGAAATTTCAACCTGAAACTGAGAAAAAACAACAAACAAACAACTTAGCAACTTTGTACAAGTTCCATTCTGAGTGTTTGCATTTGTTCAAAGTTGAAACTCAGAGTGAAAGTTGGCAAGGTTTTCAATATCTGTATCTGGAAAGTTTGCTCAGAAATAGGTGCACCCAGAAGTACCAGTCATCATCATGGTGCTTTACAAACATCTAAGATGTGGACCCTGCCCTAAATAACTTGAAGTCTAAGAAAATCATGTAATGCTGCAGGAGAGACGGATACAATCAAATATAATGTATAATCAAATAACGAAGTTAGTGAGAAAGAGCAATTTATTAAAATGACACTTAGTATGCATAGATTTTAGTAAATATTCATGAATATATTCTAAGCAAGCACTGCTGGTTTTCTTTCCCACCTTACTTTCCTAGCTTCCACATAAAACAGTATGGCTAATTTAGGACAGGGTTACACAGCCAGAAGTTGAAGTTCAGGAAAATCTACACTAACCCCATAATGTCTAAGTATATAGAATGATTTCAGCATCCTCCATCTCTTCATCTGAAGCTGAAACTTTACTGATGAAAGAGAATTCAGCTTTAGTAAGCAAAAAAAAAAAAAAAATAATGAAGACTGCCATTATACAGTATGTTGACCTAGACGAAAAATTTAAATTGGAAAACATTTTGCACTCTAGCTAACCACATGAAATGATCAATGTGATGCTTCCTGGGATCCGTGTGCCTGCTATGGATCAGTTCCCCAACACCATCAGATGCTGGCAACACAAACACTGCCTTCCAGACCTTTACAGCCCTGCTCTTTCTTTACAGGTTACGGACAGGCACACTCCAACCCCCAAGTATCTCTCTGAAGTGCCCAGACCTGAATCACTGGACACTCAGCATTCCCAGGTCCTGTTCCCAAAGAAACAGTACACCACAGTTTACCGGTTTCACCATAGGTAGAACACAGCTCCATTCAATGAACAGCAATTAGATTTGTTTGTAGAGAAGGCAAGTTTAAGTTTACTTAAAGAACAGAGACTCAAATGATAGCAAGCAGGAATATTGGAAACAATGGGTTACATATCAAATTAAATCAGAACGCATTCTAGAGCCTTCACTCAACTAACAGGACAGTCATCTCATATAGAGAACAAGCTCATCGAAACTTCTTCCAGTGTATTACAGCCAGGCGTGGCTGTGATGTTCTGTTCATGTCACATTGTCCTCTTGCTTCGTGAGTGAAAAGATCCAGCATTTGTTTCTGTTCCTACAGTTATAGTCCAAAAAAATGCCATTGTCTTTTCCTGCCAACAGGATAACCTCCACTACTTGTGGCTGTTTAGTCTCCCTTCCCTTCCCCCTTCCCCCCCGGAGACTTTGCAATCATTTGATTAGCATTTCTCTTAGACTGTAAATAGGTGTTCCCTGTGAAGTATGCAATATTCACTTTACATATAGACAGATTGATAGATAAACATCTTCTGCCTGAAAGAACCTTGTTTATCTACTTATGTTGACTAGCGCCATCTCACAGACCTTAAAACCACAATTTTCAGTGTGTATATACATACATACATATGTACGTACACAAACACATACACACACACACCCCTCTTTATATAATATCCATACATACATTTCACAATGATTATGAGGACCGGTGTAACACAGGCTTTCAGCAGAGAACTTACATGCTTCTTTGGGAGTGGCAGCATTTGACCCCTGAAGGCCTTCTGCAAAGCTCAGTTCCCGGGCCCCTACCTGTGCAGAGGATGCCATTTTGCTGTACAAAATGGCATCTTCTGCACAGCATAACCTCACATACACCATTCGTGTGAGGTCATACTACATGGAGGACACCATTTTGTAGAGCAAAATGACATCCTCACACATGTAGGGTGCGTTCTGAGTCCACTACTGAATCCAAGTAATTGAGTCACCAGATGAGTGGGTCTCTCACTGCCTCAGAGCCCCCTGCGATTTTATAGGTTGCAAGTGCCTAACCCTGCCACTGCTCTTTGGTGAACTAGTATGTAGATACCAGACCCCAAGGATCCTTGTAACCCTTATGCACCCCTGCACCTCTGCCAGTTGCCACCAAGGTGCCCCTAGGTCACAATCAATAACACATCTTGTTAATTATTTTATTTCCAAATAGTTTCTCAAATAAAACCCTGCAAAATGCTGAACATTTGCAAAAAGATTAACAGACTTTTTTCCTCTTGCTAAAAAGTGGAAGCTGTAAATTGCCAAAAAAAAAAAAATCTTTTTGAAATAAGCCCTAAATCACCGGATTATGAAGCAACTGAAATGTTATTATGTAAGCAAAATGGCAGAGGCCACTTTTTTAAGTTGTATAAAAAGCTGGAAAGTAAAGATCTAAGCAAAATTCTTTTGCTGCTTATCACTTGAGATGGCTAAATACAATGAGGCTTCATCAATGCTGCCATCTACAGAGCACTGCACCATAACAGGACAAATGAAATGGAACAGGATTGAAACTTTATAGTCATTTGTAGCCTGACAAACATACTTGGGAACTGAATGCATGACTCCCCAGTTTCACTTAGCAGCAGTGCCTGTAATTACACACTATATGGTGTCTTTCCTCTACAATAATAGGAAAAATTAAACTGTGGCATAATAAGTAGAAGTTTCAATGACTTCAGTGTTACTGATGTCCACTCATACAATGGACAGAAATTAGCCCCAGTGTATGAATTTCATGAATTGCTGGCCAAATTATAAAAATAACTTCAATTTGTTGAAGCTTTTGAGATCTGTAATATACATTTCCTGATACAGCATTGTCTTTCCACTGAGACATTCCAGTTGCATGTACTCTGATGCTGCTGATATTGATGAACTACTGGGAATAAAAATAAAGGAAGACAGTTTCAGATGAGCTCAACTGAACCAATAAAACCTTGTGCATTCCCAGGGAAATTTTAGCCTTTCCTTCATATTTCTCCATTAAAAAAAATCATGTCTCAGGTAAATACCTTACATCTCACAATAATGTATCTCCTCTAGAATATGTATATTATATGTTTCTATATCATATTACAACTTTTAAAGAATGATATCAAACAAACAAAATCTACCAAAAAGGAAAATACGTGAAAAGAGTGATCAAAATTAAAATGTATATAGGAATTAAAAGAAAAAGAACAGGAGTTTGAAAATAATAGACAGGCACATTTTACAATAGAGAATAGTGTAAATGATGTATTTAATTTTAAAGAATTTTTGAAATGCATATACTACAAAGTTAGCTTCCTTCAATACAGATCAACCTCTCCATAGAAGATTTGGTTGCAGTGACATCTCTGCTTTGTTTTGCACTTCAGGCAGTTCTTATTTAAATACTAGATTTCGCTCAATGAGAACATGTTTTAGCCCAAATAAACCCCATTTAGCATGTTCTCCCCTCAGTGCACAAAAGTAACCCCAATGAGCATTAATGGAAGAAAGAGGTATATTTGTTCACATAATTTAAGTGCTAAATCTCAACAAAACACATGACGATTCAGCTCCACAGATCCTGAATTATTGTGTGCTCTGGTTGAGAGATCTGGCATTGGGCTAGACTCATACAAGTCTTTTATATACCGGGTAACACAACCAAACCTACAAAGAAAAGTTTTCTTCCAAATATGGGGTTAAGACAACACTGTAAAGTGCAAGCGGCTATTGAAGCTAAACAAAGCTATTACTGCAGCAGTTAGAAGAACAGACATAGGAATAAAAACATTTGTCAATCATTTATATACAGCTTTAATGCCATCATTAGAAGCAGCAAGTACTATGAAATCCCATAATGCTGTCAGCTAAGAGCTCTGTAGTGATCTCAACAGCCAGGAGAGCACTGGCAGGAAGCGAGGGTGCTGCAGAAATATGGTAGACTAGAGCGGTGGCTGGGGCATTCTGCCTGTGGAATTCAGAGGCAGGCACAAGAGTTCTAAGGGTGCTGGAGGCAATTGACTCAGAAGAAGCACTTAACCCCTCTCTTAAAGGTGTAGTAATCATGCCCCCCCCCCCTTGTATCCATGTGCAAGCTAGTGAGCAGTTTGCAAGATCCTATGGGCGGGGAGGGAGGTTGTCAGGATTTTTTGCTGAATTCTATGTACCAAATAAGCGCACAGACATTCTTCACCCAGCACTTGCAGAGTAACCATTGCTATACAGGCAGTCCTTGATTTTATGATGTTCGACTTACACTGAACGGCACTTATGATGTTTCTGAACTGACATCCTGATTCGACTTGCAACAATTGATTTTGACTTTATGACGCTTGGTCCCACAATAAAGTGTATTGAGATTCGGAGTTACGACGTTTTGACTTACGATGCAATTTTCAGGAACCAATTGTGTCGTAAGTCCAAGGACTGCCTGTATTTTATAAGTTCCAATGTGTTCAACACAGTTCAGCTGAAGGCAGGATCAAAGATGCCTCAAAAGGACATTTAATCAGATTTAAAGGATTTACAGATGGTTACTATGTAGCAGCTTTGCAGATTTCTGCAATATGATCATCTTTCAATAGGGCAGCAAATGTGGATTGAGATCTGGTAGAATGGCTTATGTCCCTAGGAGGGCATCGCACATTAGCAGGTACATAGCAGGAAAGGATGCAGCAAGAAACTCACTTAGAAAGTCTCTGGGTGGACACTGGCATCCCTTTAACTCTGTAATAGACACAAATAGCCTCAGAGGAAACTCAAAACAGTGTGGTACTGTCAAAATAATGTGCTAACATTCTCCTAATATCTAAGGTGGGAAGGGCAGCATCCTCTCTAGTCTGATGAGGTTTAGGGTGGAAAACTGGCTTCTGAATTGCCTGATTGACATGAAAGTCCAAGAGAACTCTGGGTAAAAATGGTGGGTGTAGTCAGAGGAATACCTTAGCCTTGAGGAAGACAGTGTAATGGGGGTAGGAGGTAAGTCATAAAAAACCTAATTCACCAACTCTTCAAGCAGAGGTAATTGCCACTAAAAGGTGGCTTTCATTGAAAGGTTTAAAAGGGTACAGGTAGCTAGAGGCTCAAAGGAAAGTTTCAAGAAAGAATAAGGAACAAAAATTCAAGTTCCAAGTTGGGGTGAATTATCTGAAATTTGGGAAGCAGTTGATTAATCCTTTGATGAATCTGGAAGTTGCAGGGCGAGCAAATACTGAGAATTCTTTCACAGGGGAATGAAACCCTGTGATAGCCATTAGGTGAACTTTCATGGAGCTCAAAGAGACACCTCATTGCTTCAGCATGAAAATATATTGTAGAACCTCGAAGATAGGGGACAGTAAGTGCACCAGTTCTAAAATCTCTTCTATTTCTGAAGGTATGTTTTCCTGATGGATTCCTTTCTACTGCGCAACAGGACTTGTAGAACCTCTCTGGAACAGGAGAATTCTAACCGCAAGAGCCAACCAAGTAACAAAACCTGACCCAGAGTGCACATGTAGGGATGACAAATGTTCCCCAAATCCTGAGTGAGAAGCCTGGGGAATCAGTGGGAGATTAATGGCCGGCTGGATGGAGAGGTGAAGTAAATAAGGAAACCACATTTGTCTTGACCAGGTTGGAGCAATTGGAGGATTGCTGTGGCTTTGTCCTGTCTGTTAATGTTTAGAACCCTGAGGATTAGTGGCGTTGGAGGGAAGGCATACAGGAGACTTCTCAAACAAGATAGAAGAAAGACATCCCTTAGGGAATGGAAACCGAGATATCCCCATGAGCAGAATTTTGCACATTTCTGGTAGTGGTAACAAGGACTACGTTCAGAAAACTCCAGGTAAGGAATATCTGCCTGAGTATGGATCTGCTGAGTTCCCACTCATGATCTTGAGTGAAATGTCTGCTGGGGTTGATAACTATAGTGTTTTGGAGGCCGGGCAAATAAACTGCTATGATAAGGATTCAGTGGGTTATGCACCAATTCCATAAACTGATTGCTTCTGAACAGAGGGAAGGGGATCTCACTGCCCCTTGTCAATTTATGTAGGACATAGTGGCCCTGTTGCCTGTCGTTATGCAGATGGATTGACCTTCTAGCATGGGGAGGAAGTGGTGGCAAGCATACTTCAGGCCCTGGGTTCCAGAATGTTGATTGGCAGGGCAGAATATCTGCCCTGGATATTGTGGTCCTACAGATGAGCTCATCATCCCAGGGGGATGCACATAACTATTGTGACAAACATCTTGTCTGGATTCTTTCACCAGTTGAAGAAGACTAGCCCATGGGTGGGAATAGAGAGTCATTTGTTTAGACTGTCTCTATTGGAGGTATAAACTGTCCTGAGCCATGCTTGGAAGAATCATAGCTGTAAGTGGCTGTGTAACATGACGAAGGCACATGCTGCCATGTGTCTGAGTTGCTGCAGGCACAATCTGCCAGCGACCTGTGTGGACTCAATTGGACTCACAATTAAGTGTGTCAGAGTGAGAAGTTTGTCCTCTGGTAGATAAGCTCTGGATATCATGGCATAGAGTTTACAAGGGCCAGTCTCAATCTGCTGTAGAGATAAAAGGGAGGACTTTGAGGTGTTGAACTGAAGTCCAAGCATGGAGAACAGGGACATACCCTTCTTTACCACTGTTTGAACCTTTTAGAAACCAGTTGTCAATATAAGGGAAGATTATTACTCCCCATTGGTGAAGCTGTGAAGCAATTACTGCCATGACTTTTATAAACACGCTGAGCAGTAGAGAATCCAGATGGGAGAACTCAATGATAGTTGTCCTCACCTACAACAGAGTATAGGAATCTCTTTGAGAGGGATGTATCATGACATGAAGATACACATCTTGAAGGTGGAGGGTCGCAAATAATTTCCCAGATCCAGGAATTTAATAATAGCTTAGTGCAGTGGTTCTCAACCTATTTACCATTGTGGGCCACATATGCAGCTCTCTGTGTGTTATATGGACCACATACACACACACACACACACACACTTTATCTATATCTATATATATATACACACACACACTATATCTATATCTATATATATATACACACACACACACACTACCTGTATGGCCCTGAGAATGTCACATGGGCCACAGCTGTGTTCTGATTGGGCCACAAGTGGCCTATGGGCCGCAGATTGAGAACCACTGACTTAGTGTTACCCTCTTGAATTTCTGTATCTTGACAAAGGTATTCAGTATCCTGAATACCTTTGTCAATACCTTCAGTATTCAGCTTCCACCACTGCCATCCCCCGTCCCCAGACTTGGAGTAAAATCTGCTTCCTCTGTACTGAGTGGGAACTGGTTCCATGGCTACTACACGGGATAGGGAGAGAATTACTTGTCTCAGGAGAGGCTGATCCCTGAAGAGAGATGGGGAAGGAGGGTGGGAGGGAGGCAAGGAGTAACCCAACATTAACACCTCCAAGAACCATATGTTGGTGGTAAACTGCTCTCATGAGATGCAGAAATGGTGGGAGGATGGAGGAGGAAGGGTGGTATAGCAACAGATCTGGCTCTTGAGGGTGTTTGTGGCGCTCGTCCGAGGCATTGAAATGAATATTTTGTAGATAATAGCTGCTGCATCCACTTTCTATTCTGCATTCCGGGTTTCTTTATTGGTGGCTCCAGCACCCAATGGTAGGTGGGAAACTGGGCTGGGTAAGATCCCTGAACTGCCTCAGACTGAATAAATCGCCTCTTATTTGCAGGTGTATATATGCACAGACAATAAAGGGTCAGCCTACAGTCCTTTGGTGAATGCATGGAGTCATCACTGAATTCATTGAATAATGTAAGATCATCAAAGGGAAGGTCCTGTATGGTGTTCTGAATTTCATGAAGAATCCTTAGGACTGCAACCATAAAGTTCAAAGCATGACTACAGCTGTGGAGACAGAGAAAGCTGCTGTGTCAGTGGCAGAAAGAAGCTTGCAAAATTGTCCTTGCAAGAAGCTGTCCTTTTGCAATGAGGCCACAAAAATTGTTCTCTCTGCTCTTGTGGGAGGTGTTCAATAAAGGAATTACACATTGAATAGTTAGTGTGGTTATATTTTGTCAGAATCACCTGGTAATTATCATTTCTGAATTGCAGGGTGGCCGACGAGTAATTTTTGCCTCCAAAAAGATCTAAGCTCTTCTGGCCTTTATCGTGTGGGATAGCCTTGGAATGAGGTTGCCTGCTGCATTCGTTTACTTCATCCACAACTAGGAAGTTAAATTCTGAACTCCTACCTGGAACAGTGTACTTTTTGTCTGCCCTCTTAGATTTTTGGAGGTAGTGGCAGAGGTCTGCCAAATGGTCTTTGCAGCATCTACTAACCCTTTGTTTACAGAAAGGGCTACCTGTGCTGAAGGTGATGTGTGAAAGCTGTCCAGCAACTTGCACTGAGTCTCTTGAACTTCTCCTAATGTGATCTGAAGAGTGTCTACCACTCTTTTAATCAAATCTACATTGTTTAAAGTAATCTACTACAGATGGAGATCAGCAAATTACGAGTTTTCAAATGAAATCTTACAGGCATACTTTGTACAAAGATTATTACAATAGTGTGTAAGATGTGAATATAGGGGTGTATTCTGTTACAGAGGTGTCATAACATATCCCCTGGGCATGATGATAAATATTCATCTGTGGGTAGCCTTTTCATCAGCTTTCCTTACTTCCTCCTCAAATGTCTCCTCCTGGAGGTGGAGATTGTTGTGGGAGAACATAGGGAATTGGAGAGTGCTGATCCTGGTGTTCCCTGCAAGCGTTGGGTATCTTGGAGAATTGATGGTGATAAACAGCCCAAGGGTCCCATTACGAGGGGATCAGAAGGGAATGGGGGAGGCATCCAGAACTGATTATACCAAAAAGTGCTGCACAGGTCATGGTCACTCAAGCCTTGGAATATCCCCTGATGGAGCAGGTTCAGGAGAGGGTGATCTAGGTATATAATTGTAAGAGCCCTGGACAGCCCTGGATTCTGAAAAGCTGTCATCTGCTTTGTCTAATGGTGGAACAAACAAAGAAGGAATGATGGTTTGTGTCTCCATATGCATTGGTACCAGGGAATCAGGTGGTATCAGCGATGGATGAGGTGCCAGAGATAACAGAGATTGCAGTATCAGGAACTCACAGGAGAATCAGGTTAATTGGAGACCACCAAATTGCTGGAAAACATGAACTCCTGTGGTACTGGGTGAAATTGTACAGGAATCCGGGGGGCTGCAGACATGGAGGCCTGCGGTACTGAGGAAGATGTGGGAGGTGCAGACATTTACTGGACTGCTGGTTGAGATATGCAGTTGATGTTGCAGGAGGTACTGACTGCTTTAGACTCCCTGGAGACTCTACCAGCTCGGTCATATTATAATGGGACCAATC